>NC_088321.1:10305824-12705824 GCF_910592395.1 Lineus longissimus
GACGCTAGGGCCCAACGCGCCGCGTAGCGGCAAAAAAGCGAAGCTGGCGAAACATTTATAACGGGTCACCGTCACTTATTATTGGACTTATAGCGCATTTACGGGGTTGCAACTATTTTGCTTTATAGTGTCACCAGGAAAGAAAAGCATGCGACCTAACGCCGATCTATTTGTATAAAGTGATAATTGGAAGGTATATAGTAGGAAATATCAATAAAATAATCATTCCATGTCGTCTTTTGAGGGCATTTTTGATTGTAAAAAATATATGTGTACGTCATCGTAGTCTCTGCAATGATAATTTTATCAGAGCAGTCTCGCGCAAGTAGAAGTTCTTTACCTATTAGTTCTTCACTTATTAGTCTCAACGTCTGGCGCAAAGCCAGACGTTTTCCATTACGATTTCACTACGATGTTTCACAAGAAGGAGCAGTGCGCGAGATATGCTAATGAGCAGACTTCCCTCGCTTGAGTTTCTGAAGAATGTTCCATATCGCGCTAAGCTCATCACTGCTGATTATGACAGGCGTGCAACGGTAGGTATCTGCTCCCCAACTTCCACCCTAATACCGCCCATACGGTACAATAAGTTACCATTTGATGGGAATGGGACAATGCCCTCACTGTGTATGGAGTCATAGGGATAAGAAGACATTATTCATTAGTGTTGGTACAAGTGATTTTGCCTAAAAAGCATGCGCATTCAAAAAACAAAATATGCAATGTATCACGTACATGACCATGACGACGTGCAGAAAGTGCACTGGCCAGTGCATACCCTATGGCTATGTGCTAGTAAACATGGTAAACATGAACAACGTCATTATTCATCGGCTGTTCATTTTACTCCGAGCTTTTTCTGAAACATATAGCCATGATGATTAGGCCTACCATGTACCATGACCAATAACAGCACTAGATCATGTAGATGTCAACAAGTTCACATAACCGTTTAGCCCGCATGGCGCATGTGGCGCATGCGTCTAAACCAAAGCCCCAAAATCACTTGTTTTGGTCTATTTCACTTGTGTTTACAACTGTTCAATGGATTTATAGTTGAATGCGATCAAACTACGTCTTTTCAATCGTGGATTGTAAATTTAACCCCATGGGCCTAGGGAAGGCCCTATAACAATACTTTCGACACCGTGCTCACTGCTGATTCTAAAATGCACCACCTAGTCAAAACAGGACATATGTTCTTCTAGGAATAGATCTCTTTCCAATATTTCGTCATTCCACTATCGTCATCACCTCATGATACTTTCATTGACATTACAGGCACACATCCACAGAGCACTCTTCAAATCATCTACACAGTGGTTATCCAACTAGGATTATAAAGGTAATTTCTTAGCCCCGCACAGTGGGTTTCACTCTTGATAAAGGGGCACTATTGCTAGCAGCTAGGTAGGCAGGATAAAGTTAGACGAAGTAGCCGATAGGGGTCTCTTACCCCTCAAAGTCCGTCACAACTATTCAAGCTTGTACAAGGAATACATGCAGCGCTGACTCTAACAAGACCCAATGGGAATGTCGCACAGTCATCTGTCAAAAACAAGACCTATGTTGTAGTATGATCTCTTGCCAATATTTAATAATTGCACTATCGTCATCACCTCATCATACTTCATTGACATTACAGGCACACATTGACATCGACCACTGTTGCAATCAACGACACAGTCGCTATCCAAGTAGCATTATAGAGGTAATTATCATTTTCATACCTCATTAGCATGTGAACCAATCGCGTCGCGTCCTTTGCGATCACGGCAAAGCCTCATGGAATAATGTCTTTCACCGTTGAATAATTTTTCATATTCCATGCCAACAACTTCAATTTCTTCATATTCCATGGCTAGAAGTTCAATACTAATATAATATCCAAGATAAAGTTACAAGAAGTAGTCAATAGGGGTCTCTCACCTCTCACTGTATGTCCACACTATTCACGCTTGTACGAGGAATTCATTCAATGCTGAATCTAACAACACCCAGTGCCCTTACTCTGTATATTAGTCACTGGAAGATGGCCCATTTCACTCCTTGCTTCTACTTCACCTATTGTCTCATTGCAAACGCCTCAGTTCTATGATATCACATTCACTTTCAGCTGTCATGCAACGCAACAACTGTGCTATCTGCCATCGCACATCAACGAAGAAGTGCAGCCGCCCACATTCCACCTCACGTCTGTCCGACCAGCTGCAATCCTCGAGGACGCCCCACTGTACCACGATTTCACTACGATGTTTCACAAGAAGGAGCAGTGCGCGATATAGGCTAATGAGCAGACTTCCCTCGCTTGAGTTTCGGAAGAATGTTCCATATCGCGCTAAGCTGACCACTGCTGACCATGACAGGCGTGCATTGGACTGGTACAGGTTGGAACTGAACATTGAATATGCTGGTGGTGACGCTTTCTGATGAGAAGTTGGTCGTGACTGATGCAGTATCCTTGGACTTGTCAACAGCATCGTTCAATCATTGCTCTCTGAGCTGCCTTGATTCTGTACTTACCCAAATACTAAGACCAAATGCCTGTTGACTGTGCTTTAAGAGAGACTGGCGCCATGCCTAGAGATATGACTGACCCCTATTGGCAAATTTGTATGACTTTATCTTGCCTACCTAGCTGCTGCCTATAGTCTCCCTTTAACTGCAGAACACTTCAAAGTCAATAAAATGCCATGTTCCACCTTTTAATGTGTTCAGACCGCCATTTTCAAAATAATCAAATCAGGACACTGCCTTCTAGTCTCATAATAAATTTTGCTTTCCTCAATAATAACATTTCTTCTTCTTCAATGCTTTCATCATTCCAAACTTCTCCTCCTCTGACTTTTACAGGGGTACAGTCATGGCAATCAAAACCCAAATACTGAGACCAAATGCCTGTTGACTGTGCTTTAAGAGAGACTGGCGCCATGCCTAGTCTCTCTTAAAGCACAGTCAACAGACACCAACCCCCTCAGACTCAGAAACCACAAACGCCCAACCCTTCCTGCTACCTTAATACTTCTGGGTCATATTGGAGCACGGCTGCATGGTAACAGGTACGGGGCTCCCCGCCTTATGTAAACTGTGCCACTAAGCTGCTAAGGCTAGACACGACTGGTGTAGTACCCGGTACACTTACTTTCTCAAATCATTAATGTAGCATGGACCGAAAATGAAAACAAACTGTGCAGTAACTGAACATGAGAATGAAAACCATCAGGGTCTTCCTTTTATAGATGGGGGATCTTCGTTTTATAGTTGACATTAGGGTCTTCCTTTTATAGTTGAGGGGATCTTCGTTCTATAGTTGACATCAGGGTCTTCCTTTTATAGTTGGGGGTATCTTCGTTTTATAGTTGACATTAGGGTCTTCCTTTTATAGATGGGGGGGATCTTCGTTTTATAGTTGACATTAGGGTCTTCCTTTTATAGTTGGGGGATCTTCGTTTTATAGTTGACATCAGGGTCTTCCTTTTATAGTTGGGGGATCTTCGTTTTATAGTTGACATTAGGGTCTTCCTTTTATAGATGGGGGGATCTTCGTTTTATAGTTGACATTAGGGTCTTCCTTTTATAGTTGGGGGACTCTTCGTTTTATAGTTTTGGGTGGGTCTTCTATCTTCGATCTTCGATCTTCGGTTTATAGACACCCTTGTACCCAGCCTAACTCCGGGGCTCCGTCTCAACGTTGCGAGCTTTTTCGTTTGCTCTCAACCTTCTGCTTTCTCGGCGTCACTCTCAAGTCTGCCCTCCCTAAGCTCCCTGCGCGTGCGGTATTTTAGGTTTCATAACACACCAAAGTTCATGTAACACAAAGTTCGCGTAATCGCTACGGCCGACCAAAGTCAATACAGTGAATAGTCAATAGAGCGAGTAGTTTGGATTATAACATTCAAAAACAGTGGCATGTTTCTTAACCACTAGGGCTATGAACTTGAAACTTTGTACACATGACCCCGCAGGTCAGGTGACCTCTGACAGTGAATTTCAGTCCGATCTGATTCTTAACTTGGCCACCAGGGGGCCAGAAGTGGACACCTAAAAAGTGTGATATCTCTCTTATGGGTGACCCGTTTTCGATAAAATCTTTATGAGACAAGACCACAATTGATTTTTTAAGCCTTTTAGCAGTTAAATTGTCAATGTTTGACCGCGACGCATCAAATACTGCGTTCGGTTGTGAATCTGAAATTTAGATTATGTTATTCCGGACAGTCGGGCAAGTAAATGGTGAAAAATAAACTGGTAGTTGACCACGGAAATTTTTTGATAATCGACAAATTAGACAGACTTTGATATTTCCACTCTTCAGCCAACTGGAAACTCAAAACACGCCCCCTATTACCCAATTAGCAAAATTCGAAATTAATTTTTTCATCAAATAATTTCTTTATATCTGTAGACTTGCCACAGCAAATATTTTTTCAATACCTCTCCAAATATGTACTTGAGAGTTAAAAACATGCACTCGTCTAATTGATAGGCCTCGACCCTCCAACCTATGAATATTCATTAGTGGTCTTGTCTCTTATGGTAGGTACTCCTAGCAAGGATACATCACAAATACGGGTTTTTGATTTGACCTAGTTTGCAAGGTCACAGAGCTCAAATGGTGTAAATTGGCCGTTTGAGTGTAACTCAGGCATGCTTCTCAACCGCTAAAGCTATGAACTTGAAATTTGGTGCACATGACTCCCTTGGTCATATAACCGCAGACACCGAATTTCGGTCTGATCTGATTCTTAAAATGGTCACCAGGGGTCCAAAACTAAAAAAACATGTAAAAAGTGCAATATCTTGCTAATTAGTGACTTGTTTTCGTTGAAATTTTTATGATATAGGTACTAATAGCAAGGATACATCACATATCCTATGGGTATTTGATTTGACCTAATTTTCAAGATCACGTTGGTCAAATGGTGTAACTATGGCGCGTTTCTTTACCGTTTAAGCTATGAACTTGTAATTTGGTACACATGACTCCCTATGTAATGTAACCTCTACAATGAAATTCGGTCCGATCTGATTTTTGACTTGGCCACCAGGGGGCCTGAAGTCGAAACCTAAGAAGTGTGATATCTCTCTTATGAGTGACTCGTTTTTGATAAAAATTTGATGGTAGATTCTCCTAGCAAGGATACATCACATATCATACGGGTTTTTGATTTATCCAAATTTTCAAGGTCACATAGGTCAAATGGCGTAAATTGGCTGTTTCAGTGTAACTATGGCACGTTTCTTAACCGCAAAAGCTATGGACTTGAAATTTGGTACACATGACTCCCTACGTCATGTAACCTCGGACACTGAATTCCGATCCGATAAGATATTTGAATGCAGTTTTCAGCAGAGTATGGTGTATTTAGTTGGTCATATATCTGTTGTATTTGGATGCACCTCATTCCATCCCTTCATTAAGTAGCAAACATTTCAAAAATGGTACAAAAATCACTTTTTTTATTTCATGTGCCTTTTCAAGAATTCAAATGAGCCCATGAACTGTGCTTTATGACCATCATTTTTTGGCACTTGCAATTCCATAGAGTGAATTCGATAGTCATGACAAATGCACATTTTTGCTTAGGATTTTTTTATGTTAATTTTTTAAATCTCTTCCTTAACCTTTGATAAAGACCCAAATCCGTCATGCATGACCTTGGTTGGCAATAAGGATACTGACTGACTGCATTGCTGACTAGGAGGGGTGTTCTCATAGGTCACCAGCTATCTGGAAAAAAACAAGCTCCTGTAACGAGCTAAAACTAATCTTCAAAATGAAAGAAGTTAGCAGGAATTTTCTGGTAATGAAAGCAAAGAAAACCTTTGTTTCATCATAGGCCACCCATACATTGTGAAAAAGAACCAAAATGAAATAAAAAATTTCCTTTCTGGACATTTTTTAAAATTGCCTGTTAAATAAGGAAGAGACAGGATTAGTTGGGTCCAAATACAACAGATACATGACCAACTCGATATAGCATTCTCTGCTGTAAACCGCATTCAATTATCTCATTCTATCCATGATATCAAAAAAATAATAGAGAGGTGTCCTGATAAGAGAGATCAAACGGAATGGAAACAACCGCTTTGGGACTAAACCTAGTGTCCTTAATTGTGAGGTTGTCCTTAATAGAGAGGTGTCCGCTAAGAAAGGTTCCACTGTACCCCTATTTCGAGTCCATTCTATGGGTGCTTTTATCAAGATTGGCCAGATGACCCTTGGGGATTAGCCCTTCAGTTTGTGTATCTCGGGAATACTTCCTACCCACTAAAGAAATAAAAGGTAAAATATTGTGCACCGTTGCTTTTTGGGAATGAGACAATTTGCAAACAAATGTACCTCAACAAATGTAAACAAGACCTCTTTTAAAATTTGAAATTGACTGAAAAATAACGATTTTAGAGGTATAATACTAAGGCATGTTTGTTGATTTGTCTGTTCTCCGTCCTTTGATGTAAACCGAGTCTGTGCCGATCAGTAAGTTTAGCCCCTTCATTATAGGCCCCAGATCCCGTCTGGGGACTATATTGAGATCACTGGAATTCTCGAAACTGTTATTTTCTTCCACCAACACATTTATTGCGGTAGTCCAGCAAAACGGCTAAATAAACTAGAAATCAATCACCCTTACACCACCAAACCCAATTCCATCTATGGACTATCGCAAAAGTATTAAAAAAATCCTGAGTATTTTGATACTTTTGAAGCATTTTTTGCTGAGATATCGTCTGATCGTCTTCTCCCAACAAACATGCCGAAGCTGCGATTCAATCTGACATGCGCTGTGACATGCGCAGAGGGGAGACGCTGATACATTAGCATAAGCTCCGCCCCGTCATAATGACGTCATTATTCTCAGGAGTTGGTCGAGCGATGGGACGATGGAGGTATTATAAAGAAACCCAATTCGATTCATGGCCTATCGCAAAACGATTTTTCAAAACTCAGAATATTTCGATGCTTTATGCGTTTTTATGACTCCAGCTCCTCCCTCTGGGAGCTGGACTCAGTATTGTTTTCACTCGGGTTTCTCGTACAATCACCTGACCTCTCCAACACTCGATAATGCACTCTTTTCGTCCACGTTTTAGGCCAATCTTCGGCATGAACATGAAATCTAATAAGCGCAGTACTTAAATCAGATGTTTCTCTCGCCTTGAAAACATTCCTGGGTAAAATCCATTGAGATTAGTTGAGTTAATCTACTTTTTCCGTGCTTAAATTCGCTGAATTCTTTAAATAGAAACTATTAACATCGCGGCAGTGTGGTTCACTTGTGCGCCCTCCCACTTCACACCATCTCAGGAAGTTTTACGGAGAGGGAGGGCGTGCGGTAAGAAGAATGGCCAAAATGACGTCACGTTTTCCTGGCAATGCCTCCTGCCAGACCAGTCAAGCATTGGGAAAGCATCTTTAATTCAGACAACGTTAGAACTAGAAAAACGAATATGTTGCAAAAGTAAAAGCAGATTTCACCACTAACCAGTCAAATCGGAATACGACGGCGCAAAATGTTCTCGCTTTCTACTCTGTTGACATGACGACTACCTAAGGACTATCAAATTTGCTACCAGCAAATTTCGGAATTCTAGTTAGTCTCCGTCAACCTACGTATGCAGGGTTGAAAGGAGACTCTTGGTTTAGCTAGGCAAATTCCCCCAATTTATAAGCCCCCCTTTAGGAGGGGCTCTTAAGATACACGTGTGTGTGGGAGTATATACTGATTGAATGATGAGAAATAAAGAGAGTAACTATTGTATATCCTACAAACAATTTTTTTTGGTATTTTTCTGAATTAACTCCGTTGAGTTTACCGATTTCTCCGCGATCTTCCGGTGGTGGTTGCTATTCCATTGGTTGAAATTAATTTAAATCTTCATGGGAATTCGCTACATCATATGCCTAAGAAATTGGCCAATTATATTAATATTTTTATTAGAGAAATATCCGTCCTAAATAATGACAGAAAAGGGTGGTTTATTTCAATTTTGTGTCGACATGGTCGAGGTCACGTGACATAAAAACAAAACAATCGCACACACCCGTCCAAAAAAGGCACTTTAAGAAAAACAAATACGTTTTTCCAGCTTAAAACCACACTGACGACTAAGTTATATTGGTCTACTGCCCAAATCTGAAGTATCAAATTGAATCACAAACTAGAACTAGCTAGCTATAGTTGCGTGAAAAATTCGGGTGAGCGACGTACATTCTGTACCCTAGCGGCCAATAAATAAACTACTTTCAGCCGTCTGCTCCGGTCTCGTTAGGGAGTTTTTCCCAAATGTACGCGATGATGACGTGCCCCATTAACAGGACGTAACATCTATTTTAAAATGCGTTTCGAAAGTGAATGCATGAGGACAACCCATTTACCGTGAATAAGGACAATCACAATGTATTACATTACCAAAACAAAAATGTGTCGGAAGGAACTATGGATGGTCCCAACATGGGGGGTTGGGGGGGGGGGGGGGTTCCCCTCCATTGTACTGGGTAAAAACGTTACGCTATCGTAGGGGGGTTCGGGGGTGCTCCCCCGACCTAAAGGGGGGCTCACCAAGTCCTTGACTTTACATATTAACCCCGTTCCATGTGACTACGGTGTATGCAATGCACTGTGTATATCATTGGTGATTGGAGAACCCAGGTGGATTCGTGTTCGCGAAGTTTAGGGAAAACTGGACATTAAGTAAATCAAATAGTATAATGAGTTGTTTTTCGAAACATCAAAGGTGTGCAGTGCGAATTTTCAGAATTATTTAGCGAGCAATAACGACATATTTTAGGGGACGAGACAGCCGTTTGGCGATGGGTCGTGAAAATTTGATCCGCCATTACACAATCTCCAAACGAGACGTATTATGCGACCATATTCCCTGCCAATTTCGATTTCCGCCATTGCACATTCTCCAAACGAGACGTATTATGCGACCATATTCCCTGCCAATTTCGATAGCTTCCATGTTGGACAGGAAGTGGCCCGTGGAAATGGACTGAAAATGGCCGCAATTGATCAATTCGTACTTAAGAGCAACGATTACAGGAACACACTTGCTTAGACATAAATTGAAATCTTTTATGATTCATTGTTGTTATACGTTATTCTTGCTACAAACAAATTTTCGCGGCAACAATAGTGGTCAATACAGGCAGGGCCTTGGAGCGAGGCGACGGCGTTGATAAGACGATCAAGTTCCGGTCATGCGCAAGTCGCATGTGCAGAATAGTGTTTAAGGCACATGTGAACCACAACATCACCATCGCTGCTATCCTAACACAGCGTTAACACAGCAGCAACATAAACCCAATGCAAACCTTGCCAGCGAAGACAATTTTCATACCAAGGTCTACAAACCAGTAACCCGACTTTTAATCTCCAACTATGTATATATGTATATATCTATTTTCCCAATAAACTTTTAACCAAAACATACTGCCTCCTCCACTTCCTCAACAAAGCACCCCACAGTTGACGGAGACTCCAGAGTCTGCCTGCAGACTCAACCGACAATTCTAGTTTTCTTTGTGATCAGACGCTGAATACAAAGGATATATATAATAAGGAGGGCAGCTCATCCATGGATCAGCTCTATCCTGATTTTTTGGCATTGAGGGATTAGCTCATGTTTCGACTGGGATCAAAGGACCATCTTGAGGGAAGTTTTTCAACCATGGTGATCTGCGCTGTAAGACCTAGGCACTTCGAATCTGGCCATGAAGAAGAACAGCCAAGGAAATGACCCTAACAGAAAATTTAGCATGGTTCAACTTAAATCCTTATCACCAGGGGGCGAAAGGTGTAAATTACAAAGAATTATTTTGTAGCTTTTTTCCAATAGATAAGAGGCTTAAAATGAGGTTGAGGAAGTCTGCATGAAAGTAGGTTTTGATATAAAATTGGAATAGTTTTGATTGATACTACCAGTTGGCGTTACTGAGCAAAAATTTGCGTTGACCTAGTTTTAACTTGATTTGAATTTCCGACTCTTTTTATAACTAGGGGGGTTGTCTGTTAGGGCCAAAAAATTCTCCTTTTTTTCCTTTTTAGGTCGCCTTTCAGTGGAGCTTATATGATATCATGGCGTCCGTTGATAACTTTTGACAAAAGAGTGGCACGTTTCTAAACCACTTGACCTAGGAGGTTCATACTTGGTGTGTGGGTATCCCTAGGCAAGACCTTCTTTCAAAATCAAAACTAGCGCAATTCGACTGCTTGTCTGCCATATAGGTGGCGCTCTTTGAAAACCTATTTTGGCTATACCTTATGAACGCTGCAAGCTAGAATCATGAAATTTTTACTGTATGGTGCTTGAAATCTAATTCGGGTTTTTGCTTTGACCTACTTTTCAAGGTCACAGAGGTCAAAGAACCTTCATCTCTCTGGACGTCACCATGATGTGAGGAGTTTCGCGGGAACTACAATGAACTGATGATCTATACGCCATGAGGAACAACGGTAACATCGTGTCCCAGTCTCCGACGTTCTGTTTGTGGTCATGCACGTAGGTCTTTAACATACTCTTCAGGATCTTGTTAAAGTTTTCAACCAACCCATTACTTTTTGGATTGTAAGGGGTCGTAAGAGAGCGATCAATTTCCAGTTTCTGTAGAAGTCGTCCACACAGCTTAGATACAAACTGGGCTCCGCGGTCGCTATGGATTATGTACATGCACCCAAAACGAGAAACAAGGTATTTGATATTGACCTGGCAAATTTCTTCCGTTTCCATTGTCCTTAGTGTTGCTGCCTCCACCCACTTGGTAAAGTTATCCTCCATGGTGTGACAGTAGCGATAACCCCGTGGTGTTTGTAGGAATGGGTCAATTATATCAATCGAGACTCGTTCAAACGCCTCACCGAATCGTTGTTCTGTCAATGGTACATGTTGTTTCTTATGAGGTCGCTTCACAATATCGCAAGTTTCGCAATGGCTAACAAATCGATTGACATCACGTGGCCACCATATCCAATAGAATCTAGCCTTTAATACTCGCTCTAGCGTTTTATAAGTTCCCAGATATCCAGCAGATGGGTCGGAATGTAGCCTTTTGATTGTGTCCTCACGCGGTATTCGCGGCAATACTAGCTGCATCCTTGATGTCTTATTTGGAACTTCTAATCTTCGGTACAGCACTCCATTTTCTACAGTTAGACTTCTCCAATGCTGCCGGAGGGCTTTTACACTGAGGCTCTCTGAAGAAATAGAGCGGTAACTTGGGAATTCTGATGTTGTTAACTTCAACTGGAGTATTGACGCAATGTCTGGGTCGCTTTTCTGAAGATTGGCTAAATCGGAAACAAATGAGGTCTTCTTTAGTGAGTATGGGTCAACGCGGATCTGGTGATGTAGGAGTAATTGAGGCTTGCTTGTGAGATTGAGCTCGTTTTGTTACCGCAGCACAACCCAACATAAGTTCATCTACGGTGTCCTCAACAGCTTTCTCCGTATCCTCGGTGTGGCTGCATGGGGAAACATCTACCGACTCCTTCAGGCGGTATTTCCTAGGTTTCCCACGTGGACGATGTGGCTCCGGTACTTCATCTCTCCCACACTGATCACATGTCAGTCGGCTCATGTAGTCAGGGTTTACATGTTGTCGACCTGGGCGATGTACTCTGGCGAACTTTAATTGAGACATGAATAACTGCCATCGTTGCATTTCCTCGTTGGCATCAGAAAGGGTGAGCATGTGACTTACAGCGGCATTGTCTGTCCGGATGAGGAAGTCCTGGCCATACAGGTAGGGTTTGAAATGCTCTACTGATTTCACAACTCCGAGGAATTCGCGTTTCGTGATGCAGTATTTCCTTTCAGCATCTGACAGCAACTTTGAAAAATATCCGATCACCACCTCGCGTCCATTTTGGATTTGACTCAATACAGCTCTCAGGCGTTGGAAAGATACTTCATGGTCTACAGTCCAAAACAACTTGCTGTCCGCCTTCGTCAATGCATAGAGTGGTGATGCAATTTGACTCATATTTCTAATGAATCTTCTGTGGTAACCAACAAATCCGAGGAATCTCCTAACCTCAGTTCTTAATTTGGATGCAGGTACTGACGAAATGACGGCCATGATTCGAGTGCTGATATCTTTGTTTTCAATGGTCTAATTAATGAGTCTTCTCGGACACAAGATGACCAAGTATTCCACTGTTGTTTGGAAGAGCATACATTTGCTTGGCTTGATCTTCAGATTGGCCTGCTGCAGCCGTTCTGATACTGCTCGAAAGTTCTCCAACGTCTCTTCAAACGATCTTCCAAAAACTAGCACGTCGTCGAGATAAAGTAAACACTTCTCCCATTGCAAATTCCTGAGGACAGTTTCCTTATCTTCCTGTGATCTTAGGAACCTTCCAGTAGCCAGCCTGGAGATCAATTGAGCAGAAGTACTTGCTTCCGTGTAGAGAGTCCATGCAATCATCAAAACGTGGCATTGGAAATGCATCAGCTTTAGTCGGGGAGATCCGCGTACGAAAATAGACACAAAAGCGGTGTTACAGTGGAGTACAGACAAAATAATCTTTATAATTATAGATTGAAACTAAGGCATGATCATCTTCAAACAGAGTATATATCTAATTCGGTATTTCAATTATAGAAACCAAAGGCATAATCAATTTCAATTTGCTGATTAACGCAAGAGTATATCTATGTTATTTGGAATGTTAATAAAACTTATCGAGATTGATATTGTGAATGCGTCAGCACCTCGGAAGGCAGTTCCTCCAAAGATCAGAACCTTATTTGGTGCCTAAGGCATTCCGAGCTGCTGACGGATATATAAACCCAGGGCAGGCCTTGGTAGATCATTCAATTCAAGTCATTCATTCATTTATCGTCTCCAGTAAAGACACATCGATACTTCAACTTCGAGTTGTTATAATTATTTTGAAGGAGCAGTTGTACTGGAACAGCGGCTAGTCCCGTCCTTCATACTACTGGTGCACTGGTCCATGTACTATTCGAGGACGACATTATATCCCTAGCCAGCCCGTCCTTGGCAGTTCGAATTTGTTCCTCGTTTTAATATCCGTGACGACGCAAAGGTAGTCTAAACGGCTTCGCCTCCCCCGTATCGATGGTATGAGACATGAGGTGTGTCTTCCCAATGTCATTCGGAGACTGTGAAAAAGACCCATTTGAATTAAATCAGAATGGAAGCTAGCTGTATCTTTTTGGGATGTGTTGAGTTCGGCACATGAATCCTTGTACAGTTTTTCAAGATGCGATGGCATCTCATCTTCGAGCTTGTTTAACAACTCGTCATCTGGGATCTTGGAGGAGGTTCCCATTGGGGCTTCACAGGTTGAGGCCTCAGGCTCAACATCCTCCTTCACCGTTGCCGGAAATGCATACCCGACAATCGCTTCTTTAGGCAGAGTGATCTCCTGTCCATGGGGATTAAAAAGTTACACATGTGTCTGTGTTCGCCGTCTGGATTGCGTGGTTAGAGATTTTGCGTGAAGTACACCATTCTTCTTGACAAAGAACACGCTGGGCTGAAACGTAATATCTTTGTGTGTTCTAAAAGGCCTATTCAGGTGAGCAGCGATGATGACTTCCTCACCTGCTGGTATCGTGGTTTGCTCTGTCAGCTTCACTGAGTGGGGCAACAAATCATATTTTGTTGTTTGCCTGGGGTACTCCTTTCCATTAAATACCAGCGTCTGAGTGCTCATTTTGAAGTCACACTTGAATCGACTAAGGAAATCAATTCCCCAAATGCCATCCATTGAGGCCATGTCAAAGTTTGTCCAAACCTTTTAAGGTTTATGGGACAAACACTAACAGGCATCATAACGTTACCTAGTATGTTAAGCCTTGATTCACCATCTGCCATGGTAATCACATCTCTTGACTTCATAATGGGTGGGCGATAACGTAGTACACAAACAAACATTTGAAACCTGAAAATGTGAAACAATTAGATCATCCATTTAGCACAATAATATTTCAAATGCGAGATATACTGATAGTGATCGGCATCACCCACATTAAACGGTACACAAACTTGGTACAATGCATGTACATTGGTGCCAATAATATTCCAATAGAATTCTAAGTCACAACAATGCAGGAAAAAAATTAAGAAAAACAGGGGTCGCCACCTGCAAAACTGTAAGTTTGAATTCTATCAGATCATTCTTTACACCAGTACCGCATCCTATTCCTTAGCCTTCATCATCTCAGTGTCGTGCTGTAGTAATCTTATGATCCCTGACCTGACGCTAAAACGATAGAGCTGGAGTCCTCTCCGTGAAGTTACGTGAATATCGTCCCTGGTCAGCTTGGCATTCAAATTAACTATGGTTGACCGGTCGTGTCGGTACACGAATATGCTCTAAATCCTTGAAAGAGAGACCTGGGAGCTCCGCCCCCAAACAGCAAGCTCACCAACAATGTGACCTGTGGATACGCCTAGAAACTTCGGGCAGGCCTACTTTTTTCAAAAGCTTTGGCAATTGGCTGATAAAAGGGCTATACTCGGGGCTTTTGTTTTGAAATGGACGCATTCCATGCTATTGTTCGAACTTCGGCTTGAATAAAACTGACACGATGTTTTCTATTCTCATAAGTTTAATCGGATTGATTGAAGAAAGCTTACATGATGTCCCTACAAAATAGCACGATTGACATTCAGGAAAACCTTCAGGCATCTTGAACAAGCTCATTGTCCATTTCAATAAACTCAATGTCGGGCTCAACATCCTCATTGTCATCACCCAGAGCATGATCTTGAATGTCCAAAGGGCCGACATCAACAGGCTGCGGGTGGAAGACTGCCTCGAAACCATTCATAACAACCTGGCTAGGGACGGCCTCCCAAGCGCGACTGATGATGCCAATTACATCAAGCAAGGAAATGGGGTCACAGTTTCCATCGTTGTCAGTGTTTTCTGATTTCCATGTTTTCCACTGTTGCCACGCTGCTGCCTTGAACGACCGCATCACTGCGACATCTAGCGGCTGTGCAATAGATGTGCAGCCCGCTTGAACGAAGTCCAGGATGCCACCAAGCTCCATTATGGCATAGCCGAAGGCTTCTCCGCGGTGAACTATGTACATATCGACAATAAGAAAGTATTGATCGCAGTTTTCTGCCTTCAAATGCGAAGCCTTTATTTGACAGGTGTATGAAGGATGACAGTCGAGAAGGAAAAATGTCTGGTCCATATTGAAGACGAAATTGAAAGGAATGTTGAACTGCATCAGCTGGTATTGTGCATCAGCTGGTATTTGTTAGATAGCCGTAAACTAATGTTCTTGCGTTTCATGAATTTACACACCCATCCAATTGATGCCCTAAATTCGTGAAGAATCGGTCTAGCTTCAATTTCTTCATTTTGTCTCCGTTCATCCAAGGTTTCCCACCATGCTCTGAACAATTCTAGTGCTTTATCCTGTAATGTCTGAACAGAGACTGGCAAACGTCGATTTCTCATTGCAAGAAACCATTATTGAACATTATTTTCCACATCAGTCCAACGTCCTTGATTCTGCTCCCGACGCCGAAGTTTTCTAACTTTTCCATAGCCATCCTCAGCAGCCTCCTCTAGACGCTCCCTGTCCCATTTTCTAATGGTTTCTTTAGGGAATAATGTTCATAAGGAATCCTATAGTGCCAAGCGAATTCTGCACCATCCTGTAATGTGCCATTATTTAAAGCAGCCTCACAGTCCCGTAGGTAACTTCTCGTTCACGTGGTAGCTCCTACACCTTTTCGCCAATGGCCAAGCTGCCTGAGCCTGCATCTAAGCGGTACCGGATATTCCAAAGCGTGCCGTGTGGACGCTGAGCTTCACATTCATCCAGTAGTAAAACTTAATGGGCCTAGGAATTGATTGCATAATACTAGTGTCAAGACCCGGTGTCAAGATGACCCATAGAAATGGCACCATGATCAGGCATTGTGAAATCTACATTATTGATCAACCACATTGACAGACCAAACCATTCATGAAAATCGCCTCCCAGAAAGGACCTATTTGGCATTGCTGGTCATATTGATGTCATATAGGGCTATGAATAATCATGGATAAGGCGGGCCTACTGACTTTTCTTTGTCTGGTCTCTCTTTCAAGGATTTAGAGTATGTACACAAAATGTACACGGACCCTATAACAGATTTAATTGTGTACTGAGCCCTGATTATTCAAACGTGTTCAGAAGCCGTGCGCAATTTTCGCGAATGCCTGACTAATGTCTATTTTGACTCTAAGCTCTACTGTATGGGGACTGCAGTGTAAAATGTCCCCTACTTCACATAATATAAGCAATAACTAAGCATAAGTTGTTTAAATTGGATGTAATGATGACATGTGCTAATTGCACGGGGTATACACGGAGGCCTTCGTTGGGCCAAGCTGTAAGGAGTGCCTCTGTGGAAACATTGACATGCAAGCTAAAACCAAGGTATTTCCGCGGCAGAATATTTTCGCGAGCCTGACCTACTCGCGAAATTCGCGAAAATATTCTGCACGCGACATTTTTCCGTTCTACAAAATATAGTGCACAATATTTTGGAACTGTAAAATTTAAATTATTGGTAAAATTTACAGTGTTTATACTTTAAATGGAATTTCAAATGTTCTGGAGTAGTGGATTAAGGCTGATCCTCGTTAGTCTTATCCAAAATTAAATGTGATCGATTATTGAAAAGAGGGTCACATATCATGAAAGGGGAATGTTCGTGAAAGAGGAATGTCCTCTTTACTTTTGTAGAGTTTGTAGATTATGCAAAGAGAGTGTTCACAAATTATCTTTTTTTGTAAAATGAGACATTTCACTACTATAATTGCTCATATATTCCTGTTCACACAAACCCAATCATCAGTCAGTCAAAGTTTGAACAAATCTAGCCCTTACACAAAGCGTCCTTAAAATAAAGTTTGTGACATTTCACTAGTTTTTGAGGTTTCTCTGTGAAAGTGGGGTTTATAAAACAATTTTTTCTCCAAAGATAAAATGATCTCTAGGCAAAATAGGATATATATTCTTGTTCACATCAAAGTCATCAATCTGGCAGTGGTTTCAACAAAACTTAGGCAAGACTTCGACCAATATTAAAACACTAGATTTTGTAGATTGATGCAAAGAGAGTGCTTACAAATTCTTTTTTTGTAAGATGAGACATTTCACTGCAAAAATTGCTCATATATTCACGTTGTCACAGACCTAATAGGCCTGATCCGTCTGTCAAAGTTCTAACAAATCGGCCCAAACATAAAGCGTCCTAAGAACAATAACTTGTATAATCTTTTTTTAATTTCTGTTCATCAAAGTCACAATTAAAAAAAAAATCAACCATGTTTCATGTCGGAGTAGTCCTAGCTACCACAAACAATGATATATTAAGCATAGTTTATATACCAGCAATTAATCTCAACCTGGGGTGACGCAGAATGCATTGTTTAGAATGAGGCTTGTTTTACACTATAAAATGTATTTTGTAGATTTATGCAAATAGAGTGCTTACAAATCCTCTTTTTTGTAAGATGAGACATTTCACTGCAACAACTGCTCATATATTCATGTAGTCACAGACCTAATAATCAGTTTGCTAAAGTTCTAACAAAATTGGCCCAAATATAAAGCGTCCATTCCTCAAACATCATACGAACCTACCAACTATCACAGTCGGCGACAATGGGTCAAAATCCAGCTGAAAATCAGCCAACTGAGGGCCAGGAAGGTCCTTTTGAGGGTAACGAGCCATGATAATCTGTATCAATTAAGCCACGAGTTCTGCCCAGACTGCATGCGGCTATTTACCTTTGGTTAAAAAGACAAATATCCTGGTACCTCCTGTTCATGTAATGTTATATAACCTTATGTAATGATAGGCATCATCTGGCTGGGTTTCTTTTTGCGCAAAACTGCTAACTTAAAGGAATAGTACACATGTTAATATCAATGACCCGATCTACGAAAAAGCTTTTGAGCATGATATTCAGATAACTTTTGATTGTCTTGAGGTATTTCAACAAACAAGACAATTAGAAAGCTTGGGTCAGTGTCGTTTATATCCGAAAGAAATTTCAACCTAATAAGCACATCAAGGAGGAGCAATTTGCATATGAAACTAATGAATTTGGTCCCCGATTTGGTCCTTTTTAACCTCGATATAAGTTTGGCTAAATTTCATTGTAACCATGCATTGTTTTCAATCATAGATGTAGGTAATCGGAAAAAATATATTTTTTGAGAGAAATTATTTTGGACTGCTTGAGAGGGAGCAAAATTCCCTGCCCCTCAGCATTATCATGGGAACAGGGGAGGGGAGCAAACAGGGGCAACTCACACCCCCCAACCATCTTACATTTACTGCGTCAAAAATTTAATCTCACGTGAAAATGCACTTCTATGGCGCTTCATCCCCGCTCGACGTTCGGGCCTTAAAGGTGCGGCTCCACATGACAGTAAACTGTCGACAGTAATTGAAAAACTGTCAACAGAAAACTATCCATAGCCCTTCCACTATGAAGAAAAAATCTCAGATAGTCACTGTCTGCGAGCTCTGGAAACGAGCGAGATAGTTTCTATCGAAAGCAACTGTCGTAAGGGCCATCCACGTACGGTGGTTTTGTATGATAATGTAGTTTCTGTCTGACAGCCGTATTTACCTTCCACGTGGCTGTCTTCATTCAGCATGTTGCCAGCAAGAAGGAAACATGTCGCCGCGGCGATTGTGGTTTACATGACACTGCGTGAGCGGAGGCAAAAGAGGAGGCACAAGCTTTGGGTACATGAATGGTTTCTTAGAAGGGAGCAACACAGTGCATACCACTGCCTCCTACGGGAGCTGAGATTGGAAGATTCGAGTCGTCTCAACAATTTTTTGAGACTCTCCGCAGTTGACTTCGAGGAGCTTGCAGTGCTTGTTGGACCCAGGATCCACAAACAGGACACGTGTATGCGGCCTGCAATTCCGGTGAGGGAGCGCCTTGCCGTGACTTTGCGCTTTCTGGCAACTGGTGAGTATGCTTATTTCCCCACTATCTCATGAATAGAGCACGTACATGAGGTACTGCACTGAGGGATTTCAGCAGAAGAAATAGGTAAAAAGGTGATAACTTTCCAAATATTGCTTTATTTCACGGTTTATTTCCCAATAAACAAACCAGACACAGTTCCACTGACATAACTGAAATTCAATGAATAACCGGTAATATGAAGTTCCATTTATGTCATTATTTTATTCACTTCTGTCACATCAGATGTTATAAAACATCTCGGATAAGCTTTATAAACATCTGGGCTGGGTTGTACAAACAACGTTAGCAGATAACATGGCGTTAACACAGATTGGCGTTATCTTTCCGAGACCAACCATGGCAAAACTGGAAGTAACAACTGAATTGACTTTTGCAGGATGTAACCCCTGCTATCGAAGTTCTAGATGGCAGATTAAAATTTGGTATCAATCCTTCAAGTGAGACAGGACTAGTGTGAGAAAGATAACGTCAGTTTGGCTTAACGCCACGTTATCTGTTAACGTTGTTTGGCCCCTGAATGTTAAATAATTAATTTTGTCTTGGTGATTTAAAATTACCAGTGAGATGTTTTAAAAACATATGATATTTGATAAACATCTGATGTGATATAAATCGAATAATTATGACATGAAGAACTTCATAAATGAAGGCCATGTAAATTCTTAAACTTTCCTTTTTATTTCTAAATTCAGGCGATTCATTCGTCAGCCTGATGTATCTCTTCCGTATATCTGCCGTAACGATATCCCGTATTGTGTCTGAAGTGTGCAAAGCCATTTACGAGGCACTCAAGGAGGATTTCCTGAAGGCAAGTCGGTACCACTGAATCGTATGACCGGCGGCCACGGCAGTGTTCTCTGGAGTTGAATTCATGTCATAATTATTTGATTTATATCAAATCAGATCAGATATTTGATAACTCTTTTCGGTGAGATGATTATTAAATATATCCGACAGATAATTTTAAAATATCGCCCACATTTTGTTTGAATTCCCAGGGAATATGAAAGCACGGTTGCGATTGGTTGGTAATTTTTGGAAAGTAATGAAGGCATTCGGGATCATACGGAGTTTGCCGAGATGAAATGAGATTTTTTGATATATAAGATGTTTTATAAACATCTCAATGGGACGATTTAAAATCATCTGATGTTTTAAATTTATCTGATAATTTTAAATCATCTGGACAGAATATAATTATTTAACATCAGATCTATAGGTAATGTCTCGAGATGTTTTATAATATCTCATGTGATAGAATTGAATATAATTATGACATGAATGGAAAATATAGTGTTCGGTCACCTATTATATTCTGTGACACCAATTAATTATTCTTATCATTACACATGACGTTTGTCTGATCCTGAAGCATGTGTAGGAAGGAAAATTGATTCGGAATTTGCTTGTCGTCCGGGCCTGTGTTTCCCTGCTCTTTTTGGCTGAATCTCGTCAACGAAGGACTGCAAGTTGAGCTGCGAGAAGTGCTGGGCGTCAGTGTGGTTGTCATAGCTGCGGCGTCTTCATCGTCCTTCTCAGCTGCTTCAAGAATGACCCTTTGAATATCCCGTTTCAATTTCTTGCGGTTCGACTCTGATTTCAATCCCCTCAACTCAGAAGCAACAAAAGCACCAAATGTGTCCAGTTCATCGGTCTCCCTTGACATAACTTCACATGCCTTCTGAAGGATTTCATCAGACGCACGACCGACATCCTTTCGTTTTCGAGATTTCGACGGTGGCGGGTTGGGTGTGGCCACGGAAGATGGTGATCCTCGAGGTTGAGTGCAGATCTCGTCCTTGTTAAATAGTGTTGCATCTGGCGTATCATCTGGTGCTTGTTCTTCTTGTTCCTGAATATATATATTTTTTTGTTTGAATATTGTGGTACAAGTACATGTATAGTTACGATTTTTTAATTTTTTGCAGTTTCCTTCCGACTCCGATGATTGGTTACAACTTGCTTCCGAATTCTTTGAAAGGTGGAACTTCCCCCAATGCATCGGTGCCATAGACGGAAAGCATATTACCATGCAAGCTCCAGCAGCGTCTGGGAGTTTTTATTTTAATTACAAAGGCTTCCACAGTATTGTGCTGATGGCATTGGTTGATGCGAAATACCGCTTTACGTTTGTCGACGTCGGATGTAATGGAAGGGTTGCTGACGGGGGCATATTCGGCAGGTGTTCATTATCTTTGGGTCTTGAGAACAAGACCCTTTGCCTACCATCACCAAGGGTACTTCCAGGTCGAAATATGAAGGTACCATTTGTATTTGTGGCCGACGATGCTTTTCCATTGCGGGAAAACATAATGAAACCATATCCTCTGCGAGACATTCCCGGTAGCATGCGCATCTTCAACTACCGACTTTCGAGAGCGCGTAGAATCGTCGAAAATGCATTCGGCATAATGTCCAGCGTCTTCCGCATATTTCGAAAGCCGATAGCTGTAGATGCACAGAAAGCAGAGGATATCGTTTTGGCTTCCTGTGCATTACATAATTTGATGATCACGAAGAAAGACTCGCGCGCGCGCTACGCTCCACATGGTACAGTCGATATGGAAGACATGGCTACTGGTGTCATTACCCCTGGAGCATGGCGAAAAGAGGGCATGCCAGCAAACAACCTGCTCCAAATCGAGCCATTCACAAGCAACCGTCATGCTCAAACCCCACAAGACATCCGCCACGAATGTCGAGAGTACTTCCTCTCACCCCAGGGTGAGGTTTCGTGGCAGTACAAGTTCATTTGAGGAAGCCGTCCTTTAAGTGGGCGGAATGAAGAGCATTTATGACATGAGAGACTGAAATAAACCTGCAAGAGAGAAATCATGTAACAAAATTAACAAATAAAGATAATTCTCACCAAATTGGTCTTCGATTTTCGTCCTCCAATAACTCCCCTTAGAAAAGAGAATGCCTTGTAGTACATCCACTTTGGGGTGTAAACGTCGTCAGTCCCTTGCCCAGATTTCCTCTTGGTGGCTTTCTTTAATTCTTGCGCATACTGGTTTCTCAGGTTGTGCATTTTTCTCGTCACTTGCACTTTATCTCTTTTACAATCCTTCGCCAGACTTTTCCATGCATCCTCTTTCTTCAACCTGTCTATATTCGGCAGACGTGACATCCCATAGTGCAGGCCTCGCTCTGTAACCTTCAATGAGGTTGCTGACCGCATCTTGCGACCATTCACTCTCCGCAACTTCAACATGAAATTCGTCTGCCATTTCTCGTGTTGAACTCGCACTGATCTGTTCGACGGATCTGTACGACAGTTCTATCCCAAAATAGAGCAAGTGCTAGTCGATAAAAGCACTGTCTGACACTTTTATAACCAACTTGCATAATCTATGTGGCTCACTTCCACACGACAGAAATTGACCATCCTACAATCTTTCGGACAGTTATCTATTGCTGTCATACAGCCACTAGCTGAACAACTTCCACGGGATAGTCATTGGACAGTCACTATCTGACAGCAAACTTTCGACAGAAAACTGTCAAGTGGAGCCGCGCCTTAATGTCCCCCCCCCCCCCCCAAGTCATGTCAATCCTGGAACAGTTCAAAACATGGATATTTTCTACAAACACAGCCGAGCTCCTATGTGCTTAGGCTTTATACACACACTGTTACATGATGTTACACAATCTTACATCACATATTGTTGTGCGAAATGGACTGTTTCAGGCGAGGGCAATTAGGATTAGCATGGGTGACTAAATCTGAGTAAACATCAGAATGAGGAAAATCTTCGGCTCCGTGGACCATTCCTATGGACTGATCAGTCGAAAAACTCTTCTACAACCAAATCGCCAACACTAAAAAAGAAATAGAATGATCGCCATTGCCCTGTACATACATGCACCGCATGTACATAACAAAGGAACAGAGCGAGCAAGTGAGCGTAACAACCTATACTGCACCGGTCGGCATTCCAAAGGAGAATGAATTGTATGGGTATTCACATGACCAGTCGGGATAACAACCCAAATCAGGTTCAACTATTTGCAGTCTACTTAATCGCCATGAACATAAACAGCCATACTTGGGCAAAGCCCTGCGGCTATATAATGGATCAAAACCAAAGAAAAATGGTCAGAAAATTGTCTCCCGGGGAAATTTGGTAAAAAGTAGGGATTCTTTGTCACTGTAACAGAAACTGCTAGTTCTTGCCTTGTTATACGGATATAAGGCTTGTTCTTGTCTACGGATAGAAGGTCTGTTCTTGTCTCACCATGGATATAAGGCCTGTTCTTGTCTTATCACTCGGATAGAAGGCCTGTTCTTGTTTTATCATTCGGATTGAAGGCCTGTTCTTGTTTTATCATTCGGATAGAAGGCCTGTTCTTGTTTTATCATTCGGATAGAAGGCCTGGTCTTGTCTCATCATACCAATGGCGTGTACTGCAGACCACAATATGTCCATCCCGTCTTCTCATGTGTTGAAAGGAGTCGTACTTACCATCTGCATTGGCATTGCGACATCTATTTTCGGTGAGTATTTTTCCCTTTCCTTCGCCTATTTCGCTGATATTTCTCCTGGTATACTTGATTGTGTTACTGGCGCGGAGTATGGCGATCCGATGCGGTCACAATTGCTCTGCTTTAGCTGAACTGATATTTTTTTCTTTTGAAAAGTCAAAGTATAATTTTACGTTCTACTGAAACTAATTTCAGTACAATACAACACTTGAATCATGTTGTGATACAAGTGTAATGACTGCTAAATTGGCCTCCCAAAAATCTGCTTTTCGGGGAATCTTCTTCGAAAAAAAAATCGAATCGGAACTCGCTGATTAATGACGGAAAAACTGGCTTGAATATCGCCGGTGATTCCAGTGGAACCCAAACAAGCCAACTGAATACTGTATTTGATCACCCTGATCAAAATCTGGCCACATGCTGGAATACACGATTTGGGAAACACATTTTGCATCAGCTGATTAGTTTTGGAATTTCAAATAGTTTTTCCAGTGGTTTTCTGGTCAGATATGGTGATTACTATGGAAAACATTAATTTGAATTCAGTTCGTTGCATTTTTGGGTTAAAAACATATTTTGATCTTTACACCAAGAAGCACATGTTTCTTTGTGTTAAGACAAGGTTTTATCTTAGTATTAGTTTAAATGTTTGATGGACGCCAAAACCATCTCTCAGTGAAAGAGTAAAACCTGGTGTGATGCTAAAACCTACTTTGAAACATAATTAAAGCTAATACTAAGTATTACGCTGACACCAAGCATGAGTTCAATCTTGGTCTAATCCATGGTTTTAGTGTCAGATCTGGTGATAAAACCTCATCTTAAAACTGACTTTGAAATCACGTCATGTATTGGGCTTCACCAGATTTTAAAACCGGTTTTAAGAAAGTTTTAAGCTAAAACTGGTATTTGACCTCCCAGCATGTTTTTGGCTAAAACTGTCTTGAAACTTTCTTTGGGCCGATTTGACAAATTTTAAAACTCTGACAAAACTGTGGAAGTATTAATCTGAACAGAGAGCTAAAAGTTATGTAAAATGCACTACCAAATGTACATGGTCGGTTTTAAGTCAAAGGACTTAAGACTGTGCTAAGGTCAAATATCAGAATAAAACCAAAAGTCTTGTTTGCTCTACCTGTAATAGTTGCTGTTGCTCAGCAAAAAGGGGACAACTTTGTAAGAAAGCCTGCCTTCAGCGGAGAAACAATTGAGAGGCATTTGAGACTAAACCAGCGCATGATGCATGAGAACTGAGTCAGCGAATCCTTGAGTTTTAACCTGGTTTTATCCTAGTTTTATCTAAGGTTTTATCTCGGTTTCAATCTAGTCTTAATCCTAGGGCAGTTTTATGTGGTCAAATTAAGACCGAGAGTTGTTTGGTTATTGGTTTTAAACCGAGATAAACTTGGTTTTAACTCGGTTTTGTCTTAAACCCAATACCTGACCTCACCCATGTCTCTAATATGAGATATTTTTACGTGTACATGTATTTTGTGTATAGTATTGTTAAAGGTACAATAGCCATTCAACCTATATTTGACCCCCTACATGTATTACACTATGTTATGCAATTAAACACACATCCCTTAATCTGGCTTCATGTCAGGACCAAGTGAATCAATTAGCAAGAATACTTCAATGGCAGAGATTAAAGGGACAACTTTAGCGTGGGATTTACCTGGCCGGGAGGATAATGCCCTCACCTGACACCATGCTCCGCCACTAGTAGTATCGCACAGTTGCTGATATCTCAATGATGAGTGTTGCGATGGACATGGGTTGTGAACTTTAGGCAGGCCCATGTCTACACCTCGTACTATACTAGTGCATTTTTTATCGCAGTTAAACATGTTAAGTGACTTTGCCATTATTCTGGAGAGTCACGGTTCTGCTGAAGCGATATTTTTATGTAGAAAAAACAACATACCTCATTAATGAGTGGTCCCTTTATTAAAGAGGTTGAGCTCATGTTCCCTCGTGGCCAATGATCAGATGTAATAACCTAATCAGATTTTAGCTTCACAATGTAGAGGAGTTGGAGACAGAAAAAAAATTGTGCACATAATGCCGCCGGGGGATCAAGAGCAATAACTGAAATACCTGGAGTTTATTCTATTTGAACAGCATGAAAGTAAATGCTTTCCAATGTGATCAAGTTTGAAAGAATCGCAAAAGTTGTGTGATACCTCATACTCCGGCGCAGTGCAGTAGTGTGAGATGAGGCGTTCCAATGCTTGAAGATTATGTCTGCTTTGGAGGATGGTGAGAGCTATGGCTTGTCCAAGTAACAATATTCTTCGTGTCTTCGATCTACTAGAGGTTTTTTGAAGTACATGTAGTAAGCTTTTGTTAACTCGTATACATTTCAGTTGAACTGAAGTTTTGAGATTATGGGACCGCATCGGAGTGCTATAGCATAGGAGGGTTATTGCATGGCGCGCGGATGCGATCATATGTATCCTAAATATTTCTAAGAACAACAAGAACAACAAATTATTGGCCTATACCACTATAGATCGAGCATGGTACCCCTCCCTCCCTTGGACATGTTGGAGGAGTGTTTATCTTGAGGAGTCTTGAATTATGGGCGGTGTTGATTGAATACTGTGATGCATAGATGGTGGAAGATAATTGATTACGAGGCAGTGATGTTTATAGGATCCAATGTAGAACATGGTCAGCACCCCCCCCCCCCCCATACATCATCTCAACCACAACTCAGTTCATGTCAGCAAAACAGTGACGCGTACGTGTGAAAAGTTTGTGCTCTTGTCATTACCCCCCCCCCCCCTCCATGTCAACGACCAGAAACAGTTCAAAGGCCTACATGTAAACCACCGAATGACGAGGCTGTTTGTGATGTATATATGTATAACCCCAGGCCATTTCATATAGTAGCCCCTACCCAAAAAAAAACATAGGCGTACGAATGGCAAGTAACCGGTGAAGAGCCCTTTTGACACCATCCCCTATCTCCAGTCCAGACTGGTGGAGAGCCCTTTTGACACCACCCCCTTCTGGGCCCTGACTGGTGGAGAGACCTTTTTGTGACCATTCTCCCTCCCCCTCCCCCTGACTGGTGGAGAGATCTTTTTGTGACCATTCCCCCTCCCCCTCCCCCTGACTGGTGGAGAGATCTTTTTGTGACCATTCCCCCTCCCCCTCCCCCCTGACTGGTGGAGTGCCTTTTTGACAACATCCCCCACCTCCAGAAAACGGTTCCTTCATATGCTACCTAGTGATGATCCTAACGTAACCAGTGATTTTAAACATACAATGTACTCCCCTTCTCCATATGATTCCTCAGCCACCGTAGTTTGCCGATCGTTCAGTTGTGTCAATAGTTTTCCGTCGTAACATTATGACGTACAATTTGTGTACAAAGAAAATTATATCTTCACGTGGGGTAATAGAGTGATGATCACATTCGCGCGCAATAGTATTGAGTATGGCGCTCCGATGTTGTGACAATAACCCTATGTGCGGTGAGTGGCTTCAGCCACTGCCGTGCAGGATTGGCAGTGGACAAGTTTGCCCTTTTTGTGTATTTTTCAATTTGATTTTTTTCAGTTTACGTCAAGGTGACGAATTCCTTTGAGATCCTGACCACTCTAAAATTTTCGAACAGATCGAAAGAGGTCATGCGACGAGGGATTACTGGCGACTTCATTACTACTAACACTTCCAAATTCGCAACGGCACCAGCTAAGGTGAGACAATATGGCGTATCATTGCGGCCGCGCAGTTTCTTTCACGTTGAACGGCAATTGTAGCGCATTTTTCTAATTCTGTTGAATGTCAAATTTGGAATGTGTAAATAAATATTGCACATGCCAAATATATCCCAGTTAAAGTTACAATTTGTCCATCCTCATACAACATTTCAACCTTATTAAGGAAGTGGGCGTTGGTAAACTATGACTGATGAGAATTCCCACGAGCCACGTTTACACAATGGCCTACGAGAAATACGTGAAATCATGTGCGGCCTCTGAACACATTTCAACAGAAAAAATAGACTCGCAGCTTATTATGCAACTGTCAGTATATTTATGAAGAAATGACGATATCATTTTTGTTCGCGCTCCCCTGGGGAAATTGTTTCTTTAACCACAATCGTTTTAAGAATCAATTCACTGATAACACAAAAACCTAAACATCTGGGCGCAGTTGTTGAAAACAAACTTGTCACTAACGCCGGCGTTAACTTAACTTGGCGTTAAGTCCAAGGGCTTAACTGAAGGAGATAACGCCAAGTTGAGATAACGCCAGCGTTAGTGACAAAATTTGTTTTCAACAACCAGGCCCAGGAATTAAAGAACCAAACGGTCTGAAGACTTGAAATACCACATGCACATATCCAATTTCGTATGATACAATTTCTAAGGTTTTATTTTATTTGGGCCCAATTTTTCGGTGCCTCGTTGCTTTTCCCGCGCAAATAAAGATCGTTATCTCCGTGGAAAGGCGCTGTGTCCGCGGTTCGATGCGACATTGATTCGCCGGGGCCCGAACCCTGTTGCCGATCGCCGCCTCGTCCATCACCGCTCCAGCTGACCTGGCTTAGTCAGTGAAAAGGATCGGGCGGATTAAGGCAGAATCCCGTTATCATCATTTTTCATTTCTAGATTTTCATCTATTTGTAATACGGTAGATTTTTATTTACTAATTCCGACATTTCCCTTTCAGGTGATTATTTTGACGTACATGCGCAGTGGCTCGACATTGTTAGGCGAAGTCTTCAACTCCGACCCCCATGCCTTCTACTGGTACGAACCAGTCCGTGCAGTCTATGGCGGTCTGTATGAGAAGGTCGTCCGTGAGCCTCAGAGTCTCGTGGATCAATTGGAAATATCGAACAGGTACGTCTTCAGAAACACCGTCTCCCTCTCGCTTATTTATCAACTAACCTCGTAATCAATATATTCGTTTTTGAGTACGTTACAGAATGTCGACCTCCCTACAGTTGTGTGACACTCCCAGTGCATCCCAGTGTAATATATCTGTAACCTTTTTGGGTGTTCCTGTTTCTGATAAGTGTTTTCCCTCACTTTTTTGACACTTGGACCATGTCAGTGGGCAACATTTAGTCATTTTCTTTGATGGTGAGGTAGCAGAGATCCCCAATAGGCATTGTGTCGCCAAATAGAGTTATCGGTCACGGATGCAACTTCACATCTCATGTCTGTCACAACAAAAATTAACGGATGACTTATGTATGTTTAAAAAAATATTGGGTAAAAAAGTGCAAATGAGCGCACACAGTATTATTTATCCTCGTCGCATCGGTGGGTGACAGTCCGATTTAGCGACAGCTCACCAATTAAGGATCCCTGCTTGATATGGTCGGGAAATGGTTGAGTCGGCTTTGTTTTGTGGTAGAGCATCAGTGCGAACTTTAAAAAATGACTCCTCATCCTGTTACCACCAGCCACTGCGAGGAAAAAGTAAGAGAGGTTCAGAATATATAGCATGTGCATATCGGGGACACGCCACCGCACAGTCACATGGTTACGACACTCACATTTATATTAGTAATGTTTGTCTCATTCTCATTCCAGGTACATGTCTCGGTTTGAGAAGGACAAATTGATGACCTTCATCAATGACCTCTACGGATGCGACACTGCAAAATGGCCGGATGAATTCCTGGCGTGGTACGACCTCCTTGAGATGAACACCTTGCTTCTAAAAGCAGCAAGGTGTGCGCATCGGACTAGGGCGGAAGGTTATGGGTCATTTAGGTGCATTGTGGATACTGTGAAAGGAATTGAGTCGAACACGGTCCCAGACATCATGCAGGCCTACTGGCTATTGAGAATGAAAGGTGCACACACGCAGTCTATGAATTACACGACGAAGGAAGAACTTCTTTTGCGGGCTAGCCTCGGAAGCGATTCCGCGGTTGCAAATAGTACCATAGAAAAACTCAAAGATATCATGAAGTGTTACAAGAAGATAGGTACTAAATTACGACCGTGTTTAGAATCAGTAGGAGTGAAGCAGGCTTGTGAGAAGACTAAAATCCGAGCTATAAAAACTATCCGTATGCAAATGGATTTCGTGGGAGAATTTTTCGACCTTGACCCCGATGTCAAGGTCGTGCATTTATTACGTGATCCGCGAGGTGTGGCGAATTCAAGATCTAAGCTCGGTTTGCTGCGACCGAAAGGATCGGTAGAGCTGGATGCCAAGGTTTTATGTAATAAAATACTGAGAGACTTGGCGGTGAAGAAGGAACTAATGAGAGAATTCCCTGGGAGGATATTTACAATACGATACGAGGATTTCGTCGCCGATACGGATAACGCAATAAATGCCTTGTATAATTTCCTAGGAACAACACGTACAAAAGAGGCATATGAAGCATTCATTATTCGGACAACTGCCAAGTCACTTGACCCATACTCCCCGAGCCGGGAGAGTCCTAAAGCTGTCGCCGAGGCCTGGAGGAAACAACTTACGGGGGCAGATAGACGGTCTGTTGATGCGCAGTGCTCAAAGGTTTATGATTTCCTGGGGTACCGTATATAACAATATGGTATGTATGCTATCAAGTATAGATGAGAGAAGAATGAACAACTCCAATAACCCGATAAATAATGTTTTTTTAAATCGCATGGTGCTCAGTTGCAATTAATCTTCTAGCCATTTGCAGGGGTCGACCAATATGGCAAGATGATACCTCTCTCATCTTGATACTTGCTATAATAACTATGCAAATTGATGTATTCTCTATTTTCCAATGATCATCGAGATGGGCACTCAGCCTTTTTGATGAGCCTGATTAACACATTTTGTTTGCGGGAAATATTTATTACGGGGTCTTGATAAAATATTCAGACATAAGCAATCCGTTAAGTTCAACAGTTTAACACCACTTGACAATCGGTATAAAGATCTAGCGAGATAGCGCACACTTTTTTAAATGCTGTACATGTACATTCGACCACATTTAGTACGGGTAGATTAACGCCGTGGTATATCTTAGAAAACGTCGAATCGGGAAATTTCGAAATGGGTTGTCATTCGAACAACTCCCCGAGTTGACGACAACTGGCAAAAAGGGGATCCTTGCCTGGCTGGTCTCTTTTATCTTGTCTCTAATGTAAGCTTATCTCCTCATTTCACAGTCATTCATTCGTCATCTAGGATATCCTTTGGTCCTCTGTGTCCGGGATGTAGCCTTCATTGCAGTCATGGTTTTCGGCGTGGAGGTCAGTATGCCCGAGGAATCGAGAGGAGTTTTTCAAAACGGAAAGTATTGTCAGTTTCAAAGATGCCTTTTTGCACTCGGGATTTTTCACGGTCGAATTCATAGATTTTTGCAATTCTTTCGTCTGTCCCTCCAGAATGGCAGGTGATGACGTCAGGTGAAAGCGCTCTACATATATGACGAATAACAAATTACGATTATTCATATTGGTTTGAATATAACGGGTTGCTAATGCTGGCTCACTAAAAAAGAATGAAATAAATACAGAAAAATGTTGACTGTGAATCGAATCCCAGTCAACATAACTAGATTTTTCTGTACTTATTTCATTCTTAAATTTTCTTTGGTTATTGGTATCCTGTGCCTACAAGTTTTAGTCTACATGTATATAGTTTTTAGCCAGTTTAGGATGGATCAAGGGCATGTTTTTAAGAAGGAATGTAAATGAGGGACTACCTCCTATCGCGTTAGCATTTTCTAGTCAACCCCGCTCGTTGTGTAGCGTTGGTGGTGTGTCTTGTCACTGAGGGCGGGGTCAGTGACTCACTGGACTCCTTGTTCTCAGCGACACTTCGGACTCTAACGAGAAGTTCAGGCTTTTTAGAATATATTGAGTTTTTAAAATAACCTTACCGTCTGTTACTAACCCATTTTAGTATTGTATTTTCTATTTTAAGTTTTAGGCAAACAAATATCATTATCATTATACATGTAGTTGAATCAGTGTTTCTCTCCAAGTGCCATTATGACAGTTCGACATCGTGACCAAGATGTCACACTGATATTCTGTACACCGTAAATTTTTTGCGAGCGTTTATTTTAAAATTTAATAGGGAGGTTGAGGACAGCGACTTATAAGTATGCGGATAAAACTCGGTAGAAAAAGACTAATTTTGTGTACATTACGATCCGTATACGTATAAGAATCAAAAGTGACATGTCTCTGATCTAAACCTCCCCATTTTTTGACTGGAAAACTGCACGAAGCATGTTTGTAGCTTTCCCAGACTAAAAATCGTATCTTTTAGAAATTGAATGGCGAAAATTAAATGCTGGGAAAATTCTGTTAACAGTTGGCATTCGCGTTGGCAGATTTGCCTGAATATTTGATTTGCTAAACATCTCATCCAAAATATTGCCATAGTTTGTATGGGGTTGGGTATATTAATGCAAATCAGATCATCTTCACACAGCAGAGGTTCGATGCTTTGGTTATGCCTTCTGGGTGCATGAGGGTTCTATTCGATAACGTAGTTCTGGAGCAAGATAGAGGAAAACAACAAAACATGAACTGGAGAACACAAATGAAGCAGTCGGGATTATAGCAAAGACGGGCTAGAGGTGTGTGCACACGCATTGCATACCGATGAATGTCAAGTGGAGTTTTTGTAAGTCTTCACTGCGAGAGTCTAAAACTTCTGATTAGACCTCTTCTTAAATCCCAAATGCCTTTTTTGTTAACCCACTGCAACAGACGAACTGCGTTCGGTTTTTTGCTTTCAACATGACTATAGGCATGTTCCTGACCTCTAGCCGAAAGAAATTAATATGAAAATTGCTCTTAGTCTATAGTTTAGCATCTCCATGGTTTATGTCGCCGAAATAAAATATACTTTCAGTTCATTCCTTCACAGAAAGTCTTCGAATTCATCAGTGTATAATACAGTTTTTATTTGGAAGTGATCACTTCAGGATTTAAATCTTGTACATCAATGTTTTAACTCTTCTATTTGCTAATGGTGAGATATTTCAAATTGTTACTCGAAACTGTTACTTCAGCTTCGGACGGTTGAAAGAAAAGATCAGAGCATACATGCCATGAAATACGCAATTTCTCCCAAGATACACTAGTACGCCGATCTAAGACCGTTTCTAAATATGTATGCAAGCCAGCCCCCTCCCCCGACAATGTCAGATCCTATGCGCATTGTCCTTCGATGTCACCACCGTGATCTTGTTGTCTGATTTTTATTACATAATGTCCGACCCCTGGGTGCTGTCTACATTTCGTAGCAGGGGTTCAGAGTGACAGGCCCATATGACTCGATTTATCCATGCTATCCCTTTGATAAGATTTCGAAACCATGCCTATACGGGGAATAGTATTATGCAAACGAGTTTCCTTGTGGAACTAGTGACGTCACACAGTAGTTGATAATTTGATAATAAGTTGATAATTTCGCTACAGATGTCACTACTGGAGGCATCTGACTCGCGGTTAGACCTCTTTAAATGCTTTTTAACTGCTTCCATATTTTGTACCATCACGAGCGGTTTTGGTTGTCTAACCACGACCACTGAATTCAAAACGAGGCTTTGTAGGTGCATAATGCATGAACACTTAATTATAAATCGAGGTGCTTTAGAATAGGTCACAAATTATCTGTTCTTTCCTAATGCATATTGTACGTACTGGGGTGGTCATGCTCCGATATAATGAAACAATCTTAGATCAGTCAATGCAGAGTATTCGGGTAAATCTTGTGTCCATTCATCTTCCTACATGAAAGAGTGCACATAACCTATTTCTGTGTGACCGCGGTTCCGTGGTGTGACTGAGGACCGTGATTCCAACTCACTCACATGAGCACATGGTTTGCATTATCGCCCTCAAAAGAATGTCACCAACATATCACTGGGAATTCCATATATGGAGTTGTCTTTGTTTACGATCCGGGGTGATTCATCCAGGATCAGCACTTCCTCGTCCGAGTGTTCATACCTGCAATAAAGTAATGTTGCCATTGTACGTTGTTTTCTTTCGTATATTTTTGGTTGAAGGGTGACTATAAGCACGACAAGGATTCTTACTTGTGGTATCCAGGCGACGTACCTAGGAGCGCTATATAAGAACTTACAGTTACTGTTTAATGGTGTCCATGCACCGTAAGATAGCAGAGCCATCTGTCGACTTTTTTGTGTATCTTAATTTGACCTACCCCCTTGCTTATACTCTGCCTTTGAAAGGACCTCCAGAACAACCTATCATCACCGTCCTGTTAAATTAAAGGGTGGAGACACCTCATACATGGAAGTCTTATCTTTCTGCTGGACAATCTGCCCATTGTCAAACTGACCCTTCTGGTGACAGCTATCACCTGGGAACGTGGTTAAAGCCATAACTTACCAAGGCTTATTCTCGTCCCCACTAGACAAATCACTTGAATCGTATACTTTGTTTAGCACCTGGAAAGAAGCCAAAGCTTGGTCATGTAGTCATTAGACAGGTTCAGATTTTTCGAGAACTATAAGTAAACGAGGTGATTTGTTGGTTGACGTCGAGTTGATTATTTTGTGTTATTGTTTTTAGATACACCAAACAATAGAGACACACTGTTTCATTGCATTTCTCACAACAGGCAACGCGAACTCCATCGTTTAAAGGCCACGTTTCCCTCTCTCAAGCTTGGTTCTTGAAATTTGAACCGCCCCCAAATTGTAAATCGCCACACTTTCGATGATTTTGTTAATAACCTCCATTTTCCAAAATAAAAATTGCAAAAAGATTGTTTTTTAATACAGTACAGATGCACATCACCATTAAGTCAACATACGAGATCTAACTGTCTACCTCGGTAGCAGTGCCGTACAACCAATGATTTGTATTAATAGAAATTGCACTCGAAAGTTGTAGTGAACTCATCGAAGAAAAAGAAAAGTTTTGGGTCTAGAGCTACAGCGTTCATTAAATGCCTAGAATCGGATGCTAGCGAGGCTCTGATTGGACGCAATGGCTTTCACCTGTGGTTTTGTGTGCAGAGCCGGAGAAGCCAGCATGAAGCCCCGATTTCCTCAGGATGGTCGATGATGGTAAGACACCTTGTTTATAGAGTAAAGAAGGAGTTCCACTTCGTACCGATTTTATACTACATGTACATTTAACAATTGTGTCAATATTTAGGGCTGTTTTGGTCAAGTTTATAGGGACAACTAAGACGTGAAATATGCTGGTTTTTCATATGAAAATGGCTGGGCTGTGACTTGTCCAAACAGTAACACTAAAACATCGTTATAATATTACTGCAGTAAGCACGCCACTAGTACGAATTGTAACCGTCAGCCTACCAGAAATTAGTCGGCCATATCCGTTTCGCACCGTACACCAGCGAAATTCATTATAGCCCAGCAATAAACAGTGCGACGCCATGTTTGCAAGGAGTCACAGTATCCTCCTGGCCACACTAATCCCACGCCCATGTTGTCCCTCAACTCGTGAATTGAAACAGAAGAAGGGGTCGACCACATGTTTAGGCGGGAGGGCCCTCTCTAATTTCAAGGTATCGAAAGAAAAACTCACCAATCTCTGCTCTTTTCCACTCCCTACCTCGCGTCCTTTCGAATGCTTCTGCTCCAGAACTTCCGGTTTTTGAAGTCCAGCATCCACCTCGGACTGTTTGGCTGTAACCATAGCAACTGAACTTTTACGTTTCTTGCCTTCATAAATCTCTTTGATCTGACTGTAACTGGCCCTCAGAACTGAAGTATTCCGTGGAGGCAGGCCACGTGAAATGTCACCTTCAGGTTTTCGAAGTTCGTTTGAATTTCCAACTTTGTCCGACATACCCAGAGTATGGTTGCGATGTGAAGCGTGACCGATGCTTCTTGATTTACTTTCACCTTCGTCCCCACTGATTCTATTTAAGCAGAAGTTTCCTTTACTCCGTACCATCCCGATCCCAGGTGTGAGGCTGGGATTATCCGGCCGTCTAATGACTACCTCTGACATTCGCCGGACATTGGGCTCTAGTGTCCGATCCGGGGCTTTTTTCCTCGTGAGAGAATCCTCAGACAACTTTCTCCGCGGAGGCCGCGGGGCCTTTCCCTCAATACTAGACATATCAGACGTCTCAATATCATTTCCGGTACTCCCAAACCTACACTTTGCCACAGGAGCGACAACTTTGATTCCAGATTCACAGCTGCTAGAATTGATCATTTTACGCTTGGAAACTTTGACCCGTGTTGACCTTTTAGTCCCAGAAGAGGTAGCCTCTTCATCAGAAGACAGCTCGGATTTATCCGCAAAGTCAGAATCCTGGCTACTCTGGATGTCCGAGCTTTGCCGTCGTCTGCTTCGACTACGACGCCGCCTGGAGGATGATTCAGGAGTCATTTGGCCCCTAGTGGCCACGGATACAACGGAATCCTGGTGGCCATTTTTCTTTTTGCCCGGACTTGGCTTGTGATCAAGCTTTTCAGAGAGGTTTCTCCTTGGGTCAACCTCAACATACCCTCCCCTTCCAGAATGCGAACTGTCAGTCATTCTAGGAGCATCAGAAGAATAATCACCCGAGGTACTTCTTGATTTGAATCCGGCATCACTTCGTTCATTTACAGCTCCTCCTCCAGGTGAATACCTTAACCCTCCAGGTTGAGATTTCACTTCCCTCATTCCTTCATCAAGCCGCGAGCTCACTTCCTTCACCTCTCCGCTTCCAGACTTGGAACTCACTTCCTTAACACCCACCCCTTCAGACTGGGAACTCACTTCATTCACACCTGCTCCTGCAGACTGGGAGCTCAATCTCTTCACCCCTATCCCTCCAGACTTGGAACTTCCTTCCTCCACACCTACCCCTCCGGACTTGGAACTCCCATCCTTCACGCCTACCCCTCGAGAGTGGGAACTCACTTCCTTCACCCCTACCCCTCCAGTTCGGGATTTCACCTCCTTCACAGCCCCCTCTGTATGCCGAGTACTTATCTCCTTCTCGCCTACCCCTACAGGCCGGGTACTCACTTTCATAAATGCACTCAATGCCTCAACATGCCCAACAGATCCTCCTAGGGCCCTGCAGTTTTCAACTGCACTATTTTTCATCTCTAGAGAAAAGTTCTTATGGCTGGGCGCCTCTGAACCGTACTTCTGCTCAATCTCCTTCCATTTTGAATTAACTCTTTCCATCAGGTCAAACATTCCTTTAAATCTCTGTCGAGGCTTCCCTTCAGGATCCTCCAACCAATCCTCATGACTGATGCCCGCTTCTAACCCCACAGCGCACGTGCTACAGTCATCGAAGGTCATGATGTCAGTGTCCGAGAAAATATCCAAACAATTCTGGTCCCCACCATTTGAGCCACCACAGATAATGTCAGTGTTTTGTAGCTTTGGCATCAGTAAAAGCTTGTCACTAAATGACTCGAAGCGAGGCTCACTCTTTGGAAATCTATCAGTATCGTTTCGAACGGGTGGCGCTATAAGGTAATAACTCCCCTGCTGCCCAACGGTAGAGGACTGTTTTTCTGAACAATGTTGAGTATTAACCCTCGCTCTCCGAGGTGGAATATCTAAAGGATCCCGAGGATCACAATTACGGTCAGTAAGTTCAAGGTCATTTGTGATGTCAAGGTCATTTGAACCAGCCGTGAGTGGTGAAGGCGGGAGTAAAGCAAGATACTGATGCTCAGGGCTACTGTCATTAACCGCCCTGTTGGAAGCAGCTGCAAACTTGTCTTGTTGATTTTCAATAGTTTTCGAATCGATCTTGAAGAGCTGGCCATCGGATGCATGTCTCCTAAACGATCCCAAAGATGGCACAACTGTTGGGGAACTGTAACCGTCAACAGATTTAGTCCTGCTGTGAAATGGTGCCCTCACCCGGGTGACTCTGTCATCACCCTGATATGATGACGGACGGTTCTTAGAAACCCCATTCGGGCCACCATTCACACAAACCGCAGCGACTATTTTGTTTACATCATCACTCTGAAGGGAGGATAGTCGGCCTATTGAAGCCACATTTGATGAAGTCTTTCTGTGAAATGGTGCAGTTATCCGAGTGACTCTGTCATCACCCTCATATGATGACGGACGGTTCATGGGAGCCCCACTTGGGGCACTATTCACGCAAACCGCAGAGACTATCTCGTTTATGTTGTCGCCCTGAAGTGAGGATGGATGGCCGACGGGAAGCACATTTGGTGAGGTCTTACATACAGCATTCTTGGAACCCTTACCCTTTCTTCCACGTCTGCCAAGGGGAAGTGGGGGAGGTTCATCGTCAACATTATAGCTTGAAAAATGGGCATCTTTAGAAATACACCTGCGGCCCTTCGGTAGTGGTGGTGGACGATCATAGAGTGAATCAGTCGTTGAAGACCTTCCGGACAAACTTGCACTTCCCTGGTTCAGTGAACCCTCCGGGGCACAATCAGGTACAGACACTTGGGTACCACTGCCCCTGTTGAGTGGACGCTGCGGGGCATGACCAGTTTCGTGCTGGTCCGAATCTCTGCCCACATCTTTTGACCCTTCGCCAAGCTCAGTGCGGATTGACATATTAGTATCTCGAGGCAGAGATGCCTGATGTAGACTTTCAGTAACCAAGGTTTCACTCTGCGGTAACCTCAACGATCTCTCAGTGGTATCCTGATCATCCTGCCTCACTCTCCTAAATGGCGAAACCTTCCCGACGATCTGTGGCTTCTCAACAATTCTTAGCGTTTCGTACATATCCTCGCTCTCCCCGCCGTTTTGTCGTGACATTTCAGTGTACATGCTGTCATAAATTCCACTCCTGTCGGGCAAAGGCACCCGTCTCTTTGGCGGGCGCGGATGGAGACTACTCTCCGTGGTCTGCGTACTGATGGAAACGCCAAGGGTGTTTTCTTTTCGGGATGGGATAGGTTTGGCGCTGAAAAAGACAAATGGAATGTATCGAGCTATTGTATCCAAGCTATCATGTGATCTGAAAAACTGGAGCCAACTGTCTCTTTTCTCTTCTAGCGGTCAAATCTTATAAACTAGTCTCCACCACATCATATCATGTCACTGTGGGTACTATAGTACGGCTTCTCTAGCGAGAATGGTAACCACAAAAATATGACGAGGTCACATTCTTCCGAGATGATCCTCAGGATTTCCCCGAGATGCCCATGAAAAGTCTGAAATATCGGTGATTTGCCCTTAAAGGTTTTTTCTACAACAGGAGCGTGGAGGTACATGTACCTATTTAATGTTTCTCGATCACCCAATCAAAAACGATTTCTTTCCAGCATTCCCTTACTTCGTTGATGGGGCCAAACGCACTAACCACAACACCACAAGGTAGATTCAAGGTACACTATAGTCCTTACCTCAAGTTGGGATTAACTCCAACATGAATGTCGGGTTCTGCCTCTTCCAACACTGCAGACAGCCGTAATAAGCTTTCTAGGTGACTGTTCATCAGGCTTTGCAGCTCTTCTTTCACGCAAGGACTGGAAACCAAAATATGTAAGTAGGAGCCGCATGTGATACTTGGTCATTCACTTTAATTGTACCATCCGCTAATCAAAATTAATTAAATGGTGCAAAGTTAAGGCTAAAGTTCGGTTATGGCGTTCTGCTCAAACCGTCTCGGTGTCTGAAACGGAGTGATCCGAAGAATAGCAGACGCCAGTAGTTAACCATACTTGAAACGTTGGAGAGAGGACACAAGAACACCACGGAGAGAAGGGAAGGGAACAAAAACACTGCCTCACCTGGCTCGAAAATATTTTCAACCCACAAGCTCTTTGTTAGAAGTACGGCAATCTAACCACTGCGTCACCATTGCTTTTCTCATAAAGAAGCCGGGTTCTCCACATTTGTTCCCTTCTGCTTACTCATCCTGCAAAGGCTCCAAGCCCCTAATCGTGGGTTTGCCTTATTCATTACATCCCACAACAGGGTAAGGTGAACCACCAGTTCTAAGATAGAAGGAAGTTCTTACGCTTCAGCTGAATCAGTTCTCGATAATAGGGGCGTTTAGAAAATCAACGATAACGTAAATGACCAAACTCTTCTCACCATTCCCCAGTGTCTCCCTTTGCCTCCAGTCTGCTGGCGAAGACCCGGTTCATGTTCTCATCGATCCTGAGCCAACCTTTTTTCATGTCTTCTGTTATAACTCTTCCCTCGGACAGTAGTGACGTTAGCTGTGAATTCTCCGCCGTCAACCTGGTGGCGAGAAGAGGAACCGGGGCTGATTAGAATCTTGCTCCAGGGTCATTGGCTTGCCAGTCTTTGCTCAAAGCAGTAACTAAACTGGCAAGTTTCGCGGTTATAATTTTGGGGGATCCTCAGTCTCTACTCGCAAATATTCTGTGGCCAAGTTTTTATCACGTTCTTTAAAAAATCTGTTTGATTCATCACACTACGCTGTTGTGACCAGGTTCGACGGTCTTCTCAAGTTTGGATAGGTGTTTTATGCATGATATCGCAGTATTGTGGAGAACATGTGCGATTCTTTAGTATCAACAGTGCCCTAAAATAGGTCCGTGGTATTATTATGAAGGCAGTCATCAGAAAGCAGTAAAGACTACGTAATCCAATCAAATATGTAGGCAGTTTATAAATCATGGCTCTCAAGCTGACGAGTCGAGGGGTCTGTTTAAAAACGTGTCGTCACAAACAACTTGTGGCAACTGATATGTCCTCCTTGGTCGACAAGAATATTTAAGAGCACTGGTTACACAACGCTATTTTCCATTCGGCCTAAAATCTCAAAGCATCAAACATCGGCTGTATGAAGAAGACTTTATTGTTTATTCAACCCTATAACCAATTTAGATATGAACCAACCGCGGGAAACCACTTCACATTACGTTCGGTGTTTTAGCTAGTCGTGCTCTGCGCAAAATACCTATCGCCCGCAGTTGCCCCGACCATTTCGGAGCCTATATTAGGTCACGCGAGATTACCGAATGCGCTATTTCCCTCAGGCAGCAACCAAGGATTTGTCTTAGAAAAATAATGAATGCAAAGCAATGGTGATTTACGGTAAACTTGGCGGAAATGTCACTGTCTTACTTTTTCATTTGCTCCACTCTCCTGTCATGCCCAGAACCGGAGGTACAAGTATTGGCGAGAACTGGGGTCCCCGTTACTGACGTCACTGAACCTCTGTTTGGCGTCGGTAGCGACTTCTGAAATACGGATGAGAGATTGCTACCACAGCGTTGAACGTATTTTAAATCCAATTTGCATTTGGTAAAGGGCGATAAATTAGTCCATCAGTCAGTTGGAGCACAAAGGATAAATTGAACCTCATGCAAACTATTCCTGGCAAAAACTATTACTCTGATAGTGCCCTTTTGGAATGCCGGAAATGGACACTTTGTTGTTTGGAAACACAGATTACTTTGGATCACTGACAAGTGTGATATTGGTACCTACCAGTTTATTCTGATTGTTGAGATTGGCGCAGACTTCCTGTAGAATCCAGCCAGGAACGCCTAGCGGAGAGAAGAGACATCAGAAAATTAAGCAAAAATCGTGAAAAATAACTCCTCTTAAGCAGAGATAAATCTCCAATGAGAGGCCAAGCTATATTCACCTCCGAGCAAAAAGTATGCTGGAGAGCGAACCAAGTAAGACATGATCAGCACTTTGTGATTCTTACCGATTGCGAGACTTGGAGAATAGAGCTAAGATACGCTGGAAGAGGATGTCCAAAGGCCGAGAATACAGTAAGCTGCTTCCTACAACTTTGACACATGTATATGAATTTATGAGCATTCTTGGCCCAGAATCGAGCTTAGTAACATCCGACCTCCTGTCATTGTAACCTACAGCCCACAGGAGGACACAGTGGCAGTACCTACAATGTAGGCAGAACATCTTGCCAGCAAAGTCGTTTTATTTGAAGATCTTGGCCTGAATATAAAATAATGAAAAGATGGGCGAACTAAGAATGGAGTTTTGGTAGAGGCTGAAAAGGGTAAAAGAGATAGTTATGGTCAGTGCAAAACTTATGGAAAATGGAAGAGTATTCGTAGAGAGAATCACGTTCATGGTGAAGGAATCCGAGAGAGTAGTTAGGGTAACTACTTATCAGTTGTAATTGAAAGTGAAATCTAAGATTATACAGCTTCGAATCCTTTGACTATATCGTACAGCTGCTCCTGTGAACAGTACCTCTCGATGAATGATAGAATAGGGTAAGCCTCAAAGGCCAGCTTTAAGCTCAGAAATAAAAAAAATGAACTTTGCCAATTATGTTAAATACGTATTTGATACAAATTTCAAGAATTCAATACGGTTGTGTAGACTTATACAAACACTATAATTGTCAAGTTGCGAAAACACATAGAACACGAACGGCGGTAGGCCCATCCTTTAGGACCACGTGGCCAGTGGCCATGTCATAAAGACAACATCACTATTATAATAAATGCAAAGCTATTGTATTATGCTTCGTGATATACAGAGTGACTCAATAAAAATGTTACACTAACGAAATGGTTAATATCTCTTTTAATTTTGGCATTTAACTCAAACACACATATGGACTTGAAGTGCAAGCTCTCTCGATTAATTTGACACCAGCAGATTCAAATCCTTCAATGGTTGACTGCGCAGGACTGCGCAGGACAGATTTTGACTCGTGTGAAATCTGACTTGCGCCAACCTTTCAGTGATTGAACAGGGCAAAGGACAAAGAGGAAGCAATCTTTAACATTTTGAATTTTATTCACAGTTGAAGATTGACCTTTAACAGATTCATTTTGTAATTTTCGTATTTGTTTTCAACTGTGAATAAAATTGATTGTTGGGAATGCTTCCTCTTTGTCCTGCTTAACCACTGAGAAATTGGCGCAAGTGAGATTTCACTTGAGTGTATAAAATCGTTCCTGTGCAGTCAACCATGGATGGATTATGATTCTGGTGGTGTCAAATTCATCAAGAGAGCTTGCTCTTCAAGTACATATGCACGTTTGAGGGTAAATGCGAAAATAATAAAATATATTAACCATTTTGTAAGCGTAACATTTTTATTGACCCACTGTGTACATGGTAGGCAACGGATTGAGTTCGAGGAAAACTAGCTTGGGAAACCATTTAAGCTGAACACAAAAGCATTCTGGAATTACGCTAGAAGCAAAAGAGCCAAGAAAGTGGAAATTCCTAGGCCGCAAGACAATACTGTAGGGATAGGCAAACCTGCAGAGGAATATGCTTGATTAGCATCCAGTTCGCGTCCGTGTTCATTGATGAGCCAGAGAACAATCTGAGATACTCGATGTGTTTCCAACTATACGACGGAGGCTATCACCATTTCAGCTGCGGACATTGCCAAGAACCGGAAAGCCATCGACCCAAAGTAGGCGGGACCTGCAGGAGACCGCAAACGTGATTGTAATGCCATTATAGTCAATGTTCAGAAAGTCAAAGGTGAACAGTAAGGTCCTGGATGGGTATAAAATAGCAAGAGTGGCCCCTATATTCAAAGGGAAAGGCGATAAGACAGATCCTGTGAACTATAGGCCGGTAAAGCCTGACGTCAGCAATCGGAAATGTGATGGAGTCATTTATAAGGGAAGGCATCCTGCCGAGCAGCATGGCTTTTTGCCGGGAAGTCCGGTTGGACTAACCTTATCGAGACCTTAGGTGATGTTTCGCGGAACTAGGACACTAAGCAACCAACATATATTGTTGTGAACATAGATTTCAATAAGGCATTCGACACCTTCCCGCACCGCCGCCATAAAGTTAAAAGCAATGTGTATCGCGAACAGCATCGTATCATGGACTGAATACTTCCAAACCGACTTCCAAACCGATAGGACGATGTTTGCACAAGTTCACGGTATGAAGTGTGCGACGACCCCTGCTAAAAGTGGAAACCCGCAGGTTAGTGCTCTGGGGCCGATCTTTTCGTATTGTATGTGAATGAAATCTGTAAAGAATGAATATGATGGAAATATTGTATGCTGAAAACGTACATTATCAGCCTCTGTGCCTGGTGTGTGATATGGCTACTCAGCCAAAACCCAACCACGAAGCTAACATATTTATATTAGCTTCATGACCTAACCAAGTTTAAAGAGATGCATGCAGGAAACCAGAATCGTCTCTTTCAGTTAGTTATCACATATCAAGTGAGCTTAGAGCTAGAAACTACGGACTGCGAAAGGATCTGGGGGTTGATATCAATCCTTCACCGTCCTTCACTCATCGCGTGCATGAGAAAGTAAAAACGGCCAACCGGGCATTATAAGCAATTAAACAACCAGTTTCCTACGCTAAAGAAACTGTGTACGTCAGGCCCCATCATGAATACTGTGATAATCCGAAAGACAAGACGGACAGATGCGACCTGGAGGGTTTCCAAGGAAGGGCAACTAATATGATCGTGGGGTGCAGAACCTTTCCACAAAGTGGAGGCCATCAACATCAGCAGCCTCACATTCCGAGTGGCGAGAATAGGGATGATCCAGCATTGGTAATATAGACACTGTTCTCCCATTGTGGCGCTACAGCGTCACTCAAGGAGTAAACTCCAGATGGAACGCACGTTTGCCTGAAACTTTCAATGCAAAATCTCTGGATATATTCAAAGGGAGATTGGACGAGTTATTTTAATCCAAGGATGGACTGGAGACGGTATATACATCACTCTCCTAAATTACTAATGACATTGGATGTATCATTGGCATTGGACATAAATGAACACTTAGTTATTGGTTACTTGAACATAAACAGTACATCGACCCCCCCCCCGTGTGCAAGAATTATGATAATTCTATAATTTACTGGAAATTGGTCAAACAGGACATTGTTCTTCGACTGCACTCGATGATGAAGTCAATTTTGCAGGTCACGATGCGGTAAGGCCTTTAACCCCTTTCTGCCTGGAAAATAAGGAAGAACAGTTGTAGTCTACTACATAGATTTTTACCCTACGAGTGGAAAAACGCACATTTGACATGGTTAATTCTAAAAGGTGAACATTACCCACCTAACTGTTTTGATAAATCTTTCTTGCCAGAACGCCTATTGTTGTTCAGATCACGTGGCTCCAGTGGTGTATAAACCATGTCTGTTCGTCCCCTCTCATCCGGGACATCAACTTCGATCACGTGAGCATTGCCAATGACCTCTAGGGTGGTTCCATTACGACGATCGTCAAGAGGAACATTTCCGAAACTCGAGTTCTCAGTTACCCGGCTGTCAATTATTCCATTTTTTCCTATCAACTTGAAATCGTGGCGGCTGTTTTCTCTTCCCGGTCCCAGTTTTCCGTTTCCCTTGTTACGGCTACCAAAGGTCGGTGTTTTCACTCGTTGGCCTCTTTGTCCTTTTCGATCATTTTTCTTGCGAAATATCCTCGCGATTTTTCGCTTATGAGAACTTTTGGTCACGTTTTCGTCGACGTGCGTTTTATCGAGTTCGCTAGATACTTTACCTACAGAAGCACGTGTTCCGTTGGTTCGAAATCCGGTCGTAGGCGACGCTGATTCAAGAGCTATGTCACACTGCTGTACCGAAGGGTTGACATTTTTTCCAAATCCTCTGTTTTCGCCCTTGTGTTTGGCACGTTTCTTCTGACCATTACTGTCGTAATCCTTTTGAATGCGTTCACAGTCTCGTATAATTGTCTTTGCAGCCTTGTTGAAGTCTCCTGGAGGCGGGTTTGAGGGAGCGCCACCTATCGACTGGTCTCGGGAAGTCTTTCGCAGCCTTTCTGTATGATGCTGTTCTTTAGTGCGTGAAACTCGACGATTCTGGAAAAAACATGGTTAGATCGAATCAGGGCCGCGATGAGGGCCGTCATAACCTCCCCAGAATCTGGGACAAAATATTTGCCTTGCGTGTGCTGCAAAACGTGACCTCATTTCAGGTTAAGGTCACTCCCAGCTGCAACTGAAGGCTTCAGTAAATTCTCTCCTACTTAAAGGTCAATACTCCAGGTATTTTGCCATTTCCTGCTGTAAGACGATTTCAAAAGTGCACCTACAACAACAATACAGAAACCCCATGCAATTTGCTCCATCCATTTTGAAGATATAGCCATTTATGTGTTTGACAACTAGATTACCTAATCAGGCTGACAACTGGCTTGTTAATGTTAGAGCCAGTCGGCGGGTTCACCAAAAGCAGTGATGTAGATCAGGCTATTGCCCAACTTGGGAGGACACATTAATGCTCTTAAAATGCTCTTAAAATTGATATATAAAGTCTGTTTTTCATTGACATTTTCAATGTTCAAGTATGAAAGCATACTTTTGCCCATGATAAATGAGTTTATTGTATTCCAAAAAATAATTGATGCTAGTTTTTAATTTTTTTTGAAAAACCGGTTATATTTGTTTTAGAAGCCAAATCTCACATCTGAAAAGTGTTATTTGAGCTAATGCATGACGTTGGGAAACAAAATAAATGCTAAAAACAACATAGACCCCACAAATATGGTCCAATTTAGGTTTTATAGACAATATAGGCAAATTTATAGAACTTAAAATATTTTTCGAATTCGATTCTTTTTACAGAAAATTGCATCAGATGCATCAATTTCTACAATACTTAAACCATCATAATCTATTTCTAACTCAAAGCTACGATATACCTTATAATAAGGTAAAGTAATACAGACAAATTTATACTATTTATAGTAAGAAATCCAACATCAGCCTGATCTACGGCATTAGAGGATTTGAGGATTTGAGGATTTGTACATGTCATGCAATCATAAAAGCAGTAGTATTGGCCTCTAAACTAGATTTGGAAAGCGCCATTTCGTGGCAAAACATGAAACGCATCCTATAGTGAGACAAGACCAACACTGATTTTTTAAAGCCTTTTGGCAGCTAAATTGTCAATGTTTGACCGCGTCGCATCAAATACTGCGTGGGGTTGTGAATCTGAAATTTAGATAATTTGTGATATTCCGGACAGTCGGGCAAGTAAATGGTGAAAAGTAAACTGGTAGTTGACCACGGAATTTTTTTTAAAATCGACAAATTGGACAGACGTTGATATTTCCTCTCTTTTCAGCCAACTGGCAGAAAAATCTCAAAACACGCCCCCTATTGCCAAATTATCCAAATTCAAAATTAAATTTTTTCATCAAATAATTTCTCATATCTGTAAACTTGCCACACCAAATATCTTTTCAATACCTCTCCAAATATGCACTTGACAGTTAAAAACATACTCGCGTCTAATTGATAGGTCTGGAACTTCCAACCTATGAATATTCAATGGCGGTCTTATCTCTAGTGCAGTTAGTGCTCGCATGACTGCTTAGTTATCATTGGATAATTATAGGGTCGATTAGAACTAACCTTACGTACCTTCGTTGTGGTGCCGAAACACTCGGATATACTGTCATCAATCTGCAGGTTCTCAGCCTCGCTCTGAGCGTCTCCGAAATCAGCGACATCCGGGCTCTTCGGGCGGAGATGCGGTTCAAGGAAGTTGCCAGCCGCTAGGATATCTGATTAAAGATGAAAGGTGCTTAGTCACGTCGACCAGATAAAGCCATAAAAGGGATTAAATGGGGGGGGGGGGGGCTTTGGGTGGTAGCTAGAGAATCAATATTGCTGATTTCCAGGTACCTATAATGATGAGCAGTCAGGGGACTGATTTAGCGATAAAAGAATTTCATCCAAGCGTGAATAGTTTCGATGTACTGTGAGATGCTATAGAGACCCTTATCGGTGACTTCATCCAACTTAATCCTTCGAGTAACCAGCTCTAAGCTTAATCTGACCTAACTGGTTCCTGCCAGCTGGTATCATTTTAGCCTTCACAAGCAGTCAAAGCGCAATCAAACGTCCTGACTATTCATCGAGGCGACAGTAAATTAGAGGCAGTATTTATCTGGTTTCTACCTGCAGATCTGGTTTTAGCAGCACTGCCTATCTGTTCATTCCTTAGAGTAGGCTGGTTACTCTAAGGACATTGTAAATCCCCCCCCCGGGCGCGGATCCAAGGGGGGGGGGGGGGGCGCACCCGGCGCAAGCCCCCCCCCCCTAATTCCGGCACGGTGTAAAATGAAATGGCCAGGGCCATTGTGCTCACCTCATGTGGAGGAAAGATGGATAAAGAGCATGGTATTGTGTCATGTAGTGTTAGGTTTGATGTAGGTCCAAGCAATTACAATTTCCCCAAAATGGCCAATTTACAGTACATTTGACCTCTGTGACCTTGAAAAGTAGGTCAAATCAAAGAAGACCCGGGTGACACATTGAATGGTTGTTAGAATTAGATGTACCTATGATATAAAATTGGTGCCAATCAGGCAAGTAATACTAGGAATAATGGCATTTTGAAGAATTTACGATTTGGCCCCCTCCCTGGAGGCCAAACGGCAAATCAGATCGCACCAAACTTCGGTACCTGAGACCACCTGACCAAGGGGTACATGTGTACTTAATTTGTATCAATAGTCATTGCAGTTAAGAAACGTGCCATAGTTACGGCCTGACGGCCAATTTACGCCATTTGACCTCTGTGACCTTGACAAGAAGGTCAAATTAAAAACCTGTGTGACATATATTGTATGGCGGTTAGATGTACCCATGATATCAAATTGGTGGCAATCGGGCAAGAAGTTAAGGAATAATCAAATTTTTAAGGTTTTTTTATTTTGCCCCCTGGTGGTCAAGTGGTGAATCATATTGGACCAAACTTCGGTCCCTGAGATTACCTGACTAAGGGGTAAATGTGTACCAAATTTGGGATCAATAGTCATTGCAGTTTAGAAACGTGCCATCGTTACATCCTAACGGCCAATTTACACTATTTGACCTCTGTGACCTTGAAAAGGAGGGCAAATCAAAAACCCGGAGGATATATGATGCACCTTTGCTGGAAGTACCTACCATATTTTTTTCAAAATTTCCCGACTACTATTAAGGGAGATATTGCATATTTTCACTTTTAACGTTTGGCCCCCTGGTGGCCAAACCATGAAACGAATCGGACCGAAACTTGGTCTCCAAGGTGTCATTACATAAGGGTACATGTGTACCAAGTTTCAACTCAATAGCTCTAACAGTTACGAAATGTGCCCTGCTAACGGACGACGGACGACGACGACGACGACGACGACGACGACGACGACGACGACGACGACGACGACGACGACGACGACGACGACGACGACGACGACGACGACGACGACGACGACGACGACGACGGACGACGGACGCCACGGTATGGGATAAGCTCACCTCTGCTAAGAGGTGAGCTAAAAATTGGGCCAAATTAAGCTTCAACAAGCTTAAACGAACGAGCCAGTGCAGCAAACTTTCGTACACGTTCACTCTCATATAAAACATGACCACACCCCTTGGCTTTAGCGCGAGAATATGTACACGCCATGATCCCACGAAGGATCTTTCCCGCCGCAATCGGCTATCTGTGCAATGGTCAGCTGACCGACCAATGCGCCGCAGATGCGCTACAGACAGGTAGCCTGATCATGGCGGAAAAACGAAAGTCGCAGTCATCTCTCGTCGAAAAGTAGAAAAAAGGTTGGTATAAATCCGAATTTGTAGTGTCTAGCCCACATTTCAAAGCTAAGGCCTACTTCTTCAAAGCCAATCGTGAATGTTCCAGGCGGCCGGACCACGTGTCACGCCGGTGACGAGATATAGACCTTAACAGTTATAATGTATAATTGTTCCTTAAAAAGAAACACTGAAAATGGGGTGGGAGTGGTGCTTAATATCTGAAGATCCGATGCCAGGAAATAGAAAATATGGAGACTTATCTTAACATTTTTTCTGGGGGAGGCCCCCCCCCCAGACCCCCCCCGCCGTCGCTTCGCGCCTGCGGCGCTCGCAATTCGGGCTACGCCCTCAAAGTGCGCCCCCTTTCGAAATATCCTGGATCCGCCCCTGCTTGATTGAGTGTAGGAAGTAGTAATAATCAAGCAGCATTTATTTTCACATGGAACCTGGAGTGAACCAGGTAATTTATATGTAATACAGTCGATGCCCATAAGGATATATTTGGTGGTAGGCAAGAAGAACCCTGCCTTTAATTAACTGCTGCACGAGGCAATTCTACACTTACCCAAAACAGCTTCCGGGTTTTCATCAGGTGACGTGTTGTCGTAGAACTTTCCCGGGCCCCTCTCACTGCGTATCACGACATCAAATTCTGCGTCCACGTCATCGAATATCGTGTTCCAGTTTCCGACAGTCTCTTCGAAATGGGTTCCACTACCGTCCATTGTTGTTACTGTCTTTGCCTTATGAAAAGATCATCTGGCTTGGATGGAAGCCAGAATCTTGCTCAACTGAAAATGCCGGCAAAGATTTTAAAAGGCCGGTCACAAAGAGTGCTTTATATTCCAGATACAATAATGCTTAATTTGTACCTAACCTTACTAGTGTACGGGTAAATCTTCCAGAGGCGTGGCCAGAAAGCCGTCATCCCTTGCACCCGAGCGTCTATTAAGCCGGGGCAAGTAAAATATCCCACATGTATTATAAGGTCGTGGAGAGTAAATTCAGCACTTTTTTACCGAGTGGGGCGTAACAGTCTGAATTTATTAACAGAAGTTTTCCAGTCACGTGGACAGGGGACACCCTTATCTGCGAGCCAAGAGCCACGATTACCGTTTTTTTACAGGACAGATAGGCAGAGTAGTAATAGTGTATCACATAATGAAGAATCATACTCAAGACCGGCGCAGCGATAGTAGAGTGATAAGACGCGGTCATACAATACGCGTAAATATTATCGGTGCTTTGGAGAATGAAGAAGAATGAACGCATACTCCTTATTGCGCAGTGATAGTAGTGTGATGAGTCGATCCTACTCTTATTGCTTGAATTGGCTGATTTCAAGAATTTACCAATTTGAGCAATATCATGCCTTTTTAAAACAATTTTGATTCAACTATTTGCACAAGGCTATACGGCAGGAATGACAAACTCGTGTGACTGTTCGCAGTGTATGAAGTGCAGGAACAATGTACATTGCAATGTAAAGGGTACTGGTATTTAATACACGGCGCAACGATAGTACGATAGAAAAATCCAGTTTGGTAAAATGCCGACAATACCGCAATACAGGCGGCGATGTCTTACAACGTAATAAACTGTTACAAAAATGTATCTTTAAAGGCCATAACTCCAGGTATTTTGCCGTTTCCTGCTGTAAGACGTTTTCAAAAGTGCACCTAACAATTTATATAATACAGAAAACCCCATGCAATTTGCTCCATCCATTTTGAAGATATAGCCTTTCACGTGTTTGACAACTAGATCACCTAATCAGGCTAGCAACTGGCTTGTTAGAGCCAGGCGGCGGGTTCACCAAAATTGTGATGTAGATCAGGATATTGCCCTACTTGGGAGGACACATATAAATTAATGCTCTTAAAATTGATATATGAAGTCTGTTTTTCATTGACATTTTCAATGTTCAAGTATGAAAGCATACCTTTGCCCATAATAAATGAGTTTATTGTATTCCAAAAAATATTTTAATTAGATATTTTAATTTTTTTGGAAAACCGGTTATATTTATTTTAGAAGTCAACTCTCACATCTAGAAAGTGTTATTTGAGCTAATTCATGAAGTGGGGAAACAAAATCAATGCCAAAAAAAACATAGACCCCACAAATATGGTCCAATTAGGTTTTCTAGACAATTTAGGCAAATTTATAGAACTTATGTGATTTTTCAAATTCGATTCTTTTTACAGAAAATTGCATCAAATACATCAATTTATACAATACTTATACTATCATAATGTATTTCTAATTTAAAGCTTCGATATACCTTATAATAAGGTAAGGTAATACAGACAAATTTATACTATTTATAGTAAGAAATCCAACGTCAGCCTGATCTATGTCAGTAAACCTGCCGCCTGACTTTACTTAGAAACCTTACCAAGGCTGTTACATAACATGTAAACAAAGCCGTTAATTTGCTATATCTTTGGACTGGATTCTTCAATTTTGATCAAACTTGATTTAATGCGGAGCTTTAAGTCCAGTGTTTGAGGATTTGTATGAGGATGTCATGTCATGAGGATGTCATGCAATCATAAAAGCATGAGTCATGGCCTTTAAGTAGGGTACCTGTCCTGTAGGCTTAGGATTCCCATAGAAAATAATTGTATTCATTAGCCTATACTTTTTTTTGGCTCATGGCTGTCCTTGCGATACTTGGCTCTTTATCAGAGTCTTGGCTCTTGGCTCTCAGATAAGGGTGCCCCCGCGGACAGAGCTATTGACAGATAGATAGCTCTTGAAAGGATTTATAGTTGTGATCGTGGTGAAATTTTGAAGGGCGGCACTGACCGTTTATGCCCGCTGATAGAGTGATAAAACATGTCACATGGGGATCCGGACTCCTTGGCCACGCCCCTGATTTAATATAAATCATTGAATCATTACTCGGCCGGCGTCCGGTATTTTTGTCGGGTCCATGCTCGACACCTGTGTGGGATCTTTACTTGCCCTGACATTGACACTCATGTGCAAGGATTAACGGCTTGCTCCTCTGACAGATTATTGTAGTGTTATTGTATTGTGAAGAGACAGAAATTGTAGTTCCTAGAAAGCCCCCAATGAAAGCCACGCCGGTTCGTCCAGAAATGCAATTCTGGGTTGGTTCTCCCTTTAATTGAACACGGGCCCAATTGCTTGGTAGCCAGCTCAGTAGTGTTTACTATTCTAAAATACCTTAATTTAGAACCAATTTTTAGAACCGATTTTGGTCTACATTTTAGCTCCACCCTCACGTTTTTGGTCGGACAACCAATGCCTCCAGCTCGGTACCAATACCTTAAACCACTAGGCTCTCAGGCTATTCGTACTAACTTGCAACGGCTAATACATTGAAAGTTGCTACTTAAGAATAAACCATCCATATATATTTAAAAATATTGTAGACTAGTACAAGGCGGTACAACTGCAGATTTGCTGCCAATCTATATACGGAATACAGGCCTTTTCGATGTGCATCCATACCAAACTCTCTACTCCCATAGTCCAGCGACAACATAGTGGGATCTTTGGCCGATATCTTCCGAAGTCATATGCAAATAAGATCCAAAAAGAACGCCTATATTTATCCGATTTACTGTCATCTATAATAAAACACGGGCAGTCCACATTTTAGATCCTACTTGGAAAATATAGACACCAAAATATCGTATACCTCTAAACATCTCAGCGGACTAAGCCTTTATCTCCGCTAACATAGGCCTTCCACGCGAGCGGGCACATCAGTAGGCCATGTACATCATAATTCCATAATCATCCTCGTATCAAAACATAACCATATAAAACTCTCCCAAACCGAACAAATATCCAAACATTCCAACCACGGCTCCCAGAGCGCTCTTCAGGTTTTGCGGCTATTGTGTCCAGAAGAAAGAATTTAGGTCACTATTCTCAACGATATGCCTCACTTAACAGTCAAAATGATAATTCACCATTCTCTAGGCATAATGTCTTGGCAGTGGAATGAATGCCGCTGTCTTAGATTGACAAGTCTTTTGTTTCACTTTAGATTTCCAGAGCGCCCTTCAAGTTGGTGTATTTTGTGGCAAGAAGAGTCAAGTCATTCCAATTTGATGCTTCAGGTCCGCTCGTCACGTGATTAATATAAGACCAGCTTTGCCACAATTACTCAATTTTCAGCGTTGTACACAGATCCTAAAAACAGCCGTTCACAAAGACCATTTAAACGAAGGTTTTTGAATCAAGATCGTCTTATATTATCATTTCATTTAGAAGAACTTGTGTTTAAGATTGCTGTTGATACTAAGATCATGATATTGAACTACAGCAAAGGTCATGGATTGTTACGTGTGCGCAACCCCGCTGCATACCCAGATTTGTTACGCGGACCTCTAACAGTTACATGTATGTGCTGAGACTTTGGGACGTGCATACTGTTTTTGACAAAGAACGAAATTCTTCACATGCAACATCTCAAAAGATGATGACGATGACGATCATCATCATCATCATCATCATCATTTCAAGCGAGATAGATGAAGACTGCCCAGGGATATCTTTCCTGCTTACACATGTCCGTATAATGGTATGGTATAAACAATCGCATCACTTTCCTCTCTTTTAATTGCAAGGTAAAAGGCAAATTCCACCGTAATCTGTGCGAACCTACGCCGAGTGATGATCCCCGGATAGTCCCCTCATCTAATATATGTCAGCATCTATCCCGAAGATTTATCGGACACCCCTCAAGTTTAACTCGATACGTACCTCTGTCTTCTAATAGAGAGCCACTACGTAATGTCGGCAGTTCCGGTTGCTTGGAATCCCTTCCCAATTACTTTTTTTGCTTGTGTCGGAGTTACGTTGATGCTGGTGTTATCCGCTGGAGTCGAATGAAGCTATGAATTTAGACCAGTGATATCCGCACAAACGTAAATCCGGAGACCTCAGTCATTTCGATTTGCACAGAGACACACCTCTGATCAAACCTAACGCCGGACAAAACGCCACTATATCCTGGGAAACTCTACGCAGCATCTCCTCTTTACAAAAGGCGCCGCCCGCCTAATATACCAGCCACATTATCTGATAAAATGCCTTAATTCAAATTCTTCAGCATCGAGGACACAAAAGATGTGATGTAATACGCAGGAATTTTTAAAAATATCACGGAGAGAGCTGAACCGAAACGAACCCCGCGCCCAGGGTCGAATGTTTTTGCATGACATCAGGTTTTGCATGAGTCGTAGTTACATGTATTGTTGAATACATGGTTGCCAGGTTATCGACGAGATAAGTGATGACTTTGAAAATCAGGTAATTTTTTTATTAGTGAATATAAATTTGTTTATTTATCATAAAAAAGCCGATTTCACAACAAGATAACTAACAATATCATCCATTTTCCTTACATGTATCTAGAATTGAGACTTCTAAAAATGTCGTGGACGCAAGGCCGTTTTAGCTGTCGTGGAAATAACCCCCGCCTTTTTAATTAGGAATAGATGAGGCGCCCATTGATACCAATGATAGTGAATACAATATAACCAATAAATTCTTGTTAAAATCATGCCAAAGCGTAATTTGAAATGTCATTGCCCAATCAGTAATGCAAAAATATCAGTCTCAGTAATCAGTTTCATACGAGAACACTGCTTTTCGGCGCCAGGCCGGGCTTGTTACACCCGTTGTGACATCTATAATGTCGAGCGCATAAATAGCTCGCCTTGTACCGTTCGTTCTGCTCTTCGCGGCCTTTCGGGGCAGATCATCCGGTTCATCACGCCATCTGCCCCTTTTGCTTTTCTGTCAGCCAATGGTTTACCTTGCAAGCATTTGCTTCTAGCGATAGTTACATGCTGGGGTACACAATATAATAGAATATATTACCCATAGCTAGCTTTGCTGGCGCTTATATTACTCGCAAAACATTTATTACTTGCAATAGTAGCATGCTGGGGTACTTAGTAATAAAAATCCGTTGTGAGCTTTGATGGCGGTTACCTTATGAGCATTAGCTGGGGTAGAGTTGCGATAACTCTAGGAGAAGTTGCGCTCGATATTTTTTTGTTCCCTCATTTGTAAATATTAGATGTGAATACGAGCTCGGTCTCGAGAGTTACTTGACGTTTTGAAAGCCCTACGTGATGTGTGTTTTTTCCCTTTGGGGAATGTATCCTGCATATACATTTCAGTCGGCCCGGTATCTACACTACTAAATCTATAGACTTCCAAGGAAATCACGGCAACCGTGCGCACTGTCTCTTTGAAACTTCACCTAACCTTTCACTACCTTTCCGTTCACAAAATGATCGATTCTCAGTCCAAACATTTGCCGGGAATGTGGACTTTTTAGCGATTTTATTCAGGAATTTTGTCTGATCTAAAACTCACGGAAATTGCCGGACATTGCCGAAGTTGACCGTTTCGTGTTGATGACGTCATCAGTAGCGAACAAAGTGACAGACCAGTGAAGAGCAGTCAATTTGGAACTTTCGCCCTGCCATCTGTTGGAGACTTCGGGAACCAAAATGTGTTAATGACGTCATCAGCGAACAAAGTGACAGACCAGTGAAGAACAGTTAATTTGCAAAGTGTCAATGGCGAGTTGTCCATGTTGTCCGGCGAGTTTTACACCTGTTTTTGGTCAACTCAACAACTTTTCTCATTCAAGTAATTTGATACTTTCCACCAGTGTTGTTGTCTGAGCTGCCTGTTCTATTTTCAAGCAACATGTTGTCACTCCAGGTGCAGCACCATCCACTTTCTGATCAGTGTTTTCAACAGCATTGAGGGGAAAACAAGCATTTCTACATTCTGGGTTGGTTGTAATGTAAAAACTTGACCTAGGTCTATATTGTAAATTAATTTCGGGCGTATTTTTGTACATGTTGGAAATTTTTTTGGCGTTTGCATTTTAGGTTTGGTGTATAAAACAGGCACTCGAATTGTGAAATATGCTGTAACCCAACCCTTAGCGCCCTCCTTCCTAAAGAGAGGCCAGTAAACGAGTAATTTTGATCTGGACTCTCTTTCCCACTAAATCTTTAGGAAGTGTTGTGGAGAATTCATGTTAAGTCTGGACGACACAGCAAGTTTAGTTCTCCAAGTAGCTCCACCCGACATCTGGTGTTATCATATCTTGCTGAAGAAAAATTGTTAATGTGGTTGTGGCTTAAGCCATACCACGGGTAACTTTACTAGTATCTTCTAAAATTTCACAACAGTTTGTGTTGATATTAAAGCTAAAGGCTTTACAGGTCTCAATGCGTGTGTTCTTGTCATAACAGTACAAGCTGCATTGGACCTTTGAACGGACAGGCCCTCTGTTATAAGATGTTTTGTAATGGAGTCAGAGTCACCGTCTTCCTTTATGAACATCAGTCGGTTTTCTATACGACAAGGGTTTAAAGTTAACATTTCTCACAAAACCCCGGGCGGGTAGATCGAGGTATAATGAATATCAAAATGTCAAATTCACATACTGACCACTCCACCCGAGTGGTGTGTGAAGAGACGTCAATACCGACATACTCGACAGCAAGGAACAACTTCTATAACTCTGAAACACCTCAAACTAAAACTGTAGGTCTCAAACTAGCCTGTTTTAAAGAGACAACATTCGCAGTCAGAATGTTTGGATAAAATCCCTTTAAAATAGTTTTTGAGAATGCGTGCCGTACTTACTCTCATATTTAACTGGAATGACAATGGGAAATGAGGATTCGGCGAGTGATATGTAAAAGTACCCACAATCTGATTGGCAGTGATTGAATGACTGTATCACAAAGCCTTGCCACACGGAACTGAGAACGTGCTGCCATGTTCAAGGTCTTTATTGCCGCAGTTTCAGGTTGGGATCAATTTCAACGTTCATAAGTTGTTTGCATGGTAACGAATTATATTTCGTAAGTATGCATTTGTGTACATTGGTGGAATGAATTGATGTTTGTCATTTTCGGCCAGATAATCTTCATTCTTGAATCAATGTGAATTCTACATACTGCTTATTGTTGTGCGTTGTGCCAAGAATGGATGGGAAATATCCAGTAACAAAATACGGCCTGTCCAAGGTTTCCTATACTGATATTTAGAATGCTGAGGACTGAATGACAAAGCTGAACACTAACATTACTGTTGGGTTGCGAAATGATCTATTAGGGCCTGGCATGCCTGTGGTATTCCAACAGAAGTCACCAACACGTTCACTTTACGTTCCCATAATAAGTGTTGGAGGAGTTGACGCCACGTTATAGTTGGTTAAACTTGTCTTAAACAACTGAACAATGAAAACAGAAACCGGGTGTGATAGTTCAAATAGGTGAAAATGAAGGCACTAACTCTTAACCCTCTTCAGTTAAGTCTGGCGAACTGAACCATATTTACGCCGAGCTAAAGTTAATACAACGGACGTTAACTGACTTAATTTGTTTTGTACAAACGTGTTTGAGCTCCAGCGCCGAAGACGTTGACGACAATATGGACTTAAGCCTTTTCGATGGATTATTCATGGTTGGAAAAACTTCTAACTTACCGCTCTCATAAATACCTCGAACCTCCCGTTGATTCAACAGACATGGAAAAATCCTAAGGTTCGACATAACACCGATAAAATAATAAGTACAGCGTTCTCCTGGGAAGGGTAAAAGACGACCAAGAAAATGAAAGCGACCTGATCTGAACTTGAGAGATTTTGGTATCTTCCTAGCATTTAGTTTTACTCCGTCGAGGTAAATGTTATGGATATTTCTTACTATGTCCACCGTTACAACAAGAAAATACCAAACACGCGCCTTGAGTGCCTTTCCAGTTTCAGTTCTTCGCGCCGAATTCTTATGTCGGTTATTACACATTACTTCTATACCATGATAGCTACTGACGCAAACGTCAAAGTGTCTTCCAGAAATACAAATTATAGATTCCCTTCGTCTGTTATGGTGACGCTGCCGAAAGTAGAGAGCAAACGAAACGACATCGTTTTTCTGAAGATCAATGTTCAGCTTAACCTCATGATCACATTCATTAAATGAGAGAACCTCACCAAAGAAAGTTGACTTGGCGTAATTTGCACCGTATTTCACACTGGAGGATTTTGAAATCGATACAATATCTTGAAAACTTCAGCATTTAAAGACACAGTTGCTAACTGCTGTGGAGAAATTCCGATGCCATAAATGACAAAGTCTTTACACGGAGCCAGAGCCAAAAGATTAAACATAAACAGCCTCAAGTAGAGTGGAGCAACCGATTAATACCCGACTGATTCTGATGGCTTGGAACTATAGACGGAAATGGCGATGAAAAGAAGCAAACGGTAGGGCTTCTATGGCTGTGTAGCTTCGTATTGCGGAAGACAGGAAGCTAGCTTCCCTGTTGAGCAGTGTTTCAATATTGGATGCGGGACCAAAAGGAAACAAAGATGCAGTGGTTTTGCTTCCAAAGTTTATGAAAAATGGAGAATCCACAGACACAGTTACCTTATACTTCTGTCAGTTCCATTAAGAAAGAACACACTGGTGTCTGAAATGCAAAGGAACACAACATTGTTCCATTATAAATCGCCTTAGTCAATTTTAAACCACAACTTGATTTACTAAAATTTACGAAAGCCCAGATGGCCCATCTGAAATTAGAAATCCGGAGTCCGAAATTCTCGAATCCAAAATCCGAAATTCAAAATCCCTAATCGCTGGGAAACCTTTAGCCAATCAGATCAAATGTAACAATCAGTACTTTGCTGTTATGACAATGGAGACATTTAAAGTGAATTAAGAGACCAATGGTGGTTCAATTAAGTCAAGCTTTTTTTATTAAATTGCAGCCATAACCCGACATGGGCACGATTCTTTGAGCTTGTCAGACTAGCAAGAATATCATTTTGAAAGAATGCAATATATTTGACCTATTTTCTACTAATCATTGCGTCAAGAATGCATCACGGTATATGTAAAATAATCACCTGACATCAGCAAGTCGAGCTGATCTAGCTTCTTACAATGATTTGATGCATATAAACGCAGTGCCGATTGCGGCCATTTTGCATTCACCGAATAAAATGTTACACGACATCTAATTGGTTTTGAAATGTTGAAAGTTTCCCTCTGATTGGTTAATATTGGATCTCAAATTTCGGATTTCTAATTTCAGATCAGCCTTCTAGGCTTTCGTAGAAATTAGCACTGTGAAGGCCATTTTTTCAATGTTTACATGTTTCAAATTTGCCGCCTTAAACTTTTAAGTTATGTTAGGTATGTGGGGTCTTCCCTACTTCTAAAAAGGGTGGTTATTTCCAAGATTGTCGATAGGGTCAAAGTGGTTTTCCCTATCTTTTTGTATTCTACTGATATCTCAAACATCTTTGGCCAAAGTGGCCCAGTTCGTTAGTTTTGTGTTCTGTGGAGTCATGGTCAGACTCTAGGTCGTTAAACATTCTGTAAGTAATATTGTTTTCTATGTATTTTAGGCCCTTTTGTTTACCCATTGGGCTCCAGTATTGGTTCTTTCAATTATAAATGGTAATTACGTGGTGTGTATTCAACTTTGGCATTGGGCCAGGGGACAGTTATTGAGGTCATCGTTGTTGTTGTCTTTGCTTGAATGTGTTTCTTCCTTTGTTTACTTTCTGTATCGTCACTTATTTGTTTTTCTACTTTTTTCAGTAAACCGTATCAATAGAACCTGGACTTGTTGTTCATTCTTTGGTGCGCGTTTGAGGCAGACCCCATGGCTCCCACATCGTTTAAGATTTACGACGCTGACGCTTGAGGACAACCACGCTGCCGCTTGAGGACATCAGCCAGGTCTAAGGAGAGACACGTTGGAATCGTCAAGGTCAAGGTTTCGGCAGTTTCGATTTACGGTTACTACTACGGTATAGAATACTGGCTATGGCCGATTTGGATAAGCCCGTTCGTCGGGGCTCTCGGGATCGAAAGCCTTCGCAAAAGGCGATCGAGAATCAGCTGCAGGCAATGAAGTCTGCTCGCAAGTCATCAGTAAGGAAGCAAGCCAAGGAGCTTTTCGACGAGGCTAAGAGGCCGTCACAGCGTGCCCAGGGTGACGATGAGAACGAGCCTGAAGATGAGGAGTCCATCAAGTGGGATGGGGCTCAGGGCATAGCTGAGGCCATGGAAGTGTTTCAGCACATCATGAAGAAACAAAATACGATCACGAAAGCTCTGGTGAGGCAAAACCTGAGAACCACACTGCCAGCTCGCAACATCCCTGTGTTCTCTGGCGATCCGATGAAATTCAGGCTTTTCGTTCGGGCCTTTGAGCACGGTGTCATCGACAAGACGGAGAACCCGAAGGATCACATATACTACCTGAGCAGTACACCACGGGTGAGCCTCAGGAGCTCGTGAGGAGCTGTATAGACATGAACCCAGCTCGAGGCTTTGGTTGGGCCATGGAGCTTCTGGAGAAAAACTTTGGAGACGAGTATCGGATCTCAACGGCGTATGTTGAGAAAGCAATGGGATGGCCCAACATCAAAGCAGAGGACGCGGCAGGCACCAAGAAGTTTTTTGCGCTATTCCTTCTTGGCTGCCTCAATACCATGAAGGACATCGATTACATGCAGGAGCTAGATCTTCCGAAGAACCTACGGGAACTGCAGTCCAAGCTACCCTTCAAGATGCGGTCAGGATGGAGAGCTCGAGCATTGGACATAACTGACTCTGAGTGTAATCGTTGGAGGACTTCGTGAAGTTCATTGACAAGCAGTCGCGCTTGCTGAATGAGCCCGTCTTCGGCTGTATCGTGGAGAAAGACGTTGAGAAATCGAAATCGAACTTCAAGAAGCGTTCAAACCCCAAGTCCAAGGAAAGCTTTGCCACGATCGGAAGCGTCAGTGCCGGGTCAAGTTCAAGTTCCAGTTCGAGTAAGATTGCTGCCAAGCCAGAGAGCCAATCCACCGCCTCCGATAAGTCGTGTTTGTTCTGCCAGGGCAACCACACCTTGGAAGTCTGCAGACGCCTACGTTAGAAGCCAAACTCTGAGAGGATCAAGTTTCTGCAGTCCCATAACCTTTGTTTCGGTTGTTTGACTCTGGCCAGTGATGGACATGTCAGTAAAACCTGCGTAAAGAGACTCGAGTGCGAGTTATGTTCAGGGTCCCATCCAACCGTGTTACATAGGGCTGCGAGCGCGGATGCTAAGCCAGCGGACATCAAGAACAGTTCTACTTCTACAGCTATGTCAGATTGCGCTATGTTTATAGTTCCTGAGACAATGAAGACGATCAGCAGCAGTAAGGAGGTCAGGACTTACGCGTTTCTTGACACTGGCAGTACAGCTTCATTCTGCACTGAGAGGCTGATGAAACGTCTTAATCTGAGGGGATCGAAGGTGAAGATTAACCTGTCAACCATGTCGGATCAGTCAAAGCCGACAACCAGTTACTTGTTGAAAGGACTTGAAGTTAGGGGCCTCAATACTGGTGTTTTCACGGAACTCCCTGAGATGTACACGCAGCCTAAGTTACCCGCCTCGAAAGATGACATTCCCAAGCAGGAGGACATTGACCAATGGCATTATCTCAGCAGAGTAAGCATTCCTGAGATAGATGCTGACATCTATTTGTTGATTGGCTCGAACGCACCGAAGGCTATGGAGCCTTACGAGATCATTCTTAGCCAGGAGAATGGTCCTTACGCTATTAGAACTCTGTTAGGCTGGTCAGTGAATGGCCCAGTAAAACCCGGCAAGCCCTCAGATGAGCTCAGCAACTTTCACGTCTCCATCAAGAAAGTGAGCAACCTGGAGGAGCAGCTTCATCAGTACTTCAATCAGGACTTCAGTGAGCAACTGGCAGATGATGAGAAGGAGTTATCGCGTGATGATCAGAGGTTCTTGGAGTTAGTTGAGAGCTCTAAACGTATGGAGGATGGTCATTACGTCCTTGGTCTTCCCTTCAAGAGTGATTCTGTTGTCAGCCGAATAACAGATCACAAGCGGAGCAGCGTGCTGCGACTCTGGCTAAGAAGTTCGCCAGGAATGATGAGTTCTGTGAGGAGTACAAAGCCTTTATGAACAATGTACTGCCTAAGGGCTATGCTCGAGAAGTGCCGGTGGAGCAGTTGAACCAACGTGATGGTAAAACGTGGTACCTGCCTCACCACGGGGTGTACCATCCAAAAAAGAAGAAGCTTCGGGTTGTCATTGATTGTGCTGCGAGGTTTGGAGGGACGTCTCTCAACGATCAACTGCTACAGGGTCCGAACCTCACCAACACTCTCATCGGCACCCTGTTGAGGTTTAGGCAGGACAGCGTTGCAGTCATGAGTGATGTCGAGTCTATGTTTTATCAGGTCCGTGTTCCACCTGATCAAGCCAGCTTCTTGAGGTTCCTGTACTGGAAAGATGGAGACACCTCCGGCCAACACGTTGAGTACCAGATGATGGTCCATCTGTTTGGAGCATCATCGTCGCCTAGCTGTGCCAACTACGCCCTCAGACAAACCGCTTTGGAAAATCAGGACCTGTATGAGAAGGATGTCACGGACACGCTGCTGAAGCACATGTACGTCGATTACTGTCTACGGAACCAGCCCAGTGATGAGAGTGCTATCCCCAGTGGGACCCGGAGACGGATAGGTTCGGCTTCTAGACTGTAGACAAGGATAAGACACCAACACGTCGCGGCATCTTATCGGTGACAAGCTCCGTGTTTGATCCAATCGGCTTCCTTTCACCGTTCATTCTGAAAGCCAAGCTGATTTTGCAGGACTTGTGTCGTCTCAAGATAGGATGGGATGACGACATTCCCGAGGAGCACTTGTCTAAGTGGCAGAGATGGTTGTCTGATCTACCGAAAGTCTTGAACTTCAAGACAGATAGATGTGTCAAGCCGAAAGACTTTGACAACATTGTCTCTTCCCAGTTGGTCCACTTTAGCGACAGTAGCGAGGTTGGATACGGGGTGATGTCGTACCTCAGGTTGGTGAATGGCGACGGAAGGATTCACTGCTGCTTGCTGCTCATCAAGTATCGTGTTGCGCCGCTCAATCAGATAACGATGCCTAGGATGGAGTTAGCAGCCGCCACTGTCGCCGTTCGCGTGGATAGGATGCTTAGGAAGGAGATAGATCTGACAGTAGACCGGTCGATCTTCTTTACGGACAGTACTTCTGTCATAAAGTACATCAGGAACCGAGGAACCCGGTTCAAGACATTTGTAGCCAATCGACTGGCGATTATCCATGACGGATCCGATGCTTCGCAGTGGTGTTACATAGACACCAAGAGTAACACAGCAGACCATGCCTCGCGAGGTCTGTGGGCAGAGGACTTCTTGAACTGTATTACTTGGTCTAATGGTCCGGAGTTCCTCTGGAAGCCGATGGAGGAGTGGCCGACTTACCCCAGTGTCATAGCTAACCTTGTCGGAGCAAGCAATGACGACATTGAGATCAAGAGCGCTGCAGTACGTGTGGGTAAGCCAGTTGCGACAGAGGAAACGGGTTCTGAGACTGTCGATAAACTGATTGGTTACTACTCGTCTTGGTATAGGCTGAAACGAAGAGTTGCACATATACTAAGAGTCGCAGTCGCAGTCAACTACGTAAGCTGGCCATTGATGGTGAAGGAGATGGTGTGCGTTGTGGGCCGCTTACCGTTGAGGACTTTAGGAGAGCGGAGAAAGCCATTCTGGTGTTCTCCCAGCGTGACGCATTTGCCAACGAGGTCAAATGTCTTAGTGGTGAACCAGGTACTCGAGTGAAGATTCCAGTACGCTGTATCAGCTCAATCCAGTCATGGAGGATGGTGTCGTAAAGGTTGGAGGACGGTTGAGCAATGCAGCTATGCCAGGGAAAGCAAAGTATCCAGTGATCCTACCAAAGAACAGTCTCGTTTCTCGATTGATACTCGAGGATATCCATAGGAACTTGATGCATAGTGGTAGAAACCATATGATCGCTAAGCTTAGGCAGAGGTATTGGATCTTTAACGCCAACTCCGCCACTAGAAAGGTGATCGCAGCCTGTGTTACTTGTGTTGCGCTATTACCGTTGCGACGCGGCCGACTTAAGAGAAACAAGAGAGAAACAACGCATATTGTTCGGATATCAGTTTATATATACTAGCCGTCTATGTTAAATATGTACATGCAATACAGCGTCGGAATCCAAGCGTTGACTCCCAGCTATGGTCTGGGACCGGTGCATTGGATCCGGGTAATATATTTACAAAACACGTTTAAACATGCATTAAAGGTAAAACTGGTCATTTCTTATATCCTACAATTCCGGCTTACCTTGCCGCTCGATGGAGATGCGTTTACTTGCGTTTTTGGATTAAAATGGCGAAGATAAATGAAAGAAATAGAATTCGGCCGATGTTCTTGCTTCGGATTATTCTTGAGAGTCGCCCCGAAGCGTTGTGTGTTTCAGGTTTTATATTTCGCGCCACACAAGATATCGCTACGCCAAACCCAATCCAGTGTCGCAATTTGTCAACCCCACAAAATCCACGTGCTCAACAAAGAAGAAACGCCCCCTAGTAACTACGGTTGCAGACGAACAGGCTTACGAGGTCCCAAAAACTAATAAGGACAACTTATTGCATGGAAACCAGATTAAATATCAGTCACACGGAATAAATAAAAGTGACTGGAATCGCGGTTAAACGCACAACTACGGTTATTAACCGAATTATTATAAATTGACCAAGATTCTTTTCTATAAAACTAAGTTTATTACCACTGGATGAAAAACTTATATTTTAGGGAATAAAACCAAGTTTATTTGTTAAGCTTGACATTTGTGGATAGAAACAAGGTTTATTAGGTAAAAAACTTGGTTTTATTAAAGAAACTCGTTTTTTAAGGAAAAAAACGAGGTTGTTTTATAAAAAAACAAACTATATTTTTTTTCCAAATAAACTGAGTTTATTAGGTAAAAAACAGGTTTTTCGAATAAATCTAGGTTTTTTTAATTACTGGACGCTCTGCTTGCATACATGTATGACTACTATGATACCGTAACTGTATCAAACTAGGGGTACACCGTTCGTAATCTACTTGGGTCCAGTTGAATAGAAATGCACTAATACACAATGCCGTAGTGCAGTTATTATGAATACGAATTAGTTGAGAATTAGTACTCATAGTATTTGTATAGGCAATGCTGAAAATTATATTCACTGTATTTACGCAATTGAAAGTACAAGTATTAAAATTCAAAAATGTTAACGAACGGCGTAAGATGACCAAATCATTTAAAATTCGTCCTTCTCCGACATCAATTTTGTGGGGGCTGGACGACCGGACTTTCTCCATTTCCTCCATTCCTTCGTTCTGGAATTCATCGCCGATGTAAGATTCTCAATGGCCGTGGTGTTGCAGATGATCTTTGCTTTCATAAAGGACATTGTCCCTAAGGCTTCGACGACTGCCGCCGTAAACGCAGTGTTTCCTTCGTGGCGGAGTTGATAGCGTTCGTCTGTACTAGAATGTCTCTAGTATACACAATAAACATATGATAGATAAATGCACAGCTGACGGTATAAGGTTAGATATCAGGACTAGGCCTATATCTGTTATATAATAATCAAGGTTGTTTATGAAACTAGGCCTATGGACTATGGCCGTGATACCGTCAGGTGTTCGCAATGTGATTTGATATCGACAGTTTTGGAATTAGCTGCCGTCGGGGGAACGCCTCGTCGGAAAGGCTCCAGCTGAACCACTACAAATTTTGTATCAACCGGGGACTCCCTTCTGCAAATAAACCTGTTACATCTCTATTCTTTGTTGCACTCGTCGTACAGCTCCACGAATTGCTCCCCAGTCATCTTCTATCGGTGGCTGGTGAGAGCAAGAACCCCTACGGGCGGGGCGGTCTCTACTTCCCGTACACGTCAACTCACACAGGATCGCCTGATGGTTTCTACTCAGCAGAGATTTACTCACATCATCTACCGTTGCTTTAGCTGGGATTGGCCAAACTGGACCGGCTGTTGGTATTGGTACGGCGCATGTGACATGGTCGGTTTCATCATGGACATAACCCAAATCTATGGATTCATCATCCACGTCGTTGGCTACCTCAACCATCACCTTGGCCCTTTTTGCCTTTGGTTCATTCACGCTTGGCTCGCCAATGAATACTGCGTCGTCCTCTGGCAGGTCATCAGCAGCAGGGAAGTTGTTATGATTATCTGGTATTGGTACCTCCGTCAGCTCTCCAACCATACTGGTCTCCGCGTCCCTTGACCAATCAACATGGCTTCCTGACATGTACAGTGGCACAGCTGATGCCGGTAGCTTGTGCACCCTACGCAGGTGAGTTTCAGCAGCCCATTTTGATTTTAATTTAACAATATTATTCGTACACATCGTGCATTGAAAAGGAATTTCTGATGGTGAAAGGTGAAATCTAACGATGTGGTTTATCACGTCGGCTCTATTAACGTATATCTTCAGGCAGTACAGGCATTGGTGAGACATCTGTAACGACCCAGAAAAACAAAGATCCTTAGTTACAAGTATGAAATTCCAGGCAGTAAGTGGGTGATGAATCTCAACCCCCATCTGCATGGATCGTCATCTTGGTCAAAATTAAAGTTTACGTTTTCTAAGGGCAGTTTTCGCCCATGATAAAACCTTATCTCCTTGGTACCGTTTGAATCTATTGTGGTGGACAACCTTCTGTTTCCCTTCAGAATTTAGTTGAACCCTGAAGTCCACTGAGCTTCCCTAAGGGCTCTCGTAGGTGTATCTTAGTTTTGGAGCTATATGAAGTTGTGTCAAGTCAGATAGAATCCAAACTAGATCACCCTTTTGATATTTCACTAGAGATGATTTGGCGTCATAACACTGTTTCTGTCTGGAGATGGTCACGGTTTACCTGATGAGCCTTCTGAAGACAGTCTCTAAGATGGGTTACATAATCCCCATAACTACTAAATTCTTCATTAAGTGGGTGCTTGCCAGTGCCGAACATGACTTCAACCGGTAAGCGCACCTCTCTGCCAAGCATTAGCAAGTTAGGGGTCATACCGGTGGCTTCATGTGGGGTGGCCCGATAGGCCGCAGCTAAGCATCCCTAATTAAGGTCCAAGTCTCTCTGCTGTCCCCTCAGATATGTTTCAATCATTCGAATGAGTGTACTGTTAAATCTTTCAGTTTGTCCATTACAGATCGGGTGCCCAGGAGAAGTTCTGGTCTTTCTTATTTCTAGTCAACGAAAAAGTTCTTTGAAGAGATTGCTTTCATAGCTGCGACCCTGGTCACTATGCAGATCCAGGGGGCACCCTAATCTAGCAATAACCTCATTGAGTATTACTCGAGCACAGGTTTCTGCTGTTTGATTTGGTACCGCAAAGACTTCAGTCCACTTTGTAAAGTGATCACTAACAACTAGTACATATTTATTTCCTCTCTCTGTTTCAGGGAGGGGACCCAAAATGTCTGTTGACAAGCGATCAAGAGGGGCACCCACTGTCATAGTCCCAAGGGGTGCTTTAGGTTTCTTGCTCGAAGGTTTAACACTGGAACATGTATTACATCGCATGATCCAAGAGTTAACATCATCGCTCAACCCAAACCAATAAAAACTACGCAAAACCTTCTTTGTTGTTTTCTTCCTCCAAAGGTGTCCCGACAAGAGTACATCGTTGCTCTGGTGGAGAACCTCTGTCCGCATTGATCTGGGAACAATCAACTGCAGATATGGCTCGGGATTGTCCTTCTTCCAAAACTTTCGGAATAACGCTCCATTCTGGATAACAAGTGCTGTCCACAGATTCCAATAGGGCCTGGTGGCTGGACTAGAGGAGCAGACCATGTTTCCAAAATGACGCTTTCCCTCCTCAACCCACTGCAAGACGGGAGCAATGTCTATGTCCTTCTTCTGCATGTTTCGTAGTCTAGAAAAGTCGTACGGAAGTGCCCAGGAGACAAAGAAGTTGGAAGCCCCTTGCCCAGTGGACATCCGTCTCAAGACCTGTTGTGGCTCATACCAAGAGCTTTGCATATCTATGGCTCTTTTTTCACATTTCTTACAAGGACCACAGCTCAGGGTGTTCTCAACATCAGGACATTGACACCTGCTGAGACTGTCGGCATTTTGATGTTTGCTACCCTTACGACACTCGATAGAAAAATCGTACTGTGATAGAATCTCTATCCATCTGGCAATTATAGCTTTGGGTTCTTTCATGCTAAACAGATACCTCAGAGCCTGATGGTCCGTTCGCACCAGGAAATGGCGACCCAAGAGATACACCTTGTAGTATTCAACAAAATACTTTACTACCCACCGAGAGCTTCTGGCAACAGTAATTTTGTTCAGCTTTGTTCATTGTTCTACTTCCATAAGCGATTACCCGTTCTTCCCCGTCTTGTACCTGTGACAACACTGCCCCTATGGTGGAACCACTGGCATCCGTATCCAGTACAAATTCACCGTTAGGCATAAGGTACGCCATTACTGGCGGGCTGGTTCGGACAGTTTTCAAGTGTTCAAAAGCCTGTGTACATTCTTCTGTCCATTGGAAATGAACATTTTTCTTTGTCAATGCTACAAGAGGTTGTACTGTCTCAGAGTAATTCTTGATGAACCTACGGTAGTAACTTCCATGCAAGGCCAATTTGCTAACTTAGCTACGTTGTCCGGGTTTGGTTGTAAACCTTCAGCATTAACTATGTGGCCAAGAAAATTTACTTTATCCTTGATCAGACAGCACTTCCTAGGTTTTAACTTTAGACCCGAAACCCTAATTCTCTGAAAGACTTCTTCTAGTCTCTCTAAGTGTGTGTCAAAATCTGGTGCATGGATTATGACGTCATCAAGATATATAACGCAGGTCGTCCACTGGAGGCCGTTAAGCACGCACTCCATCAATGTCTGGAAGGTTGCCGGGGCATTCGATAAACCAAACGGCATCACGGTATACTCAAAAAGACCATACTTTAAACAGAAAGCTGTCTTAGATATGTCTGATTTCCTAACGGGGACCTGGTTATACGCGCTGGTGACGTCGATAGTAGAGAATACCCCAGATCCCGCCAACGAGTCGAAACAACTCTGTGCTGATGGCAGAGGAAATGAGTCTTTACCTGTGACAGAATTGACGTAACGAAAATCAACACAAGTTCTCGTCGACCCATCTTTCTTACGAACAAGAACCAATGGACTAGCCCATGGTGATGTTGACGGCCTGGCTATCCCTTGATATCTCATTTTATCGATGCACTTTTTCTCTTCTTCCTCAAAAGCTAGTGCAGCCCTACGTGGAGGGTGCTTCTTAGGCCTGCTATCACCTGTTTCTATGCAATGTTCTACAAAGTGGGTTAGGCCTAGGTCATCATCATTTTTTTTAAAAAGATGTCCTGATATTCGTGCAATAATTTGGCTACTTTTGCCCTTTCTCTGCGATTGCGCCCTCTAACAGCGTCCTCAAATAGGCCTACTAAGTGTGGTGAAACTTGCTTAAGCTCCTGAATTGCTCCGGAAGATTGTGAGACAGTACAAGCCCGGTCAGAACGTTGAAGGGGTTTTCCCTGAACCACTAATCTTCGGGCATAATCAAAATTGTCAACTATTCTGGGTTTTCTTCCTGCAGCACAGTGCGGAGGATTTCCCTAATTTCTTCAGCTTCTCCTACAGTCATATCTTGCTTAATTGATTTGTCTTCCATAAAAGGATTAATGATTCTTAGTCTCACCGTAACATTATCTACACTGTTCACCACACACTTGGCAGTTACAAGCCCAGTCCTTTCTGAAAAGAAGGGGCATGTCTCTACCAAGAGTGCAGAACTAAAGTTTGAGTCATCTTTTGACTCCCTACTCCCTTCAACAAACGCATCTATAATAACTTCGCTCACCCCTAGAACAACAAAGTGGTCCGCAGAGAACAATCTTCGTGTACCAAGTGGAACCCCTATTTGTTCCAAAGGAATGACGAAATCACCAAGAGTAATGAGTTTGTTTTCACTTAAAAGAAGATCGGCGGGGCCGGCCGAGCCTTGCTATAATATGTCTGCGCCTAAAAGTATTTCGTCTTCAATGTCAGCAATGAGGAGGGATTTTTCTAGTTTCAAGGGAAACCCCTCTAGGAGCACCGCTGACCAAGGTCAGAATCAAACTCTTTCAATAATTCTAAATCTGTGGGTTCTTGATCACCCGCAATGTTTTGTAATTGTTTACTATTCGGCATATTCAAATCTGAATCGTCACAATTTTGCGTGGTTAATTTGTTGTTTCTACGGCCTCTTGCCATGCTATTATAAGACACGTTCGATCACAGGATGTTTACGGTGAAGAGAAAAATGCATTGAGAAATAATTCACTGAAGCGCCTTCAACAACAATATAAACATCCCACTTCTGACACCAAAAATGTTGCGCTGTTGCCGTTGCGACGCGGCCGACTTAAGAGAAACAAGAGAGAAACAACGCATATTGTTCGGATATCAGTTTATATATACTAGCCGTCTGTGTTAAATATGTACATGCAATACAGCGTCGGAATCCAAACGTTGACTCCAAGCTATGGTCTGGGACCGGTGCATTGGATCCGGGTAATATATTTACAAAATACGTTTAAACATGCATTAAAGGTAAAACTGGTCATTTCTTATATCCTACAATTCCGGCTTACCTTGCCAAGTGCCAAATGCCAAGTTAGCGTTTCGCAGTATCGATCAAGAGAGGATCCAGCAGATGTTGGCCAAGCGAGGCATTGATTGGGAGTTCAGCACCCCTTCCGCTCCACACCAAGGGGGTGTTTGGGAACGTCAATTTCCAACCGTAAAGAGGAAACTGAAAGTCGTGTTGAAGGAGCAGCGCTTGAACGACGAGGGCCTGTGCACGTTGCTTTGTGAGGTCGAGGCTGTGGTTAACGATAGACCACTCACTGGAGCATCTGACGACCCCAACGATTTGGACGTTCTTACTCCAAATCACCTGTTGCTGCTCAAGAAGCAACCGTTCATGCCGGTGGAAACATTTGATAGAGACGACGTATACGCTAGGCGCAGATGGAGACAAGTGCAGTTTCTTGTGGACTTGTTTTGGAAAAGATGGCTTCAGGGATATCTCCCAGGCCTGCTCCCAGGAGGAACATTGTTCCCGGTGACATTTGTTTGATTGTTGATCAGAATTTTCCAAGAGGAGCCTGGCAGTTAGCCAAGGTGGTGGAGACTTACCCGGACAAGAGAGGATACGTCAGACGAGTAAAGTTGCAGACAGCAACTCGATCGATTCTGGAGCGGCCAGTGCACAAGCTGTGCCTTCTGTTGGAGATGGACTGTCCACCGAGAGACTAGGTCACTACAACATACACGTTGTTGTGAATCGTGCGCTTCTTCAATGTTGAGGAAACATTGATGAACACTTTGCTACTGCCAGTAATGGACAGTTTTTGTGGTGTTGAACTTTTGTTGTGTCAGATGCTGGAGAGTTTAGCTTCTTGGCACTAACGCTGGATTATTATTGACATTGAACTGGATTAGCTCGCGTTTCGTTTGCGTTATATCATCGTTTTTTGTCTTTGACTTGTAATTTTGTGTGCTGGCCTTCTATTTTGTTGTTGTATTGTAATTGAGTCGTGTTTAGGGTACTTAGTCAATTAGGGGCGGGGCGTGTGAAGGCCATTTTTCAATGTTTACATGTTTCAAATTTGCCGCCTTAAACTTTTAAGTTATGTAAGTTATTTGGGTCTTCCCTACTTCTAAAAAGGGTGGTTATTTCCAAGATGGTGGATAGGGCCAATGTGGTTTTCCCTATCTTTTTGTAATTTACTGATATCTCAAACATCTTTGGCCAAAGTGGCCCAGTTCGTTAGTTTTGTGTTCTGTGGAGTCATGGTCAGGCTCTAGGTCGTTAAACATTCTGTAAGTTATATTGTTTTCTATGTGCTTTACATGCATTGATGTACTGTGTCATGTGTGTGGGGGGTGTATTGAAGTAGTTCTTCCTATTTATGTTACAAGACCTTTGTTTTACACCTGTTCTAGTCCGTTTAAATCATGTTTGGGTTGTATGTGGGTCACGTGATTATGCAATCTTTGGGGAACCTGTTGTGTTAGTTTGAGTACAGTTGTTGGCATTGGGCCAATTGTTATGTAATATAGGTAACTCTGTGTCTCTATGAGCATTGGGCTCCAGTATTGGTTCTTTCAATTATAAATGGTAATTACGTGGTGTGTATTTAACTTTGGCACTGGGCCAGGGGACAGTTATTGAGGTCATCGTTGTTGTTGTCATTGCTTGAATGTGTTTCTTCCTTTGTTTACTTTCTGAATTGTCACTTATTTGTTTTTCTACTTTTTTCAGTAAACCGTATCAATAGAACCTGGACTTGTTGTTCATTCTTTGGTGCGCGTTTGAGGCAGACCCCATGGCTCCCACAAGCACCAATATCTTGAAATTGCGATCCAAGCTGCTGCCATTGGTATTATTAAAATAAACAGTGTGTATTGGATCCACTCACCAATAAGATCCCAAGCCAGACAATACCCGAGTTCTACTACTGGGTAGAGCCTAAACAAGTATGCCTTTCGCAGCCATAAAAGGGGTGGGATATGAATGCTCATGTTGAAATTTTAATAGACTGGACTAGCCCTTTTGGGCGCTTAAGACTGTCGTGGCTCGTGAACGAGTGCATACCCAGCATGTGAGTGTTTCACTCATTGGCCGGTCCTTCCTGAGGCGCTCAGGAACTCCACTCAAGCAATATGATATATTGCATGTGAAAAGTTGATTGCTGTGCTTTCAAATGAATTATAACTACAACTGTACCATCAGTTTTCTTGAAAGGGGTGATGTGTCCAATGCGAATCTTAGAACGCCAACCACCGGCCAATGACACAATCATTTGGCGGTGGGCACCTGCTGGCCAAACGCTTTGCTCCAACCTCTGAAATGATTTGAGACAGGGAAGCAACCCTAACGCACTTTGTTAATACGGCAAACGTATAATTGTTTTAAGCATTGCATTCTTCGTACTATCCGATATAGGATTTAGAATGATATCATCACCTAATTTGTGCGGCCTGGAATGACTGAGCCAAATTGATTTCATTAACGGGGACCTGAATAATTCCAAACAACTCACCTCTGTGGTTGATACAGTTGTCTCCAGTACTTCTACAGGCGATGGATTGAAGGAGTAATATACCGGTAAGTAGGTGGCGCATCGTCGAACTGAAAGCCTAACTCACACTGGATCGGAGTGGGGTAACAATACAATACCAATCCCAATACAATGGGTTTTTTTCTTCCTGGTTCAAAAGTTCGAACGAATGTTACAGAGTTATCAAGTATAGCTGTATCTGTGCTGTATTCTTCGAATTTTCAATGTACATTCGTTACTCGATTCTTGAAAGATTGTTTTTCAATCTTGACTTAGAGATAATCATATGAATTTGATCAGAACTTCGAGGACATCTGCCTATGCACGCGCATGTCGCAACGGTGTTGCAATATGGTGTCTGATGGATGCTCTTTGTAATGCGCATTTACAATTTTCATAAAGAAAACCTATCACGCAACGCTTATAAAAAGATCTCGCTATTGCGTTTTCTGGGCATGAGATTTAGTGAACATCTGTTTCAACAATCTTGCTTTGGGTAAAATAGGCAATGTTTCTAGTAGTCTGGTAGTGATTGCAGCTGAAAAGGCATGCATACACTTGCCGTAAGAGGACAGCTGTTAGTCGTAAAGAAAAACACTTCATTCTTCAAAACATAACGATAGCAAATATTTAGTGCTGTAATTTTTATCGTTAAAACAGCCTGAGAATGAAAAACGTCCATAAACGACCTCACAGACAACTACTGCCAGACTACCAAGGCTGACACTCCACTTGTACACACTACACAAAGGGTATAACGGATACATTGTGTAGTTATGTACCTGCATGGTGTCGAAGTTATATATTAGCCTTAATCACAATATACACTTTCAATTTGTGTACATCATTGTACATAATATACCGCATTGACTTATTCCGCCCAGCAAAGGTAAATTTCATTACCCCTTTGATTTAGGCATGTATGTGAGCATTGTTAGTACACTGCTGCGACGCAAATGTTCACTTATCATTTTAATAGACACAACTAGACATCGCTAGCAACACATTGATATCTCTTGCACGAACATTCGTCATGCCACCACTGAGAAATTGCCTCTTCAAACAAAACGTTTGACGAATATAATGATCATTTATTATCGAATCGATGGTATAATTCAAGTCGTGATCAAGGTAGGTAGTTCCAATCTTTTTCCCGAAGGCCAAGATCCTGCCACTTTCCAGTATTTCGCCTAAGGCTGGTAACCCATTATTTTGGAGCAGCGCAGAAGAAGGTGCCTCCATACTTACAGATCTACTCCCCTGTCACAACAGTAAGAGGGCCGCCGGTCGAATTTGCACCCTCGGTTAATCCGGCGGTATCGACGAAATAGCTAAGGTGGCCATGACCAGTAGTACCAGAGTTGATGTGACACTTGCAAACGAGGATGGAGCACGAGAGAAAGAGCATTCTTGAACACGGATAAAACACGCAGTGAAATAGTTCAAAACTCATTAACTGTATTCACGCATGGTCGTATCAATGAAACCATTGTTCGTATTGATTGAGTTGGAAGCAAAAAGATAACAAGTTTCAAAATCTATCAATTTCCAATATGTACACTATTTTGAATGTCTTATGTTCTGCCTTAAATCCTTGCTTCTCACACTCTCCTGCACCAGTCCATGTTTGGTTAAGACAAAATTACTAATACATTTGAGCTAAGCTTCGCTTGCAGCCAGTGTATGTCAAAGCCAATCACTATTTTTAAATATTTTATTTTACAAGTCCTTAATCAGATTTAAGCTGTTTATTCTAATTTTATACATTGCTTTGTGCTTTGCTCGGCGTTACCTGTATAGGCTAGCCTATACCGTCTCACACATGCATGCGTGGCTTATTGTCTAACTGCCCTGCCCTGTCTTGGCCTCGGCTCTCTGACCGAGTCACCTTCCGGTCTTTCCTGCGTCTTCATGCTCTTGTAGGGACCGCCCGCCCGAGGTGATGCGCGAGGCGCGGTAGAGTCCGGGGCATCTGACTCACGGCTCAACATCACGCCCTGCCCGGGCTGGGGCACGATTCGTGTCGGCTTCCCGGCGAAAAATCATAATTTTTTTTCAAACGCTGGAAACCTTTATATCTAAGATTATAGCGGTAGACAACATCCTTTGTATAGTCTCTTTTACAGTGTCACAGTGGACAACGGTACACCATTAACGATTTTTGCTTTGGAAAAATAATGTTATTTCTACCTGAATTGTCAACTAGATGATCAAGTTGCACTCTGAAAAATGAGAACCAATCTGTGATTTGAATGGTAGTTATGGTTCAATGTACGTCGATTTCCGTTCTAGTCGCCTGTTCATTTTCGTGTATATACTGTATTGTCTCCTCTAAGCCATGTGAGCACAGTAATGCTGTGCTAACTGTTTGGCCATGCACTACTAAGCATGGGTTCCGCCCCATAATCAATCAACAGGCCTCAACATAACATTCACAACAGAAAATGCAAATCCAAATCCCCCAAATTGGATTTGAAACCGAACTGGAGATCGGATTTTGCAAAGACATATTTATATTTACACATAAATCTGGTCATCCTTCCCAATAAACTCGGGTGTTGCCTCATCCAAATGATTTTGCAAAGTTCTTTTTGTATATGTTCGGGTTCGTCATTTTGTTCCCTAGCAAGTTAGCAATACACTATTTGGTTTATAGAACATCCCGTACAACATCTATGCACTGTGCAAGAGTGTGTGTGTTTGAGGGCCCACTGGACATACCCCTGATCATATGTCAATACGGAAAAAAACACAGGTTTATAGATGCAAACCTACGATATCAATAAATGACTTGAACAATGCCAAGATGCGTAAACTTGATATCTGCGCGTATTTGTTAAACTTCGTTGCAATCGATAAATGTTGTCCAAGTCTTTTGTCATTAAATCTCGATATAGAAATCTCAAAATAGCTACCATGTAAATATGATCTGTAAATTGCACAAGCACGCTGCTATCAACATAATATTCTCCTGGTGTTCAATTATTCTCACGAAAAATCCAATAAAATTTAACACAATTAGTCGAATCCTCCTCTATGGAACAAAGTTGTAACGTTGTATCCCTTGCTTTTCTGAAATGATTTTTTACATATCTTGTAAAATTTCACAACAGTTTGTGTTGATATTAAAGCTAAAGGCTTTACAGGTCACATTGCGTGTGTTCTTGTCATAACAGTACAAGCTGCATTGAATCTTTGAACGGACAGGCCCTCTGTTATAAGATATTTCGTCAATGGAATCAGGGTCCCCGTCTTCCTTTATGAACATCAGTCAGTTTTCTATACGACAAGGGTTAATAGTTAACATTTCTCACAAAAATCCCAGGCGGGTAGATCGAGGTAAAATGAATGTCAAAATGTCAAACTGACATACTGACCACTCCACCCGAGTGGTGTGTGAGGAGACGTCAATACCGACATACTCGACAGCAAGGAACAACTTCTCTAACTCTGAAACAACTCAAACTAAATATTGGAATATGACTTTGTCAGCTTTTTCAGGCTCTCATACTTGTACCAAACAAAACGATTCAGGGTCGATACACCAAACTGCGCATGCAGGGTCAACACAAAAATTCCTATAATATTCATAGCCATAGATTTATTCACTTTTTGGTCCATGCGCATGTACATTCGTCAAACGATTCTTGCAAGATTACTGCTATTTGTTAAAGTTTTAATATGCCAGCTGACGTGTACATTACACAAGACTGAACCTGACATTAAATTGAGATCTTGCGATATTAGAATCTTGTCTTAACTTTCGATTTTACATTCGGGCTAGACTGAGTGTTCTGATTAAAATTGAAATTAATCCAAGTCTGTTAAGAGACAACATTCGCAGTCAGAATGTTTGGATAAAATCCCTTTAAGAATCATTTTCAGAATGCGTGCCGTACTTACTCTCATATTTAACTGGAATGACAAAGCGAAATAAGAACGTTATACAGTTGATTCGGCGGAATGAATTGATTTTTGTCATTTTCGGCCAGAAAATCTTCATTCTTGTATTAATGCGAATTCTATATACTGGTTATTGTTGTGCGTTGTACCAAGAATGGATGGGCAATGTCCAGTAACAAAATACGACCTGTCCAAGGTATCCTATACTAGTGTTTACAATGCTGAGGACTAAAGGACAAAGCTGAACACTTACATTACTGTTGGGTTGCGAAATGATCAATTAGGGCCTGGCATGCCTGTGGTTTTCCAACAGAAGTCACCAACACGTTCACTTTAGCCAGGCGTTAAGACGTGTTGGAAGAGTTGACGCCACGTATAGTTGGTTAAACTTGTGTTAAACACCAGGGCCCTGATCAATGAAAACAGAAACTGGGTGTGATAGTTCAAATAGGTGAAAATTGAGTCACTAACTCGAAACCTTCTTCCGTTAAGCTCAGTGAACATAAATATATTAACGCCGAGCTAAAGTTACTGCAGAGTGAACTGACTTAACTTGTTTTGTGCAAAAGTGTTTGAGTTCCAGCGCCGAAGACGTTGGCGACTATGGACTTAAGCATTTTAATGGATTACTCACGGTTGGAAAAACTTCAAACTTACCACTCTCATAAATACTTTGAACCTCCCGTTGATTCAACAAGCATGGATAAATCATAAAGCTCGACATGGATCCCAGAAACTGAAGTGGACTGCAAGGTGGTGATGGAAATGGTAAATGACGACCAAGAAAATAATAGCGACCCGATATGATAAGGATATATTTTCGTATCGTCTTAGCATTCAGTTTAACCCCGTCGATGAAAATTTTATGGACATTTCTTATTATGTCCACCGTTACAACAAGAAAATGCCAAACACGCACCCTGACTGCCTTTTCAGATTGTGTAACTAGCGCCCAAGTCTCATGAGGTCGGTTATTACATGATACCTCTATAGAATCGGCGCTTCTTACAAAAATGTCAAAGTGTTTTCCAGCAGTCCAAAATAGCATTTTACCTCCTCTGTCATGGTTACGCCGCCGAAAGTAGAGAGCAAACGAAATGGTATCGTACTTCTGAAGATCAATGTTCAGCTCAACCTCATGATCACATTCATTAAATGAGAGAACCTCACCAAAATAAGTTGACTTGGCGTAATTTGCACCGTACTTCACACTGGATCGAGGATTTTGAAATCGTTACAATGGGTGATATGAATAAAGACTAGCAAATGCTTTTACTCCGGTTTTGTACAGGAAGGCCTAGTGTAAATGTGCATGGAGATTTAGATAAAAGCATTTGCTAGTCTTTATTCATATCACCCAATGTCTTGAAAAGTTTTGCATTTAAAGACACAGTCGTTAACTTCTGTAGAGAATCTCCGATGCCATAAATCACAAAGTCTGTACACGGAGCCACAGCCAATGTATAAACATAAACAGCCTCAAGTAGAGTGGAGCAACCGATTGATACCCGACTGATTCTGCTGGCTTGGAACTTTAGACGGAAATGGCGATGAAAAGAAGAAATGTAGGTCTTCTATGGCTGTGTAACTTCGTATTGCACTAGACTGGAAGCTTACGCCCCTGTTGAGCAGTGTTACAATATTGGATATTGGACCAAAAGGGAACAAAGATGCAGTGGTTTTGCTTCCAAAGTCTGAGAGTTTATAAATAATGGAGAATCCACGGGCGCAGTTACCTTATATTCCTGTCAGTTCCATCAAGAAAGAACACACTGGTGTCTGAAATGCAAAGGAACACAACATTATTCCATTTTAAATTGCCTTAGTCAATTTTAAGCTTCAACTTGATTTACTAAAATTTACGAAAGCCCAGAGGCCCATCTGAAATTCGAAATCCGAAGTCCAAAATTCTCGAATCCGAAATCCGTGTTTCAAAATCCCTAATCGCTGGTAATGAGAATGGATAAATTTAAAGTGCATTAAAGAGACCACTGGGGGTTCAATTAAGTCAAGCTTTTGCATTAAATTGCAACTATAATTTTAACCCCTACATGGGCACGATTCTTTGAGCTAGTCAGACTAACAAGAATATCATTTTGAAAGAATGCAATATATTTGACCTATTTTCTACTAATCATTGCGTCAAGAATGCATCACGGTATATGTAAAATAATCACCTGACATCAGCAGGTCGAGCTGATTTAGCTTCCTACAATGATTTGATGCATATAAACGCAGTGCCGATTGCGGCCATTTTGCATTCACCGAATAAAATGTTACACGACATCTAATTGGTTTCAAAATTTCGTAGGTTTTCCTCTGACTGGTTAATATTTTATCTCAAATTTCAGATTTTGAATTTTGAATTTCAGATGAGCCTGCTGGGCTTTCGTAGAAATTGGCACCAATATCTTAAAAATGAGATCCAAGCTGCTATCATTGGCATCATTTAAATATACTGTGTGTATGTTGCCACGGTTTTGAGTAAGATTGCACATGTTGACACCTTTTAATTGAATGGAAGACTTTTTAGGCGTTTAAGATTGTTTTGACTCTTGAAGTAGCGTATTTCCAACATGTGAGTGTAAAAAGTAGATTGCTGTGCTTTCCAGTGAATTATAACTACCATCAGTTTTTTTGTAAGAGGTGATGTGTCCAATGCGAATTTTTAGACCGGCAACCACCCGCCAATGACGCAATCATTTGGCAGTGGGCACCTGCTTGCCAAACGCTTTGCACCAACCTCTGAAATGATTTTAAGACAGGCAAGCATTTTTGTTAATTTGACAATAGTATAATTGTTTTAAGCATTTGAAATCATCTTACTATTCGATATAGGATTTAGAATGATATCATCACCTAAATTGGGGGCCTGGAATGACTAAGCCGAATTGATTTTATTGATAGGGGCCTGAATAATTCCAAACAACTCACTTCTGTGGTTGATACATGTGTCTCCCGTACTTCCACAAGCGATGGATTGAAGGAGAAATATTAAGGTTAGTACGTTGCGCATCGTCGAAATGAACGCTGAACTCACACTTGATCGTAGTCGGCTCACAATACACTACCAATCCCAATACAATGGGCTTATTTCTACTTGGTTCAAAAGTTGGAATGAATGTTATACAGAGTTATCCCTATTCATCATAGCTGCCTGCGTTCTGTGGCGAGGGATCCTTTAATCCAGTTATTGTGTTAGATATGGAGGATAGGCCGGTTGAAAATGCCCCTAAGAAATACTAAGCATATTACGAAATCCAAAATGTTCATGTAATCTGTCGAAAGAGGGCATTTACGTCATTTGCACGTCAAATAAACGTCATACACGTTTTTGATACAAAATACGGAGTAAAATAGAAACATTTCCGCTAGTACGGTAGTGATTGCAGCTGAAAAGGCATGCAGACAATTGCCGCAAGAGGACAGCAGTTTGTCGTAGTCGGAGAAAAACACTCTTCATCCTCAAAACATGACGATAACAAATGTTTAGTGACGTAATGTATATCGTTAAAACAGCATGGGAATGAAAAAAAAGTCCATAAGTGACCTCACATACAACTATCGCCCGACTATCAAGGCTGGCACTCCAATTGCACACACTAAACAATGTGTATAACGGATACATTGTGTAGTCGTGCATTGTGTCGAAGTTATATATAAGCCTTAATCCAAGGATTTAGAATGATATCATCACCTAAATTGGGGGCCTGGAATGACTAAGCCGAATTGATTTTATTGATGGGGGACTGAATGATTCCAAACAACTCACTTCTGTGGTTGATACATGTGTCTCCCGTACTTCCACAGGCGATGGATTGAAGGAGAAATATTAAGGTTAGTACGTTGCGCATCGTCGAAATGAACGCCTAACTCACACTTGATCGGAGTCGGCTCACAATACACTACCAATCCCAATACAATGGGCTTATTTCTACTTGGTTCAAAAGTTGGAATGAATGTTATACAGAGTTATCCCTATTCATCATAGCTGCCTGCGTTCTGTGGCGAGGGATTCTTTAATCCAGTTATTGTGTTAGATATGGAGGATAGGCCGGTTCAAAATGCTCCTAAGAAATAATTTGTTTATTACGAAAATCCAAAATGTTCATGTTATCTGTCGGAAGAGGACATTCACGTCATTTGCACCTCAAATATAATGTGTCATACACGTTTTTTTGATACAAAATACGGTGTAGAATAGAGAACATTTCTGGTAATCCGGTATTGATTGCAGCTGAAAAGGCATGCAGACAATTGCCGTAAGAGGACAGCAGTTAGACTTAGTCGGAGAAAAACACTCTTCATCCTCAAAACGTAACGATAGCAAATGTTTTGTGACGTAATGTATATCGTTAAAACAGCATGGGAATGAAAAAAAAGTCCATAAGTGACCTCACATACAACTATCGCCCGACTATCAAGGCTGGCACTCCAATTGCACACACTAAACAATGTGTATAACGGATACATTGTGTAGTCGTGCATTGTGTCGAAGTTATATATAAGCCTTAATCCAAAGAGACACTTTCTATTTGCATACATCATTGTACATGATTTATCCCGTTCACCGAAACCGCACAGCAAACTTCAATTCTTGCCACATGTGACAATTTTATTACCACTTTGATTTAGACATGAACATTCGCATTGTAGACAGCTGCAACCTGCTTTGATGTTCTATTTTTAAAAGTACGAAAACAAATGCTTGTTGACACTAATTTTCACTGATCATTTTACTAGACACAACTAGACACCGCTTGCAACACATGGATATCTCTTGTACGAACATTCGTTATGGTGCCGTTGAGAAGTTGCCTCTACAAACAAAGAGCTTGACGAATACAATGATCATTTATAAAGCAATCAATAGTATAATTCAAGTAGTGACCAAAGTAGGTAGTTCCAATCCTTTTCCCGAAGACCAAGATGCTGCCACTTTCCGGTATTACGCCTGAGGCTGGTAACACATTTCTTTGGAGCTGATGTAGCGAAAGAAAGCGTGTCCATAATTAACGACATACTCATTTGTCGCAATCGTAAGCTTGGTAAGAGGGCCGCCGGTCGAAGTTGCGGCCTCGGTAAAACGGTATCGACGAAAGAGCTAAGGTGGCAATGGCCAGTACCAGAGTTGATGTGACACTTGCAAACGAGTCGTTGTTTATTCTACTCATACTTTGAACATAAAACAAAGGATAGTGCAACGAGAGAGACAGAGCTTTCCGGAACACGGATATATGTTACCCAGTGAAATAGTTCAAAACTCATTAACTGTATTCACGCATCGTCGTATCAATGAAACTATTGTTCGTATTGATTGAGTTGGAAGAAAAACGATAACAAGTTTCAAAATCTATCAATTTCCAATATGTACACTATTTTGAATGTCTTGTGTTCTGCCTTAAATCCTTGCTTCTCAAACTCTCCTGCACCAGTCCATGTTTGGTTAAGACAAAATTACTAATACATTTGAGCTAAGCTTCGCTTGCAGCCAGTGTATGTCAAAGCCAATCACTATTTTTAAGTATTTTATTTTACAAGCCCTTAATCAGATTTAAGCTGTTTATTCTAATTTGATACATTGATTTGTGATTGGCTTGACGTTACCTGTATAGCGTTGAAAAACATTCTCTTTGATGTGTATTATGTCTTAAAGTCAGTCAAATGGAACTATCCTTCTGCGATCAGAAGTAAAGCATGCATTCCTGAAAAAGAATTCGTTTTTATACACATCATCATATCTGTGGCCCGTTCTAGCAAAACCAGTAGCATGTCACACATAAGATGAGCCCAGGTGACACCAGGAGATAATAGAAGAAATTGATGTCGTCAGAATTCACAAAAGGCAGACAATAGTGAAAGGAACACACAGTCCGTCTTAACCTGCCAAGCTCAGAGCGACATTCGACTGGTTTTGCTGGAACGGGTCACATATATTTGGCAGTACCAGAGTCTTATTGAGATGTGACGTGTCCCATCTATATATCGCTTTTATAAAACCGCTAAAAAACTATAAAAAACTATCATTAGACAACATCCTTTGTGTAGTCTCGTTCACAGTGTCACAGTGGACAACGGTACACCATTAACGTGACCACATTTCAGCGTTTATATGCGGGTACGGCGACCAGGAACTTTTTGACACTTGATGGTAAGTTTTTCGTACTTCTTATTGATTGAGACAATATTTTAAACCTGTAATTGGGATGATATGTCCGCGAACATATTTGGCATGACTGGGATTCCGAACAAGTTACAATGATCTGATAAACTCTTATATTTTGGCATTTTTGATATCCCTTTGAAAAGCTTGAATATTACAGTATCCAGAGTACATTAAGGCCCTCTTTGATATTCGGAGGAATCGTCAGGCCCTCGGCTTCTCTTACTTTAGTCGTACATTATGTAGTTATCAAACATGACTTCGATTCGTGAGATGATTAGGTACATATGACGATAAATGCAAAACGTACGGCCATTAAAAACGACTCGGTGCACTCCATCAACAACCGACCACAACTAAAAATAGAAAATCCGTTTGAACGGCTTTTTCTTTGGAAAATAATGTTATTTCTACCTGAATTGTCAACTAGATGATCAAGTTGCACTCTGAAAAATGAGAACCAATCTGTGATTTGAATGGTAGTTATGGTTCAATGTTTGTCGATTTCCGTTCTAGTCGCCTGTTAATTTTCGTAAATATATACTGTATTGTCTCCTCTAAGCCATGTGAGCACAGTAATGCTGTGCTAACTGTTTGGCCATGCACTACTAAGCATGAGTTCCGCCCCATATTCAATCAACAGGCCTCAACATAACATAAACCACAGGAAATGTTGTTTATGGTAATTACGGTCATGTTAATGGTGTACCGCTGTCCACTGTGGTTGCGGGGGATTTGGATTTGCAACCGAACTGGATATCGGATTTTGCAAAGACATATTATTCACAATGTGATCTTATTTCTGTTCCTGAAAAGTTGTTTTCAGTGTATTTTCTCCTTGAAATCGATCACTTCAGGTACTATTACTGTGCATACCTAGTTAAATTAGTGTCTAGTTTCGTCTCTGATGACATTTATTTCGTAAAAATCGCTGTTTTTTTCTAAAAAGGTGTTTTTGTGGTCATTTTGGCTGTTTATTTCGAGGGTACGGTAGGAGGTCATCGTTCACTCGATAACTCTTTTTAAAATGAAATAAAAGCGTTTTAAGATACATGATATGAATTGATATTAATATTCGTTAAGTGGGATTGTCGGTGGACGTTCACTGTTGAACAGTTGTGCTGGAATTACGAATATATATCGATATCGTTGAGAGTTCATTCATTAGGGGCCTGTTCTCAATTTTCCTTACAACGCCTCTAGCACTGGGCAATTGCCACCATCTTGAAAAGCAGTGCCGCGGATGGCTATCGCATCGCCACTACGCATGAGAACACGATGGCTGCCCTGCGCTGCATTGATAGTTCGTAATAAATTCACATAAAAACACACCAGAAGATCTCCGATTTTATTTACAAAGATCATATTTTGTTATTTATTGATAAAACAAGCCATTTTACCACAGCAGGTGACACATTAGGCCTGAATAAGACTTTAGAATTTGAAGTGGTGGTGACGATGCCGATATCCAAGATGGCGGAATTATACCAGTGGTCAAATCTCATCTATTTTGGGTAATTGCATCATTATTTCTTTTTGTGATTGGTGATTTGTAAAATTGAGAATGATTGAAAAATCAGTATTTTTTCACCCAAAGGCATGAGTGAACATTTGATATTTTATTGTGATTTAATTGGTAATTTGGTCGACATTTTGACAATTATATTTAGCAATATTTCGATAAATGCGGACCTGCTTCTTCCTCTTTTCGTAGTGACGGTGTTTCGATAACTCAGGTCAGTTTCACGGCAAAAATAAGTGGTAGTTTTGAAATTCGAATGTGCATTTATTGATGTAACGATAAAGTACATTTCCGAGAATAATTAGTGAAAGTTTCAGTAGGTGTCGATTTTTGTATAGTAGTGTATAGGCGATGGATTGGCTCAGCCATGTCCTCGTCGTGTCAGCGGGGCGCAAGCCGTCATGCGGGATGTAGGCTACACTACAATGCACGTGATTGATGGTTGAACATTCACTCTCGTTGACACTGACAGTGTATTATTGAAATATTTGATTGTGATGATGGTGTATTGTACTAGGCCTTGCATGCTCCCAACGTGTGGCATATTGTACTAGGCCTTGCATGCTCCCAACGTGTGGCATATTTCACATTGATACTACCAGTATCAATTACAAAAAAATAGATTGTGAGTAACAATAGGCCTACAATACAATCAATCAATGCTACATGTCATGAGGGTGGGAACGGGGAAGGGGGGGGGGGGTAACTGTCTCGACGTCCCGTTAGGAAAAAAGGCTTATCCCGTTTCCCAATATGCAATTTTAGCTGAATCGTGACGCAAAACACGGCTTGTCTCGAATCCCGCTAAAATAAGGGTGTCTATCCCGAATCCCGACAGTTATTTTCGGCCCATCCCAGTGTCCCGAAAATACCCGTTCTCCCCCTCATAAATAGTAGACCATATTGTCACATTGATGTTTTCTTTCATTAATACAGTTAGACTTCGAGATCTACATTTTCGACAAAGGCCTGGTGTAAATTACGTACTTAATGAAGGTAATATTAATTTCTTCAAATTTGAAGCATGACGTTAATGGGGTACCAGCACAACTTCATTGACTGCTACGTGGCGCTGGTGGTAACTAAGGTATTGCATCGCTCATATCACTTGAAAAAAACATTTACCCTAGTTACGACCAAAGCTGCTTAGCAGAGGGCGATACCTCATCAGGAGCGCCACAATCATATCATTGGTGTGAAAGCATTTGTATGAAGTTTTTCAGTTCTCAATGTGTTCAAAACCTTAATTGTGAAATTGTGCACTTCGAATTCAAATTTACGTCACTACGTTAGTTTGACATCCATTGATGTCACGGTAATTTCACTGTTATGCTGTGCTGCTTTCAGGTTTAATGACACGAATGAGTACAAGTACATTACATTTTTCGACGAAGGCCTTCTGTAATTTCATACGCTTCTTACGGTTAGTATTGATTCATAATTTCTAGTAAAAAAGTTAATTTTGAAAGTGAAAAATATGTTACAATACAATAGACCTGCAAATACCATATACGCAAGTTTTGAACAAATATCACACATATTCCCCAGTTGACTTGTGATGATATTGATAATGGTGGTGGTGGTGTTATCATGTACATGGCTTCTAACGTAGTAAATGTTTTCTTTTCAGCAACATTCAATAGATTTATTTACTGTATTATCATTTCGACCAAGGCGAATTCGACACTTCAATTACACAAGGTTAGTAACTTTTGTTCACAAAATCCAAATGGAGGCAAATACAGAACAATCAAACTTAGTCATTCCAGTCAGTTACTGAAGCACAGTGAAAACTGTCGGGAGCAGTGCAACTGATGGCATGTCAAACTTCCAGTGACTGTCCCTGTCCATATATTTCAAGACAGTACAAATCTTGTAATCATTTTGTTTATGCAATGTACGTTATTATGTATCATTTCAGCACAATCAAACTTAGTCATTCCAGTCAGTTACTGAAGCACAGCGAAAACTGTCTGAATTAGTGCTGCTGATGGCATGTAATTACTCTACTACCACTACCAGTGACAGTCAATGTCCATATATTTTCAAGTGTGCGAAATTAGTACTCGTCTACTTCTTAGTGTTATTTGAATGCAATGTATGTTATAAAAATATTTTTTCAACACTATATCAACATTCTCATTCCTGTCAGTTTCTGAAAATCAGCTAAAGCAATCGCTACCAATGCAGCTGATAACAGCAATTCTTTTTGTTCCCAATGCCCATCCATGACAATATATTTCACGCATGTGACAAGCATGTGACAATCATGTAATCGTCCTGTTTTTTGTGTTCTATTCATGCAATAAATAAATTCAGTATTTTCAAATCATTGGTGCTACAAAACTATTCTCATTATAGATTATTCATATTTTATAAAATGCTGTCATGTCAAATTTTGTGTCCTATAAATCATTATGAAGTCGGCATTTTATATACAACTTTTGTACTCCTCCTAAATAAACATACAAATCTTGTTTTATGTAAACTTTGTATATGTGACCCGTCACAGCAAAACCAGGCGCATGTCGCTCTGAGCTTGGCAGGTTGAGACGGACTGTTTGTTCATTTATCTATTGTCTGCCTTTTGTAAAATATGAGCACATCAATTTCTTCCATTATCTCCTGGTGTCATTTAGGCTCATCTTCTGTGCGACATGTACCTGGTTTTGCTGTGACGGGTCACATATTCTATAGATATACAACACTCTAATGTCACAATGCCTCTCTCACTCGCTTTTATATAGCAAGATGTATGAATAAACATGACACACCAACTATGTACAAAATTGCTAACAAACTGCACCATTTGTCAGTACACCACATGAAATACAGAGATATGTCTTAATTCTAATCTTTCATTAGCGACACCATTTCTTACCCGAGTGCCTCCTTCATTCATACATCTTGTACTTTAACTCAAGATACCCATCTTTGAATATTTTTAGTATACCAAGTACTACAATGTCAATGTATTGAAGTCATGTTCTTGTAGTGTTATTGGCTTTCTATTATCTTGTCAAAATACCACTTGGTTCTCGCAAAATCTCAATAAAAACAAATGCTATTGCATGTATTGCATATTCTAACAGCTATCCACTGTATCGATTTATCCATCATCTGTACTATTTGTCACAAAAATGTTATATTATGTAAATCATATTTCATTACATAATGCACACTGCCAATTACTGCTGAACCATTCATATGTCATTTAAATAAATAATTTTCAACTTTTTAAAACCGTCTTATAGTACTGTTCTTGTCACTTAGCTGAACCAATTGCTCTATAGCATGAAATTTCCAGAAATGCCCCAGGGACTGAAAAGTGCTGTTTTAACAGAGAGGTGTCCTAAACTGAGAAGTCGAGTTGAATGGAAACAACCAATTTGGAACCAAAAACTACTGTCCTTATTAAAGAGGTTGTCCTCAATAGAAAGGTGTCCACAAAAAGTAGGTCCACTGTATATGAAAGTACAAACCCTGGTACATGTAGTGACATCATCTACTCCTCGATGTGGACACCTGCAAATGCAGCGACAATGTCACATCAGTTATTTAATTCATCGTCCTTTGTGCAGATGGCACCACCCATCAAGCATGTTGGTGACGAATAGTGTCGCAGCATTTCGTCACCGAGCTTACAAGAAAATGCACTGTAATTCATTCAGCCATAAGTGCAAGACTGTAGGGTTGTTTCCAACCAAAACATGTTCGAAATGTGTCAAGCATTCGGAACACCCAAAGACTGATTAGAGAAGTCAAAATTGAATGGAAACAACCAATTTGGGACCAAAACCAGTGTCCTTATTGGAAAGGTTGTCTTTAATAGAGAGGTGTCTACTAACGGAGGTTCCACTGTACATAATGTAGGAACCCTGGTTGTGACATTGTCCACTCCTCCAGCTGCACACCACCAAATCCACAACAATGTCACACCAGTTATTTAGTTCATCATGCTTATGGTCATTGTACTTTCATCTTATGTAAAATGAAACTTTTTACACGGTTTCAATAAACGATTTGTAATTTGTAATTTGTAAATTATAAATTTCACTAATAATTTGACGCCGCCAATTCCACTGGTCTTCGAAATACGTAAGCTACACTGTTGACAACTATGACACTCCTCACAAACCACATTGTGAATCAGACGCCGATAGGCTTGTTTATATTTAAACAGAAATCTCGTCATCCTTCCGAATAAACTCGGGAGTTGCCTCATTTACGCAATTTTGGGCTTGTGGTATTCGACTCGATGACTCGACGACGCGATGACTCGATGACGCGATCAAGTTGGAATCTTTTTAAAGAATATCATTGCTTGGACTGTAATTTATACATAGAATCATAAGTGGAGGAAAATAAAAAAGAACCGATCATTACCAACCCCTTTCCAGCTGTTTTCACCGTATCTAATCCGACCATTTTTCGTTTCCTACAAGTTCGCATTTTTGATAAAACCATGCGCCATGTTGCTATGCAAGCCACTGGTATCTTACCGTCAATACAGCTAAATACACCTAAATATAGCTGGTTCAGATCAACCTCCTACCCAGGTTCTTTACGAGCAGAAATTCCAATGTTAAAATGACACGCGAGATCCTGGAGACAAGGTTGGCTCTGGATATCCTTTCAGCACGGCAATATTAAATGTCCTATACACCTTTCCAGAAATGGGGCGCTGAGTGTCCGAAATAGTGATGTCATAAGGGGAAACTAGGCCTGTGGTGGAGGGACAAAGGAGATAGTCATGGTTGACCAACACACTTGAATGCCTTTAATGACGGACAAGGGGGAAAAAGTTAGTTCCAATGCAAGCCACCAATTTCGGAAAGCATGTATAGGGGCTGATGTATTGGGGGGGGGGGGGGGGGGGGGCAGATGTCAAGGGACGGAAGAGGGACTGAGTGACTGAGTCTAAAAAACTGCACATATGCGAAATTCCGATTGTTGACAGACTACCACATGACATCTGACATTGGCCACTAGAAGCTTGTTTGTCAATTAAATCTCCGGTCATTTTGCATGCTATGAAACTTCCGCGAGTCCTTTAAATATCAAAATCAATCGCGGGGACCAATCTTCAGTGGCCATGGCTGGGGGGGGGGGGGGGCACATCCTTCCACATACCGTAGCTGGGTATGGGAAGGCCGAGCTAAAACCTCTGCTGTTGCAGCGGTAGCCCGGAGACCAGGATCATGGGATTCCGTATTTTAGCAAAATCCATAGCAACGATCGCGTCATCGAGCCATCGCGTCGTCGAGTCATCGAGTCGAATACCACAAGCCGCAATTTTGTTCCCTAGCAGGTCAGCAATACACTATTTGGTTTATAGAACATCCTGTACAACATCTTCTGCACTGTGCACGAGTGTGTGTGTTGGAGGTCCCACTGGACATACCCCTGTTTATATGTCAATACGGTAATACACACAGGTTTATAGAAGCAAACGTATGATATCAATGAATGTCTTGGACAATGCCAATATGCGTACACTTGATCTCTGCGCGTGTTTGTTAAACTTCGCTGCAATCGATAAATGTTGTCCAAGTCTTTTGTCATTTTTTAATCTCGAAATAGAAATATCGAAATAGCTATCTTGTAACTATGATCTGTAAATTGCACAAGCACGCTGCAATCAACATAATATTCTCCTGATGTTCAATTATTCTCACGAAGAATCCAATAAAATTTGACACAATAGGTCGACTCCTCCTCTATGGAACAACGTTGTAACGTTGTATCCCTTGCTTTTCTGAAATGTTGTTTTACACATCTTGTAAAATTTCACAACAGCTTGTGTTGATATTAAAGCTAAAGGCTTTACAGGTCTCAATGCGTGTGTTCGTGTCATAACAGTACAGGCTGCATTGTATCTTTGAAAGGACGGGTCCTCTGTTATAAGATATTTCGTCAATGGAGTCAGAGTCGCCGTCTTCCTTTATGAACATCAGTCGGTTTTCTATACAACAAGAGTTTAAAGTTAATTTTTTTTGTTCCAAACAACGGGAGGGTAGATCGACGTAAAATGAATGTCAAAATGTCAAACTGTCATACTGACCACTCCACCCGAGTGGTGTGTGAAGAGACGTCAATACCGACATACTCGACAGCAAGGAACAACTTCTATAACTCTGAAGTACCTCAAACTAAAATTGTCGGTCTGAAACCAGTCCGTTTTAAAGAGACAACATTCGCAGTCAGAATGTTTGGATAAAATCCCTTTAAAATAGTTTTTGAGAATGCGTGCCATACTTACTCTCATATTTAACTGGAATGACAATGGGATATGAGGATTCGGCGAGTGATATGTAAAAAATACCCACAATCTGATAGGCTGTGACTGAATGACTGTATCACAAAGCCGTGCCACACGGAACTGAGAACGTGCCGCCATGTTCAAGGTCTTTATTGCCGCAGTTTCAGGTTGGGATCAGTTTCAACGTTCATATTAGCATGGTAACGAATTATATTTCGTAAGTATGCATTTGTGTACATTGGCGGAATAAATTGATTTTAGTCATTTTCGGCCAGAAAATCTTCATTTCTTGTATCAGTGTGAATTCTATATACTGGTTATTGTTGTGCGTTGTGCCAAGAATGGATGAGAACAAAATATGGCCTGTCCAAGGTATCCTATACTAGTATTTACAATGCTGAGGACTAAAGGACAAAGCTGAACACGAACACTAACATTACTGTTGGCTTTCGAAATGATCTATTAGGGCCTGGCATGCCTGTGGTTTTCCAACAGAAGTCACCAACACGTTCACTTTACGTTTGCATTAAACGTGTTGGAGTAGTTGACGCAACGTTATTGTTGGTTACACTTGTCTTAGACAACTGATCAATGAAAACAAAACCCGGGTGTGATAGTTCAAATAGGTGAAAATGAAGGCACTAACTCTTAACTTCTGACTTACCGCTCTCATAAATACTTCGAACCTCCCGTTGATTCAACAGACAAGGAAAAATCCTAAGGTTGGACATAGCACCGATAAAAGGATATAAAGTGCAGCGTCTTCCTGGGATGGGTAAATGATGACCAAGAAAATGAAAGCGACTTGATCTGTTTTTGACATAGCTTGGTATCTTCCTAGCATTCAGTTTTACTCCGTCGAGGTAAATCTTATGGATATTTCTTACTATGTCCACCGTTACAACAAGAAAATACCAAACACGCACCTTGAGTGCCTTTCCAGTTTCAGTTCTTCGCGCCAAATTCTTATGTAGGTTATTACACATAACTTGTATACCATGATAGCTACTGACGTAAACGTCAAAGTGTCTTCCAGAAATACAAATTATAGATTTCCATCGTCTGTGACGCTGCCGAAAGTTGAGAGCAAACGAAACGACATCGTTTTTCTGAAGATCAATGTTCAGGTTAACCTCATGATCACATCCATTAAATGAGAGAACCTCACCAAAATAAGTTGACTTGGCGTAATTTGCACCGTATTTCACACTGGAGGATTTTGAAATCGTAGAGTTAAAATGTCTTGAAAACTTTAGCATTTAAAGACACAGTCGTTAACTTATATGGAGAAATTCCGATGCCATAAATGACTAAGTCTTTACACGGAGCCAGAGCCAAATGTACAAACAAAAACAGCCTCAAGTAGAGTGACGCAACCGTTTAATACCCGACTGATTCTGATGGCTTGGAACTGCAGACGCAAATAGCGATGAAAAGAAGCAAACTGTAGGTCTTCTATGGCTGTGTAGCTTCGTATTGCGGTAGACTGTAAGCTAGCTCCCCTGTTGAGCAGTGTTACAATACTGGATGCGGGAATAAAAGTTTTGCCTTAAATCCTTGCTTCTCACACTCTCCTGCACCAGTCCAAGTTTGGTTAAGACAAAATTACTAATAAATTTGAGCTAAGCTTCGCTTGCAGCCAGTGTATGTCAATGCCAATCACTATTTTTAAGTATTTTATTTTACAAGCCCTTAATCAGGTTTAAGCTGTTTATTCTAATTTGATACATTGCTTTGTGATTGGCTTGACGTTACCTGTATAGCGTTGAAAAACATTCTCTTTGATGTGTATTATGTCTTAAAGTCAGTCAAATGGAACTATCCTTCTGCGATTAGAAGTAAAGCATGCATTCCTGAAAAAGAATTTGTTTTCATACACATCATCATATCTGTGGCCCGTTCTAGCAAAACCAGTAGCATGTCACACATAAGATGAGCCCAGGTGACACCAGGAGATGATAGAAGAAATTGATGTCGTCAGACTTCACAAAAGGCAGACAATAGTGAAATGAACACACAGTCCGTCTTAACCTGCCAAGCTCAGAGCGACATTTGACTTGCTACACAACAAAAATAGAAAATCCGATTGAACGGTTTTTTCTTCGGAAAATAATGTTATTTCTACCTGAGTTGTCAACTAGATGATCAAGTTGCACTCTGAAAACTGAGAACCAATCTGTGATTTGAATGGTAGTTATGGTTCAATGTTTGTCGATTTCCGTTCTGGTCGCCTGTTAATTTTCGTGAATATACTGTATTGTCTCCTTTAAGCCATGTGAGCCCAGTAATGCTGTGCTATAAACTGTTTGGCCATGCACTACTAAGCATGGGTTCCGCCCATAATCAATCTAACAGGCCTCAACATAACATAAACCACAGGAAATGTTGTTTATGGTAATAACGGTCATGTTAATGGTGTACCGCTGTCCACTGTTGTTGTGGGGGATTTGGAATTGAAACCGAACTGGAGATCAGATTTTGCAAAGACATATATATATTTACACAGAAATCTGGTCATCCTTCCGAAGAAACTCGGGTGTTGCTTCATCCAAATGATTTTGCGAAGTTCTTTTTGTATATGTTAGGGTTCGCCATTTTGTTCCCTCGCAAGTCAGCAATACACTAATTGGTTTATAGAACATCTGGTACAACATTTTGCACTGTGCACTAGTGTGTGTATTTGAGGGCCCACTGGACATACCCCAGTTCATATGTCAATACGGAAATACACACAGGTTAATAGATACAAACCTATAATATCAATAAATGACTTGGACAACGCCAAAATGCGTAAACTTGATATCTGCACGTGTTTGTTAAACTTCGTTGCAATCGATAAATTTTGTCCAAGTCTTTTGTCATTTCTTAATCTCGAAATAGAAATCTCGAAAAAGCTATCATGGAACTTTGATCTGTAAATTGCACAAGCATGCTGCTATCAGCATAATATTCTCCTGATGTTCAATTATTCTCACGAAGAATCCAATGAAATTGATCACAATAGGTCGAATCCTCCTCTATGGAACAAAGTTGTAACGTTGTATCCCTTGCTTTTCTGAAATTATTTTTTACATATTATTATGTACAATTTCACAAAAGTTGGTGTTGATATTAAAGCTAAAGGCTTTACAGGTCTCATTGCAAGTGTTCTTGTCATAACAGTACAAGCTGCATTGAATCTTTGAACGGACAGGCCCTCTGTTATAAGATGTTTCGTCGATTGAGTCAGAGTCGCCGTCTTCCTTTATGAACATCAGTCGGTTTTCTATACGACAAGGGTTAATAGTTAACGTTTCTCTCAAAACCCCGGGCGGGTAGATCGAGGTATAATGAATATCAAATGTCAAATTCACATACTGACCACTCCACCCGAATGGTGTGTGAAGAGACATCAATACCGACATACTCGACAGCAAGGAACAACTTCTATAACTCTGAAACACCTCAAACTAAAACTGTAGGTCTCAAACTAGTCTGTTTTAAAGAGACAACATTCGCAGTCAGAATGTTTGTATAAAATCCCTTTAAAATATTTTTTGAGAATGCGTGCCATACTTACTCTCATATTTAACTGGAATGATAATGGGAAATGAGGATTCGGCGAGTGATATGTAAAAATACCCACAATCTGATTGGCTGTGGCTGAATGACTGTATCACAAAGCCGTGCCACACGGAACTGAGAACGTGCTGCCATGTTGAAAGTCTTTTTTGCTGCAGTTTCAGGTCGGGATCAGTTTCAACGTTCATAAGTTGTTAGCATGGTAATGAATTATATTTCGTAAGTATAAATGTGTGTACATTGGTGGAATGAGATGATTTTTGTCATTTTCGGCCAGAAAATCTTCATTCTTGTATCAATGTGAATCATATATACAGGTTATTGTTGTGCGTTGTGCAAAGAATGGATGGGAAATATCCAGTTACAAAATACGGCCTGTCCAAGGTATCCTATACTAGTGTTGACAATGCTGAGGACTGAATGACAAAGCTGAACACTAACATTACTGTTGGGTTGCGAAATGATCTATTAGGGCCTGGGACCTGTTTCATAAAGCCTAATAAAGTGCCTTTAGCCCTAATGCTAGGATAAAGTCACTCTTTAAAGGAAGAACGCGTTTCATAAACGTGCCTTTAAATATCTAGGTTAATGTTACCATTAAGAGTGTTTCAGGCAGTGGTTTTATCCTGTCTTTGTTTTATTCGGTTCCTTTAAACCTGAATGTGGTCTAGAGTTCCTTTAGTCGCGAGGACTTCGTCCAGGGTAGACGTGGAATCATGTTGCGCTTGATTCAGGAACGGAATAGGCGAAATCTTCGACGAGAACGGGTATTCAGGGATCGATTCAATCCGCTGGATTCCGTGAGAGATGATTTATTCATCAAGAGATATCGTTTCCTGAAGAACATATGTTTCGATTTTGTAGTCAGCTGTCGGAGGAGTTGGAGCATCCTACTCATGAACAATCTAGTATCGGTGATATTCACCATGTGACCATTGCGACAACATCGAGGTGTTTTGGCGCTGTGTCATCCGCGTTTGCAGCACGCATTGACCAACACGTTCACCTCGAGATTGACCTCCAGAAGGTCACAACCAAATTTGACATCTCTTGCCAATGCCCAAACCAGACAGGAAAGGGCATTCCAGCGGATGCAAATAAGAGCCAGATGCATCATAGAACGTTGCAACGGTCTCCTAAAGCTACGGCTCAGATGCCTCCGCAAGGAGATTCAATACACACCACAAAATGCAAGCATTATTATTCAGTCCGGCTGCCTGCTCCACAACATTGCTGTCCGGGATAGATTGCCCTTAGTGGAGGATTCAGATGACATTGACGATGATGACGAGACCTCTGATGATGACGCAGCGGATGATGACTTTCCTCCTCGAGACACTGAGTTAATGCATGGAAAGGAAGTTTCGTATGTCGAAAGGGCATTCATATAGTGTATAGGAACCAAAGACACTGAAATTGACACATTTTGCCACGGCCCGATCATGTATTACGAATCTCAACACAAAAATTCAGTCTGCGTTCGAGTTTTTTTTTTTCACCAATGAGGTACACCATACAATCATTTATTAATGGCAGGCCTGTTAAATTTAATGTAATGGCAGAGTAAAAACGAGTTATGAAACGCTTTTAATAGGCAGCTTTAAATAGACGTTATATCCTTCCTTTATGGTACCTTGAAGGAAGTCTGTTAAAAAGTTTTATGAAACAGGTCCCATGGCTCCAGGCATGCCTGTGGTTTCCAACAGAAGTCACCAACACGTTCACTTTAGCTTGGCGTTTAGACGTGTTGGAGGAGTTGGCGCCACGTTATAGTTGGTTAAACTTGTCTTAGACAACTGATCAATGAAAACAGAAACAGGGTGTGATAGTTCAAATAGGTGAAAATGAAGGCACTAACTCTTAACCTTCTTCAGTTAAGCTTAGCGATCTTAACCATATTTACGCCGAGCTAAAGTTAATACCACGGACTTTAACTGACTTAATTTGTTTTGTACAAACGTGTTTGAGCTCCAGCGCCGAAGACGTTGACGACTCTATGGACTTAAGCCTTTTCCATGGATTATTCATGGTTGGAAAACTTCTAACTTACCGCTCTCATAAATACTTCGAACCTCCTGTTGATTCAACAGACATGGAAAAATCCTAAGGTTCGACATGTCACCGATAAAAGTATGTGAAGTGCAGCGTCCTCCTTGGATGGATAAACGACGACAAAGAAAATGAAAGCGACCTGATCTGATTTTGGCAGAGTTTCGTTTCGTCCTAGCATTCAGTTTTACTCCGTCGAGGTAAATCTTATGGATATTTCTAACTATGTCCACCGTTACAACAAGAAAATACCAAACACGCATCTTGAGTGCCTGTCCAGTTTTAGTTTTTCGCGCCGAATTCTTATGTCGGTTATTACACATTACATGTATACCATGATAGCTATAGACGTAAACGTCAAAGCGTCTTCCAGAAATCCAAATTATAGATTCACTTCGTTTGTTATGGAGAAGCTGCCGAAAGTAGAGAGCAAACGAAACGGCATCGTTTTTCTGAAGATCAATGTTCAGCTTAACATCATGATCACATCCATTAAATGAGAGAACCTCACCAAAATAAGTTGACTTGGCGTAATTTGCACCGTATTTCACACTGGAGGATTTTGAAATCGTAGGGTTAAAATGTCTTGAAAACCATAGCATTTAAAGACACAGTCGTTAACTTTTGTGGAGAAATTCCGTGGCCATAAATGGCAAAGACTTTACACGGAGCCACAGCCAATGTATAAACATAAACAGCCTCAAGTAGAGTGGAGCAACCGATTGATACCCGATTGATTCTGATGGCTTGGAACTTCAGACGGAAATGGCGATGAAAAGAAGCAAACTGTAGGTCTTCTATGTCTGTGTAGCTTCGTATTGCGGTAGACTGTAAGCTAGCTCCCCTGTTGAGCAGTGTTACAATATTGGATGCGGGAATAAAAGAAAACAAAGATGCAGTGGTTTTGCTTCCAAAGTTTATTAATAATGTATAGTCCACAGACGCATTTACCTTATATTCCTGTCACTTCCATCAAGAAAGAACACACTGGTGTCTGAAATGCAAAGGAACACAACATTGTTCCATTATAAATTGCCTTAGTCATTTTTAAGCTTCAACTTGATTTACTAAAATTTACGAAAGCCCAGAGGCCCATCTGAAATTCGAAATCCGAAGTCCGAAATTCTCCAATCCGAAATCCATATTTCAAAATCCCTAATCGCTGGGAAACGTTTAGACTATCATATTAACTGTGACATTCAGTACATTGCTGTTATGAGAATGGATAAATTTCAAGTGAGTTAAGAGACCACTGGTGGTTCAATTAAGTGAAGTTTTTGCATTAAATTGCAACTATAATTTTAGCCCCTACTTGGGTACGATTCTTTGAGCTAGTCAGAATAGCAGGAATATCATTTTAAAGAATGCAATATATTTGACCTATATTCTACTCATCATAACGTCAAGAATGTATCATGGTATATGTAAAATAATCATCTGACATCAGCCGGTCGAGCTGATTTAGCTTGTAACGATGATTTGATGCATATGAACGCAGTGCCGATTGCGGCAATTTGCACTCACCGAACAAACTGTTACACGACATCTAATTGGTTTCGAAATTTTGTCAGTTTTCCTCTGATTGGTTAATATTGTATCTCAAATTTCGGATTTTGAATTTCGAATTTCAGATGAGCCTGCTGGGCTTTCGTAGAAATTAGCACCAATATCTTGAAAATGCGATCCCAGCTGCTATCATTGGTATCATTTAAATATACTGTGTGTATGTTGCCACGGTTTTGAGTAAGAATGCACATGTTGACACTTTTTAATTGAATGGAAGACTTTTTAGGCGTTTAAGATTGTTTTGACTGTTGAAGTAGTGTATTTCCAACATGTGAGTGTGAAAAGTAGATTGTTGTGCTTTTTAATGAAGTATAATCAACTATTGTCATTTTTCTTGAAAGAGGTGATGTGTCCAATGCGAATTTTTAGACCGGCAACCACTCGCCAATGACGCAATCATTTGGCAGTGGGCACCTACTTGTGAAACGCTTTGCACCAACCTCTGAAATGATTTTAAGACAGGCAAGCATTTTTGTTAAATTGACAATACATGTAGTATAATTGTTTTATGCATTTGAATTTATCTTACTATTCGATATAGGATTTAGAATGATATCATCACCTAATTTTTGCGGCCTGGAATGACTGAGCCGATTTGAATTTACTGATGGGGGCCTGAATATTTCCAAACAACTCACCACTGTGGTTGATACATGTGTCTCCCGTACTTCCACAGGCGATGGATTGAAGGAGAAATACAAAGGTTAGTACGTTGCACATCGTCAAAATGAAAGCCTAACCCGATCACACTGGATCGGAGTCGGCTCACAATAAACTACAAATCCCAATACAATGGGCTCATTTCTACTGCGTTAAAAGTTCGAATGAATGTTATACAGAGTTATCCCTATTCATCATAGCTGCCTGCGTTCTTTGGCGAGGGATCCTTTAATCCAGTTATTGTGTTAGATATGGAGGATAGGCCGGTTGAAAATGCCCCTAAGAAATACTTAGCATATTACGAAATCCAAAATGTTCATGTAATCTGTCGAAAGAGGACATTTACGTCATTTGTACGTCAAATAAACGTCATACACGATTATTTATACAAAATACGGTGTAAAATAGAGAACATTTCTGGTAGTCCGGTAGTGATTGCAGCTGAAAAGGCATGTATACAATTGCCGTAAGAGGACAGCAGTTAGACTTAGTCGAAGAAAAACACACTTCATCTTCAAAACATAACGATAGCAAATGTTTTGTGACGTAATGTATATCGTTAAAACAGCATAAGAATGAAAAAAGTCCATAAGTGACCTCACATATAACTATCGCCCGACAATCAAGGCTGGCACTCCACTTGCACACACTAAACAATGCGTATAACGGATACATTGTGCAGTTATGTTCTTTAATTGTGTCGAAGTTATATCTTTAGCCTTAATCCAAAGAGACACTTTCTATTTGTATACATCATTGTACATGATTTATCCCGTTCACCGAAACCGCACAGCAAACTTCAATTCTTGCCACAGGTGACAATTGTATTACCAATTTGATTTAGGCATGTACATGAGCATTGTAGACAGCTGCAACCTGCTTCGATGTCCGATTTTCAAAAGTGCGAAAACAAATGTTTGTTGACACTAATTTTCACTGATCATTTTACTAGACACAACTAGACACCGTTTGCAACACATGGATACCTCTTGGAGGAACATTCGTTATGATGCCGTTGAGAAGTTGCCTCTACAAACAGAGAGCTTGACGAATATAATGATCATTTATAAAGCAATCAATAGTATAATTCAAGTAGTGACCAAAGTAGGTAGTTCCAATCCTTTTCCCGAAGACCAAGATGCTGCCACTTTCCGGTATTACGCCCGAGGCTGGTAACACATTTCTTTGGAGCTGATGTAGCGAAAGAAAGCGTGTCCATAATTAACGACATACTCATTTGTCGCAACCGTTAGCTTGGTAAGAGGGCCGCCGGTCGAAGTTGCGGCCTCGGTAAAACGGTATCGACGAAAGAGCTAAGGTGGCCATGGCCAGTACCAGAGTTGATGTGACACTTGCAAACGAGCCGTTGTTTTACGACATGTTGGCCTACTCTACTCAAACTTTGAACATAAAACAAAGGATAGTGCAACGAGAGAGAGACAGCTTTCCGGAACACGGATAAAACACCCAGTGAAATAGTTCAAAACTAATTAACTGTATTCATGCATGGTCGTATCAATGAAACCATTGTTCGTATTGATTGAGTTGGAAGCAAAAAGATAACAAGTTTCAAAATCTATCAATTTCCAATATGTACACTATTTTGAATGTCTTATGTTCTGCCTTAAATCCTTGCTTCTCACACTCTCCTGCACCAGTCCATGTTTGGTTAAGACAAAATTACTAATAAATTTGAGCTAAGCTTCGCTTCGTGTATGTCAATGACAATTACTGTTTTTAAGTATTTTATTTTACAAGCCCTTAATCAGATTTAAGCTGTTTATTCTAATTTGATACATTGATTTGTGATTGACTTGGCGTTGCCTGTATAGCGTTGAAAAACATTCTCTTTGATGTGTATTATGTCTTAAAGTCAGTCAAATGGAACTATCCTTCTGCGATCAGAAGGAAAGCATGCATTCCTGAAAAAGAATTTGTTTTCATACACATCATCATATCTGTGGCCCGTTCTAGCAAAACCAGTAGCATGTCACACATAAGATGAGCCCAGGTGACACCAGGAGATAATAGAAGAAATTGATGTCGTCAGACTTCACAAAAGACAGACAATAGTGAAAGGAACACACAGTCCGTCTTAACCTGCCAAGCTCAGAGCGACATTCGACTTGCTACACAACAAAAATAGAAAATCCGATTGAACGGTTTTTTCTTCGGAAAATAATGTTATTTCTACCTGAATTGTCAACTAGATGATCAAGTTGCACTCTAAAACCTGAGAATCAATCTGTGATTTGAATGGTAGTTATGGTTCAATGTTTGTCGATTTCCGTTCTGGTCGCCTGTTAATTTTCGTGAATATACTGTATTGTCTCCTCTAAGCCATGTGAGCCCAGGAATTCTGTGCTAACTGTTTTGCCATGCACTACTAAGCATGGGTTCCGCCCCATAATCAATCTAACAGGCCTCAACATAACATAAACCACAGGAAATGTTGTTGATGGTAATTACGGTTATGTTAATGGTGTACCGCTGTCCACTGTGGTTGTGGGGGATTTGGAATTACAACCGAACTGGAGATCAGATTTTGCAAAGACATATTTATATTTACACAGAAATCTGGTCATCCTTCCGAATAAACTCGGGTGTTGCTTCATCCAAATGATTTTGCGAAGTTCTTTTTGTATATGTTAGGGTTCGCCATTTTGTTCCCTCGCAAGTCAGCAATACACTAATTGGTTTATAGAACATCTGGTACAACATTTTGCACTGTGCACGAGTGTGTGTATTTGAGGGCCCACTGGACATACCCCTGTTCATATGTTAATACGGAAATACACACAGGTTAATAGATACAAACCTATAATATCAATAAATGACTTGGGCAATGCCAAAATGCGTAAACTTGATATCTGCACGTGTTTGTTAAACTTCGTTGCAATCGATAAATTTTGTCAAAGTCTTTTGTCACTTCTTAATCTCGAAATAGAAATCTCGAAAAAGCTATCATGTAACTTTGATCTGTAAATTGCACAAGCATGCTGCTATCAACATAATATTCTCCTGATGCTCAATTATTCTCACGAAGAATCCAATGAAATTGAACACAATAGGTCGAATCCTCCTCTATGGAACAAAGTTGTAACGTTGTATCCCTTGCTTTTCTGAAATTATTTTTTACATATTATGTAAAATTTCAGAAAAGTTGGTGTTGATATTAAAGCTAAAGGCTTTACAGGTCTCATTGCGTGTGTTCTTGTCATAACAGTACAAGCTGCATTGTATCTTTGATCGGACAGGTCCTCTGTTATAAGATATTTCGTCAATGGAGTCAGAGTCGCCGTCTTCCTTTATGAACATCAGTCGGTTTTCTATTCAACAAGGGTTAATAGTTAACGTTTCTCACAAAACCCCGGGCGGATAGATCGAGGTAGAATGAATATCAAATGTCAAATTCACATACTGACCACTCTACCCGAGTGGTGTGTGAAGAGACGTCATTACCGACATACTCGACAGCATGGAACAACTTCTATAACTCTGAAGTGCTTCAAAATAGAACTGTAGGTCCCAAACTAGTTTGTTTTAAAGAGACAACATTCGCAGTCAGAATGTTTGTATAAAATCCCTTTAAAATAGTTTTTGAGAATGAGTGCCATACTTACTCTCATATTTAACTGGAATGACAATGGGAAATGAGGATTCGGCGAGTGATATGTAAAAATACCCACAATCTGATTGGCTGTGACTGAATGACTGTATTACAAAGCCGTGCCACACGGAACTGAGAACGTGCTGCTTCTTCAGTTAAGCTTAGCGAATTTAACCATATTTACGCCGAGCGAAAGTTAACACCACGGACGTTAACTGACTTAATTTGTTTTTTTACAAACGTGTTTGAGCACCAGCGCCGAAGACGTTGACGACTCAATGGACTTTAGCCTTTTCCATGGATTATTCATGGTTGGAAAAACTTCTAACTTACCGCTCTCATAAATACCTCGAACCTCCCGTTGATTCAACAGACATGGAAAAATCCTAAGGTTGGACATAGCACCGATAAAAGTGCAGCGTCTGATTTGGATGGGTAAACGACGACCAAGAAAATGAAAGTGACCTGATCTCAACTCGACAGATTTTGGCAGCTTCCTAGCATTCAGTTTTACTCCGTCGAGGTAAATCTTATGGATATTTATTACTATGTCCACCGTTACAACAAGAAAATACCAAACACGCACCTTGAGTGCCTTTCCAGTTTCAGTTATTCGCGCCCTATTCTTATGATGTCTGTTATTACACATTACTTGTATACCATGATAGCTTCTGACGTAAACGTTAAAGTGTCTTCCAGAAATCCAAATTATAGATTCCCATGGTCTGTTATGGTCACGCTGCCGAAAGTAGAGAGCAAACGAAACGACATCGTTTTTCTGAATATAAATGTTCAGCTTAACCTCATGATCACATCCATTAAATGAGAGAACCTCACCAAAATAAGTTGACTTGGCGTAATTTGCAGCGTATTTCACACTGGAGGATTTTGAAATCGTAGAGTTAAAATGTCTTGAAAACTTTAGCACTTAAAGACACAGTTGCTAACTGCTGTGGAGAAATTCCGATGCCATAAATGACAAAGTCTTTACACGGAGCCAGAGCCAAAGGTTTAAAGATAAACAGCCTCAAGTAGAGTGGAGAAACCGATTAATACCCGACTGAATCTTATGGCTTGGAACTTCCGACGGAAATGGCGATGAAAAGAAGCAAGGTGTAGATCTTCTATGGCTGTGTAGCTTCGTATTGCGGAAGACAGGAAGCTAGCTTCCATGTTGAGCAGTGTTTCAACATTGGATGCGGGACCAAAATGAAACAAAGATGCAGTGGTTTTGCTTCCAAAGTTTATGAATAATGGAGAATCCACAGACACAGTTACATTATATTCCTGTCAGTTCCATCAAGAAAGAACACACTGGTGTCTGAAATGCAAAGGAACACAACATTGTTCCATTATAAATCGCCTTAGTCAATTTTAAACTACAACTTGATTTACTAAAATTTACAAAAGCCCAGATGGCCCATTATAAATTATGAATTAGAAATCAGGAGTCCGAAATTCTCGAATCCGTAATCCGAAATTCAAAATCTCTCATCGCTGGGAAACTTTTAGCCAATCAGATCAAGTGTAACAATCAGTACTTTGCTGTTATGACAATGGAGAAGTGAATTAAGAGCCCACTGGTGGTTCAATTAAATCAAGCTTTTTTTATTAAATTGCAGCCATAACCCGACATGGGCAGGATTTTTTGAGCTAGTCAGACTAGGAAGAATATCATTTTGAAAGAATGCAATATATTTGACCTGTTTTCTACTAATCATCGCGTCAAGAATGCATCACGGTATATGTAAAATAATCACCTGACATCAGCAAGTCGAGCTGATCTAGCTTCTTAAAAATAGGCACCAATATCTTGAAATTGCGATCCCAGCTGCTGTCATTGGTATTATCAAAATATACAGTGTGTATTTGATCCACTCACCAATTAGATCCCAAGCGAGACAATACACTAGTTCTACTACGGTAGTTGATAAAGTATGGAATTGGTGAAACCTTGGAAACACTGATAAACCTTGTAATATTCAATGTAAACCATGGAATCACTGTGCAAATAGCGCGGGAAATCGGGTGCGTTCCTTCCACGATTTATACCCTCCCAACTGACAGTCTCGTCCCAGCTGACTTTATTGATAGCAATTTGCCAGTTAGTTCAGAAGCCAACATTTTTAATGTGGAGGATGACGTCATCAATTGGCAATGCGCTGTGGTCGTTAAAATATTTTATTTCTCTTCAATGGAAGCAAAAATTAGTTTTTATGATTGTTTTGTATTCCATAGACGATAAAGTATTATGCTCGGTACTAGATGCACGAGATCATAGGACAAACACACACGTGAATAAAAAAACCGCTTAGAACTGGTGACGTCACAAAGATCTCTGCATCCCTCGATGCGTACTGGAAGATGTAAGAAATCGCTCACGGCGAAGGAAATTTTCATCCGCAAACTTCGGTAATAAACATACATGACTAGGCTTCTTTTATTCATCGTTTGTTATAAAATATCAGTCAATCATAGACAATTAGGCCCAGACATAGTCGTCAACCTAATCCATGCATAATGCATGACAGGCCCCCAATTTTCTCTGTATCACCCTGTATGAACAGACCGATCCGTAGTTCAAATAGGCCCCGCGTGGTGGTGGCGTATTTATAAGCGGAGAGCTATTGGTCCATATTATGGGTGTGTGGTGGGCGTGTCTTCCCATATTTGGGAGATCAGTACTGTACACTGGAGGCGAGGTACAACTGGGTTGTTCTAAAATATAGACTATTGAATCGGATATGCGACAGATTTCTAAATTACCATAAAATTCCGATCTGATCATGTAAGAATAAGCTCCAAATGTTGATTCGTAACCACGTTAGGTTCGAATGGCATTATTTCATGTTTTTATGCATTTTAAGGAGTGTTTCCAAGGTTTATCAGTGTTTCCAAGGTTTCACTAATTCCATACTTTATCACCTACCTTCTACTACTGGGTAGAGCCTAAACAAGTATGCATTTCGCAGCCATAAAAGGGGTGGGATATGAATGCTCATGTTGAACTTTTTAATAGACTGGAAGCCCTTTTTGGGCGCTTAAGACTGTCGTGGCTCGTGAACGAGTGCATACCCAGCATGTGAGTGTTTCACCCATTGGCCGGTGTAATGTTTTTGAGTGTTTCTGTTTTTGAGTGTTTCCCCTCATTGTTTGGGAACGCTCAAAAATAGATTGACGAGTTTTTCTGTGTATCCCCCCTATTGAAAAGTCATGGTCTCTCTAGCTGCCTATTGTTTGGAAACACTGAAACATGGGGAACAACCACAGATGTTACACCGGTCCTTCCTGAGGCGCTCAGGAACTCCACTCAAGCAATATGATATATTGCATGTGAAAAGTTCATTCCTGTGCTTTCCAAAGAATTATAACTACAACTGTACCATCAGTTTTCTTGAAAGAGGTGATGTGTCCAATGCGAATCTTAGAACGGCAACCACCGGCCAATGACGCAATCATTTGGCGGTGGGCACCTGCTGGCCAAACTCTTTGCTCCAACCTCTGAAATGATTTGAGACAGGCAAGCAACCCTAACGCACTTTGTTAATACGGCAAAGTATAATTGTTTTAAGCATTTGCATTCATCGTACTATCCGATATAGGATTTAGAATGATGTCATCACCTAATTTGTGCGGCCTGGAATGACTGAGCCGAATTGATTTCATTAACGGGGACCTGAATAATTCCAAACAACTCACCTCTGTGGTTGATACATGTCTCTCCAGTACTTCTACAGACGATGGCTTGAAGGAGTACTATAACGGTAAGTAGGTGGCGCATCGTCGAACTGAAAGCCTAACTCACACTGGATCGGAGTGGGCTCACAATACAATACCAACCCAAATACAATGGGCGTATTTCTACCTGGTTCAAAAGTTCGAATGAATGTTACAGAGTTATCAAGTATAGCTGTATCTGTGCTGTATTCTTCGAATTTTCAATGTACATTCGTTACTCGATTCTTGAAAGATTCTTTTTCAATCTTGACTAAGAGATGATCATACGAATTTGATCAGAACTTCGAGGACCGTCTGCCTAGCATGCACGCGCAACTGTGCATGTCCTAACTGTGTTGCAATATGGCGTCTGAATGCTCTTTGTAAGGTGCATTTACAATTTTCTTAAAGAAAACCTATCACGAATCGCTTATAAAAATATGTAGTTCTGAACGGCCCTGTTAAAACCTAAGGTGGGCGAATAACCTTCCATTGGTAAATCTTGGCAGTTTCGAGTTCCCCTCAGGCAGGTGATTATGAGAGCTTGCCATCTGGGTAACATTGCATGCATAAGTGACTCCAGTCCGTGAACTGCATAAGAGGTAATCACCAATTAAGTTATTTTTACGACGTTCAGGTGGTCTAAATAACAATTTTGTGCCTCGACAGGATCTCTTTAAAGCTTGATGTAGCTACAGACACTAATAGTTCATGGCGTGTAAAAATTGAATGATGTTTCGTGGAAGGCGTGAAAGGGCGTTGCTCATCAACACACCAACAATTAGTCCAGAACTCGCTATTGCGTTTTCTGAGCATGACCTTTAGTCAATATCTTTATCTGTTTCAACTATCTTGCTTGGGGTAAAATAGGCAACGTTTCTGGTAGTCCGGTAGTGATTGCAGCTGAAAAGGCATGCATTCACTTGCCGTAAGGCTGAAGTTACATAGACCTCACGTTTCATCGACTCACGACTCATTTGTCACTTGTCATTCGTGACCAGATGAATGGACATTGGAAAACCTATTGACCTGTTCTCATTGAAGTGAATTTTGTAAGTTTTGCCCGCATTTGTCGTCTCACGTCATTTCATGTCATTTCACGAGTGAGGCGATGAATGGACATGTTCATTCTTTGTGAAATGAGGTGGCAAAGAAAGTGGACGTCCATGTGCATTTGTAGTGATATCGCCTTCGAGTATAGCTACTTTTCGGCATTTTCATTAGTTTACACATTAATACAATAGCTAATTTCGATTGGAAATGAGAAACAATAACAAAAATGCAGCACTTTTATGTACCACATTGTTCTCGTCCGTCGCCTCCGCTTTCGTCTATTCTCCATCAGGAGCAGCATGGCTACCAGCTCTTCTTCTTCTGAGTCCTTGTGCGTCGCCTAGAAAATCCAAGTGACAAATGAACGAGCGAAAAGTGATCTGTATGTAAACCGCCGCGGTCACTCGTGACAAATGAGGAGTGACACGTGAAAATGAGCCATGAGTCGATGAAAAAATGTGGCGTGAGTAGCTCATTCCTATGTAACATCAGCCTAGCTGTTAGTCGTAAAGAAAAACACTTCATTCTTCAAAACATAACGATAGCAAATATTTAGGCTGAAAGGGTGGATGTCGTCCTGGGTGCCGACAAATGGTACCCAGGTTCGAGATCGACTGGACAATAAGCACCCTGGGTGCTATTACCCTAGACAAACAGCACCCAGCTTCTTTTTGCCTGGCTTACGGATCTTAGGGACGAGGAAGTTTCTTGCAATCTCGTTTTTATGGTATAATTCAAGTCGTGATCAAAGTAGGTAGTTCCAATCTTTTTCCCGAAGGCTAAGATGCTGCCACTTTCCAGTATTTCGCCTAAGGCTGCTAACCCATTATTTTGGAGCAGCGCAGAAGAAGGCGCCTCCATAATTAAAGATCTACTCCCCTGTCACAACAGTAAGAAGGCTGCCGGTCGAAGTTGCGGCCTCGGTTAATTGGTATCGACGAAAGAGCTAAGGTGGCCATGACCAGTACCAGAGTTGATGTGACACTTCCAAACGAGCCGTTGTTTTACGACATGTTGGCCTACTCTACTCATACTTTGAACATAAAGCAAAGGATGGTGCAAAGAGAGAGGATATTAACAGATCAGTATGTAGTACTATTTGGACTGTCTTGTGCAGTCAGTACATTCTCCTCATTTCTGTTTGGGTGAGTTAGGAGGGTTAAAGAAAGTTGTTAGGTAAAAAAAGCAAAGATTTTGTTAACCAAACGAGAAGTTGGTACATTTCATATACATAGTTAGACAATTAGATAATGACTTCATGACCTCTACTGATAAATACAGCCCTATCCAAGCACTCCTAAACTAATATAATGCAAGGTACGTACATTTAGGCTGCGGCACCTCTCCAGGGAGTGGTTTTGCATGGAGTGAATAACAATTGGTTGGCTTTTGTTGATATTGATTTTGAGGTCTAGATATTGAAAAGTCTATTAAAAGCGGTTAGAAAAAGACATTGTCTGCTAAAAAAAAGACGTTACGTAATTAAGTGTTAGAGGGAATTTTCTGAAACAAAAGTGATAAAATCTAAAATGGTAGATTGTAAAACCCAGATGTGAAAAATTAGAAGTTCCAGATCAATTCTTCTGCATCATTGATGGTGCAGAAAGCGCCATTCCTGCACCACATATTGTCAAATACCATGATTTCATCCTCTAGTTTGTAATAGAGGTAGTCTATGTTGATACGGTATTTTAGAAATGATCTAAATATCTCTAGCGGATCGGTGGCTCCTTCACCAAAGATTTTATGCACAAGTGCCTTGTAGGCTGCTGCTTGGGCGGTGACAAAAATGTAATTGATGTACCTGTTTGCGAGAGAGGTGAGGGGTAATAACGATATATAGTCTTTTATCGAGAAAGAGTATTCGTTGTTGACTTTCAGCACTAAGCTTGCTACGCATTGAGCTAGAGGGGTAAGATGATGACATTGTACAAAGGAATGTAGTAGGTCGTCGTGACTCCCACAAAACAGACAATGGGGGTTGTTTACAAAACCTGCGTTATATCTGAACAAACCAGTGGGCATTGCACCATGTAGAAGTCTAAAATGAGTAAATGCGTGGTCGTCCTTGATAGGCTTTGAAAACGTAGAGGTGAAGATGGGAGCAACATCAGACCCGGCCAAAAAATCATCCCACCTGTGACCAGGCCTTCTGAAATACTTCTCCTGATAGGCATTCAGACAGAGGACATTATATGCCTGCTTGACTCATGTTATGGAGGCGAAGGGGAGGTTGTCCCCGTTTAGGGAGACATCATCACCCTTCTCATGAATCCTTGGAACTGCAACCAGAACATCCCTTAGCTGAGGCTTATCAAAGGAGCTAACATTTGAAGTTGGAGATGCGAGAAAATCTACCCATTTCCTAGGAAGGGACTCAACTAGGGCCTTTAGCTCCTTTGAAAGTAGTCGTTTGGAGTTGTCAGGTACAGCTCGATGAATTTCATCAATATTCCTGAAGGACAGATCCGACTGGAGAAGATGTCTAAGTAAAGATACACCAGCCTTGACTAAGAGCGAGTTTACTGGAGAGAAGTTAGGGAGAATATCCGGGTTAAAGAAGACTGGTTCGGAGATAATTTGCTCGAGGGTTAGAGTGTCAGGTTTCCGAATTATGGAGATCTGGGAGATGGTACGAATTGACTCCGAATAGAACCTTGGGAGAGTGCGGATGATCTCGTTTGGAAAACGAGCAACTAGAAATTCCTGGGTATAGTTGAGGCCTAGAAGGCTCTTGAGGTAGTAGAGAGCAACAGCGTAGCAGGGATGACCCCTTTCCCCGTAAAGGACGTCTCTGAGGAACCGTAGACGGAAAGCTCTGATTTTGCATTTGACATTGCCAAGCGCAAGGCCACCATCGGAAACTGGTAAAGACAAAATTTCCGAAGGTATCCAGTGTTTGTTGTTGGTCCAGAAAAAATCTAGCATGAGTCGCTGAACATCAGCCACCAATGTAGCCGGGGGTGTAATGACTTGAAGCTTGTATACAAGTGTCGACAGAACAAGACTGTTAATAAGCAACACCTTGCCTCTTTCAGACAAGCAGTTAAGGACAGGCGTCCATGCCCCAAATTTCACCTTGAGCTTCTCCATGGTGTTATCCCAGTTTTGTTTTTCAAACAACGTTTCGTTGCCAAGAAAGATTCCGAGACTTCTTACGCCCTTGTTGTTCCACAACAACCCGAGTGGTCGATCAGGTCTATTCCGCCACGCACCGGACCATAGACCTGTGGATTTTGTATAGTTGACCTTGGACGAACTGGCCCTCTCATAAGTGCTGATACAGTTTTTTAAAGCCACGAACCCTGGATTGGATGTAATAAAGACATTTAAGTCATCAGCATACGCACTCTGTTTAGTAGGTGGTAAATCCGTATCTGGAAAAGACAACCCTTGTATATCAGGATTCATCCGAATGTTATTGAGAAGAGGCTCAATTGCAATAGCATAGAGCGACCCCGACAATGGACAACCTTGTCGAATTCCACGAGTGAATCCAAAAGGAGCACCAAGAGATCGATTGATTTTCAAAATACACTCAGCATCAACGTATAGAAGTTTGATACAGGATATGTAGAACTCTCCGAAACCAAGAGTCCGGAGGACACGAAAGAGCCAATCATGATCAATCCGATCAAACGCTTTTTCCTGGTCAATGGAAACAACTGCAAGATCTAGGTTGTTCTTGTTGTAGTAGAAAAGCGTATCTCGTAGAAGCGATATGTTATTGAGAATTGACCTATTTGGAACCGTATACGACTGGTCAGGGTGAATGACCTCCGGTAGGCAGTGTTTTAAACGGTTTGATAAGGCCTTTGTGAAGAGTTTATAATCACAACACAGAAGTGATACAGGACGCCAACTTTTTAGGCAACTGAGGTCCCCTTTCTTAGGCAAAAGTGTAACAACTGAGCGTCTACACGATATAGGTAGCTCGCTTTTTGCGACAGCATAGGTGAAAACATCTAGTAAGTCAGGACCTAGTATGCTCCAAAACGTTTTATAAAACTCAAAAGGTAGACCGTCTATACCTGGGGATTTATTACTCGAGCTGGTTGACAAAGCTTCCGTGAGATCATCGAGCGTTAAGGGACTATCACAAGAGTTCCTGAGGTCTTCGGATAGTGTTGGTAGATCACGAAGCAAATGATCCTGAGCATCGGAATCAGTTGGCTCCTTTGCGAAGAGATTGGAGTAGAAATCTTTTGCCATATCCCGTATGTCGTTTGGGTCAGTGACCACTTCTCCAGATTCTTTCCTCAGGTTAGAAATTGTCCTGTTTATGCCCTTCTTCTTTTCAAAGCTAAAGAAATAAGACGTTGACGCGTTAAAATGATGCAAGAACTGGAAACGTGACCGGACACATGCTCCGCGAATTTTCCTTTCCTTCAAAGTCTGAAGTAGCTGCTTTTTCTCCTCAATCTCAGCTGTATCGGCCAAGTCAAGTGGCTTGGGAAGCAAGTCCAACCTATGAATCCCTTGATTTAGTTTGTTCTCCTCAGCAGCGGCTATTCTGTTCTTCCTTATGGAATGTTGCTTAGAGATCAACCTGAGCCGATTCTTTCCAATCTCCCACCAAAGAGAGAGAGAGTCATACTGGGTTTTGCAGGCTTGCCAAGATGTCCAAAAATCACGAACTTCCCTGCCATATGCAGTCTCAGAGAGGATATCAGTGTTCAGACACCAGTGTGGTGAAGGAATTGACGTTTTGTTTGGTAACTGGATAAGAAGTTTTACCGGTGAGTGATCAGACCTGAAAGCTTTCAGGGTCTCCACTTGAGAAACGTGATTTGCAATGTAGTCTGAAACATAGAAACGATCAAGCCTCGCTGCGGAATTCCTTAGGTTCGTGCGACAGGACCATGTGAATTCAATCTTATCTGGATTTTTTGAACGCCAAATGTCAATTAGCTCATGCTTATCGATGACGTCTCTCAAAGCATGACTCGAAGCAACGTTGGTTTCCTTGCCGCTCAGTCGGTCAAAACTAGGCGTAAGGGTACAGTTATAATCACCACCCACAATGAAAGGATCATCGTTGTCTATGGAAGCGAGGTATGTACCAATTGTTTTATAAAACGCTATACGATCAGCCCCATTGTTGGGCGCGTAAACATTTAGGAAGTTGAGACCGTGTCCTTTGAAGGTACCGTGAATATGAATGCACCTACTAGCTACGGGATAATTGACCGAAACATCATACCCTAGCATTCTGGAAGAGAAGAGAATGGCTACTCCTCTAGCATTTATGGTTCCGTGAGAAAAATGAATAGTGCCACCCCAAGCAACGTTCCAAAATGCCTCATCTGCTGAGGAAGCGTGCGTTTCTTGTAAGAAGTAAACATCCGATTTGAGCAATTTTAAGAAGCTAAGGGTTTCTGCACGTTTTAATGAATCGTGGCAACCATTAACATTAGCCGAAATAACGGACAGAGACATAATCAAGACAACAACCAAACAAGCCATTGGAAGATACGTATGTAGATAGAAAGTTAGGATTTATTCAGATGGTCGACAAGTCGTGTTATCTTCCTTTGGTCCCCCAACGAAAGTTTGTTTGTACTTCTGTAGTTGCGAAGACTTCTCTGCAGCTTCCCGACATCATTAGTAAACTCTTTAGCCTTTAGCAGGGGCTTTGGAGAACCTTTAACGTATTTTAGAAACTCGATGACCCTCCTGTTCGAGAAGAGATCTCCTGATTCGTTTGCCTTTATGATTGCAAATGGGTCAGACTGTACATCTGAAGCTTGAGACAGGTTGTCGAATGAGACGGATATCTGGGACATTGTGTCAAAGGAGCGATCCAGATCCATAGCTGATCCATCCTCCGCATCATCATTCCCAAGCTCCGCAATGGGTTCATCAGGAGGTTGTGCGTTTGTTGCAGATATAGTTTTTTCAATACGTGGGACCTTGCGCGAGGCCGAGTCACTATTGTGCGGTGACGTTGATGGGGTAGGCGACAAAGACCTAGCACGCGACTTTCTAGTTGCTGGCTTGGATGGAAGGCACGCTTGATGACTGTCGTTCTTTGTCGGAACTGAATCACTCTCAGCAGCATTTCCAGATACGTAAGGGGCCGTTAGAGAGAAGTTCAAGCCATCGAGATTGAACGGCAAGCCCGTATCCACAGGAGTATCGACTGAGGGCGTGTCAACTGGTTGATGGGGCTGTGCATTGCCAACAAGAGGGTTGAAACTGTCTATTTGAGAGGTTTCCATAGGATCTTGCAGAGAATCCGTATTCAAACCTAGGCGTGGTTGAGTGTCATCTTGAGAGGAATCTAGATTTTGACGGTCAGTGCTGGCCTTTGGGTCCACAACAACACTCCTGATTGATTTTGAAACATAGTCTCCAACGGACTCCTGCGCTGCAGGTCCTGCGACAGTGGGAATGGCTGGGGTGCTTGTTTTTGGATCATTTGTCGAAGCCAACAAAGCGGCTTGTGCTTTTCCTGCGACAGGAGGAGCCACAGTAGTTGAATTTGCTTTTGAACGACAACGACGCGTAGGATGGCCGATTTTCTTACACATATCGCACCGTAGATTGTTATCTGTTGACAAGTAGACCTTGACCAGGTCAGGACCAGACGGAACCATCAGAGTATACGGCAGCTCTGCCCCGGGATCGAGACTTATCCTAGTTTGTCTACGAAAAGACTTGATGTGACTTAGGCCCTTTTGCCTGGTACCAAGAGGGATGTAACGGATGTTATTGGTTACTGTTCCGAATTGACGAAGCTGCATTATTATGGCATCGTTGGGCAGAAAGGGTGGTACCCCGGAAATAATGAGGTTGGTAGTCGGCTTTCCAACCGGATGAACGTCTAAGAAGTGTCCATTCACAGTCAACCCATGAGCAGTAACAATATTCGCAAAAGTCATAGACGTGAAGAAAACCTTCGCTTTTCTCTCACATTTAGAAGCAGCGACAATATTCTCTGCTCCGACAATTTTAGCTATTGGGAGCAAGTAATCGTCCAAGGTAGCGTCATCAATAAACCTGCATTGTATTCCGTGTTCTCGGCTCATACCCCAGAAAAGGTCCTCTTTTATCAATTGACTCATTGGATTATTCAATACCTCTGCAAATGATTTGCTGCTATTGATTGGTGATCTAGGCCCGTCTGCACTACCAGTGCTTGACGTATGTGTAGGCCTATTGCATGGTGTAGTGTATGCCTTGCTAGGCCCAGGAACCTGAGAATCCTGCATGATTTTGAAAACCAAAGTTCCCCAAAAGCCCACAAAGGCCACAAAAAGTGACCAAAACTTACCAGCCAGAAGCTAGCCTGAATATTAACGAAAACAAAGAACCAAAAAGCGAAAAGAAACGTGAAACCTAAATAAGCGAAAACTGTGAAAGTATCGGAGACCGACATGAAACGTGACCTCCCCCTACGAGAGAGAGAGAGAGAGAGAGAGCTTTCCGGAACAAGGATAAAACACCCAGTGAAATAGTTCAAAACTCATTAACTGTATTCACGCATGGTCGTATCAATGAAACCATTGTTCGTATTGATTTAGTTGGAAGCAAAAAGATAAAGAGTTTCGAAATCTATCAATTTCCAATATGTACACTATTTTGAATGTCTTATGTTCTGCCTTAAATCCTTGCTTCTCACACTCTCCTGCAGTCCAAGTTTGGTTAAGACAAAATTACTAATAAATTTGAGCTAAGCTTCGCTTGCAGCCAGTGTATGTCAATGCCAATCACTATTTTTAAGTATTTTATTTTACAAGCCATTAATCAGATTTGAGCTGTTTATTCTAATTTTATACATTGCTTTGTGCTTGGCTCGGCGTTACCTGTATAGGCTAGCCTATGCCGTCTCGCACATGCCTGGGCTTCACGCCCTTGGAGGGCACGCGGGAAGGTCAACCTGGATCGAGTTGATGGACGATATGCTGAAGAGTCTGGGGCGATGGACTCGTGGCTTATTGTCTAACTGCCCTGCCCTGTCTTGGCCTCGGCTCTCTGACAGAGTCATCTTCCGGTCTTTCCTGCGACTTCATGCTCTTGTAGGGGCCGCCCGCCCGAGGTGATGCGCGAGGCGCGGCAGAGTCCGGGGTATCTGACTCACGGCTCAACATCACGCCCTGCCCGGGCTGGGGCACGATTCGTGTCGGCTTCCCGGCGAAAAATCATCAATCTTTTTCAAACGTTGGAAACATTTATATCTAAGATTATTGCGATACGAAAAATTGAAGTGTCCGATCTATATATCGCTTTTATAAAACCGCTAAAAAACTATCATTAGACAACATCCTTTGTACAGTCTCGTTCACAGTGTCACAGTGTGTCAGGTCAAGTCTTGGGGTTGAGAAAGTGTAAAGTGTTGGTGTAACACCGTCACCAAGGTAACACCATCACTACACCAACACTTGACCACCCCTGCTCGGTGTTGGGTTACACCGGTGTAACAGCGGTTTTTGAGGAGGGAATCCCTGATGTTCAATTATTCTCACGAAGAATCCAATAAAATTTAACACAATATGTCTAATCCTCCTCTATGGAATAAAGTTGTAACGTTGTATCCCTTGCTTTTCTGAAATGATTTTTTACATATCTTGTAAAATTTCACAACAGTTTGTGTTGATATTAAAGCTAAAGGCTTTACAGGTCTCAATGCGTGTGTTCGTGTCATAACAGTACAAGCTGCATTGTATCTTTGAACGGACGGGCCCTCTGTTATAAGATATTTCGTCAATGGAGTCAGAGTCGCCGTCTTCCTTTATAAACATCAGTCGGTTTTCTATACAACAAGGGTTTAAAGTTAATTTTTATTACAAACGACGGGAGGGTAGATCGAGGTAAAATGAATGTCAAAATGTCCAACTGACATACTGACCACTCCACCCGAGTGGTGTGTGAGGAGACGTCAATACCGACATACTCGACAGCAAGGAACAACTTCTATAACTCTGAAACACCTCAAACTAAAACTGTAGGTCTCAAACTAGTCTGTTTTAAAGAGACAACATTCGCAGTCAGAATGTTTGGATAAAATCCCTTTAAAATAGTTTTTGAGAATGCGTGCCATACTTACTCTCATATTTAACTGGAATGATAATGGGAAATGAGGATTCGGCGAGTGATATGTAAAAATACCCACAATCTGATTGGCTGTGACTGAATAACTGTATCACGAAGCCTTGCCACATGGAACTGAGAACGTGCTGCCATGTTCAAGGTATTTATTGCCGCAGTTTCAGGTTAGGATCAGTTTCAACGTTCATAAGTTGTTAGCATGGTAAAAAATTATATTTCGTAAGTGTGCATTGATGTACATTGGTGGAATGAATTGATGTTTGTCATTTTCGGCCAGATAATCTTCATTCTTGTATCAATGTGAATTCTACATACTGCTTATTGTTCTGCGTTGTGCCAAGAATGGATGGGAAATATCCAGTAACAAAATACGGCCTGTCCAAGGTATCCTATACTGATATTTAGAATGCTGAGGACTGAATGACAAAGCTGAACACTAACATTACTGTTGGGTTGCGAAATGATCTATTAGGCATGCCTGTGGTTTTCCAACAGAAGTCACCAACACGTTCACTTTACGTTTGCATAATACGGGTTGGAGGAGTTGACGCCACGTTATAGTTGGTTAAACTTGTCTTAAACAACTGATCAATGAAAACAGAAACCGGGTGTGATAGTTCAAATAGGTGAAAATGAAGGCACTAACCCTTAACCTTCTTCAGTTAAGCTTAGCGAACTTAACCATATTTACGCCGAGCTAAAGTTAATACCACGGACATTAACTGACTTAATTTGTTTTGTAGAGACGTGTTTGAGCTCCAGCGCCGAAGACGTTGACGTCTCTATTGACTTAAGCCTTTTCCATGGATTATTCATGGCTGGAAAAGCTTCTAACTTACCGCTCTCATAAATACTTCGAACCTCCCGTTTATTCAACAGACATGGAAAAAGCCTAAGGTTCGACATGGCACCGATAAAACGTTGTGAATTGCAGCGTCCTCCATGCTTGGGTAAACGACGACCAAGAAAATAAAAGCGACTTGATTTGTTTTTGGCATTGTTTGGTATCGTCCTAGCATTCAGTTTTACTCCGTCGAGGTAAATCTTAGGAATATTTCTTATTATGTCCACCGTTACAACAAGAAAATGCCAAACACGCACACTGACTGCCTTTTCAGATACAGTCATTTGCGTCTCACGAGGTCGGTTTTTACATATTACTTGTATAGAATCAGAGCATCTTACAAAAACGTCCAAGTGTCTTCCAGTAGTCGAAAATAGCACTTTACCTTGTATGTTATGGTGACGCCGCCGAAAGTAAAGAGCAAACGAAACGGTATCGTGCTTCGGATGATCAATGTTCAGCTTAACCTCATGATCACATCCATTAAATGAGAGAACCTCACCAAAGAAAGTTGACTTGGCGTAATTTGCACCGTATTTCACACTGGAGGAGTTTGAAATCGATAGAATGTATTGAAAACTTCAGCATTAAAAAACACAGTTGTTAACTGCTGTGAAGAAATTCCGTGGCCATAAATGACAAAGTCTTTACACGGAGCCACAGCCAATGTATAAACATAAACAGCCTCAAGTAGAGTGGAGCAACCGATTGATACCCGACTGATTCTGCTGGCTTGGAACTGCAGACGGAAATCGCGATGAAAAAGAAGCTCACTGTAGGTCTCCTATGGCTGTGTAGCTTCGTATTGCGGTAGACAGGAAGCTAACTCCCCTGTTGAGCAGGGTGACAATATGGATGCTGGACCAAAAGGAAACAAAGATGCAGCGGTTTTGCTTCCAAAATCTAAGAGTTTATTAATAATGGAGAATCCGCAGACGCATTTACCTTATATTACTGTCAGTGCCATTAAGAACGAACAAACTGGTGTCTGAAATGCAAAGCAACACAACGTTGTTCCATTTTAAATCGCCTTGGTCAATTCGAAACTACAACGTGATTTACTGAAATTTACGAAACCCATACAAATGGCCCATCTGAAATCGAAATCCGTAGTCCGAAATTCGAATCCGAAAAGTTGATTTCGAAATTCCAAATCCCTAATCGCTGGGAAACTTTTAGCCAATCAGATCAAGTGTAACATTCAGTACTTTGCCGTTATGGCTATGGAGATATTGAAAGCAAATAATGAATACAAAGGAGCTTCCACGGTGACGTCACACCACGTGACCGTGAAATATATTATAGCTTTGCATGCGACATACCACCATCAATAAGATGGTGACGGCCGTTGTCTCCACATCGAAGTGATTAAAGTCTACGTTGTTGGTTGTTTATTATTTCAATTATATTATTAATATTGACATGCAGTTCTGTCAATTTCCCAAGCGGTCGTAAATGGGATCGCCTAATGCAACTTAAACTACACCATGCACACAACCCATCGTTATGTAAGCAAAATATGCGTCGTCTTCATAGGGCTAAAAAGTTAAGAAAAAGATGGGGTCTTTGGTGGTTTCTGTCTCAGTAGTTCGTATTTTTGGGGGAAAGGTTTGGGAATTTCCCTTTTCTGCTTCTATCAATAAGAACAACCGCATAATGTGAAGGTCACTCCATGTAAACATTTGGATATGCTGCGAGCATCTACCGTGATAAAAGTCGGAAAACTAATCGCAGACTATCAATTTAACATAACTGTTGTGAAAATTTATTAAATTCAATCATCTACTAGTGGATAACACTTTGGGGTATTAGTTCGTGATGGTTTTTTAGGTAGTTCATGTGATTTATTATCGGTAAAAACGCGAGTACAACACGTGTCTTTCTTTACATTGGAGCCGCCATTATGAAAAAATGCTGTGACGTCACCGTGGAACTTCCTTTTTGATGAATAGACCACCGGTGGTTCAATTAAGTCAAGCTTTTGCATTAAATTGCAGCTATAACTCTGGATTGGCAAGTGTCTTTGAGCCAGTCAAATTAGCAGAATATCATTTTGATAGAATGCAATATTTGACCTACAGTGTATTTTATATTCATCATTGCGTCAAGAATGCAACACGGTGTACATGTTAAATAATCGCCTGACATCAGCAGGTCGAGCTGATTTAGCTTCTAACGATGATTTGATGCATATAAATGCAGTGCCAATTGCGGCCATTTTGCATTCACCGAATAAAATGTTACACGACATCTAATTGGTTTTGAAATTTTGTAAGTCTTCCTCTGATTGGTTAATATTGTATCTCAAAGTTCGGATTTCGAATTTCAGATGAGCCTTCTGGGCTTTCGTAGAAATTAGCACCAATATCTTGAAAATGCGATCCCAGCTGCTGTCATTGGTATCATTTAAATATAATGTGTGTGTATGTTGCCACGGTTTTGAGTAAGATTGCACATGATGAAATTTTTTAATAGACTGGAATACTTTTTGGGCGCTTAAGACAGTCTTGGCTCGTGAACTAGTGCATTTCGAACATGTGTGTGTTTTCACCCACTGGCCGGTCCTTCTAGAGGCGCTCAGTAACTTCACACAAGCAATATGATATATAATATGTAAAAAGTCGATTGCTGTGATTTCCAATGAATTATGACTACCATCAGTTTTTTTGTAAGAGGTGATGTGTCCAATGCAAATTTTAGAACGGCAACCACCGGCCAATGCCGCAATCGTTTGGCGGTGGGCACCTGCTGGCCAAACGCTTTGCTCCAACCTCTGAAATGATTTTAAGACAGGGAAGCAACTTTGTTAATTTGACAATAGTATAACTGTTTTAAGCATTTGAATTCATCTTCCTATCCGATATACACGTATAGGATTTAGAATGATATCATTACCTATTAAAACTGTGCGGCCTGGAATAACTGAGCCGAATTGATTTCATTGACGGGGACCTGAATAATTCCAAACAACTCACCTCTGTGGTTGATACATGTGTCTCTAGTACTCCTACAGGCGATGGATTGAAGGAGTAATACATGTATAACGGTAAGTAGGCGGCGCATCGTCGAACTGAAAGCCTAACTCACACTGGATCTGAGTGGGCTAAAAATACAATACCAATCCAAATACAATGGTTTTTTTCTTCCTGGTTCAAAAGTTCGAATGAATGTTACAGAGTTATCAAGTATAGCTGTATCTGTGCTGTATTCTTCGAATTTTCAATGTACATTCGTTACTCGATTCTTGAAATATTTTTTTCAATCTTGACCCAGCGATAATCATATGAATTTGATCAGAACTTTGAGGACAGTCTGCCTATGCACGCGAATGTCGCAACTCTGTTGAATGAATGAATGAATTGAAAAACTTATATTGGGCGCCTTTCCGTGGTCCACCACGCTCAAGGCGCCACCCCCCCCCCTAAATAGTCCTCAAACAAGGTGGTTTTGAGTTGCCTCTTAAATGATGTTTCTGGTAGAGCCCTGACGGAAACAGGAAGTTTGTTCCACAGGTATGGGCCACAGCATGAGAAGACGCGGTCACCATACCTGGACTTACTTCTTTTGATTTTAAGCGCCTTGAACGTGGTGGACCTCGTACAGCCGCTTGTCGCCACCAGCAAATCTGACAGGTACATCGGACCCCCACTGCTCACTACTGTCTTGTGTACAAGAGTCAGCATTTTGTAAACGACTCTTGCCTTGACAGGAAGCCAATGGAGCTCGCGGAGCAGTGGGGTGATGCTGTCAGATTTCCTGCGGCGACAAACAAGCCTAGCAGCGGAATTTAGCACACGTTGCAAAGGAGCCAGGGTCTTATCTGGTAGACCATAGAGTATGGCATTGTTAGTGTCTAGTCGGGAGACAACCAATGCGTGCACAAGCCTTACTACTGAGTGACGATCTAGGTATTTCCTTATCCTCCCAATTTTGTAGAGGCTGGCATAGGCAGCTTTGCATGTCATTTTCTCTTGAGTCTGCATAGTCATTCACTCATCGAGCCACACTCCCAGGTCCTTAACGCATTCAGATTTTGGAATCTGAACTCCGCTGATACTGATACTGGGAATGGATCCCTGTCGACGCGTTGACACAAAATTGACCATGTCCGTTTTTGGGGCATTAAGACAGAGCCAATTTGTTGACAGCCAAGACTGGATATGGCCTATTCCACCCTCCGTGGAGGCAACCATGGCGCTACACTGGGCGTTGTCACCACATCGAGCAGAAGTCAACAACTGATTATCATCAGCGTACAATTGATATGGAATGCATGCTCTATTCATGACGTCTCCCAATGGAATTGTATATATCGTGAAAAGTACTGGGCCCAACACAGACCCTTGCGGCACTCCATACTCCAGTGACACAGCAGCTGACGTAAAACCCTGTATACACACAGAAAGTTGTCTGTCCTCGAGATATGAGCTGAACCAGTGCAGGGCAGTGTCCGAGAGTCCTATCCTCTCCTGGAGTCTGCCAAGCAGAATGGTGTGGTCAACCGTATCAAAGGCCGCAGAAAGATCGAGTAACACCAAGAGACCCTCATGTCCTACATCTAAGGATGTGAGTATGTCATTGGTAACTTTAAGAAGTGTAGTCTCGGTGCTGTGGCCTTTTCGATAGGCCGACTGATTCGGGTCATACAACTCGTTCACTGTCATATGCTCTCGTAGACGAACAGCTACAACCCTTTCGATTAGCTTGGATAAATAGGTCAGGTTTGAAACTGGCCTATAGTTGGCAAGTTCATCACAGTCCAAGGTTGGCTTTTTCAACAAAGGCTTCACTAAGGCAAATTTGAGGTCTTTAGGTACATTCCCTTGCTGCATTGATTTGTTGACTATAGATGTGAGCACTGGCACAAGGGGAGTGACACATTTTTTCAGTTGGACAGTCGAGATCGGATCCAGAGTGCAACTCTTGGCGGGTATTGACAACACCAGCTTCCTTATTTCATCCTCAGTTGCATGGGTGAAACTGGACAGGCCTGGAACACAGCCTTCAACAGAGTCCTCTGAAATTGGTGTCGACACAGCATTGCTCGAAACGAGTTTTACCCGAATCTTACTGATCTTACTTGTGAAAAAACTACAGAACTTCTCAGCCAACTCCTTTGGGTCATCGTGGTCTGGTAAAGGAGATGTTTTCCTCTTACCCAGGAGCTCATTTACTGCGGAAAATAGGTCTTTACAGTTGCTAGATTCAATCCTCGACTTATGGTACTGTAACTTGGCATTGTCAATGAGATCAGTCACAAGTTGACTCTGCGCACGAAAAAGCTGTCGACTGATTTCCGTGCGCTCCTTTCGCCACTTGCGCTCCAGCTTTCGCCTGTCTGAACGGGCTTCACGAATCTCTGCACTGAACCATGGTGCCTTTGGCCTCACAATAACCGATCTAGTGATCACAGGCGCATGTTTATCAAGAGTATCCCGGAGATCGTTGTTATACTGGTCCACAAGTGCATCAAGATCATGCGAAGGATTCAAGACCAAACTTGATTGTTCAATGTCTCTGCAGAAGGCTTCGATGTCGATGTCCTTGATCCGCCTGAAAGTAGACGACTTTTTCAGCTGGGGTGGTTTTGCCATCTGAAGTCCACCATGCACGGCAAAGTGGTCTGGTGGGGTCCACAATGAGGGGTCTACGATGAGGTCCCTGACCAAAGCATCGTCCTTTCGAGTGATAACGAGGTCGAGCCAATGACCTTTTATGTGCGTTGGTTCCCGCACATGCTGAATCAAGCCGAAGGAATCCAGCAGTTCATTGAAATTGCGCACATGAGTATCAGACTCTTTGTCCATGTGAACATTGAAATCCCCCATTATCATGATATGTTTGGTTTCTGGCGTGATACGTTCCAGAAGTGAGGCAAACTCCTGAGTGAACTCCTGCACCAATCGTGGGTAAGGGTCGGGCCTATAGACAGCGATAACCCGGAACGAGTCCGAACCTGACGTCACAGAGATGTCCAAACCTTCAAAATGTCGAGCTGGAGGGAGTTTATTTCGTTTAAAACTCAGGCCACCTTTGAGAAAAATCCCAACTCCGCCATCAGTTTTTGACAAACGGGGTTGGTGCACAAAGTTGTATCCGATCAGCTGATCTGTAACACTGGATATGGTAATGTTATCTGAATCGTCACCTTTCAACCAAGTTTCAGTCAAAACCACAAAATCAGTTCTGTTTCTGAGGACTGATTCAGACAGGGCTGTCGTTTTTCCACGAATTGATCGCGTGTTCCAGAGACTGAATTTCATGAATGCCTGGCCCATAGAGATATGTTTGCCAGCCCTTTTTCCACGTCTGGTTAAACACCGTCTATATATACCATGTTCTTTTAAAGTAACCACAAGATTAGGTGAAACTGATTCCTTCCTTGCACTTGATCTGAGATCACAAAGGACAGCCTTGGTGTACATACTGTGTACAATACCTTTGTTCCCTATACATCCACTGTACATGAGATTAAAATGGCCAGTCCTCAAATGTGTGTCCAGAAGAAGTAAAAAAGTCAATGCCAGAAAAGACATGAAAAATGTCTTTTTTCTCCAAACGAAATGCAACAACATGGTCACACAGCACTCAACGTCACAACTGGTGATACTAAGCCTGAATGAAGAATGTATCCATGGAAAATTTGAAGACTTTGTGGAGAGGCCCAAGGAGCGGCTGCAAAGCGCTCACTTGGCACTTGGCACTCTGTTGCAATATGGTGTCTGATGAATGCTCTTTGTTAGGGGTATACACAATTTTCTCACGAAACGCTAATTAAAATGGGGAGTTCTGAAAAATTCATTACAACTTGTTATTACGACAATTAACTCAAGACGAGTTGCTGGCAAAGCGGTAAAATGTTCCTCTACCACGCCTAGACCAAGTTACATAAGAGGAAAAGCTCTCGCTGAAGACATGTTTTTACATTTAACTGCATCCGGAAAAATGTGTGACGTTTTTGGAGGCAGTTTAAGACCGGATTAGAAGCGATGACGAGTCAATTAGTTGGTTCATTATCTGGTGACACTGATAAATGGCCGCCATTACAAATCTATTTTAACCCATGGCACGTGACAGAGTTGTTTTTGAAAAATTAATACTTATGTCAATCTCTCTTTATAAACTAACAAGCCCTTTGACGACTTCGATTCATGCATGAACGAGGGAAGTCCAATGGAGCTCCGATTGTGATCATGACAACTCTTGTATTTCATCATGGCTGCCTACTTTCTGTGGCGAGGGATAATTTAATCCAGTTATTGTGTTGAATGGTGGATAGGCCGGTTGAAATCGCCAGTAAGACATACTTTCTATATTATCTGACAAAAGACATGAAAGAGGACATTTACGTCATTTGTAAGTCACAGAAACGTCATACACGTTTTTTTTAAAACTATGGTGCTCGGAGTACAATTGACAACGTTTCTGGTAGTTCGGTAGTGATTGCAGCTGAAAAGGCATGCAGACAATTGCCGTAATATGACAGCAGTTAGTCGGAGAGAAACACTCTTCATTCTTCCAAAAATAACGATAGCAAATATTTAGTGCTATAATGTGTATCGCTAAGACAGCCTGAGAATGAAAAAGTCCGTAAATGACCTCACATACAATTACCGCCCGACTGAGGCTGGCACTCCAATTGCACACATTACACAAAGCGTTTAATGAATACATTGAGTAGTTATGTTCTGGCATTGTATCTAATTGATTCACCTTAATCCCAAAAGACACTTTCTATTTGTATACATCATTGTACATAATTTACTGTGTTTACTGACCATGAATCCGCAAATCAAAATTAAATTCTCGCCACCGATGGAAATTTTATTACCTCCTTGAATTCGGCATGTATGAGCAATGTGCACAGTTGCAACCTGCTTCAAGGTTTGATTTCCAAAAGTGCAACAATATTTGTGCACACTAATCACTGCTAATGTTCACTTATCATTTTACGTGACACAATTAGATATCAGTAGCAACACATTGATACCTTTTGCACGAACATTTGTTATGCCACCGCTGAGAAATTCCCTCTTCAAACAAAAATTTTGACGAATATAATGACCATTAATAAATGAATCAATAGTATAATTCAAGTAGTGACCAAAGTAGTTAGTTCCAATCTTTTTCCCGAAGGCCAAGATACTGCCACATATCGGTATGACGCCAAAGGCTGGTTACACATTTCTTTGGGGCAGAACGCAGAACAAACATGACAACGTGCGTCCCTCATCAAATATATTCTCCTCTGTCGCAACGGTTAAGTGCCGCCGGTCGAAGTTGCGGCCTCGGTTTAATCGGTATCGATGAAGGAGCTAATTTAAGCATGTTCTGTACCTGTCTGTTGCGACACTTCCAACGAGTGTACCGTTGCATATCCTTAGCTAGGCCAGCTGTTCATGCTTAGAATATAAAGCTAAACGAAGGATGATGTAACGAGTAGAGGTTTCCGGAACACGGTTGAAACACACGATATGCTTACTTGCTTCGATACAACGACAGCACGGAGTGTTTCTGATATAATTCAAAATCGATCAAATTTATTCACTCACATATCAGTCGTTTCAATGAAAGCATTGTTCGTATTGTTTGAGTTCGATGCAAAAATATAAAAATTAGCTATTGATTTCCAATACGTGCACTGTTTTAAATGTATTCTGTTCACCCTCAAACCCTTTCTTCTTTCAAACTGCAACTTGCATTTTGTTAAAACAGATATTCTACGTTTTGAATTTTTAAAAAACCGCTACACGAAACATAAGCATTTTATGTGCGTATTTCTAGTTGTTTTTGCGGTCAACGACACAGACTCATCACCCCCCCCCGACCGATCCACCTTACAATTAGGCCCCAAGTTTGGCGCTAATTGGTCACTGATGAGGGCCTAATTCTACACAATTTTATTTTTTACATCGCCGATACAGTGGCATGTGATTTACATGCAATAATGATAGACAAGGTAGTGTGATGCAGCACAAAAAAGTCCCGCGGTCTGATTTGCAAATATCATTTTCAACCACGTTGAATTATTCATGTGCCAAGTTGATTATGTCATAGGGAGCACTAAGCGAGCTCTTTGGTTAACGAACGAGAGAGTGTCTGTGTGCTTGCTCTGTATAGCGTCCGCGAAAAAGATGTAGCATAAAAAGATATCGAAAATGAGTTGCTTATCAGCGACTTCAGGATTTCACATTCGACCACCAGGGCTGAGTTGTTCAAAATAACGTTAGCTTTAACGTAAGCCTAAAGTCTTAACGTTAAAGTTTCAATGGGTTGAAAGAGATAACGTCCTGAACCGTTAAGGATAACCTGACTTATGTGATTTTGAACAACCGGGCCTGGTGGGCAAGTCGAGAATCAAATCAGACCGAAATTTGTCACCGACCTAGGGGGTCCTGAGTACAAAGATTCAAGTTCATAATCCCCATGATAAGTAAACTTGAAACTGTTTTTGAAACATGATACAAACGACAGACGATGACGGACACAAGTACTGTGGTATGTATACATGTAGACTCCTCTCAAATGGGCCAAAAAGAGACAAGCACAGGTAGAAACACAAAACAATCAAGTATGGATTAGAGAAGAATGGTTAACTACGAGCATTTATAATTCTAATTTCGAATATAGGCGGCTTTTTGTAACTAAATTAGCTCTAATTTATTAATCGTTTAACTTATCGGATTGCTTCTGCCTAGTGAATTATTTTATTACAACTCCGTGTACTGAGATTGCATAATAAGAATTGTTTTTAATAATCGGTGGTTATACGGATATGCGCTAGGAATAGCTGCGTCCTCTCCAACAGAGTATGTTTCGATGCGACATAGCATGTTGACATAAAATTGATCAAGGTGATTTTTTGGGTAATCCAGAAATATGATCGAGTTATTTAGGGAGAAATTTAACTTAGACGCTTCTTACATAACGTACGGAAGCATAATTTTTTTTAAAAATCTTTTTTATGGAGTTATCACGAGTTGAGTTGAAGTTTTGCGCGACGCACGGATATAGATTGACCTTAACTAGGCCCATGTTTGATGTCAGTTGAAATTCCACCCAATATCCAGATCATCAGACATTCAAGCTATCTGTGAGTGCTCTGGGTAGCCAAAGTGTAACTGATATCCAAAGTGACCCAGTTGCTGGCAGATTATAGCCTCGGTTTAGTATACCTGGTTAGCATAAACTTGGCGCCCACTGACATAGATTCATGCATAATATGTCCTAGTTTACCTAGGAATGTAAACAATAATAGTGCCATGCATGGAAAGTGGAGTTTGTCCATCTGAAATGTGCATTGAATTCACTATTGCAGTACAATAAATAAAATCACCCTCTCAACATCCCTAATCCATTGAATCAAGAATATCCAAATATCCAAACAATTATTTCATTCCATATTCCTTTTTTGGTCGAAAAATATAAGTCAAAGTAAGGGTCACTGAATGAATATAGGCCTACAAAGGTGAAACATTGATAATCCAAAAGAAGTAAGAATATAATCCACCAAAGGAACAACAAAATAAGTTTAACCTGTTCAGAAGAACTGGAACCAGGAAAGATGTAACAAAATTGACAAGGCAGGAAGCACTTGATCTTCACCACCACGTGTTTCATCATGGTTACTGTGGTCAATATGCTAATGAGCGGCTGATAATGAGCTGGACAAGCAACATCAAAAATGTGATAGCCACTTCGTTGATGACCAGAAAGGGTGTAAATTGTACTCATTCACTACAGTAAGACATGGTCAACACCATGGAATTGACCTTCTGCACTTGAAGTATCAGAAACAAAATCTATCCCTATTACAAGATCAAAGGAATATGCCGCCTTGCAAACAAGCAGCCTGCTGAGTTTGAGAGATTATAGCAGACAAGTGTATAAACAAATTAACCCAAATGTGTGTAATTAATCAAGCAGAAAGGTCCCTGTACCAGGCTGTATCATGATACCATACACAAGTTGACCACCAAGAATGTTATTGACAGTTTAGTTGAGGGGGAGGGGGCTGTGCTGGGTGGACTCCAGCCATTCATAAGCCTCATACATCAAGGGGTGTGCATATTCATTGAGAAAAGTGGTTGAATTCCACAGCCAAGATGTCAATCAAAGGTCTCCCATCAATGGTCTCTTGTTTTAGACATAGAAACTTTTTCTATCCCAATTAGAAGTTGGGGGTGGGGTGTGTGTTGGACAGTACTCACAATGAAATGCATTTTATGCTCTCAAAAGTGCTTAAATGGAATACATGTTGCATTAGGATTGTAGTGTGGTATGTATCTAACAATATTAAGCATGTTTATTGAGGTAAAAAAAGATTTGGGCTGTGTCAGAGTCATTTCAAATAATGACCCCAGCTATCAAAGCACTATCTGAGATCATAGTGCATTGAAACTGGAATGCACTAGATAGTACACAAACTAGCTCAATCCAGAACGAGGCTGGCTTTGGCCTATTTTGTATAAGTTTTGACCCAGGTTGTACACTGTATGTGATGTGATGTCTAGTCACAATATTACTCACTACATGACGCCTGTTTAGTTTAAGCTAATCATAGGCCTATGATTTTTGAAGAATTAGGCCGTGTTCACATGGTGAACCAAAATAATGGGGAATCCTGCTCTCCTCCCTCTGGCGTATGGAGTGAATCATCAAGAGTTACGACGATTACATGATGGCTCGCAGCCTTTCTTTATGAAGACAAGATAAGGAACATTTACAACACACTTGTCTGTTATTTTCATGAGCTGCGACTCGGCAAGGATGTCTTCAAGGATTTAGTGTTGCACCTACGTCTTTTTTTACTCCAACATGAGTCACTAGCCGATTCGGACAACTAACTACGTCATTATATGCCTACCTTGATTCCAGGGGTCTACAACCGATGGTCTCTGCTGCAGGTTGGTGAACTTTCCTGATTTTGTCAATATGCCCTCAAGTCCCGTGAGAGAGAACATGATGCAATCCCCTTTATTGGTTTCCAACAAACCAAAACCAGATAACTAAAGCAAACATTCGTTATCTGAATATCTCATAGAATAACGATGTTATCCCCTGGTGGTGAATGTAGGAACTAGGCATAAAAAATACACGAGTCTTTTGCTTTTAGGGTTTTGATTTTATGATACAAGCTGGACAGATACCAATTTCCTTGTGATTTTTTGCAGGATTATGGAAGAACCAGCTGTACCACATGGCATGAACATTCTCGCCGACCAAGGATATCCGGATGAGGCGCCACTCATGGTGACCCACGGATGAGGGATAGAGTTCTGAGAAGCACGAGTGAGGGTCGAACACTGTCCGCACGATATCAAGATCATCAGAGCAGCAGGTGTTCGTTCACACCATCGACGAAGAACCACTCCAGCGATTTTTTCATTGGGAAGTGGACTAAGGAATATGCGTCGAGCTAGTTTCGGAAGAAAGAATGTGCTTTTTGGATAATTATTTATAGTATGGGCTTCATTTGAACAAGAGGTACTGCCAGCGCTCGCTTGAGCGAGCTTCTCGGGTGACAAAATGCCGCCTATTCAGGAGAAAACTTGACATTTCAAAAGCAACATACAAGGTTGATTTCGTGAAGCTAACACGTCTGGGTTGTTTAATCCATCAAAATGAACAGCAAATCGATCATGCCTCCTGTTCGGGTAGGCAAGTAGGTGGCCATCTACACTTCGTGTCTCCTGATTGCTCTTTTAACAACTCTTAGTTGATTGATTATACCATCCAAGGCGCCAATGTAAATGCGGCGTACATGGGGGGGGGGGGGGAATTCGTCCCGTCCTGCCATGAACCCCTATCCTGGCATTGTCGTTGCCAAACTGATGCTGGACTTCCCGAAATGCTTCGATTTCTTTTCGATGAAGCATCTGGGCGCTGTCCTCTTCCGGCCATATTGCCGAGACAAGACCACAATTGATTTTTTAAGCCTTTTAGCAGTTATATTGTCAATGTTTGACCGCGACGCATCAAAGAACGCGTGGTGTTGTGAATCTGAAATTTAGATTATGTTATTCCGGACAGTCGGGCAAGTAAATGGTGAAAAATAAAATGGTGATTGACCACGGAAATTTTTTGATAATGACAAATTAGACAGACTTTGATATTTCCACTCTTTTCAGCCAACTGGCAGAAAAAACTCAAAACACGCCCCCTATTACCCAATTAGCAAAATTCGAAATTATTTTTTTCATCAAATAATTTCTTTATATCTGTAGACTTGCCACAACAAATATTTTTTCAATACCTCTCCAAATATGTACTTGAGAGTTAAAAACATGCACTCGTCTAATTTATAGGCCTCGACCATCCAACCTATGAATATTCATTAGTGGTCTTGTCTCTGCCTCTATTGCTGACACTCAGACAGGGATTCGAGACTGTCTGGCCAAACTTTCTAAGCATTCGAAAAGAGTCTCATGTACTATATATATTCATAAGGCTCGCTTATTGATTTTTGGTGCTATTCATGATGTAGGCCTATTATATCAGGGTGTTACAATGTAAACCTACTCATACACTCAAGAATTCATTGAGAAACTGGCCAATGCAGTTACGTGTTATCTAAATGACAATTATGCCATTTTCCCCCCAGACACTATCGGGACCGAGACTGTCTCGAGTAGGTAACAACTCTACTAGGAACAGTCATGTCCAATCACCATGCGGAAGTGATCGACGACTACCGTTTTCTTTCTGATGTAATATGTGTGAGAGAAAAGAAGAAATCCATTTGTACTGGTTGCGAATATTGGTTTATCGCGAGCTAGACCCCGCACTTGGAAACATGGAACTCTTGTCCAATTCATCAAAGTGTTGTCCTCTCTAAATGACAACCTAAAAAATAAGAGGCATTGATGTTTTCCTTTTTTCTTCTGTTGGAAAAGTAAGAATCCGCTGTTGACATTATCCCATGTCCCATAACAGTTTTTTCTTTCATTTAACTTATGCGTGTGAATCAGTTTGTAATAACCTTCTTTGTAGTGGAATACAATTACTGACCTTTTCTGTATGAAATAGATAAAAATGGTTTCATTCGACCACACTGCCTTATAAGGAGGCTGAATCTGATTTCTTTCTGCTGGGACGGACGTTATGCAATTTGGATGAGTAAATGCAATATATTGTTCGGAGCGATGGTCAATTTCAAAAAGAACTAAGTCGATATCAAGCTTGCGGCGTTTGGTTGTTCTGGAAAGATTTCGAGTCCAAACTATCACATGACTCATGTCATCTGACATCACTGGGCTGCATCTTAAACCACTTATGGTGTAGTTCACAGTAACCCGAGATACAATCCTTCCGCTGTAACTGTATAAATCTACAGACAACTTGCTGCCGCGAGCGGAATGTAAACAGAACACAAGCAGGTACGCGTTAAAACATAATACATCAGTGACCCGTTCTTGAAGATTAAAAAGATGTTTTTGTGTAGGAAATAAGCCTGGGTAATATGCAATCATGAAAGATGGAGGTTCAATCCATCCGGAAAGGCCACCACATGAATGTAAGAGAAAGAACTGTTGTATAGGACAGTAAACAATACACAGTATATGCCTCGGAGTAATTTTCGTCAGTCGAAACTTATGTATATGCCGAAACGTCGCGTATCTTTTTGCACCTAGATGAGAAAACGCGAAGTTTGGTTACTAGTGACCTTCAGCACCGTCAACACGTATCAGGTATCCGTATGTTAATACGTTTGTCGCATACGAATAAGTGATACGAATGTCAGCAATAAAAATAAAATGAGCTTCAGCTTCGACAACTCAGCCGTGCGCTACTTGTTAACAGCTCAATAGATAGCTGGCAATGAAAGCGCCTCTAATTTCTCAAGAAAACTTTTCACAAACGGAAACATCTTCAAGGAAATCTACAATATTTCTCAAACCAGATGGAAATATAACTGAAGATTCAATTTAGTTGAAAATGCAAGTTAAATTGTTCAGTATTTGGTACTACTTCCGTATTGAATACAGTTCTTATATTTATTCGGTACCACTTGTCGTCCAAAGTACATAACTGATGACATCGTACACAAAATCGACAGGAAAACGTTATACGGGCAGGAGATTCGACGGTGCTGAAAGACTTTAATATCGCATACAGCTCCCGTGGGACTTTAGGGGATGCTGCTCCCTGGAAATCCGGAGACCTATTAGTATTGACCGAGGTAATGGCAGAGTGCGTCGGTATTCTTCCTGCTCCGCCGATAAGACCCCAAAGATTGGAAGCCAAGACTGATTTTACCCATTTTTGTCTGTCCCCACTCGTCTAGCAAAAATATTACACTTATATTATCCTTCAAAACATGAATATTTGGTCATGACTTAATGGCGTTGTTGTACGTGTTTTCCAAACGGTTATAGAATTGTTTCACCCAAACCTCTGAAGTGAAAATGAGGCTATATACATTATCTATTATGAGAGCGAAATGATGCTCACTCGGGTGTTTTAGAATTGCGGGCTTTTGCGATGCAAGATCAGGCGAAGTCGATAATATATTACATGGTTATTGGTGTTGGAGGCATTTGGCGTCGAGTCGTGACGAAGGACACATCCCGCACGATCGCGATCAAGCGGATAATTCCAAGGAAGGTAGGTGCTGGGTCTATGACCCAGTTCCGTGCTTATGCAGCTCCGAAATACTTAAGTTAAAGGGCCAGCCTGGGAATAAGATATGTTGTCTTTGCATACAAAACCGGCTTCCAGCTGAGCCGCAACTTCTCAGAACAAGATCATTGAAACTTCATTAAACTGAAATAAACAACGCGCTTGAACGGGATGTAGCCTTAGACCTGCTTTAAATTCGCAAGCAACATTAGCGAAAGTCTTCAACAGATATCACGTTATTGTGATATACATCTGGCGGCGCATGGTGTCAAGTAGGGGTATTCTCCACCAGGCCAGATTCATCCCACGTCCAAGTTGTCCTTTTAAGCGGCAAGTTAAGAGTATGTTTAAGGTAGGTTTATGGCCCCTGCACTCGATCTTGTGCCCTATTCCATGCAATTTTCCGATCAGAATGATGATACGATTCGACGCTTGAGGATTTAACTACGCAAAGGTCTATTAGTCAGTACTAGCATATACCCATGGAGCGGGCAAAGTTGAAATGTAATATACATTAGTTAAATGGGCACGATGATTGAACTACATTAAATTTCTAACGTTACTGAAGTTTTATTAAAGGTTAAACACGAAATGAACTGCATTTAGGGACTTATTGCTGCTATCTACATGCAACCCCCAATAGATTGATTGGAGTACGCTATTTTGCACAATGCATTGAGACCAGTGACAGCAGGTCCTGTTCCAAATAAGGGCCTCACATATTAGGCATATCACCACCCACTCCCGTACCCAATGCCACTGTCGGACCAAAGCCAGGCGCATGGAGAGATGCAGAACGCAATTCAAACTGACAACATCAATCAGTAAAGAATAAATCAAAGAGCAAGCGCTGGCCACTGTACATATTTTGTCCATCCTGGCATAACTGTTTATTGATACCCTGACTGCATGTTCCGGTAGGCCACCCCCATAATTTGCCTTATCACTCCGGTCAGTGTTTCTCGAATAGAACTAAAATAGAATAGGCTAATCATTAATCTCCCTGCTAATACCCTGCACCATGGACCAGGTTGTAAAGCACTACATACGTGCTGGAAGCTAATATTGATGTGGCAGGGAGAATATGCGTGAAGTTTGTGTATGCTTTTGAGAATGAGCGGAGCTCTCCAGTCGACGTGCTCTCTGAAAAGTTGTTATTTATTCCAAAACCACCAAGATATTCGACGTATGACACCCTCAGTGACACTCTTACTTATGATCCACACCTACGAAGCCAAAAGTTGCAAGAATTCGACGCATTTCCGAGGCCCAATTTTGAAACAAAAATCGCCTCCTATTTAGCGGCCACAACGCGCATTATAGTATAGATGATCGCCGTGGATATAATTATGATAACTTTTTGTTCCTTACCTTCTATTTCCATCCAGATGTCTCCTCCGCCTCTGTTTAAATATGTACCAGTCGCATCATGATGTGATGAATGTATTGTGCAAGTGGTTTGCACTTTGCATTCAACAGTAAAACCTACCACACGTCTTTCCGAAGGCAGAAAGATAGAACACTCTAGTAGAGATCTCGTCAGAGATACCTCCTTCGTGGTTGGAGAGCCTTCCCAATGCACTGGCTCAAAGATTTTGAAAGAATTGACCATATGGAATGACAACATAGAATACATAATCATGTGTATGTATAATGCACTGCTGAGCAGAAGAGACACGTGATGAGCCACCATGGCCGAATGGAAGAGTTGTCCTATAATTTCTCTGATTATTTCAACATTGTTAGGTTCAGAGAAGCTCTAGATATTTTTTTTCATTTTAGATTCGACAAAGTCACTTTAAAAAACAGAACTGGCGTTATTAAGTTGCGTATTGGACCAATATTAAAACATCTGATTTCGATTCCATGCGCCGTTTTATAAAGAACAATACGTATGCTTCCTTCAGTGTGAAAGTATTAGATTGTTTTTTCTAATTTTGTTTTTCATCGAACATTGTAAAAAAACGCGTCGTTCGTTTTTTTCAGCACTCACAACTTGAGTCTGGCCTGGGAAACTTTCCGTGCCTCTAAAATGCATGCCGGGGTTGGACGTAAGGTATTATTAAGGGCAATATCGCCAGGCTATCGGCTGCACAGTCACCTCCTATTCTGCATATTAAGTGCATGTAGTTTCCATAAAAAAATTCACAAAGAAAGGAAAAAATTTAAAATCTGACTAATTTATCAAGCTATTCAGATGATGACTCTGATTTGACCCGAGTTAGCCCTCCTTGAGTCCATCCTCTCCGGGTGAACCGATCCTCTAGTAAGGCGCTGCCTGAAGCAATGGACCTAAACTGTGACGTTTTGCTGTAGATAGAGAGTTTTCCTTGTTGTTATGCGAATCGGGGAAAGCCCCAGTGAACCTCGGTGGCGGATGACGTCACTTGCTGTTGGTTTTAAGCTCATAACAACACTGCGTATATTCGTCATCTTTTCCTAACCTGGCTCCGAAAAGAGGTGAAATCGGGAAAAAAATACGTAATTTGCAAGGCAGTAGCCGCCTCTCAAATCTCGGTAAAAATACTGCCTTCACAAGTGACAATCCACTGAAAGCACATGCAAAATACACCTCAATGAAATAGAGAATGAGTATGTTATGATCCTCGAACGCAGTGGTGTTCATCCTATGACTATTGTAATTGGTCATAAGCTGACTAAGCAAAGGGGAGAGACCAAATGGTTTATCAGGCATCTCCTCTCAGTAAATGGTGATAGCCACAATAAAGTTCTACACGGACATACCTTAACTGGACGTATGAGGCACCATTGGATGATGTTCAGCACAAAAGGCAAACACATGGTTACTTTGAAAGCGATTTGCCGCAAACCGCCATGTTCGAAAGACCGTGCTCTATTTTTAACTGCTTTTGAGGACACTGACAATCTAGATAGTGGCCACATCGTCGCGAATATCAAAGATAAAAAGAAATCGAGAAGTTGGCCGGATGCAGAAAAATATATGTCATATGTTATAGTATTGCGATACAGTGGTCTTGTGAAAGGAATGTTTAAAATTGAACGACAGGAAGATATCATTGAAGTGCACCTAGACAAACGGTTACATTCGAAGTGGCGTTTTATATCTATGATCGACAACAGGTCTCGGTATATCTATATATTGGTGTTACGATGACGGTCATTGAAACTTTACCGCTTGTCCCGTGTAGGCGAGTTCTACCGAAAGGTAGGTGAACCTTTGACAGTAAATGAAAGGTTTGAAAAACTGGATAAGATGTCCCTGGAAAGTTTCACCAACACACTATTCATTCATGGGAAGAAAAGGAAGAAAGTGTACCCGATGATGACGGTCAGGTTACCTTGCGATGGTGAGAGTGTAAAACTCAAATCAACCGTTATTCAAAGTCACATATATTACATTTCCTTCTCACTTGACTCAAAAGGATATTATATTTATAAAAATTATCCGGCCAACAAACCGATGCGTGTAATGCGTGTTGTCCCACATACATAATAAGAGACATATCTGATACCTGTTCAAGTATATGTATGCCGAATGATATCAACATGTCAGTATTCGTACAAATTTCATTCTCCATCGTCTACAAACAAAATCGTTTCAATGTACAGGGTAGCCCGTAAAAAGGTCGACCGTACTTTTACCACCCAAAAACCCAGCGCTTAAAGTCAGCAGTAGTTTTGCAGTTGTTCGAATTTATTTGTTTACTTAACCAAGGTGTAGAAATTGTGGGAGTGTTTGTTTCTCTTTTCAAACAAAGGGTTAGGGATTGTGCACTTCAAACATGGAGTGGCGATGTTGATCAGTCGGCCTCACTAGCTCATTATAGGTTGGTTAAATCCCTTTTTGAAACAGAAAGGTATTTGAATACTTTGTTAATTGATATGTTCATACACTGTTTTGTTAGTTTCCGTTACGCTCCTTTCTTCAATAGATACGGTGGAGAAGCCTTAGAATGCCTTAGAAGCCTTAGAATGCCTTAGCCTCAGAAGCCTAAGAAGTTTTTGTGATAGAAATGAGATAGATGATGATTTTCATTTTCTGAATGTATGTCCATTCCATGCAGATTTAAGACAAGAGTTTTTGCCATCAGTACGGCCTGATCTGCCCTCTTTTATCAATGTAATGACATCAAATTCTTGTATAACTATTAGAAATACAGTATATCAATCTTTACTGCATGTATTGTAAACTTGGAGCCGCCGTTTGTACTCTCTGTAAGAGTTACATATTGTTAAATTTGTATGGGCCGGAGGCCTCATATGAACAAAATAATGATAATAATACTCATGACTTCTCGTAACAAAATTCGTTTTAGAGCTAAAGCCTCTGGACCGAATCTATACATCTTCGTGTCATTTTTTTTTCGAAAAAGATTCTCCTTCCACTGCTTGTGCAGGTGCTTTGCGTTTGAGAGATGTGGAAAAATGCTATCCGTTTTTCGGGCCACCCTGGACAGATGGTGAGAGTGACACAACATTACGATGTAGATTGGTCAAAAGCCGTCCATGTGATAGGACACTCAGTTATCCCTTTCTGCAGAAACGTGCACGCATCTTCATGACTGTAGTTATCTGGTCGATGATGGCACGTTTCACTGGACGGGGAACTGCTATGAAATGCCATCAACCGCGGCAGAGATTGCCAGCCTAGAAAGGTGATTCCAGGGATTTTGAAAACTTCGGTATTATTTTGACCTCATATTTTTTTGCGATCCCTTGATGGGAATCGGCAATACATTTTGTCGTTTGGTGTGTACAGGTGTATGTCATGAAGCATCAAACAGTTAGCACGGCCAACGTATGGCCCTTACATATTTCAACCAGAAATTGCTAAATCTCCCAGCTCCAACTGAGACACCCCTCACAATAATGGTCAATGATAAGTATGCTCATCATAACCATACTTTGTGGATTATAATTTTTCACACTCCATGCACAGTACAATATAAGATACAAGATAGTTCTTGTTGCGATATCGATCAAGAGGGATCGATTATTGCATGGATAAACTTTACAACGAAACAAAAACAGTTGATACCGGCCACGTTTTGCACAATAAAAAGGAAAATTAGTGTTCTACAGATGCACAGAGAATATATTGAAAGGTTCATTATACAAGATTAAGAACGTGATGGTCTTAAAAGCAATGACAACATTGACCAACTTTACTGCATTGTATCCAGTATAATTTTGCTAACTGTCGCATAAACATCGGCTGTTTTCGAAAATTCTCGATATTTACCGTGCGACTGTAGTAGGCAATGCAGGTTCTTTTTAAGATGAAATCGAGACATCGATGGCAATTCTATGAGACCGCCGAGGGACGTTGCGCCGGATCTCAAAGTCTTGTGTGTCATCATAGATAGATTGCGTGCTTCTCTGTGTTACGGCAAATGTTTTTGCAATAATATACAGACCCAGTCCTGACAGACGGTGCCTTCTTCAGGCTACCGAAGGTTCGATATGTGGGAGACGCATTCCCCTCGAGATCGGAAGTACATGTAGGTTGATGGTCAATAAGATGAGGCAGTTTTGTCATTTTCTTAAATGTCACAGCAGTTTTTAAAAATATGGAGCTGCCACCTGTGTTAGTGTTGATTATGAGAGTGTCCGATCAGCTCTCTCCACTCAATTGCCAAACCCTCTCTTAGAATAATTCAATCATTTAGGACTACTCGGTCAATTTTCGGCAAATAATGGTAAATTCTTTAACTTCACGGCAACGTATTGTCCGAAAGAACCGTTTCATGATTTTACAACTAGTGTTAAAATGAACCCATTGACTCGCGATCGAATCTCATGTTTGAGGTATATCTACACGCAGGAGTCGGCATAAGTCGTGAAGACATCATGCATATCTTCCCGAATTCTTATGTTCATAACGACATATTTCTCTACCTTCTCTCCATCACTCTAGGCAGCTGAAGGTAAACAAACACTCGGCAATTATTCGGTGATCACTGCCATAAGGTATAATTATTGGTTATCAAGAATGAAGCTGCGTCACTCTTTTCGCTCTTGACATCCCCGATTACTTCCATTTATGCAAAAAATGATGAGACACATTTCATATAAATTTGTTGTGTCTCCTTTTTGAAGAAAAATATCAATCTGAATATGACATGAAATAGATTGCTTTTGCATGTATGCTTTTGATATTATGTCAACGGGTCTTCAGGTATACTATAGCCAACCACGCAACAGTCGTCTTTCAAGTATAGAATTCTTGCTCAAACGTTATCACGTCTAGACTTCCTCTTCCTAGGAAGCAATCTTGCCTTCTATACTATTTTCTTGCTTTTGGAGAAAAAAAGCCGGGGTATCTCTTACAAATGAAGCCGCCCCAAAATATTTTTAGCATTATTGGAAAACAGTACACTGAAAGTAAAATAAACCTCAATGAAATAGAGAATGAGTATGTTATGATCCTCGAACGCAGTGGTGTTCATCCTAAGACTATTGTAATTGGTCATCAGCTGACTAGGCAAGGGGGAGAGACCAAATGGTTGATCAGGCATCTCCTCTCTGTGAATGGTGATTTCCACGTAAAAATGCTACACGGACACACCTTAACTGGACGAATGAGGCACCATTGGATGATGTTTTGCACAAAAGTTAAGCACAAGGTTACTTTGAAAGCGATTTGCCTCAAACCGCCATGTTCGAAAGATCGTGCTGACTTTTTAACTGCTTTTGAGGACGCTGACAATCTGGATAGCGGACACATCGTCGCGAATATCGAAGATAAAAAAAAATCAAGAAGTTGGCCGGATGCAGAAAAATACATGTTATATGTTATATTATTGCGATACAGTGGTCTTGTGAATGGAATGTTTAAAATTGAACGACAGGAAGATATCATTGAAGTGCAGCTAGATAAACGGTTTCATTCGAGTTGGCGTTTTATTTCTAAGATAAACAACAGGTCTCGGGATATCTATATACATGTATTGGTGTTACGATGACGGTCATTGAAACTTTACCGCTTGTCCCGTATAGGCGACTTCTACCGAAATGTAGGCGAGCCTTTGACAGTAAATGAAAGGTTTAAAAAACTGTATCAGATGTCCCTGGAAAGTTTCACCAACACACTATTCATTCATGGGAAGAAAAGGAAGAAAGTGTACCCGATGATGATAGTCAGGTTACCTTGCGATGGTGAGAGTGTAAAACTCAAATCAACCGTCATTCAAAGTGTCACCCGGAGCCTTTCCTTCTTACTTGATCCAAAAGGATATTATATTTATAAAACTGCTCCGGCCAACAATCCGATGTATGTGATGCGCGTTGTCCCTAATACATATTGAGAGACAATTTATGAACATGTACATGTACATGCCGAATGTTATCAACATGTCAGTATTCGTACAAATTTCTTTCTCCATCGTCTACACACAAAATTCCAATGTACAGGGTAGCCCGCAAAGAATTCGACCTAACCTTTACCACCCACAAACCCAGACGTAGATTTGCAGTTGTTGGAATTCAGTTGTTTCGGCAGCCTGCTTCTCATAACAGAATTGGCTCAAGATATCTTCGTGTTATTTTTCTCGAGAGAGATTCTCCTTCCACCGCTTGTGCAGGTGCTTTGAGTTTGAGATGTGGAAAAATGCTATCCAGTTTTTGGGCCAGCCTGGACAGATGGTGAGAGTGACACAACATTACGGTGTAGGTCAAAAGCCGTCCATGTGATAGCACACCCAGTTATCCACAGTTACTGCAGAAACGTGCACGCACCCTCATGACTTTAGTTATCTAGTGGATGATGGCACGTTACACTGGACGAGGAACTGCTATGAAATGCTACCAACCGCGACAGAGATTGCCGGCCTAGAAAGGTGCATCCCGGGATTTTGAACTTCTATATTATTTTGACTTCAGAATTTTTTGAGATCCCTGATGGGAATCGGCAATACATTTTGTCGTTTGGTGTGTACAGGTGTATGTCATGAGGCATCAAACAGTTACCACGGCCAACGTATAGCCCTTACAGATTTCAATCAGAAATTGCTAAATCTCCCAGCTCCAACTGAGTCATCCCTCACAATAATGATCAATGATAAATTTGCTCACCATAACCATACTTTATGGATTTTCTTTCACTCCATGCAGAGCACAAAAAAGGGAGTTCTTTTTACGATATTGATCAAGAAGGATCGATTATTGCATGGATAAGCTATACAACGAAACAAAAACAGTCGATACTGGCCACGTTTTGCACAATAAAAAGGAAAATTAGTATTCTACAGATGCACAGAGAATATATTGAAAGGTTCATTATACTAGATTTTTGAGAGCAAAGACAACATTGACCAACTTACTGCATTGTCCCCAGTTTGATTTTACTCTCTCGTATAAACATCGGCTGTTATACTTACCGTGTGGCTGTAAGAGGCAATGCAGGTTCTTTTTAAGATTTTCGGATATATCGTGATATTTGTGGCACTTTTAGGGAGCATTCTTGCTGTGTTCATTTGCGGGCATCATAGCAGAGTCTTTCAATTATTTATTTGAAGTACTCTGATCATACATGCAAAACACGTTTTTCGTCGTGCAATGGACGCCAATACTTGCAGAGATAATATGCTGGTATATAATGTCTGCTTGGAGAATGCTTCAGCGCCAGGGATGCCACACCAACACACCTCAGTGAGTCCAATCCCGCCTTAGCAAGCAATTCTATGAGACCGCCGAGCTACGTTGCGCCGGATCTCAAAGTCTCGTGTGTCATCATGATGCAGAGCTGGATACATCGAGTTGAAGCGGAGATGCAGTGAGCCAGCCTCGTGTAGTGGCGATTCGGCGGTTCCCAGGCGATAGAGTTTGCGTCGCTCTCTAGCAACTCCTTCGCGGGTAGCATACAGAAATAGCAAAAAACTTAAAAACCTAGTTTTAGGAAGACATGTACAAGCTTATATTTGAAATTAAAGATGGTTACATGACGCGTTTAGTATATGCAGTTTTTTTTAAGGTTATGCATCTTGCCAGTACTCATGATATTGTAGTGCTTCATGTACATGCATATGCGTGCATTATTGCGTGTTGTTACATAACGTCTTGTTCACTGCTTTGAGTCTGATGCTGGCATTACTTTGGTAGGCCGGGTATCTACAAGAAGGTATAGATAAGCTTGTTCATAGCACTGTCTAAGAATTTGATGTAATGTCTGATATAGCCAATCATTCGACAGAAAATTTGATATTCTTAAATCACGACAATCCAACAGTCGTCGAGTCGTATCATACGGTAGAGCACAAACCCAGGTGCACAAACCACCTGCCGATCTCGTTGGCATAAAAAATACGATGAATTGTCGGAATCCGAATGCCAATGGAATAAATAGGCTACCATGTGAGTTTACCAACCAGGAGGATCAGCTGACGCAAATTTATGTTTCACTGAACGTGAGCTCTTACGGCGAGAACTTATATCGCCGCAAATCCGTCGCAGTTGTCTCCAAGATAGAATGTGTGCTTCACTGTGTTACGGCAAATGTTCTTGCAATAATATACAGACCCAGTCCTGACGGGCGGTGCCTTATTCATGCTACGGGAGGTTCGATATGTGGGAGGCGCATTCCCCTTGAGATTGGGAGTAGGCTGATGGTCAATAAGGTGAGGATATTTTTATGGGGCTGCCACCTGTGTAAGTGGTGATTATGTGACGGGTACTCCATGAGAGTGTCCGATCAACCCTCTCCACTCAACTGCCAAACCCTCTCTTAGAATAATTCAATCATTTTGGTAGCATCGAATGAGGCTGTTAAGGATTTTTCGGTAAATTCTCGATAATTAATGGTAAAGTCTTTAACTTCACGGCAAGGTATTGTCCGAAAGAACCGTGTCATCACTATGATTTTACAACTAGTGCTATTGAAGCTGCCAGGGACTTGCGATTGAATTTTTTTTGAGATATATTTGGGTGGTGGAGTTGTAATGACTCGTCAACACATCATGCTCATCTTCCATTATTCTTATGTTCATAACGACATATTTCTTAATCGTCTCCCTCTCGAATGTAGGCAGTTAAAGGTAAAGACTCAGTGGTTAATGGTGATCACTGACATAAGGTATAATATTGGTTATCAAGAATTAACAAATGGAATTATTACAATACACTTCTGAGGTGCTATACGTGTTGGGCCTGCACCCTTTTAACTCTGGAAACCCCCGATTCCTTCCATTTATGTAAAAAATGATATGAAAGACATATTTCATATCAATCTGTTGTGTCTCCTTTTTGTAAAAAATCACTTTGTATTTTCCGACGGACATGAATTGTATTGCTTTAGGCTGTCGATATTATGTCATCGAGTCTTCACTACAGCCAGCTACCATGCAAAAGTCGTCTTTCACGTGTATAATTCTGGTCGGAAAGTTATCACATCTACACTTCTTCTTCCTAGGAAGCACTCTTGCCTTCTATACTCTTTTCTTGCTTTTGAAGAAAAGAAACCGGGGTTCCTCTTACAAATGAAGCCAGCCCCAAATATTGTTGACATCATTGGAAAACAATCCACTGAAAGCACATGCAAAATACACCTCAATGAAATAGAGAATGAGTATGTTATGAACCTCAAACGCAGTGGTGTTCATCCTATGACTATTGTAATTGGTCATAAGCTGACTAGGCAAGGGGGAGAGACCAAATGGTTTATCAGGCATCTCCTCTCAGTAAATGGTGATTTCCACATAAACATGCTACACGGACATACCTTAACTGGACGAATGAGGCACCATTGGATGATGTTCAGCACAAAAGGCAAACACATGGTTACTTTGAAAGCGATTTGCCGCAAACCGCCATGTTCGATAGACCGTGCTCTATTTTTAACTGCTTTTGAGGACACTGACAATCTAGATAGTGGCCACATCGTCGCGAATATCAAAGATAAAAAGAAATCGAGAAGTTGGCCGGATGCAGAAAAATACATGTTATATGTTATAGTATTACGATACAGTGGTTTTGTGAAAGGAATGTTTAAAATTGAACGACAGGAAGATATCATTGAATTACACCTAGACAAACGGTTATATTCGAGGTGGCGTTTTATTTCTATAATAGACAACAGGTCTCGAGATATCTATATATTGGTGTTACGATCACGGTCATTGAAACTTTATCGCTTGTCCCGTGTAGGCGAGTTCTACCGAAAGGTAGGTGAACCTTTGACAGTAAATGAAAGTTTTGAAACACTGGATAAGATGTACTTGGACAGTTTCACCAACACACTATTCATTCATGGGAAGAAAAGGAAGAAAGTGTACCCGATGATGACGGTCAGGTTACCTTGCGATGGTGAGAGTGTAAAACTCAAATAAACCGTTATTCAAAGTCGCACCTGGTACATTTCCTTCTTACTTGACTCAAAAGGATATTATATTTATAAAAATTATCCGGCCAACAAACCGATGCGTGTAATGCGTGTTGTCCCACATTCATACTAAGAGACATATAGTATACATGTTCAAGTATATGTATGCCGACTGATATCAACATGTCAGTATTCGTACAAATTTCATTCTCCATCGTCTACAAACAAAATCGTTTCAATGTACAGGGTAGCCCGTAAAAGGTCGACCGTACTTTTACCACCCAAAAACCCAGCGCTTAAAGTCAGGAGTAGTTTTGCAGTTGTTCGGATTCAGTTGTTTACTTAACCAAGGTGTAGAAAATGTGGGAGTGTTTGTTTCTCTTTTCAAACAAAGGGTTAGGGATTGTGCACTTCAAACATGGAGTGGCGATGTTGATCAGTCGGCCTCACTAGCTCATTATAGGTTGGTTAAATCCCTTTTTGAAACAGAAAGGTATTTGAATACTGTGTTAATTGATATGTTGAGACACTGTTTTGTTAGTTTTCGTTACGCTTCTTTCTTCAATAGATACGGTAGAGAAGCCTTAGAATGCCTTGGAAGCCTTAGAGTGCCTTAGCCTTAGAAGCCTTAGACGTTTTTGTGATAGAAATGAGATAGATGATGATTTTCATTTTCTGAATGTATGTCCATTCCATGCAGATTTAAGACAAGAGTTTTTGCCATCAGTACGGCCTGATCTACCTCTTTTATCAATGTAATGACATCAAATTCTTGTATAACTATTAGAAATATATCAATCTTTTTGTACAGAGCGAGAGAAAAAAATATGTTATCGCATGTATTGTAGACTTGGAGCCACCGTTTGTACTCTCTGTAAGAGTTGCATATTGTTAAATTTGTATGGGCCGGAGGCCTTATATGAACAAAATAATAATAATAATACTCATGACTTCTCGTAACAAAATTCGTTTTAGAGCTAAAGCCTCTGGACCGAGTTTATATATCTTTGTATCATTTTTTTTTCGAGAGAGATTCTCCTTCCACTGCTTGTGCAGGTGCTTTTTCCATTTCCTGTGGAAAAGTCATTTTATTAGTTCATACCTACCCAGGTCAGACTTTTGCATGTGTACTCCATTCGGACACACCCGAGGAAGAAATAATCTATTTATAATAGAAATCTCTCAGCTAGTTCGCTTAGCTACACCTAGGCGGCGCCCCTATACAGCCTCTGCCTCGTGTGAGCCGCCAACACGAGTACTTATTACTCGAGCGCACCGAGTAAGTCCCGTTGCTGTGGGGACAGGCAGGGCGGGTAGTCTGACCTGGGTAGGTATGAACTAATAAAATGACATTTCCACAGGAAATGGAAATTTTATGTCGTTCATACTCTACCCAGGTCAGACTTTTGCATCGAATACCAACAACCAAAGGAAGGAGGGTAAACGGTGACTTACCATGTAGTGAAGTGAACTGTCTCCAAGCTGCGCAGCAGAACCCAACGGGTGAGACCAGGGGACCCAGAGAAAGAATGCTTGGGGAAAACCCGGGCCAGAGGTCAACAGGCCCTTTGACAACAAAGGGAAGCATAACTGGGAAAACCCATCCCCTCCTAGACGGGGACAAAACCACCTCAACACGGTATAAGCTCAGCACATATCGTCAAGAGACACAATGTGGAAAATTTTTTTTTTTTTTTGTTTTACAAGAAGGAGAGCACGCCCCAGAATAACATGGAGCGGCCTCACTGACTAACTCTCAAAAGTCCTAGGCGGCTGAACCCTAGGACAGCTGGACGGGGCGAACGCGCGGGCCCGAAGACCCGGCGACAGTCTATAGAACAACCCCCCCCCCCCCCCCCCGCTTAAGAAGGAGGGAGGACAAGACAGCCAGCAGGAGAGAAAATCGACGAGTGGTCTAGGCAGGGAAACACCTAGACCACGTGCTGAGCAGCGACAACTGGACCAAGAGACAGCATACCGTCTGTTAACCTGGAACAATCGCGCATATAATACTGGGAGAATGTAGAGTGAGAACTCCACGTAGCCGCATCTAAAACCTCGTTCAGCGCCACTCCCTTATACTCGGCCCACGAAGTAGAAATGGCCCGAATCTCGTGGGCCGTAATGGCGCCTAGGTGACGAAGCTCTGTAGAACCGAGTGTCATAGAATAAGCCATCCGGATGGTGGCCACTAACCATCTGGCGACCGTGGCTGCAGCTATCTCCCTAGTAAACCCCTCTCTATAAGACAAAAAGAGGCGCTTCCTGCCTAGGCGAACAGCAGGCTCCTTAGTCTTATTAGAATAGAACTTCAATGCCCAAACAGGACAGAGAGTTCTGACCGGGAGGTCTCTAGAGACCGTAGCGGATAACGAGGGGATAAAAACCGGGCGCCTGGAGGTGTGCGGCGCCTGGTTTTTAGCCAGAAAGCCTGGGACAAATTCTAGGACCGCGCCCCTCTCAGTGAAAGCCAATTTATCAAAGGCTAAAGCATGGAGCTAAGACCGCCGCTGTGCCGTGGCCAAAGCCACCAGGAAAACGGTCTTAAAGGTCAGATGTTTAAAATCTGCCTGATGCATGGGTTCAAATGGAAATTTCATGAGAGCCCTTAAGACCACCGAGAGGTCCCACTTGGGAGAGAGCTGAATGGAGCGAGGACGCTCCAAAGACATATTGCGAAGCACGATGAAACAGCGTCATCCCAAGACGGTTGCCACGATTCAGTCAGCTTTAAGGTGACCGAAACGGCGGAGCGATAACCTCTCACTCCCTGAACCGAAAACTTCCGGACCGAGAATAGAAAATTCAAAAAGTCGAGGAAGTTGGGAAGAGAGGGAGCGACCGGAGAAACTCCGTGCTCCCGACACCAGTCTCGAAAGACAACCCACTTGCTATCGTATGAATCAAGGGTAGACTGTCTCTGAGGTTGGGCGACTTTACGGATAACGTCTTCCGAAAAGCCTCTCTCTCGGAGGAAATACCCGACAGCCTCCAGGCGTGAAGCCTGTAAAAAGAAGGGTCTTGATGATAGACCCGGCCGATCGGGTGATAAAGCAGACGGTCCCACGCCGGCAGGCGGCGGGGGTGATCCGTCAGCAGCTCCAGCAGAACCGGGAACCAGGCCTGGTTCGGCCAGCACGGTGCTATCAGACAAAGTCTGACCCGTGAACTGGCCACCTTGTTGAGTACCGGTAGCAACAGAGGGGTTGGCGGGTATGCATAAGCATTGAGGCCGTCCCAGGAGGCCGACAGGCTGTCCACTCCCAAGGCCTCCCCGTCCGGGAGGGGTGAGTAGTACAGGGGGAACCTCTTGTTCAACCGAGTCGCAAACAAGTCCACGACCGGAGCATCCCACAGGGCCCCCAGACGAGAGACCACCTCGCGATGGAGGGTCCACTCTGTCTGGACCAGACGGTCCGACCTGGAAAGGGCGTCGGCCAAGATATTTTTCTTGCCGGGGATGTGACGGGGGAGGAGCTGGATATCCAAGCGGCGACAAAGCTGCAGGAGCTCCCAAGTGAGACGGCACAATGTGTCGTCCCCCCTGTCTCCGAATATAAGCGACCACCGTCGAATTGTCGGAGAAAAGAGAAACCCTGTGACCCCTCAGATGAGACGTGAAGGCCATCACGGCCAGGATGACAGCCTGCATCTCGAGAATATTGATCGAGAGACGCGCATCCTCCTCTGACCACGTGCCCTTGGTGGTCAGATCCCCTTCGTTCAAATGGGCGCCCCAACCATAAAGGGAGGCGTCCGTGAACAGGGACATCTGGGGCGACGGAGGGCTGAGCTGCACTCCGTGGAGGAGCTCCGTCTCCGAACCCCAGAAACTCCACACCTCCCACAGGAGAGACCCCGGGATAAATATCCGCTGGTCGAGGGAGTCCGTGAATGGACGCCAACTCGAAAGCAGGAGGAGCTGGAGTGGGCGCATATACAGGCGGCCGAAAGGAACCTGGTCCGCTGCCGAATTGAGCAGCCCCAGCAGCGACAGAAACTGTCGGGCTGTGGCGCTGTCCTGACGGCGAAAAATCCCGACCAAGGACCGAATCTTGCGAATTCGGTCAGGAGGGGGGACATCAGGCCTTGGTGCCCCCCCCCCCCCCCGTTATGGGTGCCGTCAGACCGACTATTTCCCCGGTCCGACCCCACCCTGCTCTGTCGGGTATTTCGGGGTTGACGGGTGTGGCTGCCGGTCAGGCATGCCACCCTCCCCCCCTCCCATGTCTGCCCCACGGGAGTCCGATTTGAGCTCTGAGCCTCTGCCTCTTGCTTCCTCTCTCACGGAGGATCAACGGCAGTTGCTTGGGAGTCTGACGGACCGCATGGAGGCTTCCAACCTCCATGACAGGTCCTCGGCTCGCCCGGCCGAGAGGCTGGTGGCTTTTGATTTGAGTCATCAGCCAATGGACTGTGAGTTTAGCGACTCACAGTCTTTTTCGGCCTCTCAGGCTGACCCCCCTCTGGGGGTGAGGACTCCGCCATTGTCGCGGGTATGCGCGACTTGCGCGCTCTTGTTCGGCAATTTGTGCCGCAAGACACATGTCCTCTCCCGACGGTCAACCCCGCCCTCGGTAAGGTGCCGTTCGACTTGTTCGGCGACGCCTCCGAGCAGGAGTCGGATGCGGTCCCTGACCGGGCTTTCCAGGAATTGCCCGCGTCTCCGGCCCTGATTAGAGCCTCCACATGGTTGGATACGGCTCTCAGGGATATAGCACCTTCTTGCGGGGGTCACCAGCGCGCCCTGGTCTCGACGCTCCCGTCTTCGGGACCGGGTGCCTGGACTCAGGCTGGGAAGCGATTCACGACCGCTTCCCCTCCAAGCCTGTCCTATAGATCCGAATATTATCGGGTCTCACCGTCGGGAACCGACTCGGTTTCACTGTCGCCCCTCAAGGACGACATCCAACTTTCGGGTTTGGTACCCCCTAAAGTCCTCTCTTCTTCGGCCTTAAAGGATGCGAAGAATGACGAGGCCCTGGCTAAGGAGACCCAGGCGGTGTTATCCTACGCCGACCTGACTCTGTGTGCCCTTACCAGGTCTCTAGCCGCGGATGCCTCGGAGGAACAGCGTATTCTCGCGATGTCCCTCCAGCAGTCCCTGCAGCATGCCAGTGATCTGGCTGCTAAGCAGGCGGCTAATGGCGTGCTAAAACGCCGTGACCTGCTCATCGGGGGGGTTGAGCACGGTCAGGTCACAGTTTCTGCGGGGGGCATTAAGGACCGCTCCATTGAGCGGCCCTTTCTTGTTTCATGACTTCCTGCCTGACACCATGGGTGCTCAGGCACAGTCTGATCGCCTGATGGAGTCAGTCTCGACTCCCCAGTCCGCCCCCCGTCCGCGTTCCTATTCACAGGCCGCGGGCAGGGGACAACAGGTGGGGTCTCGACGCCCCCGAGGTTCGTCCGCTCCTCGTGGGCCCTCGTCCTCGCGTGGCTCCTCCTCCTTTCGTCCCCAAGGGCAGGCAGAAGCTGCGGCTCCCTCTCGCCGCTCCAATAAGCGCCACCGCTCCTCAGGCAGGGGCGGGGGCGGCGGGCAGCCCAAGCGTCCCTTCCAAGAGAAGGGTCGCGGGGGCAAGCGCAAGTGACTCTTTAGTCCTTCCTCCTGCGCCTCCAGGTGGCGCCCCCACAGTTGGCGTCGTGGGTTGCAGACTGCGACACTTCGCAGACTTTTGGGACCGGTGGTGTCAAAAAGACTCGCCCGTGCCGGATATGCTCCGACACGGTGTCCGATTGGACTTTTCCGTCCCCCCCCCCTATGACGTCGACCCCCACCCCGGTGTCCCCGCCAGTAGACCCCGTCGGAGCGCTTGCCCTTCGATCGGAGGTCCTGTCTCTTCTCAAGAAGCAGGGAGTGAGGCTGGTGGACAACCATTCCTCCCCGGGCTTTTACAGCCACGTCTTCTTGGTCCCCAAGAAGTCGGGGAAGTGGAGACTGGTCATCGACCTGTCCACCTTGAATCGGTTCCTCCGGGTCCCCAGCTTCAAGATGGAGACAACAAGGTCAGTAGCGGTCGCGGTGCAGCCCAACGATTGGGCTATCTCTCTGGACCTTCAGGACGCGTATTTACACGTCCCGGTCCATCCAGAGTTTCAGCCCTTCCTTCGTTTTTTCTTCGAAGGAAAGGTTTATCAGTTTCAGGCCCTTCCTTTCGGCCTGGCTTCTGCTCCACTGATTTTCACAACAGTCGTCAAGGCGTTTGCCGTGCCTTTTCACGCCATGGGCTTAAAGCTCCATTGCTATCTCGACGACTGGCTGCTACGGCACCAGGCTCATCGCCGTCTGGGAAAGCAGGCAAAGTTTCTGCTCGTCACAACCGGACAGGCAGGGTGGTTGATAGATTGGGACAAATCCGAGCTGGACGCAGCTCAGGATTATGTCTTCGTGGGGGTGCGATTTCGCACACGAGAGGGCCCCTCGCCCGTGAATAGTGGTCGATTACCGACCCCCTGCCCACACCGGGCAGGACACCTCCGGGTGCGGTGAACGGCGGCAAAGACGGGAAGGTGAAAACCGGTCTTGCCCCGCCAGGTGGCGTCCAAAGAGACGACCGACTCACAGAGTGAGGGTCGGACGGACGAGCCCGCCCCAAAGCGAAGGGGTGGCGGATCCCCGGAGTGGCCGTAAACTCAACCGTGGCGCTGGCAGAGCCAGCTGCCGCCGGCAAGGGCAGCGGCCGCAACCCCGTCGCAAACCCCGGAGGGGGACGGGGGAGCACACCTGAAATAACAGGCGGCTCACCGGGGGCGACGCTGCTCACCAACCCATGACAAGAGGGGGCGTCGGCGGGGGGATCGGGACGTAAAACGTCCAGAGTCCCACCCCTGGAAAGGGGGCAGGGCTAACCCTGGGGAGTGTCCCTGAATCAGGGTCACCAACACTCAAACCCAAGGCCTCCCCAGGGGGCACACCCCCAAAAGAGGGGTGCCCGGCCTGGGGGGAGGGGTCGGGAGGGGTCGAAACCCCCCCCAGAGCCCCGTGGACCTCGCCGCTTAGCGGGGGTCCGTGAGGAGGGCGAGGGAGAGGGAGTCAAAGACCCCCTTCCCTTTGAGGGCCGTGCTCCTCTCCTCACCTTCTTCATCTTCTTGCCGGCGGTGCCGGGAGAAGAGGAAGGCATCCCGGGGGCGAAAGGGTCCGGCCCAATGGGGGCGGAACTACCCGCACCCCGACACGGGGAAGAACCGGGCAGGGGACTATGAATCCCCGATACACCCGTAAACGGACCTCGGAAACCCGCCCAAAACAGGAGGTCCAAAACAAAGGGTGGAACACCCAAAGAAGAAAGAAAGGACGGCATTTACGATGTCATTACGCCAAAATTTCTAACAGAAAAACCACAAAAGTATAAAAACGAACGGTCACGTGACCAACAGCCCGGGAAAACGGAGAAAAAATTTCTTGGGAGACGGCAGAAAAAGCACGCTCCAAAAGCAGAAATCGAGGAAGGATGGTAAAAGAACGATCTCACCGGTCCCGTCTCCTAGAGATAATAAGCTTCCCGAAGTGTCCTTGTCGAACGTAGGATCGACCAAAATTTGGCGAAAAAAACGTAGAAAAACTCGGAACAGTGTGCAACAATGTGCCGAGGAAAAAGTACTGATTATGGCGGCTCACACGAGAACATGACATAACATAACATAACATAACATAACATAATTTATTTCTCTCCAAAAAACCCTTTCGGGTATAAGAGGTTACATGATTTAACATTTACATATGGTGGACCAAGCTGATGAATTCTTTACAAAAACTATGAATATTGTCTAAGTTTACCCGGGAACATTTAGTCATAATGCGATGGAAAAATTCATGATAAAAAACCTGAGGTAATTCTTTTAAGTTTGGAAACAACCTTACTCGCATGTGACGGAAATACGGACACGTAATAAAATAATGAAGTTCGTCTCTTACACAAACCTGGTCACAAAGACCACAAATATTTTCTGCAGTTTCATTTCTATACATTCTGGTTACTGTTTCTGGGAATTTTATAGATCCAGTACGAAATTTACAAATACTGACCGTTTGATATAATGGTAATTTTTTAACATAGGGCTCCATATTCAGGTTTTGTTTAAACATTCTATAAATTATACATCTGAAATCGTTATTTACCTCGTTTCTCCATAGTTGTTCACACTGGTCTCTCATTATCTGTTCAACTACAATTTTCAGTTCTCGTAGGGACAAAACCTCGGGAGTATACCAAATTTGAGTGAGGCCACAGCCGTCTAGAACGAGGCAGAGGCTGTATAGGGGCGCCGTCTGGGTGTAGCTAAGCGAACTAGCTAAGAGATTTCTATTATAAATAGATTATTTCTTCCTCGGGTGTGTCCGAATGGAGTACACATGCAAAAGTCTGACCTGGGTAGAGTATGAACGACATAAAATGCGTTTGAGAGATGTGGAAAAATGCTATCCGTTTTTTGGGCCACCCTGGACAGATGGTGAGAGCGACACAACATTACGGTGTAGATTGGTCAAAAGCCGTCCATGTGATAGGACACTCAGTTATCCCTTTCTGCAGAAACGTGCACGCATCCTCATGACTGTAGTTATCTAGTCGATGATGGCACGTTTCACTGGACCGGGAACTGCAATGAAATGCCATCAACCGCGGTAGAGATTGCCAGCCTAGAAAAGTGAATCCAGGGATTTTGAAAACTTCGGTATTATTTTGACTTCGTATTTTTTTTGAGATCCCCTGAAAAGAATCGGCAATACATTTGTCGTTTGGTGTGTACAGGTGTATGTCATGAAGCATCAAACAGTTAGCAAGGTCAACGTATGGCCCTTACATATTTCAATCAGAAATTGCTAAATCTCCCAGCTCCAACTGAGACACCCCTCACAATAATGGTCAATGATAAGTACACGTATGCTCATCATAACCATACTTTGTGGATTATAATTTTCACACTCCATGCACAGTACAATATCAGATACAAGATAGTTCTTGTTACGATATCAATCATGAGGGATCGATTATTGCATGGATAAACTTTACAAGGAAACAAAAACAGTTGATAATGGCCACGTTTTGCACAATAAAAAGGAAAATTAGAATTCTACAGATGCACAGAGAATATATTGAAAGGTTCATTATACTAGATTAAGAACTTGGTGGTTTTAAAAGCAATGACAACATTGACCAACTTTACTGCATTGTATACAGTATAATTTTGCTAACTTCCTAGGAAGCAATCTTGCCTTATATACTCTTTTCTTGCTTTTGAAGAAAAAAAGCCGGGGTTTCTTTTCACAAATGAAGCCGCCCCACAACATTTTTAGCATTATTGGAAAACAGTACACTAAAAGTAAAATAAACCTAAATGAAATAGAGAATGAGTATGTTATTATCCTCGAACGCAGTGGTGTTCATCCTATGACTATTGTAATTGGTCATAAGCTGACTAGGCAAGGGGGAGAGACCAAATGGTTTATCAGGCATCTCCTCTCAGTAAATGGTGATTGCTACAATAAAGTTCTACACGGACATACCTTAACTGGACGAATGAGGCACCATTGGATGATGTTTTGCACAAAAGGTAAGCACAAGGTTACTTTGAAAGCGATTTGCCTCAAACCACCATGTTCGAAAAATCGTGCCGACTTTTTAACTGCTTTTGAGGACGCTGACAATCTGGATAGCGGACACATCGTCGCGAATATCAAAGATAAAAAGAAATCGAGAAGTTGGCCGGATGCAGAAAAATATATGTTTTATGTTATTATATTGCGATACAGTGGTCTTGTAAAAGGAATGTTTAAAATTCAACGACAGGAAGATATCATTGAAGTGCACCTAGATAAACGGTTACATTCGAGTTGAGATAGATGATGATTTTCAATTTCTGAATGTATGTCCATTCCATGCAGATTTAAGTCAAGAGTTTTTGCCATCAGTACGGCCTGATCTACCCTCTTTTGTCAACGTAATGACATCAAATTCTTGTATAACTATTAGAAATATATCAATCTTTTTGTATAGAGCTAGAGAAAAAAATATGTTATCGCATGTATTGTAGACTTGAAGCCACCGTTTGTACTCTCTGTAAGAGTTGCATATTGTTAAATTTGTATGGGCCGGAGGCCTTAAATGAACAAAATAATAATAATAATACTCATGACTTCTCGTAACAAAATTCGTTTTAGAGCTAAAGCCTCTGGACCGAGTCTATATATCTTTGTATCATTTTTTTTTCGATAGAGATTCTCCTTCCACTGCTTGTGCAGGTGCTTTGCGTTTAAGAGATGTAGAAAAATGCTATCCGTTTTTTGGGCCACCCTGGACAGATGGTGAGAGTGACACAACATTACGGTGTAGATTGGTCAAAAGCCGTCCATGTGATAGGACACTCAGTTATCCCTTTCTGCAGAAACGTGCACGCATCCTCATGACTGTAGTTATCTAGTCGATGATGGCACGTTTCACTGGACTGGGAACTGCTATGAAATGCCATCAACCGCGGCAGAGATTGCCAGCCTAGAAAAGTGAATCCAGGGATTTTGAAAACTTCGGTATTATTTTGACTTCGAATTTTTTTGAGATCCCCTGAAAAGAATCGGCAATACATTTTGTCGTTTGGTGTGTACAGGTGTATGTCATGAAGCATCAAACAGTTAGCAAGGTCAACGTATGGCCCTTACATATTTCAATCAGAAATTGCTAAATCTCCCAGCTCCAACTGAGACACCCCTCACAATAATGGTCAATGATAAGTATGCTCATCATAACTATACTTTGTGGATTATAATTTTCACACTCCATGCACAGTACAATATCAGATACAAGATAGTTCTTGTTACGATATCAATCATGAGGGATCGATTATTGCATGGATAAACTTTACAAGGAAACAAAAACAGTTGATACTGGCCACGATTTGCACTATAAAAAGGAAAATTTGAATTCTACAGATGCACAGAGAATATATTGAAAGGTTCATTATACTAGATTAAGAACGTGATGGTTTTAAACACAATGACAACATTTACCAACTGGAATGTATCCAGTATAATTTTGCTAACTGTCGTATAAACATCGGCTGTTATCGAAAATCCTCGATATTTACCGTGCGACTGTAGTAGGCAATGCAGGTTCTTTTTAGGATTTTCGGAAATCGAGACATCGATGGCAATTCTATGAGACCACCGAGGGACGTTGCGCCGGATCTCAAAGTCTTCTGTGTCATCATGATGCAGAGCTGGATACATCGAGGTGAAGCGTAGATGCAGTGATCCAGCCTCGTGTAGTGGCGATTCGACTGTTTCCGGGCGATAGAGTTTGCCGCGTCAGTTTCTAGCAACTCCGGCGCTGGTTGTAAACAGAAAGAGAAAAAAAATTAAAAGGTCATGTATGAGCTGATATTTGAAATTAACGATGAGTACATGACGTATTTAGTATATGTTGTTGTTTTAAAGTTCTTGATATTGCCAGTACTCATAATTGTTGTACTTCATGGACATGTACGTGTATACTGCGTGTTACAACATAACGTCTTATTCACTGATTTGAGTCTGATGCTGGCACTACTTTGGTAGGCCGGATATCTACAAGAAGGTATAAATAAGCTTGTTCATAGCACTGTCTAAGAATTGGATCAAATGTTTGATTTAGCCAATCATTCGACAGAAAGATTTCTGTTCTAAAATTACGACCATCTAACAGTTGTCAAGTCATATCATACGGTAGAGCGCAAACTCGGGTGCACAAACCGCTTGCAGGTCCCAAAAAATAATTATGAATTGTGGTAATCCAAATGCCAATGGACTAAAGAGGCTACCATGTGAGTTTACCAACCGGGAGGATCAGGTGACACAAATCTATGTTTCACTGAACGTGAGTTCTTACGGCGAGAACTTATATCGCCGCAAATCCGTCGCAGTTGTCTCCAAGATAGATTGTGTGCTTCTCTGTGTTACGGCAAATGTTTTTGCAATAATATACAGACCCAGTCCTGACAGACGGTGCCTTCTTCAGGCTACCGAAGGTTCGATATGTGGGAGACGCATTCCCCTCGAGATCGGAAGTACATGTAGGTTGATGGTCAATAAGGTGAGGCAGTTTTGTCATTTTCTTAAATGTCACAGCAGTTTTTGAAAATATCGAGCTGCCACCTGTGTTAGTGTTGATTATGAGAGTGTCCGATCAGCGCTCTCCACTCAATTGCCAAACCCTCTCTTAGAATAATTCAATCATTTTGGACTTCTCGGTCAATTTTCGGCAAATAATAGTAAATTCTTTAACTTCACGGCAACGTATTGTCCGAAAGAACCGTTTCATGATTTTACAACTAGTGTTAAAATGAACCCATGGACTTGCGATCAAATCTCATGTTTGAGGTATATCTACACGCAGGAGTCGGCGTTAAAATGAACCCATGGACTTGCAATCAAATCTCATGTTTGAGGTATATCAACACGCAGGAGTCGGCATAATTCGTGAAGACATCATGCATATCTTCCAGAATTCTTATGTTCATAACGACAGATTTCTCTATCTTCTCTCTATCACTCTAGGCAGCTGAAGGTAAACACTCGGCAATTATTCGGTGATCACTGCCATAAGGTATAATTATATTGGTTATAAAGAATTAAGCTGCGTCACTCTTTTCGCTCTTGACATCCCCGATTACTTCCATTTATGCAAAAAATGATGAGACACATTTCATATAAATTTGTTGTGTCTCCTTTTTGAAGAAAAATATCAATCTGAATATGACATGAAATAGATTGCTTTTGCATGTATGCTTTTGATATTATGTCAACGGGTCTTCAGGTATACTATAGCCAACCACGGAACAGTCGTCTTTCAAGTATAGAATTCTTGCTCAAACGTTATCACGTCTAAACTTCCTCTTCCTAGGAAGCAATCTTGTCTTCTATACTCTTTTCTTGCTTTTGAAGAAAAAAAGCCGGGGTATCTCTTACAAATGAAGTCGCCCCAAAATATTTTTAGCATTATTGGAAAACAGTACACTAAAAGTAAAATAAACCTCAATGAAATAGAGAATGAGTATGTTATGATCCTCGAACGCAGTGGTGTTCATCCTAAGACTATTGTAATTGGTCATAAGCTGACTAGGCAAGGGGGAGAGACCAAATGGTTTATCAGGCATCTCCTCTCAGTAAATGGTGATTTCCACATAAACATGCTACACGGACATACCTTAACTGGACGAATGAGGCACCATTGGATGATGTTTTGCACAAAAGGTAAGCACAAGGTTACTTTGAAAGCGATTTGCCTCAAACCGCCATGTTCGGAAGATCGTGCTGACTTTTTAACTGCTTTTGAGGACGCTGACAATCTGGATAGCGGACACATCGTCGCGAATATAAAAGATTTAAAAAAATCAAGAAGTTGGCCGGATGCAGAAAAATACATGTTATATGTTATAGTATTGCGATACAGTGGTCTTGTGAATGGATTGTTTAAAATTGAACGACAGGAAGATATCATTGAAGTGCAGCTAGATAAACGGTTTTATTCGAGTTGGCGTTTTATTTCTATGATAGACAACAGGTCTCGGGATATCTATATATTGGTGTTACGATGACGGTCATTGAAACTTTACCGCTTGTCCCGTATAGGCGACTTCTACCGAAAGGTAGGTGAGCCTTTGACAGTAAATGAAAGGTTTGAAAAACTGGATAAGATGTCCCTGGAAAGTTTCACCAACACACTATTCATTCATGGGAAGAAAAGGAAGAACGTGCACCCGATGATGACGGTCAGGTTACCTTGCGATGGTGAGAGTGTAAAACTCAAATCAACCGTCATTCAAAGTCTCGCCCGGTACATTTCCTTCTTACTTGATCCAAAAGGATATTTTATTTATAAAACTTTTCCGGCCAACAAGCCGATGCATGTGATGCGCGTTGTCCCTAATACATATTGAGAGACATAGTATATGAACATGTACATGTATGCCGAATGTTATCAACATGTCAGTATTCGTACAAATTTCCTTCTCCATCGTCTACACACAAAATTCCAATGTACAGGGTAGCCCGCAAAGAATTCGACCTAACCTTTACCACCCACAAACCCAGAAGTAGATTTGCAGTTGTTGGAATTCAGTTGTTTCGGCAGCCTGCTTCTCATAACAGAATTGGCTCAAGATATCTTCGTGTTATTTTTCTCGAGAGAGATTCTCCTTCCACTGCTTGTGCAGGTGCTTTGAGTTTGAGATGTGGAAAAATGCTATCCAGTTTTTGGGCCAGCCTGGACAGATGGTGGGAGTGACACAACGTTACAGTGTAGGTCAAAGCCGTCCATGTGATAGCACACCCAGTTATCCTCAGTGACTGCAGAAACGAGCACGCACCATCATGACTTTAGTTATCTAGTGGATGATGGCACGTTACACTGGACTAGGAACTGCTATGAAATGCTATCAACCGCGACAGAGATTGCCAGCCTAGAAAGGTGCATCCCGGGATTTTGAACTTCGGTATTACTTTGACTTCAGAATTTTTTGAGATCCCTGATGGGAATCGACAATACATTTTGGCGGTTGGTGTGTACAGGTGTATGTTATGAAGCATCAAACAGTTACCACGGCCAACGTATGGCCCTTACAGATTTCAATCAGAAATTGCTAAATCTCCCAGCTCCAACTGAGACATCCCTCACAATAATGATCAATGATAAATGTGCTCACCATAACCATACTTGATGGATTTTTTTTCACACTCCATGCACAGCACAAAAAAGGTAGTTCTTTTTACGATATCGATCAAGAGGGATCGATTATTGCATGGATAAACTCTACAACGAAACAAAACAGTCGATACCGGCCACGTTTTGCACAATAAAAAGGAACTCTAACTCTCGAACTTTTGACCAATGAGATTACTTAAGAAAGGTGCGAAACAAAGGCAAAAAGCTTACCGAATTAAGATAAGGCCAGTCCCTATCCGTTTTACAAATTAACCATATGAATACAGTGAAGCCTATAGTTTCAGGACTTTACGTTAGAGATGCAGTGATCCAGCCTCATATAGTGGCGATTCGGTTGTTCCCGGGCGATATAGTTTGCCCTGTCGCTCTCTAGCAACTCCTTCGCGGGTAGCAGACAGATGGAGAAAAAATCTTAAACGGATATGTATGAGCTTATATTTGAAATTAAAGATAATTACATGACGTGTATAGTATATATGGTTTTTTTAAGGTTATGCATCTTGCCAGTACTCATAATTGTAGTGCTTCATGTACATGTACGTGTATATTGCGTGTTGTACCATAACGTCTTATTCACTGCTTTGCGTCTGATGCTGGCACTTCTTTGGTAGGCCGGGTACCTACCTATAAGAATGTATGAATAAGCTTGTTCATAGCACTGTCTGCGAATTTACTTAAATGTTTGAAATAGTTAGCCTATACCATTATCTGCAGTTGTCAGCGATAACATACGGTAGAGCACAAACCCGGGTGCATAAACCACTGGCCGGTCCCGTTGGCATCAACAAAAAATGATGAATTGTAAGAATCCGAATGCTAATGGAATAAAGAGGCTACCACGCGAGTTTACCATCCAGGAGGATCAGCTGACGAAAATCTATGTTTCACTGAACGTGAGCTCTTACGGCGAGAACTTATATCGCCGCAAATCCGTCGCAGTTGTCTCTAAGATAGAATGTGTGCTTCTCTGTGTTACGGCAAATATTCTTGCATTTATATACATCAATCAATCAATCAAATATGACATTTCTAAAGCGCCCAAATTTGGTGAAAAATTTCACCAACTCTCAGGCGCCTTTGAAATACACTCGAAAAAGGTGTGCTTTTAGCATTGTTCCAAAAGCTGCCTTTGACTCCACAAGTCTAATGTGTGTGGGCAGCCCATTCCATAGGTGTGGCGCCGCCTTGTAGAAGGATCTGTCACCAAAACGTATGCACTTGGTGCGTGGCTCCTGTAGAAGGAAAGCGGCATCAGCCCTGAGGGAATAGGCAGACCCACGTCGGCGATGTACCATATCAGTCAGGTAAGCCGGTGCCGCTCCATGGACTGCCTTGTAGGTGAGCAAGGGTATCTTAAACTCAACCCATGCCTTGACAGGCAGCCAATGGAGCCGCATCAGAACCGGACTGATACGGTCAAACTTGGTAATCAAGCATGTAAACCTGGCGGCAGCATTTAGAACACGCTGCAACCTGCCACTGTTCCGTGATGCCGTAGAGGAGAGCATTGCAGAAGTCCAGTTGAGATGTAACAAACGCATCCACCAGGGTTTTGGTGGTGCCGACAGTCGGAAACCCGCGAATCTGACGAATCTTGTAAAGGCCAAAGAAAGCTCTAGAGTAGACTTTACTGACATGAGTTTCCATCGACATGTGTTCGTCAAAAAAGACACCCAGATTTCTGACTGACGTACTGGTGCTGACTGTCGAGTTCCCCACCCTGACTCCGTCAATGCTCACCTTCTCAAGCTGCTGCCTGGAGCCAATCAACATGCATTCTGTCTAATAGTGTCATTTATGCAGAGATGGTTGTCAATAAACCATGCGCGCGCATCGCGTATGCACCGAACCACTGTCTCCACAGCCCCCTGCACATTTTCGACTGTGACTGGTCTGAATGACATGTACAGCTGGTTATCGTCAGAGTAACCATGAAACCCAGGGGCATGTAGAGCCAACAGATGGTACAGACGGGACAGGTAAAACAGAAAAAGGACTGGGCCCAATAAGCTTCCTAGTGGGACACCACAGTACAAATTGAAGCGCTTTGAATGGCAGTCGCCCAGGACAATTTGTTGGCCTCTTCCTACAAGGTAGGACTCCAACCACTTTAGAACTGTTACAGAGATACCGAAATCCTCTTTCATTATGCTTAGAAGATTTGTCACATTGACAGTGTCAAATGCCGCACTTAAGTCTAGGAGGACGAACAGGCACACTTCTTGTTTGTCCATTTTCATTAAGATATCACTCTAGACCTTTACCAATGCAGTCTCTGTCGAGAAGTTCTGACGGTAACCTGATTGAAACTTGGGGAGTGGGGCAAAGGAGTCACTGTGCCCCAGATGCTGCAGACCCAGTCCTGACGGGCGGTGCCTTCTTCAGGCTACGGGAGGTTCGATATGTGGAGGGCGCCTTCCCCTTGAGATCGGCGTTTGTACTCACTGTAAGAGTTGCATATTGTTAAATTTCTATGGGCCGGAGGCCTTACATGAATAAAATAATAATAATAATTCTCATTATTTCTCGTAACAAAATTCGTTTTAGAACTAAAGCCTCTGGACCGAATCGATATATCTTCGTGTCATTTTTTTTCGAGAGAGATTCTCCATCCACTGCTTGTGCAGGTGCTTTGCGTTTGAGAGATGTGGAAAAATGCTATCCGTTTTTTGGGCCACCCTGGACAGATGGTGAGAGCGACACAACATTACGGTGTAGATTGGTCAAAAGCCGTCCATGTGATAGGACACTCAGTTATCCCTTTCTGCAGAAACGTGCACGCATCCTCATGACTGTAGTTATCTGGTCGATGATGGCACGTTTGCTGGACGGGGAAATGCCATCAACCGCGGCAGAGATTGCCAGCCTAGAAAGGTGAATCCAGGGATTTTGAAAACTTGGTATTTTTTTAACTTCATATTTTTTTGAGATCCCCTGATTGGAATCGGCGATACATTTTGTCGTTTGGTGTGTACATGTGTACATGTATGTCATGAAGCATCAAGCAGTTAGCACGGCCAACGTATGGCCCTTACATATTTCAATCAGAAATTGCTAAATCTCCCAGCTCCAACTGAGACACCCCTCACAATAATGGTCAATGATAAGTATGCTCATCATAACCATACTTTGTGGATTATAATTTTTCACACACCATGCACAGTACAATATAAGATACAAGATAGTTCTTGTTACGATATCAATCAAGAGGGATCGATTATTGCATAGATAAACTTTACAAGGAAACAAAAACAGTTGATACTGGCCACGTTTTGCACTATAAAAAGGAAAATTAGTGTTCTACAGATGCACAGAGAATATATTGAAAGGTTCATTATACTAGATTAAGAACTTGATGGTTTTAAAAGCAATGACAACATTGACCAACTTTACTGCATTGTATCCAGTATAATTTTGCTAACTGTCGTATAAACATCGGCTGTTTTCGAAAATCCTCGATATTTACCGTGCGACTGTAGTAGGCAATGCAGGTTCTTTTTAAGATTTTCGGAAATCGAGACATCGATGGCAATTCTATGAGACCGCCGAGGGACGTTGCGCCGGATCTCAAAGTCTTCTGTGTCATCATGATGCAGAGCTGGATACATTGAGGTGAAGCGTAGATGCAGTGATCCAGCCTCGTGTAGTGGCGATTCGACTGTTTCCAGGCGATAGAGTTTGCCGCGTCAGTTTCTAGCAACTCCGGCGCTGGTTGTAAACAGAAAGAGAAAAAAGTTAAAAGGTCATGTATGAGCTGATATTTGAAATTAACGATGAGTACATGACGTGTTTAGTATATGTTGTTGTTTTAAGGTTCTTCATATTGCCAGTACTCATAATTGTAGTACTTCATGTACATGTACGTGTATATTGCGTGTTGCAACATAACATAACGTCTTATTCCCTGATTTGAGTCTGATGCTGGCGCTACTTTGGTAGGCCGGATATCTTCAAGAAGGTATAAATATGCTTGTTCATAGCACTGTCTAAGAATTGGATTAAATGTTTGATTTAGCCAATAATTCGACAGAAAGATTGCTATTGTTAAATTACGACCATCTAACTGTCGTCAAGTCATATCATACGGTAGAGCACAAACCCGGGTGCACAAACCGCTTGCCGGTCCAAAAAAATAATTATGAATTGTCGTAATCCAAATGCCAATGGACTAAAGAGGCTACCATGTGAGTTTACCAAACGGGAGGATCAGGTGACACAAATCTATGTTTCACTGAACGTGAGTTCTTACGGCGAGAACTTATATCGCCGCAAATCCGTCGCAGTTGTCTCCAAGATAGATTGTGTGCTTCTCTGTGTTACGGCAAATGTTTTTGCAATAATATACAGACCCAGTCCTGACAGACGGTGCCTTCTTCAGGCTACCGAAGGTTCGATATGTGGGAGACGCATTCCCCTCGAGATCGGAAGTACATGTAGGTTGATGGTCAATAAGGTGAGGCAGTTTTGTCATTTTCTTAAATGTCACAGCAGTTTTTTAAAATATGGAGCTCCCACCTGTGTTAGAGTTGATTATGAGAGTGTCCGATCAGCGCTCTCCACTCAATTGCCAAACCCTCTCTTAGAATAATTCAATCATTTAGGACTTTTCGGTCAATTTTCGGCAAATAATGGTAAATTCTTTAACTTCACGGCAACGTATTATCCGAAAGAACCGTTTCATGATTTTACAACTAGTGTTAAAATGAACCAATGGACTCGCGATCGAATCTCATGTTTGAGGTATATCTACACGCAGGAGTCGGTATAAGTCGTGAAGACATCACGCATATCTTCCCGAATTCTTCTGTTCATAACGACAGATTTCTCTATCTTCTCTCTATCACTCTAGGCAGCTGAAGGTAAACACTCGGCAATTATTCGGTGATCACTGCCATAAGGTATAATTATATTGGTTATCAAGAATGAAGCTGCGTCACTCTTTTCGCTCTTGACATCCCCGATTACTTCCATTTATGCAAAAAATGATGAGACACATTTCATATAAATTTGTTGTGTCTCCTTTTTGAACAAAAATATCACTCAGAACCGCGTCCACCTATACACAGACTGTTTCTTGCCATCCACCCTTTCATTACTTCGTTACCTTTATCGAACAAGAGGCAGAACTTGCTTGTGACCCTGTAACTAGTGTCCAGGCTGTTAAGAAAAAAGAAAGTCGTCCTGGGAGTGAGATGTCTGCTCAACTTGGCACCAAGGAGAAACAATCGTGTCGTAAAAAAGCTCCAGCTACCAGATCCTTCGCAACAGAGACAAAAGAAAGGAAATGCTTCTATTGTGAGGACAGTCATTTAGTACAGACATGCCCCCAGTTATCATCCAAACCCCTTAAGGAGAGACAGGACTTTGTACGATCAAACGCGCTGTGCTGGGGCTGTCTTCATAAGGGACACAGATCAAAGGACTGTAAGTCACGCCTGCAGTGTAAAGTCTGCAGCAAGAACCACCCGACTCTGTTGCATATGGAGAGATCTGAACCGGCAAAGACGACCAGGAATCTGGAGAAAGCTGACGAGAAATCTACCAAGACCACCGACAGAAAAGATGTGGAAACGGCCTTCAACCGGAGGAGTCGGACCAATGCAGCGGTAGGATGCAAGAGCTCGATGATCGTCCCAGTCTGGTTGTCCCACAAAGATCATCCCCACTCAGAGATTATGACCTACGCTATGTTAGATACACAGTCCGACACAACGTTTATCCTGGAAAGCCTTCGACAGGAACTTGGTGTTGATGGGACCATCACTAAGCTAAAACTGTCCACAATGAGTGCTCAAAACCATCTGATAGAGACTGTTAAGGTGAAAAATTTGTTAGTTAGAGGATTAACATCGGATTCTGAAGAATGACTCTCACTACCTCCGTCTTCCACTAGAGAGGTAATGCCAGCCGAGAAATCGCACATACCGACACCGGAAATGGCCGAGAAGTGGCCTCATCTAAGACTCATTGCCAAGGAGCTGCCAGCTATCCAGGACTGCAGTGTTGGGATATTGATAGGTTATGACTGTCCCAAAGCCCTCAACCCTCGAAAAGTTATCTCTGGAGTCGAGCCTACTGATCCCTTTGCACAGAAGACCGACCTTGGATGGGGAATAATTGGTATCATCGACAATCACTCAAGCAGCGACGACCCAATAGGAGTTAGCCACAAAGTTCTAACTTACAGCAATATACCCTCAGTTCAACAGAAGACCATAAAAAGGGATTTGGTTATCTCTAACGTCACAATCAAAGAGGTTCTTACAACGCTGGAGGCAGATTTCAAGGACACTGAGGATACCGGCAGCCAAGTATCAATTGAAGACAGAAGATTCGTTCACATATTGACCAGAGAGATGCACCGAAGACCGGATGGGCATTACGAGGCACCCCTGCCTTTTCGGAACGGCAAGCCAAAGGAGCTCCCAGAGAACAGACGATATTGTTTGAAAGGCTAAACAATCTAAAAACCAAGTTCAACAGGGATCCAGAATACAAGAGAAAGTACGTTGACTTTATGCAGAAGATAATCGACCGTGGAGATGCAGAATTGGCACCCCAACCACCGCTAGCAGGACAACATTGGTACCTACCCCACTTCGGAGTTTTTCACCCTAAGAAGCCGGAAAAAATACGGGTTGTATTTGATTGCCGAGTTGAATACATGGGACACTCGCTCAATCAGTACCTGCTTCCAGGCTCAGATTTGACGAACTCTTTACTGGGTATACTCTGTCGATTCAGGAAAGAGAAGATCGCAATAACATGTGATGTTGAACAGATGTTTCACCAATTTAAAGTCAACCCAGATTGTAGAGACTATTTGAGATTTTTGTGGTGGCCAGATGGTGACACTGATAAGGAGCCAGTAGACCATTTGATGTCCGTACAACTGTTTGGAGCCACCTCAAGTCCATCAGTATGCAACTTTGGCCTGAAAAAGATCGCCACAAATTATGAAGAAAAGTACGGGAGTGAAGCTGCTAACTTTGTCAGAGAGGATTTCTACTTTGATGATGGGTTAAAGTCTGTTCCCGCAGAAGATGAAGCTATTGATCTAGTGGCAAGCACAGTAGGACTCTGTTCAGAAGGGAAGTTGAGACTCCATAAATTTGCATCAAACTCTGAAAAGGTGCTGCTTACCATCGATGAAGAAAACAGAGCTATCAAAGACAGTGATCTACAGCTGGTGCCACACGTTGGTCAAAACAAAGACCAAGTCATCGAGAGAGCCTTAGGAATGTATTGGAGTATATCATCAGACCAGTTCCAGTTCAAGATAACGCTAAAGGCACGGCCAGTGACGAGACGTGGGATCCTGTCAACTATCGGCACCATTTACGACTCCTTAGGATTGATATCTCCAGTACTCCTTGTGGGACGACTCATCTTACAAGAACTCTGCTCCCTCAACCTGGATTGGGACAGCCCTCTACCAAAAGAACTACAAGACAAGTGGGAGAATTGGAGAGAGGAGCTGCACTCTTTGGAAAAGCTGAGAATACCCCGATGCATAAAGCCAGCAGATTTTGGAGAAGCTAAGTCAGTCAGCATTCATCACTTTTCAGATGCCTCACAGTTCGCCTATGGTCAGTGTTCTTATGCCAGAATGATCAACAGCCAGGGTCAGATACACTGCAGCCTCATTATAGGAAAAGCAAGAGTAGCTCCATTACGTCCTGTCACGATACCCCGCCTAGAGCTCACCGCCGCAGTCTTGTCAGCAAAGGTCGCAGCAACACTACGGAGGGAACTGAGTCTTGAGATTGACGAAGAAACCTTTTGGACGGATAGTAAAGTAACATTGGGCTACATACAGAATGAAGCAAGACGCTTTCACGTATTTGTCAGCAACAGAGTTCAGCAGATCAGGGATAGTAGTGAGCCAAGCCAATGGAAACATGTCAGAGGTCAGGACAACCCAGCTGATGAAGCTTCCAGGGGGATGACAGTTGAAAAGTTCATCACAGGCTCCATGTGGCTAAAAGGTCCAACATTCCTTTGGGAACCCGAGATTCCAGCCCAAGCTAGTAAAGAGATACCAGAGCTATCACCAGATGACCCAGAAGTGAAGACAGTTACCAGCCTAGCAGTTCAAGCAGAAAAAACGGCCTTTGAGACAGAAAACCTAAAGGCATATTCGACCTGGGAGAAGCCGAGGAGGTCTATTGCGATAATCATCAGATACAGAGATAATCTGAGACGTAAAGCCCAAGGGAAAGCTGTTATGGTCGGCCCATTGAAAGTTGAGGACCTCAGGAAAGCAGAGTTAGAAATATGCAAAGCAGTCCAACAAGAGAATTTCAGCAAAGACATCGCAGTTCTCAGAAAGCTGAAAGTGGAGAAGACAGAAAAAGATGACCAAGCCAAAGGAAGAAAACTACAGATCAAAGGAACATCTGCAATTTATCGTCTGGGTCCTTTCCTGGATGAAGACGGCGTGTTAAGAGTCGGAGGTTGCTTAAGAAGAGCTGATATTCCATCAAATTTGAGGCATCCATTCGTCCTGCCCAAATCATCCTACGTCACAACCTTGATTCTGAGACACTGTCATGAAAAGGTACTTCATGGTGGCCGCGGATTCACAGTCAGCTCAGTTAGAGAAGAGGGGTACTGGATAATTGGATGCAGGAAGGCAGTAGGCAGCTTTATTGGAAAGTGTATTACCTGTAGACGACTACGCAGACCACTCCAACAGCAGATGATGGCAGACCTTCCCAAAGATCGCCTTGAGTCAAGTCCACCGTTCAGCTTTGTTGGTGCAGATGCCTTCGGACCATTCTATGTCGGCGTCACGATTGGCAGGAAAACAACAGTCAACAGATATGGCATAGTCTTCACTTGTCTTTCAATGAGAGCTGTACATATTGAAACAGTCACCGATATGACCGCCGATGCCTTTATCAACGCACTTCGTCGATTGATTGCCATTAGAGGACCAATCTCCCTTCTACGATGTGACAGAGGAACACATTTCGTCGGCGCAAGAAACGAACTACAGAATGCATGGTCTGAGATGGATTTTGACAAAGTCCAACAGTTTCTCCTGAAACAGGAATGCAATATCGAGTTCAGGATGAATGTCCCATATGCCAGTCACCACGGGGGAGTCTGGGAACGCCAGATTCGTACCATCAGATCCATACTGTCTACAATTCTGCTGAAATCTGGAACACAACTTGACAATGAATCGCTGCAAACGTACCTGTATGAAGTCATGGCTATAATCAATGGTAGGCCACTGACTACAGACGACCTGGAGGATCCAGACTCCTTGATGCCACTCTGTCCGAATCAGCTACTGACTATGAAGTCACGGGTGGTAATTCCACCGCCTGGAGACTTCCCACGAGAAGACTTGTTTCTGAAGAAGCGTTGGCGCCGAGTGCAACATCTGGCGAACGAATTTTGGACCAAGTGGCGCAGAGACTACCTAAACAATCTACAGCCAAGACAGAAATGGAACCGAAAAGAGCGTGATTTCGTCATTGGGGATGTTGTTATCGTGAAGGATGATGATCTGCCAAGAAACCAGTGGAAACTGGCCAGAATCAACAAAGTCTTCGTTGATGAGGATCAGGTCGTTAGAACAGTCCGCCTCGCTGTCGGAAATCGATCCTTGGACAACAACGGCAAACCATTACAACAGACCACCTATTCAGAAACTCGTCCTTCTCCTTGAATCCGATCCACAGAAATCCGTCAATCAGCCAAAAGGACCTGCTGATCAACCCGGGTAATTCCCGGTCGAAGAGCCAGTTACGTTGTCTTCAAATCGATCTGAAGTCGTCTTCAAAATACGTGTCTGTGTCAGTGCACTACTCTATCGTGATATGTGGGTGAAGTGCTAGTAACCTCTCCCCACTTTTAAAAATAGCTTCTTAAGTGTTGAATTAAGTCACTACCGATGGTGATTTCTTGGGTGATGTGCTGGTAACCTCTCCCCATTACATAGTCACTTCGCAGCACCGGTGAAAGTGAAATACTAATATTGTGAAAATTGTTTAGTTTCGCCAGACACTGATTCTATCAAGACGGAAGGACCATCGCAGTGATCGCCAGTGTTCCTCATTGTGTACAAACATTGGATAGTCATCAAACTGACTAACTTTGAAAGTCTAAACTTGAACTGACTTAACTATGAAGGTCTTGAAATTGACTTTGAGACAAGGAGAGACTTCTCCAACTCATCTTGTCTGGAAATAGTAGCCTCAGTGAGTTACAGACCATCCTCCTGTCTGATTTACTGGATGTTGGAGCACCACTTTGTGCATTTGGGTTGTTATGCTAAATTTGGTAGATTCTTTGTAGAACTGTGAACTCACTGGGTATGCTGTCTCCTTTTCATGCAGCCGTGGACTACGGTGTGTTTGGTTCTATGAGAAATAAGAGTTTTCATAATGATTTGAAGGCCAGTTAAGGTGAAAGCTCATTGAACATTTTGAAATCTGGTTGTGATTTGTGAACCAGTGGTTTTTAATTTTAGGTGCAAAATGAACACCTCCGTTAGCAGTATGATTAGCATTGTCATACTTGGTATTTGATATAGTGAATATTTTGGCGATTTGCCAGGTTCATTGATTTAGCTGAGTTTAGTAAATGTTGGCAGTTTGCCAAGTTTATTTTAAAAGGTTTAAATTACCAAGAGTAATTTGGAGAGCCATGTAAGTGCGCCTAGTAAAGGCTTGGTTAGTTTACGTTTTCAAATTTGGCGCGCTTCCTTGTCAGCGGATGAGGAAGCTGGTCTGGGCATGCGCAGTGCTTTTGCCATCAACGATTTGTCACTATTTGAAATTAATGATAATTACATGACGCGTTTAATATATGCAGTTTTTTAAAGGTTTTGCATCTTGCCAGTACTCATAATAATTGTAGTGCTTCATGTACATGCATTTACGTGCATTATTACGTGTTGTTACATAACGTCTTATTCACTGCTTTGGGTCTGATGCTGGCACTACTTTGGTAGGCCGGGTATCTACAAGCTTGTTCATAGCACTGTCTACGAATTTGTTGTAATGTTTGATATAGCCAATCATTTGACAGAAAATTTGATATTCTAAATCACGACAATCCAACAGTCGTCGAGTCGTATCATACGGTAGAGCACAAACCCAGGTGCACAAACCACCGGCCGATCTCGTTGGCATAACAAAAACCTGATGAATTGTCGGAATCCGAATGCCAATGGAATAAAGAGGCTACCATGTGAGTTTACCAACCAGGAGGATCAGCTGACGCAAATCTGTTTCACTGAACGTGAGCTCTTACGGCGAGAACTTGTTGTCTCCAAGATAGAATGTGTGCTTCTATGTGTTACGGCAAATGTTCTTGCATTAATATACAGACCCAGTCCTGACGGGCGGTGCCTTATTCATGCTACGGGAGGTTCGATATGTTGGAGGCGCATTCCCCTTGAGATTGGGAGTAGGCTGATGGTCAATCAGGTGAGGATATTTTTATGGGGCTGCCACCTGTGTAAGTGTTGATTATGTGACGGGTACTCCATGAGAGTGTCCGATCAACCCTCTCCACTCAACTGCCAAACATCTCTCTTAGAATAATTCAATCATTTTGGCAGCATCGAATGAGGCTGTTAAGGATTTTGCGGTAAATTCTCGATAATTAATGGTAAATTCTTTAACTTTACGGCAAGGTATTGTCCGAAAGAATCGTGTCATCACTATGATTTTACGACTAGTGCTATTGAAGTTGCCAGGGACTTGCGATTGAATTTTTTTTGTTTGAGATATATTTGCGTGGTGGAGTTGTAATGACTCGTAAACTCATCATGCTCATCTTCCAGTATTCTTATGTTCATAACGACATATTTCTTAATCGTCTCTCTCTTGAATGTAGGCAGTTAAAGGTAAAGACTCAGTGGTTAATGGTGATCACTGACATAAGGTATAATATTGGTTATCAAGAATTAACAAATGGAATTATTACAATACACTTCTGAGGTGCTATACGTGTTGGGCCTGCACTGTTTTAACTCTGGAAACCCCCGATTCCTTCCATTTATGTAAAAAATGATATTAAAGACATATTTCATATCAATCTGTTGTGTCTCCTTTTTGTAAAAAAATCACTTTGTATTTTCCGAAGGACATGCATTGGATTGCTTTAGGCTGTCGATATTATGTCATCGAGTCTTCACTATAGCCAGCTACCATGCAAAAGTCGTCTTTCACGTGTATAATTCTGGTCGGAAAGTTATCACATCTACACTTCTTCTTCCTAGGAAGCACCCTTGCCTTCTATACTCTTTTCTTTCTTTTGAAGAAAAGAAACCGGGGTTCCTCTTACAAATGAAGCCAGCCCCGAATATTGTTGACATCATTGGAAAACAATCCACTAAAAGCACATGCAAAATACACCTCAATGAAATAGAGAATGAGTATGTTATGATCCTCGAACGCAGTGGTGTTCATCCTATGACTATTGTAATTGGTCATAAGCTGACTAGGCAAGGGGGAGAGACCAAATGGTTTATCAGGCATCTCCTCTCAGTAAATGGTGATAGCCACAATAAAGTTCTACACGGACATACCTTAACTGGACGAATGAGGCACCATTGGATGATGTTCAGCACAAAAGGTAAACACATGGTTACTTTGAAAGCGATTTGCCGCAAACCGCCATGTTCGAAAGACCGTGCTCTATTTTTAACTGCTTTTGAGGACACTGACAATCTAGATAGTGGCCACATCGTCGCGAATATCAAAGATAAAAAGAAATCGAGAAGTTGGCCGGATGCAGAAAAATATATGTCATATGTTATAGTATTACGATACAGTGGTCTTGTGAAAGGAATGTTTAAAATTGAACGACAGGAAGATATCATTGAAGTGCACCTAGACAAACGGTTACATTCGAAGTGGCGTTTTATTTCTATGATAGACAACAGGTCTCGGTATATCTATATATTGGTGTTACGATCACGGTCATTAAAACTTTACCGCTTGTCCCGTGTAGGCGAGTTCTACCGAAAGGTAGGTGAGCCTTTGACAGTAAATGAAAGGTTTGAAAAACTGGATAAGATGTCCCTGGAAAGTTTCACCAACACACTATTCATTCATGGGAAGAAAAGGAAGAAAGTGTACCCGATGATGACGGTCAGGTTACCTTGCGATGGTGAGAGTGTAAAACTCAAATCAACCGTTATTCAAAGTCACATATATTACATTTCCTTCTCACTTGACTCAAAAGGATATTATATTTATAAAAATTATCCGGCCAACAAACCGATGCGTGTAATGCGTGTTGTCCCACATACATACTAAGAGACATATAGTATATCTGTTCAAATATATGTATGCCGAATGATATCAACATGTCAGTATTCGTACAAATTTCATTCTCCATCGTCTACAAACAAAATCGTTTCAATGTACAGGGTAGCCCGTAAAAGGTCGACCGTACTTTTACCACCCAAAAACCCAGCGCTTAAAGTCAGGAGTAGTTGTGCAGTTGTTCGGATTCAGTTGTTTACTTAACCAAGGTGTAGAAAATGTGGGAGTGTTTGTTTCTCTTTTCAAACAAAGGGTTAGGGATTGTGCACTTCAAACATGGAGTGGCGATGTTGATCAGTCGGTCTCACTAGCTCATTATAAGTTGGTTAAATCCCTTTTTAAACAGAAAGGTATTTGAATACTTTGTTAATTGATATGTTCAGACACTGTTTTGTTAGTTTCCGTTACGCTTCTTTATTCAATAGATACGGTAGAGAAGCCTTAGAATGCCTTAGAAGCCTTAGAATGCCATAGCCTTAGAAGCCTCAGAAGTTTTTGTGATAGAAATGAGATAGATGATGATTTTCATTTTCTGAATGTATGTCCATTCCACGCAGATTTAAGACAAGAGTTTTTGCCATCAGTACGGCCTGATCTACCCTCTTTTATCAATGTAATGACACCAAATTCTTGTATAACTATTAGAAATATATCAATCTTTACTGCATGCATTGTAAACTTGGAGCCGCCGTTTGTACTCTCTGTAAGAGTTGCATATTGTTAAATTTGTATGGGCCGGAGGCCTCATATGAACAAAATAATAATAATAATACTCATGACTTCTCGTAACAAAATTCGTTTTAGAGCTAAAGCCTCGGGACCGAATTTATACATCTTCGTGTCATTTTTTTTTCGAAAGAGATTCTCCTTCCACTGCTTGTGCAGGTGCTTTGCGTTTGAGAGATGTGGAAAAATGCTATCCGTTTTTCGGGCCACCCTGGACAGATGGTGAGAGTGACACAACATTACGATGTAGATTGGTCAAAAGCCGTCCATGTGATAGGACACTCAATCATCCCTTTCTGCAGAAACGTACACGCATCCTCATGACTGTAGTTATCTGGTCGATGATGGCACGTTTCACTGGACGGGTAACTGCTATGAAATGCTATCAACCGCGGTAGAGATTGCCAGCCAAGAAAGGTGATTCCAGGGATTTTGAAAACTTCGGTATTATTTTGACCTCATATTTTTTTGCGATCCCTTGATGGGAATCGGCAATACATTTTGTCGTTTGGTGTGTACAGGTGTATGTCATGAAGCCTCAAACAGTTACCACGGCCAACGTATGGCCCTTACATATTTCAACCAGAAATTGCTAAATCTCCCAGCTCCAACTGAGACACCCCTCACAATAATGGTCAATGATAAGTATGCTCATCATAACCATACTTTGTGGATTATAATTTTTCACACTCCATGCACAGTACAATATAAGATACAAGATAGTTCTTGTTACGATATCGATCATGAGGGATCGATTATTGCATGGATAAACTTTACAACGAAACAAAAACAGTTGATACTGGCCACGTTTTGCACTATAAAAAGGAAAATTAGTGTTCTACAGATGCACAGAGAATATATTGAAAGGTTCATTATACAAGATTAAGAACGTGATGGTTTTAAAAGCAATGACAACATTGACCAACTTTACTGCATTGTATACAGTATAATTTTGCTAACTGTCGTATAAACATCGGCTGTTTTCGAAAATTCTCGATATTTACCGTGCGGCTGTAGTAGGCAATGCAGGTTCTTTTTAAGATGAAATCGAGACATCTATGGCAATTCTATGAGACCGCCGAGGGACGTTGCGTCGGATCTCAAAGTCTTGTGTGTCATCATGATGCAGAGCTGGATACACCGAGGTGAAGCGTAGATGCAGTGATCCAGCCTTGTGTAGTGGCGATTCGACTGTTTCCGGGCGATAGAGTTTGCCGCGTCAGTTTCTAGCAACTCCGGCGCTGGTTGTAAACAGAAAGAGAAAAAAGTTAAAAGGTCATGTATGAGCTGATATTTGAAATTAACGATGAGCACATGACGTGTTTAGTATATGCTGTTGTTTTAAGGTTCTTCATATTGCCAGTACTTATAATTGTAGTACTTCATGTACATGTACGTGTATACTGCGTGTTGCAACATAACGTCTTATTCGCTGATTTCAGTCTGATGCTGGCGCTACCTTGGTAGGCCGGATATCTACAATAAGGTATAAATAAGCTTATTCATAGCACTGTCTAAGAATTGGATTAAATGTTTGATTTAGCCAATCATTCGACATAAAGATTGCTGTTCTTAAATTACGACCATCTAACAGTCGTCAAGTCATATCATACGGTAGGAGCGCAAACCCGGGTGAACAAACCGCTTGCAGGTCCCAAAAAATAATTATGAATTGTCGTAATCCAAATGCCAATGGACTAAAGAGGCTACCTTGTGAGTTTACCAACCGGCAGGATCAGGTGACACAAATCTATGTTTCACTGAACGTGAGTTCTTACGGCGAGAACTTATATCGCCGCAAATCCGTCGCAGTTGTCTCCAAGATAGATTGTGTGCTTCTCTGTGTTACGTCAAATGTTTTGCAATAATATACAGACCCAGTCCTGACAGACGGTGCCTTCTTCAGGCTACCGAAGGTTCGATATGTGGGAGACGCATTCCCCTCGAGATCGGAAGTACATGTAGGTTGATGGTCAATAAAGTGAGGGAGTTTTTGTCATTTTCTTAAATGTCACAGCAGTTTTTTAGAATATGGAGCTGCCACCTGTGTAAGTGTTGATTATGAGAGTGTCCAATCAGCGCTCTCCACTCAACTACCAAACCCTCTCTTAGAATAATTAAATCTTTTAGGACTTCTCGGTCAATATTTGGCAAATACTGGTAAATTCTTTAACCTCACGGCAACGTATTATCCGAAAGAACCGTTTCATGATTTTACAACTAGTGTTAAAATGAACCCATGGACTTGCGATCGAATCTCATGTTTGAGGTATATCTACACGCAGGAGTCGGCATTAGTTGTGAAGACATCATGCATATCTTCCCGAATTCTTATGTTTATAACGACAGATTTCTCTACCTTCTCTCTATCACTCTAGGCAGCTGAAGGTAAACACTCGGCAATTATTCGGTGATCACTGCCATAAGGTATAATTATATTGGTTATCAAGAATTAAGCTGCGTCACTCTTTTCGCTCTTGACATCCCCGATTACTTCCATTCATGCAGAACATGATGAGACACATTTCATATAAATTTGTTGTGTCTCCTTTTTGAAGAAAAATATCAATCTGAATATGACATGAAATAGATTGCTTTTGCATGTATGCTTTTGATATTATGTCAACGGGTCTTCAGGTATACTATAGCCAACCACGCAACAGTCGTCTTTCAAGTATAGAATTCTTGCTCAAACGTTATCACGTCTAGACTTCCTCTTCCTAGGAAGCAATCTTGTCTTCTATACTCTTTTCTTGCTTTTGAAGAAAAAAAGCCGGGGTATCTCTTACAAATGAAGCCGCCCCAAAATATTTTTAGCATTATTGGAAAACAGTACACTGAAAGTAAAATAAACCTCAATGAAATAGAGAATGAGTATGTTATGATCCTCAAACGCAGTGGTGTTCATCCTATGACTATTGTAATCGGTCATAAGCTGACTAGGCAAGGGGGAGAGACCAAATGGTTTATCAGGCATCTCCTCTCAGTAAATGGTGATTGCTACAATAAAGTTCTACACGGACATACCTTAACTGGACGAATGAGGCACCATTGGCTGATGTCTAGCACAAAAGGTAAGCACAAGGTTACTTTGAAAACGATTTGCCTCAAACCACCATGTTCGAAAAATCGTGCCGACTTTTTAACTGCTTTTGAGGACGCTGACAATCTGGATAGCGGACACATCGTCGCGAATATCAAAGATAAAAAGAAATCGAGAAGTTGGCCGGATGCAGAAAAATATATGTTTTATGTTATTATATTGCGATACAGTGGTCTTGTAAAAGGAATGTTTAAAATTCAACGACAGAAAGATATCATTGAAGTGCACCTAGACAAACGGTTACATTTGAGTTGAGATAGATGATGATTTTCAATTTCTGAATGTATGTCCATTCCATGCAGATTTAAGTCAAGAGTTTTTGCCATCAGTACGGCCTGATCTGCCCTCTTTTATCAATGTAATGACATCAAATTCTTGTATAACTATTAGAAATATATCAATCTTTTTGTATAGAGCTAGAGAAAAAAATATGTTATCGCATGTATTGTAGACTTGGAGCCACCGTTTGTACTCTCTGTAAGAGTTGCATATTGTTAAATTTGTATGGGCCGGAGGCCTTATATGAACAAAATAATAATAATAATACTCATGACTTCTCGTAACAAAATTCGTTTTAGAGCTAAAGCCTCTGGACCGAGTCTATATATCTTTGTATCATTTTTTTTTCGAGAGAGATTCTCCTTCCACTGCTTGTGCAGGTGCTTTGCGTTTAAGAGATGTAGAAAAATGCTATCCGTTTTTTGGGCCACCCTGGACAGATGGTGAGAGTGACACAACATTACGGTGTAGATTGCTCAAAAGCCGTCCATGTGATAGGACACTCAGTTATCCCTTTCTGCAGAAACGTGCACGCATCCTCATGACTGTAGTTATCTGGTCGATGATGGCACGTTTCACTGGACTGGGAACTGCTATGAAATGCCATCAACCGCGGCAGAGATTGCCAGCCTAGAAAAGTGAATCCAGGGATTTTGAAAACTTCGGTATTATTTTGACTTCGAATTTTTTTGAGATCCCCTGAAAAGAATCGGCAATACATTTTGTCGTTTGGTGTGTACAGGTGTATGTCATGAAGCATCAAACAGTTAGCAAGGTCAACGTATGGCCATTACATATTTCAATCAGAAATTGCTAAATCTCCCAGCTCCAACTGAGACACCCCTCACAATAATGGTCAATGATAAGTATGCTCATCATAACTATACTTTGTGGATTATAATTTTCACACTCCATGCACAGTACAATATCAGATACAAGATAGTTCTTGTTACGATATCAATCATGAGGGATCGATTATTGCATGGATAAACTTTACAAGGAAACAAAAACAGTTGATACTGGCCACGATTTGCACTATAAAAAGGAAAATTAGAATTCTACAGATGCACAGAGAATATATTGAAAGGTTCATTATACTAGATTAAGAACGTGATGGTCTTAAAAGCAATGACAACATTGACCAACTTTACTGCATTGTATACAGTATAATTTTGCTAACTGTCGTATAAACATCGGCTGTTTTCGAAAATCCTCGATATTTACCGTGCGACTGTAGTAGGCAATGCAGGTTCTTTTTAAGATTTTCGGAAATCGAGACATCGATGGCAATTCTATGAGACCGCCGAGGGACGTTGCGCCGGATCTCAAAGTCTTGTGTGTCATCATGATGCAGAGCTGGATACATCGAGGTGAAGCGTAGATGCAGTGATCCAGCCTCGTGTAGTGGCGATTCGACTGTTTCCGGGCGATAGAGTTTGCCGCGTCAGTTTCTAGCAACTCCGGCGCTGGTTGTAAACAGAAAGAGAAAAAATTTAAAAGGTCATGTATGAGCTGATATTTGAAATTAACGATGAGTACATGACGTGTTTAGTATATGTTGTTGTTTTAAAGTTCTTCATATTGCCAGTACTCATAATTGTTGTACTTCATGGACATGTACGTGTATACTGCGTGTTACAACATAACGTCTTATTCACTGATTTGAGTCTGATGCTGGCACTACTTTGGTAGGCCGGATATCTACAGGAAGGTATAAATAAGCTTGTTCATAGCACTGTCTAAGAATTGGATTAAATGTTTGATTTAGCCAATCATTCGACAGAAAGATTTCTGTTCTTAAATTACGACCATCTAGCAGGCGTCAAGTCATATCATACGGTAGAGCGCAAACTCGGGTGCACAAACCGCTTGCAGGTCCCAAAAAAATAATTATGAATTGTCGTTATCCAAATGCCAATGGACTAAAGAGGCTACCATGTGAGTTTACCAACCGGGAGGATCAGGTGACACAAATCTATGTTTCACTGAACGTGAGTTCTTACGGCGAGAACTTATATCGCCGCAAATCCGTCGCAGTTGTCTCCAAGATAGATTGTGTGCTTCTCTGTGTTACGTCAAATGTTTTTGCAATAATATACAGACCCAGTCCTGACAGACGGTGCCTTCTTCAGGCTACCGAAGGTTCGATATGTGGGAGACGCATTCCCCTCGAGATCGGAAGTACATGTAGGTTGATGGTCAATAAGGTGAGGCAGTTTTGTCATTTTCTTAAATGTCACAGCAGTTTTTAAAAATATTGAGCTGCCACCTGTGTTAGTGTTGATTATGAGAGTGTCCGATCAGCGCTCTCCACTCCACCTTCTCTCTATCACTGCAGGCAGCTGAAAGTAAACACTCGGCAATTATTCGGTGATCACTGCCATAAGGTATAATTATATTGGTTATCAAGAATTAAGCTGCGTCACTCTTTTCGCTCTTGACATCCCCGATTACTTCCATTTATGCAAAAAATGATGAGACACATTTCATATAAATTTGTTGTGTCTCCTTTTTGAAGAAAAATATCAATCTGAATATGACATGAAATAGATTGCTTTTGCATGTATGCTTTTGATATTATGTCAACGGGTCTTCAGGTATACTATAGCCAACCACGCAGCGGTAGTCTTTCAAGTATAGGATTCTTGCTCAAACGTTATCACGTCTAGACTTCCTCTTCCTAGGAAGCAATCTTGTCTTCTATACTCTTTTCTTGCTTTTGAAGAAAAAAAGCCGGGGTATCTCTTACAAATGAAGCCTCCCCAAAATATTTTTAGCATTATTGGAAAACAGTACACTGAAAGTAAAATAAACCTCAATGAAATAGAGAATGAGTATGTTATGATCCTCGAACGCAGTGGTGTTCATCCTATGACTATTGTAATTGGTCATAAGCTGACTAGGCATGGGGGAGAGACCAAATGGTTGATCAGGCATCTCTTCTCACTAAATGATGATTGCCACGTAAACATGCTACACGGACACACCTTAACTGGACGAATGAGGCACCATTGGATGATGTTTTGCACAAAAGGGAAGCACAAGGTTACTTTGAAAGCGATTTGCCTCAAACCACCATGTTCGAAAGACCGTGCTCTATTTTTAACTGCTTTTGAGGACACTGACAATCTGGATAGCGGACACATCGTCGCGAATATCAAAGAAAAATCAAGAAGTTGGCCGGATGCAGAAAAATACATGTTATATGGTATAGTATTGCGATACAGTGGTCTTGTGAAAGGAATGTTTAAAATTGAACTACAGGAAATTATCATTGAATTACACCTAGACAAACGGTTAAATTCGAGGTGGCGTTTTATTTCAATGATAGACAACAGGTCTCGGGATATCTATATATTGGTGTTACGATCACAGTCATTGAAACTTTACCGCTTGTCCCGTTTAGGCGACTTTTACCGAAAGGTAGGTGAGCCTTTGACAGTAAATGAAAGTTTTGAAAAACTGGATAAGATGTCCCTGGAAAGTTTCACCAACACACTATTCATTCATGGGAAGAAAATGAAGAAAGTGTACCCGATGATGACGGTCAGGTTACCTTGCGATGGTGAGAGTGTAAAACTCAAATCAACCGTTATTCAAAGTCTCACCTGGTACATTTCCTTCTTACTTGATCCAAAAGGATATTATATTTATAAACCTTTTCCGGCCAACAAGCCGATGCATGTGATGCGCGTTGTCCCTAATACATATTGAGAGATATAGTATATGAACATGTACATGTATGCCGAATGTTATCAACATGTCAGTATTCGTACAAATTTCTTTCTCCATCGTCTACACACAAAATTCCAAGGTGCAGGGTAGCCCGCAAAGAATTCGACCATACTTTTACCACCCACAAACCCAGTAGTAGTTTTGCAGTTGTTGGAATTCAGTTGTTTCGGCAGCCTACTTCTCATAACAAAATTAGCTCTAGATATCTTCGTGTTATTTTTTCTCGAGAGAGAGATTCTCCTTCCACTGCTTGTGCAGGTGCTTTGAGTTTGAGATGTGGAAAAATGCTATCCAGTTTTTGGGCCATCCTCAGTTACTGCAGAAACGTGCATGCAACTTCATGACTTTAGTTATCTAGTGGATTATGGTACGTTACACTGGACGAGGAACTGCTGTGAAATGCTATCAACCGCGGCAGAGATTGCCAGCCTAGAAAGGTGCATCCCGGGATTTTAAACTTCGGTATTATTTTGACTTCAGATTTTTTTTAGATCCCTGATGGGAATCGGCAATACATTTTGTCGGTTGGTGTGTACATGTGTATGTCATGAAGCGTCAAACAGTTACCACAGCCAACGTATGGCCCTTACAGATTTCAATCAGAAATTGCTAAATCTCCCAGCTCCAACTGAGACATCCCTCACAATAATGATCAATGATAAATTTGCTCACCATAACCATACTTTATGGATTTTTTTTCACACTCCATGCACAGTACAAAAAAGGGAGTTCTTTTTACGATATCGACCACGAGGGATCGATTATTGCATGGATAAACTATACAACGAAAAAAAACAGCTGATACTGGCCACGTTTTGCACAATAAAAAGGAAAATTAGTATTCTACAGATGCACAGAGAATATATTGAAAGGTTCATTATACTAGATTTTTGAAAGCAAAGACAACATTGACCAACTTTACTGCATTGTCCCCAGTTTGATTTTGCTCACTCTCGTATAAACGTCGGCTGTTATACTTACCGTGTCGCTGTAGGAGGCAATGCAGGTTCTTTTTAAGATTTTCGGATATCGTGATATTTGTGGCACTTTGTGGGAGCGTTCTTGCTGCGTTCATTTGCGGGCATCACATCAGAGTCTTTCAACTATTTATTTAAAGGACTCTGATCATGCATACAATACACGTTTTTCGTCGTGCAATGGACGCCAATACTGGTAGAGATAATATGCTGGTATATAATGTCTGCTTGGAGAATGCTTCAGCGCCAGGGATGCCACACCAACACACCTCAATGAGTCCAATCCCGCCTTAGCAAGCAATTCTATAAGACCGCCGAGCTACGTTGCGCCGGATCTCAAAGTCTCGTGTGTCATCATGATGCAGAGCTGGATACATCGAGGTGAAGCGTAGATGCAGTGAGCCAGCCTCGTGTAGTGGCGATTCGGCTGTTCCCAGGCGATAGAGTTTGCGTCGCTCTCTAGCAACTCCTTCGCGGGTAGTATACAGAAATAGACAAAAACTTAAAAACCTAGTTTTAGGAAGACATGTACAAGCTTATATTTTAAATTAAAGATTACATGACGCGTTTAGTATTTGCAGTTTTTTTAAGGTTATGCATCTTGCCAGTACTCATAATATTGTAGTGCTTCATGTACATGCATTTACGTGCATTATTGCGTGTTGTTACATAACGTCTTATTCACCGCTTTGAGTCTGATGCTGGCACTACTTTGGTAGGCCGGATATCTACAAGAAGGTATAGATAAGCTTGTTCATAGCACTGTCTACGAATTTGATGTAATGTTTGATATAGCCAATCATTCGACAGAAAATTTGATATTCTTAAATCACGACAATCCAACAGTCGTCGAGTCGTATCATACGGTAGAGCACAAACCCAGGTGCACAAACCACCGGCCGATCTCGTTGGCATAACAAAAACCTGATGAATTGTCGGAATCCGAATGCCAATGGACTAAAGAGGCTACCATGTGAGTTTACCAACCAGGAGGATCAGCTGACGCAAATTTATGTTTCATTGAACGTGAGCTCTTACGGCGAGAACTTATATCGCCGCAAATCCGTCGCAGTTGTCTCCAAGATAGAATGTGTGCTTCTCTGTGTTACGGCAAATGTTCTTGCAATAATATACAGACCCAGTCCTGACGGGCGATGCCTCATTCATGCTACGGGAGGTTCGATATGTGGGAGGCGCATTCCCCTTGAGATTGGGAGTAGGCTGATGGTCAATAAGGTGAGGATATTTTTATGGGGCTGCCACCTGTGTAAGTGTTGATTATGTGACGGGTACTCCATGAGAGTGTCCGATCAACCCTCTCCACTCAACTGCCAAACCCTCTCTTAGAATAATTCAATCATTTTGGCAGCATCGAATGAGGCTGTTAAGGATTTTTCGGTAAATTCTCGATAATTAATGGTAAAGTCTTTAACTTCACGGCAAGGTATTGTCCGAAAGAACCGTGTCATCACTATGATTTTACAACTAGTGCTATTGAAGCTGCCAGGGACTTGCGATTGAATTTTTTTTGTTTGAGATATATTTGCGTGGTGGAGTTGTAATGACTCGTCAACACATCATGCTCATATTCCAGTATTCTTATGTTCATAACGACATATTTCTTAATCGTCTCCCTCTTGAATGTAGGCAGTTAAAGGTAAAGACTCAGTGGTTAATGGTGATCACTGACATAAGGTATAATATTGGTTATCAAGAATTAACAAATGGAATTATTACAATACACTTCTGAGGTGCTATACGTGTTGGGCCTGCACCCTTTTAACTCTGGAAACCCCCGATTCCTTCCATTTATGTAAAAAATGATATGAAAGACATATTTCATATCAATCTGTTGTGTCTCCTTTTTGTAAAAAATCACTTTGTATTTTCCGAAGGACATGAATTGGATTGCTTTAGGCTGTCGATATTATGTCATCGAGTCTTCACTATAGCCAGCTACCATGCAAAAGTCGTCTTTCACCTGTATAATTCTGGTCGGAAAGTTATCACATTTACACTTCTTCTTCCTAGGAAGCACTCTTGCCTTCTATACTCTTTTCTTGCTTATGAAGAAAAGAAACTGGGGTTCCTCTTACAAATGAAGCCAGCGCCAAATATTGTTGACATCATTGGAAAAAACCCGCAGTGACCCAGTTGACTCGTTAAAAACTTTCCGAAGTATAGTGTGCGAATAAAACAGATGACATGGATGAAGAAAAGAACTATTGAAGTAAACACCCATTCCTACGACGCTACGACATTGCCAGTGTGTGTGTCTTGCCTATAACATAAATAACTTTTAGCTGGGCGGCATTATGCCCTGGGGCCGGTTGCACAAAAGTTATGGTGATAAAAGTATGTTAGTTTATCTTTTTATGTTAATGTCCCTAACTTAGCGTAAGCTAACATAACGCTAAAATTGAGTTTCACAAATCAATGTTAGGCCCAATGTTAACTAACGCTACTTTTAAGTAAATCAATGTTAGTTGCTAGGGAGTGGCCACAAGGACCGGGGATAACTGCAGGGAAAAATGGAACCAGCAGCTTTCAAAGGCGAAAGAGATCCATTCCCTGCAGCAAAAACACCAGAGAGGGACTGGCGGAGGGGGAAAGATGCCACAGGCCGACCCTACACTGCAGAGAATAATAGAAACATTCGAAAAAGACGCAGCATTCAGAGGCATCACTGGTGGATTTGAGTCTGCAGGTAGGTACACCAGGCTCCGATTTAGCCTAATTAGGCCATAAAACGCTATCTACTTCTACCAGCATATATTTCTGAACATAGGCCTAAGCCTTACATAGGTCTTGATTTCATAGCCTGATGTCAATCTTCAAAAACATTGGTGGAATTAAGCTCAACTCGGCCCTACCCTGGCTAAGTTCAAAGTATGTCGTCTGGTGCCTGCATCGATATTGGCACTCTGCCAGCCATTTCTGTTGGACTTCCTGTGTGTATAGCGACCATGTGTACATGCTGACATGACAGTGCATGCATGCATTTTTCAAGCGGCCGAAAGTACAGCTTTTCATGACCGTCACTTAGAAATAGTACCATAGTAGTTGACTTCATAGCTCTATAAATCAAATTCATCAGCAGATAAGGTAGTTCAACTGCACAAAAGTACAGAAAATGTGGTTATTCGCTGCTCCAAATACGCGCTTGCAAATTTCCCGACTCCATATTTCTAAACGCACTGAGCATGCCCAGTAAGTGTATGGAACGCAAAGTTTGCAAATAGTACTATACAGGGTGAAACAGAAATAAGTTCCAATATAAATATTTGTTAATACTTTTAATTTATTCAATAAGTCATGTGAATTACCTCAAAAAATTAACAAAATGATCGCAATTGTACACATTAGGCCTATTGTTAAGCTGACATCACCCTGTTTTAATGGAATATCATAGAAATTTGGATTTTCAATGGATTTAATTAGAATTTATTGATTTTTCCCGCCAATTTATGTGATTCATTCCCTTAAAACTTTAAAACTTTCATTTGTTAATATTTTCAGTAACCACACCTATAAAGGCTACAGCAGCAGTCTCCCTCCATGCTACATTACCTGATCTGGCTGGTTGGACTCCTGGTAAGTTCAATTTAAAGGTGCTGGAAGCTCGATGATAAATATGCCCATGTCAATTAAGAGCCGAGTATTTCTTAGACTATGATACATTACATTGGTACCGGTATACAATGGAAGAAATACAAGTAGGCCTACTGAGAAACAGAAAGCGACCCGGTTAGACATCATGCGTCTTTAATTTAGAAATAGTAAAATTATTTTTTATGATAATTTCATTTAATTTTTCAGTAAATCAAGCTGCAGATGTTGATGTCGACTGCTCAGATGCAGTGGTTGTGGCAACCTTTGATCGTCAACCACACGAAACACACATAGAGGGAGCCACAATAAGTCTTGGTATGCTATTAGATACAGGTTCGGTCTTTCAGTAGGCTATTAGGCCCGGGGTCTAATACTGTATCGATGCTGATAGCCTGGCCCACACCTCATATATCAAGGCATTTGCATTTTGGATATTTGAATCTATATTTGCCAGAGTATTGGTTGCAAAACATTTTGTGACCTTTCGTGATTTGATATTTATCATCATATAGGCCGAACTGTCATTTTTTATTCTAGATTCTCAACAGACGATGACAGCCACTGCAATGACTGCCCCAAAATCTCCAGCCAAAAAGAAGGCCAAACTGTGCAAAGTCACTGGTGAGTAGTTGGGACTCTAGAATGGCGAAGCCTTTCTTGATTTTAAGCAGTCCCTACATGAATCAATCAAATGTGCTAAAATGAGCTCTGGCCGTTCACAAAGTGACAAAATTGAAGTGCTGTGTGATCCATTTAACCCGTCATAATTTGTTTCATTCTCTCCTAGGTGCCAGGAAAGCACATGCGAAGGGTCTGCTGACAGACGCCATGTGCCGACAGAAGACTCAGCAGGATGTATTTAACATGCAGCTTGAGGTCCTTGAGGCAACTCTTGTTACGCAGAAGGCCACAACACGTACTCAGGAAGTTCTTCAGAAAGAGGCTGGCGTTCGAATAGAAAAGCTACAGCTGGAGATTGCTCTGCTGAAGGAAAAGGAGTTCTTGGGTCTGTCGGGCATTGAACTGTAAATTTATGTGTAAATAGTATCTATGTTTATAGGATTTGAATTTTTTAAATATCAAATATATTAAATAGTAAATATATAGTAAATATCAAGTTATTTAAAACACAAAGGGAATGTATCAAAATTAGAAGCTACAGTGTCAGTGACATGATGAAAATGTTATGGTATATTTCTTACGCGAGTGTTGATTATGCAATACATATAGTTATAGTTTTTAAGTTTGAAATTGGAAAATTCACTGGCTGTAGCTTCCACTGTTTTGATATATCCCCTCACTCAGGTTGCAGTGGTTCACAGTCAATTAAGCAAAGTAGCGATTGGCGAGGTAGTCCCTGTAAACACTGCCAGAGTTTGGGCCAGCATACTCCTCATCATCATCTTCATCATCTTCTTCGTCATCACTGTCGTCGTCTTCTGGCCGGGGGTCACGTTCTCCTCTCATCTTTGCAATATTATGCAGGACAAAACAGGCAGAGATGATTATAACTACACGGTCTGGCTGCATACGAATCTCCCCATGGAGAACATGGAACCTCCTCTTTAACACTCCAAAGGCATGTTCTATCCTCACTCTTGTGGCACATAACGAAGTGTTCAATCTCTGCTGGGCTTCTGTTGTGGGTGCTCCGTACGGGACGATGAGATACGGCATACAAGGGTATCCACTATCTCCTAGCAACAGTCCATCTTCACCTCTGGGGTTTGTCAGTTCCAGGTGCTCTTTAAGGTCACTGTTCCTCCAAATAAAGGCATCATGGGTTGCCCCTGGCCAACGTGCAACTACATTGGTGAATTTTCCTGAAAAGGAAATGTATCATTTTAGTTAGGAGGGCTATTGATCATTATTACACGACCACTCCGTATTTTATTATATTCAACATATTTCAGCATCAACAAGTTTCTATGCAATTAACGATGAAAAAATACAAAAACTATGCGTATTCTATCTTTATGAGCAACAGTGTACAAGAGATAATTTTTGCATAAATGGCATTCCATATGTTTTGTTGGTCAGGCAATCATGGAATTGGTCAACGTTCGTTTACCAAAAAAAGGCATGTCAGTCATGGTGCATGTCATGATGTCGAGGATGTGGCGCTTGTTGTGATATCATGGATATTGGCCCTAGTATTTAGCATGTTTTCAGGTATAATTATAAAAGTAATTACCCTTATCGTCAACCACTGCTTGCACGTTGATGAAGTGATATCCCTTCCTGTTTACAAAAGATGCTCCGTAGGCTGGAGCTGGAGGAACTTGCGCGGGTTGTTCTGCTTCTTCCATGGCTTCGCCTTCGCGATCTGCAGGCATGGGCAGTGCAGGTGCATGTGCAGGATCAGGAGCATGTAGGCCTATCTGGTCATCTCGCATCTCCTGGTCATTCTCAGCAGCATTGGCTGGTTCTGGGATGTGATCAGCATCAGGACGTGGCTCACTGGGGCATATTTTTCTGATGTGCGTGCCGTCGATGCATCCCAATACTTTGGGAAAATGTGAGATCGCATAGAATCCAGCTTGAATTCGACGCCTCTCCTCCACCGACTGGGGCCACACAATAAAATCGTCCCGTGCAGCATCTAACAGGCCAGCCACCCTGTGCACCACACGACTTACACTAGCTTTGTCACCGAAAGTGTCCCCAATAACTTCAAAGAAAGCTCCAGATGCAAAATAACGGAGAGCAATCAAGACTTGCACCTCAGGCGAAATTGCATGGCTTCTGTTGGTCGCACTTTCAATGTCCTCCCTGAGCATATCAACTATCAAAACAATGGTTTCTCTGCAAAAACGGTATCTTTTAAAAAGTTTTTTGTCATTGAAGAACTCCAAGTGGTTGATTCTTTCTCTAAAATGCCGTGGAGCTTGAAAAAATGGCTGGAAAGCCACAAACAGGGCCTGGTTGTCCACCATTTTGTTTCAACTAACTCCAAAATAGGGATTTATCTTGGGGTTGTGTTGGATACTGTGTTATGTTACACCCTGTATAATAATATCAGTAGTGGTCGCACAAATGTGCTTGTGTTGTAGCCATCTGGGGCTTGTCACAACTTCCGGTATAATCACCAATAAACCAGTTTACTGTTGTTATGAAATCCATCTATAGTTCCTAAATCTGATATCTTCCAAGGATCAAGACATGACATTTGGCGACGAGGGTAAACTAACTTTCGGCAACATCACTTCGTAAGCGGTATCTCGCGTGTATCTGTGCATAAATCGAGGCAGAATCGGGGCAGAACCCTGCTCGGTTGCTCTGCGCACATCATCATACATCGTATCGGCCAGTGCAGTGCATCGTATCGTAGCTTCGGGATAACCTTTCAATCATCATGTCGATAAAACCCAAGCTAGCAGAGTTGGAACATTTCCCTCTTGAGCCTAAAGAAACGGCAGCCTCCCGTTGGGAGCAATATACCAAGCGTTTTGATAACTTTTTAGTTGCAACCAATATCACCAATCAAATCCGCCAGAGGGCAATGTTGTTGCACTGTGTGGGCGAGGAACTGTTCACGATATTCGAAATATCCCTGATCGAGGCGCTGCTGATGATTACGCTGCGTGCAAGAATGCAATCAAAGCATATTTTCAACCAGCCAAGAACGTTGAATTCGAAACCTACAGCTTTCGTCAGGCTCGGCAAAAGCCGGATGAATCGACTGACCAGTATCATGTTCGGCTCCGAAAACTGAGCATTCATTGTGAGTTTCATGATGTGGATCGTGAGATTAAATCGCAGATCGTACAAACTTGTCGTGACTCTGAAGTTCGTCAAAAGGCTTTGCGGGACCCCAACCTCACCTTACAGCAACTCTTAGCCTATGCTAGGGCTAGAGAGGCTAGCGGGGTTCAGGCCAAGGCTATGGTTGATGGACACGAAACCGTTATCAAGAAAGTGGAGTCACAGAACAATCGATCGAAACCAAAAAAGTTTGTACCCAAAGCAAAACCGAAGTCGAAAGACTTAACTTGTGGCTTGTGTGGGGGACCGTACCCTCATGAGAACGAATGCCCTGCAAAGGGGAAAAGCTGCAATAACTGTGGTATCATGAACCATTATGCTAGGGTTTGCCGGAAATCGAAACAGGCAAAACAGGGAACTCAGGCTGGTCAATCAGCAAAACCGAGATTCAGCCAAAGGCACAAGCAGCATCATGTTGGTGATGACGATACGTACGGTTACAGCAATAATCAGAACCGGCCTTGGGAGGACACTTACAACTTGTTCAATACGGAGTCCGAGGATCCAAACAAGTTCCCTAAGCGTAGAAAGCAGGCATGGGCAGAGTCGCCTATCACGCCATATACCGTCGATGCTATAATCAATGGCGTGAATATAACGTTTGAAGTCGACACCGGGGCTTCAAAAACCATTGTGAGTCAGGATGAGTTCGATAGACTGCGCACAGGGACAGAAACTTTAAATCTTGAACCAGCTTCGGTGAAGTTACGTACGTATACTGGCGAAGAATTTCGACCATCAGGCATGTGTGTAGTTCCTGTTACGTATGAGGACCAACAGGCGGAGCTGTCTATCCTAGTCGTGCCCGGAGATCGTCCAAATCTGCTAGGACGAGACTGGATGTCAAAATTGTGTCTGAAGTGGCAAACAATTTTCGAGACTCATTCTGTGCATGAGAAGATAAATCAGCGCATCAGTGAAATAAAAGTTGTGTTGTCGAAGTATCGCGACTTGTTTAAACCAGGCCTGGGCAAGATCAAAACCAAGGCAAAACTACATATCGATCCAAACGTAGTACCGGTATTTCATAAAGCGCGTCCAGTACCGTATGCACTTCTCGAGGCAATTGATAAGGAACTTGACAGATTGTTAGCTCTGGGTATCATTGAACCTGTGGCTCAATCCGACTGGGCTGCACCGATCGTGCCTGTTCGTAAACCAAATGGGCAAGTTCGTATCTGTGGTGATTTTAAACTCACTGTCAATCAGGCTACCAGGGGGAACCAATACCCAATACCAAAGATAGCTGATCTGTATGCTAAGTTGGCCGGAGGGCAGACCTTTACCAAGATTGATATGTCGGATGCCTACCTACAGATGGAGCTAGACGATGCTTCGAAAGAACTAGTAGTTATCAACACACACCGTGGGTTATTTCGCTATAACCGTCTAGCGTTCGGCATTTCTTCCGCCCCTGGCATCTTTCAGAGAACAATGGACAATCTATTACAAGGACTTGATCATGTCGTTGTGTACCTCGACGATATCTTAGTTACGGGCAAGACCGCTCAGGAACACCTGGCTAATCTCGAGAAAGTTCTGAAACGGCTGCTAGACGCAGGGTGGCGGTTAAGAGAAGAGAAATGTACATTCAATGCTGATGCTGTTGTGTACTTGGGTCACCGCATTGATAAGGATGGCTTGCATCCTGTCCCCGAAAAGGTTGAGGCCATTGTCAAAGCACCACCACCGGAGAACATCCAACAACTGCAGGCATATCTCGGAATGCTGAACTATTATGAACGGTTCTTGAGAAATCGTGCAACCGTGTTGGAACCATTACATGAACTCTTGCGCAAGAAAGGGTCCTGGCATTGGGGTCCTGATCAGCAGAAAGCTTTTGTGGTTTCTAAGGAACTGTTACAATCATCGAAAATCCTTGTGCATTATGATCCAGCAAAGGAGATAATCGTAGCTCCAGACGCGTCACCTTACGGACTTGGTGCGGTATTGTCTCATCCTGGTGAAATCAAAGGACAGGACCGACCTGTCGCGTATGCTTCACGTTCCTTATCGTCTGCTGAACGCAACTACTCGCAACTGGAAAAGGAGGCGTTAGCGTTGATTTTTGCGGTCAAAAAGTGGCACCAGTACTTATGGGGAAGAACTTTTACCTTGTTGACGGATCATAAACCGTTAGTAGGTTTGTTGCATCAAGACAAACCAATACCACCAACGGCCGCACTGCGCATACAAAGGTGGGCTCTAACTCTGTCCGCATATGACTATAAAATCGTCTATCGTCCAGGGCAACAGAATGGTAACGCGGATGGCCTAAGTCGACTACCAGCGTCGCCCCCACCAGCTTCTCCACCACCGGCAGAGTTCATTCATGCATTGGATCAGATTGACACCACTGTCGTTACGCACACCATGATCGCCACCTGGACCATCAGACATCCTGTGTTGGCCAATGTTCGAAAGTTCATCCTTTCAGGATGGCCTAAGCGGGTTGATAAGCAATATCAGCCATATTTCTATCGTAGAAATGAACTAACTCTACACGAGGGTTGTATCTTGTGGGGTGCTCGGGTCATCGTGCCTCCACAAGGTCATCGTCAGCTCCTGGAGGAGTTGCACTTGGCACATCCAGGCATGGTCAGGATGAAAAAACTGGCTCGATCATATATCTGGTGGCCAAACTTGGATGAGGACATTGAGCAGAAAGTGAAAGATTGTCAGAGTTGTCAACAGCATGTGAAGAAACCAACCGCCGCTCCGCTTCACCCATGGGAATGGCCTGGTAAACCATGGTTCCGTCTTCATATCGATTTCGCTGGACCATATGAGGGAAAAATGATTCTCATCATTGCAGACGCACATACCAAGTATATCGATGCTCATGTGCTCAACTCTGCAACGTCGTTGAACACTATTGGCAAACTGAAAGCAACATTTGCAGTGCACGGATTACCGCATATTATCGTTTCGGACAATGGTTCGAATTTCACTAGTCAAGAGTTCCGGGACTTCTGCAAGAGTAACGGAATACGTCATATCTTCACAGCACCCTATCACCCGGCCAGTAATGGGCTCGCTGAACGCGCTGTTCAGACTATCAAGAGTGGACTGTCAAAGTCATCGAAATCGCAATCGCTGGAATCTCGTCTCCTGGAGGTTCTTTTCCGTTATCGTATAACGCCCCATGCTACCACTGGCATGGCACCATGTGAGCTCCTCATGCATCGTCAGCTTCGCTCTAGATTGGATTTGGCAGTACCAGACCTGTCATCATCTGTGTTACGTGGTCAAACTGCCATGAAATCGCGTCATGATACGAAGGCTAAAGCCAGGGAATTTAGCGTTGGTGACGCAGTTTTCGCTAAGAACTTTGCTGATCGTGGTCTGAACTGGTATCCGGGACGCATCACATCAAGATCAGGACCGGTATCATACACTATTCGTTTGAAGGATGGTCGCGTGTGGCGCCGCCATCAGGATGCTATACGTCTCAACGAGGCACAGGAGGACACATCGGTTGAACACGAGACACAACCACCGCAGGTTGTGCCAACTCAACAACGGGATGAAATCGTGTCACAACCACCGCAGGTTGTGCCCATTCCACAACGGGAGGAAATTCAGGGAAATCCGAGAGATTCCGATTCTGTGGTCACTAGGACACCGCAGGCTGCTACTCCACCAGTAGTTGCCCCACCTTCGCCATCTGCTGGACCGCCACAGCAACCTCTTCGTAGGTCCAGTCGGGTCAGCCATCCGCCAGATAGGCTTGACCTGTAACGCTAATCAATAGGCGTCTAAGGTGTAGGCGGATCGCTGCCTTAGTATGTCAATCCTTTGTTAATTCTGCTGCGAGTGTGGCTCTTGACATTCATTCAATATGAGTACCTAATCATTCTTATGTTGAACTTGTAATTGCATATGGATATTGTGTGTTCCATTTTCATTATTGTTCAGTTGAGTTAAGCAATCGTTTATAACTGAGTAATTGTAGTGTTGGTATTCCAGATAATTATACTTACCTCCAGCAGTGAGCAGATTTGCTGTGTACTGAATATAGTGTTAGCACATTCGAGTGTAAATCAAATCCTATAGACAATTGGATTATTTAGAGACTATGTGTATAGACTTATCCTAGTCAGTGGGTTTCCAGTTACAGTGTTATTAGGTTTTGATCAAGCTCACGTATCATGGACTGGCATCTTCTGGGGGTGAGGAATGTTGGATACTGTGTTATGTTACACCCTGTATAATAATATCAGTAGTGGTCGCACAAATGTGCTTGTGTTGTAGCCATCTGGGGCTTGTCACAACTTCCGGTATAATCACCAATAAACCAGTTTACTGTTGTTATGAAATCCATCTATAGTTCCTAAATCTGATATCTTCCAAGGATCAAGACATGACAGGTTGGGAGGTCAGTTAAAGTTAGCGTTAACTTAACGCTACTTTTAAATAATTTTCTTTCTTGCAACCCAAATTAACTTTTTGGAGTTAAGTTAACGCCAAGATAAACTAACAGTGATTTTTAACTATTTTTTTCTTTTGTGCAACCGGCCCCTGGTTTGTAATTTCATCATTTATTCTTAATAAATGTTGCAAAGCTCAATAGACATCTTGTCCACGATGAGCGGAGAAGTGTTGCATCTTCATAGGTCTATGGATCAGCATCATATCATCGGCATATCATACGCTTGAATATGTTGATCCAGAAATAGTTGAAAGGAAATAAGTTTTAAGAATAACGATCTAAATCGACCGATATTGATTTTACTATACTTAAAATGTGAATTGCGATCAATACGCTTATCACTGTCATTTTTTCTATTCTGCATCGATCTGAATGATGAATGATGCTACTAGTATAGTGTGTGAATAAAACTTTCCAAAAAAGGTGGCATGAAGATTTCGCATGCCTCGGCACCGTGCATGTCTAGGCACCATGGATGACAAGGCAACCCATGGATGTGCAAGTACCATGCGTGTCCAGGCACAATGCATGTATATGTCAAAGCACTATTCTTGCCAGGCACCGTACTAGTCAAGGCGCCATGTATGTCCAGGCGCCATGCTTGTCAGGCCTATGCTTGTTCGATGCATATTATCTAGGCACCATGCATGCCCAGGCACCATGTATGTCCAGGCGCCATGCTTGTCAGGCCTATGCTTGTTCGATGCATATTATCTAGGCACCATGCATGCCCAGGCACCATGTATGTCCAGGCGCCATGCTTGTCAGGCCTATGCTTGTTCGATGCATATTATCCAGGCACCAAGCATGCCCAGGAACCATGCATGTCCAGGCGCCAAGCTTGTCCAGGCACCAAGCATGCCCAGGCACCATGCATGTCCAGGCACCATGCTTGTCCAGGCACCAAGCATGCCCAGGCACCATTCATGTCCAGGCACCATGCTAGTCCAGGCACCAAGCATGCACAGGCACCATGCATGTCCAGGCACCATGCTAGTCCAGGCACCATGCACCATTATTCTCTTCACTGCACGAAAAGCTTGGAATACACTTAATACGTATTTTCCAGTTAGCATTGGTGTATTCTGCTAAAAACATGGTGTATATCAAACAGTGCCTATACCAAGGGGCCCAATCAGGCCGATGACCCCAATTACCGTCTCTGGTCACGCAGCAGGATTCCCTCTAGCCTTGGGATAGCTCGGCATAAACTCCAACAGTTTCTTCACTTCTTTGCATGGAGTATTTCTTTTCTTTGAAAACCTACCTGTTTATCAAGAAATTCCCTCCTGAGTTCTCTCCGGGATCAAACTCGGGCCCTATTGCGCGGTAGACAGCAGTGTTAACCACTAGGATATGAGGCTCTTTGGCGGCGCAATGCTCGAAAGAAGGATTGCTAGATTTTGTGTCTAGTTTGAGATTGATACTTCATAAAAAGCACACGACATCATCACCTTCCCTTGGGATCAAATGCATACTTAAGCACACGCATTGCGCTTGTGCAGTGGTTATCATGACCAAAACCCATTTGTCAGATCTCTAGGTATTTCTCGACAACTTATGATCATTTATCGAAGACTGATTGTGTCAATGGGAACTATCAGGCCAACGACCTTCGATCATTGTCTCTAGTAGTCACACAGCTTGACTCCCTCCTGGGATAACTCGGCATCTGTCCACTTCTTTGCATAGGACGGTCGTTGAGAATACACTATTGGACATCGAAAAATGATGCGGCCTATGTGTAAAAAAGGTACACTACCTCATTCAACATAGGCCTTTGATCTCTACTGCCCTATTTTGAGAAACCCTCGTATTTTTCACAGTTTATTTTAGAAATCCGAGCTTTCAACGAAAAGCCTCCTACTGGTGCTAGCAGCTATATCGATGGCTACAATCTTCTTACAAATGAGTTGTTAAAAGCTAGAGGTCAAGAATGGATTTTGGCCATGTCGCCGCATGACATCTTACACAGGCAAAAGTATCCGCATGGATCATAGATGGATCTATAATGGTCATCATAAACCGCGTTTTACACATGAATACCATCATAGGTAATACGATGGCCAATACGTAGATCCAATGATGGCCCATGGGCTATTCATTGATGGGAATTCCATCATGGGCCCGACGAGGGTGGGTCCCAACACAAAAATGAACATACACAGTAAGGTTTAACCCCATTTGAATAACATGGAGTCGTTTGCCTGTTTAATTGCCATTATGATATTCCCCAATGGTAGTATGAAAATGTTGAAACGACCCAAATGAAACAAGCTAAACTAAACTATCTAAATAAACGTTTTAAACCTGAGATGAAAGATCAAGTTTTCATTTAATATTCATTGCAGCATTCGGTCTAGTATGTTTAAGGCATAATATTATTCACATGGTCCCATTCAATTCGGTTCATTTTAAGTTTTGCATGGTGCATCATTGGAACGTTTCATTTACTCGTTTATTTGGGCTTGTTTAAAGCCTAAACAAGCCAAATTAAGTGGGCCTGAGTGAATGAAAGTGATTTTTCATTTCATGCAAATATCAGCCTAACGCTTGCAATCATAATTACATCTAAACGTGAACTTCAATTTCATGTTTAGAATGTTTATTTAGTTCGTTTAGTTTGACTTTGGCAGAATCTAGGGGGTGAAAATGGTGGTCTCTAAGCGACTAATATGCACAGTTACGGCACTACATCTGGTTTTACGTAGCTCTAAAAACAAGCCAAGTACAAAATGGGCTGCACCGCTGTAGGACAGCAGATCAACCTATCGTCAACTTCGTGTAACTTATAATCAGATCAACCTGCCCCCCTCCCCCACCGCCTGTAGTTACCATCTAATGGATATCTCGCTTTGCAGCTAACGCATCTCTCAATTTGAATACGATCTTAGGGGCATCACATCCTAGTGGTAAACATTGCTGGCTACTACCACGTAAAAAGGCCCGAGTTCGATCCCTGGTAGAACCCAGAATGGTATTTCTGGATGAACAGGCAATAAAATCTCAAGCTCTCACAGTCCTTCGAATGAGAGTTAAAGCCGAGGTTCCTTGTAGCTGGTGTCGATGCCAGATCGGGTTGAAGGCCGAACCAAGAGAAACACGAGTAGCTTGCGTGGACTCAAATTATCGTCGAAGACGGAGTCACTCGGCCAATCAACCCAATTGGCAGTGGCACACATAAACGCTCATCCCGCCTTGCAGGAGGAATACCCCCTTGGGAAAATCATCTCTAAGTGCAAAGTGAACGCTGTATAGAAGAAGGAGAATGCGATCAGTCATGTCCAAGCACCATGCGGAAGTGATGAATGATTGCAGGTTTCTCAAAGATGAAGAATGTGCGAGATATGAGAAGTATTCCATTTGTACTGATTGCTAATATTGGACTTCGATTTGGGCGGGCTGGAAACATTACTTCAAAATCTGGAACTCGGGCAACTTGCATCAAGTTGCTGTCCTCTTTAAGTGACACCCGAACAAGTGAAAACGAATTATAGTTTCCTTTTCTCTCCGCTTGCAAAAATGTAAATCTGTTGTTGACATGATCCCATGTCCCATAATGGATCTGTTTCATATTTAACTCCTGCTTGTGAATCCGTTTGTAGGAACCTTCTTTGTAGTGAAATACAACTACTGACATTTTCCTCTTGAAATAGATCAAAATTATTTCATTCGACCACACTGCCTGAGGAGGCCTGACATCATTTTTGTTTGCTGGTACAGACGTTATCAAATTTGGATGAGTAAATGCAATATCTTGCTTGGAGCGAAGGTCAATTTCAAATAGAATTAATTCGTAATCAGACTCTTGCCGTTTGGTTGTTCTTGTAAGATTTTGAGTCCAAACTATCACATGACTCATGTCAGCTGACATCACTGGGCTGCATCTTAAACCACTCATGATGTGGTTCACAGTAACACGAGATATCAACCTTCCGCTATAACTGTATAAATCTACAGACAACTTGCTGCCGCGAGCGGAATGTAAACAGAACACAAGCAGGTACGCGTTAAAACATAATACATCAGTGACTCGTTCTTGAAGATTAAAAAGATGTTTTTGTGTAGGAAATAAGCCTGGGTAATATGCAATCATGAAAGATGGAGGTTCAATCCATCCGGAAAGGCCACCACATGAATGTAAGAGAAAGAACTGTTGTATAGGACAGTAAACAATACACAGTATCTTCCCCGGAGTAGTTTTCATCAGTCGAAATTTTCGTTGCAGGCGAAACGTAGTAAATCTATTAGGACCTACGACGAAAAGAACGCGAAGTTTGGATATTATCGCATATGGGTCCCCGTGATCGATACCTTAGGGGATGCTGCCCTCAGGAAATCTGGAGACCTATAGTTCTGGTCGATGTAATGGCCGAGTGCGTCGGTATCCTCCCTGCTCCGCCGATAAGGCCCCCAAGATTGAGATTCAAGACGGCTGTTGTCCCCCACTCGTCTAGCAAAACGTTTACACTTATAATGTCAATCAAAACATGAATATTTGGTCATGACTTGAATGGTGTTGTTGTAGACCTACGTGTATTAGTCTTTACGATTTCCAGACTTATAAATCGAATAGATTTGATATTGATAAGCTTTGTACGATTGGGGACGTACGGAGAATAGAAGAGCAGTCAGTGATAGTCTCCTTGCACTCCCGCCCAAATTGTGACAACACTACCATGGCACCAGTGTGTGCTGCAGGAGACAGGCACTCAAGCCCTCGTCGGTGCGTAGAAGACCAGGCATGCCAAGTGTTCGATATTAAAATGGTTATTGCTCCGGCGATTCAGTTGAGGTATGCTGACCTGACACAAATTCACTGTACCAGATCATTTGGCGAGTTGGCAATATCAATACATTTCGTTATTTAGTCACTAAAATCTCCTGGTCTCGCCATTGGTAACGGTTGCTGAGCGATACTTGCACTAAAGTGTACATTTGGCCTCTTCTTGCTTAAGAAGCGGAAAATAGAGCGAGTCCTCTCATTGGGATATTGTCAATTACTTTGCGTAGCCGGCGAGCAATTTCATTCGCCAACCGTTTATGAAGGTGGGTTTGACAGATATCGCGGCCAAGTGTGCCGGTGTAACAGTAACAAATGCCCCCCTTGAAAAAGTGTGCGACCCTTTTGTATTCTGCAATATGGTTCTATAGAGACCCTGACCGTCAATAGCTCAGAGATTGAAGCAAATAATAGAATCCTTTGTTTCTCGGGCATTCTATCCTAGGACATTTTAAACTTCTACACCGGCGATGAAGGAGACTTGACGTTTATGGTCGGCGGTAGGGGACATAAATTCTAAAACATCTAGGTTTATAATGAACCACAGTTTACAGTCCGTGTAAATGCACTATGCGCAAACGAAGCCTCGTTTTGAATTCAATGGTTATGGTTAGGCAATCATTACCGCTTGGGTTGGTGCAAAATATGAAAGCAGTCGAAACGCATTTAAACCCACTTTTTTCGGCATTTGATTTGAGATGTTTTAGAACAGAAATTGATACCTCACTGTTGGTATTGATTGTCTCACCAAAACCGCCAGGGTGGAGCTGAAATGTTGGCCGAAACCTCGGCTATGTCTCGGTTTTGGTCAACATTTTAGCTCCACCCTCGCGGTTCCGGTGAGACAACAAATAACGGCAGTGAGGTATCAATTCCTAATTCAGAAATATACGGCCGATAAAATACCGTCCGAAAACCCCCTCCCCCTCCCCCCAGCCGTAAAAAGTAGCCAGATGTTAATTTTGCGGCAGGTTACTTGCCGCATATTTCAGAGCAGCCATTATAACAGATGTACTTCCGACCGTAAAATACTCCGCGCAGTGTTATATATGCATCTGTGTGCGGAGATTGAGGTATGGTAAAGTTCATTTTTAGGTTGGAGATAAAGAAACTATGTGACGGATTTGATGATTAGAAATTCGGGTTGGCCCCAGAGTGAGACTTTGTGTGAGAGCATACTTGCAGTAGACCATCGAGTCTCCCCATAATGGACTTGCCATACACGTTGGAAGTACCTAAATTATTTATCGCCACCTATGATAAATCTTTGCACTCTAATTTTACGATCGGAAGAACATCTGTTACTTTTAATAAGGCTGCTTGTTAATATACGGCAGGTTCAAGAAGTAACCTGCCGCAAGATTAACATCTGCGTATCGGAAGAACATCTGTTACTTTTAATAAGGCTGCTTGTTAATATACGGCAGGTTCAAGAAGTAACCTGCCGCACGATTAAAATCTGCGTAAAAAAAAGAACACACCACCCGCCCTCTGCTCCTGATTGGCTAAGACGGAATTATTGGCTAAGACGGAATTTTCAGCGAGATTTTACGGGACACTTTTGCGGGAGGTTTTTTGCGGGTGATTTATGCGGCAGGTACTTAATCGGCCATATATTTTTGATTTGTGTACTCTATCGCCAACCATAATTATTATGGTGACCCAACCGCCTACCAAAGACGTTATTCATCACTGGTAAGTCGGCACGAGGAGATGGGTTTTAATATCTGATGCGCGAGTACAAAAAGGTCTATTAGTCATGATACAGTCCTGAAAAGTGATCAAACACCCGAGAGGGGCATCGAGGAACTATCTGGTCCTTACCTCTACCTACCCTTTCCATCCAGATGTCTGCTCCCTTTTCGTTTGATTTTGGACCAGCTACATCCTCATGCTGTGATGATTGTATTATGCAAATGGTTGGCACTTTGTATTCAACACTAAAACCTACCACTCGTTTTTCTGTAGTGAATATAATAGAGCACTGCAGTAGAGATCTCGTCAACATTACCTCCTTTGTGGCAAGATAGCCTTCCCAATGCACTCGCTCAAAGATTCTCAAAGAATTGACCATTTGTAATAAGAGTAAACAATAGATAGCGATGTGCATATATAATGTACTGCTGAGCTGTGGGGACTCCTGATAAGGCATGGCCTGATAAAAGGGCTGTCATATGATTTCTGATTATTTCTTCATTTCAGACTCAGCGAGGTTACGAAAGAAACTGGCCTTGTGATATGTCGCTGACTATTAGAAGAATTATTGAAACATCTGCTTTCTCTTCCCTGTGCCGTTTTTTAAAGAACAAGGCGTATTATTCCTGCAGTATAATTGGACAATTTTTGCCAATTTTTTTTCGCATCGAACATCGTAAGAAAACGCTTTATTCGTCATTTTTAGCACGAACAACTCGAACCTGAGCCAGGTTGTTCAAAACTAATTTTGTAACTAACGCTTGCTTTATCTCCTTTACTTAAGCCCTTTGACTCGACGCCAAGTATGTTAATACCAGCGTTAGTGACAAAACGTGCTTTGAACGACTCGGCCCTGGCCTCCAAAACTTTCCGTTCTTCACATCTACACGCCGAGGTCGGATTTAACGTCACCCTGATATTACGCCGCCACGTCAATGCCAGTTTATCTCTATGGGTGCGAGCGAAGACAAGATAATAAGAAAACTGCACTAGTGGCTGATCCGAGTATCCAGATCGAACGAGATTATTTTTCTCAGGCGATCTTAATGATGAGGATCAGACACAAGATAGCCTATCCACCACTGGCAACGGGTTGGATTGACTAAATGCAGCGAAGTTTGGCGGACAGCCTGTCCTCCACTTGCGACGTGTTTGATTGATTAAGTGCAGCAAAGTTCGATAGATAGCCTGTCCACCACTGGGGACGTGTTGAATTGCTGAAGTGCAGCGAACACTCGGGAGACGATAGATAGATAGTCTTTCTACCACTAAAGAGACGTTTTAGATTGCTGTAGGTCTATAAAACAGCACACAATACAATTGAAATACTTAGAAGCGAAAATTATGATTTGAATCGACCGATATTGATATTTGTAATCATAAAAGATTAGTAAAATGCTTCAAAGTGCGATTGTTACACTGCTGCTTTTTTAATTCTGCATTCACCATGTTGATGTGGCATGCTACTAGTACAAAGGTATACTCAAAACTAAATTAGATGGTCTTTTTTCAGTATCCTTCCCTGAACAGTCCAAATCACAATTGACATCCCTTAACTCGCGTCATTAGCGTACCATTGATGCGCTACGCAGCCCGTAGGTCGTGCGTACTAGGATACGGTTACACCTATTAAAACGCAAATCGCACGCGTTTATCGAACGCGATATTCGCATGCGTTGCCCCCTAAAATTTAAGTGCTTGTTTTGCCACTAGTGACACCAAAATGACACCAAAATTGGGAAATGCTCCATTTTCTGCGACAAAGCACCGGCCATCTGCGCAATGATTGGCATTGTTGGAGGTATTCACAATAAATTATGGTATTGATGCTGCAGGTTCAGTCTGAAATATTCCTTGAATTTAACCTCGTACTTCTTTAGATCAGGAATCAAGGTTACAAAGTCCCCTTTACGCTCTCTATCCCTCAGGAATGGATGCATCCAATGGCTCCTCGCAAATTTGTCGTTTTCAAGTAACATTGTTAGAAAACAACTACATCGTCTTCCTTTTCTTCTTCATCTGAAAGGTCGTTAAGGACTAGAGCTGTTGTCGCGTCCATGCAAATGGTTACGAAGGAAATAACAGATGAAGAGCTGACCTCGTGACTTACCGCATTCTGTGTAACCGCACGCGAATCGCACCACGAAACGCGCACCAATCGCACGCGTCAACGCACCCACACCCTCACCCTCTTAGTCAAGATTGAATAAGAATCTTTCAAGAATCGAGTAACGAATATACATTGAAAATTCGAAGAATACAGCACAGATACAGCTATACTTGATAACTCTGTATCATTCATTAGAACTTTTGAAACAGGTAGAAATAAGCCCATTGTATGGAATGGTAATGTATTGTCAGCCCACTTCGATCCTGTGTGAGTTAGGATTTCAGTTCGACGATGCGCCGCCTACTTACCGTTATACATGTATTACTCCTTCAATCCATCGTCTGTAGAAGTACTGGAGACACATGTATCAACCACAGAGGTGAGTTGATTGGAATTATTCAGGTCCCCGTTAATGAAATCAATTCGGCTCAGTCATTCCAGGCCGTACAAATTAGGTGATGATATCATTCTAAATCCTATATCGGATAGTTCGAGATGAATTCAAATGCTTAAAGCAATTATGCTATTGCCAAATTAACAAAGTGCGTTACGGTTGCTGGCCACGTTAGGGTTGCTTGCCTGTCTCAAATCATTTCAGAGGTTGGAGCAAAGAGTTTGGCCAGCAGGTGCCCACTGCCAAATGATTGCGTCATTGGCCGGTGGTTGCCGTTCTAAAATTCTCATTGGACACATCACCTCTTACAAGAAAACTGATGGTACAATTGTAGTTATAATTCAGTGGAAAGCACAGCAATAAACTTTTCACATGCAATATATCATATTGCATGTGTGAAGTTACTGAGCGCCTCAAAAAGGACCGGACAGTGTGTGAAAACACGCACATGTTGGAAATACACTAGTTCACAAACAAAGACAATCTTAAACGCCTAAAAAGTCTTCCAGTCTATTAAAAAATTCAACATGTCCATTCTAACTCAAAACCGCGACAACATACACACTGTATACATGTATTTTAATAATACCAATGACAATAGCTGGGATCGCATTTTCAAGATATTGGTGCTGATTTCTACGAACGCCCAAATTGCTTATCTGAAATTCAAAATCCGAAATTCGAAATTTGAGATCCAATATCAACCAATCAGAGGAAAGCTTACAAAATGTCGAAACCAATTAGATGTCGTTTCGCATTTTATTCAGTGAATGCAAACAGCCACAATCGGCACTGCGTGTATATGTATCAAATCATTATTAGGAGCTAGATAATCTCGACCTGCTGTCAGGCGAATTTTTTTTTTATATATACGACGATGCATTCTTCACTCAATGAGGAATAAAATAGGTCAAATATATTGCATTTTTCAAAGGATATTCTTGCTCGTTTGACTAGCTCAAAGAATCGTGCCCATCTAGGGTTTACAGCTGCAATTCAATGCAAAAGCTTGACTTAATTGAACCACCAGTGGTCTCTTAATTTACTTTAATTTATTTCTTTAATTTATCCATTCTCATAACAGCAAAGTACTGAATGTTACACTTGATCTGATTGGCTAAAAGTTCCCAGCGATTAGGGATTTTGAATTTCGGATTTTGGATTGGAGAATTTTGGACTTCGGAATTCGAATTTCAGATGGGCCATCTGGGCTTTAGTCAATAAACTCTTAGACTTTGGAAGCAAAACCGCTGCATCTTTGTTCCCTGCTCAACAGGGGAGTTCGCTTCCAGTCTATCGCAATACGAAGCTACATTGAGCTTCTTTTCATCCCCATTTCTGGTCTGTAGTTCCAAGCCATCAGAATCAGTCGGGTATTAATCGGTTGCTCCACTCTACTTGAGGCTGTTTATGTTTATACATTGGCTGTGGCTCCGTGTAAAGACTTTGTCACTTATGGCATCGGAATTTCTCCACAGCAGTTAACAACTGTGTCTTTAAATGCTAAACTTTTCAAGACAATGTAACTCTACGATTTCAAACTCCTCCAATGTGAAATATGGTGCAAATTACGCCAAGTCAACTTATTTTGGTGAGGTTCTCTCATTTAATGAATGTGATCATGAGGTTGAGCTAAACATTGATCTTCAGAAGTACGATACCGTTTCGTTTGCTCTCTACTTTCGGCGGTGTCACCATAACATACGACAATAGTAAGCACGTATCATGCTGAAGTGCTCAAATATGACCGCTATTGTTTTATCTTGCCTCATCACAATGCTAGATGGCTTCATCCACAACTTTCATATCTATGTGTGTGCCACATATCATTCCTTTTAACTCCATTCTGAAACGGTTTCCCATCAAAACGTAAAGATACGAATTCAAGGCGAAATTACAGTACTCTATAGCTATTGTAAAGTCAAGGGTGAGCCGATGAATCGCGTTGGAGAGACGCTCATCTGGAATCGGTTTCCATTTCGAAAATACGATGACTTGTGTCCTTAAAGGGGTTGAGCAGCTCAGGTACGTGAAGGAAACAATTAGCAAAGACTTCGTCACGTTTCTCTCAAGATTATTGTCACCTTTGACCTTGTTACCCAACATCTTCAAGCGATTACTAGTAGTTGTTCTGACCGTGATAATGATAGCGATATTAACAAGAAAGAGAAGAATCGCTGGCGTATATACGTTGATGGTGGTTTGTAATGTATTGAATAATACATCTTGATCAAAGTGATACGGGCACAACCATGTAGTGTACTTCGGGTGCTTTACTCTCCAGAATGACACTACGTGGATGGCCAAAGAAAAACAAACAATGCCCAGGACGCTTAACCTTGCCCGGAACATTGTCAACCATTGTTTTGATTTCAGTGGAAACAATAGCGCGATGAGCCGACTTGCTGACATCACAACTAACAAATGCGACGAAACGGTGGAGCAGAAATGTTGAAAGAATAGATACTGTCGACAGAAAGGACCATGGATGCCTGGCGCGGTCAGGATGGTCGGGATGACGACTAAGAGCCATCGCTGCAGGGCCCGTGTCAACAGGTAGAGACTGTCAGATATCGCAAGGAATCGCATGAACAAACAGTTGGTCGAGTGTTGATAATGCGGTCGCGACATAAGCAGCCATGAGAATATATTACCGAACACTCCCACAGGAATAATGAAAGGAGGAAAGTACACGTCCACTATATACGAAATGGTGTGGAGAATAGCCAGATGGTTAACCAGGTGATCAATAGTGAGAGGGCTTACCTGGATTGTGTTGACCTCATTTGGACTACGCGGTTTTGTGTAATTAAGGCCGACTTCGATTGCTTACTCTAGGGTCAAGGGTAGAGTGCGAGTGCCCGAGCGTGACGTCACCGATGAGGTAATGCGTGCTCTGCCCATGTCGAGTGAGGGGAACAATCGAACGGCCCGCGAGAATGGAGTAGCGAATAATCATGGCGGCGCCGAACTTAAATCGTGAGTTTGTGATAAGTTTTTTCCAATTTGACGAGTTACTCCAGCCCCCAGACGGTCAATTCCTTGGCAAAACATCGTTCATGATCGCTGCTGCTCTGACATTATGCATGCGAAGGTCTAAATTCCCAAAGATCCAAGGATTCTGCGAAGATGTTGTGCCCATGTTCAAGGGATCCCGTCAGCCCCGAGAAGCAGTTACTTGTATTCATGTGGTACATAGTCAACCAAGAATCTATGAGGCAAATAGCTCTCCAGTTTGACTTGTCCATATCGACCGTGTGCTTGAAATTCAAGAAAGTAGCCCGAGCCATCATCCGCAGATTTATTCAGGTGTGTGTACAGTGTAGTATTTGCCCTGTGTAGGTCCAGGCTTTTTCTTCCTTTACAACAACGACAAATTCATTGCTGAATAAAATTTGTTCGTTGGTTGCCGAGTGTTGCTCATGCTGCTGGCTGGCTGGCTGTGTTTTGAAACGAATGAACACTGGCCAAAATCGTATTGAAAATCTTAAGAAAAATCAGCCTAGCCTAGCAACGACTAGCCAGGCCCAACAGAGACAGCTTTGAGCTTGGCTTGTTCAAAACCTTGTCCTTTTTAATTTCAGGTAATCAATTGGCCGACCGTACAAGAACAGGCCCAGATATCAGCAGCGTTTGAGGCAACCAACCAGCTACAGGGTGTCATTGGGTTACTCGATGGGACGCACATTGAGCTGACTGGCTGTATTGGAAGGGATCAGGACTACATCAACAGATCCAGATATCCATCAATGCAGTTGCAGGTATAATGTCATAATCACTGATTTTATGTGTCAATCTTAAAGATGAAGATCCATGCAGTCACCCTTGCAGGTTAATTGTCTTCAGTTGGATAGAACGGCCCTGAAATCTACAATGATTTTTGAAGGTTGTGAGACATCAATTCAATTAATAGAGTAAAATGAATAAAAACTCACATCAAGTTAAGGCCACATTGAACTAGAATGTTGAATCCTACGTTTTATCTTTCCCACCATTTGTCTTCTCATGTTTTGATGGTTTGCTTTCAGCTTGTGGTAGACCACAAATTAATGATTAGAAATGCAACTACAGGTTGGCCTGGATGTGCCCATGATGCCAGGGTGCTTCGCAATAGTGCTCTGTTCGAACGTGCTGAGGCTGGTCAGGCAGTGGCAGATGGCAACATAATCTTGGCAGATTCTGCCTATCCGCTGAAGCGTTGGCTGATTACACCATTCCAGAACAATGGAAATTTGACAAGAGAGCAGCGAAATTTCAACCGCAGGATATCAGGGTGCCGACAAAGTGTTGAAAGGGCCATTGGTCATCTGAAGGGACGGATGAGGAGGTTGAAAGAGGTCATGGGGCATGATGCTGGTGAGGTCGAGGAACTCATCATGACAGCATGCATTCTGCACAATCTTTGCATCATTGAGGATGATGACATTGATCATTATATTGATATGGACCTGCCACCTCATCCAAATCGTTTACCAAATATGATCCGAAATGCTCGTGACGGAGTGGTGCGTCGACAACAAGTGATGCATGAAATCAATCAGCTGAGAGATGCGCTCTAAACCATTTATTTTGCAAGGACTATGTAAAATGATCCAGACATTTGTGACTGCATATGTAATTCAAAATCTTTGCATTTCTTATACATTTGGTTTGTCTTTGACCCATTCTTTCTCCAAAGGATGAACTTTAGGATGGTAATTCTTGCACCCAAAAGTGACAATTGTACCCACATCCTGACATGAGTATATCTCATAGATATGGACAGTACTAGTATGTATTTTGTCCCAGTGTAATACCGGTAACCATTGTACTCAAATCATACTAAGGTATGATTCTGTTCATTCAGTGAGTCTGTCCACATGGTAAAATGTGCTATGTTTGTAAAACGTACTTTGATAAATATGTTGAGCAAATTAGTTTCCTGTACATTCATTTCAGTCATTCTGGTCCATCAGAGTGCAAACAGGTAGCCTGTCTTCCTGGGCCAAGTTCCTGAAATGGCGCTAGGCCAGCGCTAAGCCTTAGCGTGGCGCTATGTCCTATCTGGCGCCACGCTACGACTAGCGTGGCGCCAGATGGGTTCCAAAGCCTAGCGCTGGTGCTATCTTGTGACAAATCAGCGCTAAAGTTATCAGCCCAAGGACCCTCCTCTAAGTTCTGCTAGTGAGCGCTAACTTCTACAGAGATTTCCAAAATGGCTGCCAACCAGGTCCTTTTTTGAAATTTATTCCAACAAATTCATCCAATTCGCAGATTTAGGAGGTTTGAGTCCCCTCTGGATTATTACAATGATATTCAACTATTTGAAAGGTTCAGATTCAGGTCTGATAGCATTTTATATATAACAGATTTAATAAGGGAACAACTTGAAAGGGACACTCAGAGAAATTCTAGCCTCTCCCCTGAGACTCAAGTCTTAATGGCCATTCGCTATTTTGCCAGTGGCAACTTCCTGCAGCTAGTAGGCGATTCTTTTGGGGTGTCAAAGTCGACAGCTTCAAGGACTGTGTTTGGTGTTACAAATGCTCTAAACAATCTTAAGGAACAGTTTATTCGTTGGCCCACAGACGCAGAAGCAGCAGTGATTGCACATGCATTCTACCAAAAGGGTAGATTTCCAAGAGTCATTGGTGCAATCGATGGCACCCACGTTGAAATACAATCGCCAGACATGCATCCAGGTGATGGCCATGACTATGAAGCAGCCTATGTGAACAGGAACCACTACCACTCCATTAATTGTCAATTCATCTGTGACCACTTGGGTAAGTTCATAGGCCTAGCATAGGCCTAAATGTTTTACCATGTAGATTTTATATAAAGCTATCACTAAATCCCATTCTTACCAATCCATATGATGTAGGTTTGCCTAAATTAACAAAAACATTGGATGCAAATGCTCAAATTTTGACATGACCGGCCATGTTGTGTGTTTACATTGTTAAAAGTACATTCTGCAGCAAGGCCAATCAATTTCTCGCCTCTGGTTGTGCGAGACTATCTCCTGTACAGTGTGTCTCATAATAACAACATCAAGCATATGGGGCTAGGGGGCATCTCAAAGATCACAATTGAAGCTGAGGAAAATAAAAATGAATATTTTTTTCTTTTCAGGTAAGTTTACCAATGTTGTGGCTAGATGGCCTGGCAGCACCCATGACGCATTCATATTCAGGACATCTCAAATCTGCAGATACATGGAAACCTACAATGCACTGGGACAGAATGGAGTACTTTTGGGCGACAGTGGGTATGCATGCCGACCATTCTTGATGACTCCTTACTTGCATCCTGCAAATCAACATCAGACAAGATACAACCGGGCCCACAAACGGACAAGAGTGAAGGTTGAGCATTCATTCGGAGTTTTAAAGCGAAGGTTTCATGTTCTTCATGCAGAAGTGCGAATGCAGCCAGATAGAGTGTGCAGGATTATCACTGCCTGCGCCATCCTAAACAACATTGCCATTGACAGGAATGAAAGGTTGCCACCAGCAGATCGATTCCCTCGCATTGAAATGGATGATGAACCCTATGATGGACCAGAGGATGGGCGCCTGGCAAGAGACCACTTGGCCAATACCTTCTTCTAGACTGCAAGAGACAATAAGGAAACATGTAGACAGTGTTTACAATCATAACCTGTTTAATTCCTGCCAACTTGCTAATAAAACACATAGTACATTGTCCTCATTGCTCATTGGTCCGCGTACAAATTGACTCGAGAAGCTTGTCAATTTCACTTTGTGGCCGGCATGTCACACCTGTCTCAATAGACTGCTGCAATATTTGAATTTCGAGTAACAGCTTCTTCTTCTGGAGGGCCTCCAACTCCTCACTGGCGAGTTTTCTCACTTTGGCCGCTGCCATCTCATCCTTCAGTCTCTGCCCTTTCATCCTTTCATTCTCCAGGGTCGTCTGCAGGACATCAAATTGTAAAGAAAGAACATCAGCATAGCTCCTCTTCTTTGGAGTGGCGGTCTCATTGTCTGAAAGAAGGGTTTAAATCCTGCAAATACCTGATCAAAATAAGTGAGGGGACTATCTCAACATAGTTTAGTTTACACTAAAGGCTGCAAGGTGGGCCCTTATGGTTTTAACTTCAAAAACTAAGTTGCTATGGATCCAAAAACCTAGTTCCTATATAGAGCAAAAACTAAGATTCTTGAATTAATGGATAAATGGCTTAGGCCCTATTAGCCCGCAGACTTCATTGCATTGCAAATGAGTCCGTGGAGGGGGGGGGGGGGTACGTGTAACTTACTTTCTTTTGTGACAGTCTCCTTTTCTTTCTTTGATGCACTTCTTGCTTGACCTAAAAAACAATGTTTATGCACATATATACTTGATGTCTAGTATTGATGAATTGGCCACTCATGTACTGGGTAAATGAAATGGCTCTAAAATCTAGGCCACTTTAGGCTTCTTGGTTCAAATTACTTTTGAGATGGTCCCTTATGACATTTATAACTTGTAGTCAGATAAAAACCGATTGCTTACCTATGATTTCATCCAGGGCCAATTCAGATATTATACCAGTACTAGTACTTGGTTCAGGGGAATGGGCCACCTCTCTTCTGTCTGGAAAAATAATAATGTAATTAGCATTGGGAGATTAACATTGAGATGGCCCCTCGCAATGGATCGGTTACTTGAGTCTGTTCAAGTGAAGTTTATTCTTCAACGACAGTAACAACGCAAAAACGCAAAAAAAACTATTTCTGTGATATTGATGTGATTAAAGTGCTTATTTCAGAATAATCTGAAGAAGACACCCATAATCAAGGATACATTTAGGTTTTTGAAATAACCAAGATTCGAATAAGGTAGCACGCTTGGGGTTTCTTTGATGTTGTGAGCATGCAGCACTGTTTTAAAACTAGTTGCTTCTTATGATTATTTGCAAAATGTGTGCGAGCTGGGCGCACATATAAAACATGGAATCTGGCTCGCTGTGCCAGTTCTGAATATAATGCAGACGATCATTTGACATGATGTTTCCCTAGGCCTAGGCCTACTATAACTATGATATGCTAGCCTTAAAGCGAACTGGAACCGCCAAGCCAGTTCGTATGACCTCGTTTTCATTCCCCGCGTATCGGGTGATCAGAGCGAGGCATGAATGAAACATGGCGCCTAGCTGTCAATCATTCAGTGACGTCACTACTATGGAATTTACTACGAAAATTCATGAATGAAAGATCGCATGACTCACGTGATTCTCACATGATTCTCAATAATAACAAATTGAACTGCGCATGCTCGGGCACTGGGGGCGGAGCTACAAATCTGAACTCGACTTTCTCGGGCGGTGAAAGTCGAAAAGTTGAATAAATCGCTCGGCGGTTCCAGTTCGCTTTAATTCAACATGCAAACAAAATTAAAAGTAGAAATTGTCTGTAGGCCAAGCCAATTGATTGTTGTGGCTGCTTAGAAATGGAATCTGAGAAGATATGACAAACTTACCCTGGTTTTTTGCTGGGGGTGCTGGCATGGCACTTTCAGTGCCTCCAGTTATTCCTTGAAAACTCGGATCATCTTTAAAAGCCTCTGCTATCCGCTCTTTAATTGGGTCGATCTTTAATGCAGGGCCCCCTCCAGTGCCTCCTGCATGCTTCTTTCTCTCATAATTATAGGTCTTCGCCTGAGAAACCATCTTGTTCCACTTCTCTCTTACTTTCTCCCAGCTTCTCTGGGGCACTCCAAGAGAGCTGATGACATTGGCTATGGCTTCCCATCGTGAAACCTTAATCTCATGGGTGATGAGTGGCCCAAACTTGGCCCTGAGGCTTGAAAGTTCTTCCACTGCGTATTGGGTCAGTGTGACCATCTCGGCTTGACTAAAATTTGGCAATCTAACTTTTTTGGTATCATTTTTTGCCTCCATGGCTGCCATCTTGAATTTACAAAGATGGGGACCCTACCTCCTGTCACATGATCAAAATCCCTAGCAACCAGCGCCAAGTCCTGCTAAGACCAGCGCTACCTAACGCTGGGCCTAACGCTGATGCTGGAACCATTATCTAGCGCCACGCCAGCTATCACTGGCTAGCGTGGTGCTAGGGGTAGCGCCACGCTAAGTCTAGCGCTATTTCAGGAACTGGGCCCTGGCTGCCACTTGGGATCCACCACTGGAGCACAAGATTTGTCCCTGCTCCCATGGTCCCTGGAGCAACTTCCCAGTGAATGTTTGAGTAAACCACAGATTCCCAAATCACTCTGCCCTCAATGATGTCCCTATCCATTGACTCCTTAGACAACAATGAGGTCTTGTTATCATGTCCTAGGAAGAAAGTGAGGACAATGTTCATTTCCCAGGATGGATGTTACCCAGTCCTCCAATATGTCCAAAGACGACCTGGTCCTACAAGAGATGTCTTTCCTAAAGTAGGAGTTCCCACCATTGATACTCTCTACTCCCTACACGCAGAAGACAAAGACACAACAGCTGCAAGGGGTTTTACAGGGTAATTCGTCCCTGGAAAATTTGTCCCCAACTGTGGAAATATCCCATCCCATACAACTGTTAAAATCCTCTGTAATTGAAGGGGGGTCGGGCAAATCTCTTTGCACAATTTGTCCTGGGAGGATCTTGTGGGACAACCTGAGGACGGATTATTCCAGGGGATAACATATCCTGATGGGACTACTTTTCAGGGGACAAATTGTCCAACATCTAGGGGGATGATGTTTTTCAATCCGAAGAGGGGTGTACAGCTCAGTGCACCTTTATTTTGCCGACCCCGCTTTCCAGGCAAAGGATGTAAGTTGGGAGTCCACTGGAGATTCCCTATCAGCCATACGACACACTTAATGGTCCTTGGATGCCTTTTCTTCAGGATGGAGTCATTCACTTTGAAAGGACCAGATGATGGGCACATCCTTGCATGCTTTGCTCACTAGTTCCTCTTCACAGACAGGAATTCAGGAGCTGAGCCAGAATGTCCAAGTCAGAGGATGTAATCAAGGTGAAGGGTGAGAAAAAGACAATGACAATAACACCAATTTTTATAAACATAAAAATCCAACAGCAAAAGTTTAATCAACAAATTACATCAACAAATCAGACACTGTGTTCCGCTAATTTCTGGGTTCATTTCCTTGGCGATACTCGTCCACAGCAGGTCATGCCTGTTGGCAGCACAAAACTTGTCTTCCTGTTCCAACCGTAATTCTACCAGCTTGGCCTGTTCATTTGGTAACCAAATAATATGGGCAACGGGCATGGGTGCCACAGGCTCAGCTTCAAGTGGTGGAGCATCATCAGCAGGATCATAATATGTTGGTGGGTCTTGTGGAGTATCTGCTGCTTGGTCTATCAGCTGCATGAGCGGGTGAAGCTCCAGCAGCTGCTGGGGCTGGTCTTGGTCTTGGAGGAGCTGCCTGTGATTGAGCACTTAGTCTTGCTTTCTGACTCAGTATCTGTTGTATGATGTCGCTTTTTAATGCTGGAGCTGAAATTGAAATGGATCCCATTAGACTTGTTGGTGAAACAGAGGGGTGGCACTGTAGGGCCTGACGAAGGATTCCCAAAAAACATCTTACTCCAAAAAAACATCTGGTCACCAACTCAGTCACAGTGACTGGTTTGATCATGAGTGATCGGTTGGAAAGATGGAATGTGGTGGCACGTGCTGTCGACAACTGAACAAACAAGGCATAGCCATCATATCACCTATTTGCCAAAATAGGTCTCGATTATTAGCTAGGCATGCTAGGTACTAGCCATCTGGCCTGGGCCAAGACAACTTTTAGTAAGAACATACCTGAATCCGGACTCTGCAGAATCTGCAAAATATCGGGCGATACCATAGCATCAACATCGCCCACTTTTATCTTCACCCTGAAAAGGTAAAGACAGAAAATGACTAAAAGAATACAGCATATTATCGATCCACGACGACACACTCAATGCCTCAAATCAGGCATATGGGGGGCGCGATGGGCAGGCCACTTAAATAAAAGAAAGGCCTACAATTCAAGAGAGGCCTGCTGCTGAACTGAACCCTGAACACAAACGCAACTGGCCCTAGCTAGCTAGCTACGGAATTGAATCAATGGATATCTGAATGACGTACTTAGTACTTTAAGCCCAGCTAGTCTACTGAGTCAATGACATGTATGAAGGCCCAGGCCAACATGATCATGATGCTGATGCAGTGCATGATGATGATGATGTACATAGGCTACATGTACTTCAGTGTTCAGTGTAGTAGGCTGATCATGTACATGGACGGTCGGTGCAGGCCTACTTTGTACAAACTGTGTTGTTTAGGCCCTTTCAGTGTCTGAGAACGCATTACAACCGATGTCAGCTAGCAATCCGATAACTATTGTTCTAGTTCTACTTCATTTAGGGATATTTGGTAACGAACAGAAGAAATACGGCCAAAAACAGGGGTTTTTTTCATCAGAAAACGTGCTTACAAGTTGCTGGCAGCCATGATTAATCACGTGTTCTGCGGGTAATTCAAAACCCACTCCTGTGCGGTCCAGGGTAGTCCTCGAGAAACTAAGTAGGTCAAATATGACGTCACTCGGGTAGTCACCCGAGCAAAATTCTATGTTCGATTGCTCCCCGAGTCACTCGGGGAGAACTCGAGTAAGCAATCGAAGTCGACCTAAGATTGGAATAACCCAATACAGTTGTGGCGTTCATGGCCGAACGTATCACATGGAAAATGTTCTTGTTAGAAATGTATCTTTGTTTGGTGTTCCGCATCATCTGTAGGAAATGCTGACCGAATGGCACGACATTAATGATTTCTGCGCACGTTTTGTGATGATAAGTCAATAATGGATCTACCGCTCACTGCCTTACGCTATCTAGCTGACATCTACGAACAGTCCATCACATCGCAATACTTCCCGAAACTGTGGAAGCAGGGTACCACCATCCTCCTCCCCAAACCCAACAAGGACCACTCCAACCCAAAGAACTACCGACCCATCACTCTCCTCCCTGCACTCGGTAAAACACTGGAACGCATTATCAACTCAAGACTCCGCGAACACCTCGAAGACGGTGGAATGATCAACCCCCACCAATCCGGTTACAGACAAGGACGCAGTACTGCCGATCCCATCACTCGCCTTCTTCAACAAGCTTCTCGCAGCATCCATCAGAACAGGACAGTTATGGCAGCCTTCTACGATGTTGAAAAGGCTTTCGACAAGGTCTGGCATGACGGCCTCATCTTCAAATTACGTACCCACTCACGTCTCGCAATTGGTTTAACTCGACTGCTACAAAGCTTTCACACGGATCGATCAACATGCTACAGAGTTGCCCAACATCACAGTCCGCCTCTCTTACTTCCAGCAGGCACTCCACAGGGCAGTGTCCACTCACCCACCCTCTTCCTCCTATGGGTTAATGACATCCCTCGCCCCCTGGCCCCAGTCGACCTCAATGGACAAGAACAGTACGCCGACGACTTGACTGCATGGTCTGCCCACCTTCACCACTACGTAGCCAGAGAAAACCTCCAGACTCAAAACAACAGCGTGGAATCTTGGAGCGACAAATGGAGGCAGACATACAACGCCGACAAAACCCAACTTCTAGCCATTACCAAGAAGAAAAGACATGTCCCTGCCTACATTCACGTTTAAGGTCAACGCATTGATGCCAGCCCCACTTCGACTTCCCTTGGTATCAAGCCCAGAGCTCCACCAACTGTGACGATCAGCATTTACAAGGCAATGATTGCTCCACTCAAGGAGTATGCACCGACCGCCCTCACACTCTTCACGGACAAGCAATTCGTTAAATTGGAGAAGCTTCGCATCAAAGCTCATAAAATAGCGTTTGGCATCCCAAACTCCATGCACCCAAGGCATGTACTAGACTTGATGTCCCCGATCACGCCCAAACAACGCATCCAAACACTAGCTAGCAATTTTCAGCGACAAGAGAGCACCAAGCATCAAGAGACTTCTACACCAGGCTCAAGCTAGATTTCCATACCACATGAGGGCACCATTGAGCCACACGCCAATTGGGAAAATTCTGATTGCAAACAACGCAGCTCCAGGCGATTAAAACATCATGCACATCTCAAACACTGCAACCACTACACACAGAAAGACACATCTCAAACTCCGCTCATTCATACAACCCGTAGTACTTTTTCTTCATCCTCTTCAAGCACAGTCCCAGCCATCATTATTAGTCAGTGAATTATAATGCAATCGCCAACTTTATTTTTTTTTCAGATCTCACAGCTTCTTCAATCAATGAATGCTGAAAACAGGTTTTCCTGGTAAAAGCATAAGTATCCTTCTCCCCCAGTCTTATTGAGGTGTGACGTGTCCGATCTATATATCGCTTTTATAAAACCGCTAAAAACTATCATTAGACAACATCTTTTGTATAGTCTCGTTCACTGTGTCACAGTGGACAACGGTACACCATTAACGTGACCACATTTCAGCGTTTATATGCGGGTACGGCGACTTGGAACTTTTTGACACTTGATGGGAAGTTTTTCGTACTTCTTATTGATTGAGACAATATTTTAAACCTGTAAATGGGATGATATGTCCGCGAACATATTTGGCATGACTGGGATTCCGAACAAGTTACAATGATCTGATAAACTCTTATATTTTGGCATTTTTGATATCCCTTTGAAAAGCTTGAATATTACAGTATCCAGAGTACATTAAGGCCCTCTTTGATATTCGGAGGAATCGTCAGGCCCGCGGCTTCTCTTACTTTAGTAGTACATATGTAGTTATCAAACATGACTTCGATTCGTGAGATGATTAGGTACATATGACGATAAATGCAACACGTATGGCCATTAAAAACGACTCGGTGCACTCCATCAACAACCGACCACAAAAAAAATAGAAAATCCGTTTGAACGATTTTTTCTTTGGAAAATAATGTTATTTCTACCTGAATTGTCAACTAGATGATCAAGTTGCACTCTGAAAAATGAGAACCAATCTGTCATTAGAATGGTGGTTATGGTTCAATGTACGTCGATTTCCGTTCTAGTCGCCTGTTAATTTTCGTAAATATATACTGTATTGTCTCCCCTAAGCCATGTGAGCACAGTAATGCTGTGCTAACTGTTTGGCCATGCACTACTAAGCATGGGTTCCGCACCATAATCAATCAACAGGCCACAACATAACATAAACCACAGGAAATGTTGTTTATGGTAATTACGGTCATGTTAATGGTGTACCGCTGTCCACTGTGGTTGCGGGGGATTTGGATTTGCAACCGAACTGGATATCAGATTTTGCAAAGACATATTTATATTTACACAGAAATCAGGTCATCCCTCCGAATAAACTCGGGTGTTGCTTCATCCAAATGATTTTGCGAAGTTCTTTTTGTATATGTTAGGGTTCGCCATTTTGTTCCCTCGCAAGTCAGCAATACACTAATTGGTTTATAGAACATCTCGTACAACATTTTGCACTGTGCACGAGTGTGTGTATTTGAGGGCCCACTGGACATACCCCTGTTCATATGTTAATACGGAAATACACACAGGTTAATAGATACAAACCTATAAGATCAATAAATGACTTGGACAACGCCAAAATGCGTAAACTTGATATCTGCAAGTGTTTGTTAAATTTCGTTGCAATCGATAAATTTTGTCCAAGTCTTTTGTCATTTCTTAATCTCGAAATAGAAATCTCGAAAAAGCTATCATGTAACTTTGATCTGTAAATTGCACAAGCATGCTGCTATCAACATAATATTCTCCTGATGTTCAATTATTCTCACGAAGAATCCAATGAAATTGAACACAATAGGTCGAATCCTCCTCTATGGAACAAAGTTGTAACGTTGTATCCCTTGCTTTTCTGAAATTATTTTTTACATATTATTATGTAAAATTTCACCAAAGTTGGTGTTGATATTAAAGCTAAAGGCTTTACAGGTCTCATTGCATGTGTTCTTGTCATAACAGTACAAGCTGCATTGTATCTTTGAACGGACAGGCCCTCTGTTATAAGATGTTTCGTCGATGGAGTCAGAGTCGCCGTCTTCCTTTATGAACATCAGTCGGTTTTCTATACGACAAGGGTTAATAGTTTACGTTTCTCTCAAAACCCCGGGCGGGTAGATCGAGGTATAATGAATATCAAATGTCAAATTCACATACTGACCACTCCACCCGAATGGTGTGTGAAGAGACATCAATACCGACATACCCGACAGCAACTTCTATAACTCTGAAACACCTCAAACTAAAACTGTAGGTCTCATACTAGTCTGTTTTAAAGAGACAACATTCGCAGTCAGAATGTTTGGATAAAATCCCTTTAAAATATGTTTTGAGAATGCGTGCCATACTTACTCTCATATTTAACTGGAATGAAAATGGGAAATGAGGATTCGGCGAGTGGTATGTAAAAATACCCACAATCTGATTGGCTGTGACTGAATGACTGTATCACAAAGCCGTGCCACACGGAACTGAGAACGTGCTGCCATGTTGACAGTCTTTATTGCTGCAGTTTCAGGTCGGGATCAGTTTCAACGTTCATAAGTTGTTAGCATGGTAATGAATTATATTTCGTAAGTATGAATGTGTGTACATTGGTGGAATGAAATGATTTTTGTCATTTTCGGCCAGAAAATCTTCATTCTTGTATCAATGTGAATCATATATACAGGTTATTGTTGTGCGTTGTGCAAAGAATGGATGGGAAAGATCCAGTTACAAAATACGGCCTGTCCAAGGTATCCTATACTAGTGTTAACAATGCTGAGGACTGAATGACAAAGCTGAACACTAACATTACTGTTGGGTTGCGAAATGATCTATTAGGGCCTGGGACCTGTTTCATAAAGCCTAATAAAGTGCCTTTAGCCCTAATGCTAGGATAAAGTCACTCTTTAAAGGAAGAACGCGTTTCATAAACGTGCCTTTAAATATCTAGGTTAATGTTACCATTAAGAGTGTTTCAGGCAGTGGTTTTATCCTGTCTTTGTTTTATTCGGTTCCTTTAAACCTGAAGGTGGTCTAGAGTTCCTTTAGTCGCGAGGACTTCGTCCAGGGTAGACGTGGAATCATGTTGCGCTTGATTCAGGAACGGAATAGGCGAAATCTTCGACGAGAACGGGTATTCAGGGATCGATTCAATCCGCTGGATTCCGTGAGAGATGATTTATTCATCAAGAGATATCGTTTCCTGAAGAACATATGTTTCGATTTTGTAGTCAGCTGTCGGAGGAGTTGGAGCATCCTACTCATGAACAATCTAGTATCGGTGATATTCACCATGTGACCATTGCCACAACATCGAGGTGTATTGGCGCTGTGTCATCCGCGTTTGCAGCACGCATTGACCAACACGTTCACTTCGAGAGGGACCTCCAGAAGGTCACAACCAAATTTGACATCTCTTGCCAATGCCCAAACCAGACAGGAAAGGGCATTCCAGCGGATGCAAATAAGAGCCAGATGCATCATAGAACGTTGCAACGGTCTCCTAAAGCAACGGCTCAGATGCCTCCGCAAGGAGATTCAATACACACCACAAAATGCAAGCATTATTATTCAGTCCGGCTGCCTGCTCCACAACATTGCTGTCCGGGATAGATTGCCCTTAGTGGAGGATTCAGATGACGTTGACGATGATGACGAGACCTCTGATGATGACGCAGCGGATGATGACTTTCCTCCTCGAGACACTGAGTTAATGCATGGAAAGGAAGTTTCGTATGTCGAAAGGGCATTCATATAGTGTATAGGAACCAAAGACACTGAAATTGACACATTTTGCCACGGCCCGATCATGTATTACGAATCTCAACACAAAAAATCAGTCTGCGTTCGAGTTTTTTTTTTCACCAATGAGGTACACCATACAATCATTTATTAATGGCAGGCCTGTTAAATTTAATGTAATGGCAGAGTAAAAACGAGTTATGAAACGCTTTTAATAGGCAGCTTTAAATAGACGTTATATCCTTCCTTTATGGTACCTTGAAGGAAGTCTGTTAAAAAGTTTTATGAAACAGGTCCCATGGCTCTAGGCATGCCTGTGGTTTCCAACAGAAGTCACCAACACGTTCACTTTAGCTTGGCGTTTAGACGTGTTGGAGGAGTTGGCGCCACGTTATAGTTGGTTAAACTTGTCTTAGACAACTGATCAATGAAAACAGAAACAGGGTGTGATAGTTCAAATAGGTGAAAATGAAGGCACTAACTCTTAACCTTCTTCAGTTAAGCCTAGCGATCTTAACCATATTTACGCCGAGCTGTTAATACCACGGACTTTAACTGACTTAATTTGTTTTGTACAAACGTGTTTGAGCTCCAGCGCCGAAGACGTTGACGACTCTATGGACTTTAGCCTTTTCCATGGATTATTCATGGTTGGAAAACTTCTAACTTACCGCTCTCATAAATACTTCGAACCTCCTGTTGATTCAACAGACATGGACAAATCCTAAGATTCGACATGTCACCGATAAAAGTATGTGAAGTGCAGCGTCCTCCTTGGATGGATAAACGACGACCAAGAAAATGAAAGCGACCTGATCTGATTTTGGCAGAGTTTCGTTTCGTCCTAGCATTCAGTTTTACTCCGTCGAGGTAAATCTTATGGATATTTCTAACTATGTCCACCGTTACAACAAGAAAATACCAAACACGCATCTTGAGTGCCTGTCCAGTTTTAGTTTTTCGCGCCGAATTCTTATGTCGGTTATTACACATTACATGTATACCATGATAGCTATAGACGTAAACGTCAAAGCGTCTTCCAGAAATCCAAATTATAGATTCACTTCGTTTGTTATGGAGAAGCTGCCGAAAGTAGAGAGCAAACGAAACGGCATCGTTTTTCTGAAGATCAATGTTCAGCTTAACCTCATGATCACATCCATTAAATGAGAGAACCTCACCAAAATAAGTTGACTTGGCGTAATTTGCACCGTATTTCACACTGGAGGATTTTGAAATCGTAGGGTTAAATGTCTTGAAAACCATAGCATTTAAAGACACAGTCGTTAACTTTTGTGGAGAAATTCCGTGGCCATAAATGACAAAGACTTTACACGGAGCCACAGCCAATGTATAAACAAAAACAGCCTCAAGTAGAGTGGAGCAACCGATTGATACCCGATTGATTCTGATGGCTTGGAACTTCAGACGGAAATGGCGATGAAAAGAAGCTCACTGTAGGTCTTCTATGTCTGTGTAGCTTCGTATTGCGGTAGACAGGAAGCTAACTCCCCTCTTGAGCAGTGTTACAATATTGGATGCGGGAATAAAAGAAAACAAAGATGCAGTGGTTTTGCTTCCAAAGTTTATTAATAATGTAGAGTCCACAGACGCATTTACCTTATATTCCTGTCACTTCCATCAAGAAAGAACACACTGGTGTCTGAAATGCAAAGGAACACAACATTGTTCCATTTTAAATTGCCTTAGTCATTTTTAAGCTTCAACTTGATTTACTAAAATTTACGAAAGCCCAGAGGCCCATCTGAAATTCGAAATCCGAAGTCCGAAATTCTCCAATCCGAAATCCATATTTCAAAATCCCTAATCGCTGGGAAACGTTTAGACTATCATATTAACTGTGACATTCAGTACATTGCTGTTATGAGAATGGATAAATTTCAAGTGAGTTAAGAGACCACTGGTGGTTCAATTAAGTGAAGTTTTTGCATTAAATTGCAACTATAATTTTAGCCCCTACTTGGGTACGATTCTTTGAGCTAGTCAGAATAGCAGGAATATCATTTTAAAGAATGCAATATATTTGACCTATATTCTACTCATCATAGCGTCAAGAATGTATCATGGTATATGTAAAATAATCATCTGACATCAGCCGGTCGAGCTGATTTAGCTTGTAACGATGATTTGATGCATATGAACGCAGTGCCGATTGCGGCAATTTGCACTCACCGAACAAACTGTTACACGACATCTAATTGGTTTCGAAATTTTGTAAGTTTTCCTCTGATTGGTTAATATTGTATATCAAATTTCGGATTTTGAATTTCGAATTTCAGATGAGCCTGCTGAGCTTTCGTAGAAATTAGCACCAATATCTTGAAAATGCGATCCCAGCTGCTATCATTGGTATCATTTAAATATACTGTGTGTATGTTGCCACGGTTTTGAGTAAGAATGCACATGTTGACACTTTTTAATTGAATGGAAGACTTTTTAGGCGTTTAAGATTGTTTTGACTGTTGAACTAGTGTATTTCCAACATGTGAGTGTGAAAAGTAGATTGTTGTGCTTTTTAATGAAGTATAATCAACTATTGTCATTTTTCTTGAAAGAGGTGATGTGTCCAATGCGAATTTTTAGACCGGCAACCACTCGCCAATGACGCAATCATTTGGCAGTGGGCACCTACTTGTGAAACGCTTTGCACCAACCTCTGAAATGATTTTAAGACAGGCAAGCATTTTTGTTAAATTGACAATACATGTAGTATAATTGTTTTGTGCATTTGAAATCATCTTACTATTCGATATAGGATTTAGAATGATATCATCACCTAATTTGTGCGGCCTGGAATGACTGAGCCGATTTGAATTTACTGATGGGGGCCTGAATATTTCCAAACAACTCACCACTGTGGTTGATACATGTGTCTCCCGTACTTCCACAGGCGATGGATTGAAGGAGAAATACAAAGGTTAGTACGTTGCACATCGTCAAAATGAAAGCCTAACCCGATCACACTGGATCGGAGTCGGCTCACAATAAACTACAAATCCCAATACAATGGGCTCATTTCTACTGCGTTAAAAGTTCGAATGAATGTTATACAGAGTTATCCCTATTCATCATAGCTGCCTGCGTTCTTTGGCGAGGGATCCTTTAATCCAGTTATTGTGTTAGATATGGAGGATAGGCCGGTTGAAAATGCCCCTAAGAAATACTTAGCATATTACGAAATCCAAAATGTTCATGTAATCTGTCGAAAGAGGACATTTACGTCATTTGTACGTCAAATAAACGTCATACACGATTTTTTATACAAAATACGGTGTAAAATAGACAACATTTCTGGTAGTCCGGTAGTGATTGCAGCTGAAAAGGCATGTATACAATTGCCGTAAGAGGACAGCAGTTAGACTTAGTCGAAGAAAAACACACTTCATCTTCAAAACATAACGATAGCAAATGTTTTGTGACGTAATGTATATCGTTAAAACAGCATAAGAATGAAAAAAGTCCATAAGTGACCTCACATATAACTATCGCCCGACAATCAAGGCTGGCACTCCACTTGCACACACTAAACAATGCGTATAACGGATACATTGTGCAGTTATGTTCTTTAATTGTGTCGAAGTTATATCTTTAGCCTTAATCCAAAGAGACACTTTCTATTTGTATACATCATTGTACATGATTTATCCCGTTCACCGAAACCGCACAGCAAACTTCAATTCTTGCCACAGGTGACAATTGTATTACCAATTTGATTTAGGCATGTACATGAGCATTGTAGACAGCTGCAACCTGCTTCGATGTCCGATTTTCAAAAGTGTGAAAACAAATGTTTGTTGACACTAATTTTCACTGATCATTTTACTAGACACAACTAGACACCGTTTGCAACAAATGGATACCTCTTGGAGGAACATTCGTTATGATGCCGTTGAGAAGTTGCCTCTACAAACAGAGAGCTTGACGAATATAATGATCATTTATAAAGCAATCAATAGTATAATTCAAGTAGTGACCAAAGTAGGTAGTTCCAATCCTTTTCCCGAAGACCAAGATGCTGCCACTTTCCGGTATTACGCCTGAGGCTGGTAACACATTTCTTTGGAGCTGATGTAGCGATGGACTCGTGGCTTATTGTCTAACTGCCCTGCCCTGTCTTGGCCTCGGCTCTCTGACCGAGTCATCTTCCGGTCTTTCCTGCGTCTTCGTGCTCTTGTAGGGGCCGCCCGCCCGAGGTGATGCGCGAGGCGCGGCAGAGTCCGGGGCATCTGACTCACGGCTCAACATCACGCCCTGCCCGGGCTGGGGCACGATTCGTGTCGGCTTCCCGGCGAAAAATCATAAATCTTTTTCAAACGTTGGAAACATTTATATCTAAGATTATTGCGATACGAAAAATTGAAGTGTCCGATCTATATATCGCTTTTATAAAACCGCTAAAAAACTATCATTAGACAACATCCTTTGTACAATCTCGTTCACAGTGTCACAGTGTGTCAGGTCAAGTCTTGGGGTTGAGAAAGTGTAAAGTGTTGGTGTAACACCGTCACCAAGGTAACACCATCACTACACCAACACTTGACCACCCTGCTCGGTGTTGGGTTACACCGGTGTAACGGCGGTTTTTGAGGAGGGAATCCCTGATGTTCAATTATTCTCACGAAGAATCCAATAAAATTTAACACAATATGTCTAATCCTCCTCTATGGAACAAAGTTGTAACGTTGTATCCCTTGCTTTTCTGAAATTATTTTTTACATATCTTGTAAAATTTCACAACAGTTTGTGTTGATATTAAAGCTTAAGGCTTTACAGGTCTCATTGCGTGTGTTCTTGTCATAACAGTACAAGCTGCATTGTATCTTTGAACGGACAGGTCCTCTGTTATAAGATATTTCGTCAATGGAGTCAGAGTCGCCGTCTTCCTTTATGAACATCAGTCGGTTTTCTATACAACAATAGTTTAAAGTTAATTTTTTTTATTCCAAACAACGGGAGGGTAGATCGACGTAAAATGAATGTCAAAATGTCCAACTGTCATACTGACCACTCCACCCGAGTGGTGTGTGAGGAGACGTCAATACCGACACACTCGACAGCAAGGAACAACTTCTATAACTCTGAAGTACCTCAAACTAAAACTGTCGGTCTGAAACCAGTCCGTTTTAAAGAGACAACATTCGCAGTCAGAATGTTTGGATAAAATCCCTTTAAAATAGTTTTTGGAGAATGCGTGTCATACTTACTCTCATATTTAACTGGAATGACAATGGGAAATGAGGATTCGGCGAGTGATATGTAAAAATACCCACAATCTGATTGGCTGTGACTGAATGACTGTATCACAAAGCTGTGCCACACGGAACTGAGAACGTGCTGCCATGTTCAAGGTCTTTATTGCCGCAGTTTCAGGTTGGGATCAGTTTCAACGTTCATAAGTTGTTAGCATGGTAACGAATTATATTTCGTAAGTATGCATTTGTGTACATTGGCGGAATAAATTGATTTTCGACATTTTCGGCCAGAAAATCTTCATTTCTTGTATCAGTGTGAATTCTATATACTGGTTATTGTTGTGCGTTGTGCCAAGAATGGATGGGAAATATCCAGTTACAAAATATGGCCTGTCCAAGGTATCCTATACTAGTATTTACAATGCTAAGGACTAAAGGACAAAGCTGAACACGAACACTAACATTACTGTTGGGTTTCGAAATGATCTATTAGGGCCTGGCATGCCTGTGGTTTTCCAACAGAAGTCACCAACACGTTCACTTTACGTTTGCATTAAACGTGTTGGAGTAGTTGACGCAACGTTATTGTTGGTTACACTTGTCTTAGACAACTGATCAATGAAAACAAAACCCGGGTGTGATAGTTCAAATAGGTGAAAATGAAGGCACTAACTCTTAACTTCTGACTTACCGCTCTCATAAATACTTCGAACCTCCCGTTGATTCAACAGACATGGAAAAATCCTAAGGTTGGATATAGCACCGATAAAAGGAAGTGAAGTGCAGCGTTTTCCTGGGATGGGTAAATGACGACCAAGAAAATGAAAGCGACTTGATCTGTTTTTGACATAGCTTGGTATCTTCCTAGCATTCAGTTTTACTCCGTCGAGGTAAATCTTATGGATATTTCTTACTATGTCTACCGTTACAACAAGAAAATACCAAACACGCGCCTTGAGTACCTTTCCAGTTTTAGTTCTTCGCGCCAAATTCTTATGTCGGTTATCACACATTACTTGTATACCATGATAGCTACTGACGTAAACTTCAAAGCGTCTTCCAGAAATCCAAATTATAGATTCCCATCGTATGTTATGGTGACGCTGCCGAAAGTAGAGAGCAAACGAAACGACATCGTTTTTCTGAAGATCAATGTTCAGCTTAACCTCATGATCACATCCATTAAATGAGAGAACCTCACCAAAATAAGTTGACTTGGCGTAATTTGCACCGTATTTCACACTGGAGGAGTTTGAAATCGTAGAGTTAAAATGTCTTAAAAAGTTTAGCTTTAAAAGACACAGTCGTTAACTTCTTGGGAGAAATTCCGATGCCATAAATGACAAAGTCTTTACACGGAGCCACAGCCAATGTATAAACATAAACAGCCTCAAGTAGAGTGGAGCAACCGAGTAATACCCGACTGATTCTGATGGCTTGGAGCTTCAGACGGAAATGGCGATGAAAAGAAGCAAACTGTAGGTCTTCTATGGCCGTGTAGCTTCGTATTGCGGTAGACAGGAAGCTAGCTTCCCTGTTGAGCAGCGTGACAACATTGGATGCGGGACCAAAATGAAACAAAGATGCAGTGGTTTTGCTTCCAAAGTTTATGAATAATGGAGAATCCACAGACGCAGTTACCGTATATTCCTGTCAGTTCCATTAAGAAAGAACACACTGGTGTCTGAAATGCAAAGGAACACAACACTGTTCCATTTTAAAACGCCGTAGTCAATTTTAAACTTGAACTTGATTTACTAAAATTTACGAAAGCCCAGATGGCCAATTTGAAATTCGAAATCCGAAGTCCGAAATTCTCGAATCCGAAATCCGTAATTCAAAATCTCTAATCGCTGGGAAACTTTTGGCCAATCAGATCAAGTGTAACATTCAGTACTTTGCTGTAATGACAATGGAGAAATTTAAAGTGAACTAAGAGACCACTGGATAAATTAAGTCAAGCTTTTTTTTATCAAATTGCGACCACAACCCGACATGGGCACGATTCTTTGAGCTATTCAGACTAGCAAAAATATCATTTTGAAAGAATGCAATATATATTTGACCTATTTTCTACTAATCATTGCGTCAAGAATGCATCACGGTATATGTAAAATAATCACCTGACATCAGCAAGTCGAGCTGATCTAGCTTCTTACAATGATTTGATGCACCTAAATGCAGTGCCGATTGCGGCTATTTTGCATTCACCGAATAAAATGTTACACGACATCTAATTGGTTTTGAAATGTTGAAAGTTTCCCTCTGATTGGTTAATATTGGATCTCAAATTTCAGATTTCAGATGAGCCTTCTGGGCTTTCGTAGAAATTAGCACCAATATCTTGAAATTACGATCCCAGCTGCTGTCATTGGTATTATTAGAATATATAGTGTGTATTGGATCCACTCACCAATAAGATCCCAAGCCAGACAATACTCGAGTAGGCTCTACCTATTGTTTAGGCTCTACCCATCGAGGCGATGAGTAGAGCCTAAACGAGTATGCCTTTCGCAGCCATAAAAGGGCTGAGATATGAATGCTCATGTTGAAATTTTTAATAGACTGGAAGCCCTTTCTGTCGTAGTTCGTGAACTAGTGCATATCCACCATGTGAGTGTTTCACCCATTGGCCGGTCCTTCCTGAGGCGCTCAGTAACTCCACTCAGGCAATATGATATATTGCATGTGAAAAGTTGATTGCTGTGCTTTCCAATGAATCATAACTACAACTGTATAATCAGTTTTCTTGAAAGAGGTGATGCGTCCAATTCAAATTTTAGAACGGCGACCACCGGCCAATGACGCAATCATTTGGCAGTGGGCACCTGCTGGCCAAACTCTTTGCTCCAACCTCTGAAATGATTTGAGACAGGCAAGCAACCCTAACGCACTTTGTTAATACGGCAAAAGTATAATTGTTTTAAGCATTTGAATTCATCGTACTATCCGATATAGGATTTAGAATGATGTAATCGCCTAATTTGTGCGCCTTGGAATGACTGAGCCGAATTGATTTCATTAACGGGGACCTGAATAATTCCAAACAACTCACCTCTGTGGTTGATACATGTGTCTCCAGTACTTCTACAGACGATGGATTGAAGGAGTAATACATGTATAACGGTAAGTAGGCAGAGCATAGTCGAACTGAAAGCCTAACTCACACTGGATCGGAGTGGGGTAACAATACAATACCAATCCCAATACAATGGGTTTTTTCTTCCTGGTTCAAAAGTTCGAATGAATGTTACAGAGTTATCAAGTATAGCTGTATCTGTGCTGTATTCTTCGAATTTTCAATGTACATTCGTTACTCGATTCTTGAAAGATTCTTTTTCAATCTTGACTAAGAGATAATCATACGAATTTGATCAGAACTTCGAAGACCGTCTGCCTATGCACGCGCATGTCGCAACTGTGTTGCAATATGGTGTCTGATGAATGCTCTTTGTAAAACCTATCATGAAACGCTTATAAAAAGATCTCGCTATTGCGTTTTCTGGGCATGAGATTTAGTCAACATCTGTTTCAACAATCTTGCTTTGGGTAAAATAGGCAATGTTTCTGGTAGTCCGGTAGTGATTGCAGCTGAAAAGGCATGCATACACTTGCCGTAAGAGGACAGCTGTTAGTCGTAAAGAAAAACACTTCATTCTTCAAAACAAAACGATAGCAAATATTTAGTGCTGTAATGTTTATCGTTAAAACAGCCTGGGAATGAAAAACGTCTATAAACGACCTCACAGACAACTACCACCAGACTACCAAGGCTGACACTCCACTTGTACACACTACACAAAGAGTATAACGGATACATTGTGTAGTTATGTTCTTGCATTGTGTCGAAGTTATATATTAGCCTTAATCACAATATACACTTTCAATTTGTGTACATCATTGTACATAATATACCGCATTGACTAATTCCGTGCAGCAAAAGTAGATTCTCGCCACAGGTGGCAATTTCATTACCCCTTTCATTTAGGCACACATGTAAGTATTGTCCACTGATGCGACGCAAATGTTCACTTATCATTTTAATAGACACAACTAGACATCGCTAGCAACACATTGATATCTCTTGCACGAACATTCGTCATGCCAGCACTGAGAAATTGCCTCTTCAAAAAAAACGTTTGACGAATATAATGATCATTTATTATCGAGTCGATGGTATAAATCAAGTCGTGATCAAAGTAAGTAGTTCCAATCATTTTCCCGAAGGCTAAGATGCTGCCACTTTCCAGTATTTCGCCTAAGGCTGGTAACCCATCATTTTGGAGCAGCGCAGAAGAAGGTGCCTCCATAATTAAAGATCTACTCCCCTGTCACAACAGTAAGAAGGCCGCCGGTCGAAGTTGCGGCCTCGGTTAATCGGTATCGACGAAAGAGCTAAGGTGGCCATGGCCAGTACCAGAGTTGATGTGACACTTGCAAACGAGCCGTTGTTTACGACATGTTGGCCTACTCTACTCACACTTTGAACATAGAGCAAAGGATGGTGGAAAGAGAGCGAGAGAGCTTTCCGGAACACGGATAAAACACCCAGTGAAATAGTTCAAAACTCATTAACTGTATTCACGCATGGTCGTATCAATGAAACCATTGTTCGTATTGATTGAGTTGGAAGCAAAAAGATAAAGAGTTTTGAAATCAATCAATTTCCAATAATGTGCACTATGTTGAATATATTATGCTCTGCCTTAAATCCTTGCTTCTCACACTCTCCTGCAGTCCAAGTTTGGTTAAGACAAAATTACTAATAAATTTGAGCTAAGCTTCGCTTGCAGCCAGTGTATGTCAATGCCAATCACTATTTTTAAGTATTTTATTTTGCAAGCCATTAATCAGGTTTGAGCTGTTTATTCTAATTTTATACATTGCTTTGTGCTTGGCTCGGCGTTACCTGTATAGGCTAGCCTATGCCGTCTCGCACATGCCTGGGCTTCACGCCCTTGGAGGGCACGCGGGGAGGTCGACCTGGATCGAGTTGATGGACGATGTGCAGAAGAGTCTGGGGCGATGGACTCGTGGCTTATCGTCTAACTGCCCTGCCCTGTCTTGGCCTCGGCTCTCTGACCGAGTCACCTTCCGGTCTTTCCTGCGTCTTCATACTCTTGTAGGGGCCATCCGCCCGAGGTGATGCGCGAGGCGCGGCAGAGTCCGGGGCATCTGACTCACGGCTCAACATCACGCCCTGCCCGGGCTGGGGCACGATACTTGTCGGCTTCCCGGCGAAAAATCATAAATCTTTTTCAAACGTTGGAAACCTTCATATCTAAGATTATTGCGGTACGAAAAGTTGAAGAGTCTGATCTATATATCGCTTTTATAAAACCGCTAAAAAACTATCATTAGACAACATCCTTTGTATAGTCTCGTTCACAGTGTCACAGTGGACAACGGTACACCATTAACGTGACCACATTTCAGCGTTTATATGCGGGTACGGCGACTTTGAATTTTTTTACACTTGATGGTAAGTTTTTCGTACTTCTAATTGATTGAGACAATGTTCTAAACCTGTAAATTGGACGATATGGCAGCGAACGGATTTGGCATGCCTGGGATTCCGAACAAGTTGCAATAATCTGATAAACTCTTATATTTCGGCATTTTCGAGATCCCTTAGCCATGCGAGCACAGTAATGCGATTCGAACTGTTTGGCCATGTACTACTAAGCATGGGTTCCGCCCCATAATCAATCTAACAGGCCTCAACCTAACTAATCAAAACGACCTCTCTTCATCTCGCAGGTAGTCTAATACATTACAAAGAGGGGCTGGTAACCTCCGGATGGTTAATGAGATTCCCACATCTTCAAAATGCATGTTCCATTGACTTACTAAAATTATACCAGGTTTGATTTGATCGAAATCCGATAATTTTGTAAGTAAAGTTAGGTCTTTAATAAAGCATGCGAATATGCTAGACAAAAATAAACTGCACCGTAGTTTTATCTATATGTTAGGGTTCGCCATCTAGTTCTTCATCAAGTCAGCAATACACTAATTGCTTTATAGAACATCTCGTACAACGTCTATGCACTGTGGACAAATTTGTGTGTTTGAGGGCCCAATGGACATACCCCTGTTCATATGTTAATACGGAAATATATCTACACATGTATATACTGTCTTCTCCCACTTAACCGAGCGCCAGGAAAATGGCTCGAAAATGACTAAGTCCAGAAACATGGCAGTCTGTAGTTTTTTACGGGTGGGCTGCAAACATTCAATATGACAGCCAATTATATTGATCAATGGATATAGGAAGACAACCTAGTAAATGTCGTCAATTCAATAACGCCTAGTCGTGGCCAGGGCCAGTTATCCCTGCAGTTAGGGTGATGATTATTGAAGTTACGTAAGTCTATTACAAGTCCATGTAAATGGTTGACCGATCCAGAGTCTTTCAAATGAATTTATTTTATCTGATCGATTATGGAATCGTTTTCTTGTGGGGGAAATCCAATGAGAGGAACTTTCGTGTCAAATGTCATGATTGTTGACTACCATCTTGTTTTGACCACCTTCTTCTGGTAAGATGCACGCAATCCGATGGATTTTGTGGGTAGGCCTAGCAGGCACCCTGATGATCTTAACGTATGGAATGGAGCATTAACATCCCTGACCCTGATACCACTACTGATGATGACGACGACGACGACGACGACGACGACGATGTAGATGATGCTAACCAAGCTGTATCGGGTGCACGTAGGCACCAGAAAAGCTACAGTTTCAATCAGAAGATTGACCTTATCGAGAGATACCAATTGGAGCATGCTATAGGATTACATCATGCTGAAACTGCGACATCCTTTGCTAGACACCACCGCATAGCACCGCAGATATTTAGACGTTGGATAAGCACACATTGAAGACTCGGATACTCGGATGTTCAATATATAGTTTTATTTGAAACCTGAAACATATGGACTACATTTAGCACCGGACAGTAAAATAGACATGAATTACAAACAGTGACATACAAAAGTGAAAAATAATATTTTTTGGTATTTTAAGAATATATGTAAAGAAGGAATCTACAAGACAGTAATACAACGTGGAACTGAAATGCATAAAATTAAATACTTACAAATCCGAAACTACCGAAACCGAAATGTGTGGTTATCCGGGACAAAGAACCTGCCCTTACTATATGTACTTCCAGACCAAGTGCAGTAAAAATTGTGAATGACCAAAGGGCGTAAAAGAAGCCTAAAAGGTAAAATTAGCTCGTGACGTAAAAAGTGCCGCCAAAACCGAAGTGCGAAGTGCGCGAAATTTAAAACTGGTAAATAGAATAAAAGAAAGTCCAAGATTCGCATTATCAGCGAAACACACATGATGACTTGTTTGCCCTCAGAGATAAATCAACTCCAGACCATAGAAGACGGAGGAGACAACGGCAACATGGCACTGATGCACAAGGTAGTGTTTCTTCAAGCATTCTATTCCTCGCTAAATGAGTTTCCTTCTTTGTTGGCCTATACTGACTGGAATAAGTCCGCTTCTGTGTCATGGACGGAAGAATAAGTCGCACACTCGCCCGAAATGGAAAACAATTTGAACACCTGGTTCCTTGAGCGCCGAAGACTTGGTTTCCCTGTTTCCGGTGAGGATATTAAAGGGCAAGCTGGAAGAGAATTTCGGCAGTGGTGGGCAGAGCTTCCGAACGAAACAAAGGCCGAAAGACAAGAATAGATACCCCTGCGATACCTTTTCCATGCATCTGCACATTGGCTTAGCAACTTTATGGAAAGGTGAGCTTTATTCCTCTGTTGCATGGATCGGCCTTAACGTACGGAATGGATTGTATTCGGTGAATTTTAATAATATGCAAATTCCATTTAAGGAAACAAATCAGCTATCGAAGGAAGACCAAAGATTCAAGGGGGTTACCTGACAACGCCCAGGCTTTGGTTGCCGACTACCGGGGAGAGTTTGCCGACCTCATCAGAGACGCTGATTTTGATGTCATCATGAACATGATCATGAACATTTGATATGGTGCCAAGATCAACAATGGAAGCGACTGGGTATCAGAATGTTGACATTAGATCATCCCAAGGCAACCCGAAACTTGGATGCACGGTGACTCTAGTAGTTACGACAGATGGACGAAAAGGACGAGCCGAGGTATACTTCAGAGGCTTGGCACCAGATGGTGACGTCATTCAGCAGCTTCAGGCGGATGCTCCAGACAATGTACGAGTGAGTATTGGCATAGAATACAAGTCCGTGGTTGTAGTACAGGACATGTACCAGACGTCATCAGTGTTGTCATTGACGATCAGACATTCTAGTTAATGGTAGTATTTTTTAGGAAAATCAGAACTTCCACGACTAAAATTGTTGTAGGTTTGTCATGGATGCAACCAAAACATTGTGCGTGTCTGACTGTTCAGAAACGTAATGTAAATGTTCATACCTGTTGTTTGCTTTTCCAGGTAACTGGTAGTCCACAGGGTTGGGCCCGCCATCAATCGCTAATCGAGTGGTTGCAGGCCCTGATTGTGCCATTTGTAGCCACGTTCCTGTTACTTTTAGACAGGTATCCGGCGCATCGAAATCAGCAGTTTCGTGATGCAATCGCCGCAGAGAATGGGACAGACACTTTTATCCCAGGACAATGCACTTCGCTGCTGCAGCCCTTGGACTTGACCGTAAACAGGAGCTTCAAGTGTCACCTGAGGACCATTTGGAAAGTGTGGAAAATCGGCCACATCGATGATCAAGGACAGTGTTAGCGGATCACCAGGCGGGAAGTGGTCAGGATGATCAGCCTCGACTGGGAAAGGGTCACACAACAGACGATTATGAACGGTTGGAGAGCCAGTGGCCTAGTTCCTGAGGACAATGACGAAGTGGGGGAGGGGGTAGAGATTGTAAATGGTGAGCTTGAGCAGTTTGTTGAGGGGATTGAGTTTTCGGAAGGAGAAGAGGATGATTATGTTATTGATGATGACGTGTAAACCCCGTTTGGATAATAAAATTGATTGGTAAATTGATAAGTAAATCTGTAATCTTCTTTAATTTATTCGTTGACAACAAGACTTCTTTATTGGGACATTCTGCAGACCCATGAAGCTGGCTTTAGCATAGACCCCATATTAGACATTTCTGGTCAACCAACACCATAGGCATAAAATGAGGACGCTAGTTGTATTGTATTCATTCATTCAGTACAGGCCTACCCCATGTCAATGTTCATGTCTTTTATCCACTTACGTGGAAGGCAACGGCATTCCCACGAAAAGGGAGTCAATTATCAGCTGTGGCTGTTCTTTCTAATGTTCGCCTGCCACCAGTCAAATCGGCCTATTCATTTGGACTTAGTCATTTTACGATTCAGCCGCGCTCGGTTAAGTGGGAGAAGACAGTATATAGATCCCAAACTATGATATCAATAAATGTCTTGGACAATGCCAAGATGCGTAAACTTGATATCTGCGCGTGTTTGATAAACTTCGTTGCAATCGATAAATTTTGTCCAAGTCTTTTGTCATTTCTTAATCTCGAAATAGTAATCTCGAAATAGCTATCATGTAACTATGATTTGTAAATTGCACAAGCACGCTGCTATCAACATAATATTCTCCTGATGTTCAATTATTCTAACGAAGAATCCAATAAAATTTAACACAAATAGTCGAATCCTCCTCTATGGAACAAAGTTGTAACGTTGTATCCCTTGCTTTTCTGAAATAATTTTTTACATATCTTGTAAAATTTCACAACAGTTTGTGTTGATATTAAAGCTAAAGGCTTTACAAGTCTCATTGCGCGTGCTCTTGTCATAACAGTACAAGCTGCATTGGATCTTTGAACGGACAGGTCCTCTGTTATAAGATATTTCGTCAATGGAGTCAGAGTCACCGTCTTCCTTTATGAACATAAGTCGGTTTTCTATACGACAAGGTTTTATAGTTACCATTTCTCACAAAACCACAGGCGGGTAGATCGAGGTATAATGAATATCAAAATGTCAAATTCATATTCTGGCCACTCCTCCCGAGTGGTGTGTGAACAAACGTCATTACCGACATACCCGACAGCAAGGAACAACTTCTATAACTCTGAAACACCTCAAACTAAAACTGTAGGTCTCAAACTAGTCTATTTTAAAGAGACAACATTCGCAGTCAGAATGTTTGGATAAAATCCCTTTAAAATAGTTTTTGAGAATGCGTGTCATACTTACTCTCATATTTAACTGGAATGACAATGGGAAATGAGGATTCGGCGAGTGATATGTAAAAATACCCACAATCTGATTGGCTGTGACTGAATGACTGTATCACAAAGCCGTGCCACACGGAACTGAGAACGTGCTGCCATGTTCAAGGTCTTTATTGCCGCAGTTTCAGGTTGGGATCAGTTTCAACGTTCATAAGTTGTTAGCATGGTAACGAATTATATTTCGTAAGTATGCATTTGTGTAAATCTTCATTGTTGTATAAGTGTGAATTCTATATACTGGTTATTGTTGTGCGTTGTGCCAAGAATGGATTGGAAATATCCAGTAACAAAATACGGCCTGTCCAATGTATCCTATACTAGTATTTACAATGCTGAGGACTAAATGACAAAGCTGAACACTAACATTACTGTTGGGTTTCGAAATGATCTTAGGACCTGGCATGCCTGTGGTTTTCCAACAGAAGTCACCAACACGTTCACTTTACGTTTGCATTAAACGTGTTGGAGGAGTTGACGCCACGTTATAGTTGGTTAAACATGTCTTAGACAACTGATCAATGAAAACAGAATCCGGGTGTGATAGTTCAAATAGGTGAAAACGAAGGCACTCACTCTTAATCTGCTTCAGTTAAGCTTAGCGATCTTAACCATATTTACGCCGAGCTAAAGTTAATACCACGGACTGTAACTGACTTAATTTGTTTTGTACAAACGTGTTTGAGCTCCAGCGCCGAAGACGTTGACGACTCTTTGGACTTAAGCCTTTTCCATAGATTATTCATGGTTGGAAAAGCTTCTAACTTACCGCTCTCATAAATACTTAGAACCTCCCGTTGATTCAACAGACATGGAAAAATCCTAAGGTTGGACATAGCACCGATAAAATAATGTGAAGTGCAGCGTCCTCCTCGGATGGGTAAACGACGACCAAGAAAATGAAAGCGACCTGAACTGAATTCGACAGATTTTAGTTGCGTCCTAGCACTCAGTTTTACTCCGTCGAGGTAAATCTTATGGATATTTCTTACTATGTCCACCGTTACAACAAGAAAATACCAAACACGCGCCTTGAGTGCCTTTCCAGTTTTAGTTCCTCGCGCCCAATTCTTATGAAGTCGGTTATTACACATTACTTGTATACCATGACAGCTACTGACGTAAACGTCAAAGTGTCTTCCAGAAATACAAATTATAAATACCCATCGTCTGGTATGGTGACGCTGCCGAAAGTAGAAAGCAAACGAAACGACATCGTTTTTCTGAAGATCAATGTTCAGCTTAACCTCATGATCACATTCATTAAATGAGAGAACCTCACCAAAGAAAGTTGACTTGGCGTAATTTGCACCGTATTTCACACTGGAGGAGTTTGAAATCGATACAATGTCATGAAAACTTCAGCATTTAAAGACACATTTGCTAACTGCTGTAGAGAAATTCCGATGCCATAGATGACAAAGTCTTGACACGGAGCCAGAGCCAAAGGTTTAAACATAAAGAGCCTCAAGTAGAGTGACGCAACCGATTAATACCCGATTTATTCTGATGGCTTGGAACTATAGATGGAAATGGCGATGAAAAGAAGCAAAGTGCAGGTCTTCTATGGCTGTGTAGCTTCGTATTGCGGAAGACAGGAAGCTACCTTCCCTGTTGAGCAGTGTTTCAATATTGGATGCGGGACCAAAAGGAAACAAAGATGCAGTTGTTTTGCTTCATAAGTTTATGAAAAATGGAGAATCCACAGACACAGTGACCTTATATTCCTGTCAGTTCCATTAAGAAAGAACACACTGGTGTCTGAAATGCAAAGGAACACAACATTGTTCCATTATAAATCGCCTTAGTCAATTTTAAATTACAACTTGATTTACTAAAATTTACGAAAGCCCAGATGGTCCATCTGAAATTAGAAATCCGGAGTCCGAAATTCTCGAATCCGAAATCGGAAATTCAAACTCACTAGTCGCTGGGAAACTTTTAGTCAATCAGATCAAGTGTAACAATCAGTACTTTGCTCTAATGACAAAAGAGACCAATGGTTCTTCAATTAAGTCAAGCTTTTTTTTATTAAATTGCAGCTATAACCCGGCATGGGCAGGATTCTTTGAGCTAGTTAGACTAGCAAGAATATCATTTTGAAAGAATGCAATATATTTGACCTATTTTCTACTAATCATTGCGTCAAGAATGCATCACGGTATATGTAAAATAATCACCTGACATCAGCAAGTCGAGCTGATCTAGCTTCTTACAATGATTTGATGCATATAAACGCAGTGCCGATTGCGGCCATTTTGCATTCACCGAATAAAATGTTTCACGACATCTAATTGGTTTTGAAATGTTGAAAGTTTCCCTCTGATTGGTTAATATTGGATCTCAAATTTCGGATTTCGAATTTCAGATGAGTCTGCTGGGCTTCAGTAGAAATAAGCACCAATATCTTTAAATTGCGATCTCTGCTGATGTCATTGGTATTATTAAAATATACAGTGTGTATTGGATCCACTCACCAATAAGATCCCAAGCCAGACAAAACCCGAGTTCTACTACCGCCTCGATGGGTAGAGCCTAAACAAGTATGCCTTTCGCAGCCATAAAAGGGGTGGGATATGAATGCTTATGTTGAAATTTTTAATAGACTGGAAGCCCTTTTGGGCGCTAAAGACTGTCGTGGCTCGTGAACGAGTGCATACCCAGCATGTGAGTGTTTCACCCATAGGCCGGTCCTTCCTGAGGCGCTCAGTAACTCTACTCAAGCAATATGATATATTGCATGTGAAAAGTTGATTGCTGTGCTTTCTAATGAATTATAACTACAACTGTACCATCAGTTTTCTTGAAAGGGGTGATGTGTCCAATGCGAATCTTAGAACGGCAACCACCGGCCAATGACGCAATCATTTGGCGGTGGGCACCTTCTGGCCAAACGCTTTGCTTCAACCTCTGAGATGATTTGAGGCAGGCAAGCAACCCTAACGCACTTTGTTAATACGGCAAACGTATAATTGTTTTAAGCATTTGCATTCATCGTACTATCCGATATAGGATTTAGAATGATGTCATCACCTAATTTGTGCGGCCTGGGATGACTGAGCCGAATTGATTTCATTGACGGGGACCTGAATAATTCCAAACAACTCACCTCTGTGGTTGATACAGTTGTCTCCAGTACTTCTACAGGCGATGGATTGAAGGAGTAATATACCGGTAAGTAGGTGGCGCATCGTCGAACTGAAAGCCTAACTCACACTGGATCGGAGTGGGTACAATACAATAGCAATCCCAATACAATGGGTTTTTTCTACCTCGTTCAGAAGTTCGAATGAATGTTACAGAGTTATCAAGTATAGCTGTATCTGTGCTGTATTCTTCGAATTTTCAATGTACATTCGTTACTCGATTCTTGAAAGATTCTTTTTCAATCTTGACTAAGAGATAATCATACGAATTTGATCAGAGCTTCGAGGACCGTCTGCCTAGCATGCACGCGCATGTCGCAACTGTGTTGCAATGGCGTCTGAATGCTCTTTGTAAGGCGCATTTACAATTTTCTTAAAGAAAACCTACCACGAAACGCTTATAAAAATAGGTAGTTCTGAACGGCCCTGTTAAAACCTAAGGCGGGCGAATAACCTTCCATTGATAAATCTTGGCAGTTTCGAGTTCCCCTCAGGCAGGTGATTATGAGAGCTTGCCATCTGGGTAACATAGCATGCATAACTGACTCCAGTCCGTGAACTGCATAAGAGGTAATCACCAATTTAGTTATTTTTACGACGTTCAGGTGGTCTAAATAACAATTTTTTGCCTCGACAGGATCTCTTTAAAGCTTGATGTAGCTTCAGACACTAATAATTCATGGCGTGTAAAAAAAAATCGAATGATGTTTTCGTGGAAGGCGTGAAAGGGCGTTGCTCATCAACACACCAACAATTAGTCCAGAACTCGCTATTGCGTTTTTTGGGCATGACCCTTAGTCAATATCTTTATCTGTTTCAACTATCTTGCTTGGGGTAAAATAGGCAACGTTTCTGGTAGTCCGGTAGTGATTGCAGCTGAAAAGGCATGCATACACTTGCCGTAAGAGGACAGCTGTTAGTCGTAAAGAAAAACACTTCATTCTTCAAAACAAAACGATAGCAAATATTTAGTGCTGTAATCTTTATCGTTAAAATAGCCTGAGAATGAAAAACGTCCATAAACGACCTCACAGACAACTACTGCCAGACTACCAAGGCTGACACTCCACTTGTACACACTACACAAAGGTTTAACGGATACATTGTGTAGTTATATTATTGCATTGTGTCGAAGTTATATATTAGCTTTAATCCCGACATACACTTTCAATGTGTTTACATCATTGTACATAATATACCGCGTTGACAAATTCCGTGCAGCAAAAGTAAATTCTCGCCACAGGTGGCACTTTCATTACCCCTTTGATTTTAACATGTATGTGATTATTGTACACTGCTGCAACGCTAATGTTCACCTATCTATTTTAAAGACACAACTGGACGTCGCTAGCAACACATTGATACCTCTTGCACGAACATTCGTCAAACCACCGCGGAGAAATTGCCTCTTCAAACAAAAAGTTTGACGAATATAATGATCATTTATTATCGAATCGATGGTATAATTGATGTCGTGATCAAAGTAGGTAGTTCCAATCTTTTTCCCGAAGGCCAAGATGCTGCCACTTTCCGGTATTTTCAATTATTTTGGAGCAGCGCAGAAGAAGATGCCTCCATAATTAAAGATCTACTCCCCTGTTACAACAGTAAGAGGGCCGCCGGTCGAAGTTGCGGCCTCGGTAAAACGGTATCGACGAAAGAGCTAAGGTGGCCATGGCCAGTACCAGAGTTGATGTGACACTTGCAAACGAGCCGTTGTTTTACGACATGTTGGCCTACTCTACTCACACTTTGAACATAAAACAAAGGATAGTGCAACGAGAGAGAGAGAGCTTTCCGGAACACGGATAAATCACCCAGTGAAATAGTTCAAAACTAATTAACTGTATTCATGCATGGTCGTATCAATGAAACCATTGTTCGTATTGATCTATCAATCTATCAATTTCCAATATGTACACTATTTTGAATGTCTTATGTTCTGCCTTAAATCCTTGCTTCTCACACTCTCCTGCAGTCCAAGTTTGGTTAAGACAAAATTACTAATAAATTTGAGCTAAGCTTCGCTTGCAGCCAGTGTATGTCAATGCCAATCACTATTTTTAAGTATTTTATTTTACAAGCCATTAATCAGATTTGAGCTGTTTATTCTAATTTTATACATTGCTTTGTGCTTGGCTCGGCGTTACCTGTATAGGCTAGCCTATACCGTCTCGCACATGCCTGGGCTTCACGCTCTTGGAGGGCACGCGGGAGGTCGACCTGGATCGAGTTGATGGACGATATGCCGAAGAGTCTGGGGCGATGGACTCGTGGCTTATCGTCTAACTGCCCTGCCCTGTCTTGGCCTCGGCTCTCTGACCGAGTCATCTTCCGGTCTTTCCTGCGTCTTCATGCTCTTGTAGGGGCCGCCCGCCCGAGGTGATGCGCGAGGCGCGGCAGAGTCCGGGGCATCTGATTCACGGCTCAACATCACGCCCTGCCCGGGCTGGGGCACGATTCGTGTCGGCTTCCCGGCGAAAAATCATAAATCTTTTTCAAACGTTGGAAACATTTATATCTAAGATTATTGCGATACGAAAAATTGAAGTGTCCGATCTATATATCGCTTTTATAAAACCGCTAAAAAACTATCATTAGACAACATCCTTTGTACAGTCTCGTTCACAGTGTCACAGTGTGTCAGGTCAAGTCTTTGGGTTGAGACAGTGTAAAGTGTTGGTGTAACACCGTCACCAAGGTAACACCATCACTACACCAACACTTGACCAACCCTGCTCGGTGTTGGGTTACACCGGTGTAACAGCAGTTTTTGAGGAGGGAATCCCTGATGTTCAATTATTCTCACGAAGAATCCAATGAAATTGAACACAATAGGTCGAATCCTCCTCTATGGAACAAAGTTGTAACGTTGTATCCCTTGCTTTTCTGAAATTATTTTTTACATATTATGTAAAATTTCACAAAAGTTGGTGTTAATATTAAAGCTAAAGGCTTTACAGGTCTCATTGCGTGTGTTCTTGTCATAACAGTACAAGCTGCATTGTATCTTTGATCGGACAGGTCCTCTGTTATAAGATATTTCGTCAATGGAGTCAGAGTCGCCGTCTTCCTTTATGAACATCAGTCGGTTTTCTATACGACAAGGGTTTAAAGTTAATTTTTTTTATTACAAACAACGGGAGGGTAGATCGAGGTAAAATGAATGTCAAAATGTCAAACTGACATACTGACCACTCCACCCGAGTGGTGTGTGAGGAGACGTCAATACCGACATACTCGACAGCAAGGAACAACTTCTATAACTCTGAAACACCTCAAACTAAAACTGTAAGTCTCAAACTAGTCTGTTTTAAAGAGACAACATTCGCAGTCAGAATGTTTGGATAAAATCCCTTTAAAATAGTTTTTGAGAATGCGTGCCATACTTACTCTCATATTTAACTGGAATGACAATGGGAAATGAGGATTCGGCGAGTGATATGTAAAAATACCCACAATCTGATTGGCTGTGACTGAATGACTGTATCACGAAGCCTTGCCACACGGAACTGAGAACGTGCTGCCATGTTCAAGGTATTTATTGCCGCAGTTTCAGGTTGGGATCAGTTTCAACGTTCATAAGTTGTTAGCATGGTAACAAATTATATTTCGTAAGTATGCATTGATGTGCATTGGTGGAATGAATTGATGTTTGTCATTTTCGGCCAGATAATCTTCATTCTTGTATCAAAGTGAATTCTACATACTGCTTATTGTTGTGCGTTGTGCCAAGAATGGATGGGAAATATCCAGTAACAAAATACGGCCTGTCCAAGGTATCCTATACTGATATTTAGAATGCTGAGGACTGAATGACAAAGCTTAACACTAACATTGCTGTTGGGTTGCGAAATGATCTATTAGGCATGCCTGTGGTTTTCCAACAGAAGTCACCAACACGTTCACTTTACGTTTGCATAATACGGGTTGGAGGAGTTGACGCCACGTTATAGTTGGTTAAACTTGTCTTAAACAACTGATCAATGAAAACAGAAACCGGGTGTGATAGTTCAAATAGGTGAAAATGAAGGCACTAACCCTTAACCTTCTTCAGTTAAGCTTAGCGAACTTAACCATATTTACGCCGAGCTAAAGTTAATACCACGGACGTTGACTGACTTAATTGGTTTTGTAGAGACGTGTTTGAGCTCAAGCGCCGAAGACGTTGACGTCTCTATTGACTTAAGCCTTTTCCATGGATTATTCATGGCTGGAAAAGCTTCTAACTTACCGCTCTCATAAATACTTCGAACCTCCCGTTTATTCAACAGACATGGAAAAATCCTAAGGTTCGACATGGCACCGATAAAATGTTGTGAATTGCAGCGTCCTCCATGGTTGGGTAAACGACGACCAAGAAAATAAAAGCGACTTGATTTGTTTTTGACATAGTTTGGTATCGTCCTAGCATTCAGTTTTACTCCGTCGAGGTAAATCTTAGGAATATTTCTCATTATGTCCACCGTTACAACAAGAAAATGCCAAACACGCACACTGACTGCCTTTTCAGATACAGTCATTTGCGCCCAAGTCTCACGAGGTCGGTTTTTACATGTTACTTGTATAGAATCAGAGCTTCTTACAAAAACGTCCAAGTGTCTTCCAGTAGTCCAAAATAGCACTTTACCTTGTATGTTATGGTGACGCCGCCGAAAGTAAAGAGCAAACGAGACGGTATCGTGCTTCGGATGATCAATGTCCAGCTTAACCTCATGATCACATCCATTAAATGAGAGAACCTCACCAAAATAAGTTGACTTGGCGTAATTTGCACCGTATTTCACACTGGAGGAGTTTGAAATCGATAGAATGTCATGAAAACTTCAGCATTAAAAAACACAGTTGTTAACTGATGTGGAGAAATTCCGTGGCCATAAATGACAAAGTCTTTACACGGAGCCACAGCCAATGTATAAACATAAACAGCCTCAAGTAGAGTGGAGCAACCGATTGATACCCGACTGATTCTGCTGGCTTGGAACTGCAGACGGAAATAGCGATGAAAAAGAAGCAAACTGTAGGTCTTCTATGGCTGTGTAGCTTCGTATTGCGGAAGACAGGAAGCTAGCTTCCCTGTTGAGCAGGGTGACAATATGGATGCTGGACCAAAAGGAAACAAAGATGCAGCGGTTTTGCTTCCAAAATCTAAGAGTTTATTAATAATGGAGAATCCGCAGACGCATTTACCTTATATTACTGTCAGTGCCATTAAGAACGAACAAACTGGTGTCTGAAATGCAAAGGAACACAACGTTGTTCCATTTTAAATCACCTTGGTCAATTCGAAACTACAACGTGATTTACTGAAATTTACGAAGCCCATACAAATGGCCCATCTGAAATCGAAATCCGTAGTCCGAAATTCGAACCCGAAAAGTTGATTTCGAAATCCGAAATTCAAAATCCCTAATCGCTGGGAAACTTTTAGCCAATCAGATCAAGTGTAACATTCAGTACTTTGCCGTTATGGCTATGGAGATATTGAAAGCAAATAATGAATACAAAGGAGCTTCCACGGTGACGTCACACCACCTGACCGTGAAATATATTATAGCTTTGCATGCGACATACCACCATCAATAAGATGGTGACGGCCGTTGTGTCCACATCGAAGTGATTAAAGTCTATGTTGTTGGTTGTTTATTATATCAATTATATTATTAATATTGACGTGCAGTTCTGTCAATTTCCCAAGCGGTCGTGAATGGGATCGCCTAATGCAACTTAAACTACACCATGCACACAACCCATCGTTATGTAAGCAAAATATGTGTCGTCTTCATAGGGCTAAAAAGTGAAGAAAAAGATGGGGTATTTGGTGGTTTCTGTCTCAGTAGTTAGTATTTTTGGGGGAAAGGTTTAGGAATTTCCCTTTTCTGCTTCTATCAATAAGAACAACTGCATAATGTGAAGGTCACTCCATGTAAACATTTGGATATGCTGCGAGCATCTACCGTGATAAAAGTCGGAAAACTAATCGCAGACTATCAATTTAACATAACTGTTGTGAAAATTTATTAAATTTTATCATCTACTAGTGGATAACACTTTGGGGTATTAGTTCGTGATGGTTTTTTAGGTAGTTCATGTGATTTATTATCGGTAAAAACGCGAGTACAACACGTGTCTTTCTTTACATTGGAGCCGCCATTATGAAAAAATGCTGTGACGTCACCGTGGAACTTCCTTTTTGATGAATAGACCACCGGTGGTTCAATTAAGTCAAGCTTTTGCATTAAATTGCAGCTATAACTCTGGATTGGCAAGCTTCTTTGAGCTAGTCAAACTAGCAGAATATCATATTGATAGAATGCGATATTTGACCTACAGTGTATTTTATATTTATTATTGCGTCAAGAATGCAACATGGTGTATATGTTAAATAATCGCCTGACATCAGCAGGTCGAGCTGATTTAGCTTCTTACAATGATTTGATGCATATAAACGCAGTGCCGATTGCAGCCATTTGCATTCACCGAATAAAATGTTACACGACATCTAATTGGTTTTGAAATTTTGTAAGTCTTCCTCTGATTGGTTAATATTGTATCTCAAATTTCGGATTGCGAATTTCAGATGAGCCCCCTGGGCTTTCGTATAAATTAGCACCAACATCTTGAAAATGCGATCCCAGCTGCTATCATTAGTATCATTTAAATATAATGTGTTTGTATGTTGCCACGGTTTTGAGCAAGATTGCACATGTTGAAATTTTTCAATAGACTGGAATACTTTTTGGGCGCTTAAGACAGTCTTGGCTCGTGAACTAGTGCATTTCGAACATGTGTGTGTTTTCACCCACTGGCCGGTCCTTCTGGAGGCGCTCAGTAACTTCACACAAGCAATATGATATATAATATGTAAAAAGTCGATTGCTGTGATTTCCAATGAATCATGACTACCATCAGTTTTTTTGTAAGAGGTGATGTGTCCAATGCGCATTTTAGAACGGCAACCACCGGCCAATGACGCAATTATTTGGCGGTGGGCACCTGCTGGCCAAACGCTTTGCTCCAACCTCTGAAATGATTTTAAGACAGGGAAGCAACTTTGTTAATTTGACAATAGTATAACTGTTTTAAGCATTTGAATTCATCTTCCTATCCGATTAATAGGATTTAGAATGATATCATTACCTATTAAAATTGTGTGGCCTGGAATAACTGAGCCGAATTGATTTCATTGACGGGGACCTGAATAATTCCAAACAACTCACCTCTGTGGTTGATACATGTGTCTCCAGTACTTCTACAGACGATGGATTGAAGGAGTAATACATATATAACGGTAAGTAGGCGGCGCATCGTCGAACTGAAAGCCTAACTCACACTGGATCGGAGTGGGCTAACAATACAATACCAATCCAAATACAATGGATTTTTTTCTTCCTGGTTGAAAAGTTCAAATGAATGTTACAGAGCTATCAAGTATAGCTGTATCTGTGCTGTATTCTTCGAATTTTCAATGTACATTCGTTACTCGATTCTCGAAAGATTTTTTTCAATCTTGACCCAGCGATAATCATATAAATTTGATCAGAACTTTGAAGACCGTCTGCCTATGCACGCGAATGTCGCAACTCTGTTGCAATATGGTGTCTGATGAATGCTCTTTGTTAGGGGTATACACAATTTTCTCACGAAACGCTAATAAAAATGGGGAGTTCTGAAAAATTCATTACAATTTGTTATTACGACAATTAACTCAAGACGAGTTGCTGGCAAAGCGGTAAAATGTTCCTCTACCACGCCTAGACCAAGTTAAATAAGAGGAAAAGCCCTCGCTGAAGACATGTTTTTACATTTAACTGCATCCGGAAAAATGTGTGACGTTTTTGGAGGCAGTTTAAGACCGGATTAGAAGCGATGACGAGTCAATTAGTTGGTTCATTATCTGGTGACACTGATGAATGGCCGCCATTACAAATCTATTTTAACCCATGGCACGTGACAGAGTTGTTTTTGAAAAATTAATACTTATGTTAATCTCTCTTCATAAACAAACAAGCCCTTTGACGACTTCGATTCATGCATGAACGAGGAAAGTCCAATGGAGCTCCGATTGTGATCATGACAACTCTTGTATTTCATCATGGCTGCCTACTTTCTGTGGCGAGGGATAATTTAATCCAGTTATTGTGTTGAATGGTGGATAGGCCGGTTGAAATCGCCAGTAAGACATAATTTCTATATTATCTGACAAAAGACATGAAAGAGGACATTTACGTCATTTGTAAGTCACTAAAACGTCATACACGTTTTTTTTAAAACTATGGTGCTCGGAGTAAAATGGACAACGTTTCTGGTAGTTCGGTAGTGATTGCAGCTGAAAAGGCATGCAGACAATTGCCGTAATATGACAGCAGTTAGTCGGAGAGAAACACTCTTCATTCTTCCAAAAATAACGATAGCAAATATTTAGTGCTATGATGTGTATCGATAAGACAGCCTGAGAATGAAAAAGTCCGTAAATGACCTCACATACAATTACCGCCCGACTGAGGCTGGCACTCCAATTGCACACATTACACAAAGCGTTTAATGAATACATTGAGTAGTTATGTACTGGCATTGTATCTAATTGATTCACCTTAATCCCAAAAGACACCTTCTATTTGTATACATCATTGTACATAATTTACTGTGTTTACTGACCATGAATCCGCCTACATATGTTATGTCACCGCTGAGAAATTCCCTCTTCAAACTAAAATGTTGACGAATATAATGACCATTAATGAATGAATCCATAGTATAATTCAAGTAGTGACCAAAGTAGTTAGTTCCAATCTTTTTCCCGAAGGCCAAGTTACTGCCACATTCCGGTATGACGCCAAAGGCTGGTTACACATTTCTTTGGGGCAGAACGCAGAACAAACATGACAACGTGCGTCCCTCATCAAATATATTCTCCTCTGTCGCAACGGTTAAGTGCCGCCGGTCGAAGTTGCGGCCTCGGTTAATCGGTATCGATGAAGGAGCTAATTTAAGCATGTTCTGTACCTGTCTGTTGCGACACTTGCAACGAGTGTACCGTTGCGTAACCTTAGCTAGGCCAGCTGTTGATGCTTAGAATATAAAGCTAAACGAAAGATGATGTAACGAGTAGAGGTTTCCGGAACACGGTTGAAACACACGATATGCTTACTTGCTTCGATACAACGACAGCACGGAGTGTTTCTGAAATAATTCAAAATCGATCAAATTTATTCACTCACATATCAGTCGTTTCAATGAAAGCATTGTTCGTATTGTTTGAGTTCGATGCAAAAAGATAAAAAGTAGCTATTGATTTCCAATACGCGCACTGTTTTAAATGTATTCTGTTCACCCTCAAACCCTTTCTTCTTTCAAACTGCAACTTGCATTTTGTTAAAACAGATATTCTACGTTTTGAATTTTTAAAAAAAAGCTACACGAAACATAAGCATTTTATGTGCGTATTTCTAGTTGTTTTTGCGGTCAACGACACAGACTCATCACCACCCCCCCCTCCGACCGATCCACCTTACAATTAGGCCCCAAGTTTGGCTCTAATTGGCCACTGATGAGGGCCTAATTCTACACAATTTTATTTTTTTACTTTCCTGATTTTGTCAATATGCCCTCAAGTCCCGTGAGAGAGAACATGATGCAATCCCTATTATTGGTTGCCAACAAACTAAAACCAGACAACTAAAGCAAACATTCGTTATCTGAATATCTCATAGATTAACGATGTTATCCCTGGTGGTGAATGTAGGAACTAGGCATAAAAAATACACGAGTCTTTTGCTTTTAGGGTTTTGATTTTATGATACAAGCTGGACAGATACCAATTTCCTTGTGATTTTTTGCAGGATTATGGAAGAACCAGCTGTACCACATGGCATGAACATTCTCGCCGACCAAGGATATCCGGATGAGGCGCCACTCATGGTGACCCACGGATGAGGGAAAGAGTTCTGAGAAGCACGAGTGAGGGTCGAACACTGTCCGCACGATATCAAGATCATCAGAGCAGCAGGTGTTCGTTCACACCATCGACGAAGAACCATTCCAGCGATTTTTTCGTTGGGAAGTGGACTAAGGAATATGCGTCGAGCTAGTTTCAGAAGAAAGAATGTGCTTTTTGGATAATTATTTATAGTATGGACTTCATTTGAACAAGAAGTACTGCCAGCGCTCGCTTGAGCGAGCTTCTCGGGTGACAAAATGCCGCCTATTCAGGAGAAAACTTGACATTTCAAAAGCAACATACAAGGTTGATTTCGTGAAGCTAACACGTCTGGGTTGTTTAATCCATCAAAATGAACAGCAAATCGATCATGCCTCCTGTTCGGGTAGGCAAGTAGGTGGCCATCTACACTTCGTGTCTCCTGATTGCTCTTTTAACAACTCTTAGTTGATTGATATACCATCCAAGGCGCCAATGTAAATGCGGCGTACATGGGGGGGGGGGGGGGTGAATTCGTCCCGTCCTGCCATGAACCCCTATCCTGGCATTGTCGTTGCCAAACTGATGCTGGCCTTCCCGAAATGCTTCGGTTTCCTTCTCGATGAAGCATCTGGGCGCTGTCCTCTTCCGGCCATATTGCCTCTATTGCTGACACTCAGACAGGGATTCGAGACTGTCTGGCCTAACTTTCTAAGCATTCGAGAAGATGCTCATGTACTATGAATATTCATAAGGCTCGCTTATTGATTTTTGGTGCTATTAATGATGTAGGCCTATTATATCAGGGTGTTACAATGTAAACCTACTCATACACTCAAGAATTCATTGAGAAACTGGCCAATGCAGTTACGTGTTATCTAAATGACAATTATGCCATTTTCCCCCCATACACTATCGGGACCGAGACTGTCTCGAGTAGGTAACAACTCTACTACGAACAGTCATGTCCAATCACCATGCGGAAGTGATCGACGACTACCGTTTTCTTTCTGATGTAATATGTGTGAGAGAAAAGAAGAAATCCATTTGTACTGATTGCGAATATTGGTTTATCGCGAGCTAGACCCCGCACTTGGAAACATGGAACTCTTGTCCAATTCATCAAAGTGTTGTCCTCTCTAAATGACAACCTAAAAAATAAGAGGCATTGATATTTTCCTTTTTTCCTCTGTTGGAAAAGTAAGAATCCGCTGTTGACATTATCCCATGTCCCATAATAGTTTTTTCTTTCATTTAACTTATGCGTGTGAATCAGTTTGCAATAACCTTCTTTGTAGTGGAGTACAATTACTGACCTTTTCTGTATGAAATAGATAAAAATGGTTTCATTCGACCACACTGCCTTATAAGGAGGCTGGATCTGATTTCTTTCTGCTGGGACGGACGTTATGCAATTTGGATGAGTAAATGCAATATATTGTTCGGAGCGATGGTCAATTTCAAAAAGAACTAAGTCGATATCAGGCTTGCGGCGTTTGGTTGTTCTGGAAAGATTTCGAGTCCAAACTATCACATGACTCATGTCATCTGACATCACTGGGCTGCATCTTAAACCACTTATGGTGTAGTTCACAGTAACCCGAGATACAATCCTTCCGCTATAACTGTATAAATCTACAGACAACTTGCTGCCGCGAGCGGAATGTAAACAGAACACAAGCAGGTACGCGTTAAAACATGATACATCAGTGACCCGTTCTTGAAGATTAAAAAGATGTTTTTGTGTAGGAAATAAGCCTGGGTAATATGCAATCATGAAAGATGGAGGTTCAATCCATCCGGAAAGGCCACCACATGAATGTAAGAGAAAGAACTGTTTTATAGGACAGTAAACAATACACAGTATATGCCTCGGAGTAATTTTCGTCAGTCGAAACTTATGTATATGCCGAAACGTCGCGTATCTTTTTGCACCTAGATGAGAAAACGCGAAGTTTGGTTACTAGTGACCTTCAGCACCGTCAACACGTATCAGGTATCCGTATGTTAATACGTTTGTCGCATACGAATAAGTGATACGAATGTCAGCAATAAAAATAAAATGAGCTTCAGCTTCGACAACTCAGCCGTACGCTACTTGTGAACAGCTCAATAGATAGCTGGCAATGAAAGCGCCTCTAATTTCTCAAGAAAACTTTTTACAAACGGAAACATCTTTAAGGAAATCTACAATATTTCTCAAACCAGATGGAAATATAACTGAAGATTCAATTTAGTTGAAAATGCAAGTTAAATTGTTCAGTATTGGGTACTACTTCCGTATTGAATACAGTTCTTATATTTATTCGGTACCACTTGTCGTCCAAAGTACATAACTGATGACATCGTACACAAAATCGACAGGAATACGTTATACGGGCAGGAGATTCGACGGTGCTGAAAGACTTTAATATCGCATACAGCTCCCGTGGGACTTTAGGGGATGCTGCTCCCTGGAAATCCGGAGACCTATTAGTATTGACCGAGGTAATGGCAGAGTGCGTCGGTATTCTTCCTGCTCCGCCGATAAGACCCCAAAGATTGGAAGCCAAGACTGATTTTACCCATTTTTGTCTGTCCCCACTCGTCTAGTAAAAATATTACACTTATATTATCCTTCAAAACATGAATATTCGGTCATGACTTAATGGCGTTGTTGTACGTGTTTTCCAAACGGTTATGGAATTGTCTCACCCAAACCTCTGAAGTGAAAATGAGGCTATATACATTATCTATTATGAGAGCGAAATTATGCTCACTCGGGTGTTTTAGAATTGCGGGCTTTTGCGATTCAAGATCAGGCGAAGTCGATAATATATTGCATGGTTATTGGTGTTGGAGGCATTTGGCGTCGAGTCGTGACGAAGGACACATCCCGCACGATCGCGATCAAGCGGATAATTCCAAGGAAGGTGCTGGGTCTATGACCCAGTTCCGTGCTTATGCAGCTCCGAAATACTTAAGTTAAAGGGCCAGCCTGGGAATAAGATATGTTGTTTTTGCAAACAAAACCGGCTTCCAGCTGAGCCGCAACTTCTCCGAATAAGATCATTGAAACTTCATTAAACTGAAATAAACAACGCGCTTGAACGGGATGTAGCCTTAGACCTGCTTTAAATTCGCAAGCAACATTAGCGAAAGTCTTCAACAGATATCACGTTATTGTGATATACATCTGGCGGCGCATGGTGTCAAGTAGGGGTATTCTCCACCAGGCCAGATTCATCCCACGTCCAAGTTGTCCTTTTAAGCGGCAAGTTAAGAGTATGTTTAAGGTAGGTTTATGGCCCCTGCACTCGATCTTGTGCCCTATTCCATGCAATTTTCCGATCAGAGTGATGATACGATTCGACACTTGAGGATTTAACTACGCAAAGGTCTATTAGTCAGTATGGTCGCCGTGGATATAATTATGATAACTTTTTGTTCCTTACCTTCTATTTCCATCCAGATGTCTCCTCCGCCTGTGTTTAAATATGTACCAATCGCATCATGATGTGATGAATGTATTGTGCAAGTGGTTTGCACTTTGCATTCAACAGTAAAACCTACCACACGTCTTTCCGAAGGTAGAAAGATGGAACACTCTAGTAGAGATCTCGTCAGAGATACCTCCTTCGTGGTGGGAAAGCCTTCCCAATGCACTGGCTCAAAGATTTTGAAAGAATTGACCATATGGAATGACAACATAGAATACATAATCATGTGTATGTATAATGCACTGCTGAGCAGAAGAGACACGTGATGAGCCACCGTGGCCGAATGGAAGAGTTGTCCTATAGTTTCTCTGATTATTTCAACATTGTTAGGTTCGAGAAGCTCTAGATATTTTTTTCATTTTATATTCAACAAAGTCTAATGGCTCCTCGCAAGTTTATCATTTTGAAGTAAAGTAGCAATAAAATGTGCGGGGCCTTATAAGATGTTGAAGCAGGAATGTACTTTGGGTTGGAAAAAAAAGGTATCAAATCGAACCCCCCCCCCCCAAAAACAAAATATGCGCATGTAAACTATACTAATATAACACAAATAAAATAGCACGCTAAGACTGTGTAACGTTTTGAGCTGGCTACTCAGCCGGTGAGTCCTTGCCCTCCCTCAGCCCGATAGAAGAACTGAGGTGGACTTCGTGTGGGAAAGGTTTAAATTGTGACCAGGCCTCGTAGTCTCAGATGAAAATGACTTGAACACTGTATGATGTGCAGATGAAACTTTTAATATTTTGAGTAGGAGCTCATCCAAACAGGGGTTCCTCTGTTGTTGGCTATTCCTGAACTGTCTTAAAATATTCCAAAACCAACTCCTAGCAACGTCAAAACAAGTTAAGTGGTATAGGCCTATAAGAGTTCAATTAGGCCTATATTTACATGACTAAATCTTACAAATAATGTTTGGCTTACAGCTCTACGGTCACATGTATAAACTATGCATATTGGCAAGGGCCTATAAATGATAGCAGGGAATACGTACAGGCTATGTAACAACTGCAATGCTATTATATGTACCAATTTACAGTTAACTTATTTCACAATTGACTCTAACTGCAAACACTAAAATTGCTCCTTGTTTTTCTGGTGAAAATAACAAATTAAACTGTTATGTAGGCCTACAGATATAAAGCATAATCAGATTTGCTGTCCTTTCATCGGCTAATTAGTAAATTTCTTGACACCCTCACCATCACCCTCACCCTCTTAGTCAAGATTGAAAAAGAATCTTTCAAGAATCGTGTAACGATTGAACATTGAAAATTCAAAGAATACAGCACAGATACAGCTATACTTGATAACTCTGTAACATTCATTCGAACTTTTGAACCAGGAAGAAAAAAACCCATTGTATTGTGATTGGTATTGTATTGTTAGCCCACTCCGGCTGAAAGGGTGGATGTCGTACTGGGTGCCGACAAATGGTACCCAGGTTCGAGATCGACTGGACAATTAGCACCCTGGGTGCCATTACACTAGACAAACTGCACCCAGCTTCTTTTTGCCTGGCTTACAGATCTTAGGGACGACGTTTCTTGCAATCTCGTTTTATCTCGCGCCGTGGTACTTGCGGCATTAGCAGTGCTCGAAATAAAAAGAACAGATAAACAGAAAAAAAACGCGTTTAGGTCTACAAGTCTTTGAAAGCACATTTCGGATATAGCCCTCCTATATACCTTTTCCGAATAAATCATCCGAAATGTGCTTTCAAAGACCTTTAGGCCTAAACGCGTTTTTTTCTGAATATCTGTTCTTTATATTTCGCGCACCGCTAATGCCACAAGTACTACGGCGCGAGATAAACCGAGATTGCAAGAAACGTCGTCCCTAAGATCTGTAAGCCAGGCAGAGAAAAGCTGGGTGCTATATGTCTAGTGTAATGGCACCCAGGGTGCTTATTCTCCAGTCGATCTCGAACCTGGGTACCATTTGTCGGCACCCAAGACGACATCCACCCTTTCAGCCCCACTCCGTTCCAGTGTGAGTAAGGCTTTCAGTTCGACGATGCGCCGCCTACTTACCGTTATACATGTATTACTCCTTCAATCCATCGCCTGTGGAAGTACGGGAGACACATGTATCAACCACAGAGGTGAGTTGATTGGAATCATTCAAGTCCCCGTCAATGAAATCAATTCGGCTCAGTCATTCCAGACCGCACAAATTAGGTGATGATATCATTCTAAATCCTATTTGGATAGTACGACATAAATTCAAATGCTTAAAGCAATTATGTTATTGCCAAATTAACAAAGTGCGTTACGGCTGCCTGCCACATTAGGGTTGCTTGCCTGTCTCAAATCATTTCAGAGGTTGGAGCAAAGCGTTTGGCTAGCAGGTGCCCACATTGGCCGGTGGTTGCCGTTCTAAAATTCGCATTGGACACATCACCTCTTACAAGGAAACTGATGGTACAGTTGTACATGTAGTTATAATTCATTGGAAAGCACAGCAATCAACTTTTCACATGCAATATATCATATTGCATGTGTGAAGTTACTGAGCGCCTCAAAATGGACCGGCCAGTGGATGAAAACACGCACATGTTGGAAATACTCTAGTTCACAAACCAAGACAATCTTAAACGCCTAAAAAGTCTTCCAGTCTGTTAAAAAAATTCAACATGTCCATTCTAACTCAAAACCGCGACAACATACACACTGTATGCATGTATTTTAATAATATCAATGACAATAGCTGTGATCGCATTTTCAAGATATTGGTGCTGATTTCTACAAACGCCCAAAATGCTTATCTGAAATTCAAAATCCGAAATTCGAATTTTGAGATCCAATATCAACCAATCAGAGGAAAGCTTACAAAATGTCGAAACCAATTAGATGTCGTTTAACATTTTATTCAGTGAATGCAAACAGCCACAATCGGCACTGCGTGGTTATGCATCAAATCATCATTAGGAGCTAGATAAGCTCGACCTGCTGTCAGGCGATTTTTTTTTATATATACGACGATGCATTCTTGATGCAATGAGGAATAAAATCGGTCAAATATATTGCATTCTTTCAAAATGATATTCTTGCTAGTCTGACTAGCTCAAAGAATCGTGCCCATCTAGGGTTTACAGCTGCAATTTAATTGAAACATCAGTGGTCTCTTAATTTACTTTAAATTTATCCATTCTCATAACAGCAAAGTACTGAATGTTACACTTGATCTGATTGGCTAAAAGTTTCCAGCGATTAGAGATTTTGAATTTCGGATTTTTGATTCGAGAATTTCGGACTTCGGATTTCGATTAAGGCGATTCGAAACAGAACAACGTTGTGTTCCTTTGCATTTCAGACACCAGTGTGTTCTTTCTTAATGGAACTGACAGGAATATAAGGTAACTTCGCCTGTGGATTCTCCATTATTAATAAACTCTTAGACTTTGGAAGCAAAACCGCTGCATCTTTGTTCCCTGCTCAACAGGGGAGTTAGCTTCCAATCTATCGCAATACGAAGCTACACAACCATAGGAGACCTACGTTGAGCTTCTTTTTCATCCCCATTTCCGGGCTGTAGTTCCAAGCCATCAGAATCAGTCGGGTATTAATCGGTCGCTCCACTCTACTTGAGGCTGTTTATGTTTATACATTTGGCTGTGGCTCCTTGTAAAGACTTTGTCACTTATGATCTCGGAGTTTCTCCACAGCAGTTAACAACTGTGTCTTTAAATGCTATACTTTTCAAGACACTGTAACTCTACGATTTCAAACTCCTCCAGTGTGAAATACGGTGCAAATTACGCCAAGTCAACTTTCTTTGGTGAGGTTTTCTCATTTAATGAATGCGATCACGAGGTTGAGCTAAACAGTGATCTTCAGAAGTACGATACCGTTTCGTTTGCTCTCTACTTTCGGCGGTGTCACCATAACATACGACAATAGTAAGCACGTGTCATGCTGAAGTGCTCAAATATGACCGCTATTGTTTTATCTTGCCTCATCACCATGCTAGATGGCTTCATCCACAACTTTCATATCTATGTGCGAGCCACATATCATTCCTTTTAACTCCATTCTGAAACGGTTTCCCATCAAAACGTAAAGATACGAATTCAAGGCGAAATTACAGTACTCTATAGCTATCGTAAAGTCAAGGGTGAGCCGATGAATCGCGTTGGAGAGACGCTCATCTAGAATCGGTTTCCATTTCGAGAATACGATGACTTGTGTCCTTAAAGGGGTTGAGCAGCTCAGGTACGTGAAGGAAACAATTAGCAAAGACTTCGTCACGTTTCTCTCAAGATTATTGTCACCTTTGACCTTGTTACCCAACATCTTCAAGCGATTACTAGTAGTTGTTCTGACCGTGATAATGATAGCGATATTAACAAGAAAGAGAAGAATCGCTGGCGTATATACGTTGATGGTGGTTTGTAATGTATTGAATAATACATCTTGATCAAAGTGATACGGGCACAACCATGTAGTGTACTTCGGGTGCTTTACTCTCCAGAATGACACTACGTGGATGGCCAAAGAAAAACAAACAATGCCTAGGACGCTTAACCTTGCCCGGAACATTGTCAACCATTGTTTTGATTTCAGTGGAAACAATAGCGCGATGAGCCGACTTGCTGACATCACAACTAACAAATGCGACGAAACGGTGGAGCAGAAATGTTGAAAGAATAGATACTGTCGACAGAAAGGACCATGGATGCCTGGCGCGGTCAGGATGGTCGGGATGACGACTAAGAGCCATCGCTGCAGGGCCCGTGTCAACAGGTAGAGACTGTCAGATATCGCGAGGAATCGCATGAACAAACAGTTGGTCGAGTGTTGATAATGCGGTTGCGACATAAGCAGCCATGAGACGATATTACCGAACACTCCCACAGGAATAATGAAAGGAGGAAAGTACACGTCCACTATATACGAAATGGTGTGGAGAATAGCCAGATGGTTAACCAGGTGATCAATAGTGAGAGGGCTTACCTGGATTGTGTTGACCTGATTTGGACTACGCGGTTTTGTGTAATTAAGATTGGAATAACCCAATACAGTTGTGGCGTTCATGGCCGAACGTATCACATGGAAAATGTTCTTGTTAGAAATGTATCTTTGTTTGGTGTTCCGCATCATCTGTAGGAAATGCTGACCGAATGGCACGACATTAATGATTTCTGCGCACGTTTTGTGATGATGAGTCAATAATGGAATAATGACTGTATTGGTCGCATCGATACCTTTAACGACGGATCAGGAATCTGTTCAGTAGAGTTTCTCCACACAGCGAGTGAAACGTTAGAATATGAACTGACTAAATAACTCTGATGTCGACCCTGAATGCATCTTCCACAATATGCATTCGACAGGGTGCTGCGTATTATTAACTCCACCGCGCCCTCAACGCCAAATCAATGTGAAGGGAAAAACTGCCATTTTTTAAATACTACAGAATTTGGCTTGCTCTAGTTGATACTATGTCGCATGTCAATAAAGTACCTGTGAAGCAGAAGGTAAGATGTCATTTCATGTTAAAACGGCGTGATTGCAAAAACGATTGCCACAACACACGCGGTCAGATTACTCGCTACGGTAATGAACAATTGCACATGAGTGCAGTATTCATGATTTCTTTTATGGCTCTCTCAGTTATCGTACCCGGTAATTAAATCGTGTAGTGGATGATGAAAGTTTGATAATAATAATAATAATAATACGAGTCTTATATAGCGCAGTATCCAACCATTAACTGGCCGCTCAAAGCGCTTGATAGGCGTCTTTAAAAAGCAAATGTTTCAGTTGTCCCTTGAAAGATAACAGAGAGCTAATGTGAAAATTGGTGGCCCGTACACAGGTGTTAATGTGTTCTTTGAAATTGAAATCACGGTCCAAGATCACACCCACATATCTTGCAGAAACAGAAGAATATACATTTGCATCAATGATACGGATGGCGGGGAGATTAATAGTGATGCTGAACCTGCGGGAACATTTTAGCAGAATCTCGGTCTTGTCGCCATTACAGCTAAGAAAGTTGTCAACCAACCAGAGATTTAAATCATAGTGCATGCATATAGTGCATGCATTTATGATAAAAGCACATTACTATGACCAAGAAACCATTCTCTTACGATTCGCAGCAAGTGGTTGACCCGTGAGGAGGCAGCACCTACTCAAATGTGCACTTTATTTGACATTTACTATGCGATATAAACATAACCCTAGTGTTATGAGGTGAATTATATTAACCCGACTGAACACCATCCGGGGATTTAAGAAAACGTTTCGTTGTGGAATCGGCATTCAAGAATGGGGATAGGTTTAAGTTGACGTTTATAGAACATAAAGAAGAGTTGTTAAAGTAAAGTCGTTTAGAATCACTAATTTAAGAATAACTCGTTTGGTGGAAACTGTACAGCTTAATGGGTCAACGCCGGGGTCATGAGACATTTATTGCCAGTTTTTTTTTACACATCCTAAAGGTTATGTTTGTATCAAAAAACCCACACACTTTGAATAAAGTGCACATTTCAGGTATTTTAGACGACACTCCTTACGGGTTCCCTTAAAGGAATGGGCGGCTTAGTTGCAGTATGATTATTCTTCCTCTGATTCATCACTGAACTGATTTTCTAAACGTGTTTGATGCTTTTCCAATTTTGTTTCAGCTTTAGATAGTAGCAAAACGTGTTATTCGTTATTTCCAGTATGCACAAATCCTGGTGCGAACGACCTTTCCCACCGCGTGAGTGCACGCCTAGATCCGAGTTTACGTCACTCCGCTATTAAGATGAAACGTGATTTCCATTTACCGTCCCAATTGCGGGATCGATCTCAGCACCAAGACCTCACAGGGAAGATCATTGCACCAGGAAACGTCTTTACTGGTGCAAATTTCCATGCGGAAAGGGTCGACGCATGGAGAGCTAACTCGGGTCAAATGGGACAACATCGGAAAAGCGCGATAATTCAGCTACCTCGAGGAGGACACAGACGAGTCAATTATTCTTACGAAGACTTCAATAAAATTTAACACAATAGGTCGAATCCTCCTCTATGGAACAAAGTTGTAACGTTGTATCCCTTGCTTTTCTGAAATGATTTTTTACATATCTTGTAAAATTTCACAACAGTTTGTGTTGATATTAAAGCTAAAGGCTTTACAGGTCTCATTGCGTGTGTTCTTGTCATAACAGTACAAGCTGCATTGTATCTTTGAACGGACAGGTCCTCTGTTATAAGATATTTCGTCAATGGAGTCAGAGTCGCCGTCTTCCTTTATGAACATCAGTCGGTTTTCTATACAACAAGGGTTTAAAGTTAAATTTTTCTATTACAAACAACGGGAGGGTAGATCGAGGTAAAATGAATGTCAAAATGTCCAACTGACATACTGACCACTCCACCCGAGTGGTGTGTGAGGAGACGTCAATACCGACATACTCGACAGCAAGGAACAACTTTTATAACTCTGAAACACCTCAAACTAAAACTGTAGGTCTCAAACTAGTCTGTTTTAAAGAGACAACATTCGCAGTCAGAATGTTTGGATAAAATCCCTTTAAAATAGTTTTTGAGAATGCGTGCCATACTTACTCTCATATTTAACTGGAATGACAATGGGAAATGAGGATTCGGCGAGTGATCTGTAAAAATACCAACGATCTGATTGGCTGTGACTGAATGACTGTATTACAAAGCCGTGCCACACGGAACTGAGAACGTGCTGCCATGTTCAAGGTCTTTATTGCCGCAGTTTCAGGTTGGGATCAGTTTCAACGGTCATATTAGCATGGTAACGAATTATATTTCGTAAGTATGCATTTGTGTACATTGGCGGAATAAATTGATTTTAGTCATTTTCGGCCAGAAAATCTTCATTTCTTGTATCAGTGTGAATTCTATATACTGCTTATTGTTGTGCGTTGTGCCATGAATAATGGATGGAAATATCCAGTAACAAAATACGGCCTGTCCAAGGTATCCTATACTAGTGTTTACAATGCTGAGGACTGAATGACAAAGCTGAACACTAACATTACTGTTGGGTTGCGAAATGATCTATTAGGGCCTGGCATGCCTGTGGTTGGCCAACATAAGTCACCAACACGTTCACTTGACGTTTGCATTTAACGTGTTGGAGGAGTTGACGCCACGTTATAGTTGGTTAAACTTGTCTTAAACTACGGATCAATGAAAACAGAAACCGGGTGTGATAGTTCAAATAGGTGAAAATGAAGGCACTAACTCTTAACCTTCTTCAGTTAAGCTTAGCGAACTTAACCATATTTACGCCGAGCTAAAGTTAATAAAACGGACGTTAACTGACTTAATTTGTTTTGTACAAACGTGTTTGAGCTCCAGCGCCGTAGACGTTGACGACTATGTGGACTAAAGCCTTTTCCATTGATTATTCATGGTTGGAAAAGCTACTAACTTACCGCTCTCATAAATACTTCGAACCTCTCGTTGATTCAATAGACATGGTAAAATCATAAGGTTGGACATAGCACCGATAAAATAATGTGAATTGCAGCGTCCTCCTAGGGTGGGTAAATGACGACCAAGAAAAGTAAAGCGACCTGATCTGATTTTGACAGATTTTGGTAGCGTCCTAGCATTCAGTTTTATTCCGTCGAGGTAAATCTTATGGATATTTCTTACTATGTCCACCGTTACAACAAGAAAATACCAAACACGCGCCTTGAGTGCCTTTCCAGTTCTAGTTCCTCGCGCCCAATTCTTATGAGGTCGGTTATTACACATTACTTGTATACCATGACAGCTACTGACGTAAACGTCAAAGTGTCTTCCAGAAATACAAATTATAAATACCCATCGTCTGGTATGGTGACGCTGCCGAAAGTAGAAAGCAAACGAAACGACATCGTTTTTCTGAAGATCAATGTTCAGCTTAACCTCATGATCACATTCATTAAATGAGAGAACCTCACCAAAGAAAGTTGACTTGGCGTAATTTGCACCGTATTTCACACTGGAGGATTTTGAAATCGATACAATGTCATGAAAACTTCAGCATTTAAAGACACATTTGCTAACTGCTGTGGAGAAATTCCGATGCCATAAATGACAAAGTCTTGACACGGAGCCAGAGCCAAAGGTTTAAACATCAACAGCCTCAAGTAGAGTGACGCAACCGATTAATACCCGATTTATTCTGATGGCTTTGAACTATAGATGGAAATGGCGATGAAAAGAAGCAAAGTGTAGGTCTTCTATGGCTGTGTAGCTTCGTATTGCGGAAGACAGGAAGTGAGCTTCCCTGTTGAGCAGTGTTTCATTATTGGATGCGGGACCAAAAGGAAACAAAGATGCAGTGGTTTTGCTTCATAAGTTTATGAAAAATGGAGAATCCACAGACACAGTTACCTTATATTCCTGTCAGTTCCATTAAGAAAGAACACACTGGTGTCTGAAATGCAAAGGAACACAACATTGTTCCATTATAAATCGCCTTAGTCAATTTTAAATTACAACTTGATTTACTAAAATTTACGAAAGCCCAGATGGTCCATCTGAAATTAGAAATCCGGAGTCCGAAATTCTCGAATCCGAAATCGGAAATTCAAACTCACTAGTCGCTGGGAAACTTTTAGCCAATCAGATCAAGTGTAACAATCAGTACTTTGCTCTAATGACAAAAGAGGCCAATGGTTCTTCAATTAAATTGCAGCTATAACCCGACATGGGCAGGATTCTTTGAGCTAGTTAGACTAGCAAGAATATCATTTTGAAAGAATGCAATATATTTGATCTATTTTCTACTAATCATTGCGTCAAGAATGCATCACGGTATATGTAAAATAATCACCTGACATCAGCAAGTCGAGCTGATCTAGTTTCTTACAATGATTTGATGCATATAAACGCAGTGCCGATTGCGGCCATTTTGCATTCACCGAATAAAATGTTTCACGACATCTAATTGGTTTTGAAATGTTGAAAGTTTCCCTCTGATTGGTTAATATTGATCTCAAATTTCGGATTGCGAATTTCAGATGAGTCTGCTGGGCTTCAGTAGAAATAAGCACCAATATCTTTAAATTGCGATCTCTGCTGATGTCATTGGTATTATTAAAATATACAGTGTGTATTGGATCCACTCACCAATAAGATCCCAAGCCAGACAAAACCCGAGTTCTACTACCGCCTCGATGGGTAGAGCCTAAACAAGTATGCCTTTCGCAGCCATAAAAGGGGTGGGATATGAATGCTTATGTTGAAATTTTTAATAGACTGGAAGCCCTTTTAGGCGCTAAAGACTGTCGTGGCTCGTGAACGAGTGCATACCCAGCATGTGAGTGTTTCACCCATAGGCCGGTCCTTCCTGAGGCGCTCAGTAACTCCACTCAAGCAATATGATATATTGCATGTGAAAAGTTGATTGCTGTGCTTTCTAATGAATTATAACTACAACTGTACCATCAGTTTTCTTGAAAGGGGTGATGTGTCCAATGCGAATCTTAGAACGGCAACCACCGGCCAATGACGCAATCATTTGGCGGTGGGCACCTTCTGGCCAAACGCTTTGCTCCAACCTCTGAGATGATTTGAGGCAGGCAAGCAACCCTAACGCACTTTGTTAATACGGCAAACGTATAATTGTTTTAATCATTTGCATTCATCGTACTATCCGATATAGGATTTAGAATGATGTCATCACCTAATTTGTGCGGCCTGGGATGACTGAGCCGAATTGATTTCATTGACGGGGACCTGAATAATTCCAAACAACTCACCTCTGTGGTTGATACAGTTGTCCCCAGTACTTCTACAGGCGATGGATTGAAGGAGTAATATACCGGTAAGTGGGTGACGCATCGTCGAACTGAAAGCCTAACTCACACTGGATCGGAGTGGGTTAACAATACAATACCAATCCCAATACAATGGGTTTTTTCCACCTCGTTCAGAAGATCGAATGAATGTTATAGAGTTATCAAGTATAGCTGTATCTGTGCTGTATTCTTCGAATTTTTAATGTACATTCGTTACTCGATTCTTGAAAGATTCTTTTTCAACCTTGACTAAGAGATAATCATACGAATTTGATCAGAGCTTCGAGGACCGTCTGCCTAGCATGCACGCGCATGTCGCAACTGTGTTGCAATGGCGTCTGAATGCTCTTTGTAAGGCGCATTTACAATTTTCTTAAAGAAAACCTACCACGAAACGCTTATAAAAATAGGTAGTTCTGAACGGCCCTGTTAAAACCTAAGGCGGGCGAATAACCTTCCATTGATAAACCTTGGCAGTTTCGAGTTCCCCTCAGGCAGGTGATTATGAGAGCTTGCCATCTGGGTAACATAGCATGCATAACTGACTCCAGTCCGTGAACTGCACAAGAGGTAATCACCAATTTAGTTATTTTTACGACGTTCAGGCGGTCTAAATAACAATTTTGTGCCTCGACAGGATCTCTTTAAAGCTTGATGTAGCTACAGACACTAATAATTCATGGCGTGTAAAAAAAATCGAATGATGTTTTCGTGGAAGGCGTGAAAGGGCGTTGCTCATCAACACACCAACAATTAGTCCAGAACTCGCTATTGCGTTTTCTAAGCATGACCTTTAGTCAATATCTTTATCTGTTTCAACTATCTTGCTTGGGGTAAAATAGACAACGTTTCTGGTGGTCCGGTAGTGATTGCAGCTGAAAAGGCATGCATACACTTGCCGTAGGAGGACAGCTGTTAGTCGTAAAGAAAAACACTTCATTCTTCAAAACAAAACGATAGCAAATATTTAGTGCTGTAATGTTTATCGTTAAAATAGCCTGAGAATGAAAAACGTCCATAAACGACCTCACAGACAACTACTGCCAGACTACCAAGGCTGACACTCCACTTGTACACACTACACAAAGGGTTTAACGGATACATTGTGTAGTTATATTATTGCATTGTGTCGAAGTTATATATTAGCTTTAATCCCGACATACACTTTCAATGTGTTTACATCATTGTACATAATATACCGCGTTGACCAATTCCGTGCAGCAAAAGTAAATTCTCGCAACAGGTGGCAATTTCATTACCCTTTGGTTTAGGCATGTATGTGAGCATTCTACACTGCTGCAACGCTAATGTTCACTTATCATTTTGATAGACACAACTGGACATCGCTAGCAACACATTGATACCTCTTGCACGAACATTCGTCAAACAAAACGTTTGACGAATATAATGATCATTTATTATCGAATCAATGGTATAAATCAAGTCGTGATCAAAGTAGGTAGTTCCATTCTTTTTCCCGCAGGCCAATATGCTGCCACTTTCCGGTATTTCGCCTAAGGCTGGTAACCCATTATTTTGGAGCAGCGCAGAAGAAGATGCCTCCATAATTAAATATCTACTCCCCTGTTACAACAGTAAGAGGGCCGCCGGTCGAATTTGCGCCCTCGGTTAATCGGTATCGACGAAAGAGCTAAGGTGGCCATGACCAGTAGTACCAGAGTTGATGTGACACTTGCAAACGAGGATGGAGCACGAGAGAAAGAGCATTCTTGAACACGGATAAAACACGCAGTGAAATAGTTCAAAACTCATTAACTGCATTCACGCATGGTCGTATCAATGAAACCATTGTTCGTATTGATTGAGTTGGAAGCAAAAAGATAAAGAGTTTCGCAATCTATCAATTTCCAATATGTACACTATTTTGAATGTCTTATGTTCTGCTTTAAATCCTTGCTTCTCACACTCTCCTGCAGTCCAAGTTTGGTTAAGACAAAATTACTAATAAATTTGAGCTAAGCTTTGCTTGCAGTCAGTGTATGTCAATGCCAATCTCTCTTTGAAAAGCTTGAATATTACAGTATCCAGAGTACATTAAGGCCCTCTTTGATAATCGGAGGAATCGTCAGGCCCTCGGCTTCTATTACTTTAGCAGTACAAATGTAGTTATCAAACATGTCCACGATTCGTGAGATAATTGCACTCTGAAAACTGAGAACTGAAAACCAATCTGTGATTTGAATGGTGGTTATGGTTCAATGTATGTCGATTTCCGTTCTAGTCGCCTGTTAATTTTCGTGAATATACTGTATTGTCTCATCTAAGCCATGTGATCCCAGTAATGCAGTTCTAACTGTTTGGCCATGCACTACTAAGCATGGGTTCCGCCCCATAATCAATCTAACAGGCCTCAACATAACATAAACCACAGGAAATGTTGTTGATGGTAATTATGTTAATGGTGTACCGCTGTCCACTGTGGTTGTGGGGGATTTGGAATTACAACCGAACTGGAGATCAGATTTTGCAAAGACATATTTATATTTACACAGAAATCTGGTCATCCTTCCGAATAAACTCGGGTGTTGCTTCATCCAAATGATTTTGCGAAGTTCTTTTTGTATATGTTAGGGTTCGCCATTTTGTTCCCTCGCAAGTCAGCAATACACTAATTGGTTTATAGAACATCTCGTACAACATTTTGCACTGTGCACGAGTGTGTGTATTTGAGGTCCCACTGGACATACCCATGTTCATATGTCAATACGGAAATACACACAGGTTAATAGATACAACCCTATAATATCAATAAATGACTTGGACAACGCCAAAATGCGTAAACTTGATATCTGCACGTGTTTGTTAAACTTCGTTGCAATCGATAAATTTTGTCCAAGTCTTTTGTCATTTCTTAATCTCGAAATAGAAATCTCGAAATAGCTATCATGGAACTATGATCTGTAAATTGCACAAGCATGCTGCTATCAACATAATATTCTCCTGATGTTCAATTATTCTCACGAAGAATCCAATGAAATTGAACACAATAGGTCGAATCCTCCTCTATGGAACAAAGTTGTAACGTTGTATCCCTTGCTTTTCTGAAATTATTTTTTACATATTATGTAAAATTTCACAACAGTTTCTGTTGATATTAAAGCTAAAGGCTTTACAGGTCTCATTGCATGTGTTCTTGTCATAACAGTACAAGCTGCATTGTATCTTTGAACGGACAGGTCCTCTGTTATAAGATATTTCGTCAATGGAGTCAGAGTCGCTGTCTTCCTTTATGAACATCAGTCGGTTTTCTATATAACAAGAGTTTAAAGTTAAATTTTTTTATTCCAAACAACGGGAGGGTAGATCGACGTAAAATGAATGTCAAAATGTCAAACTGACATACTGACCACTCCACCCGAGTGGTGTGAGAGGAGACGTCAATACCGACATACTCGACAGCAAGGAACAACTTCTATAACTCTGAAACACCTCAAACTAAAATTGTAGGTCTGAAACCAGTCCGTTTTAAAGAGACAACATTCGCAGTCAGAATGTTTGGATAAAATCCCTTTAAGATAGTTTTTGAGAATGCGTGCCATACTTACTCTCATATTTAACTGGAATGACAATGGGAAATGAGGATTCGGCGAGTGATGTGTAAAAATACCCACAATCTGATTGGCTGTGACTGAATGACTGTATCACAAAGCCGTGCCACACGGAACTGAGAACATGCCACCATGTTCAAGGTCTTAATTGCCGCAGTTTCAGGTTGGGATCAGTTTCAACGTTCATAAGTTGTTAGCATGGTAACGAATTATATTTCGTAAGTATGCATTTGTGAAAATCTTCATTGTTGTATAAGTGTGAATTCTATATACTGGTTATTGTTGTGCGTTGTGCCAAGAATGGATTGGAAATATCCAGTAACAAAATACGGCCTGTCCAATGTATCCTATACTGGTATTTGCAATGCTGAGGACTAAATGACAAAGCTGAACACTAACATTACTGTTGGGTTTCGAAATGATCTATTAGGGCCTGGCATGCCTGTGGTTTTCCAACAGAAGTCACCAACACGTTCACTTTACGTTTGCATTAAACGTGTTGGAGGAGTTGACGCCACGTTATAGTTGGTTAAACATGTCTTAGACAACTGATCAATGAAAACAGAATCCGGGTGTGATAGTTCAAATAGGTGAAAACGAAGGCACGCACTCTTAATCTGCTTCAGTTAAGCTTAGCGATCTTAACCATATTTACGCCGAGCTAAAGTTAATACCACGGACTTTAACTGACTTAATTTGTTTTGTACAAATGTTTTTGAGCTCCAGCGCCGAAGACGTTGACGACTCTTTGGACTTAAGCCTTTTCCATGGATTATTCATGGTTGGTAAAGCTTCTAACTTACCGCTCTCATAAATACTTAGAACCTCCCATTGATTCAACAGACATGGAAAAATCCTCAGGTTGGACATAGCACCGATAAAATAATGTGAAGTGCAGCGTCCTCCTCGGATGGGTAAACGACGACCAAGAAAATGAAAGCGACCTGAACTGAATTCGACAGATTTTAGTTGCGTCCTAGCATTCAGTTTTACTCCGTCGAGGTAAATCGTATGAACATTTCTTACTATGTCTACCGTAACAACAAGAAAATACCAAACACGCGCCTTGATTGCCTTTCCAGTTTCAGTTCTTCGCGCCCAATTCTTATGAGGTCGGTTATTACACATTACATGTATACCATGATAGCTATTGACGTAAACGTCAAAGCGACTTCCAGAAATCCAAATTATTGATTCACATCGTCTGTTATGGTGACGCTGCCGAAAGTAGAGAGCAAACGAAACGACATCGTTTTTCTGAAGATCAATGTTCAGCTTAACATCATGATCACATTCATTAAATGAGAGAACCTCACCAAAATAAGTTGACTTGGCGTAATTTGCACCGTATTTCACACTGGGGGATTTTGAAATCGTAGAGTTAAAATGTCTTGAAAAGTTTTGCATTTAAAGACACAGTCGTTAACTTCTATGGAGAAATTCCGATGCCATAAATGACAAAGTCTGTACACGGAGCCACAGCCAATGTATAAACATAAACAGCCTCAAGTAGAGTGGAGCAACCGATTGATACCCGACTGATTCTGATGGCTTGGAACTGCAGACGGAAATGGCGATGAAAAGAAGCAAACTGTAGGTCTTCTATGGCTGTGTAGCATCGTATGGCGGTAGACTGGAAGCTAGCTCCCCTCTTGAGCAGTGTTACAATATTGGATGCCGGAATAAAAGGGAACAAAGATGCAGTGGTTTTGCTTCCAAAGTTGATGAATAATGTAGAATCCACAGACGCAGTTACCTTATATTCCTGTCAGTTCCATTAAGAAAGAACACACTGGTGTCTGAAAAGGAACACAACATTGTTCCATTTAAATCGCCTTAGTCAATTTTATTACTTTAACTTGATTTACTAAAATTTACGAAAGCTCAGAGGCCCATCTGAAATTCGAAATCCGAAGTCCGAAATTCTCGAATCTGAAACCCGAAATTCCAAATCCCTAATCGCTTGGAAACTTTTAGCAAATTAGATCAAGTGTAACATTGAGTTATGACAATGGAGAAATTTCAAAGTGAATTTAGAGACAACTGGTGGTTCAATTAAGTCAAGCTTTTTTTGTTAACTTGCAGCCATAACCCGACATGGGCAGGATTCTTTGAGCTAGTCAGACTAGCAAGAATATCATTTTGAAAGAATGCAATATATTTGACCTATTTTCTACTAATCATTGCGTCAAGAATGCATCACGGTATATGTAAAATAATCACCTGACATCAGCAAGTCGAGCTGATCTAGCTTCTTACAATGATTTGATGCATATAAACGCAGTGCCGATTGCGGCCATTTTGCATTCACCGAATAAAATGTTCCACGATATCTAATTGGTTTTGAAATGTTGAAAGTTTCCCTCTGATTGGTTAATATTGCATCTCAAATTTCGGATTTCGAATTTCAGATGAGCCTTTTGGGCTTTCGTAGAAATTAGCACCAATATCTTGAAATTGCGATCCAAGCTGCTGCCATTGGTATCATTCAGATATATAGTGTGTATTGGATCCACTCACCAATAAGATCCCAAGCCAGACAATACCCAAGTTCTACTACTGGGTAGAGCCTAAACAAGTATGCCTTTCGCAGCCATAAAAGGGGTGGGATATGAATGCTCATGTTGAACTTTTTAATAGACTGGAAGCCCTTTTGGGCGCTAAAGACTGTCGTGGCTCGTGAACGAGTGCATACCCAGCATGTGAGTGTTTCACCCATAGGCCGGTCCTTCCTGAGGCGCTCAGTAACTCCACTCAAGCAATATGATATGTTGCATGTGAAAAGTTGATTGCTGTGCTTTCCAATGAATTATAACTACAACTGTACCATCAGTTTTCTTGAAAGAGGCGATGTGTCCAATGCGAATTTTAGAACGGCAACCACCGGCAAATGACGCAATCATTTGGCAGTGGGCACCTGCTGGCCAAACGCTTTGCTCCAAGCTCTGAAATGATTCGAGACAGGCAAGCAACCCTAACGCACTTTGTTAATACGGCAAAAGTATAATTGTTTTAAGCATTTGAATTCATCGTACTATCCGATATAGGATTTAGAATGATGTAATCGCCTAATTTGTGCGCCCTGGAATGACTGAGCCGAATTGATTTCATTAACGGGGACCTGAATAATTCCAAACAACTCACCTCTGTGGTTGATACATGTGTCTCCAGTACTTCTACAGACGATGGATTGAAGGAGTAATACATGTATAACGGTAAGTAGGCGGAGCATAGTCGAACTGAAAGCCTAACTCACACTGGATCGGAGTGGGGTAACAATACAATACCAATCCCAATACAATGGGTTTTTTCTTCCTGGTTCAAAAGTTCGAATGAATGTTACAGAGTTATCAAGTATAGCTGTATCTGTGCTGTATTGTTCGAATTTTCAATGTACATTCGTTACTCGATTCTTGAAAGATTCTTTTTCAACCTTAACTAAGAGATAATCATACGAATTTGATCAGAGCTTCGAGGACCGTCTGCCTAGCATGCACGCGCATGTCGCAACTGTGTTGCAATGGCGTCTGAATGCTCTTTGTAAGGCGCATTTACAATTTTCTTAAAGAAAAGCTACCACGAAACGCTTATAAAAATAGGTAGTTCTGAACGGCCCTGTTAAAACCTAAGGCGGGCGAATAACCTTCCATTGATAAATCTTGGCAGTTTCGAGTTCCCCTAAGGCAGGTGATTATGAGAGCTTGCCATCTGGGTAACATTGCATGCATAACTGACTACAGTCCGTGAACTGCATAAGTGGTAATCACCAATTTAGTTATTTTTACGACGTTCAGGTGGTCTAAATAACAATATTGTGCCTCGACAGGATCTCTTTAAAGCTTGATGTAGCTACAGACACTAATAATTCATGGCGTGTAAAAAAAATCGAATGATGTTTTCGTGGAAGGCGTGAAAGGGCGTTGCTCATCAACACACCAACAATTAGTCCAGAACTCGCTATTGCGTTTTCTAAGCATGACCTTTAGTCAATAATATCTGTTTCAACTATCTTGCTTGGGGTAAAATAGGCAACGTTTCTGGTGGTCCGGTAGTGATTGCAGCTGAAAAGGCATGCATACACTTGCCGTAAGAGGACAGCTGTCAGTCGTAAAGAAAAACACTTCATTCTTCAAAACATAACGATAGCAAATATTTAGGCTGAAAGGGTGGATGTCGTCCTGGGTGCCGACAAATGGTACCCAGGTTCGAGATCGACTGGACAATAAGTACCCTGGGTGCTATTACACTAGACAAACAGCACCCAGCTTCTTTTTGCCTGGCTTACGGATCTTAGGGACGAGGAAGTTTCTTGCAATCTCGTTTTATGTCGCGCCTCGGTACTTGCGGCATCAGCAGTGCGCGAAATAAAAAGAACAGATAAACAGAAAAAAACGCCTTAAGGTCTTTAGGTCTTTGAACGCACATTTATAGGGATATATTCAGAGAATGAAAAATTGTGTGATGACAAAATGAACGGATTTGCTGCGTATTTTTCTTGACAATCAGTCGATATGTACCAGTACCACGGCGCGAGATAAGCGAGATTGCAAGAAACGTCCTCGTCCCTAAAGATCCGTAAGCCAGGCAAAAAGAAGCTGGGTGCTGTTTGTCTAGTGTAATGGCACCCAGGGTGCTTATTGTCCAGTCGATCTCGAACCTGGGTACCATTTGTCGGCACCCAGGACGACATCCACCCTTTCAGCAATATTTAGTGCTGTAATGTTTATCGTTAAAACAGCCCGAGAATGAAAAACGTCCATAAACGACCTCACAGACAACTACTACCAGACTACCAAGGCTGATGTTGTGGATCTGGGTTTCAGGGGTTAAAAGTATTAACTAAAATATATATGCATATTCAGTGCAATATGCAGTGTTTCCTTGGGTTGATTTTATTATACTCATTCTGGGATGATCCACAGCTAAATGCATGTAGTTAGGTGAGGGAACGTATATTTCTGCTATTATGGGATTATATGAGGATTATAAGCCATTCACTTTGTATGTAATACATGTCTGGTACATGGTGTAGTGTACATAGTTTGACTGGGCATTTAGGATGAAGTTATGTAATGTAGGTATTGTCTGAATGAGTAGGAGCCGTTTATGCCCGCCGTTCACGATCAAATTTAATTTGACCAAAAAAATATGACCAAAAAGTTTGATCGTGAACGACGGGAAATTGGATGAAATATGTTCCTAGGATAAAAATTGTTGTGGATAGAACCGGTCCTATTTATTTAGTACGATTCGGAAATATTGGATCGTGAGCGGCGGGATTGGATTTTTTCTGTACGATTAACCGTTTGAGTCAAAGTAGCCATTTCAATATTATCGGGCCATCAATCAATGAACACATCAATTAGATGGGTTTTTTTTCAGGTGTGACGCGCATTGGCGTTTTTAGTAACAATTAAAGCATCGTCTTTCACTATCCGAGCTGTCCAAATAGGTAGCCCTATTCATATACTGTACCGATCATTTGTGAGCCGGGACAGCGACAAAGACAGTTAATAGTTATAATAATGAGTATTATGCGCCAAGAAATAATTCAGGTACACTTTATACAAGCAACTCGCACTATACCTGCACACTCGGTCGAAAGTAGGCTTGTACCAAGATGGTTTGGACACAAAATGCTGTAGATGTGTTGATCGAAGAGTATAGGGCTCGCAACAATTGCAGTTATGGCTGCACATGCAGCAGCTGCCGCATTGACTGCACGGGAGCCATATTGGAAAAGATTTGATGAAATAAATCCATCGTGCACGACGGGGGGCTGAACTAGAAAATTTGACACAAAAGTTTGACCAACAGATTTGACCAAAAAATTTGATCGTGAACGGCGGGCATTAGTCACCCTTGAACATGGGCTATTGTTCAGGGTGTCAGGGATTGGGGAGGGCCTGAGACTATTAAGAGTTTTATGCCACGAGACACAAAGAGAGAAAGACCTAAAATATACCTGTCCAGAGAATAACCGAATTGCCTGAAGAGACCAGCTACATCGCTGTAAACAACCTAACTTCCGCCATCGGCATCATCACCTGACGCAGCGCCACCTGTCGGATTACCTGCTAAGAAGCGCCGCGCCAAGTGGCTAGTATTCATATACGCCCGAAATTACAACACTGACACTCCACTTGTACACACTACATAAAGGGTATAACGGATACATTGTGTAGTTATGTTCCTGCATTGTGTCGAAGTTATATATTAGCCTTAATCCCAATATACACTTTCAATTTGTGTACATCATTGTACATAATATACCGCGTTGACTAATTCCGCCCAGCAAAGGTAAATTCTCGCCACAGGTGGCAATTTCATTACCCCTTTGATTTAGGCATGTATGTGAGCATTGTACACTGCTGCGACGCAAATGTTCACTTATCATTTTAATAGACACAACTAGACATCGCTAGCAACACATTGATACCTCTTGCACGAACATTCGTCATGCCACCACTGAGAAATTGCCTCTTCAAACAAAACGTTTGACGAATATAATGATCAGTTATTATCGAATCGATGGTATAATTCAAGTCGTGATCAAAGTAGGTAGTTCCAATCTTTTTTTTTCCGAAGGCTAAGATGCTGCCACTTTCCAGTATTTCGCCTAAGGTTGGTAACCCATTATTTTGGAGCAGCGCAGAAGAAGGCGCCTCCATAATTAAAGATCTACTCCCCTGTCACAACAGTAAGAACGCTGCCGGTCGAAGTTGCGGCCTCGGTTAATCGGTATCAACGAAAGAGCTAAGGTGGCCATGACCAGTACCACAGTTGATGTGACACTTGCAAACGAGCCGTTGTTTTACGACATGTTGGCCTACTCTACTCATACTTTGAACATAAAGCAAAGGATGGTGCAAAGAGAGAGCGAGAGAGCTTTCCGGAACAAGGATAAAACACCCAGTGAAATAGTTCAAAACTCATTAACTGTATTCACGCATGGTCGTATCAATGAAACCATTGTTCGTATTGATTTAGTTGGAAGCAAAAAGATAAAGAGTTTCGAAATCTATCAATTTCCAATATGTACACTGTTTTGAATGTCTTATGTTCTGCCTTAAATCCTTGCTTCTCACACTCTCCTGCAGTCCAAGTTTGGTTAAGACAAAATTACTAATAAATTTGAACTAAGCTTCGCTTGCAGCCAGTGTATGTCAATGCCAATCACTATTTTCAAGTATTTTATTTTACAAGCCATTAATCAGATTTGAGCTGTTCATTCTAATTTCATACATTGCTTTGTGCTTGGCTTGGCGTTACCTGTATAGGCTAGCCTATGCCGTCTCCCACATGCCTGGGCTTCACGCCCTTGGAGGGCACGCGGGGAGGTCGACCTGGATCGAGTTGATGGACGATATGCCGAAGAGTCTGGGGCGATGGACTCGTTGCTTATCGTCTAACTGCCCTGCCCTGTCTTGGCCTCGGCTCTCTGACCGAGTCACCTTCCGATCTTTCCTGCGTCTTCATACTCTTGTAGGGGCCGCCCGCCCGAGGTGATGCGCGAGGCGCGGCAGAGTCCGGGGCATCTAACTCACGGCTCAACATCACGCCTTGCCCGGGCTGGGGCACGATTCTTGTCGGCTTCTCGGCGAAAAATCATAAATCTTTTTCAAACGTTGGAAACCTTTTTATCTAAGATTATTGCGGTACGAAAAGTTGAAGAGTCCGATCTATATATCGCTTTTATAAAACCGCTAAAAAACTATCATTAGACAACATCCTTTGTATAGTCTCGTTCACAGTGTCACAGTGGACAACGGTACACCATTAACGTGACCACATTTAAGCGTTTATATGCGGGTACGGCGACTTGGAATTTTTTTACACTTGATGGCATAAAGTTTTTCGTACTTCTAATTGATTGAGACAATGTTCTAAACCTGTAAATTGGACGATATGTCAGCGAACGGATTTGGCATGCCTGGGATTCCGAACAAGTTGCAATAATCTGATAAACTCTTATATTTCGGCATTTTCGAGATCCCTTAGCCATGCGAGCACAGTAATGCGATTCGAACTGTTTGGCCATGTACTACTGAGCATGGGTTCCGCCCCATAATCAATCTAACAGGCCTCAACATAACTAATCAAAACGACCTCTCTTCATCTCGCAGGTAGTCTAATACATTACAAAGAGGGGCTGGTAACCTACGGATGGTTAATGAGATTCCCACATCTTCAAAATGCATGTTCCATTGACTTACTAAAATTATACCAGGTTTGATTTGATCGAAATCCGATAATTTTGTAAGTAAAGTTAGGTCTTTAATAAAGCATGCGAATATGCTAGACAAAAATAAACTGCACCGTAGTTTTATCTATATGTTAGGGTTCGCCATCTAGTTCTTCATCAAGTCAGCAATACACTAATTGCTTTATAGAACATCTCGTACAACGTCTATGCACTGTGGACAAGTTTGTGTGTTTGAGGGCCCACTGGACATACCCCTGTTCATATGTTAATACGGAAATACATCTATATATATATATCCAAAACTATGATATCAATAAATGTCTTGGACAACGCCAAGATGCGTCAACTTGATATCTGCGCGTGTTTGATAAACTTCGTTGCAATCGATAAATTTTGTCCAAGTCTTTTGTCATTTCTTAATCTCGAAACAGAAATCTCGAAATAGCTATCATGTAACTATGATTTGTAAATTGCACAAGCACGCTGCTATCAGCATAATATTCTCCTGATGTTCAATTATTCTCACGATGAATCCAATAGAATTTAACACAATTAGTCGAATCCTCCTCTATGGAACAAAGTTGTAACGTTGTATCCCTTGCTTTTCTGAAATGATTTTTTACATATCTTGTAAAATTTCACAACAGTTTGTGTTGATATTAAAGCTAAAGGATTCACAGAGCTCATTGCGTGTGTTCTTGTCATAACAGTACAAGCTGCATTGTATCTTTGAACGGGCAGGCCCTCTGTTATAAGATATTTCGTCAATGGAGTCAGAGTCGCCGTCTTCCTTTATAAACATCAGTCGGTTTTCTATACGACAAGGGTTTATATTTAACATTTCTCACAAAACCCCGGGCGGCTAGATCGAGGTATAATGAATTGGCCGGTGTAAAAGTAAAAAGTGTCCCCCCTAGAAAAAGTGTCCGGGCCTATTGTATTCTGACAGATTATGGCATATGGTTCTATAGAGGCAATGACCGTCAATAGCTCAGCGCATAATAGAATCCTTTGTTCCCGGACATTTTATCCTAGGACATTTTAAACTTCTACAACGGGTCTATTTGGCAAGCCGCTCGCCGAACAGGCATCTTTTTTTGTCCTGTTTGGAGAGCCGCTTGCCAAACAGCACTAAAAAGCCACCCTGTTCGGCCAGCCGGGCTTGCCAAACAGGTAAAAAATCTACCCTGTTTGGCGAGCTGGAGACTTTACAACACATTAGCCAGAGAGTTCGGCTCTCCATTCAGGACAAGAAAAAGTCGCTGTTTGGTAAGCTGGGCTTGCCAAATAGTCACTTCCTAATGAATATCAAATGTCAAATTCACAGACTGACCACTCTACCCGAGTGGTGTGTGAAGAGACGTCATACCGACATACCCGACAGCAAGGAACAACTTCTATAACTCAAACTAAAACTGTAGGTCTCAAAATCCCTTTAAAATATTCTTTGGGTAATGCGTGCCATACTTACTCTCATATTTAACTGGAATGACAATGGGATATGAGGATTCGGCGAGTGATATGTAAAAATACCTACAATCTGATTGGCTGTGACTGAATGACTGTATCACAAAGCCGTGCCACACGGAACTGAGAACGTGCTGCCAAGTTCAAGGTCTTTATTGCCGCAGTTTCAGGTTGAGATCAATTTCAACGTTCATAAGTTGTTAGCATGGTAACAAATTATATTTCGTGAGTATGCATTTCTGTACATTGGCGGAATGAATTGATTTTTGTCATTTTCGGCCAGAAAATCTTCATTCTTGTATCAGTGTGAATTCTATATACTGGTTATTGTTGTGCGTTGTGCCAAGAATGGATGGGAAATATCCAGTAACAAAATACGGCCTGTCCAAGGTATCCTATACTAGTGTTTACAATACTGAGGACTGAATGACAAAGCTGAACACTAACATTACTGTTGGGTTGCGAAATGATCTATTAGGGCCTGGCATGCCTGTGGTTTTCCAACATAAGTCAACAACACGTTCACTTTACGTTTGCATTAAACGTGTTGGAGGAGTTGACGCCACGTTATTGTTGGTTAAACTTGTCTTACACAACTGATCAATAAAAACAGAAACCGGGTGTGATCGTTCAAATAGGTAAAAATGAAGGCACTAACTTTTAACCTGCTTCAGTTAAGCTTGGCGAACTTAACCATATTTACGCCGAGCTAAAGTTATTACCACGGACTTTAACTGACTTACTTTGTTTTGTACAAATGTTTTTGAGCTCCAGCGCCGAAGACGTTGACGACTATATGGACTTGAGCCTTTTCCATGAATTATTCATGGCTGGAAAAGCTTCTAACTTACCGCTCTCATAAATACTTAGAACCTCCCGTTGATTCAACAGACATGGAAAAATCCTAAGGTTGGATATAGCACCGATAAAATGATGTGAAGTGCAGCGTCTTCCTGGGATGGGTAAATGACGACCAAGAAAATGAAAGCGACTTGATCTGAACCTGACATGACTTGGAATCTTCCTAGCATCCAGTTTTACTCCGTCGAGGTAAATCTTATGGATATTTCTTACTATGTCCACCGTTACAACAAGAAAATACCAAACACGCGCCTTGAGTGCCTTTCCAGTTTCAGTTCTTCGCGCCAAATTCTTATGATGTCGGTTATTACACATTACTTGTATACCATGATAGCTACTGACGCAAACGTCAAAGTGTCTTGCAACAATACAAATTATAAATTCAAATCGTCTATTATAGTGACGTTGCCGAAAGTAGAGAGCAAACGAAACGACATCGTTTTTCTGAAGATCAATGTTCAGCTTAACCTCATGATCACATTCATTAAATGAGAGAACCTCACCAAAATAAGTTGACTTGGCGTAATTTGCACCGTATTTCACACTGGAGGATTTTGAAATCGTAGAGTTAAAATGTCTTGAAAAGTTTAGCATTTAAAGACACAGTCGTTAACTTCTATGGAGAAATTCCGATGCCATAAATGACTAAGTCTTTACACGGAGCCACAGCCAATGTATAAACATAAACAGCCTCAAGTAGAGTGGAGCGACCGATTAATACCCGATTGATTTTGATGGCTTGGAACTGCAGACGGGAAATGGCGATGAAAAGAAGCAAACTGTAGGTCTTCTATGGCTGTGTAGTTTCGTATTGCGGAAGACAGGAAGCTAGCTTCCCTGTTGAGCAGTGTGACAACATTGGATGCGGGAATAAAAGGGAACACAGATGCAATGGTTTTGCTTCCAAAGTTTAAGAGTTTATTAATAATGGAGAGTCCACAGACGCAGTTACCTTATATTCCTGTCACTTCCATCAAGAAAGAACACACTGGTGTCTGAAATGCAAAGGAACACAAAATTGTTCCATTTTAAATTGCCTCAGTCAATTTTAAGCTTTAACTTGATTTACTAAAATTTACGAAAGCCAAGAGGTCCATCTGAAAATCGAAATCCGAAGTCAAAAATTCTCCAATCCGAAATCCAAATTTCAAAATCCCTAATCGCTGGGAAACGTTTAGACTATCATATTAACTGTGACATTCAGTACATTGCTGTTATGAGAATGGATAAATTTCAAGTGAGTTAAGAGACCACTGGTGTTTCAATTAAGTGAAGCTTTTGCATTAAATTGCAACTATAATTTTAGCCCCTACTTGGGTACGATTCTTTGAGCTAGTCAGAATAGCAGGAATATCATTTTAAAAGAATGCAATATATTTGACCTATATTCTACTCATCATAGCGTCAAGAATGTATCATGGTATATGTAAAATAATCATCTGACATCAGCAGGTCGAGCTGATTTAGCTTGTAACGATGATTTGATGCATATGAACGCAGTGCCGATTGCGGCAATTTGCACTCACCGAACAAACTGTTACACGACATCTAATTGGTTTCGAAATTTTGTAAGTTTTCCTCTGATTGGTTAATATTGTATCTCAAATTTCGGATTTTGAATTTCGAATTTCAGATGAGCCTGCTGGGCTTTCGTAGAAATTAGCACCAATGCGATCTCAACTGCTATCATTGGTATCATTTAAATATACTTTGTGTATGTTGCCACGGTTTTGAGTAAGAATGCACATGTTGACACCTTTTAATTGAATGGAAGACTTTTTAGGCGTTTAAGATTGTTTTGACTGTTGAAGTAGTGTATTTCCAAGATGTGAGTGTGAAAAGTAGATTGTTGTGCTTTCCAATGAATTATAATCAACTACTGTCATTTTTCTTGAAAGAGGTGATGTGTCAATTGCGAATTTTTAGACCGGCAACCACCCGCCAATGACGCAATCATTTGGCAGTGGGCACCTACTTGTGAAACGCTTTGCACCAACCTCTGAAATGATTTTAAGACAGGCAAGCATTTTTGTTAAATTGACAATAGTATAGTTGTTTTATGCATTTGAAATCATCTTACTATTCGATACAGGATTTAGAATGATATCATCACCTAATTTGTGCGGCCTGGAATGACTGAGCCGAATTGAATTTACTGATGGGGGCCTGAATAATTCCAAACAACTCACCTCTGTGGTTGATACATGTGTCTCCCGTACTTCCACAGGCGATGGATTGAAGGAGAAATACAAAGGTTAGTACGTTGCACATTGTCAAAATGAAAGCCTAACCCGATCACACTGGATCGGAGTCGGCTCACAATAAACTACAAATCCCAATACAATGGGCTCATTTCTGCTGCGTTAAAAGTTCGAATGAATGTTATACAGAGTTATCCCTATTCATCATAGCTGCCTGCGTTCTTTGGCGAGGGATCCTTTAATCCAGTTATTGTGTTAGATATGGAGGATAGGCCGGTTGAAAATGCTCCTAAGAAATAATTTGTTTATTACGAAAATCTAAAATGATCATGTAATCTGTCGAAAGAGGACATTTACGTCATTTGCACGTCAAATAAACGTCATACACGATTTTTTATACAAAATACGGTGTAAAATAGACAACATTTCCGGTAGTCCGGTAGTGATTGCAGCTGAAAAGGCATGCAGACAATTGCCGTATTAGAGGACAGCAGTTAGACTTAGTCGGGGAAAAACACACTTCATCCTCAAAACATAACGATATCAAATGTTTTGTGACGTAATGTATATCGTTAAAACAGCATAAGAATGAAAAAAGTCCATAAGTGACCTCACATATAACTATCGCCCGACAATCAAGGCTGGCACTCCACTTGCACACACTAAACAATGCGTATAACGGATACATTGTGCAGTTATGTTCTTTAATTGTGTCGAAGTTATATCTTAGCTTTAATCCAAAGAGACACTTTCTATTTGTATACATCATTGTACATGATTTATCCCGTTCACCGAAACCGCACAGTAAACTTCAATTCTTGCCACAGGTGACAATTTTATTACCACTTTGATTTAGACATGAACATTTGCATTGTAGACAGCTGCAACCTGCTTCGATGTCCGATTTTCAAAAGTGCGAAAACAAATGTTTGTTGACACTAATTTTCACTGATCATTTTACTAGACACAACTAGACACCGCTTGCAACACATGGATACCTCTTGTAGGAACATTCGTTATGGTGCCGTTGAGAAGTTGCCTGCAAACAGAAAGCTTGACGAATATAGTGATCATTTATAAAGCAATCAATAGTATAATTCAAGTAGTGACCAAAGTAGGTAGTTCCAATCCTTTTCCCGAAGACCAAGATGCTGCCACTTTCCGGTATTACGCCTGAGGCTGGTAACACATTTCTTTGGAGCTGATGTAGCGAAAGAAAGTGTGTCCATAATTAACGACATACTAGACATATTAGACTATTTATGTACATCTTAGGTGACTTCCTCGGTTGATGGGATTCTACCGCTGGAGTGCCTCATGTACAACTAAATTATATGTCCTCATTTTGTATCGATATTTTGTCAAACTTGTTACAGCACTGTATATATTTCAACACCATGCACCTCTGATTGTACCTAGTACGAAAATAAACATATATATTAATCAGATTGAAGCTGTTTATTCTAATTTGATACATTGCTTTGTGATTGGCTTGGCGTTGCCTGTATAGCGTTGAAAAACATTCTCTTTGATGTGTATTATGTCTTAAAGTCAGTCAAATGGAACTATCCTTCTGCGATTAGAAGTAAAGCATGCATTCCTGAAAAAGAATTTGTTTTCATACACATCATCATATCTGGGGCCCGTTCTAGCAAAACCAGTAGAATGTCACACATAAGATGAGCCCAGGTGACACCAGGAGATAATAGAAGAAATTGATGTCGTCAGACTTCACAAAAGGCAGACAATAGTGAAAGGAACACACAGTCCGTCTTAACCTACCAAGCTCAGAGCGACATTCGACTGGTTTTGCTGGAACGGGTCACATATATTTGGCAGTACAAGAGTCTTATTGAGATGTGACGTGTCCCATCTATATATCGCTTTTATAAAACCGCTAAAAAACTATCATTAGACAACATCCTTTGTGAAGTCTCGTTCACAGTGTCACAGTGGACAACGGTACACTATTAACGTGACCACATTTCAGCGTTTATATGCGGGTACGGCGACTTGGAACTTTTTCACACTTGATGGTAAGTTTTTCGTACTTCTTATTGATTGAGACAATATTTTAAACCTGTAAATGGGATGATATGTCCGCGAACATATTTGGCATGACTGGGATTCCGAACAAGTTACAATGATCTGATAAACTCTTATATTTTGGCATTTTTGACATCCCTTTGAAAAGCTTGAATATTACAGTATCCAGAGTACATTAAGGCCCTCTTTGATATTCGGAGGAATCGTCAGGCCCTCGGCTTTAGTAGATTCGTGAGATAATTAGGTACATATGACGATAAATGCAAAACGTACGGCCATTAAAAACGACTCGGTGCGCTCCATTAACCACCGACCACAACAAAAATAGAAAATCCGTTTGAACGGTTTTTTCTTTGGAAAATAATGTTATTTCTACCTGAATTGTCAACTAGATGATCAAGTTGCACTCTGAAAAATGAGAACCAGTCAGTGATTTGAATGGTAGTTATGGTTCAATGTATGTCGATTTCCGTTCTAGAGAGCAAACGAAACGACATCGTTTTTCTGAAGATCAATGTTCAGCTTAACCTCATGATCACATTCATTAAATGAGAGAACCTCACCAAAGAAAGTTGACTTGGCGTAATTTGCACCGTATTTCACACTGGAGGAGTTTGAAATCGTAGAGTTAAAATGTCTTGAAAAGTTAAGCATTTAAAGACACAGTCGTTAACTTCTATGGAGAAATTCCGATGCCATAAATGACAAAGTCTTTACACGGAGCCACAGCCAATGTATAAACATAAACAGCCTCAAGTAGAGTGGAGCGACCTATTAATACCCGACTGATTCTGATGGCTTGGAACTAAAACCGGGAAATGGCGATGAAAAGAAGCAAACTGTAGGTCTTCTATGGCTGTGTAGTTTCGTATTGCGGAAGACAGGAAGCTAGCTTCCCTGTTGAGCAGCGCGACAACATTGGATGCGGGACCAAAAGGAAACAAAGATGCAGTGGTTTTGCTTCCAAAGTTTATTAATAATGGAGAATCCACAGACGCAGTTACCTTATATTCCTGTCAGTTCCATCAAGAAAGAACACACTGGTGTCTGAAATGCAAAGGAACACAACATTGTTCCATTTTAAATTGCCTTTGTCAATTTTAAGCTTCAACTTGATTTCCTAAAATTTACGAAAGTCCAGAGGTCCATCTGAAAATCGAAATCCGAAGTAAAAAATTCTCCAATCCGAAATCCATATTTCAAAATCCCTAATCGCTGGGAAACGTTTATACTATCATATCAACTGTGACATTCAGTACATTGCTGTTATGAGAATGGATAAATTTCAAGTGAGTTAAGAGACCACTGGTGGTTCAATTAAGTGAAGCTTTTGCATTAAATTGCAACTATAATTTTAGCCCCTACTTGGGTACGATTCTTTGAGCTAGTCAGAATAGCAGGAATATCATTTTAAAAGAATGCAATATATTTGACCTATATTCTACTCATCATAGCGTCAAGAATGTATCATGGTATATGTAAAATAATCATCTGACATCAGCAGGTCGAGCTGATTTAGCTTGTAACGATGATTTAATGCATATGAACGCAGTGCCGATTGCGGCCATTTGCACTCACTGAATGAACTGTTACACGACATCTAATTGGTTTCAACATTTCGTAAGTTTTCCTCTGATTGGTTAATATTTTATCTCAAATTTCGGATGTTGAATTTCGAATTTCAGATCAGCCTGATTGGCTTTCGTAGAAATTAGCACCAATATCTTGAAAATGCGATCCCAGCTGCTATCATTGGTATCATTTAAATATACTGTGTGTATGTTGCCACGGTTTTAAGTAAGAATGCACATGTTGACACTTTTTAATTGAATGGAAGACTTTTTAGGCGTTTAAGATTGTTTTGACTGTTGAAGTAGTGTATTTCCAACATGTGAGTGTGAAAAGTAGATTGTTGTGCTTTCCAATGAATTATAATCAACTACTGTCATTTTTCTTGAAAGAGGTGATGTGTACAATGCGAATTTTTAGACCGGTGTAAAAGTAACCCACGACTTACCTAGCTGGAGTCCGCCGGACTCTAACTCCTGGGAATCTAAGTCCTACGGTCCTGGACGGCTAGGAGCTGGAGTCCTAGGACTTAGGTTACTAGCAACCAATGTCCTTGGACCGTGACTCCTTAGGAATGTAGGTCCAAAATCTAGTAATCTCCGTCCTAGGTGGACTTCCATTACTAGAACAAACTAGTATTCCAAGTCCTATGCAAAACTACAGTAGATTTTCAAGGAAGATACATTACTCTACTCAAAGTGCCTGCACCTAATTTTCATTCGCAGTGAGGTGTTGCAGCTTACCGATTTTCTATGGCAATGGCTTTTACAATTTCATTCGCCTTGTACTGTACATGTATGTACATAAAGAAATCAACAAGTCATTCTGTTTAACTAGATTCTGTATTTAATGCAAGTATTCACAAGGGTTGACATAAATACTAGTATCATACCCTGCTCTTGAATTGGGCTCTCAAATCACTCTGTTTTTAACCAGAATTGATACATATTGTGGTATTGATAATGTGTTGACAGTGACATGAAGACTGGAACGTAGTTTATTTCTTTTCATTCTCAGACGGCCCCTCATGCCATATCTTTAAGTTCGCCCCGTTTATTGAGGATTTCAAGTGGATACCATCCTCGTTCGTTAACAAGTATCCCCCGCTCTTGGTCTTGCTCCTTATGACATACGGGCCCAGCCAAGGTAACGCAGATTTTCCCCCTTTTCGATCCGATCGTACCAAATTTTTCTTCAGGACCTTAGTTCCAACGGGGATATCCTGCAACAAAAAGAAATATGAAGTTTAAGAACAGAAGTTTGCAATACATGTAAGGTGCACATATTTGTCGAAAAAGTGTACCATTAGATTTCGCGCTGGAGAGGAAAAGGCCTATGCTATGGCATGGGGTCTATATATTGATTGAATTTGAAACATCATAACCAAAATCCTACGCAGCGCATCAATAGCCTTCTCAAAAATAAGCTTCCTCCAGTTATCCGGACCTATTTTCCTAGGAAAAAAAGTCCCCAAGACCTCCTTTCCTAGGAATCTAACTCCCCCGGACCTTCTTTTCTAGGAATCCAAGTCCCAAGACCTGCTTTCCTAGGAATCCAAGTCCCCCAGACCAGCTTTCCTCGGAATCCAAGTCCCCAAGACCTGCTTTCCTCGGAATCCAAGTCCCCCAGACCAGCTTTCCTTGGAATCTAAGTCCTCAGATCTGCTTTCCTAGGAATCCAAGTCCAAACTTACCCTAAAATTGTTCTTTGCTGCTCGGCGGATGGACCGCTTCCTCGAAAGACTGCAACGAGCTGGATAGGCATGGTTCCGTAAATAGCGAAAAATAATGTGCGGGTCATGAGGTGTTCTTTCGGTTGATGTCTCGGCAGGAATGAAGGCCAATACAAGTTTCCACTTGCGTTTTATAGGCCTAAGCTACACTGATGATCATGATTGAATGTTGAGTCACTCGAATGATTGTAATCGATTATGCAAGATGTAATGAAGAGAAATAAACAAAATGAAATGGCCAGGGCCATTGTGCTCACCTCATGTGGAGGAAAGATGGATAAAGAGCATGGTATTGTGTCATGTAGTGTTAGGTTTGATGTAGGTCCAAGCAATTACAATTTCCCCAAAATGGCCAATTTACAGTACATTCGACCTCTGTGACCTTGAAAAGTAGGTCAAATCAAAGAAGACCCGGGTGACACACTGAATGGTTGTTAGAATTAGATGTACCTATGATATAAAATTGGTGCCAATCGGGCAAGTCATTACTAGGAATAATGGCATTTTGAAGAATTTAGGATTTGGCCCCCTCCCTGGAGGCCAAACGGCAAATCAGATCGCACCAAACTTCGGTACCTGAGATCACCTGACCAAGGGGTACATGTGTACTTAATTTGTGATCAATAGTCATTGCAGTTAAGAAACGTGCCATAGTTACGGCCTGACGGCGAATTTACGCCATTTGACCTCTGTGACCTTGACAAGAAGGTCAAATTAAAAACCTGTGTGACATATACTGTATGGTGGTTAGATGTACCCATGTATCAAATTGGTGGCAATCGGGCAAGAAGTTAAGGAATAATCACATTTTTAAGGTTTTTGGATTTTGCCCCCTGGTGGTCAAGTGGTGAATCATATTGGACCAAACTTTGGTCCCTGAGATCACCTGACTAAGGGGTAAATGTGTACCAAATTTGGTATCAATAGTCATTGCAGTTTAGAAACGTGCCATCGTTACATCCTAACGGCTAATTTACACCATTTGACCTCTGTGACCTTGAAAAGGAGGTCAAATCAAAAACCCGGAGGATATATGATGAACCTTTGCTAGAAGTACCTACCATATTTTTTTCAAAATTTCCCGACTACTATTAAGGGAGATATTGCATATTTTCACTTTTAACGTTTGGCCCCCTGGTGGCCAAACCATGAAACGAATCGGACCGAAACTTGGTCTCCCAGGTGTCATTACATAAGGGTACATGTGTACCAAGTTTCAACTCAATAGCTCTAACAGTTACGAAACGTGCCCTGCTAACGGACGACGGACGACGACGACGACGACGACGACGACGACGACGACGACGACGACGACGACGACGGACGACGGACGCCACGGTATGGGATAAGCTCACCTCTGCTAAGAGGTGAGCTAAAAAGAATAGACCGAGCGGGACTCGAACCAGCGGTTTCTGCTTACTAGGCAGGGACCATGACCACTACACTATGGGGGATTGGCTGGCATACATCCCAAAACTTTAAATATTTGAACGCATGTTCTATTATATACCGTAGTACATGCGTATGTAATTTAAGTGGGTACGGACATTGGTTACGGGGACCTCAATTTCTGTCACTGTTGTAAAAGAAATCTAAGTCTCCCAGTAATCAAAGTCCTACCTTCCTTTTATATATATAGGAATCGTAGCCCAGGAAGGGAAGTCCGGTTAGGACAACCGTTCCGGGCGGACTTGCATTTCTTTTACACCGGCAACCACCCGCCAATGACGCAATAATTTGGCAGTGGGCACCTACTTGTGAAACGCTTTGCACCAACCTCTGAAATGATTTTAAGACAGGCAAGCATTTTTGTTAAATTGACAATAGTATAATTGTTTGATGCATTTGAAATCATCTTACTATTCGATACAGGATTTAGAATGATATCATCACCTAATTTGTGCGGCCTGGAATGACTGAGCCGAATTGAATTTACTGATGGGGGCCTGAATAATTCCAAACAACTCACTTCTGTGGTTGATATATGTGTCTCCCGTACTTCCACAGGCGATGGATTGAAGGAGAAATACAAAGGTTAGTACGTTGCACATCGTCAAAATGAAAGCCTAACCCGATCACACTGGATCGGAGTCGGCTCACAATAAACTACAAATCCCAATACAATGGGCTCATTTCTGCTGCGTTAAAAGTTCGAATGAATGTTATACAGAGTTATCCCTATTCATCATAGCTGCCTGCGTTCTTTGGCGAGGGATCCTTTAATCCAGTTATCGTGTTAGATATGGAGGATAGGCCGGTTGAAAATGCCCCTAAGAAATACTTAGCATATTACGAAATCCAAAATGTTCATGTAATCTGTCGAAAGAGGACATTTACGTCATTTGCACGTCAAATAAACGTCATACACGATTTTTGATACAAAATACGGAGTAAAATAGACAACATTTCCGGTAGTCCGGTATTGATTGCAGCTGAAAAGGCATGCAGACAATTGCCGTAAGAGGACAGCAGTTAGTCTTAGTCGGAGAAAAACACTCTTCATCCTCAAAACATAACGATAGCAAATGTTTTGTGACGTAATGTATATCGTTAAAACAGCATAAGAATGAAAACGGTCTATAAGTGGCCTCACATCCAACTATATCGCCCGACAATCAAGGCTGGCACTCCACTTGCACACACTAAACAATGCGTATAATGGATACATTGTGCAGTTATGTTCTTTAATTGTGTCGAAGTTATATCTTTAGCCTTAATCCAAAGAGACACTTTCTATTTGTATGCATCATTGTACATGATTTATCCCGTTCACCGAAACCGCACAGCAAACTTCAATTCTTGCCACAGGTGACAATTTTATTACCAATTTGATTTAGGCATGTACATGAGCATTGTAGACAGCTGCAACCTGCTTCGATGTCCGATTTTCAAAAGTGCGAAAACAAATGTTTGTTGACACTAATTTTCACTGATCATTTTACTAGACACAACTAGACACCGCTTGCAACACATGGGTACCTCTTGTAGGAACATTCATTATGGTGCCGTTGAGAAGTTGCCTGCAAACAGAAAGCTTGACGAATATAATGATCATTTATAAAGCAATCAATAGTATAATTCAAGTAGTGACCAAAGTAGGTAGTTCCAATCCTTTTCCCGAAGACCAAGATGCTGCCACTTTCCGGTATTACGCCTGAGGCTGGTAACACATTTCTTTGGAGCTGATGTAGCGAAAGAAAGCGTGTCCATAATTAACGACATACTCATTTGTCGCGATCGTAAGCTTGGTAAGAGGGCCGCCGGTCGAAGTTGCGGCCTCGGTAAAACGGTATCGACGAAAGAGCTAAGGTGGCCATGGCCAGTACCAGAGTTGATGTGACACTTGCAAACGAGCCGTTGTTTTACGACATGTCGGCCTACTCTACTCATACTTTGAACATAAAACAAAGGATAGTGCAACGACAGAGAGAGAGAGCTTTTCGGAACACGGATAAAACACCCAGTGAAATATTTCAAAATTCATTAACTGTATTCACGCATCGCCGTATCAATGAAACCCATGTTCGTATTGATTGAGTTGGAAGGAAAAAGATAACAAGTTTCAAAATCTATCAATTTCCAATATGTACTGTACACTATTTTGAATGTCTTATGTTCTGCCTTAAATCCTTGCTTCTCACACTCTCCTGCACTAGTCCATGTTTGGTTAATGCAAAATTACTAATAAATTTGAGCTAAGCTTCGCTTGCAGTCAGTGTATGTCAATGCCAATCACTATTTTTAAGTATTTTATTTTACAAGCCATTAATCAGATTTGAGCTGTTTATTTTAATTTGATACATTGCTTTGTGATTGGCTTGACGTTGCCTGTATAGCGTTGAATATTATGTCTTAAAGTCAGTCAAATGGAACTATCCTTCTGTGATGAGAAGTAAAGCATGCATTTCTGAAAAAGAACTTGTTTTCATACACATCATCATATATGTGACCCGTTCTAGCAAAACCAGTAGCATGTCACACATAAGATGAGCCCAGGTGACACCAGGAGATAATAGGAGAAATTGATGTCGTCAGACTTCACAAAAGGCAGACAATAGTGAAATGAACACACAGTCCGTCTCAACCTACCAAGCTCAGAGCGACATTCGACTGGTTTTGCTGGAACGGGTCACATACATGTATATTTGGCAGTACCAGAGTCTTATTGAGGTGTGACGTGTCCGATCTATATATCGCTTTTATAAAACCGCTAAAAACTATCATTAGACAACATCCTTTGTATAGACTCGTTCACTGTGTCACAGTGGACAACGGTACACCATTAACGTGACCACATTTCAGCGTTTATATGCGGGTACGGCCAATTGGAACTTTTTGACACTTGATTTTAAATTTTTTGTACTTCTAATAAATTGAGACAATATTTTAAACCTGTTATTGGGATGATATGCCCGCGAACAGATTTGGCATGCCTGGGATTCCGAACAAGTTGCAATGATCTGATAAACTCTCTCTTTGAAAAGCTTGAATATTACAGTATCCAAAGTACAATAAGGCCCTCTTTGATAATCGGTGGAATGTAGTTATCAAACATGTCCACGATTCGTGAGATAATTAGGTACATCAGACGAGCAACGCCAAACGTACGGCCATTAAAAACGACTCGGTGCACTCCATTAACCACCGACCACAACAAAAATAGAAAATCCGTTTGAACGGTTTTTTCTTTGGAAAATAATGTTATTTCTACCTTAATTGTCAACTAGATGATCCAGTTGCACTCTAAAAACTGAGAACCAATCTGTGGTTTGAATGGTGGTTATGGTTCAATGTAAGTCGATTTCCGTTCTAGTCGCCTGTTAATTTTCGTGAATATACTGTATTGTCTCATCTAAGCCAAGTGATCCAAGTAATGCAGTTCTAACTGTTTGGCCATGCACTACTAAGCATGGGTTCCGCCCCATAATCAATCTAACAGGCCTCAACATAAAATAAACCACAGGAAATGTTGTTTATGGTAATTACGGTCATGTTAATGGTGTACCGCTGTCCACTGTGGTTGTGGGGGATTTGGATTTGAAACCGAACTGGAGATCGGATTTTGCAAAGACATATTTATATTTACACAGAAATCTCGTCATCCTTCCAAATAAACTCGGGTGTTGCCTCATCCAAATGATTTTGCGAAGTTCTTTTTGTATATGTTAGGGTTCGCCATTTTGTTCCCTAGCAAGTCAGCAATACACTAATTGGTTTATAGAACATCTCGTACAACATCTATGCACTGTGCACGTGTGTGTGTATTTGAAGTCCAACTGGACATACCCCTGTTCATATGTCAATACGGAAATACACACAGGTTTATAGATCCAAACCTCAATAATTGTCTTGGACAATGCCAAGATGCGTAAACTTGATATCTGCGTGTGTTTGTTAAACTTCGTTGCAATCGATAGATTTTGTCCAAGTCTTTTGTAATTTTTTAATCTCGAAATAGAAATCTCCAAATAGCTATCATGTTACTATGATCTGTAAATTGCACAAGCATGCTGCTATCAACATAATATTCTCCTGAAGTTCAATAATTCTCACGAAGAATCCAATAAAATTTAACACAATTAGTCAAACCCTCCTCTATGGAACAAAGTTGTAACGTTGTATCCCTTGCTTTTCTGAAATGATTTTTTACATATCTTGTAAAATTTCGCACCAGTTTGTGTTGATATTAAAGCTAAATGCTGTACAGGTCTCATTGCGTGTGTTCTCGTCATAACAGTACAAACTGCATTGGATATTTGAACGGACAGGCCCTCTGTTATAAGATATTTCGTCAATGGAGTCAGAGTTGCCGTCTTCCTTTATGAACATCAGTCGGTTTTCTATACGACAAGGGATTATAGTTAACATTTCTCACAAAACCCCGGGCGGGTAGATCAAGGTAAAATAAATGTCAAAATGTCAAACTGACATACTGACCACTCCACCCGAGTGGTGTGTGAGGAGACGTCAATACCGACATACTCGACAGCAAGGAACAACTTCTATAACACTGAAACACCTCAAAGTAAATGTTGGAATATGACTTTGTCACATTTTTAAGGCTTCCATACTTGTACCAACCAAAACGATTCAGGGCCGATACACCAAACTGCGGCTGAAAGGGTGGATGTCGTCCTGGGTGCCGACAAATGGTACCCATGTTCGAGATCGACTGGACAATAAGCACCCTGGGTACCATTACAATAGACAAACAGCACCCAGTGGCAGTACAGAAACGTCGTCCCTAAGATCCGTAAGCCAGGCAAAAAGAAGCTGGGTTGTATTTGTCTAGTGTAATGGCACCCAGGGTGCTTATTGTCCAGTCGATCTAGAACCTGGGTACCATTTGTCGGCACCCAGGACGACATCCACCCTTTCAGCCAAACTGCGCATGCAGGGTCACACAAAAAATTCCTATAATATTCATAGCCATAACTTTATCCAGTTTTTGGTCCATGCGTATGTACATTCGTCAAAAGATTCTTGTATCATTATTGCTATTAGTTAAGATTTTAATATGTAAGGTTACACGTGGACAATACTGAACAAGACATTAAACGGAGATCTTGTGATATTAGAATATTGTCTTAACTTTTGATCACGGGTCATTTTACATTTGGACTAGATTGTTCTGATTGAAATTAAAATCTATTAAGGTCTGTTTTAAAGAGACTACATCGCAGTGAGAATGTTTGAATAAAATCCCTTTAAAATATTTTTTGGGTATGCGTGCCATACTTACTCTCATCCCTATATTTAACTGGAATGACAATGGGAAATGAGGATTCGGGGAGTGATATGTAAAAATACCAACAATCTGATTGGCTGTGACTGAATGACTGTATTACAAAGCCGTGTCACACAGAACTGAGAACGTGCTGCCATGTTGAAGGTCGTTATTGCCGCAGTTTCAGGTTGGGATCAATTTCAACGTTCATAAGTTTTTAGCATGGTAACGAATTATATTTCGAAGTATGCATTTGTGTACATTGGCGGAATGAATAGATTTTTGTTATTTTCGGCCAGAAAATCTTCATTCTTGTATCAATGTGAATTCTATATACTGCTTATTGTTGTGCGTTGTGCCAAGAATGGATGGGAAATATCCAGTAACAAAATACGGACTGTCCAATGTATCCTATACTAATATTTAGAATGCTGAGAACTGAATGACAAAGCTGAACACTAACATTACTGTTGGGTTGCGAAATTATCTATTAGGGCCTGGCATGCCTGTGGTTTTCCAACAGAAGTCACCAACACGTTCACTTTACGTTTGCATAATACGTGTTGGAGGAGTTGACGCCACGTTATAGTTGGTTAAACTTGTCTTAAACAACTGATCAATGTAAACAGAAACGGGGTGTGATAGTTCAAACAGGTGATAATGAAGGCTCTAACTCTTAACTTTCTTCAGTCTTAAGCTAAGGTTAATACCGCGAACGTTAACTGACTTAATTTGTTTTGTACAAACGTGTTTGAGCTCCAGCGCCGAAGACGTTGACGACTATATGGACTAAGGCATTTTCCATGGATTATTCATGGTTGGAAAAGCTGCTAACTTACCGCTCTCATAAATACTTCGAACCTCCCGTTGATTCAAGAGACATGGTAAAATCCTAAGGTTGGACATAGCACCGATAAAATAATGTGAAGTGCAGCGTCCTCCTAGGGTGGGTAAACGACGACCAAGAAAAGTAAAGCGACCTGATCTGATTTTGACAGATTTTGGTAGCGTCCTAGCATTCAGTTTTACTCCGTCGAGGTAAATCTTATGGATATTTCTTACTATGTCCACCGTTACAACAAGAAAATACCAAACACGCGCCTTGATTGCCTTTCCAGTTTTAGTTCTTCGCACCGAATTCTTATGTAGGTTATTACACATTACTTGTATACCATGACAGCTACTGACGTAAACGTCAAAGTGTCTTCCAGAAATACAAATTATAAATACCCATCGTCTGGTATGGTGACGCTGCCGAAAGTAGAAAGCAAACGAAACGACATCGTTTTTCTGAAGATCAATGTTCAGCTTAACCTCATGATCACATCCATTAAATGAGAGAACCTCACCAAAGAAAGTTGACTTGGCGTAATTTGCACCGTATTTCACACTGGAGGAGTTTGAAATCGATACAATGTCATGAAAACTTCAGCATTTAAAGACACATTTGCTAACTGCTGTGGAGAAATTCCGATGCCATAGATGACAAAGTCTTGACACGGAGCCAGAGCCAAAGGTTTAAATATAAACAGCCTCAAGTAGAGTGACGCAGCCGATTAATACCCGATTTATTCTGATGGCTTGGAACTATAGATAGAAATGGCGATGAAAAGAAGCAAACTGTAGGTCTTCTATGGCTGTGTAGCTTCGTATTGCGGAAGACAGGAAGCTACCTTCCCTGTTGAGCAGTGTGACAACATTGGATGCGGGACCAAAATGAAACAAAGATGCAGTGGTTTTGCTTCATAAGTTTATGAATGAAATGGCCAGGGCCATTGTGCTCACCTCATGTGGAGGAAAGATGGATAAAGAGCATGGTCTTGTGTCATGTAGTGTTAGGTTTGATGTAGGTCCAAGCAATTACAATTTCCCCAAAATGGCCAATTTACAGTACATTCGACCTCTGTGACCTTGAAAAGTAGGTCAAATCAAAGAAGACCCGGGTGACACATTGAATGGTTGTTAGAATTAGATGTACCTATGATATAAAATTGGTGCCAATCGGGCAAGTCATTACTAGGAATAATGGCATTTTGAAGAATTTAGGATTTGGCCCCCTCCCTGGAGGCCAAACGGCAAATCAGATCGCACCAAACTTCGGTACCTGAGATCACCTGACCAAGGGGTACATGTGTACTTAATTTGTGATCAATAGTCATTGCAGTTAAGAAACGCGCCATTGTTACGGCCTGACGGCGAATTTACGCCATTTGACCTCTGTGACCTTGACAAGAAGGTCAAATTAAAAACCTGTGTGACATATACTGTATGGTGGTTAGATGTACCCATGATATCAAATTGGTGGCAATCGGGCAAGAAGTTAAGGAATAATCACATTTTTAAGGTTTTTGGATTTTGCCCCCTGGTGGTCAAGTGGTGAATCATATTGGACCAAACTTCGGTCCCTGAGATCAGCTGACTAAGGGGTAAATGTGTACCAAATTTGGTATCAATAGTCATTGCAGTTTAGAAACGTGCCATCGTTACATCCTAACGGCCAATTTACACCATTTGACCTCTGTGACCTTGAAAAGGAGGTCAAATCAAAAACCCGGAGGATATATGATGCACCTTTGCTAGAAGTAACTACCATATTTTTTAAAAAATTTCCCGACTACTATTGAGGGAGATATTGCATATTTTCACTTTTAACGTTTGGCCCCCTGGTGGCCAAACCATGAAACGAATCGGACCGAAACTTGGTCTCCCAGGTGTCATTACATAAGGGTACATGTGTACCAAGTTTCAACTCAATAGCTCTAACAGTTACGAAACGTGCCCTGCTAACGGACGACGGACGACGACGACGACGACGACGACGACGCCGACGCCGACGACGACGACGACGACGACGACGACGACGGACGACGGACGCCACGGTATGGGATAAGCTCACCTCTGCTAAGAGGTGAGCTAAAAATGGAGAATCCACAGACACAGTGTCTGAAATGCAAAGGAACACAACACTGTTCCATTATAAATCGCCTTAGTCAATTTTAAATTACAACTTGATTTACTAAAATTTACGAAAGCCCAGATGGTCCATCTGAAATTAGAAATCCGGAGTCCGAAATTCTCGAATCCGAAATCGGAAATTCAAACTCACTAGTCGCTGGGAAACTTTTAGCCAATCAGATCAAGTGTAACAATCAGTACTTTGCTCTAATGACAAAAGAGACCAATGGTTCTTCAATTAAGTCAAGCTTTTTTTTATATTAAATTGCAGCTATCACCCGACATGGGCAGGATTCTTTGAGCTAGTCAGACTAGCAAGAATATCATTTTGAAAGAATGCAATGTATTTGACCTATTTTCTACTAATCATTGTGTGAGTGCCAGGGTTTCGGGATTGCATCTAACGTTTTCTCAAAGACTCGACGGGAACGCTCAAAGGTACTTTCAAACTGTTTATTCCGTAATAAACTGCTCCATAAATTGTTCCTCAAAAGTTCCGTGAAATCTACAAAGATAGATTTGTTCACAACATAAGTACTATGGCAACAGGATTTTATACACTATGGTCTGTACTAAAGCTGCAAGATGATGGAAGATTTTAAACTGTAAGCTCTTGAATCTGCTAAATAAACATTATTACAGGGTGACAGTAAAGTCATCAGAAATCCCAGATATTTTAGTCAATCAAAATATTGACAGTCTCACTACTACGGAATCGCCACCTATACGAAGATGGAGAAACTAATAACCAATCACATGTATCGCACTCCTGCGCCATGCAGTGCTGCCACGCAGCGCAGGAAATGTGAACCAGAATGCCCAGTAGAAAAAATGGGATTTCCGAGAAACTCCACAGTCAAACTGTATCATACAACACCTCTAATCAAAGATGAAAAGTCTAAGAACATCAATATACCTTACAACTGAACATTACACGCATATTAACAGAGAACTAGCGCCATCTCCAGACGCGACAACATGAAAAGAGCATGGCTTCTCAACGCTGAGATCCTACATCACTTCGATGCTAATTTTCTCATATTTCTAGCCCAAAGTTACACAAACCAGCTTAACTGGGAGGGCTTCTAACATTGTTCTATACATATAACACGTTTGTTCAATAATTTACCTTTTGAGTCGGGTTTCTTAGCTTATTTTTCTTTGTTGACAATTCCTAACCACTGGTTTACTCGAAATCGAAAATGCGGACCCTACAATATGAAGATCACTGCCAGTTTCCGTATCCGGTTTACCTAAGTCCCAAGGACACCTGTTACCATAGTCTCAAATCTCAACTTATGCAGACGATGCATTTACACATTGCGTCAAGAATGCATCACGGTATATGTTGGTGACCCAATTTTATTTTCTAAACCTCACTATTTATTTCTGTGCTGCCATCTAGCCATAAACTTTCAAACTTTAAAAGGTGTGTGTCATGCTGAGCATGCTCAGGCAGTTGCAATCCGGCCACCATCTTTGAAAGTTCCTTATTTTACAATCTCCACAAAAACATCAAATTTGTATGGTTTCAACCATACTTTCCCCACTATTAAATACCAACAACTTGTAAGTATATATTTCTAAACCAACAAAGGTCAAAATAGTCAAAAAAGACAAATCCAAAAGAGGTTAAAACCACCAACATTGTCACTTATCCCACTTCATCATGCACTAACTCCATCTTTAGTGCATTCCACATGTAAATTTTCTATTTTTTTCCATCCAAGTATTGTCAATACAATATTATCAAAACTATTTCTTCTTTTTCTTGTATCAGTTGTGTCTGTCACGCACAAAAAGTATTTAATAGGAAAGTTTTCTACCATTTTCATATAATTTTAAAAAATGTTTTGAGCACGGTGCATACATTAGTGTGCATTTGTGTATACGCATGTACATTGCTGTGTGCATTCTTGTACATTGTTGTGTACATCCATGTACATTTGCGTACAGCCTTGTGTTTATGTACAGGGTCAACTAAATTTATCTAAATTACTGAAGTGTGGCAAGTGACATTCTTTTGCATTTCAGTCATATTATTACATGTTAATTTAGACCTTTGGCTTGAGTGTGTTGAATAGGACTTTGGTAACTTCAGGACGTTGTGTGATTACTCATGGACATAGACTTATATAACTCTTGGGTTCATTAGTTGGAGCTGGACTGGGTGTGGGCAGTTCCTGGCTGGCCTCTGTAAGGAGAAGTTGTACATCGTACGTGCCGAACTCAATTCCGTTTGACCAACGTGGTCGTCATTCCTGGTGGAATGTGAACCGGCTGTGTGTCGGAGAGTCGTGGTGTTCTCACCTGTTATTTGCGTCCAGCCGCGGGTTGGAGCGCCTTGGCATTGCTGCCATCGTGTCGGCGAACCGTGAGTTGGCTTTGCGGCCAAGGTGTCGCCAGACCGTTAATTTGTAAACCAGCTACGTGCTTGGTGGCTACTGGAGTAGCCTTGGACCGACTGCGTGTCGGGACGGACACTTTTGTGTCGTGTGTTGTCGTGTGGTAACGGGAGAGGAGTTCGGAGAGACGTGTGTTACGTGTGTTACGTGTTGGGAGGCCGGTGGTAGGTGAAGGAGCCGTTGTTGGGAATTGACCGCGCCCAGGGAGTGAGAATATATGTATTGTGGTGGTAGGAATCTAGGTAATTCTAAGCTATTTTAACAAAAGCCCTTACAGGCCTTTTTGTCTCAAATTAGCTTAGAAACCCCTAAGAACCAGACACCACAATACATATATTCTATCATTCATGAGATTCCCAGTGAAGCGTTGCAATGAAATGGTCAATGAAATGGTAAGGGAATACTAGAGTTCAATGGGTTAATGTAATCATGACTTACTGTATTCCAACAGAAAGTACACGTCGATAGCTTTTTTCCGTGCATTTTACCTGATATATGATGTTGGCACTGTTCACTGCATGTACATAATTTTACTAGTAAATAAATAGAAAATGGCAACAGGATATTTATTAAATACCGAAAGGGCACATAAGATTCCACTTGGTTTAAAAGCTGAGAGGCAGCATCATATCATTACTCATAACCCATCATCTGCTAACCCCAAAGAAACACTGTATGTTAGAATACCGGCATTGCGAGAGAATACATTCTTTGTACCTAAATCTCTTTATCTGTCTGCTGATGTAACCATTTCTGGTGATTCTAAAAATAGTGTTGTAAATAATCTTGGTAGAAACCTGATTTCAAAGATGGTGGTTAAGTGGGGAACAGAGCAGATATTTGACCTTGACGAATACAGTCATTATTCTACATTTAAAGATCTGTGGTTTACAGAAGAAGAAAGAAATGATAGAGTTTTTCAGGGTATTCAGTCAAAAAATCTTAGAGAATTAAGATCAGGAGTCGCTGAAGCTGATGTCACTGGAGAAACAGCTAATGAAAAGACTTTAAAGAAAGTGTTTGACAAGAAGTACAAAATACCATTAGATTTTGAACTATTCCATCATCATGCTCCATTTTACAAGTTTCCAATTCAAGAAGATGTTATCATTGAAATAACTTTAGCACCAAAGGAGGAAATCATAGTCACCACAACCACAGCTAGCATGGGCTACAAACTAGAGAATATTTGTTTTGAATATGATACCGTAGCCAACAAAATGATTGCTAGTCAATTGAGTAACAAGTACAATTCTGGATTCTCAATATTTTATGATTGGGTAGACCATTTTAAGACAGTCAATGTTACTGCTAATGAAACACTAATTAATGAGAACATCAACTTTCCAAGAATGTCTATTAAAGGATTATTATTACTATTTGTGTCTGACTATGTAGATGGAGCTAGAGATTCAGAGAAGTTTGAAAACCCTAACATAAGTAAAGTGCAGATCACAATAGAGGGTGTTGCCAATCAGGTGTTCCCAGAAGGAATGAGAATGATGGATCAATGGGAGGAGATCAAGAAACATTTTATGTCTGAAGATTTGAAGAAAACTCATGACTGTAACATGACCATGGAGAAATACTATGGTGATTCTAATCACTATGGTTTATGGTTGGACCTGAGAACTTCTGAGGATAATCGTCTTCACGGATCAGGAAAGAAGCTCCAGAACACAAAAGATGGTATTCAATTATCTATTACAAAGAAATCTGGAAAGGGACCATACAAAATGCACATATTCGTGGTTTCTGACGCCCAGGTAAACATCCAGAATTCTCAGATTGCTTCACTCCAGCACTGAGGTGCTGCAAGAACAAAGTTCGCTCCAACACTGAAACAAAGTTCGTACAACACTAAATTAAATACTGAATACTAGATAAATGAGTTTTACTAGTGATTTTCTAAGTAATTAAATGGATACACCAGGAAAGAAAGATATCATAAATACACTGTATCAAAGTTTACTGTTGGCATCAACAACAATTGGTTACTCTATGTTACTGAAAAGGTTCTTGAGAATCAATATTGGTCCCCCAAGTCAGGCCGACCTAGAGAAAATTCTTAAACTGGGAGGAACTGTAGCTATTAGTAATGGAACATTAGAGTACCTTTACGATCAAGGAATCCTACCCAGAAATATTATGAAGTAAGAATAATTTACTTATTTGATAAAAGGTAAATTTGAAAACGAAAATTTGCTTAAGTAAATGGTTACTGTAATTAACATAGATTCAAGTGACTATCCAGATCAGAGTTCAAGTGATTTAACAGTCAATCTCAAGACTGAAATTCAAGATGCATGTAGCATCACTTTAACTTTTGCAGTAATACCTTGTACATTCTACAACATAAGTGCAGCCAGGGAGAATAACCGAATCAAAGTTAAGGGGTTTGATGTGGCAGAGATTACGCTACCAGATGGTCTCTATGACCTACAGAGCTTTTCAAAAGTATTTGCGGATAAGTTGAAAGAAAATAGTATGGGTAGAGGTGCTGTCAGATTTGACCTTGAAGAACCAACAGGTAAGGCCATCTTACACTTCCTAAAGAGAAAAAATGAGGCGCATTATCAGATCTATTTTATTGGTAAAAGTAATGAATTATTTGGCATGAAATCAGAATGGCCTTATCCTTTAGACAATAAAAGTAAGGATGATGTTGTAAGCGAGAAACCCATCAATTTTAGACCAATTAACCATTTTGTTTTTCACTGTGACATAATCGAATCTAATAGTGTATTAAGTAATGGTGAAGCATCTGATGTGCTAACCACAAGACCAATAAAGGAAGCTAATTTTGGGGATTTAATAGCATACACATTTGAGAAACCAATAGCAATTCCCTGTAAACCAAGATTCAATAAGCTGAATATTCGCTTAACTGATGAAAAAGGTGAAATCATCGATCTTAATGGTCATAATGTACAGTACCAATTGGTATTAACTCGAGCTATGCTCTCAGGGACACATCATTGAAATTAAAATTCATTGGAATTAAATGGCTGGCATTGGCATGTTATTTGGATCTGCAATAATCAATGGATTAGCATTCACTGGATCCGGTTACCTTTTTAAAAAACTAGACAAGAATGGCTATGAGACTGAAGTGAAAAGACATGATTTGGCTCAGGAGCAATTACAGAAGGCCTCCACAGAATGGGATGAGCATAGGAAAAGTACCATTGACTTCGTTAATCTTGAATTAAAGAGAGAAAGAGACGCTTCTATTGATTTTAACAATACTGATTCAGCACTTACTGTTTACAATCATTTACATCCAGAAAGAACTATTGTACTACCTCAGCGACCACAATTAAGTGATTACTACCAACCTAGTGATGAAATGAAGAAATACGAGTACCTATGGATTATCCTAGGACTTAGTGGTTTAGGGTTAATAATTTATTATTTTACTAGGGTTAGAAAGACTAAGACAACTGATCGGACACAGTCCTGAGAGCATAGCTCAATCAGAAGCGGGACTAAGATTTTTGATGTGAAAGAGTAAATCCAAATGGATGTTGTAGTCTAATGATCAGTTTTGATCCTTTTTTCATCTTAAGTTCTTCTATGTAGTACTGTCTTTTCTCCTTAGGAATAACACTGTTTTCTTCTAAGGCATCTTTCATGGCTGATTCATCCTTATTAAAAAATAATACTAAAATTCTTATGTTCTCTCTGTAGTCCTTAACAACTGAATTGTACTTCTGAACTAGTAACCAAACAGTGAGATTGTAGTGCCTGCCGGAAAAGGCAAGATTACATAACTCGGACACCTTCTTTTTTGTGTCTCTCAAATTAGCACAGTCATCAATGAGGAATAATGTGTTAGAACCAGCAAAGGTCAGAGTAGCAAACTGAAGCACAAGGTCCAAATTACTGGCCACAGCTTCGGGATTAACTATGTAGACGTTCTTGTCTTGGTAAATCCATTTCCTTTCATATGTCTTATTGTTGAAATATGTTGGACAGAAAATTACTATGTTCTGGAACTTGTGCCGATACTCCTTTTCTAAGAGGTCAAGGGCAAAATATGTCTTACCACAATTGGTAACACCAGAAATTAACATATTGTGTGGCTCGTAAATAAATACTTCACTCATTTAAATGAATGTAAAGGATGACACACAGCAGTATCTAAGGGATTTGTACTACAACCCTGAGAGTCCCGTGGCTTACAGTTCTTTGAGTAAAATATGGAAACAGGTCAAGGAAGATATGACTTCGTCACGAGAGCAGAGCACAACTTCGTTGTTAGGGACAAAGTCCCGCTCAGGAAAACTTATTAAAAAAAAAGAAGTGAAAGAATTTCTAGAAACACTACCAACTCACCAACTACACAAACCGGCCATTAAGAAATTCACCTTCAGGAAGACAATGGTATCGTACATCGATCAACAATGGCAAGCAGATCTGGTTGACATGCAGAAATTCGAGAAACAAAATAAAGGCAACAGATTCATTTTAACAGTCATAGATCTATTTAGTCGTTTTTCTTGGGCTCTAGCAGTTAAGAGTAAGAGGGGAGAAGAAATCAGAGATGCATTTAAAGTGATATTTGAGGAAGCAAAACCAACGAAAATCCAGTTTGATGACGGTAAAGAATTTTACAACAAACACTTCAAGGAACTCTTAACAGAAAATGACATAGAATGGTTCTCCACAAAATCTGATAAGAAGGCAGCAGTAGTAGAGAGATTCAATAGAACCCTTAAAGAAAAAATGTGGCGTTATTTCACCGCTAAGGAGACTGACAAGTGGATTGACGTTCTGGATGACCTGGTCAGCGGCTACAATAACACATTTCACTCATCAATAGGTATGAAACCTGTAGACGCCAGAAAGATGGAAAACGAAGGAACAGTGTGGTACAATCTTTACGGTCTTCACCTCAAAGAGACATTTGGTGATCCAAAGTACAAAGTAGGTGACAGTGTAAGAATTTCAAAGTACAAGTCCATTTTCGGTAAAGGTTACATGCCCAACTACACTGAGGAGGTGTTCCAAATCAAACAGATCATCTTTACTCACCCTATCGTCTACCAGCTTGAGGATTACCACAAAGAAGAAATTCAAGGATATTTCTATGAAGAGGAATTGAGCTATGTTCCTAATCCTGACCAGCTAGAGTACAAGATCGAGAAAATCCTAAGGTACAAGACCAGTAAAGGCAAGAAATACGGATTAGTGAAGTGGAAGGGTTACAGTGATAAGTTCAATGAATGGTTACCAGTTTCTGATATCAAATCATTGAAATGAAATAAAGTCTCTAAAGTGACTTAAGTCACAAGAACAAGTTCGAAAAACGTAATTTAAAAAACAAATGTCCTACTAAATAAAGAAAGAAATGGATGGAGCAATATTTAATGCTACTGTCAATGTGTATCAGCAACAACCTATGTATCAGCAGCAACCTATGTTTCAGCAGCAACCTATGTATCAGCAACAACCAGTAATTTCAGGACCTACAATTTATTGTGTTAAGTGCTGTGAAAAGAAACCTAAAATTAATTTTGAAAAGAACAGGCGTAATAAACTACTTGATTACTGTAAAGAATGTGGTTCAAGTAAAATCAAGGGATGTAATAAATGTTATGAAAATAAATTACTAAGTGATGGTGAATTTGGTAAAGACGGAAATAGAGGTAACTGCAGATCATGTTTTAATTCATATTACAAAAAGGATTACCTTGACCAAAATGGTAATAGAGACAGACACAAAATTAGAGTTGGTCTAAACCGCATTTCTAAGGGAGAGTGTACTCGAGCTCTGCTCTCAGGACGAAGTCCGACCGGTAATTCATCATTCAATCTAGGATGTACAGACAGTTTCTTCTCACAGTGGTTAGAGTACCAGAGGAGTCTATCTACAATAGGACAAAGTCCCGAGAACAGAGTTCGAATAGTAGAAGAAGAGTTGGATCATGTCTTACCAATCAAGGAATTCAAAGATAAACCTGAACTGTGCTTTGCTTGGTTTAACATTAGACCAATGTCTAAAACACAAAACAGACAGAAGAGTGCTAAAGTAGACTACACACTATTTAAGGATCAATTGGATAGGTCAATGGATTTCATGGTAAAAATGAGAAGTGAAAACTGGTTTGTCTTTCGAGACCAGGATGTAATACCAAATTGGAAAATAGTGATATCACAACATTTCGGGGATTATCTTCGTGATGAAAATATGATTCTGCTTGATAGATTATCGAATTTAAATAATAACATGAGAATGAATCAGAACATTAACATATGTAGTCAGACAGAAATCATAAACGAGATGATTAAGTTGAATAATAGACTTGAAAGAAATTTACTCTTTGCAGTGAATTGATTTTATTTTACTTAATTAAATGAATAGAACTTGGGGTTACACAAAACGACCACGTAATTGGAAAGAAAGATTAGAACGATTTCATAGAGAATTAGAGGCAGAAGTAGAGTCAAAGTTGGAGCCTGGTCCCGAAAAACCTTTAAAACCTGCTGTGCCTGCTGGGACAGAAAAACCTGTTGGGTCAGAAAAACCTGCTGGGACAGAAAAACCTTTAAAATTTAATGTACTTCAAAAACCTGTAGTGTCTGTAGGATCAACACTAAACACTAGAAATGACAGAACAACTGATTCTAGTTATTCCCACTAATTAAATGGATGGAGACAATAAGGTTTATCCAGATTTAAGTAATTTAAATTCTGAAAGTCATTTGAACTATGAAAGGTCTGAAAAGCATACAGAAAGTAACCCTCAGGCTTTCAGACTACAACAAATATGTGAGGTTAAGAGTTTCTTAGAAAGCGAGATTGAATTTAGAAGAAAGATATTTTCAAAGTACAAAAAAGCATTTAGCGTAATTACTGGCATTAGCCACTTCCTTAATTTAACTAGCGTAGCAGCCGGATCTGTTGGTGTTTCCGCTCTAGCTGGTGTCATCACGGCACCGATAGGCTTAGCTTTGGGTGGCGTAACAATAGGTAGTGCCATTATTTCATCAGCCTTAGGCTGGGAGAAAAAGAATATTCTTAAGAAAATTGAAAAACATGAGAATATCAGAATGTTGGCAATTTCAAAACTGAACACAATCAATGATTTGGTTGGTAAAGCCTTAACCGATTCTCACATATCTACAGATGAGTTTACTTTGATTCTCAAGGAGAAGGAGAAATACATTTCGATGAAAAATGCCATTAGGAAAAAACAAAGGGAGGCAAGTTCAGCTGTTGATGTAGAGTCTTTAAAGAAGACTTTTTTAGAAGAAGGAAAAAAACTAGCACAGACAGAGATGCTAGAAAAACTAAAAGTTCAGTAAATCAAACAGGACTCGAGCTATGCTCTCAAGACGAAGTCGGACCCGGACTACGTCCTAATCCTAATGTGGTGTATCACTATCACTATTATCATGACTTCGGTGTTAGGGATGAATTTCACCAAGTAACACTACCATCAGCACCACCCTATTCATTAGTTTAATCGAACTTTGTTCTCTGGACGTAGTCCGACTAGGACAAGGTCCAGAGAGCAAAGCTCGACTCGAGCTATGCTCTCAAGACGTAGTCCGACTCAAGCGAAGTTTGAATCGCTGTAATCTATGTAGCCTTCATAATACATTCCAAATGGTAAGGTGCTTATTCCATCTTCAAGTATGAACCTCTTGTCATCAAAAGGACTGAGGCTTTTTTTGTCAACTTCTTCCAAATAGATTTGGTGTTTATCTGATCTTAAGTGTCTCATCTTGTGGTAAAATGACCTACTCTTTTCAAGACAATCAACATAGTCATCAAATGAGATATTTCTCCTTACTACATTCTTGGCAATACCCTTCAATTTCTTAGAATCGTAATCTTTTGTCGAGCCTTGCTCTCCAGACATAGTCTTGGTCCTGTAAGCGTACATCTTACTTCTCAGGGCAATGAATTCAGTCATCTCTACTCCTCCTAGCTCATCCTTAAAGTAGCCTGGTACCTTCTTCTTACTGGTGTCATAGAGTGTATGATCTTTTGGATAATTACTGAAGTCAAAATAGTGTCTCAACTCCTTTAAGTCTTTAGTTAAGTCATCAGTATTAATGTTAAGTACAAAGGAATCTGTATCTAGATACAGTAGTTCAATATTTTTCTCACCAAAGTACGGTTGAAGAACTTCATAATAGAATTCATACATTAATAATTTAGACAATTCAAGTACTGAAGCTCCTATGTAGATTGGTTTGTTGAATTTCATTGATGTTTTCCTCATGCTAATAGCAGCATTATGTTCGTCAAATACGCATATCGATGAAAACCTGGGATTGGCCATTACATTCCTGGCTCTCTCCCCGTCCGATACAAATTCAATTTCAACCCTGTTCCTTACATTCTCACAAGTTTTTCCATAGAACGCATTGTTCATCAGTTTAAAATAGTCTTTCTCAAAATCAGTCTTAGAATCCATACGTCTTTTAGTGTTAAAATCAATGTATGGTGCTAACCACTTTGATTGTTTAAAGCTTATCACTGAATGAACACTCTTAAGTACCATTCCGTGCTTGAGGTAAAATTGTAGCATTCTGTAATGCATTATGTAATTAGTTTTATCCTTTTGTGTTAGTATTAGTTTCTCTACATTTGATCTTTTATCATCGCCCAGTAACTCTCTCTGGTAAGGACTTAATTCATCATCTTCAATAAAGAGAGATTCGGGACAGAATGGAAAGTTCCTTGACTTAAATTTAATATTTCCTGGATACTCCAAATCAACCTCTAAGAAGTAGCCTACTTCACTATCACTTGGAATTGCCATAATCTGCTCTTTACTGATAAAATTCATGTTAAGTCGAACCTTGTTCTCTGGACTTTGTCCTAGTCGAGCTTTGTCCTGAGAGCATAGCTCGAGTGGATCAATATCTATCATTTCAAAACTACCATAGGGTTGAGGTTCCATCATGGACCAGCCGTAGAGATTATTTGCGTCTACGTAGAGTAGTTTGTGGTGTTCATCTGCCTTGACATGTCTTGTTCCCATAACACCCGAAATTCCACCTCGTATTGCTTTCTCAAAAGTAAGTAAGATGTTGGTATCAGTCAGTAGTTCTAGGTTTATTCCTGTGTACTTCAAACCAGCTTGCCAGGTTAGGCCTGGTGCCGAGTAACAGTGACAGGGATCTATCTGAAAGTAGTTCAAATTGACATCCCTGAATTTCTCAAATAAATCAGCTAAAAGGATCACATCAGTTTTGAGGTAGAGGTCAATGAACTCACCGTGATTCCTGATCTTGAAATGATCCCATATTACCTTAGCCTCGTCATAGGCAGAATCAGGTGCCATTTCATTTTTCAATTCGTCAAAAAACATAGACTTTTCTAGGTAAGTAACATTGTAGCTTTCATGTGATGTGTAAAAAGAGTAAGGTACTGAACCCTTCTTCCTCAATAGCTTAAAGTCAGTGGTATTTGGGAACAGCTGTCTGGTAATTTTAAAATCATCATCCAACATTGATTTGGTTATGTTGTCTAAACTGGACTGCAGGAATCTGTACGAGTCCAAAAACCTGAAACAACCGAACTGAAATGAGATGTATTCCTCTGATGTTTTGGCAAGTATTTTCAGTTTCTTGTACTTCGGTAGCTTATTCATTAATTCTTTAATAAATAAGTGAGAATCGTAATTACTGAGATTGTGAAAAAACACTGGAACAAACATAGCTTTCTTTTCATTCAAATTACACGAGTTGTGAGCAGCACCTCGATATCTACCACAGTAGTGATCATGATCCTTGACCTTGTCATATCCCAAAGGTTGATTACAATAGTAACAATGTGTTTCTAATTGATATTTATGCCAGTCGGACTTCGTCCTGAGAGCAGAGCTCGAGTCTTCATCTGTCATTGTTAGAGGAAAGTTACAGTTCAATAAATTAGAGAATTGTTCTTGATTAACCAATTACAGAACACATCTACAACATCAGCACCCCTGTGAGACACATACTGGCTACTGTAAAGGTGTGTGTAGTCTGAGTGAACATAAACACCAACAGCTGATGCATTTTGTTTAAAAAGTTTCTTTGAACTCGGTTCTTTCATCATAGGTGGCTCTACTGATACTACTGGTATGTTGCCTTCGGCAGAAGAACAAGGTTCGCTTATCGCTTCGAAATCAGCATAGATCACAAACGGAACTCTATTTTTGAATGAGTGTTTTTCAAATTTAATTTGTGACCATTTACTGTTAGGTGGAGGCAAAGTAATCTTACAGTAATCGTGTTCTCCACATTTCTTTTTATGTTTATCTAGTGTTGACTTCCTGTAAAAGTAATTCATGCATCTCCTGCAAAGATACACTCTATGAGCTAGTTTCCTGAAGAAAAGATTGATGTCTCTTATGTACATGAAATGGTCCTTGAAATACAACAGATCGATGACATCATCATCATCATAATTCTTGGACAGGTAGAGAGGTTCTAGTTTTGCCTCACAGGTGCTCTTAGCCGATTCGTTCTCTAACTTGAACACATTAATTTTGAGATTATTATCACTCTCTATCTTAGGGATATCCTTTTGAATACATACAGGAAATGATTTGATTTTGATATCAGTAGTTTTCGAACTCTGTTCTAGTGACGAAGTCATTTCTAGCATATCGGTAGTGATATTGAATGTACTCTCGAGCTCTGCTCTCAGGACAAAGTCCGTCTCTGGATTTTCTTTCAGATATTTAGCGGCCAATAAAGACCAGAGAAAACATTTATTGTCATTTGATTCCACATTTATTACTGCTTTTGTTTTAAATGGTAATTTAGTGTAATGACCACCTTTACACCTCTTGTAAGAACAGATGGTCATGTTACAAGACTCTATTTTATTTAAAGTAAGTCCAGAACCTTGAAAGTACCTTTCCTCAATCTGTGTCTTAATGTAGTTTAACTGGTTGGTTATGGCATAAATTGCCTGGTTCCTTGAAATTATGCTTTCCATTAGAGACTGTATGGGGTGTGTTACACTTTCACCCTGACGATCAAACTGAGCAAATACTGATATGCTAATTTTGTGATGGTAATCATTGAGTTGAAATAATACCTCCTCTAATTTATCTCTGTATTCATACACTTGTTTAGCTTCTCTGTCAATCTTCAAACTAATGGTGACTACAGGCTTGCCAAATTGTTTTACTATTTCTATTCCACTCACTTTCTTTATGCCATCTAGCTCATTTTCCTCAAATGCAAGTTTCTTATCCATAGTTTTAGGGATCAGTGATTGGGCTCGGGGTTGAGCAATAGGGACATAATCCGGATTTAATTTACTTAAGTGACCTTTGGTTCTCCTGTGAATAGCCATATTATTGTAGGATATGTACTTGTCACATGTAGTGCAAAGTATTTTCTGATTCTTATCAGTCATTCTATTTATTAGATTAAAATTTATTAAATTCAATAAATCTCTTGAATTAAATAGAAATGGACTTCATAATCAATGAACAAGAATGTAATGAAGCCAAATTTGAGTACTACTTAACAGACCAATTAGACATAAAATCCATTACTTTGAAATCGATAACCTTTTACAATTCATGGTGGACAGGTGATTTTCTACCAGAGGGAGTAAGGATTTTCTCATTTCTAGTCGAAATAACCAGAATTACAAAACATGAGCCCTTAGATAAAAAATTATGGTGTAGGACATTATTTGCTCCTGGACTTGAAACAGATACACTTGAAAAGGAAGTCATGAAAATTTGCGAACGGCATTTGGAAAATGATTCTACCACAACTAAAGACACCATTACTCAATACACATTTCCATACTCTCGACATTTTAGTTTAAGTGAGTTTTGTGAGGTATGGCAAAAATACATAAAAGAAATTGGAATAAGCCATGTGAAAATTTACTGTGATAACAATAATTACATAACCCTTGAACTTACAGAGGATAAAGAGTACCCTCTGAAAGTAGACAAGTTAGATAAAAATGAAAAAATCAAGATTGAGAGAAACACAGAAGGTTTTCAAATAAGCAAAACCATAAGAGAGGTGATAGAAAAACAGCTCACAGTGGTGAATGAGTGGTTTGGCTTTAAGCAAACTAAATTCACCAAGAAAGGAAAATACTACTCCACAAGACCACTCAACTTTTACAGGAAATATCTATTCCTGCAAGCTAATTTGGTTGACAAAGCTAAGACCCTCTACAACAATAAACCATCTAACATTTTCTGCATCATACCTGTAGAAGATGGTGACCAAATAAAAATGCAGCGATACGAACCGAATTGTAAGAAAACGATAAATAAGTGTACTAATCACATAAAATTCGAAATCACTGATGAGAATGGTAAGCTAGTTAATTTCAGAGGAACAGAGGTTTCTTTAGAGTTAAGAATCGAGCTTTGCTCTCAAGACGAAGTCGGACTAGGACAAAGTCCAGAGAGCAAAGCTTGACCACCTGATGAGATCATTCCATTAAAGGAATAGTACATTTCTTCTCTTTAACTACAGGTTTAACAAGAGGGTTAATTGATCCCTTCATGACTGCTTCATTCGGACTTTGTCCAGAGAACAAAGTTCGATTAGGACTTTGTCCTGAGAGCATAGCTCGATTCAAGCCTGATCGCTGCTCTTTACTTACTTTTTTAGGAAGTTTCTTAAACATAATTAATGCTGCTAAAATAACGGCACCTAAACCTAGTACATAGACATAAGTATTACTACTAGATTCACGCAGTGATACATCAGTATTTTGAGATTGTGGTTCTTCTTCCTCTACTTCTTCTTCCTCCTTTTCCACAACTCTGTTGTTTGGTGAGGAGTCCTGTACTTTAAATGTCGTCTTATCCTTTTTTATCCTCTTAAATTCCTTAGATCTTCTACCCAGTTCTCTAGACCATGCTAATTGTTTCTCTGATCGAGGTTTCTTAGACACTGAAACTTTAGTCGAACTTTGTTCTCTGGACGTAGTCCTAGTCGGACTTTGTCCTGAGAGCATAGCTCGAGTAGTATCAGTTACAGTTTCAAGTTCCATTTATCTTGGCCGAATTTAATTCGAACTATGTTCTCATAACCAGGTTAATTTAGTCTTCTTTATCATCACTACCTGTGATATCTAGACTTTCATCTATTGATTTGTCACATTCAGAGACAGTCATATTTGGTGTATTCATATTTGATGCAGTCATACTCGATGCAGTCATAGATGATTCCTCATGACAATGACCTAAAGTAATAAGTGTTGTTGAGGCAAGTGCAGTTAATGGTCCCATTCTCAAACTCAACCATCCAAGCCATTTATCCAACTCGTTAGCTATCAAATAATCATTTCTAAGATCATGATAAAGATTATCTTCATCATCTATTGGTAATAACCACCTTGATAATTTAGTGTAAGCTTTAATTACTGTCTTACCCAAAGAATCATTAAGTCTGGCAGCCATCTTTGTTTCATACATTCTATGATGTTTTAAGATTTCTTTTTCAGTCATATTATCTAAGTCATTAAAAGTTATTTGTTTATTAAGGAAATCCTTGCTTTTACCAGTTGCAACTAGAATCTCTAAGTCTTGTTTGGCTTTAAGGCCACTATCAGTCAAATAGTTCAAATTTTGTTGATTGCTGGTTGATCCTAGTTGGCAACTAGAATTGACTATTCCTTGACTGGGATTAACTATTCCTTGACTAGGATTAACTAAATTTGAACTATTCAACTGCTTGTTTGAAACTTGTTGATTTGTAGAGCAGTTCTGTTGAAAGTTAGTTCTGTTTTGTTGGTAACTACCAGTATTCTGTTGGTTAGAAGCCCCAACTCGAGCTAAGCTCTCAGGACTCATAACACCAATCTGTTTCATCTGTTGTTCAATCACTGCAGATGTCTGACTATTCATTTGCTGATTATTCATTTAAAATTATGGAAAAATGACTGTTAAGTGCAAAATGCTGTTTTCACAACTTTATTGCATCTTAACACTAGCTCGAGCTATGCTCTCAGGACGAAGTCCGGCTCGAGCTGTGCTCTCAGGACGAAGTCCGGCTGGTGTAAACTTAATATTACTGATGCAGTTAATGTCTCGATCTGCACTGGCACTCAGTAAAACGTCAAACTGCTTGTCAATATCCTGGTCATATTCCTTCTCAACCTTGTAATTCTGGAAGAAAATACTTTGAGTGAAATCATACCATATTCTCTCCAAATCATTTACTCGCTCCTTGTTGGTTAAAAAAGGTGTAAATATTACATAATCAATTTTCAGCGTTTTAAAGGCTTGGTGTAAAAATACCTTGTAGTTAATGGTGACCTTCACACCACAGTAATGCAGAAATCTAAGGAAAGCATAGTACACTAGTCTAAGGTCAGTGATATTCTCATCGGTTAATTGCGGTTTACCAATTGCCCTGTTAATAAATTCAATGGCAAGAAACCAATCATATTCCCCACAGTGAAATTTAAAAAGCATGGCTTCACCATGTAACCCTTGGTTACATAACTTAGAGGGGAGAGTGTTAATACCCATTTTTAGGGCTGACTGAAGAGTACTTTCATATCTCTGCTTACTAAGACATTTTCTGTGACTTGAAAAGTAGCACTGTAAATACCCTTCCACAAAGTCCTTTAAATACTTAACTGCCGATTCGGACAGCCGACTCCATCCAACTTTCCTTAGAATACTGTCAAAGTAACGTGTCTTGTTGTCAATATTGATCTCAAGAGTTTTAAAATCATCATGGTAAGTAGTCGAATTGCAATTGGTGCAGAATTGATACTTCACAGTTTTAGCTGCGTACCTTGCTGAATTCAAGTTTTTTTGATACTCAAAAAGTGTCCACCTTTTACAATTACGACAGAATTGAGCATTAGTGTTGGTACTGACGTCATATTCTTTCATTCTTGGCAGGACTACTTTGATTGTCTCAGTAGGCTTATCAAATTTCCCACTGTCATAATTCTTGCTGACATTTTCTTCACTAAAATTTCTATCCATGACCCTAGGACGAATGTATCCTTTAAGATTCTCATTGTTCCACTCGAGCTCTGCTCTCAGGACGAAGTCCGACTCACTAGAATAATAGTCTTTTAATGAGATGTATTTATTCATATTTACATAATAATTATTTTTTAAACATTGTTTTGATAGAAGGTCACCTAAGACCTTTTACGTGATTTTACTGTTTTACGTGATTTTAAGGCTTTAACACCCCCAATTAAACCATAAATTATGGAACTAACAATAGCAATAACTGCTATGATCAGATGTTCGGCTAGAAAGCCAACAACTGCACCAATTGTTTTCAGGAGAAATGATACGATAGAACCGATGATTCCCGGTAAAGCCGCAGCTGATTTCTTGGCTAGTTCTTTTAGCCATTCAGCAAACTTCTTGAGACCTTCTTTTACTTTATCTGGTATTGATGGTTTTGGTCCTGGTTCTGGTGTAGGTCCTGGAGTTGGGTCTGGTCCTGGAGATGGTCCTGGTCCTGGAGTTGGTTTTACAGATTTAGTGGCACCACTTAAAGCACTACTGATACTAAGACCTAGAGTTGTAAATGTCATTACAACAGCTGTTATTATGGCGCTAATGGTTACACCATATGTCTTAAAAAGTAACTTTATTCTGTCCTTCAGAGGAATAGTTGAATCTGGTTTCTTTAGAACATCAACAATTAAACGTTTAATTCTTCTAGTTTGTGACTCCCTGTCATTGTCTAACCTCCATACCTTTGACTGTTCCACATGCAATTTGTCATTTAGTTCATCTATTTGCTTTTTCAACTCCCCCGTGTCTTTAGAATCTTCTTCTACAGACTTTACATAGTCTCTTGTTAAATTATGAAGTTGATTTTCTAGTTCTTGTATTTGCATGTCCTTATCCCTCTTTACTGCAGCTAGTTTATCACCAGCCTGTTTTAACCCTCTAAGTTCTCTCAAGGCATATTCAGTAAAACCCAGTGATTTAAGTTCATCATCATTAGAATTTATCAGTTTATCTATTGGTTTGTTTGAACTGTTTACCTCATTAATTACTGCCTGTGTTTCAGGGGTTACTAATGTAGGTTCCCTTACTGGTGGGTCAGGTGCAATCATACCTCTAATCATGTCAACAAATCTAGTACCAAACTTAGTCTTTAATGTGCCTTCAGCATAGAAGCTTCCATTATCCTTAGTTAAAGGAATTAACTTGATAATAATGGTTTTATCCTTATTACGCCAGTCAAATAAATTTTCGTTTTCAAGTTTACCTTTTATCAAATCAACTTCATACTTTGTTTTCGGATTGTAATAAAGTTTGTTTCCATTGTAACTAATGTGTGGTGAAAGATTACTCAATTTTTTCTTGTCATATTTCCAGTTTGATCCTCCCAATGCTGTATCAAGTTTATCCTCTATTGTATCGTAACTTAACTCCTTTTCCATCAATTCAGGGACAATACCTCTTACTCTTTCTGGTGTACTGAATGAAGTTTCAGTAGTAAGATTCCCACCTCCTGTGTTGTATGTTGTGCCGTCATCTTGAAAAGTTCTATTGGTTTCACTTGTATTAGGATCTATCTCATCCATTTGGATATATTCACCTCCTGTGTTGTATGTTGTGCCGTCATCTTGAAAAGTTCTATTGATTTCACCTGTGTTGTATCTTGCGTGAATATATTGATTAATTAAATCATCCTTTCTCATTTCTAGAATTTGTTCAAAAGTTCCTGATGATGATGATGATGATGATGATGATTGTGGATCGTAATCACTCATTTCATAATTTTCACCTCCTTCAGCCATAATTACTTATTTATCTAACCATAAAAACAATCAATGTACCAACAACTGAGTAAAGCATGAATTTAATTGTTTCATGAGTATCATCCACCTTCTCAACTTTGGTGTCAAGTTTAGTAGCAGTAGGAGTATTCTTTGAGGTTTCAGTTGTTTTTGGTGTAACAACATTACTCTTTGGTTTATGACTGGTCTCGAGCTTTGCTCTCAGGACGAAGTCCGTCATTGATGTACCAACGCTACTCTTAACTCTTATTTTCTTAGAACTATTTCCTTCCATCAGTGGTGGTGGTAAGGTCTTTTTGTGGTTAATGTCATTCTTACCGGGTTTAGCATTTTTTGGTGCTATTAAAATGTTATTATTGTAGTTATCCAGCTTACCAATAACGAGTACCATATTTGAACCTATGACATACAATCCTGGTGCTATTACATAATCTAGTCTTGTATGAGTGTCACTCACTGCTTTTTGGTATCTTTGAATTGAAGTGGGAATATCAGGATGTTGATTAATCGAGTCCTTTAATAGTTTGTTAAATTCCTTCTGTGCATCCAATTCTGTACCCGGTACTCCAATTATTGGTGTTCTGGTCAACGCCTGAGCACCCAGAATACAGTAAACATATGTTCTTATTGTATCATTTAACCTCTCTATTCCAGGATTAGAGAAACCATTTGATTTAAATATCATGAATTGTTGATAGGTTTGACATTCATTTTGTGTAATTACATCAAATACATTCTTGTGTCTCCTGACATGATCCTTGATGAAAATATCTGGATATTTGAAATTAGCCATTCCAGCATCCCAGTCTTTACTGAACATCGGTGGCATTCTATTTTCATGAACTTGCATGAGGAAGAAATTGATTTTAGAATCATTGATGTAATATCCGGGATCAGTTATGTTCGGGTTGTAATCCGGTACACTCCATGACCTCCAACCACCGTTATTTTCAAACACCGAGAAATCGTACTCGTCTTTTAAACCAAATTCACTCAATAACCCTCCTAGTTTCCTACGGTTAATGTTATTGTTTGTCTCATTAAAATCACTTTCACCTGGAATTGGTATCTCTAGATTCTTCATGATCTTCAATATTTGATAGTAAACATGAAACCTGTAAATTGACCTTAACAATGGGTCACTGTGATTCAAGTGATCGTCTATTGAAATACCACAACCTGTTGTAGCAAACCAAACAGCCATGTTAAATTGGTTCTGGTAAAACGATAATGGATTCTTTTCCAGTCGCAGACAGTCTTTCTTATTTTTCAGGCTCAAAAACCCAGGTGTTATCTTAGTTTCTTGTAGTCTGAAGAAGTTATTAGTATTAACAGTTACTTCTAAATTAAAGAAGTCATAGGTGAATTTACTTTTATGTTGATTTGCTATTGGATAATACTTTATTACTCCAGAAGCTGATGAATAATTATGTTTGGTTTTAACTTCAGTTTTGGATAATGAAGACAGTAAAAAGGCCATTTATTTTAATGGAATAACCCATTGAGCTCTAGTATTCCCTCACCATTTCACTGACCATTTCATTGCAACGCTTCACTGGGAATCTAATGAATGATAGAATATATGTATTGTGGTGTCTGGTTCTTAGGGGTTTCTAAGCTAATTTGAGACAAAAAGGCCTGTAAGGGCTTTTGTCAAAATAGCTTCAAAATACCTATATTCCTACCACCACAATACATATATTCTGGAGTGGAGCCGGAGTGGAGGGAGCTTTGGACTTTGGTAATGTGTAAACAGACTTTTAGTTGTTGGATTTGAGCGGTGAAATGTTAATTTTATAAATATATTTTTCTTGTTCTTGTTAATTTTTAATACATGTAAATAATTATACATTCAGCCGTCTTTTTCTAATTTGTGACCAGGCCCGTACAATAGCCTAAATCCCCGCTCCGTCACATTGGTACCAGAAGTGGGGTCTGGTCACATATATGTAGCAAATTTGCTAAATTGTAGTTTTTTTATTGTATTTTGGTAGTAGGCAAACTTGAGACGAATTTGGTCACAATATGTGTAACCTGTTGAATTACTGTATATGTTGAGTGTGAATCTTACAGCTGCATGAAAGATGTTGCCTGAAAACTTAACCAATCTGACGGTTGCTGAGTTGCGTGTGCTGTGTGACGAACGAGGGTTAATTTATTCTGGGTTGATTAAGTCACAGGTTATAGACATGCTGAAAGAGCATGAAGAACAAGAAGAGACTCGGGTAAAGGCATTTATACAGAGTTTTCATGAGGCCAAGGTAATGGCCAGTCCTCAAGCCAAGTCCACGCCTACAAAGGGTGGCGGTGTCGCTTTATCTCCTGTAAAAGAGAACAAGGTAAATGGTAGTATGGATGTAAGGCTGTATGAATTGGAGCGTGAGAAAATGGCTCATGCCATTCGCATGGCACAAATTGAGCGGGAAAAAGCAGAGCGCGACGCCGTGATTGAGCGTGAGAGACGAGAGCGTGACGTGGAGATTGAGCGTGAGAGACAGAGATTTGAACGCGAGCAGCAGGAGGCTGCTAAGGCGCTAGACAGGGAAAGGTTGGAATTAGAAAAAGAAAGGTTAAAAATGGAACTTGAAATCTCCAGAATGCGCGAACAAGAAATAACACAGAGAGCGGCTGATCATTCCCGGTCGGACATGGCTGGGAGGTATGGCAAGTATGGGCCAAAGATCCCAAAGCTGGCAGCTGGGGAGGACATCGAGGCCTACTTAGGTACGTTCGAACGCCTCGCTACAGCAAATGAGTGGGACCGAGACTCATGGGCACCTAGGTTGGCGGCTGTAGTCACTGGTAAAGCCAGGGAAGCTTATGCGCTCATGCCAACTGAGGACATCGGCGATTTTGATAAGGTGAAGCTCGCCATTCTAAAAAAGTACCAGCTTGGGTCTGAAGCGTACCGTGAAAACTTCAGAACCTCAAACAAGGAAGCCAAAGAGAGGTTTCAGGAATGGGGAACTAGAGTGTCCCGCTATTTTGATAGATGGTTAGAAATAAACGAAGTTAAAACCTTCGAAAAACTTAGAGAACATATGATCAAATAACTAACATGTTGTCTCCAGATTTGCAGGTTTGGATGAAAGACAGAAAGCCTGAGACTGTAGAGAGGCTCACAGAGTGGGCAGAGTTGTATGTCAATTCAAGAAAGAAATCTCACATCGCTAAGTTCGCTGAGCCAGCCAAGGGGTCGGGTGGTAAGTCTTTCAAGAAAGTTAGAAACGGCAATGCAGGTAAGCCCTCCAAAGACAATGTTACCTGTTTTTCTTGCAATCTAAAGGGGCACTATGCTGCAGAGTGTCCAGGCAGTGCGGGTAAGCCCTCCAAAGATAATGTTACCTGTTTTTCTTGCAACTTAAAGGGGCACTATGCTTCGGACTGCCCTGATAAGAAGGAGAATGCCAGCGGTAGTGGCGCTGGTGCTAACACGCAAGGAAGGAAACCTAAGAAAGGGTATCTTTGCCTGAGTCCATCAAGACCGGGGTTTGTCAATCACAAGCAGTTTGAACTTCGAGGGTATGTTGGTGAGATCCCTGTCTTGATGTTGCTGGATACAGGTTGCTCTAATACTCTAGTTAAATCCTGTTTGGTTTCAGACGACTCATATGATGGGAATAGCTTCGAAGTTCTGTTGGCCAATGGTACGACGGAAAAGGTCCTCACAGCCAAGGTGGTACTGTCTGGTACGCGGGGCAAGAAGGAGTGCATCGTAGGAGTGCTTGAGCGGTTACCTGTGGATGTCTTGTTGTCTCAGCAGGATTTCGTTGTCATTGGTGATTTAAATGAAGAACCGTTCTCACCTATGTCTCTAGTTTCAGATGCTCGCGACTTGGATGGTGTTCCAGCTTTTGCCGTGACCACCAGGGCCAGACAGAAAGAACAGGAAGCAGTAGCAGAATGGGAGAGTAGACAGCCACAAGCGAAGCCAAAGGCTGTTGGAGACTTGGTTCAGGGTAATGTAAAATCAGAGTCACTAGACTCAACTCCCGTTGCAGATTCGTCAGGAGATGTTGAAAGTCCTGATGATATTTTGAGCGCCGAGTTCTTGAGTGATGTACAGATAGCGGAGGGGGAGAGTAATGTCCCTGTAGACTTGCCTCATTTAGATATGTGGAGATTGGGCCCCACAGAGTTAGCCAAGCGGCAAAAAGCTGACGTAAAACTTCAGAAAGTTTTGCAAAAATGTGAGAGGTCGTTGCCGAAGGACTCCATTGGATACTTCTGGAGGGATGGTTTGGCATATCGACGCTCTTTTATGGAAGGCCGACAACAATACTTTGACCAGTTGTTAGTTCCTCAGGAGTATCGGTTAGATTTGTTAGACTTGGCTCATAGTATTCCATTGGCAGGTCATTTAGGTGTAACTAAAACCAAAGGTCGACTGGTTGAGCATTATTTCTGGCCTGGTCTACACAAGGACGTTGAGAAGTACTGCAGCACAATTGCCAGAAGTGTTCAAGAAAACTGGCCTCTGAAAAGGCTCCCTTGGTAAGTGTTCCAGTTGTCGGGCGACCTTTTTACAAGGTAGCTATCGACATAGTTGGCCCGGTGGAACGCAGCTCAAAAGGCAACAAATACTTGTTGACTCTGGTGGATTATGGCACTAGATTTCCTGATGCCATCCCTCTTAAGGACACGACGGCCGCTTCGGTAGCGGATGGGTTAATAGAAATGTTTTCCAGATATGGCATACCCGACGAGTTACTCAGCGACCAGGGTTCCAACTTTGTGAGCGAACTGATGACTCAATTGCTACCACGGCTTGGGATTAAGAAGATGAAGACCTCGTGTTACCATCCAATGGTAAATGGTTTGGTGGAACGTTTTCACTCCACTCTAAAAGGTATGTCACGGAAATTTGTTTCTGAAGAACCGAAAGAATGGGACAAGGTTCTTCCGTATCTCATGTTCGCATACAGGGAGGTGCCGGAAGAGAGTACCGGGTTCAGTCCTTTCGAGTTGCTGTATGGTCGCGCAGTACGGGGGCCATTAGCGGTTCTAAAGGAAAGCTGGACTGAGGAGACCCCGCAAGATGAGAACATTGTAGAATATGTTCTGTCTGCGAGGAATCGCCTGGCGGCTATGACAGATTTGGTACATGAAAACGTGACAAAGAGTCAGAAAAAACAGAAGACCTACTATGATCGTAATGCACGGAAAAAAACTTATGAAGTTGGAGAAGAGGTGCTGGTCATGCTCCCTTCAGCTGCAAGTAAATTGAAGTCAACATGGCAGGGACCCTATCCCATTGTCCGAAAGGTTTCTCCTGTTGATTTTGAGGTCGACACTGGGAAACGCAGGAAGAAACTTCGTATATTCCATGTGAACCTGCTCAGGAAGTGGAAGGATAGAGACAAGGTTGCATTTTATGAACAGGCGTATATCTTTGGGGAGAGTGAAATTGACGTTGATAATTATCTTCCAAAGCAAACGCCCACTCAGACTTGGAAAGACGTCCATATATCTGAAGGCTTGTCTGCTACAGAGAACAAGCAAATTAAGCAACTTGTGATTAAATACTCTGCTATTTTTTCAGATGTCCCTTCGGCCACTAATGCCGCAGTCCATGATGTGAAGTTAGTGGAAGGTGCAAGGCCTGTGAGAACCCGAGTCTATCATTGTCCTGAATCTCATAAGGGTGGTCTGTGGCAACACATCAAAGAGTTGGCGCAGGCCCAGATACTGGAGCAAGCAAAGCCTGGCCCTTGGGGTTCTGGTTTGGTGATAGTTCCCAAAAAGGATGGTAGCATCCGAATGTGTGTTGATTTTAGAGCCTTGAACCGGGTAACTGAGACCGATAGCGGCGGGAACTTACCCCGTATTGAAGAGTTGATTGAGAAGGTCAGTAGGGCAAAATTCGTTTCAGTAATCGATGTTTGCAAGGGCTATTACGCTATACCATTGACGGATGCAGCAAAATTGGCTTCAACTTTTGTGAGTCCGTTTGGTTCATGGTCCTTTAGAGTAATGCCTTTCGGTATGAAAAATGCTCCCATGACCTTCACGAGAATGATGAATGAAGTCTTAGATGGTACTGAAGACTATGTTGTCGTGTACATTGATGATGTGGCAATATTTTCTGACTCGTTCCCGGATCATTTGAAACATCTTGAGGAGGTTTTCAAGCGCCTCAAAAAGGCGAATTTGAAAGCAAAGCCTAGCAAGGTGTTCCTTGGGCATGCTTCACTAGATTATTTAGGACATGTTGTTGGTTCAGGGAAGATTGAACCGATAAAAGCCAAAGTTGAAGCAATTGCCCTGTTCAAGATCCCAGAGACCAAGAAGGAGGTGAGACGATTTTTGGGCATGGCAGGGTACTACCGTAGATTCATCCCTTGTTTTTCAGAGTTAGCAGCCCCCCTGACTGACCTGACAAAGAAAGAGAGGTCCAATAAGGTCCGGTGGTCAGAGGAGTGTGAAACTTCATTTCAGAATCTGAAACAAGCTCTGCAGATGCACCCGGTGTTATCACCCCCAAACTACTCTAAACCATTTCTATTGCAGGTTGATGCAAGCGAGCGAGGGTTGGGCGCGGTGTTGGCACAAGTCGGAGACGATCAGTTGGAACATCCCATCGCCTACTTGAGCAGGAAGCTTCTGGACCGTGAGGCGCATCTTGCGACAATCGAGAAGGAATGCTTAGGAATAGTGTGGGCTGTAAGGTTGCTACGACCTTACTTACTCGGACATGAGACAATTCTGGAAACGGATCATAACCCCTTAATTTGGTTAGACCGGGTCAAGGATTCGAACCAGAAGCTCCTTAGGTGGAGTTTAGCCCTACAAGAGTATGATTTGACCATAGTTCACAAGAAAGGTTCAGATAATGTTGCACCGGATTGTTTATCTCGTGTGTGAGTGGATATTTTTCGTGTGGAAGTTGGAGTTTGTCTGTGTTTGAATGTGTGGGTTACGTCATGTTGTGATTGATGGACATTTTATTGTTTGCTTTTGGTTGGAAAAACTGTATTTTCATTACAGGTTTTTCTTTTAAAGGGGGAAGGAATGTGATGAATGGCATCACAGGCCTTTGTGTTAGGCCTGAGTTGTTGGCCTTATTAGTTTTATTTATTCATAATTTGTCTGGTTAGGCTGAATGTGTAACTGGTATTTCAGTCATATTATTACATGTTAATTTAGACCTTTGGCTTGAGTGTGTTGAATAGGACTTTGGTAACTTCAGGACGTTGTGTGATTACTCATGGACATAGACTTATATAACTCTTGGGTTCATTAGTTGGAGCTGGACTGGGTGTGGGCAGTTCCTGGCTGGCCTCTGTAAGGAGAAGTTGTACATCGTACGTGCCGAACTCAATTCCGTTTGACCAACGTGGTCGTCATTCCTGGTGGAATGTGAACCGGCTGTGTGTCGGAGAGTCGTGGTGTTCTCACCTGTTATTTGCGTCCAGCCGCGGGTTGGAGCGCCTTGGCATTGCTGCCATCGTGTCGGCGAACCGTGAGTTGGCTTTGCGGCCAAGGTGTCGCCAGACCGTTAATTTGTAAACCAGCTACGTGCTTGGTGGCTACTGGAGTAGCCTTGGACCGACTGCGTGTCGGGACGGACACTTTTGTGTCGTGTGTTGTCGTGTGGTAACGGGAGAGGAGTTCGGAGAGACATGTGTTACGTGTGTTACGTGTTGGGAGGCCGGTGGTAGGTGAAGGAGCCGTTGTTGGGAATTGACCGCGCCCAGGGAGTGGAGCCGGAGTGGAGGGAGCTACTGGCCCGTATTCTTGAACCCACCTTTAAATAGGGCTAAAGTAGGCCTTTATTAAGGCCACCTTTACTAAGGAGTTACTTTGTTAAAGGCACCTATAAGAAATGGTATTCAAGAACCACACTTTAACCTCCCTTATGTTAAGGTCCACCTTTACCTCAAAGTTGCTAAAGGGTCCCTTTGAATAAGGGACACTTTCAATAAGGCTCCCTTTATCCTTATAATGATCTGAGGTAACAGGACGATGTCAGTTTTGAAGTCTCGTGTAATAACTATAGTGATTACACTACCATTGTTATATTATGCCGTGGTCTTGATCTGAAGTGAAGTCTATGCAGCTAGGCCTAAATACATGAGAGTTCATTGGGTAGTGCGGCTGTGGAAGCGACAAGTAAATGTACTCAAATTTTGCGGACAACCAACATGCTGAAAACAGGAAAAACCAACGGTTCTCCGGATGACGGCAAAACACAAAAATCGCGTAGACGGTTCAGTGAAATAGAAAAACAGTTACTAATGCAACTGGTCACTAAGGAAAAGCATATAGACCAGCGGGAAAATACTACTAAGGTTCTGACTGCCAAAAATGGAGCCTGGGACAGAATCACGAAAAAGTTCAATGCGCAGCCATGTATCACACCTTGCGATACTACACAGCTAAAGAAAGTTATCGATAATTTGAAAGTGAAGGCAAAGAAAGACGTTGCACAGGAAAAGAAATGTCGCCAACTGACAGGAGGTGGATCAATGGAGAAAGATTCCGTCGCTGATGATGTATCCCACATGGTAGCATCCTATTGTAGCGAAGTACTCCACCCACTGGATAACGACTTTGACGATGATACAGGGTATCATAAACCAGAAGGTAAATTATTGACTTAATACTATACAGCATTGTTTTAATCGAAATAAATAATCTGCCACATTGTGGTGGCTCATAACTGATAACACTCATCACAAAAAGGTAGCACTAATTCGTTCAAATTAATTTTCAACTCTTTTCACTCTTCGTATTAAACTGACAGTCATATATGGCTCCGTTCTCCAAGTACCACGTATCCATCACACACATGATAACTGCATTGAATTCAAGAGCATTATCAGGGTCCTTTTACAGCTTTATGGAATTGAAGCCACAAAAACAAAACTGTTCAGCATTTATCTAGACCAAACGGAAAACTAAAAATGTTTTACTTCTGGCTTAAGCAAGAGGTTTAAAAAGGTCCCTATTGAATCAAAATGGCAAATTGAATTCTTCAAAACCTCGGTTTTTCAGCCAAGAAAACAAAGCCATCCGCTAGCGCCGGAAAGCCTGACGACTACGAGGACTCATCTGAATCTGATGAACCCCAAGTCATTGAAGAATTAGACGAACCAAACACACCCATGACTGAAGCCCGCTGTACTCGAAACGTGAGGAGAGGCCCCGTAGTAAATCTCCATCAGCCGTAGGCAACCGCGCGAACGCAGTTGATTCAGCTTTGGCAATGCAGAAGGAAGAGCACGAATTCCAGATGAAGTATCTGGAGAACAAAATTAAATTTGAAAAAGACGAGCACGAACAACGGATGGAGGAGTTCAGGTTGCAGCAGTCGTTTTGGACGAAGCTGAATAGTCGAGGATTCCAAGCAGTCACATGTCCAGGCGCCACAGCCAACAATGCTGTTGATGACTACCAACTATCTTCACCAGTTTATACAGAGTTGTAATAGGTAAACTTGTTACTTTTGATGCACAATTAAATCCCTTTGGTACATTGTACATGAACAGCAGATCAAAATAATTGTCAATAAATTGTGCTTATTGAAAATGTTGTTGAACAATTGTTTGTCTGATAGCAGCACCCATGACATTATCATCCCTATCGACTACAGGGACATCGTCATCCTCAGCCTCAGCCTCTTCACCAACATCTGGCTCCTTCAGATCAATGGCAATATTGTGCAATACTGCAGTCGCAGTGATGACGGACATTGCTGTGTCAAGCTTCACTCTTATACCCTGTTTCAAACACGGAAATTTGCGTTTCCATATACCAAACATTCTTTCAACTGCAGATCGTGTACTCTTGTGTGATCTGTTGTATCGCCTTTGTGCACGGCCAGCTGGGTTCCGAAATGGCGTCATTAAAAATGGTAGGCAAGCGTAGCCTTTATCTCCAAGCAGAAGGCCTTCGAATTGGCGTTGTTCAAGCTGGAAACAAATCCGGCTGTTATCGAAAATACGTGAATCATGAGTTGACCCCGGCCATCGATTAACAATGTTGATGAATTTCAGATCTGTATCTGCGATGCCTTGAACATTCAGCGACATGAAACCCTTGCGACATCTATAAATTTCACGTTCGTCCAAGCTTGGGGCTTCGATGGGCACATGAACTCCGTCAACGCAACCTAGCACATCAGGAAAACCATACTGTTCATAGAATTTCCTTTTATTTTCAACAGCTTCCTGTCCAATTGGAAAACGAATTACTTCGGCCCGTTTTCTTGCTAACAGTCCTGAAACCCTTTTGACAATTCTTGAAGCCGATGGCTGGGACACTCCTTGCAAATCTCCGTGAACGATCTGAAACGAACCTGTCGCATAGTAACGGAGTGCAACTAGCACTTGGGTCCTTGGTGATATGGGGTGTCCACGATTGTTCTCAGGTTCCAGGATGTCGTCGCCAATGAAGTGCATCAGCTGGTTAAATCCCTCCTTGGTGAACCGAAATCGATCAAAAAAGGCGTCGTCACTGAAATCATCCTCTCGAAACTGAGGAAGCAGTGTCCGGATGCGTGGCATACGCACATTGACGTCATAAAGACGCACTAGTCGGTTGACATAATCGCCCATCGCTGAGTTATGAGAAGAGATCCTTCCACATCGGCTACTAAAGGGAGACTAAAGGATACTCCAGACCAACCTTATGTTTAAAGGCCTCCTTACAGCAATTTAAAGCATTTCCTGTAATGAAGGAAGGTTCTAGAAATGGCCCAACCTTTGTTTAAGGAAGATACATAAAGGAGTCCTTTAGCCAGAAATAAAGGTTGGTTCTTGAAATGAAATTTAGCTAAAGGTTGACTTAAAGTCTCCCTTAGTGTTAAAGGAGGGTTCAAGAATACGGGCCTTGGACTTTGGTAATGTGTAAACAGACTTTTAGTTGTTGGATTTGAGCGGTGAAATGTTAATTTTATAAATATATTTTTCTTGTTCTTGTTAATTTTTAATACATGTAAATAATTATACATTCAGCCGTCTTTTTCTAATTTGTGACCAGGCCCGTGCAATAGCCTAAATCCCCGCTCCGTCACAATGCTAACCAAGCTGTATCGGGTGCACGTAGGCACCAGAAAAGCTACAGTCTCAATCAGAAGATTGACCTTATCGAGACATACCAATTGGAGCATGCTATAGGATTACATCATGCTGAAACTGCGACATCCTTTGCTAGACACCACCGCATAGCACCGCAGATATTTAGACGTTGGATAAGCACACATTGAAGACTCGGATACTCGGATGTTCAATATATAGTTTTATTTGAAACCTGAAACATATGGACTACATTTAGCACCTGACAGTAAAATAGACATGAATTACAAACAGTGACATACAAAAGTGAAAAAGAATATTTTTTGGTATTTTAAGAATATATGTAAAGAAGGAATCTACAAGACAGTAATACAACGTGGAACTGAAATACATAAAATTAAATACTTACAAATCCGAAACTACCGAAACCGAAATGTGTGGTTATCCAGGACAAAGAACCTGCCCTTACTATATGTACTTCCAGACCAAGTGCAGTAAAAATTGTGAATGACCAAAGGGCGTAAAAGAAGCCTAAAAGGTAAAATTAGCTCGTGACGTAAAAATTGCCGCCAAAACCGAAGTGCGAAGTGCGCGAAATTTAAAACTGGTAAATAGAATAAAAGAAAGTCCAAGATTCGCATTATCAGCGAAACACACATGATGACTTGTTTGCCCTCAGAGATAAATCAACTCCAGACCATAGAAGACGGAGGAGACAACGGCAACATGGCACTGATGCACAAGGTAGTGTTTCTTCAAGCATTCTATTCCTCGCTAAATGAGTTTCCTTCTTTGTTGGCCTATACTGACTGGAATAAGTCCGCTTCTGTGTCATGGACGGAAGAATAAGTCGTACACTCGCCCGAAATGGAAAACAATTTGAACACCTGGTTCCTTGAGCGCCGAAGACTTGGTTTCCCTGTTTCCGGTGAGGATATTAAAGGGCAAGCTGGAAGAGAATTTCGGCAGTGGTGGGCAGAGCTTCCGAACGAAACAAAGGCCGAAAGACAAGAATAGATACCCCTGCGATACCTTTTCCATGCATCTGCACATTGGCTCAGCAACTTTATGGAAAGGTGAGCTTTATTCCTCTGTTGCATGGATCGGCCTTAACGTACGGAATGGATTGTATTCGGTGAATTTTAATAATATGCAAATTCCATTTAAGGAAACAAATCAGCTATCGAAGGAAGACCAAAGATTCAAGGGGGTTACCTGACAACGCCCAGGCTTTGGTTGCCGACTACCGGGGAGAGTTTGCCGACCTCATCAGAGACGCTGATTTTGATGTCATCATGAACATGATCATGAACATTTGATATGGTGCCAAGATCAACAATGGAAGCGACTGGGTATCAGAATGTTGACATTAGATCATCCCAAGGCAACCCGAAACTTGGATGCACGGTGACTCTAGTAGTTACGACAGATGGACGAAAAGGACGAGCCGAGGTATACTTCAGAGGCTTGGCACCAGATGGTGACGTCATTCGGCAGCTTCAGGCGGATGCTCCAGACAATGTACGAGTGAGTATTGGCATAGAATACAAGTCCGTGGTTGTAGTACAGGACATGTACCAGACGTCATCAGTGTTGTCATTGACGATCAGACATTCTAGTTAATGGTAGAACTTCCACGACTAAAATTGTTGTAGGTTTGTCATGGATGCAACCAAAACATTGTGCGTGTCTGACTGTTCAGAAACGTAATGTAAATGTTCATACCTGTTGTTTGCTTTTCCAGGTAACTGGTAGTCCACAGGGTTGGGCCCGCCATCAATCGCTAATCGAGTGGTTGCAGGCCCTGATTTTGCCATTTGTAGCCACGTTCCTGTTACTTTTAGACAGGTATCCGGCGCATCGAAATCAGCAGTTTCGTGATGCAATCGCCGCAGAGAATGGGACAGACACTTTTATCCCAGGACAATGCACTTCGCTGCTGCAGCCCTTGGACTTGACCGTAAACAGGAGCTTCAAGTGTCACCTGAGGACCATTTGGAAAGTGTGGAAAATCGGCCACATCGATGATCAAGGACAGTGTTAGCGGATCACCAGGCGGGAAGTGGTCAGGATGATCAGCCTCGACTGGGAAAGGGTCACACAACAGACGATTATGAACGGTTGGAGAGCCAGTGGCCTAGTTCCTGAGGACAATGACGAAGTGGGGGAGGGGGTAGAGATTGTAAATGGTGAGCTTGAGCAGTTTGTTGAGGGGATTGAGTTTTCGGAAGGAGAAGAGGATGATGATGTTATTGATGATGACGTGTAAACCCCGTTTGGATAATAAAATTGATTGGTAAATTGATAAGTAAATCTGTAATCTTCTTTAATTTATTCGTTGACAACAAGACTTCTTTATTGGGATATTCTGCAGACCCATGAAGCTGGCTTTAGCATAGACCCCATATTAGACATTTCTGGTCAACCAACACCATAGGCATAAAATGAGGACGCTAGTTGTACTGTATTCATTCATTCAGTACAGGCCTACCCCATGTCAATGTTCATGTCTTTTATCCACTTACGTGGAAGGCAACGGCATTCCCACGAAAAGGGAGTCAATTATCAGCTGTGGCTGTTCTTTCTAATGTTCGCCTGCCACCAGTCAAATCGGCCTATTCATTTGGACTTAGTCATTTTACGATTCAGCCGCGCTCGGTTAAGTGGGAGAAGACAGTATATAGATCCCAAACTATGATATCATTAAATGTCTTGGACAATGCCAAGATGCGTAAACTTGATATCTGCGCGTGTTTGATAAACTTCGTTGCAATCGATAAATTTTGTCCAAGTCTTTTGTCATTTCTTAATCTCGAAATAGTAATCTCGAAAAAGCTATCATGTAACTATGATTTGTAAATTGCACAAGCACGCTGCTATCAACATAATATTCTCCTGATGTTCAATTATTCTAACGAAGAATCCAATAAAATTTAACACAAATAGTCGAATCCTCCTCTATGGAACAAAGTTGTAACGTTGTATCCCTTGCTTTTCTGAAATAATTTTTTACATATCTTGTAAAATTTCACAACAGTTTGTGTTGATATTAAAGCTAAAGGCTTTACAAGTCTCATTGCGCGTGCTCTTGTCATAACAGTACAAGCTGCATTGGATCTTTGAACGGATAGGTCCTCTGTTATAAGATATTTCGTCAATGGAGTCAGAGTCACCGTCTTCCTTTATGAACATCAGTCAGTTTTCTATACGACAAGGTTTTATAGTTACCATTTCTCACAAAACCACAGGCGGGTAGATCGAGGTATAATGAATATCAAAATGTCAAATTCATATTCTGACCACTCCACCCGAGTGGTGTGTGAAGAGACGTCATTACCGACATACCCGACAGCAAGGAACAACTTCTATAACTCTGAAACACCTCAAACTAAAACTGTAGGTCTCAAACTAGTCTGTTTTAAAGAGACAACATTCGCAGTCAGAATGTTTGGATAAAATCCCTTTAAAATAGTTTTTGAGAATGCGTGCCATACTTACTCTCATATTTAACTGGAATGACAATGGGAAATGAGGATTCGGCGAGTGATATGTAAAAATACCCACAATCTGATTGGCTGTGACTGAATGACTGTATCACAAAGCCGTGCCACACGGAACTGAGAACGTGCTGCCATGTTCAAGGTCTTTATTGCCGCAGTTTCAGGTTGGGATCAGTTTCAACGTTCATAAGTTGTAAGCATGGTAACGAATTATATTTCGTAAGTATGCATTTGTGAAAATCTTCATTGTTGTATAAGTGTGAATTCTATATACTGGTTATTGTTGTGCGTTGTGCCAAGAATGGATTGGAAATATCCAGTAACAAAATACGGCCTGTCCAATGTATCCTATACTAGTATTTACAATGCTGAGGACTAAATGACAAAGCTGAACACTAACATCACTGTTGGGTTTCGAAATGATCTATTAGGGCCTGGCATGCCTGTGGTTTTCCAACAGAAGTCACCAACACGTTCACTTTACGTTTGCATTAAACGTGTTGGAGGAGTTGACGCCACGTTATAGTTGGTTAAACATGTCTTAGACAACTGATCAATGAAAACAGAATCCGGGTGTGATAGTTCAAATAGGTGAAAACGAAGGCACTCACTCTTAATCTGCTTCAGTTAAGCTTAGCGATCTTAACCATATTTACGCAGAGCTAAAGTTAATACCACGGACTGTAACTGACTTAATTTGTTTTGTACAAACGTGTTTGCGCTCCAGCGCCGAAGACGTTGACGACTCTTTGGACTTAAGCCTTTTCCATAGATTATTCATGGTTGGAAAAGCTTCTAACTTACCGCTCTCATAAATACTTAGAACCTCCCGTTGATTCAACAGACATGGAAAAATCCTAAGGTTGGACATAGCACCGATAAAATAATGTGAAGTGCAGCGTCCTCCTCGGATGGGTAAACGACGACCAAGAAAATGAAAGCGACCTGAACTGAATTCGACAGATTTTAGTTGCGTCCCAGCATTCAGTTTTACTCCGTCGAGGTAAATCTTATGGATATTTCTTACTATGTCCACCGTTACAACAAGAAAATACCAAACACGCGCCTTGAGTGCCTTTCCAGTTTTAGTTCCTCGCGCCCAATTCTTATGAGGTCGGTTATTACACATTACTTGTATACCATGACAGCTACTGACGTAAACGTCAAAGTGTCTTCCAGAAATACAAATTATAAATACCCATCGTCTGGTATGGTGACGCTGCCGAAAGTAGAAAGCAAACGAAACGACATCGTTTTTCTGAAGATCAATGTTCAGCTTAACCTCATGATCACATTCATTAAATGAGAGAACCTCACCAAAGAAAGTTGACTTGGCGTAATTTGCACCGTATTTCACACTGGAGGAGTTTGAAATCGATACAATGTCATGAAAACTTCAGCATTTAAAGACACATTTGCTAACTGCTGTAGAGAAATTCCGATGCCATAGATGACAAAGTCTTGACACGGAGCCAGAGCCAAAGGTTTAAACATAAAGAGCCTCAAGTAGAGTGACGCAACCGATTAATACCCGATTTATTCTGATGGCTTGGAACTATAGATGGAAATGGCGATGAAAAGAAGCAAAGTGCAGGTCTTCTATGGCTGTGTAGCTTCGTATTGCGGAAGACAGGAAGCTACCTTCCCTGTTGAGCAGTGTTTCAATATTGGATGCGGGACCAAAAGGAAACAAAGATGCAGTTGTTTTGCTTCATAAGTTTATGAATGAAATGGCCAGGGCCATTGTGCTCACCTCATGTGGAGGAAAGATGGATAAAGAGCTTGGTATTGTGTCATGTAGTGTTAGGTTTGATGTAAGTCCAAGCAATTACAATTTCCCCAAAATGGCCAATTTACAGTACATTCGACCTCTGTGACCTTGAAAAGTAGGTCAAATCAAAGAAGACCCGGGTGACACATTGAATGGTTGTTAGAATTAGATGTACCTATGATATATAATTGGTGCCAATCGGGCAAGTCATTACTAGGAATAATGGCATTTTGAAGAATTTAGGATTTGGCCAGCTCCCTGGAGGCCAAACGGCAAATCAGATCGCACCAAACTTCGGTACCTGAGATCACCTGACCAAGGGGTACATGTGTACTTAATTTGTGATCAATAGTCATTGCAGTTAAGAAACGTGCCATAGTTACGGCCTGACGGCGAATTTACGCCATTTGACCTCTGTGACCTTGACAAGAAGGTCAAATTAAAAACCTGTGTGACATATACTGTATGGTGGTTAGATGTACCCATGATATCAAATTGGTGGCAATCGAGCAAGAAGTTAAGGAATAATCACACTTTTAAGGTTTTTGGATTTTGCCCCCTGGTGGTCAAGTGGTGAATCATATTGGACCAAACTTCGGTCCCTGAGATCACCTGACTTAAGGGGTAAATGTGTACCAAATTTGGTATCAATAGTCATTGCAGTTTAGAAACGTGCCATCGTTACATCCTAACGGCCAATTTACACCATTTGACCTCTGTGACCTTGAAAAGGAGATCGAATCAAAAACCCGGAGGATATATGATGAACCTTTGCTAGAAGTACCTACCATATTTTTTTCAAAATTTCCCGACTACTATTAACACTTTCAGCGCCCAGCCATATTTAGCGTACTTCCCCCAGGGGCCAAGGTTACGCCCCTTTTTACCCTTTTTCAAAATTATGAAAACAATAGAAGGAATAAAGATAATTACATGAAATTTTCTGTGTTGGTTCTTCTTTGTTAGATCTCTTTACAATGCTAATTTGGAATGATAGTCAGCAAAGCACTTGATTTTGCACAATGGTACCCCACACATAGAACAGTAATATCTGGTGTCTTTCCGAATACCCACTTTTTGGCATACTCTCGGCTACATCTGCCCCCGTCATCAATCTTCGACCCGCCATTGCGCCTATTCGAATGCAGACAATCTTGGCTATAAATAGCACATTGGCTGAACATCATACTATCACTTCAAGCGCTGTATAGTTAAATTGTTTTCCCCTATACTGCGCTGCTAGTCGCCTCGAAGACAAAGCGGGAAATTTAAAAACGCGACGTAATATTACGTCGGATGGCTCAACCGTGTGAACTTGCAAGACGTAAAATTACGTCAGATGGCGCTGAAAGTGTTAAGGGAGATATTGCATATTTTCACTTTTAACGTTTGGCCCCCTGGTGGCCAAACCATGAAACGAATCGGACCGAAACTTGGTCTCCAAGGTGTCATTACATAAGGGTACATGTGTACCAAGTTTCAACTCAATAGCTCTAACAGTTACGAAACGTGCCCTGCTAACGGACGACGGACGACGACGACGACGACGACGACGACGACGACGACGACGGACGACGGACGCCACGGTATGGGATAAGCTCACCTCTGCTAAGAGGTGAGCTAAAAATGGAGAATCCACAGACACAGTTACCTTATATTCCTGTCAGTTCCATTAAGAAAGAATACACTGGTGTCTGAAATGCAAAGGAACACAACATTGTTCCATTATAAATCGCCTTAGTCAATTTTAAATTACAACTTGATTTACTAAAATTTACGAAAGCCCAGATGGTCCATCTGAAATTAGAAATCCGGAGTCCGAAATTCTCGAATCCGAAATCGGAAATGCAAACTCACTAGTCGCTGGGAAACTTTTAGTCAATCAGATCAAGTGTAACAATCAGTACTTTGCTCTAATGACAAAAGAGACCAATGGTTCTTCAATTAAGTCAAGATTTTTTTTATTAAATTGCAGCTATAACCCGACATGGGCAGGATTCTTTGAGCTAGTTAGACTAGCAAGAATATCATTTTGAAAGAATGCAATATATTTGACCTATTTCCTACTAATCATTGCGTCAAGAATGCATCACGGTATATGTAAAATAATCACCTGACATCAGCAAGTCGAGCTGATCTAGCTTCTTACAATGATTTGATGCATATAAACGCAGTGCCGATTGCGGCCATTTTGCATTCACCGAATAAAATGTTTCACGACATCTAATTGGTTTTGAAATGTTGAAAGTTTCCCTCTGATTGGTTAATATTGGATCTCAAATTTCGGATTTCGAATTTCAGATGAGTCTGCTGGGCTTCAGTAGAAATAAGCACCAATATCTTTAAATTGCGATCTCTGCTGATGTCATTGGTATTATTAGAATATATAGTGTGTATTGGATCCACTCACCAATAAGATCCCAAGCCAGACAAAACCCGAGTTCTACTACCGCCTCGATGGGTAGAGCCTAAACAAGTATGCCTTTCGCAGCCATAAAAGGGGTGGGATATGAATGCTTATGTTGAAATTTTTAATAGACTGGAAGCCCTTTTGGGCGCTAAAGACTGTCGTGGCTCGTGAACGAGTGCATACCCAGCATGTGAGTGTTTCACCCATAGGCCGGTCCTTCCTGAGGCGCTCAGTAACTCTACTCAAGCAATATGATATATTGCATGTGAAAAGTTGATTGTTGTGCTTTCTAATGAATTATAACTACAACTGTACCATCAGTTTTCTTGAAAGGGGTGATGTGTCCAATGCGAATCTTAGAACGTCAACCACCGGCCAATGACGCAATCATTTGGCGGTGGGCACCTTCTGGCCAAACGCTTTGCTCCAACCTCTGAGATGATTTGAGGCAGGCAAGCAACCCTAACGCACTTTGTTAATACTGCAAACGTATAATTGTTTTAAGCATTTGCATTCATCGTACTATCCGATACAGGATTTAGAATGATGTCATCACCTAATTTGTGCGGCCTGGGATGACTGAGCCGAATTGATTTCATTGACGGGGACCTGAATAATTCCAAACAACTCACCTCTGTGGTTGATACAGTTGTCTCCAGTACTTCTACAGGCGATGGATTGAAGGAGTAATATACCGGTAAGTAGGTGGCGCATCGTCGAACTGAAAGCCTAACTCACACTGGATCGGAGTGGGTTAACAATACAATACCAATCCCAATACAATGGGTTTTTTCCACCTCGTTCAGAAGTTCGAATGAATGTTACAGAGTTATCAAGTATAGCTGTATCTGTGCTGTATTCTTCGAATTTTCAATGTACATTCGTTACTCGATTCTTGAAAGATTATATTTCAATCTTGACTAAGAGATAATCATACGAATTTGATCAGAGCTTCGAGGACCGTCTGCCTAGCATGCACGCGCATGTCGCAACTGTGTTGCAATGGCGTCTGAATGCTCTTTGTAAGGCGCATTTACAATTTTCTTAAAGAAAAGCTACCACGAAACGCTTATAAAAATAGGTAGTTCTGAACGGCCCTGTTAAAACCTAAGGCGGGCGAATAACCTTCCATTGATAAATCTTGGCAGTTTCGAGTTCCCCTCAGGCAGGTGATTATGAGAGCTTGCCATCTGGGTAACATAGCATGCATAACTGACTCCAGTCCGTGAACTGCATAAGAGGTAATCACCAATTTAGTTATTTTTACGACGTTCAGGTGGTCTAAATAACAATTTTGTGCCTCGACAGGATCTCTTTAAAGCTTGATGTAGCTACAGACACTAATAATTCATGGCGTGTAAAAAAAATCGAATGATGTTTTCGTGGAAGGCGTGAAAGGGCGTTGCTCATCAACACACCAACAATTAGTCCAGAACTCGCTATTGCGTTTTCTAAGCATGACCTTTAGTCAATAATATCTGTTTCAACTATCTTGCTTGGGGTAAAATAGGCAACGTTTCTGGTGGTCCGGTAGTGATTGCAGCTGAAAAGGCATGCATACACTTGCCGTAAGAGGACAGCTGTTAGTCGTAAAGAAAAACACTTCATTCTTCAAAACAAAACGATAGCAAATATTTAGTGCTGTAATGTTTATCGTTAAAATAGCCTGAGAATGAAAAACGTCCATAAACGACCTCACAGACAACTACTGCCAGACTAACAAGGCTGACACTCCACTTGTACACACTACACAAAGGGTTTAACGGATACATTGTGTAGTTATATTATTGCATTGTGTCGAAGTTATATATTAGCTTTAATCCCGACATACACTTTAAATGTGTTTACATCATTGTACATAATATACCGTGTTGACTAATTCCGTGCAGCAAAAGTAAATTCTCGCCACAGGTGGCAATTTCATTACCCCTTTGATTTAGGCATGTATGTGAGCATTGTACACTGCTGCAACGCTAATGTTCACTTATCATTTTGATAGACACAACTGGACATCGCTAGCAACACATTGATACCTCTTGCACGAACATTCGTCAAACAAAACGTTTGACGAATATAATGGTCATTTATTATCGAGTCAATGGTATAAATCAAGTCGTGATCAAAGTAGGTAGTTCCAATCTTTTTCCCGCAGGCCAATATGCTACCACTTTCCGGTATTTCGCCTAAGGCTGGTAACCCATTATTTTGGAGCAGCGCAGAAGAAGATGCCTCCATAATTAAAGATCTACTCCCCTGTTACAACAGTAAGAGGGCCGCCGGTCGAATTTGCGCCCTCGGTTAATCGGTATCGACGAAAGAGCTAAAGCCCGCACCACACGGTGAAATTTGCGTGATGCAAGTGACACGCGTGCACGTTGCGACAGGCAAATTCTCACTGTGTGGGGTCGTTTTTTGCTGCGTATCTTCCTCGCGTGTCGAGACGCAGCCGATCTAGCATGTTTGATATTTTCTCGACACGCGAGGAAGTTAATCACCGTGTGGGGGCTACCTGCAGCAATGTTGCGCGAGTTCGACGAATCACAACAAGCAGATCGGTCACATGATTTATAGGTCAGTCACATGATACCAAAATGGCAGCGCCCGGGAACTGTCAAATCCTATGAGAAGTATTATGGACCAAGAAGACCAAATTGCCCTTATTCTCCTGCTGTTACTCCGTCGGAGGCGGCGGCGGAGGCGGCGCCGCGTGGACCGTAGTCTTTGGACAAGGCCATGGATTCAGAGAAGAGAGGATAAGGGGGCCTATGCAAATCTAATTGCTGAATTGCGGGAGGAGGACCCCATGAAGTATCGCCAGTTCCACAGAGTGCGGGTCGAGGAACAGATGGAGTAACAGCAGGAGAATAAGGGCAATTTGGTCTTCTTGGTCCATAATACTTCTCATGGATTTGACAGTTCCCGGGCGCTGCCATTTTGGTATCATGTGACTGACCTATAAATCATGTGACCGATCTGCTTGTTGTGATTCGTCGAACTCGCGCAACATTGCTGCAGGTAGCCCCCACACGGTGATTAACTTCCTCGCGTGTCGAGAAAATATCAAACATGCTAGATCGGCTGCGTCTCGACTCGCGAGGGAAGATATGCAGCAAAAAACGACCCCACACAGTGAGAATTTGCCTGTCGCAACATGCATGCGTGTCACTTGCATCACGCAAATTTTCACCGTGTGGTGCAGGCTTAAGGTGGCCATGACCAGTAGTACCAGAGTTGATGTGACACTTGCAAACGAGGATGGAGCACGAGCGAAAGAGCATTCTTGAACACGGATAAAACACGCAGTGAAATAGTTCAAAACTCATTAACTGCATTCACGCATGGTCGTATCAATGAAACCATTGTTCGTATTGATTGAGTTGGAAGCAAAAAGATAAAGAGTTTCGCAATCTATCAATTTCCAATATGTACACTATTTTGAATGTCTTATGTTCTGCCTTAAATCCTTGCTTCTCACACTCTCCTGCAGTCCAAGTTTGGTTAAGACAAAATTACTAATAAATTTGAGCTAAGCTTTGCTTGCAGTCAGTGTATGTCAATGCCAATCTCTCTTTGAAAAGCTTGAATATTACAGTATCCAGAGTACATTAAGGCCCTCTTTGATAATCGGAGGAATCGTCAGGCCCTCGGCTTCTATTACTTTAGCAGTACAAATGTAGTTATCAAACATGTCCACGATTCATGAGATAATTGCACTCTGAAAACTGAGAACTGAAAACCAATCTGTGATTTGAATGGTGGTTATGGTTCAATGTATGTCGATTTCCGTTCTAGTCGCCTATTAATTTTCGTGAATATACTGTATTGTCTCATCTAAGCCATGTGATCCCAGTAATGCAGTTCTAACTGTTTGGCCATGCACTACTAAGCATGGGTTCCGCCCCATAATCAATCTAACAGGCCTCAACATAACATAAACCACAGGAAATGTTGTTGATGGTAATTATGTTAATGGTGTACCGCTGTCCACTGTGGTTGTGGGGGATTTGGAATTACAACCGAACTGGAGATCAGATTTTGCAAAGACATATTTATATTTACACAGAAATCTGGTCATCCTTCCGAATAAACTCGGGTGTTGCTTCATCCAAATGATTTTGCGAAGTTCTTTTTGTATATGTTAGGGTTCGCCATTTTGTTCCCTCGCAAGTCAGCAATACACTAATTGGTTTATAGAACATCTCGTACAACATTTTGCACTGTGCACGAGTGTGTGTATTTGAGGTCCCACTGGACATACCCATGTTCATATGTCAATACGGAAATACACACAGGTTAATAGATACAAACCTATAAAATCAATAAATGACTTGGACAACGCCAAAATGCGTAAACTTGATATCTGCACGTGTTTGTTAAACTTCGTTGCAATCGATAAATTTTGTCCAAGTCTTTTGTCATTTCTTAATCTCGAAATAGAAATCTCGAAATAGCTATCATGGAACTATGATCTGTAAATTGCACAAGCATGCTGCTATCAACATAATATTCTCCTGATGTTCAATTATTCTCACGAAGAATCCAATGAAATTGAACACAATAGGTCGAATCCTCCTCTATGGAACAAAGTTGTAACGTTGTATCCCTTGCTTTTCTGAAATTATTTTTTACATATTATGTAAAATTTCACAACAGTTTCTGTTGATATTAAAGCTAAAGGCTTTACAGGTCTCATTGCATGTGTTCTTGTCATAACAGTACAAGCTGCATTGTATCTTTGAACGGACAGGTCCTCTGTTATAAGATATTTCGTCAATGGAGTCAGAGTCGCTGTCTTCCTTTATGAACATCAGTCGGTTTTCTATATAACAAGAGTTTAAAGTTAAATTTTTGTATTCCAAACAACGGGAGGGTAGATCGACGTAAAATGAATGTCAAAATGTCAAACTGACATACTGACCACTCCACCCGAGTGGTGTGAGAGGAGACGTCAATACCGACATACTCGACAGCAAGGAACAACTTCTATAACTCTGAAGTACCTCAAACTAAAATTGTAGGTCTGAAACCAGTCCGTTTTAAAGAGACAACATTCGCAGTCAGAATGTTTGGATAAAATCCCTTTAAAATAGTTTTTGAGAATGCGTGCCATACTTACTCTCATATTTAACTGGAATGACAATGGGAAATGAGGATTCGGCGAGTGATGTGTAAAAATACCCACAATCTGATTGGCTGTGACTGAATGACTGTATCACAAAGCCGTGCCACACGGAACTGAGAACGTGCTGCCATGTTCAAGGTCTTTATTGCCGCAGTTTCAGGTTGGGATCAGTTTCAACGTTCATAAGTTGTTAGCATGGTAACGAATTATATTTCGTAAGTATGCATTTGTGAAAATCTTCATTGTTGTATAAGTGTGAATTCTATATACTGGTTATTGTTGTGCGTTGTGCCAAGAATGGATTGGAAATATCCAGTAACAAAATACGGCCTGTCCAATGTATCCTATACTGGTATTTGCAATGCTGAGGACTAAATGACAAAGCTGAACACTAACATTACTGTTGGGTTTCGAAATGATCTATTAGGGCCTCGCATGCCTGTGGTTTTCCAACAGAAGTCACCAACACGTTCACTTTACGTTTGCATTAAACGTGTTGGAGGAGTTGACGCCACGTTATAGTTGGTTAAACATGTCTTAGACAACTGATCAATGAAAACAGAATCCGGGTGTGATAGTTCAAATAGGTGAAAACGAAGGCACTCACTCTTAATCTGCTTCAGTTAAGCTTAGCGATCTTAACCATATTAGCGCCGAGCTAAAGTTAATACCACGGACTTTAACTGACTTAATTTGTTTTGTACAAATGTTTTTGAGCTCCAGCGCCGAAGACGTTGACGACTCTTTGGACTTAAGCCTTTTCCATGGATTATTCATGGTTGGAAAAGCTTCTAACTTACCGCTCTCATAAATACTTAGAACCTCCCATTGATTCAACAGACATGGAAAAATCCTCAGGTTGGACATAGCACCGATAAAATAATGTGAAGTGCAGCGTCCTCCTCGGATGGGTAAACGACGACCAAGAAAATGAAAGCGACCTGAACTGAATTCGACAGATTTTAGTTGCGTCCTAGCATTCAGTTTTACTCCGTCGAGGTAAATCGTATGGACATTTCTTACTATGTCTACCGTAACAACAAGAAAATACCAAACACGCGCCTTGATTGCCTTTCCAGTTTTAGTTCTTCGCGCCCAATTCTTATGTCGGTTATTACACATTACATGTATACCATGATAGCTATTGACGTAAACGTCAAAGCGACTTCCAGAAATCCAAATTATTGATTCACATCGTCTGTTATGGTTGGAGATTCTTGAAAACCTAGTGAATGGTTACAACAACACATTTCACTCATCTATTGGAATGAAACCAATCGAAGCTGGAGAGGAGATAGCGCCGGAACAGTCTGGTACAATCTCTATGGAGCACTTCTACTTAAAGATTATGGTCAACAGAAAATACAAGATTGATGACAGCGCGAGAATAACCAAATACAAAACCATATTTTCTAAAGGTTACCTTCCTAATTTCACCGAAGAAATTTTTAAGATAAAACAAATAATTTTCCCAGAATCTATCGTCTACCAACTTGAGGATTATCAATCAGAAATTATAGACGGTTATTTTTAGACAGAGAAATTAAGTTACGTTCCAAACCCAGATCAGATCGAATACAAGATCGAAAAGTTTTACGCCACAAAACCGTTAAGGGAGAAAATATGGTTTAGTTAAATGGAAAGGTTAATAGGGAAAATTCAATGAGTGGCTTCAGGCACCGAACATAAAATCACTTTCAGGTTGAATTTTTATGGTTGAAATTTTAAATGCTTTTTTAGTGGGTTTTAGAGCGTTTTTCGGTGATTTCTTCAAGAGTATATATCACACAGTTGAAACCCCCCACGGTTCTTTTACTTTCTACTATATTTGAAAACTTATAATGTTCTAGAAAATCTTCAGCATTTTAAAGTTGACGTTTGTACTGACTGGGATCTACCTTTGCACACTTCCTACGATTTTCCTCTCTACTAATCGGATCTAAATTTGACCAATGCCAACATACTTCTGGAACATCTCTAAAAAGAGCTATTGGCAAATCATGATCAAGTTCTTCTTTCTCAATGACTTTGCTACTCCTTTGCCAGTTCAGCCAATCAATAAAAAACTGGTTAGTGCAACCAAGGTATTTTTCAAGCGATCCCATTGTGTTACAGCGACTCATAGAAACACACATTTTGTGAATCGCATAAAGTTTGGGTCTTGATATTTTACTCTCATGTAATCCCTACTATAGTTTGTATTACAATCTTCACAGAAACCCTGTATACCGTTGCTGTTCCGACTATTTTTAGAATAATACTCATAGGGTTTGTTGACTTCGCATCTTGAACAGTATTTAGATTCAAAAGTTTGCATGACGTTCATAGATATGCTTCTTACATTTTCCATTCTATCATTCCCATCTAAAAAAATAACGCCAGGAGGGATAGCCAAGTATTCTCTATTTTTAATGAATACTTCTTCGTGATGGTAATGAACATAATTTGAGTCTTCTAAACTGATTGAACTTTCTTCTGAGCGGTTTCTTTCTTGCATTCTCCCATAACCAACTTTTGGATCTGTTCGAAGATAAATTATAAACATTGGACATTTACCAGTTTTACACATTTTATGATAGTACTCAGAATACTTATCCTTTAGATTCTGAAATTGCTCCCGAGTTAAATTCCCCTCCAAACGACTCAAACGCGAAAAGACATGATGTGTTGAGAAAATACTTCTTTTACGAAATTATTTTTTTTTAGAGTCTGCAATATTATCGTTTCTAAAAGACGTTTCCATGCCATCATTTGAAATTTTTCAGAATATTTTTTCTGATTATTGTACAAGAGGTCAAGCATATTTTTCCCATTATAATTTTTCTATTTGTTTATAGGCTCTGGGATAACTTCTACATCTTTGATATCAAAGTTAGTTGAACCTATGAAAGAATTCAATTATAATTCTTATTTTTCTATGTTCTGATTTAAATTTTTGTGGTTCTATTGTTTCAACATTTGTCGGTTGTTGTTCCATTGTTTGTGGTTCCATTGTTTTTAGGTTTTTTTTGTTGCTCCATTTATCAAGTAAATCTTTTCTTAAATAGGCATTTATAACCAGTGGAAGCTTGCGCCCCAGAAGGCGCTCCATATGGAACTGCTGAAATTCCATCATCTAAAATATATATCTTATCGTCGAATGGATTTAAACTGCGTTTATTAACTTCCTCTACAAACATATTGTGCTTGTCAGATCTTAACACTCTCATATCATGGTACCATGTTTTTCTACCAACCAACGAACTGTAGTAGTCGTCAAATGAAATGCCAGTTTTTACCACATGTTTACTTATTCCCTTTAACATTTTTAACTTTTAACTTTTATAGGCATATATTTTACCTTTCAAATGATGTTGACGTGGCAATTTGGTGTCCACTGCGCCTGCATGACCGCGACTGAATGAAGAGATCATTCAGGGACTGTCTGACAGCTGTGATTGTTGACTCGACGTCATGACATCATGATGACATCATGGCATCCTTGTGACGTCATCAGTGACATCGTAGCCTGAGCCTGCATGCTCTGTTGCTCATGGCAACAAGAGAGGACCAACCATGTGTGCCTGATAGGTCATGAAGGTGCAGGAAATGCGGTTTCGTCAACAGAGACTCATCAGATGCGTGTGGCGACAAAGAAATACGGTTGAATATACAGAGGTATCCTGATAGTGGGACCGCAAGGAGTCAATTTCTTCTGTCTGAGCCAAGCAGTTGGCAAAAAGTGGGTCTAGATGGTTTAAAGTTTAACCTGTGTGCCTAAAGAAGACACGTGAAACCGGAGAGGTTGAAACAGCTCGACAGGGCCTGACTTTACAATCCCCCACACTATGATATAGTTCCTTCCGCGTAAGTTTCGTGATTTGTGATGCGGTTCGTGAGCCGGTGTCGATTCAGCGCATCAAAACTCGCGCGCGAAAATCTCTCTTCAGTTTGCGCGTACTGTGAAGTTCACCGGCGCGGCGCAACAGGCCTACTTCAATGGCATCATCGGCGGCACGTCAAGCGTACGTCATGCGTCATTTACAAAGATCTGTTGTCTTTTTAAAATTCTCATTCTGCTCTTGGTCGTCCTCTGGTCAAGATGTCTAATTTATACAAGAAGATACACGTTCCGTCGATTGATCAAGTTTTAGCCGAAGATGGGAATTAAGTTACCAAACGTCAAGAGTCTCCAATGGTTGGTTAACTCACACAGATTTGGTTACTCGTATTCTTAAAGACAAACGATCAACTTTGAGTTGGTGCATGGAAAGGAATTTAATTTCCAGCTCTAGAAACTGTCCCGAGTGCAGTTTTCGAATGATGCTACAGAAAGACGCAGCCGCAAAGAAGTCATCTGATCTTCTCATCTGGAGATGTCGTCGATCAACTGGCCTAAATCAAAGACATGACAAGTCATTAAGTCTCAGGACTGGCAGTTGGTTCCAGGGATCCAATTTAAATGTGGCGGAAATTCTTCACCTAACCTATGGATTCGCTCACGGTTGGTCTCAAGAAATGCTTTCGCACGAGTCGGGAATAAGTGGCAAAACAATCGTGGACTGGTACCACTTTTGTCGTGAAGTTACATCGGAAGTTACCTTAGCATCACGTCAGAAAATTGGTGGACCAGGAATCATCGTAGAGATTGATGAATCCAAATTTGGGAAACGAAAATACCATCGTGGACACCATGTAGAAGGCCAGTGGGTTTTTGGCGGAGTGGAGCCAGGCACCGGAAAAATATTTATGGTTCCAGTCGAGCATCGGAATACAGATACGCTACTCCCTATAATTCAAGAGTGGATTCTACCTGGCAGTATAATCATCAGTGACTGCTGGAGGGGCTACGATTGCTTGTCCAGAGAAGGCTACGATCACTTGACAGTAAATCACAGTGTAACATTCAAAGATCCGGAAACTGGGGCGCATACAAATTCAATAGAAGGGGCTTGGAATCACGCAAAAAAAAGTCTACCACCATATGGAACGAAAAAGCATTTCTTCCAAGGATACTTAGAGCTACACATGTGGCGTCGTAGTGTCAAGGAAACTAACGCAGACCCATTCATGGCTTTGTTAGACGGCATTGCAGCAGTGTATGATCCTTTGAAATGGAAATTACCAAGAAAGTGAACTAAGCTCAATCGAGAAACACATTAAGTAGTGAAGCGTTCGTGGACCGATTCATTCTCGAATGACATTGTGTTTACCCATAATAGGTATCATGTCTCATGTCTTAACAAATTCAATTTGTTTTCCTGAATGCAATTAAAATTCTATTAACTTCAATATTAATTGTCAACTTCCTCTATCACTATGTATGTCAATGACGTAAATTACATGATTGGTCTTGTTATGACGCTTCCCCTCCTTCTTGCGTCTTTGACGCATTTTTGACCAGCGAAGCTGCATAATCTGTTGCAAAAAAAGGACGTCAAGTTTCAAGATTGCTCTTCTCCTGATGCTGAGCGACGACGTTTTTGCGTCAATGACGCATTCATCCCAGAAGCTGCATCATCTGTTGCGCCTCATATAAAGAGAGGCTGCAGCATCTGAAAACTCAAATCGCACTTCAAGATCGGACCTTGTGGCTTGCATCCAGTTAAAAAAAAAGACAATGAATAAATCTCGGCAAGAACACTTAAAGCGGAGGACGTTGATTCAATATACAAACAGGCGGCAAACATTAAGATACCTTGGCAAGAAGTTTTACCAGAAAAAACATATGAATGGCTTAAAACGTATGAGATGGCAAAAAATTGCAGCGTAGACTTAGTCATGCCTGGACTCATTAGTCTTACATCAGCGATATGCGGACCCGGAACGAAAGTACAATCTACAACGAGCGGTATGTACAAGTCCGTCCTCAACCAATTCATCTTTTCAATTTCTGCTCCTGGATCCGGAAAATCAAACGCCTACAGCCGGGTGCTGTTGCACGTCATGAACGACTACCAAGAGAGACATGGTGGAGAGAAAACTATACATATAGAGTCGTACACCACGGCAGGTATTCAGGCCCATCAGAAGACAAACGATGGTTACGGACTTATCACAACAGATGAGGGTCACCGCTTGATTGCATCCATACAGCAAAAGCAGGCTAAGGGAGATTCGGAACGGGCACTCTTGTGCAAATTCTGGGGAGGCGTTGGCGACAGGGTTGCTCTATCAGGCGGAGACAGACGTTTTCAGCAAACTTCCATGAGCATGTGCTGTTATATTCAGCCATATCCTTTACTTAATGAACTATCAACGATGTGCGCGGACGATGGATTCATAGATCGTATACTGTTCTTTGCAAACAAGCCGACACTCTACAAAACAACTGTACAGATGCAATCGAACGAAAAACTGATGCAAGAACCGTTCCAGAATTTCCGAAATATCTTTAAGAACCTGGATATCCTACATCGTGGTAAACAGTAAAACAACACATTGGATGAAGAGGGGGCACAACTTTTCCACGATTACGCTGATGAGTTCGTGGAATTCATGTGCCAACGATGGACCACAAATGATGGTAAGAATTACTCCCATTTAATTTTTGGAAATTATGACTTGTTTGACATTCAAAACAAAAATGCATGTAATTACCGCCAATTATTATAGAGCAGGGAATAATACGGCATTGACTGCAGGATTCTAAGACGATACCATCCATGTACGGCAACACGTAATGCACGACGCCTTTTTATTAATGATATTTATCTTCAATACTCTTTTAGATGATATACAACCGGAAACTCAGAATGCACACGGACACGGTGACGGCATACAACCGACGGCGTCAACCAGCAAAGACTCAATTCACGTTTTGAGATTGAGCGCAATTATACATATCTTGAACACGGCCATTCAACAGAGTCAGGACAGGACATCCAGATCCACACACGAGTACCCAAGAAATGTGTCCAAGCAGCAATAACCCTGTACTCATCACTCCAACAGATGAAGGAAATGTTCGTACAGGCGGCAAAAGGTGCCGGAATAAAAGACGAGGTGTCCATCCCAAACGTAATACCACTAAAGCAAAGAATATGCAAAGCCATTGTTAGCACTGAGGGCCCCGTCACAACCCCGAAACTGATCGGAAAGAAATTAAACAAGATTGCGACAACTACCATCAAGGGTAAGCAAACAAAGCCCCCCCCCCTTAACCAGATTCATTACAAATGAACAATATCTAATTGGAAAAATATGCAAATGTCAATTAAATTCCAACAAATCTTAATCAATACGGACATACGTGTCTTATCCGAAACAAAACTCACTAGGCCCAACTCACTAGTGTGTCTATTATGGCGGCGCACATACACAAAATAAAACATGTCTTTCTCATTCCAGCTGTGCTAGAAGAACTTCACAGGGATGGACATGGGTATCTACACACGCCTGCCGAGGGTCGGTACAAGGCGCTCTTTTACAAATTGTCACCCAACACGGTACATGCCGAGAAATTCATTAAAGAAGCCGGGGTTGGCATGGAAGACTACAAGATCAAATTCTGTGCCGACAGCAAACACCCACAAGAACTGAACCATAACCATCCACAATATGAACTCATCGTTGACATGCTTGACGACATCACAGTGTAGATCTACATATACTATACGCATACGTTGAGACAACACGTTAACCAAGTCGACGCTGCAACTTCTTCCAATCACATATGCTTTCAACCAAAATAGGACCTTAGACATGTTAGACTATAGTACTACTCGTAGACAAAATCTTGCCGGTGACAATTACATAACTGGAATGTACATTATAGGCCTACTGTATTATATTGTACATTAATATGCTTTTTCAAACAAATAAACTTTTGGTTCCTTTTTTAGCAACATGCACGTTATTCATACTAAGTATCATGATTTTTAGCCGGTAGGTCGGTGCTGCTAAGCCCGAAACATGACGACGAGCCGGTGGCCGGTGAAGCCGGTGGAGCCGGTGGCCGGTGACGCCGATGGCCGGTGGAATACACCTAGGCTCATCAGAACCATATCGGGGAGGTGGCCGGTGGAGCCGGTGTAAGATTTACAGAGCCTCATCAGAACCATATCGGGTCGGTGGCCGGTGTAGCCGGTGTAAGATTGACTGCCATAAAGCATAAAGCCGGCAGACGGTGAGCCGGTGGTCGGTGATTCGACGTTGTCCATGCTTGCAAAAGAAGTCCCATGTCAATCATTCACCTATTTGCATAATTAATACGCGTAGTAATCACTTCGGACAACGCTTCATGTCGTAGAATTGTGGGGGATTGTAAAGTCGCTCCCTGGACAGTAAAGGAAATAAGTATACGGAGGGAAATAGTATTTAAATGACGTGGCAATGTATGTATACTTACCTTGGGAACATAAAATCCACAGGGGCTGGGTGCACTGATGAAAGCTTCATGGAGCTGAAGCCCATTAATAATGCACTCTGAAGTGAGTGCGGGGCCCTAGGCCCAATGGTTGCAACAAAAATCGACCACTTACAAAGATGGGAGAGTGTGAGACATCCTCATCACAGGCACTACAGATGTGCAGTGCCAAAGCCAGAGCGCCCTGGGGTGTTCCCAGACAGTGGACACCAAGGAAATGATGACAAATGATGTTGACGTGGCAATTTGACCGCAACTGAATGAAGAGATCATTCAGGGACTGTCTGACAGCAGTGATTGTTGACCCGACGTCATGACATCATGATGACGTCATGGCATCCTTGTGACGTCATCAGTGACATCGTAGCCTGAGCCTGTGTAGCTAGGTCATTTTGGATTTGGCCTCAGTTTTTGTTACACCCTTTGTAGGCTTGTAGGCCTGTGACCTGATTGAACTGAGCCTCAATCTGGTGTCACAAAATTCCAACATGTCTTCCATGACCATGTTTTTCTTCTTCTCCATCTAATTTCCAATTTTGTTCAACGTTAAGGTGATGAACCTGGCTATGCCTCCCCCAATGGTCCAAGCTAAATATTACTAAAATCCACCTGTTCTTTATTTCGTAGGTAGTGACCCCACAATTGGACGCGCCCGAGAGATTGTTGGAGCCAATGTTACATTTAACCAAATGCAACGTAGGAAGGAACTACCCGCCATGAGATCCTTGTTAAAGAATTTCAAATCTTTCAAGATCACCGATGGACTACTTTACAAGGTTAGCAACCTTAATGGGAAGCATTTTGACCGATTAGTGGTACCTGCAGAATATAGAGCTCGAGTGTTTACAGGAATTCATGATGACATGGGACACCTCGGTTCCGAGCGTGCAATCGGCATAGCCAGAATGCGCTTTTATTGGGTAGGCATGGAGCAAGACATACACCGTTACTGCCGCCATTGCCAGAGATGTACTTTGAGGAAGGCGAGCAACAATCGCCCTGCTATGTTGAATAAGTTACAGTCTACAGGGCCTATGGACCTTGTGTGTATTGATTTCTTGTCTGTTGATCAGGATAAAGCTGGCAGGGAGAATATATTGGTTGTTACCGACCACTTCACACGTTATTATTCCCTGCAAGGGCGTTTGTCACAAAGAAGCAGACTGCCAAAGAGGTAGCAGCAATGTTGTGGAAAGGATTCTTCTTAGACTTTGGTTTTCCGCGAAGACTTCACTCTGACAGAGGGGCTTGTTTCACTGGCAAATGAGTAACTCAACTAAAAGAGATATCAGGAATTGAGAGTTCCCTTACTACCCCATACCACCCGCAAGGGAACGGTCAGTGTGAGCGGTTTAATCGCACTCTCATTGGCATGTTAGGGACACTTGATGCGGAGCGCAAGTCACAATGGTCTAAACATATTAAGTATTTAGTGCATGCGTACAATTGTACCATTAACGACTCCACAAGATTCTCACCATTTGAGCTGATGTTTGGAAGGCCACCCCGACTACCAATAGACTGGTACTTCGGAATTAAGGATCAGTCAGGAGAAGAAGATAGGTCGTTCGACAAGTACGGACAGGAACTCAAGAGTAGTCTCAAGGAGGCATACGATAAGGCCAGTGAAGCATCCGACAAGAATCACGCCAACAACAAGAACAGACATGACCAGAAGGTCAGACGAGTAGATTTAAACATGGGTGACCGAGTACTGGTCAAGAACGTGAGCGTCAGAGGCAGACATAAACTGGCAGATGCATGGTGTCCGGACATTTACAGGGTGTGCAAGCGGATCGGCGGAGATGATTCTCCTGTATACATGGTACGGAGAGAGGATGGAAAAGGAACAACCCGAGTTTTACATAGGAATCTTCTGTTACCTTGTGGATTCCTACCACTTCCAGGGGTAAAGGATCCTCAACAACCAACTCCATCAAGTTCAGACCGCCCAGTCCCTAAACCCAGGAAGAAGACCATATCAGTACCAGTACAAGAAGAATTTGCACAACCAGTGTCTTGTTCAGAGGATGAACCTGCCCAGGAAGAGCCTGAGCGGCCTTTTTGGGATACTTCCGATTCCGAGTCTGAACAGGATATACCACAGACAATTCCACAACTAGCAACACCGGCCGCTGCTGATCAGCAGACTGCTGATTATGATAATCCGCCAAGAAGATCGGGGAGACATCGTGGCCCAACTACAACTATCCCGGTGATTAGGCGTAGCTATCCAACTTAATATGTGTTGCATTTATACTTCAACGCCTTGAACTCGATTTTGAGAATTTATATAGGAAGGAGTGAAGTGAACTGTTTGTAAAGTGCATTTCTGTGACAATCATGGATGTTATGGTTGCTTACTAGTTAGTTTAGCTAAGTTGATTCAGTTCAAAGGTTTAGATAATGTGACACACCCTGCTACACAGCAGTGTGTTGGAATTTCACTTGCTAGTCATTGTTATGAGACATGACTTTTGTGTGTGATTTGATGTTGTAACTAAGTTCATCCTGATGTATGTTAATCATCTCTAGGAAATGCCGTTATTGAACAAACCCTGTAGGATTATCCGGGTAGAGTTAGGTACATGTAGTTGATGGTAGCTGATATTTTTCTCTTTGTTTTCTTTTGGAAAATAAACGTTTGAACAATAAACGCTGTATTAGTGTTTTCATTCTCTAGCTAGAGGTAGTTTTGTGTTCAACCCGCCCTTAATTTGTATTAGTACATGTTCTTAATTGGGGAAGACATTGCCAGGTGGGTGACCCATCACTCTTTTTTTGTAAAATTTATGTTTTTCTAATTAGCTGCATATGATCCTTGCTTTGGCCTGCTATAGAACGATCCGGTCTATGATATGTAGAGACGTGTTGAGTGAAAGATATTCACAGATGTAGCATTTGGTGATCACTCGCATCGAGGAATTCGGTTTCTGATATTGATCTGTGATGTTGTTATTGCCACTGTTGATTTGTTAGAGACAATGAATCGGTATGTGACATTTCAACCAAATGAACTAAGTGCCATCAGTTGCAGTGAATTTTACTTTGGATCCTTTCAAGAACTTAAAACATAGTGATATACGGACTTCAAGAACTGTGGTTGATGCATACTTTTGTTATAACCCCTTACACCGTTTGGGCTCGTACTTCTGCTGCTGTTGTATTGTGATGACGCAATGTTCGTTGAATGTGGAATTCCGTACGGCATTTGGAACATACGTGGTTGAAGGTCTGATGAACTTTGTTGTGCTTATTAGATGGCATAACGCTCAAGTGAGATGTGGCAGATGTAGTTATACGTATCGTTGTTGGACGGAGGAGTGTGGTATCCGCCATTTATGGAGATGGTACGAGAGAAGAGGATAGTCAGTGCATTGGAGCGACAGTCATATGTCATACATGGAGCCGATTTACTAGTATTTGAATGATTCTGTGACGTTAATGACCTCGATAAGCATGATTAGTAGAGGCTGGATATTCAGACGTACAGTTCCGCTACATCTGGGTTACGAGAGGGTACATGAATTGTTGCGACAGTATTACGGCATAAGGATATGAATATTATGAGTATGCTTATTGCACTAAACCAATTAGGCTGTTGATTCATTCCACTGCTAGTGTAATGGACTGCTGGATATAGGTTACGTTGTCTTTGGCTATGAACGTTCTAATGATGCATTATTGCTGTTGTGTCATCTAGTATTAAACAGGAGACATGCGGTAGATTGTACCTAGCTTAGATTGGTACACTGAATATACGGACATGAACTCATTGCTCATTGCTCATTGCTTGGTGGCGGTGTGTAGGGTACGGCCCGGGGTACGTGTGCATTACTACGTTGGCTGTTCGAACTGTGTTGTACTGTGTTGTGCTCGTGTTGAACTGTGTGCGAACTGTGGACAATGTATCAGTTGGAACTGTATCGGATCAAAGCAATTAGGTGGACACTGCAGATCATGTTTGGGAGTGAACGGACATTAGGGGCGCATACCGTATACACTAGTAAAAGTTCATTGGAATGTTGTGTGTGATTTGCGCGTTAGTTGGTGGCAGAGTTGGTTTCATGGCGGGGCAAGACCAGGAGTCATATGCAGCACTCTATTCTAACCCGTTCTTGTTACAGGAGTTTTGATGTTTCTGCCAACCAAAATTTTTCCTCATTATTTGGCACCTGCATTTTTTGATTAATTTTAACTTAAATAGTGATATGTGTGTGTTAGGTGAGGAGTAACGTAGAAAAGCAAGCTGAATTGGATATAAGTTGTACCTATAATATTTTGTGTGTTTAATCGAGGACGATAATGTTTAGTGGGGTAAGTGTGTAGCTAGGTCATTTTGTATTTGGGCCTCAGTTTTTGTTACACCCTTTGTAGGCTTGTAGGCCTGTGACCTGATTGAACTGAGCCTCAATCTGGTGTCACAAAATTCCAACATGTCTTCCATGACCATGTTTTTCTTCTTCTCCATCTAATTTCCAATTTTGTTCAACTTTAAGGTGATGAACCTGGCTATGCCTCCCCCAATGGTCCAAGCTAAATATTACTAAAATCCCCCTGTTCTTTATTTCGTAGGTAGTAGGCCCACATCTCTGTAATTTAAGAAACTAAGTAGAGAGTCAGCATGACTGTAGTGCTTTGTATATAGTGTATGCTCTACAAGCACACCCCATACAACTTGTGATTCATAGTAAATAGTGCAACATTTAGAAATAAACACCACATTCACATATCCAGACGTGTTGTAGTTATAATTAGGGTATCGATCCATGATTTTCGGTTGTTACACCTACATGATCTTGTGACAATCAGCAGCAAGGAGCTGCTGCCACCTGGTGGAACGGAAAAAAGACAGAACCACGACGACGACTAAACCTACAACACGCTTTGACCCACCTATCATCGATAGCTGACAAGTTGAAGAATGGCAAGAACGACAAGGAGTGGTGGAAACTTGCCAAAAGTGTCTGCGGTCCAGGTAAAGAAAATGAAATGGCCAGGGCCATTGTGCTCACCTCATGTGGAGGAAAGATGGATAAAGAGCATGGTATTGTGTCATGTAGTGTTAGGTTTGATGTAGGTCCAAGCAATTACAATTTCCCCAAAATGGCCAATTTACAGTACATTCGACCTCTGTGACCTTGAAAAGTAGGTCAAATCAAAGAAGACCCGGGTGACACATTGAATGGTTGTTAGAATTAGATGTACCTATGATATAAAATTGGTGCCAATCGGGCAAGTCATTACTAGGAATAATGGCATTTTGAAGAATTTAGGATTTGGCCCCCTCCCTGTAGGCCAAACGGCAAATCAGATTGCACCAAACTTCGGTACCTGAGATCACCTGACTTAGGGGTACATGTGTACTTAATTTGTGATCAATAGTCATTGCAGTTAAGAAACGTGCCATAGTACGCAATTTGACCTCTGTGACCTTGACAAGAAGGTCAAATTAAAAACCTGTGTGACATATACTGTATGGTGGTTAGATGTACCCATGTTATCAAATTGGTGGCGATCGGGCAAGAGGTTAAGGAATAATCACATTTTTAAGGTTTTTGGATTTTGCCCCCTGGTGGTCAAGTGGTGAATCATATTGGACCAAACTTCGGTCCCTGAAATCACCTGACTAAGGGGTAAATGTGTACCAAATTTGGTATCAATAGTCATTGCAGTTTAGAAACGTGCCATCGTTACATCCCAACGGCCAATTTACACCATTTGACCTCTGTGACCTTGAAAAGGAGGTCAAATCAAAAACCCGGAGGATATATGATGCACCTTTGCTAGAAGTACCTACCATATTTTTTTCAAAATTTCCCGACTACTATTAAGGGAGATATTGCATATTTTCACTTTTAACGTTTGGCCCCTGGTGGCCAAACCATGAAACGAATCGGACCGAAACATGGTCTCCAAGGTGTCATTACATAAGGGTACATGTGTCCCAAGTTTCAACTCAATAGCTCTAACAGTTACGAAACGTGCCCTGCTAACGGACGACGGACGACGACGGACGACGACGACGACGACGACGACGACGACGACGGACGACGGACGCCACGGTATGGGATAAGCTCACCTCTGCTAAGAGGTGAGCTAACAAGACCCCATCCCTGAACGTCAGCGGCTTATCCATTGACGACTCTACAACCAAAGCCAATATCCTAAACTCACACTTTGCCGACATATGTAATGTCGATGAATCGAATATACCAACGCAAGAAGATCTCCCTGACATTACGAATGACGAGCTAAACCACATCATCATCTCTGAACAGGACATCGCTGATCAAATTTCCTTGATGGACACGAACAAAGCCACCGGCCCTGACGGCATCAGCCCACGCATTGTCCACTCATTGAAACTGCAGTTGACTAAACCACTCCATATTCTATTCAACCAATCTCTAGATGAAAACACTTTCCCAGATCTTAGATAAATGTACCTATCGCCAAACCCAACATCTCAGAGGATACAGTTAAAAAGAAACTAAGCCAGCTAAAACCTAACAAAAGTCAAGGCCCTGATGGACTACACCCTCACATGCTGCATGAACTCCAGGAAGAATTGACCACCCCCCTCACTATTCTATTCAATAAATGCCTGTCCTCGTCAACTGTGCCCGACGATTGGAAAATGGCTACTGTTATCCCAATCCACAAAAAAGGTGATAAACATCTCCCTTCTAACTACAGACCTATAAGTCTGACAAGCATCTGCTGCAAACTCCTTGAACAGATTGTAAAAGACTCAGTTTGGGACCACCTCAAAATGAACAACCTCATGTCCGAAGACCAACATGGCTTCATGGCTAAAAAGAGTTGTGTCACAAATCTTCTTGAATCAGTTGATGCTTGGCTACAAGCATTAGACTGCGGCGACAGCATAGACGTCATCTTTCTCGACTACCCTAAAGCTTTTGACTCCGTCCCGCATGCAAGACTAATTTCTAAACTAAAGGGTTATGGCATTACCGACCCTTGGCTAAGCTGGATAGAAAACTTCTTGACTGACCGAACACAAAATGTCCAAATAAATAACAGCCTATCCCATACTAGACACGTAAAGAGCGGTGTCCCACAGGGTAGTGTCCTGGGACCTCTACCTTTTATAATTTTTGTTGATGACCTTACTGACTCAACCACATCGCCTACCAAACTCTTTGCGGATGACGCAAAAACCTTCGAAACGATCAACTCCACCCAGGACTGCCTACAACTCCAGCAAGGCCTCTCCAACATAGACGATTGGTCGGTAATATGGCAAATGGGTTTCAACCTTGCCAAGTCCAAGCACATGAGATTTGGCAGATTCAAGATTGACCATCATTATACGCTAAGAAATGAAGCAGGGGGGCTCCATCTGATTGAGCGGGTGTACACTAAAAAGGACCTCGGTGTAACCCTCGATCCCAAACTTTCCTTTGATACCCATATCAATACCATCATAAAGCGAGCGAATAGTATTCTCGCAACAATTAAACGCACTTTCACAGAGCTTAACAAAAGCACCTTCCGGCTCCTCTTCAAGTCGCTTGTGAGACCGCACTTAGAATATGCTCAGGAGGTCTGGTCCCCCTACTGGAAAGGGGAACAGGATGCTATAGAGAAGGTCCAACGACGGGCCACCAAACTCGTAAAAGGTATCAAAAACCAATCATATGAGACCAGATTAAGGGCCCTCAATCTCCCTACTCTAAAACACCGGAGACCAAGGGGAGATCTCATTAGTACGTACAAGATCGCCCATGGGTACACCCTCACGAACCTGCAAATCCCCTACTCTGACAATAAAAACTTGCGGGGACATCCCCTCAAACTAGCCCCTATCAGAGCTCAACACCAACGAAGATGCCACTTCTTTTCCAACAGGATAGTAGTCCCTTGGAATGACCTACCAGAGGAAATTGTAATGTCGCCTAGTGTTAACACCTTCAAATCCAGACTTGACAAGTTTTGGGTCTCAAAGGGGAAAAACATTTCTGCCTATAGCTGGTAATAGTCCACTGCTCGCCTGTCTATGCATACCATATTATCATATTTATAACGATATTATCTATTCTGTGTGAAGTGTGTTTTTCTAGTAACCCATTCGTAAACTTTCTATCACTGCTCTACAATCTTATCCCTGTGACAAACCTTCAAACATACCATTATCATCCTCCAGATGGACAACGAACCGATTATAGACACCGATCTAGATTACGACGATGATTCTGACGATTCCGTAGACACCGGGACGACTCAGTCCGAGCCGAGCGACAGCGGCACCGAGGAAGGTAGGCTAGAAGACGATCATATGCCACCGGCATCCAACGACATCAGACACGTGGTGATGGGGGGAGTGTGCGTGTACAGTGAGAATATCCATGAGGATGATGTAGGAATGAATTTTGTCACCATTGGACGCCCTACCGGCAGCAGCTGTCCGATCTGTCCCCATCAAACCACAAGGTTGAAGCGGCACGTGCTGGTGGTCCACCTGCCATGGTTCACGCGTGGAAGCTCCGCATGCTTCTCCTGCAGGCACCAGCACGGGTGTCGACCGATACTAGAGCGGACACACCCCAACTGCCCGAAGAACGAGGATCTGCTAACCATGAGTCTGTGGGCGGAACGCGTACACAGAATGCTTATCCGCCTCGCCATGGCTTTCAACCTACCAAATCTCCACTGCCTATTCCTCAAAGTTATAAACGAAAAACTCTTCCCACCTCAACCGAAACTGGGAGCTTATAACTCGCCCTTTGATCCAACAGAACAATCCTTCATGCACAGATATGAATTCATGTTCAATCCATATCACAACCCTACAACAGTCTTCACCGCATCGCCACCAAACAGTCCTATCGCTATAGTCCACTGGAGAACCCTGTTAAACATCATAAGCATCGCTCCAGTGGACACTGTCACTGCTATCTTCAACTTCCAGTAAATGTACCCAACTACGACCGGCAATGCCTCGTATTGGGAATCTCATTGTACATTGTCATATCTAAACATGTCCCTCATCACTCCATTAGTATGGTCGACAGGTATATGCCTCGATCATGTCAAATCATCTACCCATCAAATTCCATTGACGCTGTAAATACTACCCCATATCATGCGTTTTTGAGACCTGAACAACGTCAATAGGTCCATGCCTTGACGTCACCCTCTGGTCATCAACCATCATTTAAATCCATCTTGTAAATACAAGTAGCCAACAACTCACCATAAATTCATTATCCGGCCAAAAGGCATTGCCTTGGCCCCGTCCATCATCCATCACCCACACCCATTAGCCAGTCATTGCTCTCACTAAACCATCTTTCACCACTAGCCATCAAACATATGTCGATAGGTGCCGCCTCGACATAATATATCTTACCATTGATGCCTCATCGCCATTACCAAATATCTTCGCCTAACAATCCATATAATAGATCATTATCATACTATTCGAACAGTTAACTGAACATTCAAGAACCACCTGGCAGACTAGTGTCACGCTGAACAAATTCGACTTCAAGCAAAGAACGCCAACCAAAGGAAGCTTCTAGGTCAGTAACCATTGCGATGTTCACGCCCACGAGCGAACACGACAGCACAATCTACGATCACCGCTGCCATGACACACCAGTCTAGGTTCAGGCTGTTATATGCGAACCTGACTTAATACACTCTGCACCAAACATATCTGTTCCACTCATCGCACTGCACTCCTTTGTGTTGATATTCGCACTACTTTCTCACTTCTTTCTATTGTTTGCTAACCAAACTGTAAATCCTTCTTGCTGACTCCATGCGCCGTCAGCAAATGTAAACGGCAAAGGCCCAAGTCTGGGCCATGACGCCTTATTGATGATGAGATCTATGGAAAAAAGCAAACATTACCCCAATCTTCAAAAAAGGCGACAGGCACGACAAAGGATCAATCCTCGGCCCCCTCATGTTCCTGATTTACATAAATGACGTAACGGAAGAAACCGATGGCAGTACGAAACTCTTTGCTCTGGGATGGTCTACCACAGCACCTAGCCGCCAAAATCGAGAAGACACAAGCAAATGCAATGCGTTGCATCACAGAACTAACCGTCAGCTCTCACCACCGCGATCTTTATAGAGAAATGGGTTTACTACCACTCGAAAAGCGCAGAAAATTCCACCGACTTGTGATGTTCTACAAAATCCTGACGGGGCTTGCTCCTACGTACCTCAAAGATTTCATCCCAGAGTTAGCCGCCAATAGACACAATCACAACACTCGCACAACAGCAAACAACGCCATAACCCCTTTTCAGTGCCCCACAAACAGTCTATACTCAAGCTATTTGCCCTCTACAATCCGCGACTGGAATGCTTAAAATATAACAGTTCGTAACAAACCAACCCTTAGTTCTTTCAAATCCTCTTGATCAAAACTTCCGGAATTCTCTAGCAAACCCTCTCCTTCCTGGCTTGACATCGGCCCTCGCCCACTTAACATCATCCTTGCACGCATAAGAAATAAATGTAGCGGACTCAACGCAGACCTTTTTCTAAACCACATTTCTGACCATCCCACATGCCCTCTTTGTCTCATGGATGTCCCGGAAACTGCTTCACACTTTCTACTTATATGTCCCAACTACGATAACCCGCGTCATTCTCTAATAGCAAATACCCTCCAAATAATACAACGCCACAATATAACTCTGACTTCAAACATCCTTCTCAACGGACACCTCACCCTCTCGGACAGCGAAAATTCTATTCTAATAAAATCTACCTTAAACTTCATTGCAGCAACAAACCGCTTTCCAAACTTAATGCCTCAATAAACAAATCTAAGATCAGCCCGAAACCCATCGCCCCCACCCGCACCGCACCGCACACATGCACTCGATATTAGTGAGCTTTCGCAGCCGCCCGGTTGGGTCCTGGGATGGCGTTTATATATTGTTCGGGTAAACTCACACAATGGATAAACGTGGTCGTGGGGCCCAGACGGGTGGCTGCGAAACCTCACCAAATGAGTTATTTTTAGTCGATTACTACATTTCTGTACCCATAATACCCATTTCTGTACCCATAAACGTTCCTTAATAATTCTCTATGTATAATTCTGTAAAATTCTGTTAAGTTACCACATTTTGTAGTGGTTTAAACCTTTGGCTTTTGTCTGCAAAATAGCCTTTTTTCTATGTATCATTCTATTAGCTAGTTAATAAAAAACACGCTTTGAGACGACTCAGCAAGATTATCGAGATTATGGACTTTTGGCTATCCGGACGCTTCTGGAACGAGGACTGTTTGGAGCTAGGAGCGTATTGAAGAGTTCCAGGTCAGTTCCGGTGCATTTGTTACATTGGTACCAGTTATAATTGAACCTTTTTGCGGATATTTTCTGTGCCACGTTGGATTTGCATCGGCCACCATTTTGATCACGTGATTTGTGTACAAAATGAGTACCAAATTGAGATGGAGGATGATGGTAGTATCCAAAGAACAGCTTTTATTACAAAATTTGGCTTATTTGAGTTTGTCAGACTCCCATTCGGGTTACATAATAGTCCAGCTACGTTTCAGAGGGCCATGAACCTGGTCCTCAGAGGGTTAACCTGGTCCCAGGTGATGGTGTACATCGGCGACATCATTGTAATGGGGAAGGAATTTCGTGACAATCTGAAAAACTTCGTGTCGGTACTTAAGAGATTCAGAGAGTACAATCTAAAACTGAAGCCAAGTAAGTGCCAAAGTCGTCAATGAGAACGGAGTTCAGGTCTCGCCTACCAAAGTGGAGGCAATCAAAAACTGGCCCGCCCCATCCAATAGAACTGAGCTACAATCTTTCTTGGGATTCATCAATTATCATCGAGATCATTTGTCTCATTTGGCCGAAAAATGCGTAAATCTTTTCGGCCTTGTCAATAAGAAAACTCCGTGGCATTGGTCCGAGACACATCAGAGAGATTTCGAGATATTGAAGTCTGATTTGATGTCGGCACCGTGTCTGGCTTTCCCGTCGAAAGAGGGCCAGTTCATATTAGATGTGGATGCGTCAGATCGGTCATTAGGGGCTGAACTGTCTCAAGTTCAGGATGGCAAGGTCAAGGTCATAGCGTACGCCAGTGCTGTTCTATCTTCTTGCCAAAGAAAATACTGCACTACCAGGAAAGAGCTGCTAGCTATAGTAAAATTCACGCGCCAGTTCCGCCACTACCTCTTAGGTAGGCCTTTCCTATGCAGAACAGACCATAATAGTTTGGTCTGGTTGACCAGATTTAAATATCTGGAAGGGCAATTGGCGAGGTGGCTAGAAGAACTTTCGCAATATGACATGAAAATATTGCATCGAAGTGGGGTGAAGCACGTCAATGCTGACGCCCTAAGCCGCATCCCGGCTGATGTCCCCGAGTGTAACTCCTATGAGGCAGGGGTCACTTTAGAACAACTGCCATGTGGAGGTTGTTCGTATTGTAGTAGGATGCAGCGCCAATGGACACGGTTTGAACTGGACGTTGATGACGTCATCCCATTAGCGCACAAACCGTTCTCGTCAAGTAGATTCCAGTGAGCCTGATGATGAGGACATATCCATGTTAAACATCATTAAGGCTAAATGTGACTATCCAGATGTTAACTGGGTGGACTCTCTTTCTAAAGACGAGCTTAGTCGGGCCCAGTTACAGGACCCCGATATCGCGCCATTGATAGGGTGGCTGAAGAACAACCTTGGTCCCCGACAGCACGAGTTGTTTTTGGCCAGTCCCGGTAACAAGGCCCTTTGGCTTTGCAATAAGCAGCTTGTCCTCAAAGAGGGGGGTTCTTTTTTATTGGCGGGAAACTCCCCCTGCTAGACGTCTGTGCTTGGTGGTGCCCAGGAGTTTAGTATCTCAATTTTTGGAAGCCAACCATGATTTGAGAACTGCTGGTCATTTGGGAATCGAAGAAACGACTGCCAGGTTGAAAACTTCTTTTATTTGGTATCATTTGGCTAGGGATGCGAAGCTGCACGTGAAATCATGTGAGGTGTGCAACGCCAACAAGAAACCAAGCCGGACTGCCAATGCTACTCTGAGAAGCTATCACGCCGGTTTTCCTATGGAAAGGGTGCACTTAGACATTCTGGGGCTGTTTAACACCAGCAAGGCCGGCAATCAATATGTGTTAACGATGATTGACCAATTCTCTAAATGGATTGAGGTAGCGGCGCTTCCATCCCAGCACGCTGAATTGGTCGCAAACAAATTTTTGTGTCATTTTATCGTAACCTTTGGATGCCCGGTCTCGGTCCATACTGACCAAGGCCGCAATTTTGAGTCTAACCTGTTTCAAGCTTTTTGTACCGCTTTAGAGATAGCGAAGACAAGGACCACCGCTTATCATCCATCAAGTAACGGGCAGGTGGAGCGGTACAACCGAGTGTTGACTCAAATGATTCGATACTTCCTGAAAGGGAAAAAAAATAACGAGTGGGACAAATATTTGCCTTTGTTGGCCATGGCACTTCATGCCACGGTCCACAAACAAACAGGTTTTACTCCCAATATGCTCATGCTAGGGCGGGAGCTGTTGCAGCCGGCAGATATTATGCTGGGGGTCACCGCGGCAAATTTGGAGGCTTTCAAACCATGTGACTGGGTTAAGCACTTAACGAAAATCTTGTCGGAAGCCCACCAGATTGCCCGGGAGAACATCCGTGCGTCCCAGCATCGCCAGAGGAAAACGTATGATTTACGGTCTTATGAACGTAAATTTTCTATCGGTGATGCCATTTACAAGAGGGACAGCGCAACTAAAGTCGGGCTAAGCAGCAAATTGCGCCCTCCATTCCAAGGCCCATTCCTAGTGGTTAAAGAAAATCACCCACTGTATAAAATTAGGAATCAGAGGGGAGATTCAGTGGTGCATCATGACCGACTGAAGTTTTGCGCCGATTCTTCCTTACCACTGTGGCTCCGTAGGTTTCGGCATAAGCTGTTATCTGGTTCTGATGAACAGGTACTGCCCCTGCTGGAAACGCCCTTGCAAGAGGAGTTGTTAACAGGTCTCCCTGAGGAGGTGGACCTTGATGCTACGCTCCTGTATGGAGATGCCGACTCTCCCCCGTTAGATGATGCGAGCCACACGGACGCCCAGGAAACGGACGACAGTCCCGTTTCAGAAGAGCCCGATTTGGGCTATAGCCCAGATTGGCCAGAATATGTCCCAGATGTCGGGCCTGATGTGTCGGTAACCACAAGGGCAGGGAGAAAGGTACAGCCAAATAGGAAGTACTTAGACTAATTTTTGGTTCTCGCTTTCAAATTCTCTTTTCAGTTAGAATGGCGACTCCCTGGTCTTGTCTCCCTGTGGATAGCGCGACAGCCCGTCCCTTTGTGAACGCTCCGTTGCTGGAGGTACCTGATGAGGGGCAGGACTTCTTGAAGAACTCCCCGGCAGCAGTAGGTGAGCTGTCTTGCACCATCACCATTGATGGGCAACGTTACGTGGTCGGCCACGTGGACCCTGAAGACCGCGATGGCTCCTGGGTCACTGCAACTGAGGTGGGGCGTATGCAGCCCAGTGGATCCATTTGTCCACTGTGCGCCTATAAAACCACCCACATGAAGCGGCATGTCGTTCAGGCGCATTGCCCTTGGTTCCTAAAGCCGGACACCGCTTGCTTCGACTGTGAGAAGCAATGTGTCACCGAAGCGGCTCTGCTAAGGTACCACGGAGGTTGCCCGTCTGTGACCACTCCAACCGTTGATGGTTGGATGCAAAGATTCTCTGTGTGGACGTACAATGTCCACATGATAATGCACTATTTAAAAAACGAGATGAAGCAGCCTAATCTGGAGGAGTTTAGAAGGATGGTGGTGAGTCGGGGAATGAGCCCGGATCCACAGTGTTACAACTCCCCGTTCACCGAGATGGAGCGGAAATATTTATCGGTGTACGATGAGCTGTACTCTCAGGATTACGTGGCTAACAGGCACTACGCTCCGGCCAACCCGGCTCGAGTGGTGTGCCTAATTCACTGGAGGACAATCCTCAATATTCTGTGCTGCCTGAGCCCAGAGGCAAGGGACCTGTTCCGGGGGCTCCGCCTCTGCAACGTGTCCCTTTAGATGTGTCGCAGCAGTTCTGTAATTATTGTACATAGCGGAAAAACAATAGCACGGACATTTTTAGTCTGTGCTACATGGGTTATTTTATCGTTGTTGAGTAAACAATGGAACTGGGAGCCTATACCTCCTCGCACTAGTGTTTTTTTAAAAACGGACTTACTAGTCTTTTTAAAAGTGGGAGGAGTGTGGTAAGAACCGTCGCGTTGTCTCGCCCGGTCGCGCCGCCGCGGGATTGGCTGAGGTCACGTGCTAGGCAGGCGGCATCAGCCAGCCACGTGACAGGCGCGCATTATTAAAGGTCCGTTCTCTTCCCGGTTTGCCAGATGACACACGATACCTACTGAGGACCAAGACCTTTCGGCAAAGAAGACCCAAGCGGCAACTGATCGTATTTACCTGTAAGTACAAGACGTGGGACACCGCGGCACCCGCACGATATATATCACACGAGATTTATCACAGTATTGATGTATTGAATGTAGGTATGGACATCGTTAATTCCAATCACTAGCTCGACATTGTGCTACCGTACATTGTGAATACAAGGTATTAGTACGACAAATTGCCTTTCTAGCGAATGTGGCTCTGATGACATCCATTATTGATTGATTGTTGTGATTTGACTTGTATGTCTGTATGATTGATTTGGTGTTCTACGCAAGATATTGAATTTTTCGCTAATAGCTAGAAGTTTTTGGATTGTGTTTGTCGCTGGTTAATCATTGTTGTGCTATAGTTTTTGGTGTTCGGCACATGAGAATAACTGTTTGGCTAATAGCTAGAAGTTTTTGGATTGTGTTGGTCACGTGTAAGTTTCTCTGTGGCTAATTAGTTCAGAGAAGTGGTTGTTGTGGTGATAACGGATTGAAAATAGGACAAGCCAAAACCTAGTATGTCTCGTCAGCAAGATTTGGAGGAGATTTACAGTGGGGAGCACTCCACTGATTCCAGCCAGACGAGTGTAGCATCAGTTGGGCAGGAGGGGAGAGGAGGTCCTATGGTCCCATTTACCCTGGCACACGCCACGGAGGAGCAGCTACTGAATACTGGTATTGGAAAGAAGAAGGCGGGCAGGATACAGCAGTTTTTGTAAGAAGAACGTGGAGGTGTCCCTAAACCAAGTCTTGACAGAGACGAAGACAGAATTCTCTCTTTGGTTCGATTTGTTCTTGAAGGGGAAGTTAGAGTTGTGTTTTGACCAGGATTGCCGTAGTGTCATGGTGACGCCTGTTCAGCAGGAGCAGGGTGCTGGCTCGCTAATAGGTGACGCAGGAGAGCAGCACTTACTGATATCTGAGCTAGATAGGATCCGAGGGTTGCTTGATGTGTCAGAACATCGGATGCATGATATGGAGGAGGAGCTCAGCCGCAGGGACGAGCAGTATGACAAGCAGCTTTAAAAAGTATCGGCCTCCTTCGAGGGGCGTTTCAGAAGCGAGGAAAGGCGGTACAATCAGGAACACATGGAGCTGGTTGTGTTGAAAGAGGAACTCAGGAGGCGCAATGAGGCTTCTGACACGAAGCACAAGCAAATGAAGCAAATGTTGACCTCCTATGAAGAGCATTGCGAATTTGAGGAAAGGCGGTACAATCAGGAACACATGGAGCTGGTTGCATTGAAGGAAGAGCTCAGGAGGCGAGATGAGTTATTTGACCGAAAGGAAAAAGAACAAAGAGAGATGGAAGGGAGACTGAAGGCCCTTCAAGCGGAGGTGCACAAGCACAAGCAAATGAAGCAAATGTTGACCTCCTATGAAGAGCATTGCGAATTTGAGGAAAGGCGGTACAATCAGGAACACATGGAGCTGGTTGCATTGAAGGAAGAGCTCAGGAGGCGAGATGAGTTATTTGACCGGAAGGAAAAAGAACAAAGAGAGATGGAAGGGAGACTGAAGGCCCTTCAGGCGGAGGTGCGCCGCAAGGAGAGTATGATTGACGAGTAAGAGGTTCCCAAAGGGAGGGAAAAAAGCCAGGATTGTCGTTCAGACGAGAAAACTCAGGCCCATAAATACTCCTGGGCAAGCCGGAGTCAAATGTACTCTTGGAGTAGCCAGAACAGGTCGACGGTGCCGGAGACTAGTAACCAAGGACGATATGAAGGACGTCATGGGATTGTGCCAAAACCGGACCTCTCAGTTCCGCCTCTGGACTTCGGAACACTGCGTCTACCCCCGGATTTCCGTGCTCCGGGAGGAATCAAGTTGGAGAATGGTGGGCAGATGGAAACTCCACGTGGAGGGCCTGGGAATCGTGAGGAAAGAGAGTTCGTCATTCAGCCGATGTCCCGCAACTACCGGGGGCACCATGAGCATAAGTGGGTGGGATATGGGCAGGACCAGTACAGGGAGACGCCCAGATGTGACTTAACCTATAATGAGGCCGATTCTGATGCAAGTCATCGTCGCGATCGTAGAAGGGGCAACCTGCCGGCCCGTGATAGGCCGAGGGTGGATTGTGCCAGACACCGGGGGAGTCAGACTCAGAAGAAGAGGCCGAGGTGGCCCGTACGCGACCATGTTCGCCTGGTGGCAGCAGGACTCCGGCGCGCGGTCAGGGCTATGAATCAGATAATGATGACTATGCACCTCGACGCCGTCCGCGGGACCACAGCAAGTCGCCAACTAGACATAAAATGAGCGGAAGGATAAGAATTGGGAAGGATTCATCTTCCAGTTTGAGAGGACGGCAGCTCGCCATGGTTGGTCTAGTACCAAAAAGGGATCGAGGCTTATTGATTGGCTGACAGACCGAGCGCTCGAGTATGCGGTAAAGCTGAATCTAACTGAGTACCGGGAGCTAGTCCACTGCCTTCTGTCGCTCGGAGAAAAGTTATGACGGTACGACAGAAGGAGGAGGAATCGCTTGAAGAATACTCCCAGCGGGTTTATTTCCTTACAGTGGATGCCCACCCAGGGGCAAGACAGGGGACGGTGGATAACCTTGCCGTGGAAGCCTTTCTACGGGGTGCAAGGATAAACATGCGGCGGAGGTTTCCTTTGATAAAGAGCCTCTGAATGTCGAACAGGCGTTGAAATATATGAAGTCCGCCATTGCAAATCGCAAAGCTCTGTTTGGCTCCGCCTCAAAGCCTACAATGTCAAGTAGGCGAGTCAGCTTTCCAGAGGAATCTGAGGAGGACGATCAGGTTTGAATAAGGCATGTGAGAGCTCCCACGCCCCCTCGTCCAATGCGCAACCTGCAACGGGTCCCTCGGGCTCATCTGCTGTGCCGGGGTTCGTCACGTCTAATGGTAAAGTTTACCAGCTCTGGAACCCTGCCTCTGTTAAGACGACAGCAGGCTCAGAACGACCCTGGAATGGCCGTCCTGCTTCAAGATCTCCTGGAAGGTCACCATCACCCAGCCGAACTGGGTGCTTCTTCTGCCAGGAGGAGGGCCACTCCGCCACGGACTGTCCGAAGAGGACACAGAGACCAGCCTCTCCTGCCCATCCGTTAAACGTGCAAGTTCTGGGCCTAACGGTCTGACCCAGAACAATAGCTTAAATAACGGCCGTGGATTTCAATTGAAGTATGTGGAAGGGGATTTGTTTAGCGTAGGGAATCTTCCGTTGGCACATTGTGTCAGTGCTGACCTGGTAATGGGGCCTGGAATAGCCAAAACCTTCCGAGAGCAGTTTGGAGGTGTGGCAAAGTTGCGGAAACAGGACCTGCAGGTTGGAGGTGCGGGGGTCCTGCTGCAGAACAATCGGCCAATCTACTATTTGGTCATAAAAGAGAAGGTCCAAGACAAACCGTCCTACTCCTCCCTGAGGGCGTCAGTCGTTTCCCTTAGGGATCAGCTGAGGAAACGAGGCTGGCGGAATGTTGCTCTGCCACGTATCGGCTGCGGGATCGTGGAGGAAATTCTGGTTGAAGTCTTCAAGGAATCAGGAATAAAGGTGTCAGTTTACACACTTCCCAGAAAAAACACGTCCACGGTTCCACAAATTGCGAAAGTTTTCTCCCGTCCTGAAGGGTTGTCTCTTACCGTATCGTGCACGTTAAACGGGGCGTCGGTGAAGGCGGTAATTGATACCGCGGCTCAGGTGACGGTAGCGAATTTCGATTTTTATAAGTCCAGGGAGAACCCACCTGCTCTCGGGAATGCCCTGAGAATAAAGGGGGCAGGGAAGGATGCATATATGGAGGTGTTCCTCACCAAGGGGAATGTGCTGGAACTGGGTGGACGCAAGGTCATATTGGATGTGTTTGTGGCACCGATAACTGACAAGTTGCTCCTTGGGCTAGACTTTCTGGCGGAAAACAGCTCAGTCATCAACTTGGAGGATGGCACTCTTTCCCTCGCCTCAGCCACTGGGCCAATCGGAACGCGTCTCTCCCCTGCGTCAGGAGGTGCGTCGGAGAAGTCGGGAGGTGCGCCGGAGAAGTCGGTTCCTTCCCCGACCCTATTAAGCGGAACCCTAAAGGAGAGTTCTTCGTAAAAAGGGTGGAGACTACCAAGCAACTAACAGTGCCACCTAATGGCGGTCTCTATTTTACGGGGCGCATAATTAGACCAGTGCGGCGAAACACGTGCGTGGTTTTCCAACCGGATGTGGAGATAGAGGGTTTGGTCATACCCGCGGTGTTAGCGAAAAACCAGGAGCGGATCACTCTGAATATGCTCAATTTGACCGATCGCCCCATCAAATTGGCCAAAGGCACCAGGATCGGGAACGTAACCGAGGATGTGGAACTCGTGGAAGAGAAAGACCCACCTGCACTTCCCCAGGCGGCAAGAATTGCGACGGCTCCCAACGATTTAGTCGACTTGAAAGACCTTCAAACAGTTAGGGCCAACATGCCATCCCACCTTGTGGATCTGTTCGAGCGGTCGACAGCAAAACTGGATGAGGCGCAGTCCGTGGCTGTGGGGGAATTGCTAATTGAGTTCCAGGATATCTTTTCGCGGCATGCGCTAGATGTCGGTTGCATTCCCGGGGTGGAGCACAGCATTGACACTGGGGACCACCCGCCTATCAAGCAAAAGGTGCGTAGAACTCACATCAGCTTCGAGCCAGAAGAAGAGGGACACTTGGGGAACTTGCTCGAGGACAACATTATCGAACCAGCCAATTCCGCTTGGTCTTCTCCCCAAGTTTTAGTCCGGAAGAAAGTCAGTTTGGTCCGTTCCTGCCTAGACTACCGAGCGCTGAACGGGGTCACTAAGAAGGATGCCTTCCGAATTCCATCTGTAGAAATGTGTCTGGAGACGCTGGCCGGCAGCGAGTTCTTCAGCACTCTGGATTTAGCGTCGGGATACTATAACATACTGGTAAAGGAGGCTGATCGCCCCAATACTGCTTTTTCAACAAAGTTTGGCGATTTCCAGCACGTACGGATGCTCTTTGGTCTTTGCAAAGCGCCGGCGACATTCCAGAGGGCGATGGAGCTGGTACTACGGGGCCTCACGTGGAAGACGGTCTTGGCATATGTAGACGATGTGATTGTCTTAGGGAAAACATTTGAGGACCACATGAAGAACCTCCGAGAGACCTTTGTTAGATTCCGCGAACACAAAATCAAGCTGCGACCGAACAAGTGTAACCTGTTCCAGAGGGAAGACGAATTCCTAGGCAAACTCGTCTCCAAGGATGGGATACAGATAAGTCCGAAGAAGATTGATGCTATCAAAAGTTGGCCTTCCCCGTCCTACGCAAGGAGCTAGAGTCCTTTGTGGGCTACGTGAATTACCACAGGGCCCATGTTCCAAACTTTGCCGCAGTAAAAGGTCCCCTGCAGCGTCTGATTGCGGACAGCAGGAAGTCGATGCCCTTCCTCTGGGAAGACACCCACCAGGTTTTCGAGCACCTGAAGAAGCTTTTGATGTCTGCACCAAGATTAGCTTTTCCACTGCCGGAGGGGAGGTTTATCCTGGACACGGATGCGTCGGGAACAGCGGTGGCGGCAGAGTTGTCTCAGGTACAAGATGGGGAGGAGCGCACTGTTTCCTGTGGCAGCAACACCCTGATCCCAGCTCAGCGGAATTACTGCACCACTAGGAAAGAGCTCCTAGCCGTAGTTAAATTTACTAGGCAGTTTAGACACTTCCTGCTGGGTAGGACCTTCACCCTAAGGACAGACAATGGCTCTCTGGCCTGGTTGATGCGTTTCAAAAACCCGCACGGTCATCTTGCCAGGTGGCTGGAGGAGTTGTCGCAGTACGACATGGAGATCCAACACAGGCCTGGCAGGAGGCACTTGAATGCCGACGCACTCTCCCGAATACCGGACCCTCTCAGGGAATGCGACTGCTTCCTAGCTGGTGAAAGGTTGGATTCCTTGCTGTGTGGCGGTTGCAGTTATTGTGCCAGAGCCCATAGTCAATGGGAGCGGTTCTGTGCGAATGTAGGTGGGAGTCCACCGCTGCACCTCCGCGTTTAAAACTAGTGGTTCCTGAGGGCTTGAAAACCGACGTTTTGCGACTCTGTCATGACGCCAAGGCAGCTGGGCACTTGGGCCAGGACAAAACTGTGGCTCGTGTCAAGCAATCATTCTTTTGGGTCGCAATGTCGAGCGAGATCAAGTTGTATGTGGCTACCTGTAGGGAATGCAGTGTCCAAAAGAAATACGGCAGGACAAAGGCAGGCTTGGTTCCCTAGCATGCCGGATTACCACTGGAGAGACTCCACATTGACCTGCTGGGCCCTTTTACACCAAGTAGCCAAGGGATGTGTATGTGCTCTGTCTAATCGACCAGTTCTCGAAGTGGCTTGAATGTGTTGCAATCCCTGACCAGTCGGCGGAGCGAGTTGCTAGACAGTTCAGCGATCGGTTCATTTCGACATTTGGCTGCCAAATGTCAAGTTCAAGTACATTACGCAAGGACTGCCAGCTTATTGCCTTGATGTTGGAGGCAGCAAGAAGAAAGCTCATCTTCAGAGGTCTTGGCCCTAGCCTGGGTCGCCAAGTGACTGGAACTAAGAAAATCCCATAAATTTCGGACTCTAAATGGGAAGAACAAAGGATTTCAGGATATTCTGGTTTCCTCCTACATTGTAGGTAGGCCTACATTTCAGCCATTTATTCTCCCATGTTGTGCATCACTGTTGAAAAATATCATCTGGCCAAAGTGGAATGAAAATTTAGTTTCATAAGTTGACAACAGATGGCAGCACTGTATAAATTGTGCTAAAAGGCCTATGAATGGTCTTACGTAAGAGGACTACCACTCATTAACGATAACCGTGGGCAAGGATTTTCTTTTCTTTCAGATTGTGTAAGCATGTGTCCTGCCTGTAATCCCTGGCAAGTCACATGATCTGAATACCCGCAGAAGCCGGGTAAATGGGCCCTGAACATGGGCATGTGAAGATAGGCCTTTTGGGGGTAGGGGGTGTGGTTTTTGCCATTTCTCCCTTATGCTACCAATATCTTTTATGACCTTTTATGGAAAGGTAGATAATATGATAGGAAAGGACCTTGCCAAGTTGGAGTAACACAGGTAAAACTGTTTTTTTTCTATGAGTACTCAAAGATGACCTCTTGAAGTACATGAAAAAATGGCCACCCGCTGGGCCCTGAAACTATCGAGTCTAAATTTGGGCATACCCCTGAATCGAATTTGCTCATATTTTATATTCTTTATAGTTTAGCCCTAAGGTATGTCTCCACCAAATTTCATTGATTTTGGTGGGACACCACCTTAGCACATTTTGCATGGTCCAACCACGAACTGGCACTTAAGACATATTTTCGATGAGTAACTTTGACATTGGTCATACCACATATTGGTCGAACACACCATAGAAACAGGGGATGCCCAGCCTGTGAAACAACGACCGCGAAGAGAACCACCACACAGGCAACATTTTGTGGATGAGACAACTCAAGAGCTACTGGAAAAGAATCTGATCAGAGAAGCTACGGGGCCTTGGAGTTCACTGATAGTTCTGGCTCGCAAGCACGATGGAAGCTTTCGTCTGTGTGTGGACTATCGGAAGCTCAATGAATGTACAGTGAAGTCAGCCCAACCATTGCCATGTATAGAGGATACTCTAGGCAAACTAGCAGGTTTGTGTTGGTTCAATAGCCTTGACTGCGTCAGTGGTTACTAGCAAGTGGGCGTGGCCCCAGAAGATCGTGCGAAGACAGCTTTTGTCTCAGGAGTCAAGCAATACGAATGGTTGGCTATGCCATTTGGGCTCACTGGTGCCCCAGCCACGTTCACAAGACTAATGAACATCGTCCTTGGTGGGTTAGAGTATTGCCTGGTGTATCTTGATGACATTATCGTTCATGCACTATCATTTGAACAGCACATCAAACAACTCCGAGCAGTGTTTGAGCGGCTACGACAAGCCAATATGAAGTTGAAGCCCTCTAAATGTAAATTGCTTCGTCATAGTCTCAAGTGGCTTGGACATGTTGTCTCAGAAGGGGGTATTTATGGGCGGTTATTGCCGCAAATATTCACCAACGCGCGAGGGATAGCAAGTGACTCCTAGAAGCCGATGAGGCGTATAGTTCGTGGCGCATATAGCTGTAATTTCTAAAATCTGCATTTCCTAGAATCGTCGTGAGGGATACATACCGCGAGCCCTAGAATCCGCAGGTTCTAGAACCGTGAGCGATAGATCTCGTGAGGGATAGAAGTTCCAAAAAATCCGTTATGTGGCGCCACTGTCGCATATTGACATTATCGTATTGTTTTTGCTGTAAGCGACACTACTGTCAGTTGGCCTCAACACGTGGTACTTGTCACTGTCAGAAAGTGCGTACATGCGTAGGCTACTTTCGTTGCAATTTTAAAAATGTGCGACCAGTCGCAGCTGCAACAGGCAGCGCTACTGCTTCAGCAAGTAGTGCAGATTTTAGACCAGCAGCAGCCCGATCAGCTGCAGCCGAGACAGCCCCCAGCAGATGCTAGTGATATAAACCTGAGTATAAACCCTGATTCTACACCACGTCGTCGTCCTCCGCCTCCTCGGCCACGCACTTCATTTTCTAGGCCAATGTCGATTGCTGCTGGTGGGGCCTTCCCTACTATGCCTAGTAGTAGTAGCAGGCCGGCATCTGCATCTGCATCTACTGCTGCTTACAGTGCCCCATCGTCAGACAGAGCAAATTCAAGTAAGTGTGATGAAGTATTCGTCCAAACAAAATGATTATGAATGAGATTGCATGCATTTTGTCCCCCCAAAAAGTGTAGGCCTATATATATTTTCAAACTTATTTTGTTTAGAAGCATAACGTAGAGATAACAATAAATGTTTATATATAGGCCTATACTATTACTGGAGTTGATTGAAAAAAATGGGTCTTTAATAATAAAGGGAAACCTTACTCTTTTGTTTTTGATTTTATGATAAAAAAACAGGTCAAGGCTTTTTGATATCTTAAAATCTGGTTGTTTTTAAAGAATTACCTCTAGCTAGATTAAATAAAAAATAGTAGTCTGACCCTAGGCCTGCCTTAAGGCCTGTACCCACTTTACCGGATTTCAATGCGTTTTCACGGACCGTGACACGCTCCTTGACAACGGAACAAAATGTTCAATGGTTTATCAAACAAAAGTGTCCACTTGGCCGTGGCGCGGAACGGTCACCGCTACGTAATCCGCATCATAAAGAAAATTTCTTTTTTGTGCAGATCACATTCCGTGATTTCAATTGCGTGTTGTGTGATCAACCGATATTATGTATTTTTCTGCTTGTGTAACAGAAAGGGCGGTCTGCGAAGTGAATGTTGAACTTGGTTATTTGGAAATTGTGGACATGGCGAGAAAGGCTGAGGAAGAAAAAACCCATCAGCTCATTCTTGAAGTTCAAAAAAACCCTTGCCTATATGACAAGAGTCTCCCCACACACAAAGATTGCAAGAAGAAAGAAGATATTTGGAAACAGATTGCTGGGCCCGGTTTCACAAAGAATTTTATGTCTGTTTTGGTGACTTAAGTATGAGAATTTCTTAAGTTTTGTCTTAAGTTGATTCACAAAGAATCTTAACTCGCCTAGCCGACTTAAGTACCCCAAAAACTTAAGCACGGTAGCTACCGTACTAAAGTCGGAATGAAGGACACAAAATGGCGGAAATTCGCCGGCACAACCGGTCTGTCCTTCGATATTTGATGGCCCGAGGCCCAGAAAGACGCCTCGTAGACCATCAAAACCCCTTGGAGAAGTACTCCGCCAAGGGGGTGAAAGACAGATATCGTTTCCTGCCTGACACAATAATGGTCTTCGTTGAAGTATTCGGCCCAAAGTTGACGCGTCCGACCGACCGTGACCATGCACTGCCTGTCATACTTCAAATTTGCGTGTGTCTCTGTTTCCTTGCTTGCGGGTCCTTCCAAATAATGGTCGGGGATGGAGATGGACTGTCGAAAAGTTCCGTGTGTCGTATCGTGAAGGCCACCATGAATGAAATCATCAAATATATGAGCGAAATCATAAAATTTCCGAGGGGCGACGAAGCCACAGAAACTAAGAAGCGCTTCTTCGCAGTTGCAGGTATTGTATCAGTTCCCATCTCATGTGCTCCTCACCCACTACTATTTATAGTGCTCCAATCAGCAAAATGAATGACAAAAATCGATAGGTGAACATGCATATTAAGCAGGTCAAACCTCTCCAATCAGCAAACGGTGAATGACGAAATCGCTGTTGGTAACCATGAATATTTTAACAGGTCAAGGACAGGTCAAACTTCATCAGCTGTTTTTTTCCATCACACACATGTGTCGTGTGTCATCATGGAAGCGAATATATATATAACAACATGGCAGACTGAAAGGATCACTCGGTGGATCGGTCGACTTTTTCCCGAATTTTGAGCAGTTTCAGGAGCAGCAGGACATTACTTGCTGATGCTGGTGTAAGTGACAGTGTGCACTTGGTCTAAAGTAAGGTTTAATTCCAGACGTAGTTTGTCAGGAAAAACCGTATCAATAACAATATTTCGTGCATGTACATCGATAACTATATTTCGTGCATGTACATAGTATACGGGTATACAGTGATCGTCACGCATGAGTGAACCGAAGGGATTAAAGGAAAGGGAGCAGTGTGCTAGTACGTCGCAATCATCAATAAAGGACCATTTGACACCTCAGGTTGATAGTGGTGAGCGAAAACGTAAATCGAAGGATCGCTCACCGCAGGACAAGAACAGTCCGGATTCTAAGATAATTAGGCATAGCGGCTCCAACGATGAATGGGAAAGTGATGATGACGTGGAAAAAACTTGTACGCGAGATGAGGCCACAGGTGACCACGGGGTGAAAGACTGTGAGCAGAGGGACGCGGTGATACTACAACCGGTGTTAGCCTACATGTGGTTCGGTTTACAATCGGGAACGAATGAACAGGTCAAGAATGCTGTACTTGACTTTTACACGAGGAGTCAGATCTTGACCGCGAAGAAAGTTCTATGGGAGAAAGTTGGTGATGAAGTGATTGGTAGGATGGTTTCCAGAAAAACTACCAATCTCAAAAAGGTGGAGGAATCGAACACGATTGATATCATAAACGCGTTGAATGGTTTGGATAAAGGAAACAAGATGCCGATGCTGGCAGTTCCGGCGACTGAACTAATTTCGGTACCTCGGGCGCATCCAAAGGAAATAAACAGCATCTCTATCGTGGAGAGGCTCTGCAAACTTGAGGAACAGCTTGGTTCCATTGAGGGCAGAACTGTGAAAAATAGTTTGGATATAAACGATATAAAGGTGAATCGTAATAGAGTTGTCCCCTGAACGGGACAGTTCAATGTTCCTACTGTGCCAGGGTAGATTACAGATCTATTGCACGAATAAACCACAACTGATCATGATAGTCTAGGCTTGGGTGTCCAATCTAAAAAATTCTATTGAATACCATGGTTGGATGACCAAAGCCAGAACTGTGCTGGAACATTCCGGAACAGTCTAGCTATTGTTTCGAACAGTACGGTGCAGAAAGTACAGTGCCTGGAACTGTGATTGTAGCATTCATTCATGATGGCTCGAGCGGACAGGGTCACTGAAGCTGAAATTCGTGCATACGAAGAAGCAACACAAGAATTTGGTAATGATGCAGCAAGGATCGCAGCGCACCTTGGAGGCCAAGAACAACTGACTCCCCATGCTCGGCGTATTTATGCCTCAGGAAATCTCCAGCCAATCAAAAACAGGTTGAAGAGTGTCAGACGCCGAATCGCGCAGAGCGATTTAGTTGCAGGACATCTTCCCCCTGATCCCAATCGTAGGGATGCCAGGTTTGCATATGAACTGGAGAATGTCATCAATCCCCAAGCATTGCAGGTAGATAAAACTTCACATCTGTCCATTTTTTAAGTACTTGCTTTGTTTTTTTATTGTTCTTCATGTTAGTTTCAAATACAATTTTCTCACAATTTCAATACTTTACAGTTGTCACAATCAATACTTTCCAGTATCTACATTGGCTGCTGCATGATTTTAAAAAATTTGTGTGAAAAAAAAATGCTATTTTCAGGATTTCATGGTAAACGCAGAGGCAAGAGAGGCAGCAGACCCCGTCGCCAGACCTCTCGATGACCAGGATGATGACCAAGACAATAATCTGCCTGAAGACGAACCACAACCAGGTCAAGCAAACAATGGACAAAATGACCCACAAAATCCACCACCAGATGAAGAGGAACCAGGTCCAGCGAATCCTGATGCCCAAAACCAAGTTCCAAGGTGAGTTTATTATAGAAACGTTTTTGTTCCTTCCTTTTTTTCATCAGCCTATCGGTATTTACCATTTTTGGAAATTAAAATCTAGGTCTTTCCATACAAAAGCGTCAAAGCATATTTCCGAATTAAAAGCATAATTCAGCAATTTATTCACAGTTATTATGTACACAGAGATAAATCATGAAACAATGAACAGCAGAGTGATGAGTTTCTAGAAAGTTTTCAATCTATCTATCACTGTCCGTTTCCAGAGGAGGGTAACGGCAACTGCAGGTCCAGAACCAAATCCTACTGCAGCAGTTAATGCGTCAATTCCAGGAAAGGCTTGACAACAATCGGGAGTTGTCTGGTCTGATGACATGCTACTTCAGGAGGTTGGATGCTGGAACGGAAGATGGTGATGAGAATCTTTCATAAACTTTATCTACTGGGCAATTCTATGGCAGAGAATGAATATTCAGAAATTGAATTTGCGATAGAAATATATACTGCCTGATTGAATATACAGTGCTAGGAGCTAAAAATACATATGACAAAAGTTTGCTATGATTTTGCTATGATTTTAATTATAGCAAGACATTTCTACTCTCCACAATCCTGGCCGATGTCAGGAACAGGGGAGATGTTGCTTTGGCCACGGCTACCAGTGGCATCGCAGCCACATTACTGATGAATGGGAGGACGTTGCATTCGAGATGTAAAGTTCCAGTCCGGATGTTGGATGATTCCTCCATGTGTAACATCTCGAAACGCGATGCTACGGCGGAGATCATTCAGCGGTGCAAGCTCCTTGTGATTCACGAGGTCACCATGGCACATAGGAACGTCTATGAAACCGTGGAACGCACGTTCCGAGACATCAGAGAATCTGAGGAAACGTTTGGAGGCATTACTGTGCTCTTCTCTGGGGACTGGCGGCAGATCCTACCAGTTGTTAGACATGGTAATCGAGTAGATATTATCGACGCTTGCCTGAAAAGCAGCCCACTATGGGCGCAGGTCCATGTTCTCAAGCTCAACAAGAACATGAGGGTAAACGCAGATGAGGACTCGGCAATGAGCTTTGCTGACGAACTCCTGCGCATTGGACAGGGGCAGATCTCAACTGAAAGAAGCCTAGGTCGATACAAGATACGGATACCAGAGGAATACACGTTAGAAGATAAAATGCTTGCAGGCCTCTGCAACTTCGTTTGGGGAGATTTGCCGGAGGATGAAATTTCTTCTGAATGGCTCTGCTCGCGGGCCATTCTTTGTCCAACGAACAAAGAAGCCGACGAAGTAAACCAGCTGATGATTGAGAAATTCCCAGGGGAGCAACGGCTGTACAAGAGCTCTGACAAACTTCCGGATGAGGAAAACATCCATCAGTATCCACAGGAGTTTCAAAACACGCTGTGTCCCTCAGGGATGGCTCCTCACAAATTGACTGTAAAGAAGGGGTGCCCGATTATTCTCCTCCGGAATCTTGATCCAGCGAACGGTCACTGCAACGGCACCAGGTACACAGTCAAAAGTATGCACGACCATGTTCTTGAGGCGGAAATCTCCACAGGAGTCCACACGGGGAAAAGATCTTTATCCCAAGAACTCCTATTCGGCCTTCTGATGCGATCTTCCCGTTCAACATGGAGAGGAGACAATTCCCAATCAAAATATGCTTTGGGATGTCTTCAAACAAGGCCCAGGGACAGACTCTAACCAAGGTCGGCATCTTCCAGTGCCAGGACTTCTTTACCCATGGCCAACTTTACGTTGCCATGAGTCGAGTCCGAGAGAAGGCGAACATCTGGTTGGTTCACAGGAATGGTAGATATCAGGGCAAACAAGGGCTCTACACAGACAATGTTGTGTACCCAGAAATCCTGTCGTAATAATACATCAATGGTATCCATCAACCAGGGGAGGACATGATGTTCTGATATTTCCTCTGTCTTCTCTATAAATCGATGGGGGACATGACAGTCTCAAACTGATACTTCCTCTGTCTTCTCCATCAATCAATCAGTGGGGGACATGACCGTCTCTATCTGATACTTCCTCCTTCTTCTATATCAATCAATCAGTGGGGGACATGACCGTCTCTAACTGGTACTTCCTCCTTCTTCTCCATCAATCAATCAGTGGGGGACATGACCGTCTCTAACTGGTACTTCCTCCTTCTTCTCTATCAATCAATCAGTGGGAAACATGACCGTCTCTATCTGATACTTCCTCCTTCTTCTCCATCAATCAATCAGTGGGGGACATGACAGTCTCAATCTGATACTTCCTCCTCCTTCTCTATCAATCAATCAGTGGGGGACATGGCCGTCTCTATCTGATACTTCCTCCTTCTTCTCCATCAATCAATCAGTGGGGGACATGACCGTCTCTAACTGGTACTTCCTCCTTCTTCTCCATCAATCAGTGGGGGACATGACCGTCTCTAACTGATACTTCCTCCTTCTTCTCCATCAATCAATCAGTGGGGGACATGACCGTCTCTATCTGATACTTCCTCCTTCTTCTCCATCAATCAGTGGGGGACATGACCGTCTCTAACTGGTACTTCCTCCTTCTTCTCCATCAATCAATCAGTGGGGGACATGACCGTCTCTATCTGATACTTCCTCCTTCTTCTCCATCAATCAGTGGGGGACATGACCGTCTCTAACTGGCACTTCATCCTTCTTCTCCATCAATCAATCAGTGGGGGACATGACCGTCTCTATCTGATACTTCTTCCTTCTTCTATATCAATCAATCAGTGGGGGACATGACCGTCACTATCTGATACTTCCTCCTTCTTCTATATCAATCAATCAGTGGGGGACATGACCGTCTCTATCTGATACTTCCTCCTTCTTCTATATCAATCAATCAGTGGGGGACATGACCGTCTCTATCTGATACTTCCTCCTTCTTCTATATCAATCAATCAGTGGGGGACATGACCGTCACTATCTGATACTTCCTCCTTCTTTTCCATCAATCAATCAGTGGGGGACATGACTGTCTCTAACTGGTACTTCCTCCTTCTTTTCCATCAATCAATCAGTGGGGGACATGACCGTCACTATCTGATACTTCTTCCGTCTTCTCTATCAATCATTCAGTGGGGGACATGACCGTCTCTATCTGATACTTCCTCCTTCTTCTCCATCAATCAATCAGTGGGGGACATGACCGTCTCTAACTGGTACTTCCTCCTTCTTTTCCATCAATCAATCAGTGGGGGACATGACCGTCTCTAAAGGGTACTTCCTCCTTCTTCTCCATCAATCAGTGGGGGACATGACCGTCTCTAACTGATACTTCCTCCTCCTTCTATATCAATCAATCAGTGGGGGACATGGCCGTCTCTATCTGATACTTCCTCCTTCTTCTCCATCAATCAATCAGTGGGGGACATGACCGTCTCTAACTGGTACTTCCTCCTTCTTCTCCATCAATCAGTGGGGGACATGGCCGTCTCTATCTGATACTTCCTCCTTCTACTATATCAATGAATCAGTGGGGGACATGACCGTCACTATCTGATACTTCCTCCTTCTTCTATATCAATCAATCAGTGGGGGACATGACCGTCTCTAACTGGTACTTCCTCCTTCTTCTATATCAATCAATCAGTGGGGGACATGGCCGTCTCTATCTGATACTTCCTCCTTCTTCTATATCAATCAATCAGTGGGGGACATGACCTTCTCTATCTGATACTTCCTCCTTCTTCTATATCAATCAATCAGTGGGGGACATGACCATCTCTATCTGATACTTCCTCCTTCTTCTATATCAATCAATCAGTGGGGGACATGACCGTCTCTATCTGATACTTCCTCCTTCTTCTCCATCAATCAATCAGTGGGGGACATCAATCTGATACTTCTTCCGTCTTCATTTCTGAGTGAGGCACTTGCCTTCCTTTTTGTTCGTGCACATTCATGTACAGTTATACATTGTAAATAACATGTACAATTTATGCTCAGCCTACATGTACATTTCTTTTTTGTTCAATCATGTCCATGTAATAAGACCCGGCTCCGTTTTTCCCTGTGATAGTTTATTGATTTCAAATCAAAATACAGATACTTTCAAATAAACTTGAGTTTTTGTTATTTCTTTTCGTTTATCAATACATCACTTATAGAACACTAACACACCAGCCCACTGTAGCGTACCCGTGGCCGCCATCATCAGAGTTTCAAAGTCTTAATAGATTTTAAAAAATGGAAATTCCTCCATGTGTTGATTGTATCCCACTTATCAATAAATGTCTATTTATATTACATGTTTCGCCTCTGTTTTCGTTTTTTGTTGACATTATTCGCAAGAACCCAGCCACGCGCTGAAGACAGCCGCCTCACTTCGGCATTCTGCCAATCTGACCGATGACGTCAACAGAGGGGACTCCCTCCGCCATTGTTTGTGCACAATCGATGCAATGTACAAGAGGAGCGATTGAAAATGCCGAATTACTGTGTTGGGGGGGGGGGGGGGGATATAAAAGCATTCCGAACAGGGAATTACAAATTACAGTTTTTCGATTCCCAAGTGATCCAGCTATTCGCCGTCAGTGGGTCCAGTTTGTCAAGCGGTCGAGAGTGGAATTGAGTGTTGTGTGTTCGCTGCATTTCGCTGAAGATTGTTTGATCTCTCAACCTCTCACATTTAATGATGAAGAAAAGAAGTAAGCGTGCCATTCAAACGACATGAGATCGTACATATATGCCTATTTCTCAGTTTGTTTTTGAAGTGGCCGTGGAACAGGAAAATATAGGCTATTAGCCTAGGGCGCGGTAGTAAGTCAGCTAGTGCTAATGTATTGTACGCCTACACACAAGTGCAGAGTGCAGTGCTACAGTGTATGATCAGCTGATGTTGACAGCTCATCCATATGACAGCTACACCTCTATCATCACATCATGCACACCTATGACAAGTCCCCTAATTATAAATACCGTACCCATAAACATAAAGTTTCTATGGACTAGCTGCTTTGTCAGAGTTGGACAATGTCAGTCAAGTATTATTACTCCAAGTCCAAGGTTTGACAGACAGGAATCTCGACTCTAATAATTATTAAAATCAACTCTACTAATTAAATCATCAATTGTTTTCTGGACTAGTTGTCTAGTGAGATATTCCCATTGGAAATTCATAGAGTAATCGTGACATTGACACAACATTCTTTCATTAGACAGGTTGTTGCCGAAGCTTTGGAGGACTTTGATACCTTGAATTATCTGGCGCAAGCTGCATCTGATGTTGGTAATGGTACCAGTAGTACTAGTGACACGCCTGTAAGCCCTTCAAGGATATCACACCTATCAAGGACAGAAGGTAAGCATTTAAACCCCAATAAGGCACTTAGATACAACAGCATAAAGAAACTCCATTCACTGGCACACTTTATCAATTGTAATGACTACAACACCCGTAATTATGTGACCTACTGATTATACTGTTTACAGCTTATTCGCAACAGGTCTGCATCTCTTTTGACTCCTGACAATGGCATTTGGCAATAGCTCTGACACCCAATTAATAATTAATTAATTAATAATTAATTAAGGTGGTTTGAATATTCCAGACATAAGATGCATGATCGAAACAAATCGAATCAAATGGGTAAAAAAATACATATACCTTGAAGACCACGTATGGAAAAAGTGTTTCTCAACTTTCCTCATTGACTGTGTATTACAAGTAAATAAACTCTTATTTGCAAATTACTCTATAAAATCATTGAAAGAATATCAAATCGAGAATAAGGTGCCAAAATTTTACATTGAACTATTGAAAAGCTGGTTTAAAGTTGGACAATCTGCCACAAAAAAATCTTACATATGGTTCAATAAGGATATACAAATCGGACATAAACCAATTTACTATAAACCCTTCAGCGAGCAGGGGATAAACACTATCCATGATCTCTCTGATGGTATTGGGGTAAGAAATTTTAATGAACTAGGTCTGCATCAAAAAGAGTGGTTCAACTGGTACCGAATTGTCCAAGCTATCAAAAACAAGCAAGAGTTATTCAACCTATTTAAAGAAGAACAAAATAATTTGAACAACGCAGAGATCTATACAGTAGGATTAAAACCATTAAAAAAATCCCTCACACATTATATCTATTGTCAATTCTTGGATAAAAGCCATAAAAAGTGCCCAAAAGTGAGAACGGTGAAGTATGTAAAAATTCCTGACGGAGAAACTATTGAAGACATATTTAGAAGGTGCCATAGATTACTCACTAGACACAGCGACAAGAAACTTTCAATACAAATTTTTAAACAATATTTTGGTTAATAACTTCTGGCTAACGAAATGGAAAATTCAAGAAAATCACCTATGTACATTTTGTAATATCTATGAGGAAAATATATATCACCCGTATTGGAAATGTGAAATAATCAAAAAGTTCTGGAATGATTTTATGACCTGGATTAATCTTTTTTGCACACTAAAATTAATGCTCCAACAGTATTTTATGGAACTGATAACCGCCTCTCGCACACTTTGATAATGTTGGCAAAACGATTTATACATCAGTGTAGAAACAAAAAGGTGGCACCAGACCTAAAGGCATATAAATATGAAATTAAATACATAAGGCAACTGGAACAAGAAATAGCTTATAAAAATAAAAGCACTGAATCATTTTCTGAAAAATGGGACCCAACATTCGATTTCCTTTAAAACTTGGACTGATAAATATGGACAGGACAGCCAGATTTGAGTAGGACAGACTGAAAGTTGGTGTTATTGGTGGTAGTGGGTGGGTGTGTGCGTGGGTGGTTGGGGGGTAATAGGGCAGAGCAGGATTGTAAAATAAACAAGAGGCCCAAGGGCCTGGCGCTCAGCTGAGTTGTTGCTGCGTTGTTCGTATATATTACATTACTCGTCAAACTCTACTAAACTAAGGACTCAAAGCCTAAGGATATTAGCTTCTGGATGTGTAACAGTGAATTACGGTAGACTGGCGCAATCTACTTCAAGCAAGCTCCACCCTTGCAATGGACCATCAATTCTACACACAGCAACATGATTCATCCTCAGCTGTTACCATGATGATGATGATGATGATCCTTTTCGCAAATTAGTCGTCTTCTGTCTTTCTTCCATACTTCAGTGCCACCGGATGTAGTCTGCCCTTGTGGAGGGATCCTTTCAGCACCGGGACACAAGAATCCATGCGAATTGAATCACATGGAGAGACTAGCCCAATCACCCGCTTTTGGCTGGGTAGAAATGGGTAAATCTCGCAGACTGGACCTTAAACTCTACTGCCGACGTGTGAGGCCGGTCTGACAGATGAGTAAGTGGGGTCCACCTAATGCAGAAGGCACCAGTTTCCCTAACTAAAAGGGTAACATTAACAAAATGCTCTACCCAACTTTATTATTGCCTAAAGGCCTGTGTACACTAGTAAAATACAGGGCCTTGAAGGGCTTGTTGCAAAATTGTTGTAAAAATGTTGGTAAAATGTTGGTAAAATGTTGGTAAAATGTTGGTAAAATGTTGGTAAAATGTTGGTAAAATGTTGGTAAAATGTTGCTAATATTTTACTAGTGTACACCCTGCTTAAGTCAAGTGAAACTCTTAACAAACCTTAGCAGAATGCCACCATTGAAATGTTGATAATAATGATAGCAAGTAAAAACTTTAAACAGATAGACTTGATTTTTTTAACCAACTGCCACATGCGGTTTTCTTTATTTAGTAAATTTTGAGCTAAGTATTACAGAATGAAATACTTGAATACTAGAATTGCCTGGCTCTTCTGATGATTGCACTGGTGAACACCGAAGTCGATGGGATGTGCAAAGTCATAGCTCGATCCTCTCTCTTGGTCATCTTTGAGATGTAGTCACCAAATATGTTCAAATGCAGCTGCAGATCATTCCTGTCCTGCAAAACATGATGAGGAGATAACATTTTAATTTTGATAGAATAGGTAAGCTAGCCAAGTTTTATATCAAATACAAGGCCAACAACAACTGATAAGGCGCTAGGGCCGAATGATCAAGGAAGTTCATTGATATGATTGGGAATACATTGTGATAAGAGTGATGAATCGGCCCCGTTTGAAGCATTGTGCTATGTACAGTGTGCAAGTGTCAGTGTGTATCATATCGCATTTACTGTTTGTTGACATTTCAAATCGCTGGCGTCGATCCTCAATTACACTGTTTATGTACATTGGCAACCTTACCCGATGATATCAGAACGATGTTTATTATTGTCTTGTTTATTCACATTAGTTCTGCTATGTGACAAGAGTTATTTGTTGAGAAATCCATGATTTAAAGCCGGACTTTGACATCGTTTCTCAGACCAACCAAGCTGCATTTCGCAGATCGTTTTTCAACGATCGTCGACGAACTATTTCAAATTAATCACATCCAATTAAACAATCCAAGCCTTCCCTAATGTCATCAACATGCAATAACACAAGCAGCCAAATATTGTCGCCTATGAAATTGTGAATTTAATGAGAACTTACCTCTGAATTGACAGAACGCGATCTATTCCATAGCATGGTCTCCTTACGTCTGAACTGCGCAGACTCGAGACGTGACGTTCGCTGCATGTGTGATTGGACGTGGGATAACTCGCGCGAAATTTAAAATGCTCTTCTTGGGGGGTGCTCACTAAATTGCGCCAGTAACACCACCTGGTGAGAAATTCATGAACTACGCCTATTGATAATGAAAGAGAAAGCTTTGCTCTATAAAATTAGATTTGATTCATGATCCCCAACTGAGAAATCAGCTGCTGGAAAAGTTTTTGGAAAATTTCGCTTGGTGCCACCTAGTGGCCAAACCGCTCATCCTGCCGGACCCACATTTGGTCTATTCAGGAGTCCTGAAGGGTCTCAACGCCTCAGAGGGAAAATCTATCGCCTATCCGCCATAGTTTTGAAACGTGCCTGTTTAACGGACAGACAGACAGACAGACAGACAGACAGACGGACACTCATTCTACCATTTACTCATATGAATAGCTCAGCTTTTCAGCTGAGCTAATAAAAACAGCTCTTGTATCATTGTATTGTTGTACCTGTATATGTATGTTCTGTTGTTAATCAAGAGTAAAATATTTTTAAAAAAAATAAAAAAAAATATTAATTAATAATAATGATTAGCTATTTCTTGACTCTGAACACAGGGATATCATTATTTTTGGCTTGTGGTATTCGACTCGATGACTCTATGGTTCCAACTTGTCAACATACATTTTCTGCTACATTCCTTATATCTGTGTTTGCACTTTGCAGTTCGGCATGAGGTTGACATCCCCCCATCAATATTAAAAGGATCCAATCTGGGAAGAAGTGGTGGTAAGTATTTGCATTTAACTCCATGATCCAGTTGAAAGAAACATGCCCATGATATCAAACATGTCAAATAAGCCAAGTCTGTTCTCTCTTTGACAATAATCGGAATCAACGGGTGTAATTGGCAGTAATTGCAGGAAGATAATAAATCCAACAAAAACAGTACGGTATCAAAAACATGAATTAATAGAGAGTTCAAGAGATCGTCCCGTTAACGGTAACACTAACGCAAACGCTATATTTCTGACCTAAGGTTGACCTCAGTACCGTCCCAACGATATGTGAAATCGTAGAAATAGTGCCGTCCCCATCGACCAATTTTCTATTACTGTTACAAAGGCCTCATTTATTTTTCTAACCTGGTGATGAGACCTTTAGAAGGTAGTGATTGCTCAATGATTCAATAAATTTTGTTGTCCAACTATTACGACATGTTAAGTGCTGTAAGAGTGTCACAAAAGAATTCATATTTGAGAAAGGAGCCCCCAAGTTGCGGTCAGTCCACACATTAGGAATCAAGTGGTGAGTAGCACGTGTTGACAGAGTCAATCGCACCCAGATTTTCAAATTGTTCTTTTTCGTTTATTTCCTCTTCGCCGGAATTGTCATAAGAAAAACAAAGAATGCGTCCTACAACTTTCCATTCTTTCCTTTCAGAAATGGCAGAAAAAAATACACGATTTCGCTTCAATTCCCATCACGACCTTCTCCTCTTGCGGGAGATTGTGGCCACGAATCCGTTCTTTGACAGTAGGAAGAGCAACCCATTGTGAACGAAAATCGCCAACAACTTGAATAAGTGCAAGCAGGGCTTCGCTGCTGATGCCAGGTTGTGTCGCGAGCACACAGAGTTGCTCCTAAAAAAGTTCATCAAGGAGGAAAATGCAAGTCGGAAAAAGTAAGTATAAATTTCGGATTTCGTTCAGGAGTTTACAAGTCTTGGTCTTATTCCTGACTTAGCATGTCGTATTTCAATCCAGTTTCTAGGCTGTTATCTAATGACTTGATCGCATTTTTCTAGCGATATAAGTAAGGCCTCTGCGGGGGCTGATGTCGTAATGAAGTTGACGTCACCTTACCGTTCCCCAATTTTTGCACGCCATGCAGGCTAGTTTATCGCAGTTGAGGACGGTAACTTTATTTACCTGGGGGGGGGGGGCATTATACTCGCGAGGAAAGCACCCTACTAAGAAGACTCACACGACTCGCACCCATCTTCGCCAGAATCTTCGGAAATTAAGAATCTCCTTGATTGCAATGGAAATATTATATGTTGCAGGTCGGGAGTGGACGAGACATACGAAGAGATGCAGCACTTGCTGCAGGAAGTAAGAGACTTGAAGCGTGACGAGGAAAATAATGCGGAGAAGGTCGCTTTGGCGACCAAAGACAAGGAAAAAGAAACCGCAGAGAAAATACTCCAATGCCATGAAGGGCCGTAGGTCAAATGAAGGTAAAATTCATCACCAAATTTATTATTCAAACACCAAAACGTTCACCTTGAACCATTTGTCGAGGCTGAAACGGATTATGTGTCGTATAATACAAGTACCCATGCAGCTCCCAGAAGATAAAGAAGTCCCAAGGTTACCATCATAAATAACAACGATATTTTTCATTGGATGTAACTGCCAACATATTTCACTGGCTCTAGTCTCGATCAACTATCATGACAATGCATACTTTTTAAGGGCAAGCCTTCCTCACGATGATGTCCAATTCAAACCACATTTCCTTTTTAGGGCCAAGGGAATCCGATGATGGGAGTGAGGAGCCTGCTCGGGAGGGTCCGGCTCCGAAAAGGAAGAAGAAGCAATAGGAGGACGTAATAACCTACTTAGAGAAGAAGAATGATGCGGACGTTGAGGTTAGGAGAGAAGAATTAGCTCTAAGGTGAGAGGAGATGGAAAATGAAAGAAAAAAATTAGCACTTGAAGAGAGGCGTTCAGACTTGGGAAGTCAGGAAAGAGTCAATCGCATGAAGCTGGAGGCAGAGGAAAAGAAAATATTCTTCAGCGTTTTGAAGGACAAACTTGGGCAAAAGTAATGTGTAACGGAATTGGAAATTGGTAGACAAATAAATCAATACATGAGAGTCAAATTTAACTTTTTATTAGTTTATTTGCAACGACCAATTTGACAATTAAGGCATGATCAGGGCCCGGTTTCTCAAAGAATCTTCAGTCTGTTTTGGTGACTTAAGTATGAGAATTTCTTAAGTTTTGTCTTAAGTTGATTCACAAAGAATCCTAACTCGCCTAGCCGACTTAAGTACCCCAAAAACTTAAGCACGGTAGCTACCGTACTTAAGTCGGAATGAAGGACACAAAATGGCGGAATTTCGCCGGCACAACCGGTCTGTCCTTCGATATTTGATGGCCCGAGGCCCAGAAAGACGCCTCGTAGACCATCAAAATCCCTTGGAGAAGTACTCTGCCAAGGGGGTGGAAGACAGATATCGTTTCCTGTCTGACACAATAATGGTCTTCGTTGAAGTATTCGGCCCAAAGTTGACGCGGCTGACCGACTGTGGCCATGCACTGCCTGTCATACTTCAAATTTGCGTGTGTCTCTGTTTCCTTGCTTGCGGGTCCTTCCAAATAATGGTCGGTGATGGAGATGGACTGTCGAAAAGTTCCGTGTGCAGACCTGCCTACATGTACGATTCAGGCGTACAATGTACGAAAAAAACGCACTTGTACGACCTTCCGAATTCAAATTTCAAAATACGATTTTTTTCATTTTTCCCAAAATACGATTTTCTTGAAAACCGCTAATTTGAATTTCGCACCAAAGGAATGAGGAGTAGATCGACAGACGGTAGTCTTGCGCACCGATCGAAACTAGCATGTATTTGAAACGAAGAATGAAGAGAAGTATTGCGCGAACTGGTATTTATACTGCGTGAGACTTGCGCAGTCACGGTAAGTCACCGAATATGCGGGTTCTGCGCATCCTTCATTTTGTCGATTCAGCATCTGACAGCGGTTGATTCATATGGTGGCTTCGATTTGTGTTCTGTTTGATATTTGGCGATATTATGTCAAAGCAATATAACCAGGTTTTCCTGGGTAAATACGCCAAGTTCCCAGGGATTGCCCAGTCGGCCAATGGGGAAAATTTCGCACGCTGCAACTACTGTAAGAGTGACATTAGCATCAAACACGGTGGCGAGAATGACATTTCAAAGCATCTCACTACTGATAAACACAAGCAGTTCGTTTGCGTTCTCAAAGATACTACGAACATCAACACTTTGTTTCATTGCCAAATGGCCGTAGATGACCAGGATCTTGCCGTTATAAGGGCAGAGACTAAGATTGTTGAACTTCTTGTCAATCAGAACACACCTTTGAGTTCTATGGACGTGTTTTCTAAGGTATTCAAGGAGGCATTCCCAGACTCAAAAATTGCCCAGAAGTTTTCTTGTGGCCGCTCTAAATCAACTGCGATCGTGAAACAAATTGCTGGTGAGATACAGGGGAAGCTGGGAGAGAAGATGCGGGAGGGACCTTTCAGTTTTGCTGCTGATGGATCTAATGATCAGAAGGAGAAACAGTTCCCAGTAGTGGTAACTACGTTTGATGTAGATATTGGAGTGGAGACCAAACTGCTGTCCGTACCTGTGCACAATGGTCAGCGTGCAACTGGTAAGTCAATTTATTTGTACCGGTAGGCTAAATCATTAAATGTTGACTGGAATTTAATGTGTATTACAAGTAACTGGAATTTAATGTGTATTACAAGTAACTGGAATTCTTTTATTTTCTTCAGGAGAGAATATCTATGGTTTGATGGCAACCGAAATGGAGAAGAATGCTGTCTCGTCGGAACATGCTCTGACTTTCGGCACTGATAATGCTAATGTAATGGTCGGGAGTCTTTGCTTACTTACAGTGGCAGAATGAGGACATGTTTCTATCCGGCTGCCCATGCCACCTACTTCATCATGCTGCTGAAAGGGCTGCAGCATGCCATTTATAATTGCCATTGCCATTTATATAAGTTATTCCAAGATAACAGCAGCTAAAACCAAAAACAATTACATTGCATTACAGGTTGAAGAATTCTATGCTGCTGTCCGGAGGTTCTATGTTGAAGGATGCAAGTACATTCGAGATAAGCTCCCTCTGAAGAATGAGCTTCTCCGCCATGCTGAGGCTGCAGATGTGGACCCACGTATGAGAGTCCATGGTGTGACCTTCGAAGATCTGCTCTACTTCCTTCAACGGTTTCCAGTCCTCCTCCCAGCAGGTAAGATAAGCATCAGCTCCAGAACTTGGTGGTAAAAATGATCCATTTAAACAAATGATGTTCAGAGTAACCTTTTTGAATTTGGCACCCGACCCCCTTAGTTAGGGTCTAATGCTTCTACTTTCAGGTGTTTCTAAGGAGACAATTGAGCTCGAGTTTGCAGCATACCAGTGCTCAGATGTCCTGCCCATCAAAGACCGCATTGACCACTCCTGGGTGGAGGGAGATAGCTAAACTGAAGGATGGTGCAAACGTCCACACATTCCGAAATCTGGCAAAAGTGATGTTGGGAATTCTGACCATACCCCATGCCAACGCTTCCTGTGAGAGGATATTCAGCTGTGTTCGCAAGAACAAAACTGATCAAAGGGCTAGTATGGGTGCTGATACACTATAGGCATTGATGGTTACCAAGAGCAGAGGTGGTTATGGACAGTATTCACCTGATGTACTTAGGAAAATCAAGTCTGCATACTATTTGTCCCTGAAGAAGTAACTCTGGTGCATACATGTACATGTAGTCATGGTGCATTTAACTGACAAACTCTTTTTAAGGTTTACCATTGAACATACATTTGTAGATGTTGGACTGGAGTAGGATATGTGTATGGTTCATGCTGGCTATTGTCCTGTGATATTGTGATATAATATCCAGATCAACTGCTGATATTGTTTGTGAACAGTAGTACAGTGCCAGGTTAAAGTTTTTATTATTTTATATGTAATTTTATATGTACCACTCGGTAAATATATGGTTGCATGAAAATAGACTGGATGCTACTCTATACTATAGATTAACACAACTCACAGAAGCCAGCTCTATTTAACTCTGATGGCATTCCTAGAGCTAGTTATTGAGCCCAATGCTACAAGTATTTGCAAGCCCTGTGTAGCCCTGTATTGCCATATTTCGGCCAAAGTTGTGTGTGTTTTCTAATCAGTCCGTTAATTTTGCGATAAATTTGTTTCTTTCGAAAATATTATCTTCGTTTTTCTTCTGTGTGCACTTTTAAAGTCTTGACCAACCCCTAACATGACAAAATAAGTATTCCCATGCACAAAAAAGGTAAAAACATAGTATATTTTCAACATAGAAGTATCAACCTATATTTTGATGAATTGTACTATAAATTTGGGGATTGTACACTTTTCTGAGTGGCATCTTCCTCTTTTCAGAAAATCAGGGTAGGCAGGTCTGCAAGTGTCGTATCGTGAAGGCCACCATGAATGAAATTATCAAATATATGATCGAAATCATAATATTTCCGAGGGGCGACGAAGCCACATAAACTAAGAAGCTCCTCTTTGCAGATGCAGGTTGTATCAGTTCCAATCCCATGTGCTCCTCACCCACTACTATTTATAGTGCGCCAATCAGCAAAATGAATGACAAAAATCGATAGGTGAACATGCATATTAAGCAGGTCAAACCTCTCCAATCAGCAAACGGTGAATGAAGAAATTGCTGTTGGTAACCGTGAATATTTTAACAGGTCAAGGACAGGTCAAACTTCATCAGCTGTTTTTTTTCATCACACACATGTGTCGTGTGTCATCATGGAAGCGAAACTGCGTGGTTCAATGCTGTTGTTTGTCTCTTGATAACCGGCTGTTAGATTGTTGGAAACTTCATGATCATGTGAAGGTATCTATGCGGCCATCTATTCTAATGAATACTCGCATCCGTACGAAAGCCCAGAGAGCCCATCCGAAATTTGAAATCCGAAATCTGAAATTTGAAATCCGAAATCCGAAATTTGAAATCCGAAATCCGAAATTTGAAATCCGAAATCCGAAATTTGAAATCCGAAATTCAAAATCCTCAATCACTAGGAAACTTTTAGCCAATCAGATAAAGTGTAACATATTAGTACGTTGCCGTTACAATCATGGAGAAAGTAAAAGTAATCGACGAGACCACCGGTGGTTCATACACCTTTTTTCTGCAGAATCAGCTATTTTCTTTGAATGAGTTAGGTAGGTTTCACTTCAAGGATACCTCTCAATGTTAAAAATGGTATTTTGATGTATGCTTTGATGTATATGCCACATATGATAGGTTATAATACGCAGCATCTCATGTGTAGGCTACCTGTCCTATGCTATGCATATTCTTTGGGCGTATAATACACTGTGCAGTTGCAAGCATAGATCTGTAGCATATAGGCCTACTTTCCCCGAGGTCAGACAGAATATAAACAAGGACATATGTTGACAAGTAAATGCTGTAAGTGATATACCAGGCTGGTGTTTACCCTTTCCCGGCAGAGATCAGAGATAGTTGATATGGATCATACAGCCATCCTTTACTTTACAATGAAGATTAGTCGACTAGGTGAAAATAATTATTCACCAAGGTGAGAATGGTATTCACCTGAGGATAATATTCACCTGGGTAAAAATAATATTCACCTTGGTGAAAATAGTTTTCACCCAGGTGAGAATGGTTTTCACCTGAGAATAATATTCACCTGGGTGAAAATAGTTTTCACCTGGGTGGAAATAATATTCATCTGGGTGGAAATAATTTTCATCTGGGCCCTTCTGTTGGCTCAGGGCCAAAGTAGCAAGGTTTCTCTCACTGCCCCCTGATGTAGACGCAGGTAGGTAGATCTTTGAGGATAACAAAAAATGTTTCTGTATTCCACTCACAGGGAGCCATTCCCGGGTGCATCATCGTTAGCCTTTACTAAACAAGCCGATGGAGAAAAAGAAAAGTATGTTGTATCCGCCGAAGATGGTGTTTTCAAAGTGCCACCTGGAGGGTGGGAAAAGGCAGGCCGGAAGTACTTTGTTATAAAAGGTACAAAGTATTTTATATCGAACTGATTAACCCCTTGAACCCAAGCAACTCTCAGGCAAGTCTACGCATACCCTAGCGACCCAAACGAAAAATCCCAGGACTTTTTTATTTTGGCCGGCCCTAGCCTTGTTAGATTATTTTTAGGCACTGCTCATTAAAGATGTGCAATAAATGATGCTATAGGGATATCCTAACGTCTTACCCTCAGATGTCTGAAAATGCCTATTTAGCCATTTTGATTTTTCTGTGGGAGGGGGTTAAATACGGACCTGATAGCATTCCATTCAGAAATTCACGTATGACTGAATGATGCCGTATCTAAATAATATCTAATTCTCTCTCAGGTGCCAGCGGCGGAACAACAAATGATGCTAAGATTAAAGACATAATGAAGACAATAAGGCTTGGGAAAGTAATTTGTAGCAAAGAAACAAAAGACTACACTTGAAACGACAGTAGTGTTCTGAAGACTTTCTGCCTTGCCATTCGTTTGTAAATATTAACACTTTTGTGCCAGTGTGGCCGGTGGGGATTTGCTTAGTCGGGGCGGGGCTTAAGGGTTTAACTCAGAGTAATTGTCATATATATTGTCTGGTTTGGGGGGTTCCGACCAATCGGGTTTTATGTTGACACACATGGGATCTGGGGGACCATGTTGGAGGAGTTTGGGGAGAACTAGGGAGTCGTTGTTGTATAGAGATGAGAGATAGTCGTGATTGTAGACAAGCATTTTCGGATATTAAAACCATTATTCATATTCAAGTATATACATTCTTATTCGCTTCCACTGCATGCTACCTGTTCTTGGGCCACGAGAACATTTGGTAGCGAGAGCGTAGTTTATAATCGCTTTCGGACATACCATTCCAGACAGTTACATATACTTTGATCATCATTTTCAATTAATATTCGAAATGGATAGATGTAAAAAGAAAAAGTCTGCGGCAAAACAACGATTCGCAAGGAGTACAAACCAATTTCACCGGGATTTGGCAGAGTGGCGTGATCAGCGGCATTTAATGGAACTCTTTGACACGATCAGTGAACAATATATTTCGGTTATGGACACAATCGAGGAGCTTGGGAAGCTGTTCAAAGAAGATGGTGACAAACACGGCCTGATACGGTTACAATGGGAAGTGGAGGACATGGACCAGGACTACAAACATGTAAAGAAGCAATTACGCGATCACCGACGAAAGCAAATTGGTAAGTCCCTGCATTCCCAGCAACTTCTAGTAGGCCTAAAAACCGATCGTCGCCATGCATTGTCCCTTCAAGAGCAAATTAACAAAACAGAATCTGAGATACAAATGATTCAAGAGGCAATCAATAGATCAATGGCGGGAGGACGCCTCACAGCCGATCCAGCACCACTAGAGAATGTTCCCGAAACCCAAGATCAAGCTACTGGTGGTGAAGCCATCCAGCCCCGCCCAACCGTCGAAAACAAAAACCTCAACCCAGAGGCGAAAGAATTCGCATCCCCAACAGCTGATGTCAAGCTACAGCCCCCGATTGGCACATCAACACCAGGCCAGCCGATTCAGGTCATGCACCAACTGCAGTACTCGAGTCCACCACCTGTGCTATCCGCGCCCATTACCCAGGCCTGAGTTCCATCCAAGGTAACATCCAGGTTGCAGGACTGCAATATCCCGTTACCATGATCCAGGACGCACCCGCGCAACCCCAGCTTGCTCTACATCAGGAACCGCTGCTAGGAGACACACTAACCGAGAGTCACCAACCGCCGAATCGACAAACCATCCCCAGAGCAGCGCAACCATTTGACCCAACCAGACTCCTATCGAGAGTATCCATCCCAAAGTTCTCGGGCGACAAGAAGAACTATTCGTCATGGAAAGCTGCATTTAACGCCTGCATAGACAATGCCATTGCCACGCCCGAATACAAGCTACTGAGACTCCGGGACAGTCTGATAGGAGAAGCCTTAAAAGTGGTTGATGGCCTTGGTCACTCAGCGGCCGCTTATGAAGTAGCAAAACAGAGGTTGGAGCGGAAGTATGGAGGTGAGAAGCGGCAAATTCTCTTGCGAATGGAGGAGCTGGAGAGGTTTCGGCCGATTAGAGATGGACATCCAAGAGAGTTAGAAAAGTTCGCCGAGCTTTTGGATGTCATCACCGTAAATCTAATGGATGCTAACCAGGAGGTGGAGTTGGGCGGAGGAGCGCTATTCCTAACACTCCAGAGAAAGCTTAACGAGACTTTGCTAGGGAGATTACATAGATGGTCATACGACAATAGCAGAGAAAAAACCGTGACAAATCTCAGAGAATTTGTAAACCAGGAAGCTGAATTCCAGATAAATGCCTCAGAGGCCCTGCACGGAGTAAGAACAGATACCCGACGGGATAGCGCACCGAAGACATTTGTCACATCCACAGAGGGTGCGATGAAGAAAAATGACACATGCAAAATTTGCTCTGCACAGCACGGCATCTGGGCCTGTGAAGACTTCAAAGCATTGACGGTTGACCAGCGATGGGACAAAGCCAAGGACCTCAAGTTATGCTTCAGATGTCTCGGGAGTGACGGACACCGCGGCGATAGATGTAAACGGACCAGGCAGTGTGGGATCAACAGCTGCAAACAGACACACAGTCGAGAGCGGCAACAACTGACTGCACTATTCCTGTCCCTAAAGACCCAGACAGAAATCTATGCACCAGAACAGCCAAGCCAGCCAGATTTGTGGCAATGAGAACCATACCGGTGCTGCTTCACAATGGCAACAGATCTATTTAGATAAATGCATTGCTGGATGACGCCAGCACAAAGTCCTACATAAACAGTGACATTGCAGCAGAGTTAGACCTGGAGGGCCCCAAAGAGACCATAGCAGTAAATGTACTGAACGACAAGAAAGAATACTTCGATACATCATTGGTTACCCTGAAGCTCATCAGCACCGATGGCAAAGAATCCAGAGAGGTACAGGCCTTCACAACTGAGAAAGTAACGGGGAACATGAATGTAATCAACTGAAAACAAAGGAAATCGCAATGGAATCACATTAGAAACATTCCATTCCAGGAGATTGGTCCGAGATCATTGTAGATATGCTGATAGGCCTTGACCAATCGGACCTCCATTGCGCCCTAAAAGAGATTCGAGGAAGCCCAGGGATCCCATCGCCAGGTTGACACCGTTAGGATGGACATGCATGTATGCACCCCAGAGCGAACAAAGTCTGCACACTAATCTAGCCTTTTTTACAAAGGGGAACAAAGTCGACAACCTAGATGACATGGTCCGTAGATTTTGGGATATTGACGAGCCAAGAGTCACCGATGCCATCATTAAAACCGACGAGAAGAAGGCCAGGGACTGCGTCGAAAGCTCACTTTCATACCAGGATGGCAGATATACCATTGGCATGCCATGGCGAGAGGAGAAACCAGAACTTCCTGATGATAATTATTAAATGGCCCTTTGTCGACTACGAAATACAGAAAAAAGGCTGATTGCGAACCCCAGGAAAGGAAAGGCATACACAGACGTATTCTATGGGCCGTGAAAACCGCAAAAAAGCAGTCGTACCTCGAATAGACGTTGGGTGGCGCTTCACATGTTTTTCGGTGCACGGTCGTGCCTCAAATAGACGTCTTTACATGTTTTTGTAAGCGGTCGTCGCTCGCGCAAACTTGTCTTGCATGTTTTTGTGAAAGGGGACGTCGGAGAACACGGTCGTATATAAAAACAGACGTTGGGTGGCGCTCGAGACGGCATGTTCACATTTGTGGAAATGCGGCTAAGATGGAGGAAGTTTTGCTCTGGTTTAGCAAAGAAAAAAAGCTTTAATATTGTTTGCGTTGTAAGCGCAGTTGGCGGTAATTTCTTACTAGTATTTTCGTGATTAGCACTAGCAGTTGTTTAGCATAGTCAAGTGACATGAGTGATGATGCAGATAACGTTCGCAGAAGGAACACACATCGGATGGTTGACCTTCTGCAAGAGATGCTGGTCATCGTGCGGGATCAGAACAATCAGGATCAACCCGGACCTGGTCACAGACCCAGCATGCCCCGCCTCCCTAGACCTGCTGCTGGCACTAGCCTGACTAGGCCTAACAACGTTAGTGATGATGGCAACCCTCGCCCTCCACCTCCTGCTCTTTCCACTGCTGGTCCTGATGGACGCCGTGCTGCCCGTGGGCATGTTGGCCATGCCCCTGTCACCAGTGGCAGTGCCAAAGGATCAGCTAGGCCTGGACCTGCCAACATTAATAGTAGATGACAACCACCAGCAGCAGCTGCAACTTTGGCCTCTTCAGCCATGGCCACCGAGGCTGAAGGATTTGAAGACTTCGACCTCCGTTCTTCATCCAGTAAGTCGACACTCAATTCACACCAAGAATCAATAACATTTAATTGCCAAATTTAATAGACCATTTCGTACAGAGCCCAAACTATCAAATGCGGCCCATCAAATGTGCTCACTCAGAAGTCGTCAGAGGGCCAAAGCAACTTCGGACAATGCCAAGCCACTGTTACCCTTTGTTCCAGGTGAAACGCATGACTGATCAGCGCCCAAACAAACTTGTATGAAAAGGTCTATTGTAAGGCTAGGCCTAGTGTCAAAAAAGAACGAGACTGGATTATGATCTTTCTATACAAACAAAGACTCTGATTTAGATCTTATTTGAATGTTAACTTGAAAAATGAGGACGCAAGAAATTAGGTCTGTGTATCTGTCGAAGTCAAAAGTCGGTATAACGTTTCTTCTGGCAAAACATCTCTATGCTGATTTGTTGAAATGGAAGGAAATGCATGAAACTTAAATCTTTTGTTCTTATTCCAGCTCCACGTCAGTCATCAGCAATGACAGAACATCGGGCCTTATTTCAGCCGTATTCGATGAGGAGACCTGGACGAAGATTGAATTCGAATGTGAGCATCTCAGTCATTGCGCTTTGTCTTTGATTGAACTATTTGTATTCTCTCTTTGAACGAATACTGTAAACTGTCATGACAGTCTAGTTAAGTTTCAGTTGTGTCACTGAACCTGCATGTCCAATGAGAAACATTTTTCATTTTTCAAACATTTCTATCAATATTTTGTTTCAGATAAATAGCCAACAAAGTAGGGCAAAAGGCACAGTACCGCCTTCACCTATCGGTGTGTATTCTATTGTCAAATCAATCTTAATGATTTTGGCTGAAAATATTGTTGTATGCTCGATGTTTACATTGAAGAAGTCATGTGATATTCAACTGTTACAAAGTGAGATTATAAAGCCAGCGTTAACGCTAACATTGGCATTAAGTCTAACGCTGATTGAGCAACCGGGCCCGGGATTTTTACAATACATCCCATTTTTGAACCCATCGCCAAATGCTAATTGCCCTCTTCCAAGTAACCAAACGTTGGTTTCTCTGCATGCACATGACTGATGCCTCCACTGTGCCAAGCACATCTTAAAGTCGAAGCTATTCGACTTTGGCCTGGGCGAAAGACTGGTGTCCTTTGGGCAAAACGATGATGCTGCTGCTGTGAAGCAGATTTTACACAGGTATGATATCTTTCATTTATTAGTCATCTTAGCTTAAACTGTGTTGTATCCGTCAGTCTGTTAGTGGGAGTAATCCGAAATCAAAAGCAACTCTAATTTGTATAATTCGGCAGCTGCAGCAGCAGATTTACTAGAAATTACAGAAATAATCAAAAAATATATGAGAATGGGAAGTCTATGCAAAACAGATGGAGGACCAGTTGAAACGAGGAGTAGCACGCCGTGTACCCACAGCTGAACTTGAAACAGGATATGAAAGACGGCCATGGAATGTGGTTTCTCCCGCACTTCGCTGTAGTAAAGGACTCAGTAACCACACCTGTCCGTGTTGTTTATAACAGTAAAGCTAGATACCTAGGACACTTGCTAAATGAATCTAGCAAAGGGTAACGCAGTTAGCCAAAGTATATTTGAAATTGGATTGCGCTTTCGCGAATATGAAGTAGGTGTCGTCGCTGACATCTCTAAGATGTTCCAAACAGTAAAGCTAAACAAAGAAGATGCACGCTATCACCGATACGTTTACCGCGCAAACCCAGGAGAACTCATTACCGTTTATGAACTCACAACCGTAACATTTGGAGATAAGTCTTCACCCGCCGCCACAGTCCTGGCATTACGTCATGTCGCTCAGGAGCATGCATCTGAAAATCCTGAGATTCAACATGTCATCACCGATCAATTCTACATGGATGATTTAAATGACTCTCAGAGAGCAGAGGACAGTGTTCAACAGTTAAAGGCCGAAGGGAAGGGTAAACTCAACATCCGCAAGTCGCTGTCGAAAAAACCAACTATACGTGATCCGGAATAGATCCCACGCAACGGAGAAACGACCGTTCTCGGAACCACTTGGAATATTCGAAAGCGTCAAGAAGGTCGAGAGCAAAGATATTTTCTCAACTAAACGTAAAATCCTCGCCAAAACTGCATCGTACTATGATGTCTTTGGCATGTTGTCAGGCATCATCGTTCGGCCAAAGATGTTACTGCAGAAAATGTGGCGCTTCGATCTCGGTTGGGACACTCCGATAAGCCCTGAAAGTGACCTGTTTACCGAACTGAAAGCTATCAAACGAGATCTGACCGACGTCAGTGAACTCGAAATACCGAGATGTCTCATCCCAGAGAAGTATCAGTATAAACTTTTACCAAGTGTATCCCTTCATGGAGCTGGCGATGCATCCGAAGATATGACATAGTGGAAGAGGAAGATTCGGAGAGTTCGCTAGGAGTGATTATGTAGAAATTCGGATACCTTTCGGTCGAAGAAATAGTGATTTTAAGTTGTCGCGTTGTGACGAGTTTTTGCATGTTTGTGTGGTTCTTGGTGGAAGGCCTCCCCCAGTTATTTAGATCGTCCTAAGCGGACGTGAGCAACTTTATTCTTCATTGATTCATTTGGATCCGGGAGTGAGTGCTTGGTGAGATAGTAGACAGGTCCGGCAAGTTCAAATTTCCCGCCCGTATGACGTATCCGTATCGAATTTGCGTATGACGTCATCAGTTTTTGCCGTCTGTGCCATACGCATAAGGCACAGGCATAGGTATTCCGCAGTATTTCACGTTTGGAGAGCATTTGACACGGAGTTGCTGTACGTATGTGTTTTTCGGCTTAATTGCGGTATATTCAACCGATTAAAATCATCAATATGGTTTTACAGGTTGTGTAGATCACGTTTGATATGTTTGGGTTCGTGAAATTTGTAAATTTGATGAAGAAAAGAGTGATTTGCACAGACTTGGAAATGACGAAAAATCACACTGATCGCATGCATGCATGCATGCATTGCAGCATCTGAACTGCAGGCCTACTACATCACTGTGTATTACTGTGATGTACAGGCCCCCAATACACAGTGGACTGGTTGTATATGCATGGGGGATAGGCTAGCTAGAGTAGAGAGATGGATTGCCGCCCCCCCCCCCCCTGCGCCCGGCCCGGCTCCGGTCCGGGGGCTGGGATGGATCGAGAGCTAGTACCGGTAACTTTTTTTTTCATTCACTTTTACTTTTCAGACTTCACAGACAGCTTTCTTTTTTTTGGATCCAAACATGCTTACTGTCACCTTCAATAACGAGAGTGACATAATGCTAATGGTCGAGGCTGTTGCCCTGGACCCCTTCAACAACCCTGGGGAGTGGCAGACCCTTACTGATAATCTGAACAAGACACTAGGCCTTGAAGAAAAGTTGGCAAAAACACGGACATTTAAAGGCCATATATCAAGGTTTGAAAACATGCTTGATACTCATGAAATATGTTGAGGGTTAAAAAAACAAGATCCCAGACATTAAAAAAATTCTAATAATAAAGTCATTATTTAGTTATTTCAATTTTCAATTTTAAACTATTTGAATTTCCCACCACACACAACTTTAGATTAGTTCCACATGTGGCCGCTAGGGATTTTTTGATGACGTAGATCAGGTCAGTCAGAACAAAGCAAGATGGCTTCCGCATACAGTTCAGAGAGTGAGAGCAGTGAATTTGAGGATGTTTTGGTCGATACAGAAGGATATTTAAACGCTGAGCTGTACATGTTCGAGCCATTAATATCACTAGATCATAATGAGAGTGATCATTCGGATGAAAGTGATTAGAATTTGTGGTTAATCAATTTGCATGGCAGACCTGCCGATATAGCAAAGAAGACATTGATAGACGGTTGCAGATGCATAACATGTATGATTTTTGAACAGACTAATGTTGCACAATATTGTTTCGCCTCGTCAGTGTTGTATCGCCAGTTATGTCATGACGCTGAACTACTATTGAAAAGTGACGGTATTATGCACAATCATCTTGATGTGACGATATAATGCCGTGCAACGTTAGATAGGCCTAGATGTCAGATGACAATAATCTGTCATTGACAGTGGCTGTCACTGACACTGACCTGTGTCGCTGTCACCTTGCTATGGCTGGAACACAAGAAGACACTATGCGGTATCACAGGCCCCAATGGGGCCTACACATTATGTATAACAACCGACCTCAGCAGCCTCGGGCATTAAATGCAATTGACATGGTTGGAACAGCTGTTTTTAACAAGTGGCATTTAATATTCAGTTGGATGCAGATATCCGGCTTCATGTGATAATCCGTATCGATAAAGTGATCACTGCAAAGTTTGGCCGAAGGACCAGGCTACCAACACTCCAAATGTTTGCACTTCCGAATCCACAGCTTCCTCCTCTCTCGTTCAACTGGCTTTTGAAATTCATGAAAATGGGTCCCATCCGTCATTCGATTGTTCTTTGTGCTAGCCTTGACACAATTCGGAGCCACACAATACACCATAGTGAATGAAACACATTACTTCCAGGTGTGCATAATTAATTAAGGCCCTCCTGCTTTTATGATTGCATGACATGTACAGATGACCTGATCTACATCACAACTTTTGCTGAACCCGCCGCCTGGCTCTAACAAGCCAGTTGCTAGCCTGATCAGGTAATCAAGTTGTCAAACACATAATTGGCTATATCTTCAAAATGGATGGAGCTAATTGCATTTGGTTTTCTGTATTGTATAAAGTGTTAGGTACACTTTTGAAATCGTCTTACAGCAGAAAATGGCAAAAAACCTTGATATATGACCTTTAAGGAAAGAATTGAACGGCTCCTCAACCAGTGGCGGAAGGACGAGACCAAGTCCAAGAAAAAGTTAGTACCATTAAAATAGTAAACATTTAGTCGAGCAATTGTTTCCATGAATGCAAAAAAAATGTATTAGGCCTAATAGCCTGATGGTGATATCATACAATGGAGGCCATACTGTCATCAACTGTAAAATATGGTGGGAAAAGAAATATTCTAAAAAGACTACTAGTATTAGTAGATGCATATTGACTGGTCTGGAGAGTTGTTGCAAAGTGGAACCTGTCTTTGATAGATCTTCCATTTTCAGATCAGGAGAAAATGAAGAATATACAGAAAAAGAACAACTTCTCATCGACATTACTGGACTGTGTGAAGAAGCTGAATTGAAGAAGCAAACGAAGGAGAAAACTAGTAAAGCCAAGGACAGGGACCTAGTCGAAGCAGGAAAGGCAGTGCGGGAGGCTGCAATGCAGGCTATGGTGAAAAGAAAGGCAACGAAAACGTTAGAGCAATTACGTGGTATGTTATCCCACACATTATTTTGGTTGACAGACATTATAATCATTGAGAGTAGGCCTACCAGAGACCTTTTCAATTAACGGTAGTGCCAAAACAACTTGATTGCTAATGAGCGGCTCCTAGCCAAAACCCCAGTATATAGGCCTACTGCTCACTTATTAAAAAATACTAATACTAGTACTAAGTTCCCACATTTCAATTCCAGATTTAGAGTCAGATGAAAACAGCAGCAGCGATGACCGAACACCATCAAAGTCAAAGAAATGTAAGTAACCATGCCAACAAAATGTGTAGGGGCATACTGTAAGAAAAAAGAGCGTTAAAAAAATCAGGGTCGGGTGCCTTTCGTGGGACGATCACTAACTTTTTTTTTATGTGGCCTAATCAGTATACAATATACTTCCCTCTTCTTCAGCACGTAATACTAAAGCACCAGAAGCAGACCCCTTGATGGAACTCCTCAATCGTAAACTGGAGCTGGACACACAGAAGGAAGAAAGGCGCCGAGCAGAGATGGAAAATCAACAGCAAATGCTGAGACTTCTTATCGAGACCTTGAAGAAATGAGAGTGTGACTCACTGTGATCAATTAATGTCTGAACTGACTGATAATCTGGTAATCGTGGTATTAATGCTATGACCATGATATGTAGATAGAAAATGAAATTCAAGTTAGAATAAAAATTGTTACTTGTTAATGAAATTTATATTTTTAAGTTAGAATAAAATTGTTAATGTTAATGAATTTTATATTTTTGCATTGTGACTGTATAAGGGATCTTCTCAAAATAAACTTGAAGCCGAAAAGATGAAATTTTTTCTTGTAAGGGGAGGGGTTTTCATTTATGACTGAAAATTTCATCTGTCAATAACCTTCTGGCTTCAAATTTGAAGCCAAATGTCCTAATCTTTCATCTCTTGGAGGGGAAGGGGGGGGGGGGTTCACAGAGAGATGAAAAAATTTCACCTATTTGGCTTTAAGTTTATTTTGAGAAGGTCCCTAACAAAGACTCTGCATAAGGACGTGGCATACTATAGGAATTCTATGACCCCCCCCCCCCATCCCTCCAGGGGGAAGGGCAAATAACCAGGGGGAGATGTCGGAGAGAAATGTCCTGGTACCTTCTAAAGGCCCCTGAAATCCAAATTACGAAAATATACTGTCCCTGTATGTTCCATTAGAGTCCTCCGATTTCATTCATATAGGACATACAGTAGGTGCTCTCTTTGGGGTACTTCAGGATGCAATTAGTCTGCAGACTGATGGAACAGGAAAGTGTGCAGGATGAGAGGAGCTTCTATGAATGGAATCTGTTCAGATAATGGCACATACAGGGACGGTATATCTTTGTGAGCACAGCAATTGGCTGCCTTAGTTGAGGGACTGAAGCATCTGAGTATTTCAGCCCACTGCCAAATTCTGAGAAGAGCAAGAAAGAACAGACAAGAAAAAGAAGAAATGAATACAATATTTTTAGTTATGGAATTTTTTTTGAAAAATGAATTTATCTTAAAGGGTATTTGTACAAATATATGGACTTTCAGAACGGTTACAAAATTGAAGGCATATGGGTATGTGCCCTCTACTGAGAAGAATGGCAGTATTACATTATGTATCAGCTTTTCTCCAGTGTGAGTTGCACAATACATTGCAGTTTGGTCACTTGTAAGTAGATGGCAGCTCCGTAGCAGTAATCTGTTTCAAGATACTGGGTACCAACTGGCTGTAGATAGAGTTTCTGGTTTTTCTTAAAATCCACAAATGCCCAGTCCTTCACAACTTTGCCGAAAACCCATTCTACACATTGACGAACGCTTGACATTGAGCGATTGAATTCCCTTTGGTCGGGGGTGATTGCAGCACCTCTGTATGGTGCAATCAGGTGAGGCTTCAGAGGGTATGCTGGATCTCCATATATCCCAAGTGGCTCACCATCCCTCTCGAATTCCTCAATTGTGTCTAGGATCCTGCTTTCGCGAAGTAACGTAGCGTCGTGCCTCCGTCCCTCCATGGGACCAAACATGTTGGCTATCAAGCCATTTGGAGTTACAATCGATTGGTATTTCAGCCCATGCACTCGTTTGTGTCCATTGTAGAGAAGTCTCTGATTATACTTGGGACGACTGAGGGGCCTCACTGTTCCGTCAGTAAATCCCCATATATTGGTCATGGCCCCACCTTTCTCATGGATGGCATCTGCGAAATGTTCTAAATTGTCCACTCTCCATGGCTGCCTGAGATCTGTAAGGAGGTGGCGGTGGTTTTCAAGTATGAGATCTCCTACAGTGTTGCATATGATGGACAGGGCTGTTCGAGGCCGACCATAGTCTTTCTCCATCTCAATATAGTGCCTGCACGGGTAAGACATGCGCCTCAGGAACATACAAAGTCCTTCGAGGTCTGTGGTGACTGAGCGATCCTCACACACAATCTTCTCTGACAGCTGAATGGCTTGCAATAACCTGCAACGAATAGAAGAAGATACATGTAGTTGATTTGGTTGGACTAATAAAGTAAGGCCATAAAGTAGGCCTACAGGCCTGGTCATCCCAAGTCAGATAAAAACATGACCAGAATGTTTGTACCCCCATAGTAGCCCAACTTCAGCCCACTTTCCAGGTCCAAAAAAGTGGATGAATAAAAAGGAAGAACAACTCTCCACCTTTTTTTTACCAAATTATTCTGTGATTATCACTTCTTTTAGGCCCTCTACCCCTTGTATGCGACTCGTCAAGTGCCTAGCCCGTACACATAAACATCTACTGTCTACCAGCTGTCTACTTAGCCAACTCAACTACCATGTACACTACATGATGGAGTATGATGTACATACCTTGGGATATCGCGTTTCTCGAACCCAAAGTGGGGCTTCGCCTCTGCTTCGGACAGCTCACTGAAGTTGAATCTAGGGTATTTAGTGTAGACAGGTGCCCGGTATGTTGGTTGCCGGATCAGGTATGCTGTTATGAATGTATCATAATCAAATATATCTGATATTACTGCCTTTTCATGTAACGAATAATACCTAGACGAACGACTGATGGGCGCAGCCATGTTTCTTTTTTTGCTTCCGGTAAACTTTTTTTGCCCATTTCCGCGGAGGCGGCGGACTTCAAATGGTGGCACAGCCGGAACTGAAATGAAGTCGTACCCGTGACGTATCACGTATCACGTCGGTACGTCATTTCGATACGGATACGTCATACGTCACGTCCATTGCCGGACCTCTCTAGTGAGGTTTCGCAGCCTTACGAAATACGAAAACGAAGCACGAAATGCGTACCACATCACCAGTTTTTGCTGACTTCAATTCGTAAATAGTATTACGCAGTTCGCTACCGCAGTTTTTTATTAATTGATATCCAAGGATGACCCCATGATTCCTACACCTTCTTCATTATCAGATGAAGCAAATGACGAAGCATCCGAACTATAATCGCTAATTGAATCGCCGATGTCGCTAGAACTGCTGTATCCATCCATGTTTGTTTTTTGTTTGAATGCAAGTTGGGCACATCTTTATACGTCATCGCCTGTTGTAACATGATACCTTTTGCGACATACGCCATCTGGCGATCTCTGTCATCACTAGATAATAAATGATGTTTTACGTTACCCGATTTATGGTGTCCTGGTCCATTTATGATACGCGGTACCAGAAGTCGAAATAATCTAGAATTATCGCTCCTCTAGAAGCTAAGAAATAGCATAACGATGGAGCACATAAAGCCGCCGACTCCTCTGAAGTTAGGCAACGGTAATATCGCTGATGCATGGCGTAAATTCAAAGAACAATTTGACTGGTATCTGCAGGCTGTAGATGCGGCCGCGGCCAATGATGCTCGTAAAATAGGCTTACTGTTGACCGTAGCAGGCATTGATGCACAAGAGCTCTACCGTACATTTACATATGGCATTGATGAGGACAAAGCCAAGTTTGATACTGTGGTAGCCAAGTTTGCAGCTTTCTGTAACCCTCGTAAAAACGAGATCTACGAACGATTTGTTTTTAGAACCAGAGAGCAGCAGGAGGGGGAAACCTTTGAACAATATTTGACTGATGTACGGGTCAAGGCCGATACTTGCTATTATGGTGCTCTAAAAGAGGACCTGATACGAGATCAACTTGTGGTCAGACATTAAATTAAAAGAAAAATTGTTAAGAACACAAGACTTGACTCTGGAAAAATGTGTGTCGATTTGTCAAACGCAGGAAACTTGCCAAGAACAGATGAAAACGGTCAGTGCTAGTGGGCAAGCTGAAGCAAAAGAGCAGGCTGTAAAACGCACTAAACCTAATTCTGGAAAACCCCGAAGTTTCGGCAGTAAACCTGACTCTAAAGCTAGTCATGCTGGTAGTTCAGGGAAGAAAAAGCAGTGGCAATCGGGCGGTTCGAATAAAGAGACTGGGATGATCAATAACTGTAGTCGCTGTGGCTATAGCCATGCCAAGGACAAATGTCCAGCGTGGGGGAAAACCTGTGCAAAGTGCCAGGGGAGTAATCACTTCGCTTCAAAATGTAGGTCACGCAAAGTACAAGCGGTCGGTACGGATATAGGGGCAGACTCAGAAGATTTCTTTGTGGGGGCCGTCGACAGAGTTGACCGCAGTCGGTATGAGTGGATCACCCCGGTAGTAATCAACGGAACATTGACGCCACTCAAAATTGAAAGTGGCGCACAAGCAAATATTCTCAGTGTGAATGACTTTCGAAGTCTGAAAAATCAACCAAGATTGTTCGATAGTCACATGAAACTTCGAGCCTACAACAACTCAACGATCGCGACACGTGGGATTTGTTACGTAACGGTAACACTTCAAAATGGTGAAACGAAGACGGGAGTCCGATTTGTAGTCGTGAATGGAGCTGGAGCACAATCGATTCTTGGTGTCAGTGATAGTGAACGGTTTGGATTGGTAGCTAGGGCAAGGGATGTTCATAAAGTGTTTTGCATCAGATCCAAAATGGAGGCCAAAGGTAAAACCGATGAAACCAAAGCAGAGGGTCTCACCAAGGACCAGATTCAAACTGAGTTTTCTGATCTCTTCAAGGGGATTGGTTGTCTCGAAGGGAAAGTCAGCATTAAATTAAAATCCGATGCCTCGCCAATCGTGTACGCCGCTCGAAAGGTCCCAATCGCACTTAGGGACAAGTTTAAATCAGAACTTGACAGGCTTGAGCAGCAGGGTATAATTGAGAAAACTCAAGGCCCTACTTATTGGGTCCTACCTTTAGTCTTAGTCGAAAAGGCTAATGGCGCTCTGAGAATCTGTATGGATCCGTTAAAATTGAATGAATATGTGTGTAGAGAGCATTGTCACTCACCTCCCAGAGAGGTCTGAAATACAAAGTGATATGGCAGGTGCGAAATATTTTTCGAAGTTAGATGCTTCACAAGGGTTCTACAACCTTCAGTTAGACGAGAAAAGTTCTAAGCTCTGCACAGTGGCGACTCCGTTTGGCAGATTTTCATTCCGTCGCATGCCCTTTGGCATAGCTTGTGCACCTGAGATCTTTCATGCGAAAATGGCCCAGTTTTTCGAAAGCATGGATGGTGTTAAAGTGTCAATGGATGACATCGTGATTTATGCAAAGACGAGGGCAGAACATGATAAAATTCTAAGGAGAGTGTTGGACATACTGCGCAAAGCAGGAATTAAGCTCAACTTGAGCAAGTGCGAAATCGGTGTTACGGAGTTGACATTACGCGCAAATAGAGAAGGAACTTCTTGGTATTGTTTTCGCCACCGAAAAGTTTCACGAATACGTGTATGGAGCATCTGTGATCGCAGAAACTGATCATAAACCGCTAGTGGCGCTGCATGCTAAAACTCTGTGTGATCTCACGCCAAGATTACAACGTCTAATGTTGAGGCTTCGCCGATATGACCTCAAATTAGAATATCTCCCAGGTAAATTCCTGATCGTGGCAGATACCCTGTCGCGGGCCTTTCCGGCTGAAGTTCCGAAAAGTAGTGCAACGGAGAAAGAAATAGAACTGCATGTAGCCTTGGTTAACTCCGCGCGTAGCTTTAGTGACCCAATGTGGGAGAAGATAGCGTTAGCAACAAAAAACGATGAGACTTTAAACGTGGTTCAGAAAGCCATTTTCAATGGTTGGGACAATCATAGATCATTAAAGCCATACTATCACTTTCGTGAGTAACTGACTGTAATTGATGGGGTGATAGGTCGAAGAGGAAGAAGAGGACCAAGTTAAAAAGCTACTGACCGATTGGATGTTTCTAATCGAACAAGGGGTTGACAAGAAACCCAGGACCAAGAAAAAGGATGCTGATGGCAAAAAACTGGAGGCCAAGGGGCTTCTCATTAGGGAAGCTGCTATGCGGGCTTTGAAAAAAGGTCAATACAGGTTGTGCCCTTTTTTTCTGGAATTAAATATAGAACACTGCAGGAAAAGCTTTGATTGGATATTTTTCTAATTTTCTTTCATAATATTTTAGAGAACACCCACGACAACCCTTTTGAAGGAGATGCCCCCGAAGAAGACGAGACCGCGACTGATCCAGAAGATAGTGCAGGACCACAGCGAACACCTACCACACGCAAGAGAAAAATGCGGTCAGATGTAATTGAGTACTTATCCGAAAAGGACGAAAAGGATGACCGTTTGCGCTTAGAGGAAATTCGATTCAAGGAAAGGGAGTTCGATAAGGAGGCAGAATTGCATGAGAAAGAACTCAAACTTCAAAGAGAACGACTTGAAAAGGACAGTAAGTTGCATGAAGAGGAGCTAAGTTTAAAAAAAGCTAAGTTGGACTTGCAGCGTGAGCAGCAGATGGAAATGACCAAGCTTATGATGGTCATACTTTAAAAAGAACCCTGCCTAAAACTTTCTTCTATAGCATCATGTCCCGCAATTGCAGTGCTGGTAATCCTGTTAAGCATATGTTTGGGCAGTAACATGGTTACCCAGGTAAGGTTTCATTGGCTAATTTTTCAACTATACTTCTACTGGTTCTTTTTATAGGTAGTTTTTAAAATAAACTTTCAAATGTATCGAATGTCCACGATGCAAATGAAACATCATTCAGTATTTAACATAAGGTGCATACCAATCTCGTTCGTTTGAAAAATTGGCAAGTGAAACATTTCCTTGGACACCCATGGAATGAATACTAACTGCTTCTTTAAAACAAGTGAATGTTACATAAATTTCACTCTTAGAACTTCTTAAGGTTTCATCGAAGGGGGCGGCCATTTTGCTAGCATTTCAAATTTTAAACTAAGTGCAACTCCTTTAAATAGAAGTGAAGGCACATTTAAAGAATGGGAATCTGTTTTCTGACATATAAACAACATCCTTGAAATGTGAGATACGTCTTTTGTCCAAGGATAAACCGTGCATTGAAAGAATTCATGGGCCAGTGGAACAATCATCCAGTGAGAAATTGTAGAAATCGAAGTGCAAATATGATGTGGGTCCAAGGAATGGTGCAACACCCAAACCTTTTGGAATTAGATGATAGCAATATCGAGCTAAATGATGAACAAGCTCCTCTCCCTGACCTCCAGACAAATAACAATGTTCAGGTGCCTGATATTTCATTGAACATATCGGATGAAACATGGAGCCAGTTGAGAATCAGGTAGATCCACTTGCTGAAAATCAGAGCCAGGGTATAAATCTGTTTTTAGAAGCAGCTTCAATTCTTGGTCATAATGTTAATTTGGGAGTAGACCAAAACGTCCCTTACAAGAGAGGTTTTATGGGTTGGTTGTATACACAGCACCACGCCCTGAATTCTAGCCACAACATTTCGTCGGGAGAGCCTACCCTTAGCCACTTGTGGAGGATTCATTGATCAAAGCTCCCAGGCAAGACCAATCGTCTCTTATCGCCGAACAGCCAGACACTGAGGCACAACCAAAACTAACTGGCTAAGATCTGAGGCATCGCCCTCCAACAACATGACATGACTGAGCTGGTGACAGGACCATATAAATTGACAAAGAGATATTTTCTATGAACATGAATTCTATTATTTGTACATGTACTCAAAAATTAAGATACCGTATGTAAAATAAACATTTTAAGATGATTACTCCTTTTAATGATACAACATGTCAATGCACTTGTTAATTTTGCAGATCAGCTGGGACCGCAAAGACAGCAAAATTTAATAAAAATGTCCCAGGTTAGAGTAGTATGAAATTTGAAGTGTTTGGCGCCATTGATGTCGTCATTGGCGCCAAAACTATTTCTCTTGACCTCGATTCAAATAAAGCAATTTCAAATCTAAATCTAAACAATAGAATTAGCTACAAACATATGTTATGAACTTAATCGAACTTATAAAGATGATACATGGTTAAGAAACCACACAAATATCGAAATGCAAGATTATTTTTGAGGAGGACTAATTCAGCCAATTCACTCTGCCACCTGCGCGACCTCGTCACAATCGTCATGTGGTGACGACTCGGATTAATTTTTCAATATTGGGTTGTCGAATGGCCTTAGAGGGACTACGTCCGTCCATCAACCTCAACGTCCCCAGTAGCCCCTCTTATGTTTAGAGTGGTCCATTGTGCTATCGTCAATTCGTCATCAATTTGTGTGGTCACGTGAGTCTTGAATGGTCACTTGAATCTTGCATAAATATTTTCAAACTTGAATAAATTATGTTCAAGATGTTGAATATATATGCAATACCTTTTAAATTTTGCTTCAAGAATAACTTTTTTTTTGCATGTACTGTATAGTACAGTAGAGGTTTCGCTATCCCGTCCGAGCACCAATCTGCCGAGAACGGTTCTCCTTCCCGTTCCCGTTCTTGGAAACGTAAAAAACGGTTTCACATTCCCGCCCGACATCCGATACGCATCAATAGATGGCTGCACTGTTCACTGTCATGGAAACAATAACCATGGCGCGCAATTTGATCAACATTGCAATTGAGCATGAGGATGACGATTTATTACAGTTTGCGATGGACCATTTGGCTTACGAAAGGAGAGAGAGTAATTATAACCCAAACTGGCCTCGTTTTAACCTAAACAAACTCAGCGATGCTCAGTGTCTTGCAAAATTTCGCATGCATGCAGTGTACGTGTGTGAGTGAGCTCGCTTTGGGTGGTGCCGTCCGCTGGCTCAATCTTGGTTATCCTCAACTTTTATCGACTTTTCAAACAATTGTATAGTTGCCTGATGATTTATTGTGTATAAAAGGGTTGTCTTACCGCAAGTGTATCCCACATATTTGCCATATTTGCTGCAATTGTATCTCAGTTGATCTTGATCAGTTCTCGGGATGATCAAGCAGGAACCAAGGCCTGAATGACGGAATTCGATTTCGAGAACGGGGAAACCTGCCCAAAAATTGATTACGTCATACGCATAATCCCCGATTCCCGGGGAATTTCTCGGCGGAACGGGATAGCGAAAACTCTCTATCCAAGAAAATAGCACCACTTCGGGATTTTCAAGGCCCGGCGTCTTCTCCCGAGTCTATTCACCAGAGGTAACCAATGAGTGACTTCGCTGGCCCTTGCAGTCGGTCGGTAACAAGTGACAGCTCAGCCTAGCTGTCACGGTTACGCTACACCACTTATTACCGCAGCCCTATTGATTCGTAGTGTTGTGGGCCTACTGGTCGATGAGTGTGCATGTGGAATGACATAAATGGTAAGGCCACTCGCCGACCGTTTATACAGGTTGTCTCATAAAACTGAAGCACTTTTTAGATTGATCCAAACCCCTAAAAAAAAGTCCTCATTAAAACTCTGAAGGAAAATCTATGACACTTGCATTAGTAAAGCAAAATGAGATTCAGGCAATGATAGTAGTCACGAAATTCCGAAGAAAAACGAGGAGCTCATCCTCTGTTTTTCTACAACCCTCTATTTTTGTTGCACTTTGTAGATTTAGACTCCCTAGGCCTACGTGGCAGAAAACAGAATCGAAGTTTCTAGGATTCGTGGTTTTCTTGTGTAATTCTAGGGCCTCTTAAGACTATAAATGAAGCCCCACTGAGGGTACCCACATTGCAGACAACCTGTGCGACAATGGATGCTGTAGAGCCGCTGAGAAAATGACGCCGACGCTACACCGTGACAGAAAAACTTGCCTACCTAAGAGACCTGGAGGAGGCACTGGTGAACGGTACCATGCGCAGTATGAGAGAGTTCGCCGCCTACTATAACATCCCCTGGGAGACGTTTAGAAGGTGGAATCTCGAGGACCTCGAGCAGAAGCAAGAACAAGGGCATGGCCGGAAGAAGACGGTGATGGAGCCCAGTGATCCGTTCTGGTCACAGGTTGAGGACCAGCTTTACCAATGGCTGCAGCAGATGAGAGAGCGTCGCCTCACAGTCTCCGCTCTCGACATTCAAGATAAGGCGTTGGTAGTGTGGCAAAGCTGGTGGAATGAGTTCGCCCAAGATGTCAGAGAAGGGATTCAGCATTGTCGCCCACAGCTATGAGATTTCAACGCGTCCATAGGCTATGTGGAGTGCTTGATGAAGAGACGCCACGTGTCCCTACGGAAGGTGACCAAGAATACAAGGACCGTCCCCGCTGATGCTGCTGCAAGGATCCAGACCTTCCTGTAACAGAATACATCTTATATATTATTTCTGAGTTGGCGAAATTTGTGGCGCAAACTCTGTAGTTATTTGGGCACCAAGTAGGACGAAATTTGGTTGAAGTCATGATTAATGGCTACAAATGAGGACGGTATAGTGAAAAGAAGATAAATATGTTCGAAAGGCGCTATTTTGTCGTGTATTTTGATGTGGGCCGTGCTGTCGTCTGAATCTACCAACGCCATATTATGTCTCAAGTGTCCAGAACTGTCACGCCATCTGAGGTAACTTCATGGAACCAAAGTGTTGCTCAGAAAAACGTCGGCAGTGCGTGAATTTTCTGTCACACCATCTGTGAGTAGTTGGTAAAACTAGAGTGGCCACGTCAATTTCAACGGAGGTGTCTTCGGCAATTTGGAGCGATTCCCGGGTTCGTGTGGAATTACACCATCAGCCACGTCGATTTCTCTGAACCGCGCACCGATCATTTATAGCATTCACTTATTGTCAATTCAGGTGAGTTGTTGGCCTAACAGACAAAAGTACCGTGCAACGCTTGATCATTTTGTGTTTTTTCTTCAGTAAACTAAATTCAACTTAGTCGATTGTCGGCGTACGCAGGCCATACATGCGAGTCTGAAAACTGATCGATTGTCGGACGTAGGCAGGCCGAGCATTGTGGAAAGTAGATCGGTACATAAGTGATTGTCGGACACACGGAGCGAGCATACGAGTGTCTTTTTGCCCACTGGGCCCCTATGATTGATACATCTAGGGCCTATCGACCCCAGTTAGTCCTATCCATTCCATATCGTATCGTTCCATCATGCCAGATCGACTCCCACTTACCATGCAGTCTTTTTTCCAGACTATTTCATCAGCTGCCCTGCTCTCCGCCCTGCTCTCTTTCGTGATCCAACCAAGATATCTTCCCTGCACCCAAACCGTAGGTATTTTTTATTGGCACATGACATTATAATGTTGGAAGCTACTACTGTGTTGGACGCTACTGAGACAGAGAGTATTTATACTGTATTGTTTTAGAGTGATTAGCAAAGCTTTTGTTTGAACTTTGGTGCACCAGAACTTGCATACCCAGTTTCCAAATTCTTTTCCATTTATTTCAGATGGCTTCGTTCAGCGCTCCACTCCCCAATCTTATAGACATGACAACTGCTCTAGACAAGAAAATAAACGAGGTCAGTAAACGGTTTATCGCCCAGCTGGCGTTGGTGCAGGTTGGTTTGTCCGATATGGACAACGAGGCAGCCAAAAACCCCATGAAGAAGCGATCGAATGCACAGTCGGTCCAAGCAATAGCTGAAATTCGGGACTGAATTCCTTCAACAAACAACAGACCTCCTTGATGATGTTACGACCCTAGCAAGAGAGGCTCGATACAACATTCAAGCTAAGAAAAATCTAATGGTTAAACTAGATAGAATGGGACGTCAAGTAGCCCGCCTACCTGCGATGCTAACTAATGCCGCCATGAGTGCCCCAGTAGAATCTGCTCCTAGGCAAGGTGCCTCAACATCCACCCCAATGAAACGTAAATGTCTCGCTGCATCAGCTGCCTCCACATCGTCACCATCCAAACCTCAGTTGGAGTTTGATCCCTTTGCTGACGCTATGGACGATGATTCCATCAGTAGCATCTTCGATGCATCTATGGAAACACTCGATGCCAACACGACCACTGACATGACTGATGCCATTTCTGAAGAGGCGGCTCTGGCCTTGGTGAACAGTGATGACAAGGATTCAGACAACAACAATGCCAACACAGACATTTAATTTCTTCTAGATTGCTTCTTCAAGATTCAGATTAATGCTACTATGTGCATACAGTTTTGCAACACTGGGAAAGCCCTCCCATTTCCTATCAAGCCCGTTCCCTCCTAATTTTAAGAACAACAGTTGGGGCTTCAATTTCATGTAGAAAGCAGGTTGAACTTCAAATTCCCAAATTTCAAACTCACAGAACTGTTTACCTCCAAACATACTATACTGAACCAATGTTGCAAAACTTATGCATAGTATTGTACATAGCATCCACAAGTTAACAAACACTTCTTTTCAATTTTTTGTATGAAATATTTTAGTAAATAAATCTGATTGCAATCGAATGGTGGTTCTTCTTTTAACACCATTCATCAAGCACCCTTGAGTCACCCCAAACAATCAATAATTAACGAAAATGAGGAAGTAAATACAGTCCTGCTGACCACTTCCCCAAATGATAATCATTAAAATCCTTTGAATTGAATACACCTAATTACCCCAGTACGCATATTTCAGGAATAACTGCTCAATATGCCCAGACGAAGCAGGACACCCCAAGTAACAGGTGAAGCCAAACGCCGTCGGAACCGTCTCAACCAGCAAGAACGCCGTCGACAGCCACAACAGCAACAACAAGAACCCCAAAGGTTTATCGCCCGTCAATTCCCATCGCAGATTGAAACTTTCAGACTTGGTCCTATGAGTGAAACTTGCAAAGACTGTGCTGCATTACGTTTCAGCTCTGAAAACTTCAACTGTTGCCACAATGGTAAAGTCTCATTACCACCATTGCCTCCATATCCGCCTGAATTACAAAACCTCTTCCTGGCAAATGATGCACAGTCCAAAAACTTCATGGAAAATATTCGCCAGTACAATAGTTCTGTCTCATTTGCCTCATTTGGTGGGCATGTAGTTCGCCCTTCAGGACGTGGCCCATACACATTTAGACTTCACGGACAGCTGTACCATGGAGCAGGCTCTTTACATCCTCCAGACGATACTCCACACACTTACAGCCAACTGTACATACTAGAAGCCAGTCAAGCAATCGAAGGGCGACTACAACAACCACCAAATGCAAATTGTCGTCAAGATGTCATGGCTACACTGACAACGACCCTTGACGCCATCAACCCCTACGCAGCCGCGTACAGACATATGCATGAACTTGAAGAGGAGCAGACACTTGCAGCACAGCGGAACAACACCCCAATCCCTACTGTAACAATGAATATCATGCGCGGCCATGATCAGCGCCGCTACAATAATCCAACCCGTATGGATGAAGTTGCAGCTGTTTTCGTGTCGCCAGATGGAGCCCCACCTGCCAATCGTGATGTTTTGGTCTACCCAAAAGATCATAACCCAAGTAAAATATCATATTTATCGGGGAACATTGACCCCATGGTTTACCCACTATATTTCCCACGAGGCGCTTTAGAGTGGTATCCTGGTATGCAACACACAGCAGAGAGGGCAACTGATCGGTACTGCAAAATCTCTTGCTTGCAGTTTTATGCCCACCGACTTGCTGTAAGAGCTGGCTTCAATGCTATATTCTATGGTGCAAAACTTTTCCAGCAGTATGTCGTTGATGCATATGTCCGCACAGAATCCACAAGAATTGGCTGGATACTACAAAACCAGAAGCAGCTGCGAGTGGAAATGTACCAAGGCCTTATGGACCACATCAATAATCAAGCTGCTGAAGAAAACCGTGCCCCAGGCAAAATTGTCGTCCTCCCTTCATCATTTCAAGGTTCTCCTAGATGTATGCAACAAAATTTCCAGGACGCCATGGCCATTGTATCCAAATATGGAAGACCAGATCTTTTTCTCACATTCACATGCAACCCCAAGTGCAAAGACATCATAGATGCATTACAACCAAACCAGCAACCTCATGATAGACCAGACATTGTCAGCAGAGTATTCAAGCTACATTTAAAGGAACTGCTTCATGACATTCGTAACAACCATTTCCTTGGAATCCCAATCGCCTACGTTTATGTCATTGAATTTCAAAAACGGGGTCTACCTCACTGCCACCTATTAATCATATTGAGCGAAGAAAGTAAGCTCAAAGAACCAGCTGTCATTGACTCCCTCATATCTGCAGAAATACCAGATCCAGACTTACAACCAGACTTATTCAACATCATCAAAACAAGTATGGTTCACGGTCCATGTGGTGCCCTTAACTACGCCTCTCCCTGTATGGTTGACGGCAGCTGCTCCAAAGACTACCCAAAGTCTTTCCAAGAACAAACAGCACTAGCAGTCAACGGATATCCCCTGTACCAAAGGCGAGACAATGGCCGCACTATCGTTATAGGAAACAAAGAAATTGACAACAGGTGGATTGTCCCATACAATCCCTATCTTTCCAAAAAGTACAATGCTCACATCAACCTTGAGAAATGCACTTCGATTAAGTCTGTCAAATACCTATTGAAATACGTGTACAAGGGCCATGACTGTGCAAACGTCAGACTTACTCAGACAAATGAACTAACACACGATGAGGTTAATACTTTCATTGACACCAGGTATGTCAGTGCTCCTGAGGCATTCTGGAGGCTATCTGAATTTAAACTCCATGAACAGTCGCATTCAGTATATAGACTAGCCATACACCTACCACAACAGCAGCCAGTTTACTTCCAACGAGGCGCCCATGAAGAAGCAGCACAAGCAGCGCAAGAAAAAGACACCATGCTCACAGCCTACTTCAGAGTCAACAGCAACCAACCAACACCATACCTATACACAAAGTTCCCACTTCACTATGTCTGGAATAAAATCAAAAAGATCTGGACTCAACGAAAACAAGGAGGGGACAAGGTTTTGCCACGAATATACTCAGTTAGTCCCAAAGATTCAGAGAAGTACTGCCTGCGCATTCTCCTCCATCATGTTCCGGGTGCCACAAACTATAATGACCTCAAAACAGTGGACGGTGAAATAATGGAAACATTCAAGGATGCATGCATACGTCGACAGCTTCTAACAGATGATAGGGAATGGGACCATGCCATGACTGAGGCCACAACCTTTCAAATGCCACAACAACTTCGCACCCTCTTTGCTACAATCCTGATCTACTGCAACCCACAAAATGCTCTCCAGCTCTGGGAAAAGCACAAAGATGCAATGACAGAAGACTTCCTGGACCTCCACCACTTGCCACCTGACAGAGCAGATGACAGAGCCCTTGCCCACATCAGCACCATATTAGAGCAGAACAGTTTGACATGTAGTCACTTCGACCTTCCCGAACCAAACACAAACCCAGAGGTACCAGATTTGCATACTGTTCCGGAGTACGACTTGGAACATGAGCGTAAGGAAGCAACAAGACTGTGTAACATGCTCAACACAGAACAACGCAAGTTTGTCGACCAGATCCTTCAAGACCATTCAGACATCACCAGTCACCAACAACAGAAATGCAGAGCATACTTCCTAGATGGCCCAGGGGGAACAGGCAAAACCATGTGCTACAACACGCTCATTGCCAGCCTCCGCGGTCAAGGAGAGGTTGTTGCACCATGCGCTTGGACAGGAATAGCAGCCACCCTACTGAAAGGAGGACGTACCGTCCACAGCCTGTTTAAACTTCCAGTGCCTGTTCTAGACAACAGTGTTTGCAACATAAAACCAACTTCCAAACATGCCCAATATCTTCGGAAAATGGCAATGTTCATCATTGATGAGGCATCCATGATTCCATCCAATGCCCTTAAAGCCATAGACAGGATGCTCATAGATATCACAGAGACAGACATTCCATTCGGAGGCAAAATTTTCATCCTAGGAGGAGACTTCCGACAAGTCCTGCCCGTTGTTCCGAGGAAGCCACCAGCAGTCATTGTGGAAAATTGCCTCAAGCGCTCACCTCTGTGGCCAATATTTCAGATACACCACCTCACGAAGAACATGCAAACTCAGCACAATGAACAGCACTTTGCAGAATGGTTACTTGCACTAGGGAATGGACATTTACACTACAACCACCCGGATATTCAGAACTGCATACAAATACCACCAAAATGTCAAGTGGTCACACAAAATATTGCAGACGAAGTGTTAAGCAACATACAAAATCCAAGACTTCTAACAGACACTGTCATCCTCACTCCCACCAACGAACATGCTCTTCGAATAACAAAAAAACTCTACACAAGTGCAGACAAGATCGTATGCGAAGATGAACGCGAAGCCCTACAGTATCCACTGGAATTCCTCAACTCGATCACACCCACAGGCATGCCACCACACAGACTGCTTTTGAAACCAGGCGTCATCATTATGCTCCTCCGTAACCTGGACATCAAGAAGGGCTTATGCAATGGAACAAGACTTATAGTCAGACACCTCCCCACACACGTTATAGATGCAGAGATTCTCACTGGTGCCAACAAAGGCGATTATGTGCTTATACCAAGGATTAAATTGGCCCCTTCAGATGCTCACCTGCCCTTTATTCTAGAAAGAACACAGTTCCCAATCAGAGTCAGTTACTGCATGACAATCAATAAAGCACAAGGCCAAACCTTCGACAAAGTAGGATTGTACCTTCCAACCCCTGTCTTCAGCCACGGACAGCTCTACGTAGCTTTCTCAAGATCACGTCGCTTCACAGATATAACAGTACAAATCAATCCCACAACAAAACAAGGCTTCCACAATGAGAATGCAATCACCCAAAATGTTGTCTACCAAGAAGTACTTTAAAACTCGAGATCTAAAGAACAACCGCCAAATCCACAACTTCTGCAAGTCAGACCGACAACCCCTTTGCACATAACATTTCCCCCATCACTACAGCCCTCATTTACCCAGCAATCGCGCAGAGCGCGGGTAGTGCTAGTTGTCATTATGTTATGCTTACAGTAGAGACATCTCGTATTAACTAATGTAACTGCCTAAGTGTATTCTTCTTTACGTTTCACAGTGGCGTCATTCTGCATATCTCAAATCAACATGGTCAGGAGATTGTCCAACATCTCTACACTACACTTGACCAGCAGACAATGAGTGAACTTGTCCAGATGTGATGTGCCACTCTTACTCTTCATGTACGCCTGATCATCAAACACGCATTGGCAACTCGCGTCTTTTCCTTCTTCGGCTCCGAGCCGCTAAGGATCATGGATTTGACGGCCAGCCAGTCGTTGAGGATACGCTCCAACGCTCTGCGACTGAACCGTGGAGGTTCAAGGTCTTGTTCTGGCATCTCATCATCAATATCAGTGACCGGCATCTTCCTGGCCAAACTCGTTCTCGACGGCCTGTACTGCTGCTGCTCGACGAGCTGACGTCCAACAGTCTGCACCAGGAACAACAGGATGTTCTCACTGCGGCTGTTGGGGAGTTTGACTAGTAGTGTTTCCATCAAGAGACGGTTGAGGAGGTCATAGCGTACGGTCTGGTTACCCACAAAAAGTATGACATAGCAGTTGGCATACTGGTTGACCTCATGACGCGAAACCATAATGCAACAGACACTGACATTCTCGATAAAATCCGTCACCATACCAAATCCGACAACAACCTTCAAATCCTGAAGGTCCTTGTTGTAAATGGATGGCCTGAAACTAGAGATAGTTGCCCAGCAGAGGTAATTGACTATTTTATATATATACGTTTATATATACGTTTATTTCATACTCATCAGGTACAATAGAAGTGCAAGGGTGCGTTACAAAGAAGGGTGCATTACAATTTTGAATATGCAATTTGCCTACCTATGTAGGAAAGTCAATTAACACATAGTTCAAACACTACCCCATCAATCTCCTCCCTCGTTAAAATATCAAGGCCTGTATCCCTGCCACTCATCAATTCCCTAATTTGACCCGCAACCCCCTTCTGTTCTTCATTGTCGTAACTGTCCCTCTCGCCCTTTACAACATCCCTTGTCATCGAACACTTACTTGGTAGCTCATACCTATCCCACCTGTATTTAGATACTAAGTAGTTAAAGCTTTTACCAATAGAGGACCGGCTCCCATTCTTAATAATTCCTTTACATAATCTTAAATACCTGTTATTGGACACAAACAAATTTACAAAATATTTGATAAAATGCTTTTCAATCTGTGATTGCACTGAAACATCATCTACAATCAGTGGAAGCAGAGCACTGTGTGTTCTTATGGTAGACATAGTAATTTTCTGATAATTTTCTCCATGTAACAAAAACATCTTCAACGCCATTAAAAGAAAGATCCCAGCCCTGATACCCATATAACGACATGCAGTAAGACTTGAATAACCGGTACTTGACAGGATAGCTCGCAAATCTAAATTGTGAAATTAGAATATTAGTTCTTTTAGTAAGATTATTAACGGCAGCCTGAACCCTATTCTTCATAGTTGACTGCCCCAGAAGAGTGCCAAGATGAATTACATACAAAGAAGGCCGAAGTATCGCCCCTTGAAAATAAACCTCAACATCAACAGCCCCAGTGTCTCCAAAAATGAGAAATTTACTTTTAGTTGCATTGAAAGTAATCATATACTCTATAGAGTACAGAGACGCAACTCCTAGCATCTTATTTAAAGCATAAACCGTTGGGGCCAAAATCACCACGTCATCCGCATATGCAAAAGCTCCGACAAAGTACATTCCATTGTAACACCCGACCTCAGACTTAGTAAGCGCAAACAGAAGTTCATCCAGGTTAATCCAGGCTAAATAAAACTGGCGACAACACACCCCCCTGTTTGACTCCATTTCTTGCGGTAAACTCATTAGACATGTGATTTCCCCATTTAACCCTTATCTTTAACTACCGCGAGGACGTTAGTGTTGAAGATGGATTTCTGTTCAAATGCGATCGAATCATTATACCAAACTCTTTCCGAAAGGACATTCTCAAATCGGTCCACCAAGGACATCAAGGCATCGAAAAATGCATCCTCCACGCAAAACAATCTGTGTTTTGGCCCGGACTGACAAACGAAATTAAGCAATTAGTGTTACAGTGTAGCACTTGCCAAGCGCATTAGAACAAGCAACAACCTGAGCCATTGAAACCACATAGTATCGCACAATATCCATGGCAGAGACTTGTATCAGATTTGTTTGAGCACAATCGAGTGCATTACTTGCTATATGTGGACTACTATTCAAAGTTTCCAGTGATAAGACGACTAGGGAAGCCACTTAGTTCAGAGACAGTAATTGCATTTACCAAGTCTGTAATTTGCGAATACGGAATACCAGAAGAACTTGTGTCTGACAAATGTCCGCAATATGATAGCTATGCATTCGAATCATTCTGCGCTTCTTATGGAATCTAACACACAACGAGCAGTCCTCACTATCTCCAGAGCAACGGCATGGTAGAAAAGTGTGTACAGACTGTGAAATGAAATGGCCAGGGCCATTGTGCTCACCTCATGTGGAGGAAAGATGGATAAAGAGCATGGTATTGTGTCATGTAGTGTTAGGTTTGATGTAGGTCCAAGCAATTACAATTTCCCCAAAATGGCCAATTTACAGTACATTCGACCTCTGTGACCTTGAAAAGTAGGTCAAATCAAAGAAGACCCGGGTGACACATTGAATGGTTGTTAGAATTAGATGTACCTATGATATAAAATTGGTGCCAATCGGGCAAGTAATACTAGGAATAATGGCATTTTGAAGAATTTAGGATTTGGCCCCCTCCCTGGAGGCCAAACGGCAAATCAGATCGCACCAAACTTTGGTACCTGAGATCACCTGACCAAGGGGTACATGTGTACTTAATTTGTGATCAATAGTCATTGCAGTTAAGAAATGTGCCATAGTTAAGGCCTGACGGCCAATTTATGCCATTTGACCTCTGTGACCTTGACAAGAAGGTCAAATTAAAAACCTGTGTGACATATACTGTATGGTGGTTAGATGTACCCTTGATATCAAATTGGTGGCAATCGGGCAAGAAGTTAAGGAATAATCACATTTTTAAGGTTTTTGGATTTTGCCCCCTGGTGGTCAAGTGGTGAATCATATTGGACCAAACTTCGGTCCCTGAGATTACCTGACTAAGGGGTAAATGTGTACCAAATTTGGGATCAATAGTCATTGCAGTTTAGAAACGTGCCATCGTTACATCCTAACGGCCAATTTACACCATTTGACCTCTGTGACCTTGAAAAGGAGGGCAAATCAAAAACCCGGAGGATATATGATGCACCTTTGCTAGAAGTACCTACCATATTTTTTTCAAAATTTCCCGACTACTATTAAGGGAGATATTGCATATTTTCACTTTTAACGTTTGGCCCCCCTGGTGGCCAAACCATGAAACGAATCGGACCGAAACTTGGTCTCCAAGGTGTCATTACATAAGGGTACATGTGTACCAAGTTTCAACTCAATAGCTCTAACAGTTACGAAACGTGCCCTGCTAACGGACGACGGACGACGACGACGACGACGACGACGACGACGGACGACGGACGCCACGGTATGGGATAAGCTCACCTCTGCTAAGAGGTGAGCTAAAAACTCATTTTTAAAGCACTAGATGCAGTTGAAGATGCTAATATCGCCTTTATACTGAACTATAGAACAACACCCGTCTTGATTACCATCGCTAGTCCTGCAAAACTACTCATGAGCCGGGAGCCAAGAACGACATTGCCGATGAAGAGATCACTCCATCAGTGTAGACCTACAGACAATGACAGTACTAAGGAAGCCTTACAACAACGACAGGATCAACAGAAATACTACTATGATCAAAGAGCCAGAGCCAAACCGTTTCCTGAGCTACAAACCGGACAAAATATTTGCGTCCAAGACCCCAAATCAGGAGTCTGGAACCCTGGTTATGTAACCGAGAAACTGGGTCAATTCACAGTAATTTACCACTTTCAGTCCCAGGTGCATTTTTCCTGCTTAAATTACCTGACAAAAGAAAATATCATGTTTTTTATGAGCATTTATGTACAGCACATATATCTGACAGTTCAACCTAGTAATTATTTTTTGGAGGAAATTTTTTACACATTTTTTGAGTCGATATATTGCAAATTATCACTGTCCCTGTTATCACGGTCATGACATCAAATGCACATTTCCTCCAAAATATCATCAAAATTATAATGATCATTGTGTGTTCTTGTGTTAAAATATCTTTTGCAAACTCACATACTATGGAATTCCTTTCTAATATCAGTAAAATATAATTATTAGCACATTTTGCCCTGTCCCCAGGTTTGCATGTCATTCCTGTTACCAAATAGGGTTTTACCTTAATTGGAAATCTGACAGCTTTCATTGGTGTGACAAACGGCCCAAAGGGGCCTCTAGTGCATGATTCTTGGAGGGAAATTCAAAATGGTGGCATGTTGCAAGGACTTTCATGAACTTGGTGAGTAACTGTGCTAAATTGCCGTAGTATGCTTATTCAGAGTCACTACTGTTACCTTCTTTTTGAGTAATATATTGTAGTTTACGGAGAAAACTGAATTAGGTTTATTAGGTACTGGGATGAAGTTATAAATGAGGTCAAAATAGCTACATCCAGGCCATGGTTTTTAGTGCAGGGACACACATAATGGAGTCTCGTCATTCCTGTTACCGTCATTACTGTTAACACAGCCGTGGTAACATGGGTAACAGGACTGACCAGTGTAGTAACAGGAATGACATTCTGTGTTAGAAAGGAACCAAAATTAATCGTATTTCATTGATGCGGCCATAATTCGCTTTTACATGTAACTACTAACAAGACGTTAGGCCTATAGGCCGCTTACGCTGCCTAGGGGTGTATTTTGCTATCCTAGCCAAGTTGCCTGGTGAACTGTATAAGGAAACACTTTGGTGGGGCTGTACCACACTGTATCTGTACCCTGTACCTTGTGCCACAAATATCAAGCCCAGTAGACTCGCACCTAGGCCTACAGTAGTCTTCATGTAGCAGTCACATATATGACAGTGCCACCTGGGTCCTGGCCTATTGTATGTTGTTACAGGTAGTATTTTGCTGTACAAAATTGAAGATGTTGATATGTTTCAGGTTTCATTTTCAGGTTTAATGGTCGTGTTTTATTTAGGACTGCACCATGCCACCAAAATCACGGGCGCAGATACAGCGGGAGTACAGAAACAGAAGAGACCAAGATCCAACTAGAAGACAAGTGTACCTGGAGCAAGAAAAACAACGATATCAAACACAGCTACAAACAGGGAAGAAAAAGAGAATTGGTGATAAGACAAAACGTGAACAACGCCATACAAGAAGAATCTGGAAAAAGGCACAGCACAAATGCAGGGCTGCAAAAAAGGAAGCACCTCTCACACCCCCTCTAACACCAGAGGAAGCCGCTTCAAGTAACAGGTATTTTATTTCTGAGCATCTCTCTTAAACCTGCACAGACTCTCATTAACTTTTAATCAAATGTTAAATGTAGGCTTGACTACAAATTATAAATGTCCAAGACACCTTTGGCTTTAGAATACCCCTTTGCATTTTTTTTCAGAAAACGAGGCAGGATGATGGTGAGACGTGATCGTGTGGCCTGCTACCGCAGACTTGGTTCATTAGCTTCCAAAGTAAAAAAAGCTGAACAGAAGGCTGAGAAGTATAAAAAGAGGTTCCAGCGCTTACAGGCTAAAGTCCAGAAATATGTGCCGAAATCCCCAAGAACTATACACAAAAAGCTACTCGTAAAGTTCCCCCTTCATAGCCAGGCCAGGAAGAAGCTTCAATTTGCCTTGACAGTTTCCGAGGAACTCAAGAAGAAGTACCGTACATCAGAAAATGAAAGAATGAAGAGAATCATTGCAAGAACTGTCTATTCGAAGATAGTTAAAAAGTACCGCCTGCAAAAATACTACCAGGAATGCCTCGGTTTTCGGCCCAGGAATATAAAAAACACAGAAAGCAGGAAAAAAAGGAAAGACAGTCTGTCTCCGGCACTGATTCAGGCCGTCCATGAATTCTACGTAAGAGACGATGTCTCTCGGATTACAACTGGGAAACAAGAGGCCCAAGGGCCTGGCGCTCAGCTGAAATGGATAAGTGAAGGCAAGGGCCAAGTGTGTGTCGGTACCGTTATTATGAGGCAACGTGAAGCTATAACGTCTAGCACGCAGAGGTGCTGATGCGAAAGACCTTCTTGCTATATCAGTGCATGCTGAAGTACTGAGTTGACGTCACCCTGGTATTATGACGTAAAGTCATTTCTATTGCCGTTGCAGTAGTGGGGTGTGTGATGACGTCAAGGAGTTGTGTGGTGACGTCAAAGAGTGGAGTCCTTGTCTTCATGCAGCGTAGGTGGAACTAATAACATGCACATGGACACAAGGTACATGATTATTACAGTGTATTTTGTGAGGTGGGGCCTGGTGCTTTACAATGGTCAAATGAACCGACTGTTGTCTGGACATTGATGAAGTGGATGCAGCCAAATGTTTGGGACGGTCTTTTTTGTATGTGAAGAAAAGAAGATAAAGAGTTGGTTAACAAAATGAACTTTATTGGTGCGGCAGATATTTGATGCCTTTCGGCAGATATTTGAAGCGCCTTGCGGCAGATATTTGTTGCCTTGCGGCAGATATTTGATAACGCTCTCCGGGAATGGAAAGCAGTAAAACGAGTAAGCACACCTTACTCTGAATGTGGGAACAGCAAGTGCTTTCCTGGACTTGAAATGTGCCAACGACTCCTCTTGCAATAACCAACAACAGTTGATCTGTAAAAAAAGAGAAGAGAAATTAACACTGACTGAATAAAAAAGGGTGACATAGACGGGGAAATGTACACCACCGGATACAGTCTGTGCTTGATCAGGCATCGGTCAGATGATATCCTGAACAAGGCATCTATGGAAGCAAATCCAGAAAGAGACTTAACCTTCGAAGGGCACACTTATTACTCAGTGAAAAGTCAGTCCTGTGGGCTGTTTTCCAATTCAAAATAAAAGTGTAACCTCTTTAAATTAGTCTCACAGACTGAACCATAACACTCAACAGCCAACCGTGCCCACATGATGTGAGCCGAGAGCTGGGCTTAAAGATGAGCGAGTGGTGTACTACATTTTGAAAATTGTCTATCGTCTACGACATGTGACAGAACAGGATCTAGTGGACTTAATGATGAGGTACTATCAAATAAGTTGTCCATCAAATGAATCATGAGGGCCTGGGCCCATATTCATAAAAGTTCTTAACTTAAGTGCCAAAAAGTCCTAAGTTGTCCACTTGCCTAAGTCCCCTACCTAAAATGAGATTCATAAACCTGCTCAGTGCCCCACTTGGCCAGGTTGACCGCTTAAGTTTGAGTGCACCACTTATCTTTCTTGAAAAGACATTCCCAGGTACCCGTGTCACATTTCTTGTGGATTTGCGCTTGTTGTAACTGCATTGTTCATTGATCATGGGCATTCAAATGTGCATTCTGTAGGGCCTACACCATAGGAGATACAGATTAACAGGCAGACGAGACACATTTAGACAAAGTGCATGTACTTGCTCGTTAATTATGGGGAGGAAACCGAACTTTTCTGATGCGGAAAAAATCCGCCTCATTGAGGCGTACGATGCTCGGAAAGGGTTACTAGTGGGGAAGTTTTCGTCAAATGTTTCATCGAGGCGCAAACATGATGCTTGGCTTGAAATAACAGATAACGTAAATAGTCGAAATCCGCATGTTGTGCGAGAAATGACAGAACTACAGAAAAAGTGGCAGAATCTGACATCAGCTATGAAGGACGAATATAGGGAATACAAAAAAGCGCTAGGAAAGACAGGTTAGTAAATAACTGAATTTATTTCATTGAATACCTTTTCTATGCCAACTCTGCACACTCTCGCTATCCTAAAATTATGTATGTACATACATACAAACATAAAAACCATCGGCAAATTACCCGGTACTCTTATATGTGATGTCGTGAAAATTAAGATAAAAAATACCCCTTGATAAATGATCATAAATGAACACATTTTATGCTGAAAATCAAAATGGTGCCACAGGAATAACAATACATGACCGATTTCAAATTCATTTCAGGTGGTGGACCCCCTCCTAAGGAACCGTCGATAATTTCACAGAAAGTTGCAGCTGTTATTGGCGAAGATGATCCATCCGTGTATGGTATAGATGGCGGCTTTGATAGCGGTGCACCGAAACCTAAAATCGCTACATCAGTAAATACTGTCCCGCGCCTGAATATCACCCACAGCGTTGCAACCAACGACAGGTATGTGCAAAACGATTTTACACAGCAACTAATTCAATCAAACTTTAACATTTAGCCCATCTGCTTGAAATTAAGCATTATCGTTAGTAAAGTAAATGCATTTTCTTTCAGTTCTTTCAGCGAGAATGAGGAAGAGAATCAAACTGAGTCTTTTCTTCAAGAACCCAAGATGCGGACACAAAAACGAAAAGCTTCATCATCCCTTGGTTGTGCCTCGGCAGCCCTCGCCAGTACCTCAACTAAATTCCAAAGATTGGTGCAGCCTTCTCCTGTGAGGTCTTCATTGCCTAATCCTTGCCCACCGCTTCCCAAGAACACTGAAAAGGATAAAACCCTAAAGAATTTAGGAAATACGGACGAGATGGTAGTACTGCAGAAAGAACTGCTTGCTTCTGAGAAGGAAAGATGTGCGCTCGAGATGGATAAGCTTAAACTTGAAAAGGAAAAATTGGTTCTAGAAATTAAATTGTTGAAAATGAAAACAAGTAAGATGGAGAAGGAGATGGAAAATGCTTCTGTAAATTCATTTCAGGCAAACGATGAAAACATATTTACACAGTTGTAAATATTTGTCAAAAACCTTTGAAAACAAATAAATTGTGTGTATGAGCATATAATAGATACGTATTTGTTACACTTACTTGCCTTAGAAATGTTGCTGGACAATGTGATCTCTTGTAGCAGTTCCATTTACACCTGCAAATGCTACGATATTCCCTTCATCGTTCCCATCCTCATCGGGTTGTGGCCGATGTTCGATATCATCCATGTCTGCTGGATCGAAATCCGGTAGAGCTTTGTTGATAGCAATGTTTTGCAACATTGCACACGCAGTAATGATTGCACATGCTTTCTCCGGTGTATAACGCAGTTTTCCATGCAGACAGTGGAATCGCCTTTTCCATTGACCGATGCCCCTTTCAACCAAACACCGAGTTTTCTTGTGAGACCGATTGTATCGTCGTTGCCCGGGGGTGTTAGGGTTCAAAAATGGCGTCATCAGCCAAGGACGCAATGGATACCCACTGTCACCAAGGATGACCTCATCTCCTTGCCAACGTCTCATAATGTCGGTTACGGCGCTTTCTCGGAGCACAACGGAGTCATGGGTGCTACCGGGCCATCTAGCCACAACATTCATAAACCTAAAATGTGCATCAAAAACAACCTGTACATTGATGGAATACCAGTTTTTCCTGTTTACATATCTCCACTCATGAAACGAAGGTCCTAGAATCCAAATATGCGTTCCATCGACCACACCGATAACACCGGGAAATCGAGCTATCTCGTAAAAATCTGCAGATAATTGAGGTGTGTCCTCTTGTCTCGGAAATTTGATGATGTGTTTTAGAGAATTGTTCAGTGTGGTTGTTACCTCCGCGATCACTCGACTCATGGTTGGCTGCGAAATGTGGACAGTATCACCAGTAACCTGTTGGAATGATCCGCAAGCATAAAACCGAAGAGTCGCAAGCAACTTCAACTCAGCAGGCAGCGCGTAATTCCTCCTAGTTTTCGATTCTAGGTCATCCCTCACAAGATCAATCAATTGAAGAATTGTCTGCCGATCAAACCGATATCGCTGGTACAATTCCAAGTCATTGTAAGCGTCCAGTGGATGCAGCCGATCACAAAAAACCCTTTCCCTGCGAATTGCACGTCTGTGTGCAAATGCATGTTGCCAAGCTAACATCAACGCAGCCATCTCCGTTGAGCACCGTGCACAAAATGAACTGAAAGAACCAGTCCACTTAGAGCGGGACTTAGAGTTAAGACTGCTCCAGAGGTGTCTCAAATCTAAGACTCGATTTGAGTGGTCCACTTGACTTAAGTATGTTTACGAATATGACTTATTTTAAGTAAGTACCCCACTTAAACTTAAGATGCATATTAGGTGCCCCACTTTGACTTAAGTTGCTTTATGAATATGGGCCCTGTTGTGTTATACTCTAAGCCTGTCCTACAGGGCTAGGCTATGGTTTTTGTCTTTTTTACAGCTACAGTACAGCCATGCACAGCGCAGTGTACAGACAGTACAGGATTGCAAACCAAAAACATGAGCATTGCTGCGTAACGAAACTGCAGTGGGATTCATACTACGATGTCATAATGTGACTTTCAAAATAATTGTAAACAAACGTAAATGGCGAAATTTGTTGCAAAATTGCCATCCACAACAACTCAGGGACCGTAGCCAAAATGGCCGACGGCGAATTCTCCGGTCGCCAGCGCAGTCCATAAACAAGCATCAATTTTACCAACTTTGGGCGCAAGCTTGGTCATCAAAGTTACAGAACTGTTAGAAATACATCCAAACAACATATATATACAGTTAAAAGTGCATAAAAATCCCGTTTCAACCTCCGGGCGCTACCTTTTTTTCTCCGCCAGACGCCGGGCCCTACCGGTAGTTATTTAGTGCGACCGCCACCAGAGTGTTTATCACGATCTTTCGCCGTTTTAATCGCGCGTTTTAGGCAGATTAATCAATTATTACATGCATGCATTATATATCACCGAAATGATAATTGCGTAGGCTATTTGAAACTAAGTTCAGATATTATTTTTGATCTTTGAATTGAATTTAGGTGAGTGGTTTTTGACACCCGGCGGCCGGTCAACATATCAGGACTTGCAAAATTCACGCGAGATCGCTTGCTTCATCGGCACGTTTGAAAACCGAATTTCACAAATTCTACAAATATTTATCACATACCATATGTATCACCACAAAGGTAACTCTCTAGACTATTTGAAACCAAGTTCAGATACTTATTTTCACAAAAATTCGAAGCTATGCAAGCGATTTTTCAGTGGTAGAGATCGACGGAAACAAATTTCTCGCTCTAAAATGACATGAGACGAGCACCAACTTTCGCTAATTTGTGCACAAAATTTCCGCAATATTATAAAAAACTATCGATAAATCTGAATTATATAGACTCTTTTCAGTACCTAAACAAATTTCAGGTACATGGTCATGTTGATTAAAAGAGTATCAACCGATTGAACATGAGAAAGTTCACTCATCTTCATTGAAGTAGCGACTACCGCCATTTTTAAATGGTGGCATCTCTTCTATCGATCGGCCAATCAGCGGCACTGCTTGCAAAAAGTTGAGCCACCGCCAAATTTGAAATCGCCAAAATTCAGTCAATGTGCCTGCAGCGCCAACTGGCGGTGAAAACTATATCAATTCCATTAAAAGTAAAAAATGAAAAAATATTAAAAAATATTCAGCCACATTTGAAAACAATATTTGCTCTGTGGACCGAGGTAAAAAGGGAAAGAAATCTAAACGCGAAATGACCTCATTCTCTTAATACAGGTCGGATCGCGCTGATTTTTCGTGTTTTGAGTTCACCTTGGGCAACTCCTAATTTAGCACCGTCAACGAAGTGGCTAGGCCTTCCCAATCAGAAATGTCCAATTTTGTCCACAGATGGGTCCCTAGATGGATGGATGGATGGATGGATGGATTGCAGGACGGACACCATTTGAACAGCTATTCTACTAGCTCCGCTGACTTTGTCAGCTGAGCTAAAAAATGACCGTCACCCACAAGAAACAGCGGGAGCAGCGACGAATTCTTTCTGATACGCTCAGTAATCTCCACTCGAAATTTCTCTCTGAGCACCCAGACAAGCAGTTGCAATATACAGCGTTTACCAAGCTTCGTCCTTTTTGGGTCATGCCTCCGAAGGAATCCGATCGGAAGACCTGTCAGTGCAAGAGACATGAGAACTTCGAATTTCTAGCTCAGAAGTTGAAGTACATTGGAGCATTGGAATCAAGTGACGTGGAGGAACTAGCAAGGTCTCTGAGCTGCGACCCAGATTCCATTTATTGCATGTATGGTCAATGTGATAGATGCAAAGAAAATGAAGTTCCCATTCTGCATCACGGCCTAGCTGATGACACTGCAGTCACATACCTAAACTGGGTCAGCGAGAAAAATGATAATGGTTCAACGATAATGAAAAAGCAGTTGATTAACTCAACTATGTCAGTTGCTATTGAAGTACTTCAGGAGAGTATCAAGCTGTTCAAAAGACACGTCTTCAACATTAGGAATCAATTCAGGGAATACAGACGAATAAGACAGAATATGCAGGAAAATGAATGCTTGATCCACATAGATTTCTCTGAAAATTACACCAATCAGTATGCCGATGAAGTACAAACAATGCATTTCGGAGGTTCTCACGAGCAGACCACTCTTCACACGGGCTGCCTCTATGTAGGTCAAAATGTCACCAAGGCATTCTACACCATCTCTGATTCAAGACAAAAAGATCCAGCTGCAATTTGGACCTACCTAGAACCGGTCTTTGAATGGGTCAACAAGGACTATCCACTGGTAGACACGGTCCATTTCTTCAGTGATGGGCCCACAACCCAATACCGTCAGAAGAAAAACTTCTACCTGTTCAGCACGAGGCTAGAGAAATTTGTTGGAGCAACTTGGCACTTTTTCGAGGCCTCCCATGGAAAAGGTGCCCCAGATGGAGTAGGAGGAGTACTAAAAAGAACAGGAGACAGACTACTGAAAGAAGGAAAAGATGTGCAAAGCCCACACATATTTTATGATTTAATGAAGGAAGCTACCACTGTGAAGTTGTTCTTTGTAGAGGCGAGTAGAGTACAGGAGGCTTCAAAGATGTTACAGCCAATAGAGAAGCATCTGAAAAGTTTGCCAGGTAAGCTAAATTGATACTCAAGAGTCCCCCCCCCCCCCCCACCTCATCTATGCTGTGTGGAAAAGTGTAATATTTCATTTCAATGGTATTCTAGTACATCCCCTTGACCCCCATTTGGTACATTTGCTTTTCTGAGATGATGAATGATAGGGACACTTATCTGTGATCATCTTTTCCAGGAACTATGACTATGCACCAGATTGTGAGATTGTCACATGCATCAATTTTCTACAGAGATGCAACTTGTATGTGCAGCATGACCGGAAAGACGGCAACATTCCCAGACATGCCAGATGTTAACAACAACACTCTGGATGAATCGGTTGAAGAGCATCAAGTGTTGTCTGTTACAGCCAATACTGGTACTCAGTCTAAGGTAAGTTGCCAGAATGAACTAGGATACATTGTATAGAAATAATTCACACATGTGTGCTAACATTCCCTCTCATAGTCTTAAAAGGCTAGGCCTAACTGTTTTTTCCAAATCTGATTTCTAGACCCCTGCCTTGCTGCAAGAAGGTGAAAGTGTGCCAGTGTCCATTCCGCCACCGGTGCCAGGTACCAGTGAGTCTGAGATAAGTAATGCTGGAATGAAAAGTACTATTAGCATCTCCCCTCACAGTATTGCCAATAATGTTGTTTATCATATGGCTGAAACTTGCAATAGACAATACTGTAGACTTACGTAGATTTATTTCATTCATTTTACAGGTACCTGTACCCATCACTACATCTGCTTCAAATAGTACGGCTTTGCAGGAGGGGCCAGGACCATTGCAAGACATCTTAATCCCTGTCACTTCAAGTGATGACCATCTCCTCAATGCGTGGTGCATTGTTATCTACCATTTTGATGGTAAACCATACCCAGGGGTTATCAAGGCCTATGACGAAATTGGTGTGGAGGTCAAATGCATGTCAAAAATTGGCAAAAACCGCTTCTTCTGGCCGATTTTTGACGACGTAGTCCGGTACTCCTATGACGACATCATTACCCTCATCAGCGAACCAAGGAAAATTACGGAGAGGCGAGATCATTTCATGGTCAATCCTGTTGTGTGGGAACTTGTTGCGGACTACATTGACAGTGAATGACACTTTGCCATAAACATGAAGTTTGAGAAGTGATCAATGGGCAAGAATAAGGTTTTTGCTGTTCCGAGGGCTATTTTTCCTGTTTTGTAGGCAGTGCCCAAGTAGTTGATTCAATTTAGCATACCGTAATCTACGTTTTTTTTGGGTATTGGTAAACAGAGAACTCAACAAATGAAGAACTGGAGAACTCAAATTATCGATTAGTTTTGCCTAAAATGGTACTTACTATACTTAAGAACAACTTGTAAATATTTAACTTATTGTCCTTTCTTTTTGGAGTCCCAATGATACAGAGTCCCTTCACCATTATGATTGGTGTGTAAGGAGATGTAGTCCCAGTGAAGCAGAGTCCCTTCACTATCATGATCGGTGTATAGGCTAAATAGCGTTGTAGTTCCAAAATAGTAGAATATATATTGTAACTTCAGTAAAATTATTCATTTGGAAGTAAAGATATGAATATAGAAAAGTACATGTACAAAATATCAGTATGCACCATTTCAATCAAATTCACATACATGTATTAACAAAACTTTCTACAGTGTCAGATCAAAGGCATTGAGCTTACACACCGATCATGATAGTGAAGGAACTGTGCTTCACTTGGACTACAAAAGGAAAGGACAACAAGTAAAAAAATTACGAGTTGTTCTTATGTATAGTATAATAGCAGCAGTGTTCATCTTGCCTACTTGCTGCTATAGCCACATGCATCCATATTAGCTGCAAAACTATTGCCAAATGTTACATAAATCTACCTGAGCAGGCCCAGCTTAATACACTGCTGATAATAGTAAGTACCATTTTAGGCAAAACTAATCGATCATTTGAGTTCTCTAGTTCTTTGTTTGTTGAGTTCTCTGTTTACCAATACCCTTTTTTTGTGGTATGACTGGTAGTGGTAGAGATTGGGTGTTGATGTTATAGAGTTATTGTGTTGGAAATTTGGAGCCATGATGTTTTGGCCATGTTTTATGGCCATTGTTAAGTTTGAGGTTTGTACAAGTTATATAATTATTCATTACTGTTACCGGTTGTCATTACCGTTACCTCTGTGTCATTACTGTTACCAAGGTATTTGGATGATTTCTCGCAAAATGAATCAAAATTCTGCAGGTTTTATGACATTGTTATTTTCATCCATTACTATGGTAAATATTTCTGATTGTATTTTTTCTTTTATTTTGGAAGCCTCTGTAAGAAGCTCAATAGAACAAAGTCCATTGTACACCATTGTGTAGCATTTGTGCAATAAAACTGTTTTTGAGACAAATCGGCTGGCTTCTTTTTTGATAACCACCTTATTCTTTTAATAGGGACAATATTCCAACATTAATCAGTGATGATGATTCTCCTAAACTGTCTACATAATATTTATTGTGAAGGCGACTTGTCCAGTAACATGAATGACTGCATAAACCTTAGTACAAGGTAAAAATGAACCAAAAAATAATAAATATTATTACAAACTCCACTGCTGGACCATTTATAAATATTTCTGTAACCACATCTTTACAACCAAACTTTGTTTTGCATACCCCAGTGTAATGACATGGCTCTGACTGACCATTGACAAAGTGGTCAATTACTGTGAAATGACCCAACTGTCAGAACCGCGTTCATACACTGTGAAAACCAATAAGGGTACATACTGCCGTAACAGAAAATATATGCACGCAACCGATGAGCGATTCACAGATGAATAATTAAGTGAACCTGAGAACTGTGACAATGAAACTGACGAACATCTGGGTGATATCACACCTCCAACTCAGCTTAAGAACACTGCTGAAAGCACTGATACTGGTAGTGGTGAGAAGGTCTGTAGAAGCCAATTTATTTCATTCTGATCTGATATGTATTTCTAATTATCATGATCACTTCTTCCGTTTAAATTAGCTACCTCTGAAACTTTCAGAGCATCATGGGAAAAAATCCTTAAATTTGTATCTGTAAACCCCTTACATTTAGGCTAACCCTTCTCCATTGTTAGCAGTCGGTTAATCCCTGCACATGTAGTAGGAACTTCAAGGAGACAGGACTGGCCAATCATTTCATTTATCAATCAGTATCACTATCAGTTTTAAGGTATAGGAAGGTTTTAGGAAATCCTGTAGGAGTTAGATATATATATGGACATAAAGTTTGGTGAGTCTCCCGCTTTATTCTTATTCTCAATTTAGGTTATAACGGTTTAGAGTTGCCTCAGATGAACTCAGCACCTGTAAGGATTGAATGTATTCAGTTATTCTCTATTTCATGTGATGTCATTTCAAGGATTCAGAGTCCAGGTGTGAAGAGAACAAGTTGTGTTTTTATCTATGAGCTGTGTTCTTTCAGTTATTTTCATAGGATGACGTATATGCTTTGGTTTATCGATCACTTCAGTCACATACTCGCATACCTGATGAAAGGGACAAAGTTACCAGATATAGTTCTGAATAAAGTGTTTTCCTGCAAGATCTGCGATGGTCTTGAAGCGCGCATACCGGATAATCCAAACATGCTTGTTTGCGATGTATGTAGTCAGTGGGTTCATTTCGGTTGCTTGGGCCTGAAGATATCCACAGTCAAAACATATCTTCGAAATGATGCCAAGTTCAAGTGTCCAATATGCAAAGGAAAGAGCATGCCAAATGAGGGCAGGCGAGATAGTTAAGGTAACGCGAATGAACAGAGCATTTCCAAGGATGGTATGCAGGGAAAAGAAAATGCGATAAAGGACCAGCCTGAGGGTACAATCGTTACAGGCACGAACTTACCAGAAATGTCAAAGGCGAGTGTGGTCAGTAGTAAGTCTGTGGACGCCAAGTTGCTTGAGGCGTTGCAGAACGTAGGGGCGTCCCTGGAGACTCTCAGGAACAGAGTGGATGGGTTGGAAGGTACTATCGTACAGACTCTTGACAATCAATTCAGAGAAATAAATAGGTTGAAAATTGAAGCTTTAGAGAGCCAGTTGGCAGAGTCGAAGAAAGAACTGAACAGAGAGTTAAAAAAGAAAAGTGAGGCAAAGGCAGAATTTGAAAACGAACTGAGAGCTCAAAAGGCTGAAATGAACAAACTAAAAACGAGTGAGGCTTCAGCAGAGGAGAGAGCAAATAACCTCTACAGGAGGAAGTTGACAAGTGGAAGAACCAGACTCGCATTATTTCCGAGGAAAATCAGCAACTGAGAACCCAGTTAGGTAACATGAATGCTCAAATTGAAGGCGGGAAAGGGTCCTGGCGGTATGTCGAGATATGAACTGTTAGGAGCACGACAGGAGACAAAAGAGTTAAAAGACAAGAGTGACGTTGATCGAGGTGAAATAGGTGAACTGAACCGTCAGTTACAGGCAGCTTGGGAGTCGGGCACTGGTGGTTTCCAGCAATACTCGAGGCCAAAGGAATGGAGGGCAGGAGAAAAGCAGGAGGAGAGGAGAATGGAACGTCCTGTATTACAGGCTTTACTACAAAATCTTTGAGAAGAATTATGGAGCACCCACTGGCGAACAGATGATAAAGGACTTTGAAAAGCACGTAAACGAATACAACATGCTTACAGTAGAGACATCTCGTATTAACTAATGTAACTACCTAAGTGTATTCTTCTTTACGTTTCACAGTGGCGTCGTTCTGCATCTATCAAATAAACGTGGTCAGGAGATTGTCCAACATCTCTACACTACACTTAAACAGCAGACAATGAGTGAACTTGTCCAGATGTGACGTGCCACTCTGACTCTTCATGTACGCCTGATCTTTAAACACGACATTGGCAACTCGCGTCCTTTCCTTCTTCGGCTCCGAGCCGCTAAGGATCATGGATTTGACGGCCAGCCAGTCGTTGAGGATACGCTCCAACGCTCTGCGACTGAACCGTGGAGGTTCAAGGTCGTGTTCTGGCATCTCATCATCAATATCAGTGACCGGCATCTTCCTGGCCGACCTTGTTCTCGACGGCCTGTACTGCTGCTGCTCGACGAGCTGACGTCCAACAGTCTGCACCAGGAACAACAGGATGTTCTCACTGCGGCTGTTGGGGAGTTTGACTAGTTGTGTTTCCATCAAGAGACGGTTGAGGAGGTCATAGCGTACGGTCTGGTTACCCGCAATCAGTGATTTACATTTCCATTTCTCCCAGTAGTCACAGTAAGCTGTTGGTGTTGTACTTTTTAACTTGCAGTCGTGTCCCTTGTGGCAGACGCGAGCACACTCCGTGCAGCAACACAGTGAGCCAAGCAGTCCACACGTGCGACACTCAAAGATGTCCTGATTGATATGCTCCGCTCCGGTCCACGTGAAACTACACGTGTTGTTACAGCAGATCAGGTGAAGCGGTGAGTTATCCAGACTCGACCCCTTCAGGTATAACATGCTCATGAATTTCTCTGAATCGACTTGGAGTTTTTGATTGGTTGAGAGTTTCTTGGCGTGAGTTTCTTGAAAGTGTCCTGGACGCATAACATACAGGCTTTTCATCCTGCATCAGCACAGCACCTAGCCCTCGGAGTGACGCGTCTGTTTGTAGCACATTTGGTTTTTTCGGATCAAATTGGGAACAATCAGAGACATTATCAATCAGAGACAATGTTTTTGTTGTATTCAGACAGATTATTGCATATGGTTCTATAGAGGCCATGGCCGTCAACAGCTCAGCGCATAATAGAATCCTTTGTTTCCGGACATTTCATCATAGGACATTTTAAACTTCTACACCGGCCCAGTCCCTGTTTGTGGCCAACAATGTGGTTTCCCGCTAAACAATGCCGACACGCGACATTCCGTGGGGCACCAATTGTAAAATTGAAAAGGTATATAAAATCATTAAAATTTTCCTTCGCCGGATCAGAAATTAGCATAAGAGATTAGTACGAAATCCAGGGAGCTATACATCCCTGCGGTATACCTGTGAGTATTACTTGATATTACCCACCATGCAGATAATGTTTCGTCAGAACATGTCCAAATATCACTCTGTAACTTTACAGGTGTCACAAGAAGAGTCGGTGCCTGCAGAAGCCGGAAGCCAGGAACTATTCGATGAAGAAGTTGCTGTTCGGTCGCCTTCTCCCCGCCAAGCAGACATCGAAATGTAGTGGTGCCCAGCACAAGTTCAAGAGCAGATGGACGTTCTGGGCAGTTGGCCAAAATCCGTAAGTTTATAAAATAAAATATCATAATGTTCATAGCTGGGTCCTCCAATCTCTAATATTGACAATACGCTGTAGTCACCTGAAACGGCGAGTTTGTTTATTTCGGGAACATTTACCTAGGCTAAGACTAAGAGACTCCCCTCAACCCTAATTTGCTAAATCAATAGTGTGCGACATCCGGGATACTGGTGACGACATGGGATCGTTCCCGCGCTCTCTATGGTATATAATCGCAGAATGCTATTTGAATTGCTCGGTCTCGTGTTCGCAGGGTTTAACGCCTTCAGCACTCACATTTGACGAAACGGGTGACCCCCCCCCCACCCCTGCTGCGACATCACGCTCCGCCCCTGATAATCGACTCTTCTTTTATCATTTTCTTCTCACACTTCAGATATACTTATATATGTGTAGTGAGGTCCTCGAACATGTTTATTAAACGTGGCCAACATATAAAGCAATTAAACCACTTTTCTATACATTTGATACATGCTGTCTCTGCTTTACTTCAGTCAAAGAGTTGGCGTACTTAAGAAAGGCTTCTGACCACCAGAAGGCGGCCAATAACAAAATGGCTAATCAGATGGATGCCATGACAAGAGAAATCGCATCTCTGAAGAAAATGTTATCAAAAGCATTCAAAGTAACCGAGTCAGTTATAATGGTGAGGTTCAATAACTATTGAAGAAGAATTCTTAATCTGAATACATTGTAATTTTATCTCATGATCTAAGAAACTAGGGATATTATTAATATTAGGGTCATTAGCGCAGACGGTAATGAGATCTATGTAGCTGGTGAAGAAGTAAAAAAAGTCCCCTGGAAAAAGTGTCCGGATCTATTGTAGCTCAGAGACTGAAGCGCATAATAGACACCTTTGTTCCCCGGACATTCTATCCAAATTATAGGACATTTTAAACTTCTACACCGGAAAACGGCAGGGGTGATAATGGACTTTGACTGACAGGTATGGACATATTCTCTATACATATCATTGTGGCAGTTTGTGCAACTTCAACTAAGGCCTTTATGAATGGTTACGTTTATTTTCTTACATTTACATATCTATTTGCAGGAACCATATGACTGTTGGCTAAAAAAGTCGTTTTCCTTTGACGTATGCATGCCAGACAACAGCCAATTGCTAGCAGTAAGTCAAGTTTTGAATTACAGTAGTTAGTAACCATAAACTGATGATCCCACGCCATGCAAACATTTCAAATCATGCTAGGTGTTCAGTGGTAGGCCTCATAATCAAGGACAACAATCACAACCAATCAGAATAACAACTCGTTTAACCCTCTTTGTAAAACATGGCAATGATAAGGCCATGATGATCTTTCTGTTACGGCCACGGCCACGGTGTCCGAAGGCCTGATCCAAGCCTATATATTGACTGAAGTCATTCTAAATACTAGTTAACGGAACATGTGCACTGCATAGTCACTAGTCACTAATATGATTCATCTTTCACCATGTCCTTTCTCTTTCAAGGATATAATAACATCGCTGCTGAATACGCACGGCTTAGATTCTACAGATCCGCACATTATCCAGGCGTGCTACAGTCACAAGAAACATAGGTTTACTTAGTACAGGAGTGACCTGAAGAGAAAGGTAATTCCTCTAATTTGTATGCATCTGCCTGGGTCCATCCAGAATACAGTTACCTTGTCTTTCGGCCAAGCTATAGCAATCGAAATCAATAAACGTAATTCACACAGTATGGAACATACACATGATTAACATTGAGTGTTCACCCCGGGGTGTTCACTAAACGATCTTAAGTTAACAGCCCCAAAACTTATGAGAATCAATCATTAGAGTCCCAGAGTAACTTACATATAGGTCGCTATTAGCCTATTAGCAGCAGTGTATTAAGTGCTTAAGTCGCTTGACCAGTCTTATGTAACCTGGTACAATCACATGCACATCAACATCAACATTTCCACTCAACTGACAATATACTGCTCATCGTGATTATGTTGAAAAGGATTGTCTGATGAGTGCTGTCTGCGTTGTTGGGCTGGAGTTTTGATATTATTCACCCTGCCCATTAACATAAATCTAAACTTATCTGATATAAACTCTAGATTGATCTGACCTGTTCTGCTTGATAGATTTACTGTAAGTGTATATTTCTATTCAACAGCTAAATGGAAACCCCAAGGGAGTACATCCCATGGCCATGCTGGTCGGCAGGTTCAACGACTATATCTTTGCGAAGGTCTTGAGAACTCCGTTGGAGACGGAGAAGAGTCAGAGACAGGCTCTCATGATTGTAAGCATTATAGGTAGACATCATAATTGGACCATTGGAATCAACTTCGTTCAGATGCTCTCCAGTTTGGTTTTAAATTCAACATGCATGACTTGATCTCCGTATAGAACTCAACCTAAATGCAGTTCTCGATACATGGTTCATCCAACAGTGTGATATGTGCTTGTCATGGACCTGCCATAGAGTTACGATATATGTTTCATTTCATGTATTCAGTTAGCAGCAAACATGTATCTGCAGATTGCAAGTGCACCCCTCATGTACATGGAGATGGCCAAAATTAGACTATTCATCACTACTTTATTTTGACCAGACAAACAGCCATACCCTGTGATATTGCATTCTTATTAATCGTTCGCCATTTGCATTGCAGCGCTCATTTGCCTACAGCGTCAAGCTGTTCTGTCGAGATGAGGGCCCAGCAGAGCCAGAGGAGAAAGACTTTCGCCGTGGCTATACGAATTACAGGTGCCTGGCTGTGGATAGCCCCGACAGCTGGGCCAAGCTGTTGGAGATAGACGATAAGCGGGTGGGGAAAGCCATTGATTGTAACATGTAATTATGGGGGTTAATTGAATAGAAGGGATTAATTGTAAATAACTGTAAAGCGGGTGGGGAAGCCGTTGATTGTAACATGTTAATATGGGGGTTAATTGTATAGAAGGGATTAATTGTAAGTAATTGTAAAGTAAAATGATTGTAAATAAGGGGCAAAGGACAAGGACAGAGTATACTTCTAAGGGATGTTTAAGTGATCACATTTCATCCAATCAGGAGGGAGCAAAAATGATACACTCTGACACTAGTGGAACTATGATGGAACTCAGCATAGAATCTACCACGGAAGTCCCATGAACGTTCCATCCATGGAAGCCCCATGAACGTTCCACCCATGGCCCATCAGTGGATAGCTGATGGGAGACCAGTTGTTAAACGTTGTTTGCGATAATAATGAACTATCCATCCATGGGCTCCATGGTTGGAATGTTCATGGGCCATCAGCTAACCGTGGATGGAAACTTTCCCTGTGTAGAAGCCAATTTATTTCATTCTGATCTGATATGTATTTCTTATTATCATGATCACTTCTTCCGTTTAAATTTAGCTACCTCTGAAACTTTCAGAGCATCATGGGAAAAAACCCTTAAATTTGTATCTGTAAACCCCTTACATTTAGGCTAAACCTTCTTCATTGTTAGCAGTCGGTTAATCCCTGCACATGTAGTAGGAACTTCAAGGAGACAGGACTGGCCAATCATTTCATTTATCAATCAGTATCACTATCAGTTTTAAGGTATAGGAAGGTTTTAGGAAATCCTGTAGGAGTTAGATATATAAATGGACATAAAGTTTGGTGAGTCTCCCGCTTTATTCTTATTCTCAGTTTAGGTTATAACGGTTTAGAGTTGGCTCAGATGAACTCAGCACCTGTAAGGATTGAATGTATTCAGTTATTCTCTATTTCATGTAATTTGCTTGAGTTATGTTCGGAAACTCCGATAACTATACTTTGTATCTTTAATACCACTTCATGTTTATTATCTTGTCAAGAGTAATTCTTAACTTAGGTTGAAGTTGCGTATATTAGCTAGTTTAAACTTTTAAGTGTATTTTCACAAGTGAGAGCCATGTGGTCCATTGTATTTGATTCTTTAATTGCCGACATGTTTAGGCAAGACCCTGGAGGAGTTAATAGTATGACAATGGTATCATTGTGGCGTGGCCCTTCCAAGAATTCATAAGCATACCCTGCACAGCTTACCAAGGGAACAATTGGTACATGACCTTAGGCTAAGGTGACCATGATACAGGGAACATTATATAATAATTTGACCCATTTGGGAGATTGGCTCCAATGTTTGGGTGGATGGATTAGCGTAATTTGTTGTTATTGTGATATCTGTATTATGACTGTGTGACTCAATAGGGAGTCTGTTGGTTTGTTTATATGCTATGCTACAATGCAATGCTAAAGCTTTAGTGCATGTCCCTCCATGCTTTGGGTTCTATGCATTGGTTGGTAACTTATGTGTCTTATGTTCTTTATCATTATGTCTTATGTTTGTCTTTGTATATATTTCAGTTAATCGTATCATCTCGTCTAATAGGAAAAGAAAGGCTGAATATAACTAAAAGGAGTGTGTTTAGTTTTTGCTTTGGAAGCATTACAAACAGGTCGCCAGATATCGCTCTCACATTTATTAACAAACTTTCGATACTATTCATTGGATCTATGAATGATAGGAAAGGAACATGCCATGACAGATTCTAGGGAATCTAGTTTATATTCATCCCAGTCAGTCCGCGATCGTGTGCGGAAATGGCTGCGGGAGGAGGACATGGAAGGACTTTATTCTCCAAATGAAGTGACTGTGCAGGAGTACACTGTTATATTATCGAGCGCAGCGCCATCTGCGATTAGCATCATAAACCAGCATCATCGTACCATCACCTATTAGCATACTATAACCGAAATCAAGCGCATGATTGAAATGGAAGTCATCAAACCCATCACCGAAGCAACAGATTGGGTCTCCAGCATCACTTACGTAAACAAGCCTGATGGGTCACTCAGGATATGTCTCGATCCCAAGGATTTGAACAAGCAACTGAAACGAAGCCAGCACCATACGCCAACGCTTGAAGAGCTAACACACCGTTTCGCCGGCGCAAAATTCTTCAGCAAACTCGACGCGAAATCCGGATATTGGTCCATCGAACTGGATGAGGAGAGCCAAGCGTTGACAACGTTCAACAGCCCTTTTGGACGTCACTGCTTTCGCCGTCTTCCATTCGGTTTAAGTATCTCGCAAGACCTGTTCCAGCGTGCGATGGATGAGATCCTGGAGGGACTAGACGGAGTAGTCTCTATTGCTGATGACATCACAATATACGGAACGACCGAAGAAGAACACGACAGAAACCTCCACAAGCTGATGTTACGTGCGCGGAAAAAAGGCCTAATTTTCAATTACGCCAAATGCAGCATCAAGCAATCCGAAATCACGTTTTTCGGAAATATCTACGGCCGAGATGGTGTACGCCCCGATCCAGGGAAAGTACAAGCTATAAACGAACTGACGACCCCAAGCAGTGTCAAGGAACTACAGTCATTCCTCGGTATGGTCACATACTTAGCGCCATACATCCCGAAACTCAGTGAGTTAACTGCGCCACTCAGAACACTCTTGCAAAAAGACATTGACTTTCAATGGCAACCCAAACAGGAAGCAGCATTTCAAGCTATCAAGGATCAGATCTGCAAAACCGCAACAATAAGCTATTTCAACCCGAAATTGCCGACAACTATCCAAGTTGACGCAAGCCTAAACGCATTAGGAGCAGTGCTAATACAGGACAATAAGCCTATCACATACGCCTCAAAGAGTCTCACTGACACTGAGAAACGTTACGCCAACATAGAAAGAGAACTGTTAGCCTGTGTATTTGGAGCCGAACAGTTCCAAACCTACGTGTTCGGAAAATCCTTCATGATAGAATCAGACCACCGCCCATTAGAAATGATCTGCAAGAAAAACCTAACTGCCGCACCCGCACGATTACAAAGGATGCTATTGCGCCTGCAGAGATACGATTACGACATCACGTACGTACCAGGACGCGAAATGATCTTACCAGACAGTTTATCCCGCCTCCCGAAGACGAAACCAGATCCAGAAATAAACTTAAACGTGAAAGTCTGCATGGTTCAGTTTAGTGAATCCAAACTGATCACCCTCAGAAAGAAAACTCTAACCGTATATGGCTCATGACACTAATTAGTATGCAAATAGGTGATGGTACGATGATGCTGGTTTATGATGCTAATCGCAGATGGCGCTGCGCTCGATAATATAACATACACTCCCTCTGAATTCATAACGGTCTCAGAAGCAGTGTGTAGTAGCCAGTCTACCAGAAGTGTGGCGACTTCTGAAAGGCTGCGTGAGGAGGTCAGGCTGGCCTCACTTAGGACAAAGGCTGCAGCTCTTCAGAGTCGCAGGAAGTTAGAGGAACGTGAGAGAAAGCTGCGCCAAAGCACGAGGAGGAGGAGGCAGAGCTCCAGCTCCAGAGACAGGAGTTGGATGAGACAAGACCACTAATGAATATTCATAGGTTGGAGGGTCGAGGCCTATCAATTAGACGAGTGCATGTTTTTTACTCTCAAGTACATATTTGGAGAGGTATTGAAAAAATATTTGCTGTGGCAAGTCTACAGATATAAAGAAATTATTTGATGAAAAAATTAATTTCGAATTTTGCTAATTGGGTAATAGGGGGCGTGTTTTGAGTTTTTTCTGCCAGTTGGCTGAAAACAGTGGAAATATCAAAGTCTGTCTAATTTGTCGATTATAAAAAAATTTCCGTGGTCAATCACCAATTTCCATCGCACCAGTTACTCGCAAGACTAACCCGTATATCATATTCGAATTTCAGTTTCACTACTTGACGCATTCTTTGATGCGTCGCGGTCAAACATTGACAATTTAACTGCTAAAAGGCTTAAAAAATCAATTGTGGTCTTGTCTCGGATATTGAGACCGAGATAGAAATCTCGAACAGTCGCTCCAAGGTTTTTAATCGTTTCTTGGACTATGACTCCAATCGATGATCCGTACCGCTTAATCCAAACATTCCAAAATTCGAAAAGCGTACACCGGAAACGGATATGGGTTAGGTAGGTGAAGCTGCGGCTCCGATTAGTCGCTCTTCAGTTAGTTCAACCAGCAGTGGGATTGAGGAACTCTTGAAACGCCAGAATAACATCACGGAATCTCGGGTTAAACAGAACTTGATGGCCACCTTGCCAGTGTGCTCAATACCAACATTTAGCGGCAACCCTTTGGATTACAAGTTATTCATGAGGGCTTTCGAGCATGAGGTGATGAGCAAAACGGACAGCTTTGCGGATAGGCTGTACTATCTTGAACAATACACGGCAGGTGAGGCCAAGGACATTCTACGCAGTTGTGTTCACATGAAACCTGTGGAAGAGTATAACCAGGCGCTGGCCTTGCTAAAGCATCACTTTGGTGACGAATACAGAATCACAACGTCTTATGTGGAGAAGGCCCTGAAGTGGGACACCATCCAAAACGAGGATGAAAAGGCTCTCAAAGCCTATGCGCTATTCTTGGCAACAGTTATGAATACCTTGTCTACTGAGGACAGCATGGGCCTTAATGAACTTGACCACCCCAAGAACTTGAAGGAACTTTCCACCAAGCTACCTTTAAGGATGAGGGCAGCATGGAGAAAGAGGGCAGTGGACATTCAGGATGTACCAGGCCAAAGGGCCAGGTTCGCAGACTTTGTCAAATATGTTGATAAGGAAGCAAGGATTGCAACAGATCCTGTGTTTGGGAACATTGTATCGGCTAAATCGGATAAGCATGCAGAGGCACGTAAATCAAATACGTCTACTGCTAAACAAAGGCCTAAAGGTTCATTTGTCACGAACGTAAGTGACACAAGTAGTGGCAGTCAGGATCAGGTGAGTCCAAGGGGGCAAAGGCAAAAGAGAAACCTTGTCTCTATTGCAATGGAAATCATTTCCTGGAAGCGTGCATGACTCTGAGATCTAAAACACAGGGGGAAAGGATAGCATTCCTCAGGTCATTAGGCATCTCCTTCAAATGTTTTGGGACTTCACATATGTCTAAGTCGTGCACCAACGAACCATTTTCGTGCAAATTGTGCAGTGGAGCACACCCAACCGTTCTCCACAGGAATCCAGAATCAGGAACAGGGCAGAATACAGGAAATTCTGCACAAACAACCGACGTCAGGAATGGGTGTACAGGAGTCAATCAAGACTGTGCGATAGCTATCATTCCAGTGAAGGTCAAGGCTGGGAGCAAGGTCTTGCTCACGTATGCCTTTCTTGACAATGGCTCTTCAGCATCATTCATGACTGAAAGGCTCATGAGTGAACTGGGAGCAAGCGGCAGGGAAATAAACCTGAGAGTTAGTACTATGACTGACAAATCGAAAGCCGTGGTTTCACATGAGGTAAAGGGACTGGAAATAAGTGGATTAAACGGGGATTATATCCCACTCCCAGTGTTGTATACCCAGACAACGCTGCCTATCACGAGAGAGGATATTCCAAGACCAAAGGATATCAACAGATGGCCTCATCTCAGACACGTACCAGTTACCGAAGTAGACACAGACATAGGGCTACTGATTGGCTCTAATGTTCCCAAGGCTCTCGAGCCATGGGATATAATCAAGAGTGAGGGCAATGGGCTTTATGCAGTGAAAACTGTTCTGGGGTGGACAATAAACCGTCCCCTCAATGAAACATCAAACAAAGGAACAGTGTCAATAAACAGGGTCAGTATTGACCAGGTACCTCTCGAGGAACAATTAAAGAAGTTCTACGAAACTGACTTTAGGGAAAGAACAATCGATGACAAGCCTGAATTCTCCGCCCAGGATAAGAAATTCATGGCAATGGCTGAGGCTTCAGTCACGTTGCAAGACAATAGCAAATATGAGCTTGGTTTGCCATTAAAGGACGGCACCATCATGCCCAACAACAAGCGTCAGGCCGAACAGAGGCTGGCTATGTTAAAGAAAAGGTTTCAAAGGGACGAAACGTATCATGAGGAGTATAGTCTCTTCATGGGAAATGTCCTGGAAAAGGGCTACGCAAGAGCGGTTCCAGAGAATGAACTCGGCAGGAAAGATGGGAAGGTATGGTACCTTCCACACCATGCAGTATTCCATCCCACCAAAAAGAAGTTGAAAGAAGAGTGGTGTTCGATTGTGCAGCAAAATACAATGGAACATCACTCAATGACACGCTGCTTCAGGGTCCAACCTTACCAGTTCATTTGTCGGGACTTTGATGAGGTTTCGACAGGAAAGGGTGGCTGTGATGGCCGACATAGAGTCCATGTTCATGAGGGTGAACTTCCCCGACAACGACGCCAGCCTCTTGCGATTTCTGTGGTGGAAGGACGGTGATGTAAACAATGACGTCTTGGAATATCAAATGAAAGTTCATTTGTTTGGTGCAACTTCCTCCCCGAGTTGCGCAAATTTCGCACTTCATCAAACAGCAAAGGACAATGCACATAGTTATGATGCGGTAGTAACTCAGGCTTTGATGAGATCGTTCTACGTCGATGACTATCTTGACAGCAGAGGCTCTGCAGATATCGCCATACCAATGGTTGCTGATGTTAGAGAGCTGTGTGCTAAAGGGGGGTTTCGGTTAACCAAGTGGATAAGTAACGACCGTGAGGTGCTGAAATCTATCCCAGAGGAGGAGCTTGCCAAGGGGGTGAAGGACCTGGACTTCGATCAGGACGTCCACCCATCGGAGAGAGCACTGGGAGTGAAGTGGTGCCCAGACTCAGACACCTTCGGATTTAAAAATGCTCGATAAAAACAAGCCACCGACGAGGAGAGGCATCCTGTCATTCACTAGTTCAATCTATGATCCACTTGGACTACTTGCCCCATTCATTTTGCGCGCACGCATAATACTTCAGGAGTTATGCCAACTTAAACTAGGTTGGGACGAACCAATCCCAGAGGAGCAACAAGTGAGTTGGCAGGACTGGGTGTCAGATCTTGAGAGAGTGGTCGCCTTCAAGATAGATAGGTGCGTAAAACCCGAGAACTCAAGGACGCACAGTTACACCATTTCGCTGACGCAAGCGAAAGGGGTTATGGTACTGTTAGCTACTTGCGCATGACGTGCAGGACGCGATATTGTGAAAATATTTTAATGCACAGCGTGTCTCAAAAAATTGTGGTTAAAAGTGAGAATGGCATGATGGTAGCCTGTTTGAGTTCTGTTGATGAATATGCTTAGTCCGACTATAATTTCTACAACTTGTGGCCAAATGACCAGATGATTTTGAGCCTTTTGATAAAGCTACTGGTAGAATAGTCATCAGACATATCAGAGTGACAGTGACTGAGTGAGTGTTATGTTATGTTATGAGACTGGAGGTATGTCATGTGTTCCACCATATCGTCATTGATATTGACCAGGAATACTATCGATTTGTGTGGATGTGCTCAAACAGTAAAGCATGAGCCATGATGCTTCACTTCCGAACAGATCCAGGTGACTGAGATGTCTACTACTACATTGTTGGGCAATCCGGCTGATTCTTAATTCAGAAATTTCTCTGTATATCCTCTGTGAAAATAAACTTTCTCATAATGATATATCTCTTGTTTGTTTGGTAGTTTTAGTTGCCTATGTTTAGGCACTTTTTTGCCAGATTTGCCTGTAAAAGGCTGCCATAGTTCAGGAAAAGAAATCATTTACACATAATACAATGTGGATCTTCACGGTCCAAAATACCAGGGCCTACTAGTACGTGACATGGCTCAATAATAGGCATTGTCTGGTATTTTTGGACAACCTTTCGATGGATAGTTTTTTTTCCCTGACCCAGGCCTGGGTCTGAACGGGCTTCCAAGCCATCAATGATGCTTATAAAGGGAATAGCCTCATCAGTACCCCCACAAGAGTTATTTTGTGCCAGACATCGCGCACAGAACTTACCATCATCTCATTTTTAAAGTTGCTGTATCAGTAAAAGATAATACCAAAAAGCTGATAAAGTATGTATTTTGAGCAGCATGACCAATGCCAGTGTTATATGAGGCGCCATGTGGGACTTTAATTGTTTCCCTAAATTATTTCAAATAATGTCATTGTTTCAAACAAAAAATGAACAAATCAGAAATTATTTCATCCAATAAAGTACGTTTTAGAAACAATTATTTTGTATTCAAACCAGCGTTTTTATTTTTTAAACCATCGGTATTTTCAAACCAGGAAAACATACACAAATTGTTTCCATACCATAGTAGTTCTGCAAATCCATGGTTTGGAAACCATACCAAGTTATCCTTTTTATTATTTCAAACCATGTGGATTCGCAAAGTCATTATTTCAATGGTTTACAAACCACGAATATGTGCGTAAAACATTCTTTGCATCCCATGAAAAATTGTATACGCTACAAACTTGTGGTATGCATATAATTGTTTTACGCAGCCACGGGCGCCATGTGGGAATTCAATTATTTGCCAACACGATATGAAATAATGGCCTTATTTCAAACCATATATATAAAGTACATTTCATTCTATGAAACAAGCATATTCTTTGCATCCCATGAAAAACAGCCAAAAATCATTGTTTCATCCCATGAAAATTGTTTCATCCCATGAAAAGTTGCGGAATAATGGTTTGATGGTTTGCATTTTCATGGTGGGCAGACGGATGTGCAGTAGACTCGTTGTTATTGGTACAAGCGACGAAGCCGTCCATGCGAACGAGGTTCGCAATTATTTGGTTCGCACGCTTTTCGAAAATAGAGGAGAATGTCGTTCGAATGGCACAGCAGGCTGTTGCTGCCGCTCTTATGCCGCTGCTACAGCAAACCGGGCAGCGTGAAAGTGAAACAACGGCAACTGCGAGTGCTAGTGTGCCCATGGTGAGTTGTTCAATGGTTTTTCAGCTTGTCGGTAGACAGTCTGCACCGTCTCGGTTTTCCGAGAATAGGTTTATCATTGTGGACGCCCTGGTTATGCATTGCCTGGTATGGTACTAGGTCAGGTATGGTAGGCCTAGGCCTATACTACATATACAGGAGGCCCAAGGGCCCTCCTAGGTGATGGCAGTATGAACCCCTTTTGAAGTCGGCCACTGGTCTCTTACATTGGATGGCGCAGCGATGACCACTGTGTAGGCCTACATGCTGCTATATGCACGCATATGATGTAGTTCACTTGCACAATATAAACGAAGTACACCAACGTGCACCACCAAAAGGCGATTCTATCTTAAGACTTAAGAGTTATATAACCATCTGTCTTGCCTTCATGTGCAGTTAACCTGAACATAACGTCATGCCTACATACATGCACATACCGTACGCTAATGATCTGGTGTGAATGTACTTTTTAAATTTTTTTCAGGCTCACGGAGTTCCACTACCACAGAGTTCCACAACCCATGGCGTTGACAATGGCTTAGGCCTACTGCCATCGAGTTTTATGAACCGCGGGAGGGGTTCAGCAGCAGCAAAGAAGCGAAGGACTACAGCAGGCAAAGGAAAGGCACAAGTTGTGGTGAAGGATGTGGTTTGCATCCCCAAGCACAAATTTTTTCCCAACATGGCCGTTCTGAAAGGCTCGGCACGAGGAGAATATGCTGAAATGGGACTGAGCGGGAAAATTTCGTTCAGCTCCCACTGCATGAAAGAAGAGATGGAGGCTCAGGTTAAAAGCATATTCTGCAGGCAGTTTAACCTGTCAGCCTCAGAAACCTTTGCCTATGAATATCTTTGGTAAGTTTAGCATTATCAATGCAACACAATGAAAAACTATGTTCAATTTGCTGTAACCAAAGGCCAGAACTAGAAATGTTGCCAAAGTTGGCCGATTTCGTCGTTAGTTGTTCTGAATTTTTTAAAAAATTGTCTGGTTACAGAGGTCAGTCAATTGCTCCCTCTGAAAAATTATGAAAATTGGATTGATTTAAAAAAAAATGCATTTCCCCACAATTTCAGTAAAAGGTCAAATATGGCAAATATTGAAATTCATAGATTTTACTGCCTGGGGTCCTTGATGTTTCTTTCTGAGGCTATATGCAAGGTGGTCAACACCATCAGAGATGACTAGTGTATTCAGCAGTGATTGTCTGCCAGGCTTTTTATTTTGGAAATAATTTAGTTTATAATTGACTTTTGAAAACAGATGGTTTGGTCTGCCATTAATAGGCGGGAGAGGGGGGCACTCCTTCTGGATCCATGCCTGGAAATATCTTTTGTTTTACAACACCTTTGAGGGGCAGCGACCAAGGCTAAATTACCACTGTTTCTGTTGGAAAAGTTTGCATGTTTATTGTGGTATCAGCCTGTACAGTCTCATTTTATATGTGCAGTTAAAAATTGATTCATTCACCTTTCCAGTATTCTTCCGGGAACCCGAAAGTTAGGCAGGCCAAATGTCTCCACCAATTTTGTGTGGAACGGAAATGAGGTGCTCTCTATTATAGGACAGGGGGCTTTTTATATTATGGCGAACACCCCGTTCCCAGAAGCTGAGAGCAAGGCGAGCAACTAATGAAGTAAGTTATTTCTTTTAGGATAATCCATCAGTATAAATGTTCGCTTTATAAAATAGGTCTCCAGCCATAAATTTATTCAGCAAAGGTGTACTGGCATCTGTCTCTTGTGTCCTGTTTCAAACAGTGGCACCTTTGTTATCCGCTAGGGCTATGAACTTTAAACTGTGTGAAGTGACTTTTGATGTTATACTGAATTTTGGTACGATATCATCTGATTGTAGACTTGGCCACCAGGCGATCATTCATAAGTGAAAACCTATAGAGTGTGATATCTTGCTGAGTTCTATTTCTAAGCTGCTCAGAGTTTGAAGCACTTGATTGCATACCCCTTACGTATTGTGTTCCATATACTTATTTAGGGTTCCTTCATAGAAACTGATGAAGATGATGATGATGACTTCCTGGCACCAGCTTTTACTGTTAGGAGTAGGACAAGGATGACTGCAGCCGCTCAACAATCGCCCGTCATGCCTGTGCTTACTGCCATGCCTGCGGTGAATGTCAGGCCTGCGGTGACTGCCACGCCTGAGGTGAATGCTACACCCGAGACCACAAGGTATGGTATCATTTATACAAGTAGTATATTATGTGCTCACATGCGGCGGGCAAATAGCTACCTAACTTCAAAGAACATGTAGAAGCTCGCTAGCTGTCTCCTCCACAATATACTTTTTAGTTACGTACTGATTGGTTCCAATTTTACCTTTGTCAGAATTTCGATGGTCCATTCTGTTGGCATATCAAAATTGAACAAGAGGCCCAAGGGCCTGGCGCTCAGCTGAAATATATGAACATGGAAAGTACCCGATAGATCTCTTTCAACCTCAGTTTTGTCAATATATCAGGCAAACATACCAAAGTAAAAAGACTTTTAAATGGTGACAAATATGCCACTTATTAGTCAAATCTAAGTGCCTGAGCCAGGCTGACCTTGAAAAGTAGGTCAAATAGAAAGCCCATGTGATATCATGTAAAGGAGACTTATTGTACACCAACCATAAAATTCATGTCACTCTGGATACAGCAAAGGCTTTAAAATAGAAAAAAAAAACCAAGATGGCCGCCCACCAAATTATTCAAAAAAGTAAAGAAAATGTATCAAACTACTCTTAGTAGTTTCAAGACCTACATGCATGCGGTCCTTCTCAACTTTATTTCAAGCTTCTATCTGCTTGAATAAAGCGCCAAAAAATTGTTTTGTGATTTAGGCTTTTTGCCCCCTGGTGGCCAAACTGTTAATCCTGCCGGACCCACACTTGGTCTATTCAGGAGTCCTGAAGGGTCTAAATGGCTTATAGGGAAAATCTATCGCCTATCCGCCATAGTTTTGAAACGTGCCTGTTTAACGGACAGACAGACAGACAGACAGACAGACAGACAGACAGACAGACGGACATTCATTCTACCATTTACTCATATGAATAGCTCAGCTTGTCAGCTGAGCTAAAAAATCAATGTAATTGCAAACATTTTCTATATTTCCAGGAATATCCCGGATTTTAACTTTGACACTTATAATGTCACAGATTTCATGTAAGTACAATGTACATTTACCAATTGTCTTGTGGAGACTTCACCATGAAGTTAAATTAATCATCCTTCAGCAAAACATTTGTCATGGACGTTTTCAAAAGTCAGCACAGGCAGTTAAAGACATGTTTGTTTCAGGACCACTCTAATAGGGAAGGGTAGTGCCTTGTTGTTGTCTCCTGTTCATTATCAATAAGTTTTCAATAAGTCAAATTACAACAATGGGGAGTTAAATCATTTTTTTATCGTCAGTTCTATTCTATTTAGGTCTTTCACTCAGATCTGATCTTTTTCAAAATTTCTGAAATCACTCTCACTCTCAGATCTTGTTTAAATAATTGTTTATTTGGGTGAGAAGTGTGGAGCTAATATACCAAATTAAAAAGTGGTATTCCCTCTGTTTTCAGCCCAATGGAATTTTTGGATGATCCTGAAGCAGCAGTGGACCAGGCAGTACAGAACAGTATGATAAATGCTGATGACGTGTCAACTATACCCGATGAAGAGGACCCAAAGTAGGAATACTTCAGCTCACCTTTTTTGCTCACCATAGGGGAGTCTTAAATACTGCAATTTCTGTTGTACTCTGTATCCTGTTTGAAAAAAAATGTCGCACAAGCTAAGATTTTAAACATGGTACACATGTACACATCTAGGTCAGATGACCTCGGACATATCTAATTTTGGTTCCATCTGATTCTTGACTTGGCCAATAGAGGGCCAAAAGTGAAAACACAGAAAGTGTCATAAGTCCTGAACTAATGACTGTATCATCTCCAATTTTTTATCACATATACTTCTAGTTTTAAGATACAGTAATGATACCCGAGGTTTTGATAAGTCCCTCGCAAGGATTCATCACGTATAATACAGGTTTTCAATTTGACATACTTTTTTAAGGTCACAGATCAAAGCTCACCTATTCATGTAATATCAGGAATAAAAAACCAATGGATATTTATTCTTGAATAATTGAAATATTGAAATATTCCTAGTATCATACATAAATTACCTTACAGTGAGCACAGTGGCCCCTAGCCGTTTCATATTCATACCTAACTTTGTTTACACAAACCCCAAGGGAGCTGCTCTTGTAAGTTCTGCTATGGCTTGGAGTTGTATTCTTAGACATACTGTCTCATCAGCAAGCAGGTGCATTCAATTTCAATTCAGTTTTCGAAGATGGATATGGCTGGTTATGCCCTTGTTACTCTAATCTTTTAAAATTACTTCTTCCTTTTTCAGTGAAACATCTGCAGAAGTTATAGAAGGGAAACTGCGGGCTCATGCATCGACAGTTGTTATTGGACCAACTCGCCCTCTCGTAGTCTCCCGGAGCTCAGTTTGGGCCTCATCCCTCCCCTATTTCCGGAGAAAGGCCTTTTTCAATGGGATGGGGGACATAAGTATGACGTTTGGTCACGATGAGGCGATAGAGGACGCCCAAGACCTCGGTGGGCCCAAGAGGGAGTATTTTCGCCTCCTGTTGAAGGCCACTGTCAACGACAGTGGCATGCTTGATGGTAAGATTCTTGCATTTTACTTGAGACTTTGAAGTTCCATTTGGTGCTCTATCTAGTATCTATGTTTTTTCCTGGCTATCCTGGCCATTAATGCACCAGTCCAGTGCTTTTGCTTATTATGCCCCCGCTCAACGAAGTTGAGATGTGGGCATTATGTTCTCAGCTGGTTTCCGCGTCCGCACTCTATTCCGCTGTATAACTCAAGAACCACATGCCTGGCAGACTTGAAATTTTTGTGGCATTAAGGGCTAGGGTCTCGAAGGTTCCCTATCGATTTTGGGCCCGATCCAAAATCCAAGATGGCCGCCAGGCCCCCGACCTGGTTTTTCGCATTCCGCCCCATAACTCAAGAACCTTGTTACGGCATATCGCCTTTAAGTAATGTTGGAGAGCCACATCGCGGCATATTGCCTTTAATTATTGTTGACGTCAGCGCCACTTATATTAGCCCGTGCGCTTTCCGCCATTGTGTTTTCCCGGTACAAAACCTTGCGGTTTTTGCCGATGTAGAAGAAGTCAAATTTAAGGCTAATTGTTCAGAAAAGAGTAGCCTAAAACAGAGGTATGTCAAGATGAATATGTATAGCAACATTAAGTGGCGTAATTTGCCCAAAATGATTAGATCAGTGCTGTAAAACTGTGTCCAACGACAGCGGACGTCTTGTAAAAGGTTAAGACACATGTACCTATCTACCACGCCCAATGTCAAGGCATTGTAGTATCAAAATCGTGGCCAGGTTCAATGTTTTTCATATCAGCGTTTTAGAGAGGACATTGTGTCCCTTTGTAGCCCATTTAAAAGCTAGTCTGACAGAGTTATTTGTCTTTGCATATTGGAGTGAAGACTTTCTCCTTAGTACCGTTGAGTGTTCTCAGGTGGCAGCACCTTGTGGTGGTGTCTTCCAGTTGTCTAATTCTTGTGTCCTGCTAGCTGGACTTTGTAGCCTTTATATATTCATTGTGGAGATGTTAGACAAGTTAAACTGATGTCCTGGGATTTTGGGGATAATTTGGCTTACTTTGGGGTGAAGTTTTTGGTGGAGACATTGTCACAACCTGGGACGCTGGGTTGTCACAACCTGTCTTCACGCTCATGTACACTTACATTGTACATCTATATCTTGTCTGGCATCTCTGATGTTCTTGGTTATTTGCTAAAAAGACTAAGAAGTCCTTCCCATTTTGTATTTTCAGTTTTTACGTGAACCTGGTGTAGTCAGTCGAAAGATGTACCTGTAACTGTGAATCTGCTGTACCTGACAAAACTACACGGTGATACGCTATTAAACTAAAGAGAAGGATCTTTAGACACGTCATTCGTCTTCTGTTCATGGATGTGACTGTCTCTTACATGGATGATCCTAAGCTGAGAAGTGCATCGCCGCCACAAACCTAGTGAGTGACTGACCTGAAACTTATGTGGTGTCATGACCTAGTGTAAGGGAGGTTCCCTATCGATTTTGGGCGCGACCCAAAATCCAAGAATGCCGCCAGGCCTTGACTTGGTTTTTTGCATTTTGCCCCAAAACTCAAGAACTGAGTCAATGACAGACCTGAAACTTCAGTAGTGGCAAAAATCATCAATCCTTTGATGGCTGGTTACTATCACAAGAAAACCCTTTCTACGGCAACCACTGCCTCCACACCAGTTATGATGCCATCATCAATCTTATGACATCTGCTTACTATCACCAGGAAACCCTTTTTCCAACAATCACTGCCTCCACAACTACTCTCCGAATAAAAAGTTACAATCCAATGCTCATTCCTGTAACGGCTGATTACTGTAACAATAAAACTGTTCCTCCGATGAAAACTGTTCACACTAGCTAAATTCATTACTACCAGTATAACTACTTTTTCATTTCCTTCAACCGTACTACCATTCAAAACATGCCCACTCAGCGAGGCATACATTGCGATTCACACGAATCGCGTTATGTCTAGTTTTCTGATTTACATGACCCCTGGCTATTACATTGGCACATATATTAAGCCGAACAGCAGTTTTGGGGCTTAAGTTGAGACCCCCACCACCACCACAACCATTGCAAAATTAGACAATTGTATTTTCATCATTCTATTTTCAGCAACATCAAATGGTATGACCCTCAGTTACAGCATAAATGCTGTTAAGGATGGTCTATACCAAATTCTGGGGAAAGTTTTGGCGATGGTTGTTGTTCTGGGTGGTCAAGCCCCAGCCATGTTCACCCCAGCAATCGCCCGATATCTTGCATTTGGTGATATATCTCTAGTCGGGGCTAGTGTAGATGATGTGCCCATTTCTGAGATTAGGATGGATCTGAAGAAGGTATGGTACACAGGCAAAAGTGTCCATGCATGGATCACTGATGGGCCCATGGATGGATCTATGACGATTATCACAAACCACGTTTTACATCGGATCCCATGGACTATCCATTGATGGCCCATGGATTATCCATTGATGGCCCATGGACTATCCATGGATGGGAGTTCCATCATAGGACCAATGACGGTGGGTCCCATAAAAATGAACGTATGCGGCAAAGTACAAACCCATTTGAGTAATAGTCTTCAGAATTATGGAAAATATGGATAGTTCACCTATTCTGATATAAATTCTTTGATGACCCATCAAAAAAATTATTACGGATTCCATCCATGGATCAATGATGTGCCCATGGTAGATACGACCATGGGTTCAATGTATGGATCTATGATGGGGATTTTCCATCATCTATCCATGGATGGAACGTTGATGATTAATCACCATCATAGATCAATGCATGGAAACTTTTGCTTGTGTATAGGTGCATATACATGTATTTTGGTTTTAGAGTTTGAAAGAATCTTAACAATAACTCGTGTGCAGCTGTTATATGTATTTTACTGATGTCAACTATAAAAATGCATTGCCTTGTTGTACATGTACATGTATTTTAGCTCCTCTCTTAAATTTGTTTCAAGGCTATAGATATTAGAGATATAGTTAATGCCTAATATGGAAGGAGTTCGAAAGCATTTAATAAAATCAGATTATTCATGTGTTAATTTGAGAATTAGCCTTGGTTTTGGTCAACATTGAATTTTTGCTCCACCTGAGTGGTTTTGGTGTGAGAGCCAATACCTCATCCAGTTCAGTATCAATCCCATGAACCTCACATGCTTACTTTTTTCAGATTGTGGCTGCTGAAACAGCCAGTGATTTTGATGCTATCCTGGCAGAGGCCGACTGGCGTTTCGGGGTGAAGGGCCTGCAGACAGTTGTCAAGTTTGAGAAGAAAAATGTGTATGTTGACAATGTCACATCATTTTATGGAATACTGGACAACCAGTCGTTGCTTGATGAGGTCATCCAAGGGTTAAAGTACTATGGTGTAAGTAGTTAATTCCAATGAACAAAAATTATTTACTTAACATTACAGGTGCTAAAATATTTATGATGCCGACTGATGTGACTTTAAATTTATAACACAGGAAATTTTGATGAGAAATTTTAACCATTTCAAATGAGGCGTCTGTGGCATGTTTCTTATACTTGGGCTTTTGCACGTGTAAGCAGGGGTTGGGTAGGATGACAACTGACAGCAAATTTGGTCAGTTTTGCAACCAGGAATGTGTATAAAAAGTGTGGCCATTTCATTTTCTTCATTTTTACCTACATTCTACTCAATAGGACTACTAGGTATGACGTCATTTCGGTAGCGAAATTTATGTAGAAAAACCCCCTCAAATATCAAAATGTGTAATTATTTTGGTGAGAACTATTTTAACTAATCGCGCTACCACTGCACGACCTTGTCACTTTCACCATTGATATTAGAGGGACTGTGTCCTCTCGTCCCCATAGCCCCTCTAATGCATTTGAATTAACATGACCCTGGGAGCTTGCACAAAAACTTTAAGAGCCTCTCCCGATAAGACAGTAAAGCACATGATCCTATGTACAAAGCATTGTTTAGTAAAGTTTGATTATCAATTTCAGGTGCTGGGCCTCATCCGCAATCAGCCTTCATTGAGGTGCCTGTTTGAGTACAAAAAAGATGCCCAAATCACAGCAGTAGGGCTGATCCAGGTTTTCAAGCCTATGCTCTCTGTCCTTGGTAATCATAGGAGGGAAACTGAGCAGTCACTAATGGACAGATTTAAGCAATTTGTCTTCAAAATTGAAGGTAACTATAACATTATATTGTATCTACTATATTCTCACTCGTTCAATTACACCCTCATTTATTCTATAAAAAAGTGAAGGATTATAAAGAGAGGGTGACTTGGATCCTCTTATAAAGATGGGGAGTTTTGGTTGCCTGGTAAAAAACCTAAGGCAGGAATAAGCTTCCATTCCAACTTCCATCCCATCTATGCATTTCAAGGCCCCGAATCACTTGTAAGGCTCAAGGAGTATTAGTATTTCATTGGTTTACCCTTTAGCCGTTTACATAACCCATTCCGGACAGAAACCCAGGGAATGTTTACATTAGACTACTCGTAGTAAACGGGAAGCAAATATCTTATATGGAATCATAACATCACAGGGTAGTTTAATATTTTTGCTGAAGATGTCACTACTGGGCGCTTCGGACTGGCAGTCGATTCTTGTTAATGTGTCAGAGATAATCATTTTCTATAAAATGTTGTAATTGTATAATGAAGTTGGGGCTACGGACTGACCAACTGACACCTTGATTGTAATCGTGCGATCATGTGTCACCTGAGCACCATTCTCCTGAAAAGGTGATATCACAAATACCCTGGTTCACATATGGCACAGAAAGTAATCCAGACATCATCATCATATCATTACCGGCGTCGTAACCCTATTGGATTTTTGCCGGAGGTATGGAGTCCACTATAGGCTACTGTCCACCTATGTAGGATCTTTTACTTGCCCTGGCATAGACACTCAGGTACAAGGGACCACGGCTTTTAGTCTCATCCGACAGACCCTCGAGTATTTCATACGTTAATGTACATAAGGGGGTCTCAGTGTCATTCTTCTTCTTAACCAACTTTGGTTACTTTATGTCAGATGACACTTCATTGTATTAATCCATAATTTATATTCTTTTTGTTTTGCTTTAAGATAAAGAACTGGAGGATGAGGACATTTTCCAGGTTTCGGAAAGTGATACTGAAGTAGAGAAAACAGAGCAGGCAGCCATCAAGGCATTTGCTTCAAGGGTAACTTGCGGGCATATTTTGGCATTTGCCACTGGAGCAAGCGAGGTGCCCCCAATGGGATTTGAGCCAAGAGCTAACATCAGTTTTGTACATGATGACAGCAAAGTGCTTCCGTCAGCCAACACATGTGCCAATGAACTCAAGTTGTTTGTAAATGCTATGACAATTGCACCATATAGATTGTCAAGAGAGTTCTTGAAAGCTCTAATGAATGGTGCTGTTTTCAGCTTGGTGTAGTCTGTATGTAACACCCTCTCACCTCAGGGGAGTCTTTCCCATACCACCGTGTCCATCGTCGTATCTGATTTCAAAAACAGTAGCACGTTTCTTAACTGTTAAAGCTAGGATAGGTAACCTCGGACACTGAATTTCGGTCCGATCTGATTCTTTACTTGGCCACCAGGGGCCAAATGTGAAAACCTAGAAAGAGATTTATTTTCAATTTTTTAATTGACTTTATTCGATATTTTGATTGTGAATTATATCCTGCCTCAAAGACACTGATGTGCCGTGGAGAACAGATCATCTGCAGCAATGTACAGCAATACAGAGAACGACCTAGAGACGGGAAATGTTGCCGACTATTAATGACGTGTACAACCGTCGTGCCATCGTTGAGTAGACAGGTGGTTTTAACAACAAAGAAAGGCTCTGGTCAGAGAGGAAAATGGGCTGCAACCGAACCAGTCCAGACCATGAAGACAGCATCCCAATCAAAGCCAGGCATAATGATTGGACGATCCATCGTCGATGCAGAAGCGAAATTAGTCCCGATACCAGTTATCAACATGTCAGAAGATTCAATCGTGTTGGAAGCTGGAAAGACCATTGCCTTAATGTCAACACTGAATAGCGTTCAGTCCTATCATATAGGATGTGAAAAACCTAACAAAGGGACATCTGGAAGACGTGATGCCAATGTAAGTAAAGATGAGAAGAACATCAGCGATGAGGACGAACAAGAAGAGCCTCAGAAACACACGAAAGATGAAACGAAGTTACTCACCAGGGAATCGGCGACTGTCCAGCTGACATACATGGAGTACAGAGCGAGAGAGCTCTCCTCTGATGTCACGAACAGGTCGATTTCTCGGGGAAGTGAAATGGGAACCCAAGATTTGAGATGGTCTGATCAGCCATACGGAAAATTCCGCGGGATTACCAGAAGTTTGCCGGTACGCCGGACCGAAAGGAGGGGATCAATGATGCCCGTAACTCCAGTTGTCTGTACTGGGACCTCTGAAATGTACAACAATCATCATCGTCCTCAGATCTTTTGGACTTCGCGAATAAAGATGAAGAAGTGGAAAAACTCTCCAATGAATTACCTGAATCATTAAGGGACATGTTTACGAGAGGAACACTTCATTTGGTTGGTAATCAAATCATAAGACTAAAAGAATTGATATTACGACACATACCTTTATTTTCCAAATCTAAGTTAGACATCGGAAAAGCCTCTGGTATTAAACACGCAATCGACACGGGAGATTCACTACCACTCAGCCAACCTCTAAGAAGGCTTCCATTACACCAGCAAGACGAAGCTGACAGGCAAGTTGAAGAAATGCTCGACGCTGGGGTCATTGAAAGGTCAATCAGTCCATGGAGCTGCGGCGTTGTGTTGGTTGAGAAGAAGGATGGAAGTCAGAGATTTTGTATCGATTTCAGAAGGTTGAATTGCGTAACAGTCAAAACGAACAGCGGATTACAAAGAATCGATTCACAACTAGACAGTCTTCAGGGCTCCAAATGGTTCAGTACACTCGACATCACGAGTGCGTATTGGAATGTGGAGATGGAGGAATCTTCAAGCGAAAAGACGGCCATCTCTACTAGATTGGGGCACTTCCAATTCAAAAGAATGCCATTTGGGTTAGTAAACCCGGGTGCTACTTTCTCTCGACTCATGCAACATATCCTTGAAAGTTTGGAGTGGCACACCTGTTTGATATACCTCGACGACGTTGTTGCGATGGGAAAAGATTGCGAAAGCGCCATCGATAATCTGGACAAGATCTTTGCCAAGTTAGAAGCCGCAGGAGTCAAACTGAAACCAAAGAAATGTCACCTCTTGCAGAAAGAAGTCGAGTTTTTGGGCCATTTAGTTACGGAAGATGGCATAGGCACTGCACCGGGAAAGATTGAAGCATTAAAGAACTGGCATATACCAACAAATCTTACGGAGGTGAAATCATTTTTGGGACTCGTAACATATTATAAGTCGTTCATACCGTCGTTTGGAGACGTCGCAAGGCCACTCTACAAACTCTCCAACGCTGATCAAGAATTTGATTGGACCCTGGAATGTGAGCAGTCTTTTGAAAAGTTAAAAGAGCTTTTGATATCCGTACCGATCCTAGGATACCCAAACAAGCACGGAAAGTTTATTTTAGACACGGACGCTTCAGGATATGCTTTGGGAGCTGTGCTCAGTCAGATGCAAGATGGAAAAGAGAAAGTGATAGCTTATGCAAGTGAGACAATGTCCAACAGCGAAAAAAATTATTGTGTCACCCGACGAGAACTTTTGGCTGTGGTTATATTTGTTTGGAAATATCGCCATTACTTATATGGGAAGAAGTTCACTATTAGAACAGATCATAGCTGTCTTCAATGGCTTACGAACTTTAAAGAACCTGAAGGTCAGTTAGCTCGTTGGATCGAATACTTAGGGACATTTGATTTTGAGATCATCCACCGTAGCGGTAAACTCCATGGAAATGCTGATGCCTTATCAAGGATAACATGTACCTACTACACTAATAAGAAATACGACTCCCCGTGCGTGAGACTGATCAATGATTCGACGACGACCTTCACTTTGGACAAACCCTTGTTAGCAGAGGCTCAGATGCAGACTGAACATTCTGGCCCACTCGAAGACGCTGCCCCAACCAAGATTAAATGGATTCCGAAACACTGGTACCAGAAACCTAGACCAGTCCGAAAGAAATGTAAACCGATCAGGAAAGTAGCTCAGATAAACATTGAAAGAGCGATCGAATGGTCTGATGATGTCCTTCATGAAGCACAAAGGTTTGAACCGGAGTTTCGTTGGATCATCAAGACAATGGAAGAAAACGAGAAAAAACCCTCCTGGGAGACTGTGTCATCGAATGGTGAAGGTGACAAGCACTATTGGTCTATGTGGAATCAGTTACAGTTTAAAAATGGAGTGTTGTGCCAATGATATGAGTCGGATGACAGCAAGACACTGAAATTGAAACCACTTTTGCCGTCAGATTTTCGAGAGAAACTCTTTCACCATCTGCACAGTACTAGAACAGCAGCCCACCTTGGCATCCAGAAGACCTATGAGAAAGCCAAAGCAAGATTTTATTGGAAAAATATGAAGGACACCATGACTGATCTCTGTCGAAAATGTGACAAATGTGAATCAAGGAAGTCTCCACCACATAGAAACAAAGGACATCTTCAAACATATCTTGTAGGACTCCCCATGGAAAGAATTAGCACTGATATCTTGGGTCCACTTCCTATCACAGCCAGAAGGAATAAATATGTCATCTTAGTGGGTGATCATTTTACGAAATGGATAGAGGGTTATGCCCTTCCCAATCAAGAAGCTGTGACCGTAGTTAGGACTATCGTAAAATAATTTATTTGTCGATACGGCTCTTTCCGACAGTTACATTCTGACCAAGGAACAAATTACGAGTTTAACCTGGTAAAAGAAGTATGCAAGATACTTGACATACAAAAGACAAGGACCACTCCAGCACACCCTCAATCCGATGGAATGATCGAACGCCAGAACCGAACTCTTTTAAACTCGTTGGCCATTATGGTCAAGAAAAATCAAAAGGATTGGGATCTACAGCTGCCGTTTGCCATGATGGCATATCGCACCGCAATACATAGCACCACAAAAGAAACCCCATATTACATGATGTTTGGAAGAGAAATGACCCTCCCCATAGACGTGTTGTACCGAAGCCCCGAAAAAGAAGAAGTCGAAGTCCATGAATACACCACAGATTTGCGCTCAAGACTTGAACGAGCATTTGAAGACGCGAGAGAACAGATCGGAAATCAACATAAGAGGCAAAAGAGGACCTATGACCAAAGACATCATGGACGTCCCTTTAAGATCGGTGATTTTGTGTGGGTGTACAACCCGAAATATAAGAAAGGTTTGACCACCAAATTGAGTTGCAACTGGAGCGGCCCGTATCTAGTTATAAAGAGACTTTCTGATACTGTTTATAGGATTCAAAAGAACAAAAATGTAGCCCCACGCGTAATCCATTACGATCGGTTGAAGTTGTATTTAGGAAATAAAGCAGAGCCTTGGCCAATCGTCGAGATTGTGCCGGAGATGTCAACCGAGGTGTCAACCATCAGGGCCACCGGCTGGTGCGATCGCCGGATCGAATCAGCCGGCGAGGGAATCTGCTGCATACCGATCACAGAGCAGAGGAGTCAGCGGGGACAACAACTGTACACCTCAAGCCAGGGTTGCAGCTCAAACAGGGTCTAGCAGCCGACCCGTATCAAGACCCAGCGGCCGACCCGAATCAAGACCCAGCGGCCAACCCGAATCAAGACCAGCTCCAGCTCGAAGAGGACCCCCTCCACGGGCACCTCCGACCCAGACGGTCGCGGTGGTGTTCCCACCAAGCTTAGATACACTAGTCGAGAGAACGGAGACGTCTCGTCGTGAAAGAGTGACCAGGGACGAAGGGGGATCGGAGCGCGTGATTGAGACATGGATTTTCAGGATTTAGTTATAATGAAGACATCCAACGAATTCAAGTGCAGAGACTGCGATAGGTCATTTAAAATCAACTGGGTCGTTGCAGCACCACCAACGTAACTCCTGTTCCCAACGCCTAAAGATGTCTAGATCAACAAAAGAGGACCGTTCACGAAGTAAACCAAAGACGAGATCGCCAGAATCAAAGAAAAGTTCACATTCAAAGCAATTAAGAATGCACAGCACCGTGTCGCTGAAGGAGTTGACGTCCCTGTTCCCATCTTCCGCCGAAAACATCAGCGACATCGGGATTGAAACGGGAATAGCGATTCACGACAGCGAATCGCCATCGGTACAATCTCAACCCCACCTTCTCGATCCTCCCATCATCATGGATCCAGCGGCGAGCGATCCCATAGTACCATCCGCAATATCACCGTCCCACCTACACGTTCCTCTCTTCGTCGTAGACTCAACAGCAAGCGACCCTATATTGGTACCCTCCACGATGTCTCCGGCTCCTCTCATTCCTTCCGTAATCATAGCTCCGACCCCCATCGACCAAACGATATCGCTCACTACATCCGACGCAAACCAAGAAGTCGCCACCATGGACGTTTCAACAGCCCCGGTAGAAGCAACGATTGTCCAGGATGTTCAACCGGATGTCCTGTCGGCATTGATACCAATGCAAACTGTATCGACACCAAGTACATGTTCCCCAAACTTACTATCCGCAATTTTGGCAGATATCACGTCAACACACCACGATATGCAAGAAATTGCGGATCCTGTTGCGTCCCTGCCAGATATTTCTAGGATGTCACCACCGCCTAGAGTTCTGCCTCCCTGCGATTTAAAGTCAAGATACAAAAGCGCAACTTATGATTTGAGTTCAACAGAAGCTTCGGACGACAAAGTCTATATTCCTAGATCCAGCGTGGTACGTGTATCGTCTTCCCCCTCGACCTTCGATCGCACCGTCCTGAATGTCATGTCTCCACCACCGAGGATACTTACGCCCCCTAGACCGAAGATCCATTTGGATACACACATGCCGGTTCGTTATACAAAGACTACCATCACGGAGAAAGACAAGAAGACAGTCACGGAAACCTGGGAGTACCAGTGAACAACTTTGCGACCCTCTTTCGTAACGAACTCTTTTCCCCTTAAGTCTACTCATGTCTCCCCTTTAAATTTACCCGTCCCGCAATATTCAGAAATTTCCCTGTTTCAAATTCTACTGTGTCGAATTTGGTTGGGGGTATTGTGGAATTCCTGTCAGGTAAATTTCCATATTTCCCCATCTATCTTTTTACCTATCTTTAGTGGACCCTCCATTAAACACCCTGGCCCTCTTCCATCTTTCCTTGAAACCTGTGTAGAGAAACTTAGGTATCTACCTGTTTCTTTTATCATCTTTTATGGCCCCCTCCGATTTTCGACTCAGTAGAATAGATCACCTATTTAAGTAAATTTTGTGGAATACTTCTAGCTATGTGTCTTGTAATTCAATCTGACCGGAACCTTGTTTGTCAGATTCGTACTTACCGCAATTTAAGTCAAAATCACAGCCCCTCCCCTATTTCAATTCCCTATGCATTGTAGTACTTTGTACTTTCAAATTTTCGTGTACACCCTGTGTGTAGTTTACCGTGTACTTGGTGTACTGTGTTTATACATGTTATTCTGCATGCGTTTTGACAGATGTCAGAGTCGACTTCGGAGTTGAGGAAAGATCTTGGTCTAGAGGTCTTCATCACCGACGATTCTGCAACAGAGAGGGAGTCATTATAAAGTGTATGGCCAAGCGCTATGCTGCTATTATGCATTTTCCACTTCCAGCAAGCTGTTTGGCGTTGGTTGTGGAATGCACGGCATGGAATCAATGACAATTACGATCGGCAAGCTTTGATGCATGCTGTGTTCGCAGTACTTTATGCCGAAACCGAAGAAAAAATGGAGGAGGCCGACAAAAAATTGCGCGCTGACCCTATCGCTGGAAAATACGAAAGATTCTTCGAATACTATAACACGCTCTACGGGAGGAGGCGAGAGTGGGCACTGTGCTTCAGAGCAAGTTTGCCTGTAAGAGGGCACCATGCAAACAATTACGTGGAAGCCGGGATACGTATTCTGAAGGAAAAGATATTCCAGCGTACGAAAGCATACAATCTCACTCAGATGTTCTATTTCATAACGGAAACATTAGAAATGTATCTGAAAAGAAGGCTTCTGTCCTGTGCCCTTCAACGAAACGACTATCATATTTCTGATAAATTCAAAGGTTTCGGAGGGGAGAAAATCGCAGACAGTGACGTTCAAAAGGTGTCGGAGTGGGAGTTCCTCGTGAAGAGTAAGACCCTGTAAAATGTTGTATACATGGTCGACCTCAAAGCAGGAATTTGCTCTTGTCCGAACGGGACGAATGGAAAACTGTGTAAACACCAAGCGGGTGTTATTTTTCTGACAGGAAAAGAAGAGCACCCCAATGCGATTCCGACAACCTTTATGGGCCGAAAACTCTATGCCAGGCTTGCGCTCGGCCCGGAGAACACTAAAGAATCAGAATTTTTTGTATCACTTAACGAGAAGGTTGACGCGGGGACGAGGGGGATGAGTCTAGTGCAGAACATCAGGATACTAGTATCCAACCAGCAACCCCGAGCGATGGCTATGGCGAACAAAATGTTTCGGAGCTGCCACTTTCATCTTGCCAACCAACCGAAGAAACGTCGTCCCTCCAAAACCACCACCGAATAGAAAGTATGAAAAAAGAAAGTCTGGAAAATATCAGGATGGTAGTGTCGGACATTGAATATAGGCTTCAACATGGGGACCCAGACTTTATCAGCGGTGTGGGAAGTTTCTGCAATCAATATATGCAGACCTCATCGAATAACCACGTGTTCTCTACCCGAAAATTAGCGGGGATGCTGCACCAATTTGGTAAAGTAAAAATACGGAAGAGCAGCACCCAAAACAACAAACCGTGAGCAGAGAGGGAATTTCTTTTCAGGTAAACGTATTCACGTGAACGCGACAGGTTCAATGAGGCGGCGAGAGGGCATCACAAAAGGGAAAAGTGCAGTAAAGATGGGAAGGCCTCCTGGATCAAAAATCCAAAGGAAATGTGAAAAAGCTGTCATGCAACCAAGAAGGGTGCAAACTAAAATTCCCCATAGCATTTCATCGAGCGTGGTTGAGGCTAGGCAGAATGCAACTTAAATCTTAAATGGCACTCAGCTCTAATGCCCATTACACACTTTTTACAACTGAGAAAAAGCATTTCAACACTGCGAAAAAAGAAAGTTTAGAGATTTAAAAATCTCTAAACTTTCTTTTTCGTAAAAATCTCTCAACTTTCTTTTTTCGCAGTGTTGGAGCCTTCTCTTCTACCATGTTGGCCTTCTTGAGTGTTTTTTGATACTGTTCAAATTTTGACAAAATTTCAAGGAAGATCCACCAAGGTTTTTTCTTCCTCATATTGTAATATTTCTTTCACAAAAGTGTATGAGGTTTGTTTAACACCAGTCAATACTGTTATAAAATGAAAAGAAATATTAAAAGTTTTGCGTTTTGGCATCATTATTAAACAGGGTGGCACAGTCAAGCCAGTCGCCCGCTCACGAAAGTAACAGCCTTTTAAACTTCCCGCGCTGAATACTTCATGTGAAGTCAACGCATCACGGCGCAAAAGGTGCATACTGCCCGTAAAATACCTAGGAACAAGGTACACAATGAAGATATGAAAGTAAACCTTGTCCACCCACTGCATCAAGCACGGGATAGGTCGATCTACGTACATTCTACATGCAATGACGATGCTGCATAAATTATGCCATATATGGAAAACAAAATGGCCGCACCTGGTGTGAAAAAATAAATCGCGCCTGTTTGATGCTAAAGTCTCGCCCTCCAACAGTCTCCCGTGAGGAATCCCGAGATTTTATAGCCAATGAAGAGAGTTTTTACAGAGTGGTATTTGGCTGCCTTTGTTGTTGTCATTCCGAAGACCGTTTCTAAAACGCGCTGTGATTGGCTGAACGATACCACGTGTCATCAATGCGGCACTCTGATTGGTCAGAAAATTAAAATCCACGCACATCCGGGTTCTTGCAGATTGTAAACAACACTTGAAACAGTGATGTTTACTCTGTATTTCTGGTGAAATAATCAGAATTTCAACGTTTTTTCGGCGAATTTGAGATGGGAAAGTCGAGATCGGTCAGAAAACGAAAGGGTGATGTGAAGGCACGCAATGTAAAGGCTGCAAAAACCCAGTGGAATTCCGAAAACGATGAACAAGTGGCAGGTACAAGCAGTGTCTGTGACACTGCGACTGAGAGTGACAATGAGACTCCTGGCATGCATATGCCTAGTCCTGCAGTGCCTACCACCACAGGTACTGTGGAAACATTTGTTTTGCATGAGGAACTTTCTGCAGAAGGGTGCAGTGCAATGGCTGACCCTCCCAATGTAAATGAACCCCCTGAGGCTGCAGCTGCAGTTGATGACTTGTCACCTGCTGTTTCGGCATCCAAGAGGAAGCTCTCTTACTTCAGACAGCCTGCTGCTGGCCCTGCACCTCCTGCTGATGCACCCTTCGTAAGCCCTGTGCAGGTTACTCCGAGAGATGACGAGGTTCAGCGGAGGTACATGCTGGTGGATCTCTCTCTGACTCTGATGAATAAACTGATAAAGAATTTGACCTGCCCCAGGTGCAATGAAGCACAACTTGCCTATTCTGCTGGTAGGCAGATGGGACTTGCCACAGAACTGATTTTCGAATACCAGGGGTGCGGTAGAGAAGTCAGTCGAACGTACAGCTCCCCTCGATGCATGGAGAGGGACCCTAATGGTAACGTTACTCCTGCTAAGCATGGAGCCTATGAAATCAATTTATTGATGGTTTTTTTGCTACACGAACTAGGACTGGGATATGCTGCAGTGGAGAAACTTTTTGCTTTTCGAGGAATACCGGGTATGTCTGAATCAACCTACTTTGACTTATCTAAGTCTGTTCAGAACTCTGTTCATAGGGAGTGTGAAAAAAACTTTGAGGATGTGGTCCATATCATCCAAAGGGAATATAGGGCCCTTGGTCAGGACCCTGACGACCTAGGGATATCTGACATTGATGTTTCGTATGACGCCTCGTGGCAAAAGCCGGGTTACTCTTCTCACCATGGATTGGCTTGTACTATTGATCTCCACACTGGTTTGATAATGGACTACTTTGTGCTGAGCAATTTTTGCCTTGATTGCACATTCAAGGCAAATAGGTGGGGCAGGCAGTCAGAGGAATTTGCAGAGTGGTTTGAAACTCACAGAGACAAATGCATGAAGAACCATGAGGGTTCAGCAGGGTCGATGGAACAGGCAATCGCCCTGAAACTGTGGGAACGCTCAGAAAATGAACGGAGTCTTAGATATGTTACATTTCTGAGCGATGGGGACAGTAAGGCCTTCAATCAAGTGTCTCGTGCAGAACCCTATGGAGCAGACAAGCCTGTTGTGAAAGAAGAATGTGTGAATCATGTGGGGAAACGACTGGGCACATCTCTTAGGAAGCTAAAGACGACTCGTGGTGGCTTAGGTGGGAATGGTGCTGGTCAAATGACAGACAAAGTCATTGATAAGTTGCAGGGATTCTATAGAAGGGCCATACGAAAGAACATGGGGATACAGAAAAAATGCACGAGGCAGTCATGTGCACCTTGTTGCATTCTAGCTCCACGGATGAAAACCCGCGTCACAGGTTTTGTCCAAAAGGTGACCAGGAGGGGGACTGGTGCTTCTACAATAATGCCCTCCACCGAAATGAGGAACCAGGACCCCATGCAGACAACATGAGAACGTGGATAAATGACCATGTTACACAAGCTATCCTCCCAACATACAGACGCCTATCAGATCGAGACCTGTTGCAGCGTTGTAGTCGGGGGAAGACGCAAAATCCCAACGAGGGACTTCACTCCATCATTTGGCGGAGATGCCCCAAAACTGTGTTTGTCAGCAGGTACGGGTGGAGGAGGCTGCTGCCTCAGCTGTTGGGTTCTCGAACAAGGGGTATGCTTTCATCCAGGATGTATTTAGCAGCTTGGGGATACGCCCAAGTCACAAGGGTGATGTCATCTTGAAATTCTTGGATGGGAGGAGGGTCAAGAAGGCCCAACTCAAGGCAACCAAGGAGGCTCAAAGGCGGCGCAGAATGCGGGATGCTGCAATGAGACAGTGGAATAGGGAACTAGTGGAACAGGAAGGTGAAACATATGGGGCTGGCATCCATCAATATCAATCTGACAGTGAGGCGGACTCTGATATTGAGTGAATCCTGGGACTTGGGGGGGGGGTCAAATGCCACCTATGTGACTTTTACTAGACTCGAACAACTGTGACATGGCAAGATAACTTTATTACATTGATTCATACAATGAATGGTGTTGGTGAAGGTTTTTCACAATTTCATATGAACTCCACTTTCATGTCCTAATGGACAAGGTGGACCGAACTTCAAAAAGCGATTGAAAAAAATGGAACAATTGGCCTTTTTCTCTTGGAGAATGTTCAGAATGCTCTTTCAGGTATGCATAGAAATCAAATTCACCTTCAATTTTTAGATTTTCCGTGAGAAAAGGGATGATAAAGCATACCTAAATGTTTATCTTCGTTTTTCTCAAAACAGGTTTTTTGGGTGATTTTCACCACGAAAACAGCTGCTACACAAAAAGTATGCAAAATAAGCCAGCCATTTTTTCACAGGATGTTCCAAACATGTAAAAGTATGTTTCCATGCATTTTCTTTGCAAACATTTTGAAAGTGGGACCTGTGGAAATTTTTGTCTGTGAGGTGGGCCGGTGAAATCCGGGGGGGGGGCCTTCAAAATTTTCAAAAAAATTTAAGGGATGGGTTTTTACCTAGAAAATGCATGCAAACATGCCCACATGCTCTCTGTTTATGATAAAGTTGGAACAAGGCATCAGTAGATGCGGTGTCCCCCGCTGAGGGGATATTAGTGAACTTTCGCCACGCCGTCCGAGATCCAAATCTCCGAGAACGGGCCAAAAATGTGAATGACGTCATCAGTATTTGGGTATCAGATTGCGATCCCGAAACCGGATTCCGTGAATCAGGCGATATATCTCGAGTGGCTTTTCCGGGAACGGCTGCGCGGCTATCAAAAATTATTCAAATGGCAAACCTGTGGGATACTCTCGCGGTATGTACAAAATGAGGACGAATATGGGTGCAAAACATTCTTGAGTTGATAGTGAAGCCATCCTGCACGATTTTAATTTGTTTTTCATGCTGTAAACATGGTAAAACAGTGCCAATTCTAAGGCGCAGAAATGTAGGCCTACATCAGCAGTGTACATTAACATGTAAATGTACTGTGTGTCAGAACCGTAGGCCTAATAATGTATGTAGGGATGGCTCTCTCATCTCTTGTCTGATGAATGAATGATAGGCCTTTTCGTCAAGGGCTCCCGAAGGGCTTAATCCCATTGTTCCGTAGGCCAACAATGGGGCTCTGTCCGAGGCTCGAACAATGGGATGAAGCCCTCTGCCTGAGTCTGGGAGCCCCTTGTCGAAAAGGCCCTATACATTGACCGGCCTGATTGACTGAGTCAGTGATTGATTCTTCATTCAGGGCATGTAACATGGCTACTGACACCCCTGGCCAATGTTTGACTGGAGGCGGCCTTTACTAGTTAGAATCTTTGGAAGGCGACTTGTCAGACTCGCCTCTGAAGGCATTCGAAGGCCCCTAAGGTCAACGAATAAAAGAGTGGCCTCTTAGTCACCTGTCTTTGATACTGGTTGGTAGGCTAGCTACTGGTCCTAATTTTTTTTTCATTGTCACTTTCACGTTTCAGGAGATGAGGTTTGAACCTGGCAGTGGTGATGAGGAAACTGGTCCCGGACCCAATGATGGCGGCAGTGGGGATGCACCACCAAAAAACCCCAAAAGTACAGGCAAGGCAGGGTATGTATCCATGCTTTCTCCATGAAGGCCTGTGGGCCAGCCCTGTAGATGTTCGCCATAAACCCATAATTGTTGAAAATTCAGGGTGGGTATGCACAGATTCAGAAGACGTTTTTTGAAGGAACCCCCTCTTGATCCTCCCAGATCCCTCAAAATGGCAAACTATAATAATCATAGTACTTTGATCTGGTAACTAATCATCTGCTAATGTACAATTCTTTTCTGCTTTTTCTAGGGCCAAGACGATAAGGTATAACCCGTCCTTCGATGTTACACTTCTGCGAGAAATCAGAGCTCGAAACCCATACGAAGATGCAGATAGATGGGCAGTAATAACCCAGAACTTCAATTCTGCTATGTTGAAGATAAAGCCCGGAGCTGTTCCGGTTAATGACCGATCGGTGAAGGAGAGGGTAGACCGATTAATTAACGCATTCAAAACACAGCAGATGGCTGCACTAAGAAAGTAAGTTTTGTTGCATTGATGTCTCGGACAAAATTCAGTGTTAATTTAATAATTATAAATTTTGAGACAAGATAAAAAAATAGTTTCTAGCAACTTAGATGTAGGCTTAGGGTAATTTTTACCTTGCCTTTTGACTTCCCTATGACCTATGAATTTACAATAACCTGCATATTTTCAAATTCTTTTCTCTTTGCTTCAATCCATGGGTCGTTGGTAGAATATCCCATCATTTTTAAGGTTTTCTTCAGTCCTCTGTGAACAGTAATAAAGTACTTTGATTTCCAAGCAAAAATGTTCATGCCAATTATACTCTTTCAGATCTGGCACTGCTGAGGAATATGAAGAGCGGGAAATCCTCCTTCAAGAGATCCTCACCATGAAGTCTGATTCCCATGAAAGAAAGAAGACCGCATCAACCAGTTCAAACAAAAACGACAAGAGATTGATTGAAGCGGGGACTGAAATAAGGAAACGCGCGATGGAAACCCTGATTGGTGATAAAGGTAAGAATACGTACTGAAACAAATTTCTGATTTTTGTCCACTTGATCCCATAAATTTAGGTGGCAAAAATCTGATGTGGCCCTGGATAATTGCTACCCATTTCCCTCAAAAAGATATCACTGAGAAAAGACTGTCCTTCAGTTGGGGGGGGGGGGGGGGGGGGTGATGTCATTAGGGGGGCATAGAATGTCTAGGAGGGGCAAATGTCAGGGGTGAGGGAGGGAAACTCATGATTCCCATTCACATGCTTTGGTCCCATTTCTCTCCAAAGGGAGGGTTAATACACTAGCTAGGCCTAAGTCGAACCTGTTGGGATCAGAGATTTTTCTTCGACTTTTAAGACAAGGTTCAACTAAGGTGAGGATTATTAAAAAGAAAAGCATAAGTCAGAATTCGACTTATGCAAGACTGACTTGGGCAAGTTTGACTGTGATTCTGCAATTGAGGTTTCATTTGACTACTGCATGTTTTAGTAACCTCCATAGTTATACTTCTCTTTTACATTGCAGATGAAAACAAGGCTCCTTCCAACACCCCAAGAAAGAAAAAGAAAGAGGTGATGACTGACTACACTAAAATGAAACAGGAGGAAATTAACCTAAAAAAGGAAGAACTGGCATTCAAACGGGAACAATTTGAACTTGAAAAAGAGGAGAGGAGCCATAGAATGGAATTAGAAAAGACAAAAGAACAACAGTTTTCAGCAATATTTCAACAATTTATTGAGAGTCAACAACTCAAGAAATAGACTTTGAAATTATCAGTACGTCTACTGTAGAATCCCCTCTGTCTCGACACTTCTGTGGTGACTTGAATAAATGAATGAATGGTTTTCCCCCGTGTTTTCCTAGCATATTTTTGGGGGGGGTATTCCCATTGTTTCTCTACGCACAAAATGAAATATATCGATGTTTAAAACCGGCTTCTGTGAGGTGTTTGAGAAACAAGGGTCAAGATTGGAAGTGTCGAGACAGAGAGGATTTTACAGTATGTTATTCATGTCAAAGTATTGTGTGCGAGTTAAGTTAGTATTTGATTGTTTTTTAAAAGATGTTGCAATGTTACAGAGTTTATTGATATAGAAATAAATGTTGGTTATTTTGATTTAATATCTTTGTATCAATTCAATTTTATGCCTTAGGCTACATCTGTGAAGAAAGAGCGTATACATCTGAGATCACAACCTATCACGATGCTCTGCAATGCTGGATTAAGCTTTTGTGTGAGAGAAGGCCATCCCCTGGAAGCCATTCAATTCACCCAGGCAATTATCAGGATTTCAAGAATGGACTTGTTAGCATGGTTAGCTTACAGGGATGAGTGCCAGTCAGATGTTACTCCCAGCTACCATGGCTTCATTATGGTAACCCCACTCCACCCCAACCCCCTGGGAATCGGCAAACATTGGCCTCGCATTCGATTTATTATGGTATATTGGAAATATATCTGGGGGGGGGGGGGGTCAAGCAGCAGCAAGTTCGAGAAGGTCCCAAAAAATACACAATTCCAGTCATTTGGGAAATAGCGATCGCGCTGCCATCTTGTGTTGCAAAATCAATTGACCGCCCGCGCTAAATTTGAAATTCACTGAGACCGGAGGCGCGCTGCGGGGATGCGCGCACAGAACCAGAAAACCGTTACGTTCATTTACTAGTCCAAAATGCCAACATAATCCTCCAAAGTTGGTGGGTCAAGTTCGAAGTAACCGCCCGTCAAGGAACCTCTCAGACACGTGTGGATATTGGTCAGCAAGCCTGCAAGCAGGTAATACTTTGCCACAGGCTGCAAAAATACCTTCAGGTCTTTTTTGAAATCTACAAATGCCCAGTACTGTAAGATCTTGCCAAATGTCCATTCAACAGATGTTCTTGGGGCCGCCATCGCAGTATTGAATGCCTGTTGATGCTCGTTTAGCCCAAGCGCGCCTGCCCTAAATGGAGAAATCATCCACGGTCGAACAGGATAAGCAGGATCCCCATAAACGTAGTAACTTTCACCGTTTTCGGTCCGTGGCAGACGATCCAGCTGGTCGTGAAGGCCACTGTCCGCTAAGATGCCAGCGTCATGCCGTCTCCCTTCAACTGGTCCCCAGAGATTGGCGAGGATGCCATTTGGTAGGACCATGGACTGAAATTTTAGAGAGTGTACGCGCTTGTGTCCATTGAATACTGATCGTTGACCTCTTATTGGTCGACAAATTGGTCTTACCGTTCCATCGATGAAGCCAAAGCAGTTATCCAAGGGTGCGCCAGACTCATGTATAGCATCCGCGTAGACACGAAGATGTTCTTCATTTAGCCATGACTGATCTAACTGGTGTAGGAGGTGTCCATGAGTTTGGTAAATGTAATCGACGGTTTCATTGATTGCGAACGATATGACAGAAGTCGGCCTTCCGAAAACATCTTCACTTTGACTGAGCCTATTGGGATACGCCATCCGTCTCAGAGTCATGCAGAGGGCGTCAAGACCCTTAACCTCACAGCGATTCCGACACTGAACCACATTTGGAATGCGTAACACATTTGCAATTTCAATGATTTCATCTTTGTAGAATCTGAATTGTTCCTTGCTTTGTGCGTCAGTCAGTCGATTCAAGTCGAATCTTGGCCAGTTGGGATTAAACGTGCTCTCCTTATCTTGGGCGTCAGCAAAAAATAAATGTTCATGCATAACCTGCATCAATTCGTCATCTTCGAAAGCAAAATTTCCTAGCCGTCTGAGATCAGCCGCCATTTTGACAGAATCACCATAGCAACGAGCTGCAGGTGACGTAAAAAAATACCCGTCCTCGGAACGGCGTGGCGAATGCGCGCAACGTACTTTCCGGGAACGGGATCGAGAACGAGATCCGTTCTCGGCGGATCGGATCTCGGACGGCGTGGCGAAAGTTCTCTAGTTTGTTGGAGGGTGGTGTTTTCGAGTTGGGGATCTGGAAATGGAATGTATGGGCTTTCTGAAATTTGGAAGGAAGTCTTTTGGTCAGTCTGGGAACTTCAAGTCCGAGAAATTGGTAGTATCTGGAAAAAGAGGATGATAAATTAACTCTTTAAGGGACATACTTGGTCATACATTTTCAAACACTAGTTGGTACATGAAGAAATGGTCAGTGAATGCCGATATCAGTGCCAATGGCCGTCACGGAATCAGTCTTTTTGAGTTTATCGATGTTCATGAGGAAAATAAAAAAAAAAAAACTTTCTTCTGGCCAGAGTCCTCTATTAAAACATGTGTACATTACGCGTACATTGCTGTGCATAAGTTTTGGTAAAAAAAGTACTCATTGGACCAATCAATCTGCACAAAATTTTATATGTGTCAAGAAGAACCCTTTGCCAATAGCATAATAAAGTTTAAAAACATTCCAATACTGATTGCCTGAGAAAAAGAGATTTCCGTACACCATATCCATCAAAACGTCACTGGCGCATTGATATGGCCCTGTCAAAGTACAAGTTCTAAACTGACCAGTGAGACCACATTTTCTTAAATATATTATCAAAAAGCATATTTCTGTCATGGCCTGACTCTGTAGATTAAGAATCAACCACAGATTGAGAATTAATTCGACTTTGGTCCATGAGCTTGTGCCACACTTCCGGTCGTGGATGAATACATGTCTCTGCCCTTCTATTCAAGTTTGCCCGACGCGAATTTTTTTCTCATAAAATTGGGGAGGTATGTCTGGCAAGTAGACACAATTAAACCAGAAAAAGTAGCCAATTTCATCAAGTTTCAAACAACCCAGTAGCTCTAAAATTGATAGGAACACATTTTCTATGTTTTGTACACTGAATGCACTGTGAATGTACGTGCCATAAAACCTGGCCAATTGCTGCAAAAATTTCATCTTTGGAAATGAATAACAAAACACACAGTTCATCTGGCATGTTCTTTATTACACAAACAACACAAAACTCTGTATTAATGACCAAATAATTTGTTAATTTGCCTGAAAATCAACCCACAACAAATACAAGACCTCGTCCCCAGCTTCTGCCACAACTACTACACTGCATTGTGTGCATTATGGATAAGCACCCAAGGTATGAGGTTGATCACTAAAGTGAGACAGACATAGCTGGTGGACAGACACAGGCCATTTGTAAGTCCCCAAGCTCTACAGAGCGGGGGACAATTAGGTCCATATCTGGCGTACTTTTTGAACTAGAGCTGTTTTGGTGGTTGCATGACCCGGAGCACCCCCTAGTGCCCAAAATTGAAAAATGTAATTTTCGTCGCTATAAATATATTCAGGGTCTTGAACTTGATCATTTGGCTTAGTTTCATTGCTCTAGGTTGTTTAATAACATATCTCGAAATGACTCAGGGGTCTCCCCTTAAATCTTGACATCACAAAGTATCCGACAACCCCATTACAAGGACACCTGGGTTCAATGATGTCATGCCCAGGGACAGGTTTCTGGCTATTTGGGCCTGTCTCCATTGTGTAAATGAGGAGGACCCACAGGTAGATAAGACGGAGAAAATCTACAAAGGCCGTCCTGTCTTCAACTACCTCGTCCCCAGGTTCAGAGAGTTCTTCGTCCCCCAATGTGAGATGTCTTTGGATGAGGGAATGATACCGACTAAAAACAAGATTTCATTCAGACAGTACATCAAATCTAAACCAATTAAGTGGGGGATAAAGTGTTTTATCTTGTGTGACAGTGACACAGGCTACATAGTAAATGCAGAGGTCTATACTGGAAAGCTGCCTGACGAAATTCCTGACCTCGGGGTCACCGGAAACCTGGTTGTCCGCCTGTGTGACCTGGACCTCATCAAGGACCAGAACTACATGGTCTTCACGGATAGATTCTATACCACTGTACAGTTGGCTGAATATCAGTTAAAACACCAGGGAATTAGACTGTGTGGCACTGCTGACACCCGAAAGAAAACATTTCCTAAATAGCTGCTGAGAAAAAAGACCGAGATGACGATAGGAGAATCCGTCCTCCTTTACAATGGGACACTCAGTTGTATTGTCTGGATGGACAATAATCCCATTTGCTTTGTGTCTTCTATCTATTGCTCTTCTCCACATGAAACTGTTCCCAGGTATGATGCTACAGAGAAGAGAAGGGTTCAGATTGCTTGCCCTAAAGCAGTAAAGGCCTACAATGCTTTCATGGGTGGGACGGACAAGAATGATCAAATGGCCAAGTTGCAAAAGTGTCGACGCCATTATAAATGGACCCGCCGCTTGGTTATGAAATTCTTCATGTGGGCAGCTTATAATGCCTATGTACTCATGAACTTTGTGAAGCCCCACTACAATGCCACAGGTAGGGCCTACACATTCCATTTCTACATTGAGGATCTCTGTAATGAACTTGTAGGAGATTACCGGGTTGGAGTTGTGCAACGCCGGAGGAACAGTCTTGACGTTGACCAGAACCTTCGTCTGAAGAAGGATGCAGACCATTTTGCTGAGAGGCCAGCTATGGCAGGCACTAACCATAGGTGTGTAGTCTGTAGTGAGGTGTATAAGAGGGCCAAAAGCCAAAACCCAGCTCTCAAGGACAAGGATTTACCTAAGAGGAGCAAAACGGTATTTCGCTGTTCGTATTGCAAGGAGTACCTATGCATCGGGACCCCCCTAACAACTGCTGGGCGAAATGGCACACACAAGAGAGGTATTGGAGGTAAAGAGAGTAAGGTAGAACACTATTACTATCATAAGAAACATTTATTTCATTACTAACACACTAACAGACCTGAAATAAAAGGTTTTACATTAGGGTACAATTTTAGGGTTTTTACCCTGGATTGGGCAGAGTGGGGGCGTAACCTACCTTGGATCAGGCAGGGTTCAAAGGGTTAAGAGGTAAGTAAGATTTACAATTTCATTTTTCAGCAATATTTTCCATACACATTATATTTAAAGGTCAAATGCTGAGCTATTTAACCTGTATTTGTGGTGAATTTTCATAATATGCTATCTTAAAAAAACATAATAAACCGGAAGGAATTCAAAAAATAGTGATTTTTTTGTGAAATAATTGCTGTTTGTTCAGTCCTCTGCGAGCTCGTTTTTGAAGGCGCTTTTGAAAAGACCGCCAGATGTGTAGTTACGCTATTCGCCGCTAGGTTCACATTGGTGACGTCACTAGTGCTGTCAAATCCACGATCATTGACCACTACGCAAGTAAAATGGCGGCTGCAAGCATGGCGAGCGAAGATTGTGCGGGAGATTTGTTTGATGACGATTTGGTTGTTGATGAAGGCAATGGTGTGATTCAACCCTACATGTACGAGCCAGTAGTGGAGAGTGCGAGAGACGATTCAGATTCTTGTTCTGAATCGGGCGAAGGTGATGATGGGGAGATGGAGGATGAGCGACTTGATCGCATAGGAAATATCAATTGGTGAGTTCCAAGTGCAGTGGCAGTGCACTGTGCCAGTGCACTGTGCATGCCATGTGTATAGGCGCGGCATCAGCTGGACATTATAGGGGGCCTATGCTGATATGAGCCATGTCATCATGTGCATGTATTCATGTACATCTCTACATAGGGCTCCATCGTTCACGGATCGAGTGTTGTCAGTAAACAATTGGCGTTTTTCACCTCAAATATGTCGAAACCACAATGTATCTTGAGTTGAGTGAGTTCATTCATAGGCCCCTGAATGCTAATTAGCGAGATTATCGGGCTAAACAATGGGATTAGCTAGGAAATAGGGAGCTAGCTAGGAAATAATGGTTCATTCCACATGGTTATTTTATAGTAAGTAGGATCTCGGATCGGAATACTAAGCCTAAGGGTTTGGTAGTAGGCCTACTCGAATGGAGTGAACTCTAGGCCTAATAATTTGGATTATTACTGTACTGAGAGTGAGACTCTTCCATTGCGGAGCATTACCAATACCACACCAAATAGTGAAATACTACACCCGCGCAAAGACAACAGTTTATTCTCACCGTAACAACTTAAGGCGAAAGCCTTCGACAATACTACATTAATTGATTGATTGAAACAATGCTAAATCTTACTGAGCTGAGCTCCAGGGGCCTGCCTCTCACTCAAATTTGGCCTACCCTTGGCCTAGGCCCTGATTCATTGATGGCAATGGCTATCGAAATATCATCACTGTTGTATAACAATAACATTTATATTATACTTGTATTTGTAGGTGTCATTGTGGTGTCTGCACTCCACAAGAGAAGGGGAGGGAATCCTTGTGCTGCTCAGACTATTCACCAGTCCAGGCCAAGAAGGATGAGCTGAAAGTAGAGTGCATCACGCAACACCCAGGTTTTTCCAGCACCTGTCTTGATAGATGGGTGCTGGAAATGTCGATGTATCACTACATCGAAGAGCAGGGACAAATAGGCGATGACCAGCCCATTCACAAGTAAGTAATGATGACCACCTCCATCGCTGTATATATAATTGAAGACAAGAAAAGGCAATATCAGTTCAGAAATGAGATTTTTTTCTCCCTTTGAAGACTAGAAATATAGAAAATAGATATAATAAAATGTATCTACATGTATTTAGTAATAATATTACAAGTTTTCAATAAATTTTAAAAAAACTGTCAATTAAATGTACAAACATTGTTTTCTTCCCAACAATTTCAGGTTATATCGATACGTGGCCTATAGGAACCTTGTCCGTTGGGTTTGGAAGAGGTTGGGGAGAAGGAACCGTTTGCCGCTCCCTGTTTGTGCTCGGGACAAGATACGTGCTGCTTGGCCTGCTCCGGACAATGACGGGTACACAGGATTCAAGTATCCTACGTTCAATTGATTTGGTGTGACCGTTCAATTGATCTGTGATAGTGAACTCTGATGGTGCTATGAATGAACTCTACAGTTTGTTAAACCTCGTTTTTGTTTCTTCTACAACTTTCATCTTGTCCTGCTTGTCGTACTTTGAGCACACTGGACCTGGAATAGGATGAGTCACTTGGTACTTGTCCTTTGCATCTCTTGCCAATTTGTAAGATGGCAGGTCATCTCTCCGCTTCAGCAGGTCCTCCAGAATTAGCTGTACATAGTCTGAAAACATAAAGGGAAGTATTAATACAAGTAATCTTGTTTCTTCTTGTTTCTTGCAGTGCTAGCAATAAAGTAACGATGCTGGCCGTTATACCTACCATATGTTGATTCAATTTTGACCTCTTTTGCTACTGCAGCTCCTCCTCTCCCCTTGGGGTATGAAATCGACCACTGCGGCTGTTCATCTTGTCCCATACGCTGTTTCCGATTTGAATTTTCATTGAAGTGGAGTGTGGCGAGCAGTAACCTGTAAAGAGAATTTGTAGTACTGGCATGACTGGTCAATGCTTTCAATCAATGTTTTACTCGCCTCACGCCTTATAGTCCAAGTAGAGTGCAAGAACAAAGTTCAGTTGCATCATGAATAAGGAAAAGTGGGCTTTGATAGCACTCACTCAAAGCATTGCATGAAATTTTTTTCGTGATTTAGTAATGACCCCTGAGAATACATTGTAGTCTGTCATACCTTGCTTTCATTGGCTCATAGAAGAAATGGCGGGATTTGGGAGCGAAATAACCAACAATTTTGTGATACGACTCAAGAGATGAAGTCTGTACTCCTGGTGAAACCTTTCTGATGTCCTTGAGCAATATCTTTTGAGTGAGAATCAGCGTAAGTTCCTTGTGGGCCTTGCTACCTGAAAGAGTAATACTGGTTTAAGTAATAAGGAACAAAGAATTAACAGGGCCAAATGACTAGCTGTTTTTCTTTTGATTGAGGGCACTCCTTACTTGTCAGTCATGCTGGTGCTGGTATGAAATAATTCAACAAAAATTCTCAAGACAAATTGCATTCATAGCATGGGCTTTATGGCATTTGCAAGTTCCTTTTAAAACGTAACTTTAAACGAACCTTTCTTGATCCATTCTCTGTCTTCTAGAGGACCATGAAGACATTTTGGGTACAAATCCCCATGCCCATCGTGTACGTCGGCAACATGGTTTAGAATGGAGAGCCACTTTGCTTCAACCAAGTCACCATTCCCATTACTTGAGGCAGCACACCAGAAGATATGGTTGGACACTGATTGGGACCATTTTGCGAGTATCCTGCAAAGTTTGTACTTCTTGGCAATATTGTCCATTTTCTTTTTTACACCTGAAATACATGTACATGTATATATCATGTGTAATGAATTTAGAATGAAACATTATGTTCCAATTTATGAGAAACCCACCTGACTTTTGACCAGTGCCTACAATGTCTTTCATTGGCTAAATTGAAAAAGGCAAAGATACTTGACGGACGAGTTGTTTTTTTGCCTTGTTTATGTTAAAATGAGCAATAACACACCTTTCGCGATATGCCAGCAATCAAACCAGTGTTGTACTCCAGGCCATTTGTCTCTCAGATACTTTTTGATTTGTGAATGCCGATCTGTGACCATCTCTGCAATTGCCAATTTCTTCTCGGTAACAAGTAGTGCCATGCTACGTTTCAAACCCTCGAGTTCCATCCAGTAAGAATTTTTCACTTCATTTGACTGAAAAATAAGTAACCAATAAACCATGTTATTCATGTTTTTAAACCTATTGCTGGTAATAACTATTGGGATAAAGAGAAGGATCTGATCAATGTGGGGAAGCTATCTGCATGAGGATGAATGGCACTATAAAATTGTAAGTGAAGTGTAAAGTTAACACTGACAGTGAACAATCAATTTCATTAGGGAAGTCAGCAATCCATTTTGATGGAATATTGACTTCTGATTTGTTCCAGAACTTTGTTAAACTTGACACAAGGGCAAGGTTTGTCATGTTGACATTGCAATGCACTATTACTAACGTACCTGTACAAGGCTTACATCCAGCACCTTACCGGCTGACTCATCCATCAAACTGTAGCTCCCATATTTGGCAGTGTGGCCTGGCGAGCAACACCTCGCATCTCCAGACAAGGACAGTTGTTTCCTCTTTCGCTCCTTAAACATACTGTCTTGCTTCCTTTGCCAGACTGCGAACACTGATGGTATGAGGTAGAGGCCTTGTATAGTGTAGAATGTCCTTCAGCTTATCACTGCCACACCAATGTTTTTCAGGATATTGAGTCCTCTTACTGGACTTGAACCAGAATATAGAATTCCTGAAACAATTTAATGAGAAATCATAATACTGGTTTGGCTTTCTTTCAGGATTTATGAATTTACCCTTTTTTTGGTATTTCCGGTGGTCCTATTTTTGATTTTTTACTCTCCATATCTCAATAGCATAGAAAACATCGAAAAAATCATTTGTTGCAATTTGTTCCATGTTTTTTCGTATATTGACCCGACTAATGTTTTAAGAATCATGCAGCATACGTATGTAGCCTACCTGCAGCCAAAAGCAAATTTCCAATGGGAAGCTGTCCTTTAAATGGTTGTGATGTCCATTCCTGTTGATGTTGATTTTCACAAATCGCCATCACCATCACAGCTGTGCCAAGTGTACGGAGTGCGACTCGACATGGTGCCCTGCAAACTTGACAAAACATGAACAGAAGCCTCAAGCTTGATTCAAAGACAATGAATTTTCTCTCATATTGAGGGGAGGGCTGTTCATACTCATTGTCGAAATCATAATGTTTGCCGGATCTGAAATAGTAAATAATTATGGTTAAAGATTTGACAATGATTGTTTTTTATCAGTTTATAAACTCACTGTAGAGCATCATTAGTGAGTCCTTCATGAAAAAAGTAAAGTTTTATTAGTGTTAACACTAATAACAGGTCCCAGAAACTGCCATACCGGTACTTTTATGACTATCATTCTATTCATTCACTCTAATACAATTCAATTGTTTTAAAGAATCAATTTCTCAAGAAAGCTACAACAAACACTTACACATTTTCATCATCAAGGAGCGAGTCATCAAATTCTTGACAATAATCATCTTCACATGGCTCCCTGTCTTCATCGTCACTGTCATCAGTCTTCATCGTTTCCTGACTTGGAAAGTGCACCTCTTCATCCTCCATGTCTTCATCACTTGGTTTCAAGCCTGAAAATATTGGGGTGGTCAAAGACATTGTCTGGCACCAAACTGTGACTTATCTGTCGTATTGCCAGGCACAAACCAAAATTGTGTTAGATAGTAAAACCCAAACTGTCTGACACCTTGTCGGGTTGCTACTAGTATCAACATAATTTTCAGGTTTGGGGTTACCTTGGAAAACTGGCACATCAATGTCAAACAGATCTGTCTGAATGGCAATTTCTCGGACTTCTGGTTCTGCCTGACAGCCAATATCCCCGGTGCAGGAGGTTGTCTGTGAACCTTTGTTCCGAGACCCAGTGACAATATTGACCTGGACAGCCTTGGCAAACCGCATGGAGACTGAGGAGCCAACTTGTGTCCCAATGGCAAAGGTTTCAGGGTGTTCCTGCAAAGATAAGAAATAGAATTGAGGCTATTGTTCCGGGGATGTTGTTTACATTAACTTTCACTACATTATTAATGCAGCTAATTTTTATTACAAGATTGTGGGATTAATCCATCCTCTGATTTATTAGTCTACACTGTTCGGGACATTTATCTATGTAAATATGATCACCCAATATAACCAGTTTTTGTAGAGCCACACCCTGAAGTCAGTTGATAGTAAGCTTATGACACATGGGGCTGGGTTATGATTGAACATACTTGTGGCAAAACCTCCAAATCGTCTAAACTCTGTGGCAGTACTGCATCCTCTATCAGGTGATTGCCAACCTCCTCAAATCGGCCTTCATCAGCCATCACAAAACCATCATCCTGCTCAGCTGCCACCTCCGCCTCCTCTCCATACAACACGTTGTATCCCGCTACCGCCTCTGCTACAGCCTACGAAATGAGAAACAAATATTTTAAATAGAAGGCCTATCATAATTGACTAATAGGAGTAGGACTTTTGTATTTGACTTGCTCCTACAGCTGAAGGTATAAAACCTAGTAGGTGCAGTCGTGCAGTATCAATTATGAAAATTATCAAGTTGTAGTCTTAAAAGGTCCTCAGGCCCCAGCAACACCACATCCTACACTTCACCATGCCTACCCCATGGTCATGCACTCGAGATGGAGGTATTCCTAGCCTAGGCCTATGGCCATGGGGTATAATTTCATACCTACTATACTGATTTCATAATAAATAATAATCACCTGCTGATGTGCCCTCTTCTGCACAGCTGACCGCGGCGCACTGGTCGTAGGCGTACCATCCATGGCATCGCCTTCACCATGACTGAAGAGTGTAGGGAAGGCACCTGGCTTCAACAGGCGTTTTTTAGGGTCAAATCCTATCGCACGGCATATGGCTGGGTCCAGCAGGTAATCTCCGGCAACGAAGTGCTTCGAACATACCCTCGCACCGAGAGACGGGACCCAAGAAGACGGACGATGCATGCGTCTTACCCATACTTTTCGGGCCTTCTTGTCGCGAGGAAAATTGTAATAACCGACCCCATCTACTTTCAACACCTTCGTTGAATCACTGCTGCAGTTTGGTGCGACGCAGTAAACCATTTTTGCTTTAGAACATGTAAAATAATTGGTTTTACATGGTAGGAACGGCGTGAACGCAACCAGAAAGTAGAATCAGCTGTCAGATGAATGAAAACAAAACTGGTCTCCTGTCTTGCGCAGGCATCTACAGCATGGCGTTTGTGTATGCAGGCAGTGGGATCAGTCTAACAATGACAGCACTAGTGACGTCACTCCTCATTTGGAATTCCCCACAACCGCGAGAGTTTCCGAACGAAATACGAACTTTGCCGAAGCAAATTCACGCTGAGACAGCGCGGTTTATTTGAATTTCTTTATTCCATGCGATATTTATGCAAATAAATTTACTACATTTGACATCTAAATGTAACAAAAGGTTATCCTGATGTACTTTGATTAAGATTAGGCCTAACTTTGGCATTTAACCTTTAATCTCAGCGACAGGTTTTCATTTTCGCATTTCTATTTTGAATATCAGCACATGACTCAAAACAGCTAATTGGTAGTCCCACTCTTTTAAATAAAGCTTCGTTCGTTTTTCCATGAGTAAACGCGGGAAATGTTTTTAACATGCCAATCCTGTGATCCTATATATTTCAAACACGTGTCCCCCAACATAAAATTCGGGCGGTAATGCCGATACAATGTTGCTTACAGCATAAGCATTGTTTCAGGTTTGCCTTCTTGGTAGCAATGGATCTGTAACATTCGTCAGAAACTTACTGAATCACCCGTATTGGCATATCCAGATTTTGATAAGACATTTTGTCTCACAACTGATGCATCCGGGCATGCTATCGGTTATGTGTTGAGTCAGTTGGATGACCAGGACAGAGATCATCCCATAGCATATTCAGGTAGGGCACTTAGAGGTGGTGAAAAGCGCTGGACAGTGTCAGAACAGGAATGTCTAGGTGTCTTAGAAGGTGTCAGGCATTTTAAGGAATATTTGTCTCATCAGCACTTCCATATCTTCACGGATCATCAGAGCCTGACTTGGCTGCTGACCTGTAAACACAAGTCCTCAAAGTTACATAGGTGGACCTTGGAAATACAGCAGTATGACTTCGCTATCACTCACACACCAGGTCGTCAGAATCTTGTCGCTGATGCTCTAAGTCGCAGGAGATATGATGTTCCAGTTTTCTCTCCTCAGGACTCAGAATCTCAAGGTGGTCCAAAAGCCACTGGCGAAGGCGACCGTGCCCAAGTGTCAACCTCGAATGAGGAACAGTCTGAACCTGTCCGGGTTGAGGTGGCATTTGAGTACTCTTCTAGAGAAGCCCCAGGCATGAATGTGATATCTGCTGCATCAGATGAGCCCTCATCTGTGCCTGAGCCACCAGATAGCTCCAATATTGGTCAGTTTCAGAAGCTATGCCCAGATTTGTCTCCCATCATTGCATTTCTGGAGGATAGTGTTCTCCCAGATGACCCCAATGTAGCAAAGAAAATTGCTAACATTTCCAGTCAGTATGAAATGTTGAATGGGGTGCTGTACCACATCTTTCAACCCAGACGTAAGCGACCTCCTGCTGATGAACGCCTGATCAAACAGTTGGTAATACCGGCCAATATGAGGTCAGCGGTGCTTCGCTCCTTTCATGATTCAGCAGCGGGTGGCGCTCATCTAGGGTTGCAGCGTACATTTGCATCAATTCGATTGAGGTATTTCTTTCCTGGTAAGTATCAATTCATTCATGACTACATTCAGTCTTGCTCTCAGTGTCAACAGGCAAAGTCGCCTCGTCACAAACACCCGGCTCCATTGACATCGATGCCAGTGCAAGACGTCTTTCAACGCCTGCACATTGATTTCATTGGTCCCGTTCATGAGACACCTTCTGGATTCAAACATATTTTGCTTGTTGTCGATAGTTATTCCAAGTGGCCGGAATGTTTTCCCTTGAAGACTCAGGAAGCTAGTGAGGTAGCAGATGTCCTATTTCGTGAAATCTTCTCACGCTATGGGGCCCCAAAGACGCTCATTTGTGACAGAGGTCGAAATTTCATGTCGCAGTTGGTAAATGCAGTGTGTGAAATATTCAAAGTTAAACATCACTACACCAGTGCATATCACCCACAGACCAATGCTTCCTGTGAGCACACCAATTCAACTATTGAACAGTCAATTAGGGCCTACATTGATGACTCGCAAGACAATTGGCCAAGTCTCTTACCGGGCATAATGATGGCATTTCGCATGTCTCCATCGACTCAGTCGATACAATTGTCTCCATTTTACATGCTGTTCGGTCGTAAAATGTCCATGCCCTTTGATGCAAATTTGATACCTCAAGACAACCTCCGGCCTAATGTCAAACGTCATATGGATGAGGTGCTCAAAAACTTGAAATTGTCCAAGGCAATCGCCTCTGATAACCAGGTGCAGGCTCAAAAAAAGAGCAAAACTAGGCATGATAGGAGGGCAACAGATCCACAATTTCGTATAGCTGATTTGGTATGGTTATTTTCCCCAAAGGTGCCAGTGGGTCTCTCTCCAAAGTTCCATAGAAAATGGAAGGGACCATATTACATAACTCGGCTCGGTCAAAACTTCACCTACCAATTGAGGGATTGTGCGACAAATCAGATCATGAGGTCACTAGCCCATGCAAACAGGTTGAAACGGTTCTTTGATCCAAGGGATAGGTCCACTGAGGACATAGTCGTTCCTCAAACGGGGGATACAGAAGGTGACGATACAGAGGTGTCGCCGACCTCTCAGACAGAGACGAGCACAGACGACAATGGTCAGCTCGATCTCCAAACCGACCACACCCTCCCAGCTGACACTCAGGACGAGTGGGGAGAGGTTGAACGCTTGATAAAGGTATCAAGAGGTCAGGGAAAGAAATGGTACAGAGTCAAATGGAAGGATAGGTCTCCTTCTACATGGGTCGTCGAAGACAAGATTAGTGACAATCTCAAACGTGAATTTCACATTCAACATACCTACTCTGGTAAAAGGCGCAAGAGGCCTCATAGATTCTTAAAGTAAATGTACATTTCCACTGCTCTCTTCAAAAATAATGTCTGATCGGATGGGTTGCCACACGTTTCCTGCTATGTCAGAAATTCTATGATCACCTGCAAAACCTCTTTACAGTTTCTTGGTGCTAAGTGTTATGTGAGACGTCACATGACACCATCTGGTCAAATGCTTTTCTGACATACTGTGTTTTTTTGTCCTAGGTAACCGCTGGAGACTTGTAATGACCTTACTGATGACATTCTTGATGGCTGGACAAGTGGCGGCGGACTCGACACAGTCTGCTACATTTCAAGGCGACATAATCAACAGATTAAATTACGGGGTGATCTTCAAGCAAGAGAATTCCCTCTACTTCACTTCAGAATACTGGTTGCACATGTTTGAGATTCAGCTACCCAGTACAGGTGTAATTCAACACAAGAATCTAACTTGTAATTTTGCTAATGCTACTTGTGCCCTTATGACTAAGATCTTAGACCATGTGCAGCATCTAAATGTGGATGTTGCTCTGAAAATAGATGCGTACATGCATTTGATTCGTCAGTTGATTCTCCACCCTACACACTCAGCATTTCGCATGGGAAAAACTAAGCGGGCTCTGTTGTCATTCATTGGCGACCTATCAAAATCACTTTTTGGGACAGCCACCACTAAGGACTTAGAAGTCTTAGCGCGGCATGTCCAGTCCATGCAGTCCAGAAACACAAGGCTGCTTAACGTCATGAAAAAACACGAGTCAGGATTCTCCTCTTTCATTTCACATACTGAACATAGGTTCCATGACATGGTCGTACAGTTAGCTTCAGAGAGGCATGCACTTGAAACCCTGTCCCAAAAATACAGCACTTATTTGGCAGATACCCAAGCTGCTTTCACAATGACTTCTGTTTATACGGCTGAAGTGATTAAATCTGTAAGGGCCATATCGGACCAAATGGATAGCTTACTAGACTCGGTAATTGAACTCTCCCAGGGAAAGATTCCACCTAGGTTACTTACGCCCAACACTTTGACAACTGCATTGACTGATATCCAAACCAGATTAACCCAACAGTTCCCGGAATTCAGGTTGATTAAGACTAATCCAACAGATTATTATAGACAGGCTGATTTCATGGTCGCTAGGACTCATAAGGTGATGTACATTACAGACAAGTTTCCGATGTCAGCTCAGAATGGTATGAAACTGTTCCGTATTATATCTCTTCCCTTGCCGATTAACCACACATCAACTCATGCAACACAGCTACTTGATTTGCCTGAATTCTTAGCTATCAGTTCAACCAATAGTCACTATTCCTTACTCAATCATGGAGATTTCCTGTCGTGTAGTGTAAGTAACCCCATGTACTGCAACAAAAACATTGCAATCAAACCAATTTCGAATACATCTTGTGCGCTAGCCTTGTTCCAAAATTCCAAACAAAAAGTTGATAAAATCTGTGATTTCCGCCTTCTCTGACTATCCAATGTCCAAATGGAAACAAAACTCATGAAGGTTGTTCATTGTGGCTTCTAAATGTGTCATATCGTTGTTCGGTGTCATCCAAGTCTCATTATTTGCCCCCTCGCTTGCAAAGCTGCACGGTGGCATTATCTGATACACCGGTTACAACGTCATACCCAGTAAATTTGGCACTATTGCGAAACTTCTTTTCTGAGGCACTAACGTCGGACATCTTTGGAAATACTACCTTTCCCTCTCCCATTTCGGTTGAAGTGCCTCCCTTCAAGATATTCAAGTCAAACTTCTCGTCTTTCCTGGTTCAAGATCGACAGAGCGATCTGAGTTTTCGAAAAATGGCAGAAAGTGCTAAAAGACGCGAAGTCATCTTTCAGAACTTGGCAGAGCCTGTCATTGATGGCCAAATTGCTATTTCTGGTAGCTGGTTTGACACAAGATCCGTTCTCCCTATAGCTTCAGTAGTTACGGCATCAGTGTCATTGATTCTGTTTATCTGGACCGAGCTTCAACTTCAATCTGATGAGTAAGCCGACATCAGCGACTGAGGATGTTCAGCCCATGCAGCAAGAAATGCTTATGGCAATTGCCATTGTAGTTCTTCAAGCCTTTCTAGTTGTATGCATTCTTTCCTTGTTAGTGTTCTTGTACAAGAAGTTCGGGAATCAGGTCAATGCAACCCATCTAGTCATGGAACTCACAAATGGAATTCAATCGATAATGATTAAGATAGTGCAACTACCAGTTTGCGCAGGTAATCTACAGATTCTCTACCCAACAGAAATCCATGACATTGACATCACGGGACGTTTCTTCCCTAAACTGGGTTATTAACTGGTTAATTTAAAACTCACAAATACTCTAAACCAACAGTCTGTAAATGTTCCAACTCAAATGCGCATCTTTCCTCTTCAAGCGAGGACCATTAAGCTGATCACAGCCAAACCATTTACTGCTCACCTCCTAATACAACACTGTCGAATGTATCAATACATCGCACCAATGAAACAAGCAACGGCACCAACTACAGACAACGGTCAGAACCAAGTTAATGATGACACAACACACCAAAATTCCAACATGTGGCCAAGTTTGGGAGAACTTAGACACTGAGCAGGAGTATTGAGTTTGTAATGCAAAACTAACCGGTAGTACACATGTATGTTCTAACAATTATATGATTTCGGTATCTATCAGTATATCAGAACGATGGTGTGATATAGCTCAATTATAGAATTTTGTATCTATCGGTATATCAGATAGACGGTGTGATATATATAACAACAAAAAAAATGTTTGATTGGTCATTCTAAAATACCTTGGTACCGTAAAGTCAACTTTTAAATGGAAAATGCATAAGCCTCGTTCTGAGAGTGGAGTGTTTTGGACACGCAACCAAGATGCTCTACCAAAGTTCCCTCGGGTTGCACTAAAATGTGGAACCATGCACACAGCTCACTTCAGAAGTTTGAGGCTCTCAAAACACTGCTTCAAACACAAATCAGCCAAGGAAGCATCAACCACCCTAAGTTTTTTAATGAGCACTACACATATTTGCTGAGAAAAACGCTCCAAATAGCCCATTTGCGCGGATTTTAGCGTCACTTGAGCGAGCCGATCCGAACTTCCTATACGGGCTGCCGTAACATAATGTAAACAACGGCGCTACCGGCGCTCCGGGCAGGCGATGGATGGAATTTGCCAAATTCGCACATATTCAAGTTATTTCGTGGCCTATCTTTTTAAGTTTGAGGTATTTTAGAATAGAAATTGAACCCTCGGCTTCGGACCTTGGTTGAGTTACCAAGACACTCTCGGGTGGAGCAAAAATTTCGTCCAAACCCTCGCCTGTCGGCTCGGGTTTGGACTGTATTTTAGCTCCACCCTCGAGTGTCTTGGTAACTCAACCAAGGTCCTCCGCCTCGGGTTCAATTCCTTAAACAGAGACTATGAAGGACACTGGCAACAGTTTGGGGAGTGCTTTATTTCCACGTCAGTAATCTGACAGTGAGCTGGTAACCCATGTCGTGAACTTGAGCTTCGGAAAATTTGGTTTTACAGTCACGATGTTGCCACCTTCATGATTTCTGTGGAAGAGTTAGGGCCAACGATTGATGCGTCATAGACATAAATGTAAATTGTTTGTAGAGTTTGCGGTGTTGACAACCCTATTAGCACTTGTCTTCACCTGGTATAACATATTTAAGAAGTAATCGGAATTAATTAGATAGATGTGATGGTTGTTTTCATATGATGTGTGTATACTGTGTTTAAGAATCAGTTACTTAAGATAGTTTTGATGGTTGGTTACATACACTAGTGAGTTAGATGTCATGAACTTTGGGAAAACTTCCTAGGAGTGATTACGGTTTGAACACAACGCTTTGCGGGAGCAAAGTCTTTTTAAAACAAGAGGAATATTTTATGGTGTTAATTTCAAGATAGATTCTACAGAATCAGAATGTTTTATGATTTCATATTTTCGGACGCTAGCCATCCAACTTTGGCTGTTTAGCAATTTTATCCCACACACATGTATAAGCAGTTCTATGCCAACCAGTATTTATCTTGGCTTATCCACATGTAGCAGCAAGTCAAGAACCTTACTCAGATGTGCCGGCATGTTCAAAGAGGTTTGTTAATTAGAGTCAATATTAGTCAGGAGATTAGCTCCTGGTTCTATCGTACTTGTTTTTATGTGAAGTAATTTAGTTAGTTTAAGGCATATTGGTCAAATTGGAATTCTATAAAGTAGCTCGATTGGGTGAGGTGTGTTTTCTTAGCAACTGTTTAAGCCAGGACAGGCGTGGACTGAAAGCCCTGATATTCACTGTGCTGCCAAACCGCAAATTTCTGTATACCAACCAGCTTCAGTTCCGCAACTTGACTGAGGATGGCGCGACGATCGCCGTCGGTCAAGAAAACGAGTGTGAAAAGACCCAAATATTTCCCTACCAGCAGGCGCTGCCCTCTTTTTTTAAGTTCTAAACTATCATAGCAGACAACATGGCGGCATTTCACCAGTTTTTTCATTTGTGAGTTGATAAAATGCATGAATATTCGTTAATTTAGGATGGATTTTGCCCCAATTTTGACTACCGGAAGTGGTACTTAACCCCGACTTTGAAATGATCGTGTTAGTTTGTCTTTGGCATTTTCAAAATTCTGAAACGATACGATTTTACTTCGGACATTCACCAATATGTATGCTCTGTGCTGAAATGTATTGACTTGGATCGTACGAAAATAGAACCAACCTGAAAATTTTTTTCATGGTTCTAGGGACATGGCACATGCTTGACGTGACGTTCATGCGTCACTGAATCCCATGGCTGACTGCATGGTGATGACCTTCTTGAAGGGCGACAATGACGGCCATTTTGGTTTTTAAAAAAAGTAGGCCTAGTTAAATAGAACTAAGTCTAAGCCTATATTATAAAGAATATGTCCAACTTAACATGTGTTACTGTAAATGGAATTGTTTTAACTGAGATCAATAGAAATAAAAGAAACAATTCTACACGATTGGCAATATGAATAATGACGGACTGGCTCTCCCGGCCCCCCAGGTCCATGCTGTGACATGAGTCGTGGCTGGTTTTTCCCACACTACATTAGTCATTAACTCATGAGCTGCTTAAGCCTTCACTGCATCTTGGGAGGTAGGGTAGGCATGGTAACTTATGACATCCCGTCTTGACTAGTTCTATACAAGGGCATATTAAGCCCCCCCCCCCCCCAATTATGTAAAAAATCTTATTTGAAATTGACCATGAATTGGCCAGCTCCCCCACCCCCTGTTCTCAAAACCCTGAATCCGCCCTTGTTATATAATGCCAAGTGAATGTAGGCTTAATCCTAAGGGTGCTTCGTCAGGCTATAGTAAATGGACATGGGGTGGGGGTCGGGGTGGGGTTGATCATACATTTTGTAGTACGACAATGACATGACATAGGCCGCTTACCAAGCCCACTACAGCACAGGCACGTTCAACAGTACCTGCCCGTACAAATCATGAAATACAACATGCAGAGCTGAACGTGCCACCGTTAGCGGTTTCTGAGGCCTGCACAATGACATACATCATACATGACAGTAACATTTCTTTTAAATTCCAGTTTGGACAACTGAAAAAAGCAAGTTGGCACTATGGCAATGTTGGGCACAGCCAACGTGATGAATGAAAATGGACCTTCAAACGACATGGAAGGAGTCCCAAGACCCACTGTCAATTGGGTAATTGTCATCAGTGTTTCTGCCAGAAATATTTTAAAGGGGGGGGACAAACCATAATTTTGCAGCAAATCCTGTTTAAAACTGCAAATTTTGTCTGTTTTTTTACAATGACCTTTTGAGATGTGTATCGATATCAGAAGTTCCAAGGCCATGTCTGGAGTTCTCACCAATACCATGTTGCTGATCAACTCAACATAGGCACTACTCTGTAACCTTGATAAAAGTAATAGTGTATGTTGTTTACAGTTCTTATGTCAATTAAAATATCGTGTTTTTTCTTCGGCATCAGAAAGGAAGTCAAGCCTTCAAAGAGGAAACGTTTCCCGATTGGACAGTGGGCCAGGGACCAGAAACTTAAAACGGTGAAAGAAGCATCCAACACTCGAGCGGAACAGTTACAAAGCGACATTTACAGAAAGGAGGAAAGGATATCTGAGTTAAACGCACATGTAAGTCCAAAAATATTATGTGTGGAGCTCTTGATTTGACCAGAGTCTCTCTAATGAAGTCCCTTCCTTTCATTTCACCATTTACCAAGGTCATTTTACAATGGCTTGAATTGATGAGTCACGGTCAGAAAGAACTCTGCAGTGCCAGGGTTCTTTAACATACATGCTTTCTAACAACTGGGCCCAGACCTGTAATTTGTTGCTTGTTTTTATTCTGTATAGTCAATATGACAATATTTATTAGGACATGATTTGATATCCTCATTTCAAATTTTTCTGTTCTTCAGATTGAGTGGCTAGAGCGCCTAGAGGCGGATAAAAAAGCTAATATAACCCCAAAGATTATGATGGACAAGCAAGTTCAAGTTTGTAGCAATTCGGCTAACCAGCTGTTAGTGGTACGTAGAGGGATCCTAGAGGAAGCACAAGTCTTCAGATTTAATATCACAGAGTCAGCCAGGTGCCGCTGTTTCGACTGCGCCATTCTGACAGCCCATCACATGTAGATCATCACGTCACCAGTCCAATTAGCAATAATATGAATCTGTCATTGAAAGTGACCAGTTTGGACTTTGTTTCACACCTACCTGTTTGAGATGGATGCAAGAGCACATTTAAGCTGATAATTAAGCCCCGGAAAAAGCCAGGATTTTCATGCCAGATGGAAGTACAATTATAGTTGATGATCTAAATGTATGTCAATTGCTCTTTATCCTTTCAGGATCAAGAAAATGGTCAAATACCTGGCAAACAAAAGACTCCAACGCATCTTAGCCCTGCTAATCCAGATCAGTGCATGATGAGTAGGAGTACAACTTCCGCTCGTATGAAGGAGACCACCAAGGCAGTGAAGCTCATTCATGGTAACAATATCAAAAATGTAAAAGATGCCACTTTGCTCTCACTTGTAAAGCTCTGCACACCTAATGAATTGAATGATTATATCCAAAGAAGTAAGTCATGTAAAACTGCATTGTTTAAAAAGGGCAAGGTGAAAAAGCGAAAGAAAATTCAGGAAAGAAATGCTAGAAAGAATGTAGTGAGGTGTGTTGAAACACTTTATTAGGGTGGGATGATTTCTAGTAGAAAATACAACTCCATTAGATGTTCTAATCTAGGTCATAGTGAGCCAGAATCATTGACATACAAGGAACTGAAACAGGAATTAGATGCTATCATGGAAGAAACTAGAACTCAACCAGTAGAAGGTTGTGGTGGAGTTTACAGGGATTTTGAGACAACGCTCTTGAAACTAGCAGAAATCTATTTGAAAATAGATGGTGTTCTTGTTGAGCAGAGCGGCAGTGGTTTGAATTGGTTTGGAAAAAACAGGGGTAATTTTGCTATTGCCATTGGGGCCGATGGTGCTCCGTCGGGGAAGCACAATACTAAAACTTCGCTACTTCTCTCATTTGTCAACGCCGTTGACCAGGTGTCCAGTTGTGATCACAACTATCTCATTTTTGGTGCAGATCTTGCCGAGGATGATCCCATTTTCTTTTCACATCTAGCTAAAATATTTGGAGATATGGGGTCCATTGAACGAAAAGAATATGAGGTTCTTGAAACCAAAGTCACATTTAGTCTTGAACTCATACCAGGTGACTGCAAATGGATTGCATCTGCATGTGGTGAACTATCAAATGCAGCAACCTACCCCTCCTCCTTTGGTAATGTAACACAAAGTTCTCTTTCTACATTAAATGGCAGTATTGGGGAAAGTGAAGATGATACTTGGCACCCATGGGGGTATCTGGAAAGACTAGAAACGGTTAAAAAAGTGGCAGCATTGAAAAAAACTGTCTTTCAGCGCCCTAAGATTACTAAGTTCATTGCACAGCAGCAGTCACGGCAGGAATTTGCCCCGGTACTCGGGAAATATACTGATAAATGCTATATTGACCCACTTCATGTGAAGAATAATGCTTGCCAACAAATGAATAATTTGTTGATGATGGAAGTGATCAATTTGACCAAGGAGGCTGTGCTGAAGAAAAACTTGGATTGTCCAGAGTTTGCTGATTCACCGATCGGACGGTATCTATCTGCTTTGAAAAATGAGATAAAAGCCGGTAAACTTCATCACAGAATCTGCAAGTGGTACAAAGAGGTCCAAACTCAACTTTCTCAGAAAGGTGTAGCTTCTAAATGTACTGTGAGATTTACAGGTGAAGATTCACTTAAGTTCTGTAATGGGTTCCATAACTTGACCAGCATCATCTTTTCTGCAAGAATGGACGGGGAGGAGATTGGAAACAAATGCCTCCGCCCTTTGGTGCTGCACTTCTGCTGCACTGTGTTAAGGGAAGCTGTTGCATTGTTTTCAAAGACAAAGTTCTCTGAGTGCGACTTAGTCCAACTCAGGCATGTTTGCAAGATGTACCATGCAGCTCATGCACTTTTCCTTACTGGAGTTTCCCTCACAACATGGCACATTGGTTACGCTGTTCCTTACCATGCTACTATTATCTACCATAAGTTTGGTGTTGGTTTGGGATTAAATTCTATGCAGGGCAGGGAAGCAAAACACCAGCAGATTGACATGTATCAGAAGTTCACAACAGCTCAAAACAAATGGGCTCTGACATTCAAGCATGAGTATGTCCAACTCTTTTGGTTGAAGGAACAGGGCATTGCTTCAGAGGCTCGAGACATGGCAAAGTCTCGCGACCACAGCCAGTTGCATGTGTTCAAAACATTGCCTGATCAGTGCAGGTGTGGCATTAAAAAGAAGAATGACAAATGCATATACTGTGACTACTTTATCACATCGTTGATTACTGCAAGCTGTTGTAAGGGGATGATCGTTCCACAGCTTAGGCAAATTGTTAATTCTCGATGAAGATGATGAACACTGACTGCAAAATACTGTCCCTTGTGGTTACATATCAGGTTCATCATAAGGCTGGCCCAAATTTATTGTTTGTTCCCAATAACCCGACCGACCAACCAAAATCGTGCCAACCCAAAAGTTTTTATTGGCATTATTGTCTTTTTAATAGCATCATGGAGTTTTTTAAAAACTTTCCTTTGATTCACTGGAAATTATTATTAGAATATCATTTGCCTACCTGCCTACCTGCCTTCCTACTTACCTTGTGTGAATACCTTGGTTACTGCAATCAGACAATTAATTTGGGCCAGCCTAAGTGTGAAATGTGTTACTGCAATGTGCAGTACTAATTTATAAAATGTTATCAATTTCAAATATCATTATCAAAATGGACATTGACATTTTACACCGTTGTTGGTTTACGATGCATGTATACTGTTATGATTGTATTATTTGAATTAATTTACTAGTATTTTACTGACTTTTATTTTAAAATTGTGCCGTCCATGTGGTGTAAGACCTGTGAATTTCATCATAATTGTAAAATGTGTACATTTGTATGTTTATTGCGTAATTTATGTTATCGTTATCAACACTCATCAACTTGTTGAGAAAATAAATAGTTACATTGAGATACAAATGAAAGGTCTTTGTTAAGTATTCTCATGTCCTTGTCTTGCTTGTTGAGTTAGCAGACTTTTCAATGCCATCCAATTCCAGTAACATCTACTGAACTCTGTCACAACCAGTTGCGGTAGGTGGACAGTCAGGAACAGGATGGCCAGCCATCCATTCATGATTGGATCATCATCAGTCATGTTGGAAGACACCATTTTGTGGATGGTGTAGCAGTCCCAGTCGTTTTTGATACTGTGACAATCTAAGGAAGTGGGAAGGTGATGCCATCCACTGAATGGATAGCGTAGTCATCCTGAAATTTTAGGACAAGGATGGTTCAGCCGTCTCACTCTAGAATGAGAATCCTTGCACATGTTGCATATCTTCACCATCCATGTTCACACATTCTCCAGTGTGCACTTTGACTGAACACACATTCTCCAGTGTGCACTTTGACTGAATTATCAACCACATCGACATCAGGGCCTGGGTTGCTCTAATGTTGTCACGAACTCTGGCGTTAACTTATCTTTGCGTTATCTCCTTCAGTTGAGCCCTCAGACTTAACACCAAGTTGGTGGACAAGATGGATCTTATTTTGCGAGGACAGCCAACCAGCAGGTGGATGGCATTTGAGGATAAAACAAGCAACTCAAATAATCAAGTACATGTACATGTAGTTCAATTTGATTTATTACTGCCTGATGCCATACTTATTTACAACAGCAAAGTGCCCTTTTACAAACAGTCTCTTTAGGTTGTGCCTATACAGCAACACAAACTCCTCCTCATCGTCAACATGCACATTGCAACGGCTACCACTTCGGAAGACCTTCTCCAACAGCATTCTCCTCTCAGGAGCTTGGTCGTCCTGGCATGCCCAGGCATTGAATACAGCAATAACGGAGTTTACATCTCTGCCGAACGAAAATCGTTTAGTTGATGTCTCCCGCATTCTACCAACTATGGATCTATGGATTCGGCCAAGTTCTTCGAGAGCCATAGGATAAGTCTGAAATGGAAACAGAACGCATATTTTTTAAATGAAAAGGTGAAGGCCGGTGAAATTGAAACTGAACAGAATGCAAAAATTGAAAAAAGGGCGGTGTAGAAGTAAAATGTCCTAGGATTCTATTATGCACTTCGATCTCTGAGCTGTTGTCAGTCATTACCTCTTATAGAACCAGGCCTTGAGCACAATACAATAGGGTCGGACCCTACTTCCAGGGGGACATTTTCACTTCTGCACCAGGTTAATCAAATCGGGGCTAGTAAGAACTCCCTGCTCTAAGGCTCTATGGCTCTTGCTTGTATAAATAACCTTGACAAAGTTATTTACTCCAAGGCCCATGTTACTGTGGAATCATGCAATTTGGCGCCACTTTTCAAGTGACATCTAGTAGTGACATCATGGCAGTCAAGTTTCTGCATGAGTTTCTGTCACCGTTGGCCATTGCTCCAGATCGAATATACTGGTATACTGTTTTACATTTTATTATTCTTCTATTGTCGTTACTTTGTAGCCCGTATGGGCATTTTATAGTAAATAGCGTAAATTGAATTGAATTGGCAACACGCTAATGAGATGCGCCAAATCACGTCACAATGATCAACTCATGACGTCACAATCAGGTATCCAATATCGGCATGGTGATAAGAGTGGCATGTCATTCAACGACCACGTGATCATAGCCGAGGGGCGGCGTTATTTCGGAATTCTTTACCTGGAAGTTGGCCCGAGGCCCGCCGTTATTTCGGGTCGGTTATAAAAGAGGCCCTAAGACCTAGGTCCTACAGCCTCCAATGCCTAATTAACTCACTAAACCTACCTTAGCAACATCATATTTGTGCCCTGCTCGTGCTGGATTCTCATACTTTTCAAACACATTTTTCATGGCGCTACCAGAATCTTCACAGAAGTTCACAAATCTAGCTCTAAGAGCAGCATCACGGCCCAATTCCTTGCTGAAATCCTTCCTGAACTCTTTATATGCCACATTATATCTGCGCTTCAAAGAGTTCATATTTAAATTGCTGTTAATGGGCAACATCTTTGGAGAGGTAACGAGACTACACCACAGGAGATCAAATTCAAATTGAGAAGACAAATGCAGGGGGTTAATCAAAGGAGCCATAGGCCCCACCAAATGAATGATTTCTATTCTGTTCTCTATTTTTATTATTTTCTTCTCATAGGATATGCATTGATGACAGAATAAAGTTCTATCGCGTATATAAAAGCCCAAACAAAAAGCTATGCAAAAATGCAGGCTGCCATGGTCAGAATCTGACCATGGCAGCCTGCATGGTACAGGGCATCTACGCATTCATACAAAGTACTGTGTACATTTGTACACAAAGCACTGGATCTCCATATCCAGATATCGTAGCTTAACAATAAAAAAGTAGCAATTTGCGTAACGTCATGCTCTTGCATGATCGGAAAAATCCGTCGCGTCATCATCGCACTCTTCAATAGCAGCGTCGTGCAGAACGACGTGAGAACGTCATGACGCGCCTACAGCGCTGGAGAGTTGCTGACGTTTGAAGCTGCCTGGCGCTGACGTCAGGAACGGGAAAATACGAAACTATTTCAATTGTGCAGTTCAGAGCATTTTGGCAGCACAGTGTTTCCATATGTTTGATAGCTTACACAAGAGATTACCGTTATGTAACGACTCCAGCCAAATAAGTTTGGTATCTAGCGAGGGTTGCCAAGGAGGCAGGTTGTGGCCTCAATTTGAGTATGCTTATCTGATTGGTTCTGGACACCAAGGGGGTTGACCTTGGGGGTTTTAGGTATGTTCTAGGTGGTCTCTTATTGGTCAAAAGTGTTCATCAGAATATTCATCGGGGTGCGCTATATAACCCAGGGCCCCAGCGGAAAAAGCCACTTCTGGAACACTGAGACAATAAAAGACATCTAAACAACATATATCATCTCTTCATTTTGAACCTTTCAGGTAAGTGTAAACCTTTGTAAATTCACCTTTATATTCAATATCATCAAGTCACCTTTATATCCAATATCACTTAGTACTTGTAAGTAACTGAAGGAACGTCTCTCTTCAAGTTAGGTTAAATGTCTGGTAACCTGGCTTGATCAGATTTAGTCATTCATCTTTAATCTTAATGCTTTAGCGAGGTTGTATCTTGTGCCTGTGTGTCAAAATCATTGACTTCTTGTAACCTGTTTATCAGCTTTGACTTCTGGAACACTGAGACAATAAAAGACATCTAAACAACACATATCATCTCTTCATTTTGAACCTTTCAGTTAGTCCCCACCCCTCCCACATAAAAGTGACCCTACTCTCAGCCGTGATACTAGTCCACCTGCAAGTGAAAATGTTCATGAAAGCAACATTGACGAGTCATTGCAGAAAGAAGATGATCGTTCATCTGAACCTATGCAGGAGGTATGTATATATATCATAATACCATAATATCATAATACATCACAATAGTTTTACTATTCAAAGTACACCATTGCCTTGGATTCCAAATCATGCCCTGTTCTTTTCAGGGTAATGAAACCCTTGCCTCCAAGTGTTTGATCTACAATAAACTTACTGAAGATGACAACAAGTTAAAGACTTATAGTGATAAAACGGGACAATCATTAAAAACTGCGGCAGCTGTTCGAACCACCCAGGTGAGTGACATATACGAAGACGTCACCAAGATGATCATGAGTGGTGATGTGTATGGGAAAGTGTACCATCCCTCTTGCCATCGAAGCTACACCGCAGTGAAGAGCACAAACGATGGAGCCAGCACTGAATCTCAACCCAAGAAGCCGAGGAGGGAGACAAGAACAAGCAGCACTTTGCCGGAGACAGGAGCTCGTGGCATCCTGAAAGTACAATGTATCTTATGTGGGAAGCAGAGAAAAAAGAAAAAGGGAAAGGAGGAAGGGCTGACTTTAGCGGCAACTGGTGGAGGCTATGATACACTAGTCGAACGGGCTCCAAGGTCCACAAATGAACGTTTCAAGAGTTTGATAATGGGTGATGTTGATCTTGTTGCGAAGGAGGGTAAATATCACAAGTCATGCAGAGTTCAGTTCATGCACGAAACAGAGGTAGCTGGGCCTAGCGAAGCAACATCCCATGAATTTCACAAGAGAGCGTTTTCATCGCTCTGTCAGTTCATTGATACGGAAGTTGTCACAGGTAAAAAATCTTTGCTTGTGGCAAAATTGTTGCATAAGTATAAAGCAGATTATACCAACAACGGAGGCAATCTCCAGGACATTGAGTCATACACAAACGAGAATTTGATAAGAAAGGTTAAAGATAAGTTTGGAGACAAAGTCCGGGTTCAACTAGCTGACCAACGAAGGGGGAACTACATTTGTGCTTCGACACTCTCTGACGAAGAAGCAAGGATGCAAATATATGATGATGCTAAGGAGCATGAAGAAAATGAAAAACTGCGATGGGCTGGCTCCCACCACCGTTCACTCATAATGCAGCTACCCTAGTCAAAGACACCTGATCCTGCCACAGTTCAGAATATAACGGAAAGCGCACCAGATATTCCGAAGCAGCTAGATGTGTTCTTCAGAAGCCTTTTAGGTGGTCAGACACCCTCATTCCAAGGTGCACAGATTGGTGCCATTGACCGAAAGGTAACATCGATGGCATCAGATGCTGTGTTCAATGTAACACGCGGCTCAGTTAAACCCTGGAAACATGTTGCAATGGGACTTGGTCTGCAATCATTGACTGGATCTAAGTTAGCCCTACAAATTCTGAATAGATCCGGCCACACCATCAGCTACACTGAAGTCAAGGGATTAGAAACAGAGTTTGCCTATTCCGTGACGTCAGATGGTTGCGATACTCCTGATGGGATATGCCTTCTCCCAGATCGAGAAACAGCTTGTGTCTGGGACAACAATGATGCTAACGTCGACACCACAGATGGAAAGCAAACGTTGCACTCAACTGTTGGGCACACCTACCAAAATATCATGGGGCATGATAGCGAACAAGGTGCCAAGGACTTTCAATTCCGTGAAGGTCGAAATTATTACAATTATAAGTAATGATGGCAAGAAGTACACATCATAGAAAGAACAAAAGCTGTTATGATCAGTATCATTCTGCCATTGTTGAGTTTGTGGTGGTTGTTTACTAATAGTGAAGTGCGCTGTTCCAGGTTGTGTGGTGATGATGCTCATGCCGTTCATTTCTACTTCAGGAAAATGTTTGTCATCAATGTAAAAGGCATGAAATTGGAACAATGGATGCGGGATGAAAGACATGTTTATGTCGGGAGGAACATTGAGAAACTAGTTCCAAACTATAACAAACCGGGGGCAGGCAGGTGGAGCAATCCATTCAAAATGGGGCCCCCCACCAGGGAAGAAGTGTGCCAAAAATTTGAAATATATGCACGTCAAAACTTAGTTCCATTTCTACCAGAGTTAACTGGTAAAGTGCTGGGCTGTTGGTGCCACCCTCTGCCATGTCATGCTCATGTCCTCGTTAAGCTTCACATGGAATACGTTGGAGACTTTGGATCACCACGACAATGTAAACGCTCTAACCATCTTATTTTCCATTGCTTTATCTTCATACATTTTCATACAGGTGTTCATTCAACAATGCATTTAAGTACTAACATGTACTATTTTTTTACAGATTATTTTCATCAGCATCAAGTGCAATCATGCCAAGGAAGAGTGTTAAACTTTCGACGACTGCAGAGTCACACAGGTATTATTCAACCTAATCCTTTTTATCTGTACACTTCTCAAAGAATTGATAACTTTATGTAAGCTAAACAATGAAGATGAACTTGCGTACATTTTCTACATGCAGCAAATATTCACTCTGATGAAACATAAGCAGCATGAGTTTCTTACCAAAGGATTATGTTGTTGTAAATCGACTCCAGTATAACTATGTAGCTTGTATCATTGACTCCATGTTAGAATTGTCATAGCCCCTTGCTTTCTTTTATACAGTATATCTTAATGTTCTTTGTCTTCCAGGTAAGATTAATTCAATAGATTTTATACTAATTCTGATATTCTTTTCCAGCAAACCAGACGATGAAGAGGTTTTAGACTTGCCACACAAGATGGCTGAGAGGTAAGAAAATCAGAAATTCCTAAGCATCTTAACAATGTTTAAACCAGTGAAATGCATTGCAATTCATTTCATAATTTGAAGTTATGGAAAGCCATATTATGATCATGATAACAATATTTTGATTTCTCTATAGTCATTGTGTCAAAATAGAATGGGAAGCATATTTTCTTGTTTTGCAAATCATGTGTAGCTTCATTGTTTCATGCATGTTCATTGATGACGCTTTCACGACAACAAATCAACATGGCGATTACAAATATCAAATTTCTGCTATGAAAAGGATGGTGTAACGGAATGACATCATTATAGCATCAATATCAACAAGGTTGACTGTGTATTCATGAGTGGTTTATAAGTTACTTTATTTTGCAGAAATGATGAACCAAAGGCAAGCAACAGCCAAGCGCCTCCTCAGCCATCAACACCGTCAAAACCTCAGACTAGGTAGTTATTCAGTGTAAACATTTCTCACAATTTTGCATTCAATGATACCATCTGCAGCAAAATATTCATTATATACAATTGAAACCTTTCTTTAAATCAAAAATGGACCAATCAGCATCAACAGTAAACAGTAATAAAAGACGCCTCAAGCAAAATTCAACAGATCCTGTTCCAAAATTACCAAGAATTGTTTCCCATGACATTGATCGATTTGACAGTGATGGTGTCATTGAGGTTCCTGAAAGAAACACTCGAAAACAATTTCTATTCATTCCCCCTAACCAAACAATGGCAACAACAATTATTAAATAAATTATTACCATTCATGATTGGTGTAAATGCAGAAATGATCAAGACTCCATTTTATGGCAATGCGACATTGCCACCAATCGTATTGAATAATTCCACACCATGTCAAATTCGCAGGATTGTTGGGGATGGTAACTGCTTTTTCCGTTGTATTTCATATGTGGTGACAGGTTTTGAATGTTTTCATCATGTATTCCGTGATCTGGTTCCATATTTATAAAACTTCTTAACTTAAGTATAAAAACGCACTAAGTGACTTGCTAACTTAAGTGCCTCACTTAAGTTGGCATTCATAAAGCCACTAAGTGATCAGCTAAGCAAAGTACCTCGAATAACTTTAAGTGACTTGCTTTACATTCTGCAAACGTGCCAATGTCGCATTTCATGTCGATTTTTGCGGTTTGGACATGTGCCAAACCTCATCATGGACAGGAAGACAGCGTCATTATTGTGTAATACTTTCACAAGGCCTAGGATATAAGAAATAGGGCCTATAGAAAGTGTGTCCCATACACTGTCTGATTCATGCAGCTTGGCAGATTGCATGAAACATGGATAAGAAAAAGAGGAAGCCAAATTTCTCTGAAGCAGAGAAGGTGCGATTAATCGAAGAATAAGAAAAGGTGATGTCCGTTATTTCCTCGAAGTTTTCACCAAATGTAACTACCAAGAAAAAGCATGATGCCTGGGTGCAAATCGCAGACGCCATGAATAGCAGGAACCCAAACGTATTGCGCACGGTCGAAGAACTACAAAAAAAATGGAAAAATATGGCGTCCGGGATGAAAGATGAATACAGGCGTACAAGAAGGAGCTTTCAAAGACAGGTACAGGATTTATTCTAATCTAAGACATTTCATTAGTGTTGCTTCACATTCATCAACAGCTGCAGTTCCTGATGATATCACTGACACACTTGTTGGATATTTATAGGTGGCGGACCCCGACCAGATGAACCATCAACCCTGTCCCAGAAGATCGCAGCTGTGATAGGGGAGGATGATCCGACGGTTTATGGGATTGATGGCGGATATGACAGCATCGAACCTCGGCGGAGCAATATTTCCTTCAACTCACAACCTAGTTCAAGGTAGGCTCCCTTTATTCGCTTTAAACAGAGGTGGAGCTGCAGATTTCTGACAATTTTAACAGTTTGAAATGTTCACTGCTACATCAATTTAATTTCATAACTCTTTAGCCATTATTGGCAAATATTTCCAAATTAACATTGCTGAAAAGTCAAGGTTGGTGTTTCTTGAACCATATTTTGTGAAAAACTGTCATTGTTATTTCAGTACCATCACCGATGATGAGCAAACTCTACGTCTCAATTATACGTCCTGTACACAAGAGCACAGGCAAGTCTCGGCTGCCGTTGGTCCCCCAAGCAGATCACAACGAATTATGCAAAAACGTGCTCCTCCTTCAGCGTTGCCAAATCCATGTCCACCTGTGCCCGAATCGGAGAATGAAAAACAAAAAAAAGGAAAGAAGGAAGAAGATAAGAATGAATTAGTGAGCATGCAAAAGGAGCTATTCATCTTTGAGAAGGAAAGGGCTAACTTGGAGATTGAAAAACTGAAATTAGAAAAAAATAAATTAAATTTAGAAATTGATGTTTTGAAGATAAAAAAGAATAAGTTAGAAAAACAGCCGGCTGAAATTTATTCATTTTCACACAGAAATGATGGTCAATCATTTGGAAATTACGCATACACCTCTCTGTAGAAGTGCATGTACATCTAGGCCCCTAAAGGATGTTCTGTTTGATGGTCTCTTGAAATAAATTGATCATTATAATCCCTCCTTTTTTCTTCGCTTTTACTCACCTAAGAAGTGTTGGTTGACTATTTGGTTCCTCGCAGCTGCTCCGTTAAGTCGCCCAAAGGCAACAACATTTTCTACATCGTCATCATCGTCGTCAGGCTGTGGCTGTAGCTCGATTGGCTGTTCGTCAAAATCAGGGAGACCTCTGTCGATGGCAATATTATGCAACATTGCGCATGCAGAAATGATGCAGCAAGCTTTTAACGGTGTATAGCGGAGTTGTCCATGGAGGCAATGGAAACACCTTTTCCACTGGCCTATTCCCCTTTCTACCAAGCATCGAGTTCTTTTGTGGGAACGGTTGTATCGTCGCTGCTGCGAGGTGTTTGGGTTTAGGAAGGGTGTCATCAGCCATGGTCTTACTGGATACCCGCTGTCGCCTAGAAGGACTTCATTACCCTGCCAGACTTCCATCACTTCGGCTAGCCCACTTTCTCTCAAAATGATCGAATCATGGGTGCTTCCAGGCCATCTCGCTACAACGTTTATGAATCGATAATGAGCATCCATGACCACCTGTACGTTGATAGAATAATAGTTTTTCCTGTTGACGTATCTCCATTCGTGATGAGTAGGGCCAATGATCCAAACATGCGTACCATCAATCAACCCTATAATGCCAGGGAAGTTCGCTATTTCATAAAATGCTGCAGAAATACGAGGGATGTCTTGAAGCGCAGGGAATTTAATGATGTTGTGTAGCAAATGAATCAGTGCATCCGTCACTTGCGTTATAATGCGGCTCATGCTGGGTTGGAAAATGTGTACCGTATCCCCGGTGACTTCCTGGAATGAACCCGAGGCATAAAATCTTAATGTTGCAAGCACCTTCAGGTCGGCTGGCAAAGCATGGTTTCGGTCTGTTTGTGGCTCGATATAATTCCTAACAGCATTGACCAAGTCAAGAATCGTTTGCCTATCCAATCTGTAGCGTTGATATAATTGCAAGTCGTTGTAGATCTCAAGTGGGTGGACTCTGTCTCGAAAAATTCTCTCACGACGCATAGCACGCCTCGCATCCAAATCCATTTGCACTGCCAACATTAACGCAGCCATCTCTCACGGTGGTTTGCCGCAAAATGAACGTTGTGTTTTGTGACTTCTCCAAACAACTTAAAGTTAAGACAGACCCAGAGGTGTCTCAAATATAAGGGTATGTTTGAGCAAGTCACTAAGGTTAAGTATCATATAGAATTTCACTTAAGTATGTTGCTTAGATTAAGATGGCGTTTAAGTGCCTTACTTTGACTTAAGTACGTTTATGAATATGGACCCTGGTCTGTCAATGTCTTGACAAATTGCCCACATTCTTACCAGAGTGTACACCAACAGAGTATTTGGCTTCATCCAAAATGGCTGAAAATGGTAAATGGGCAACAGAAACTGAAATATTCGCAGCAGCTTACCTTTTGGGAACAGATATTTATATTTATAGTCCTGTTCAAAATGGTTCAGATAAACATACATGGCACCATCACAAATCAGCTTGTGCTCATGAAGAGGGTTTTCCAAGTGTTTACTTGACTAATGAAAGTGGAGTCCATTTTGAAGTTCTGTCCAATGTAACGATCCCTGCCAATTTTGTACAAGGAACAAATTGTTACGTTAAAACTGTCCAACCGAGCATTTTAATTGATGGTCATCACATCATTCAACACAAATTCATGCCACCTGATTACAACTGGCAAAAACAGCAGTGTCACACACTTGCATTGCCTTATACCTCAGAGGTTCATTACATGGGTCATTACACCCATTTGTCAAATTCGATAACTTCCATGGCAACTCATGCAATTACTGATAACAATGTATCATTTTGCCAAGCATTGAGTTACATAATCACTGGTTCTGTCAAACATGCTGACCAGATGCAACGTCATATCATCCAACACGAATTGAGACATGAGGTAGAATTTTCCAATCTTTAAACGCAGCCTGAAACATTTCAAAATCATATCAGAAAGTTACGCCAACAAGGCTCAAACAGCTCCGACATTGAAATTGCAGCAGCTGCATCATTGCTTGATACTCGCATTTATGTTTTCCATAAATGCTACTCCAACAAATGGGCATGGAAGATGTTCGAACCTTCTACGGAATCCAGATTTCATAACCCAAAAGGCAATCAACAACGACGAGCAGTGTATTTAAAGCAAGATGGTAGCAATATTTTCCGTGCTATAGATTTTAACAGATCAAGTTACTTAAAGCAAAAACTTTCGAGCAGTCCAAAGAAAAATGCACGTTTTAAACGCCTTGATGATCAACTGAAAGCTTCAGAGCGCAGAATAAAAGACGTGATAAAGAAAAATGACACTGATCAAGAATCAAAGATGTATCCAAAAAAACGGTTGCGATCCCCAAGCTTTTCAAAAAATGACCGTGCTAAAGTACCCTCTACAATTCCTCAGATGCAAAAAGTCAATCCCCCACTTATTTTTTCTGATGAGACATTAAATGGAACAATTCCTGAGAACGTGGATGGTGACACCCCAGATAAAGCAAAATATATTAAAAAACTTTCCAAGCACATTCACACAAAGACACATCTTGGTTACATTTGTGTGTCTGACCTGAGATACCATTCACGTGGAAGTGTACGACCTGTACAGTTGCAGAAGAGAATCACCTTCACTGACACTCAAATGCAACACATAGTATTGAATGATGATGCTAGCTCAGGAAAACCAATCACTAAATCATTTGATGGCCAGTATTATATATGTTCCAGCTGTCGCCGTACAATAAAAAAAGGAAACATCCCACCTTGCAATGAAAACAAATTCAACTTCTTGGTTCCACCATTGCCTGATGACCTTGTTCAAGATGATATGAAACTAAATAAGTGTGAAGCTCATTTATTAAAGTTAATAATTCCTTTCATTCGTGTTGCCAATATTCCAAGAGCTAGCGAACTGAAAGTTCATAGCCCAATGATTTGTGTGGAATCTGAAATCAAGACAGCATTAGACAAAATATTACCAATTGAACAAAATCTCATTCCAGTAGCATTGAAAAGAAGACCAGAATACAAAGGTGCATATGTAGAAGAAATCGTTTCCAAATCTAAAATTGTCGCTTATTTTAAATACTTAAAAATACATAATCCATTATATCACGATGTTGAACTTGATCAAGAAAAACTTGATGATTTCCTGCAGTCCACAATGAACGACATTGCCAATCAAGATGATTGGAAGAATCAGCAAAATGACACAGATCAACTAGCAGAAGGCCTTCATGCCTCAATGCCCCAATCAGAAGAATTTGTTAATGAATTATTGCCCAAGTCAGACAAGTACATCGAACCATCCAACGAATCAGACAGCAAAGGCAAACATGAAATCAATTATGACCTCCCACACTATTTGACAGAACTGCCTGATGATACCATTTTGGACAGTTTCAAAAGGGCTGACACCAATATTAGCGTTACAGATCAAATGGCTAATGCTATAATAGACAATGAACAGCGTTTAAAGTCAAAAACCAACAAAAGTGCTAGAGCATCTGAAATGCAAGAAAAAATTGAACTTGCACCAAGCAGCGATGGGAAATTTGTTAATTGGGACAGTATTGACTTTATGGAAGAGAAAGCGTTTCCTCATCTTTTTCCAACTGGGACAGGTGGCTACATATCTACATATCAACCACTGAAAGTCGGATTTGCAAATTATGTAAAACAGCGTATGCTCAGCATTGACCCTAGATTTCGCAATGATACCACGTACCTGTTCTTTTTGTACATTGTCAAAGAAACAATGGAAATCAAACGTTCCATAGCCACATTTTTCAGAAAATCCAAAGTCAATCGCAAGAAGTATAACGTTACTTTTTTTAAAAATGCTGACAAGGCTGACATTGAAAGGACTGATCTCGGTTACAAAGCTTTCAAAACAATCCGAGGAACTTCCCCTTATTTCCAACATGCCAAAAATAAGGTCATTGGTATGATAAGGCAATTGGGACCACCACATTTGTTCTTGACAATGAGTGCAGCAGAAACCCATTGGAATGATTCAATTAAAATGTTATTGCAAAAAGAACAAAACAAACCAATAGACAATTTTGATCCCACTTCATTATCAAAGTCTCAATTACAACAACTACTGTCACGTAATATGGTTGATACAGTCATGCACTTCAACAATCGCATTAAATACTTGTTCAATCAGTTCAAAACTCCTGGAATGTTTGGGAAATACAAGGTCGAAGACTATTTCTTTAGAATAGAATTCCAACAAAGAGGCGCACCTCACTGCCATTCAGTATTATTTTTGGTTGATGAACATGGGAATAAGCCCCCAAAATATGATGGCACTGAAAAATCAAAAAAAGCATGTGCATCATTCATTGATGAAATTATGACTGGCCAATTGCCTTCACCTAATCATGTATTGTTTCACGACGCATCATTTTATCAATCTCACAATCACACATTTACATGTTGCAAAAAATCCAAGAAAATCACCATTCAAAGCAACGAAGGGCATGGCGCTCTTGATGGGAAAGCCATTGGCGAACAACTTGTTATTGATTCTTGCCGTTTTAAGTTCCCAAAATTTCCCATGAAATCGACCATGATCCTAGATGCCCCATCTGCCACCATTCCACCAAGTGAAATTGTGAAATGGCGTTTTAACTTGCAAAAAATTCGCAAATTCTTAATCAGGCAGACATATCAGGATGATAAATCCAAAATGAAATGGCCAGGGCCATTGTGCTCACCTCTTGTGAAGGGTAGATGGATGAAGCATTAGCATGGTTGGGGTACATTCGTACCAAGTTAGGGATCTGTAGCTAAAGCAGTGACAAAACGTGCCGTCATTGTAAAATGGCGGTGCCATAAGAAAACTTTGACCTCTTTGACCTTGAGAAGTAGGTCAAATCAAAAACCCACATTTATGAAATGTATCCTTGCTAGGAGCACCTACCATAAAAATGTTATGAAAATCAGACCACTATTAAACGAGCAATCAAACATTTTAACTTTGGACATTAAGTTTGGCCCCCGGTTGGCCAAACTAAGAATTTTTCAAGATGCCCGCCTGGCACCCATATTGGCTATCACATTTGATAAAAAATCAAGGATTTAGTAGAGAGTACATAGATACACATCCAGATCAAATTTGGTTGCAATCCGATCATTAGTTTCGGAGTAATAGTACTGTGTTTATTTTTCAAGATGGCTGCCTGGCGGCCATATTTGATGTCCGAACGGCCAAAATTTTAGGGGTGGAATAGAGAATCCCCAGATACATGTCCACACTGGTTTAAAACCTTCTGGCTAAAATAGATAGGAAACATGCTACTGTTCAGTGAATCAGCAAACTTTGACCTCTGTGACCTTGAAAAGGAGGTCAAATCAAAAACCCGGAGGATATATGATGCACCTTTGCTAGAAGTACCTACCATATTTTTTTCAAAATTTCCCGACTACTATTAAGGGAGATATTGCATATTTTCACTTTTAACGTTTGGCCCCCTGGTGGCCAAACCATGAAACGAATCAGACCGAAACTTGGTCTCCAAGGTGTCATGACATAAGGGTACATGTGTACTAAGTTTCAACTCAATAGCTCTAACAGTTACGAAACGTGCCCTGCTAACGGACGACGGACGACGACGACGGACGACGGACGCCACGGTATGGGATAAGCTCACCTCTGCTAAGAGGTGAGCTAAAAACAACTCCTCGTACCCATTCATTAGTTAACCTTTCATATGATGCCTTTTTAGAACAATTAGGGCTGTCTGAAACTGATTATTTGAATGCTTTACGATCATCAATAAAAACAGGATCAGATGTATTCCTAAAACGCAACTGCTGTGATATTTATACTAATAGTTACAATGCATGCCTCCTGCAAAGACACCAGGCTAACATGGATGTATCGTTCATACTTGATGAATATGCATGCATAGCTTACATTCTTGGGTATTTAACCAAAGGAGAGAGTGGCCTCAGTCGCCTGCTGAAACAAATTGGTACTGAAAGTAAAAAATTTGGGGTTCCGCCTGATCAGAAACTCAAAAAGTTCAGTCGTGCCTTAGACAATACACGTGAAGTTTCAAGACCAGAAGCCATATATCGCATGTTAGGTTTAGCTATGTGTTTCAGTACAAGAACCCATAAATTTGTTAATGTATGCAAACCAAATATGCGAGACGGATTGATGCGACCTGATATTGACACTTTAGACCCCGATGACAACCCATTTTTCAACAGCATCATTGACTATTATTCCAGCAGACCTGATTCACTCGAAAAAAATTCATTAGCTGAATTTGCACGCGATTACAATATTCACAATACCAAATCAGACCAAGATGAACATGACATATTCTCGCATGATGACGATATCACTATTGAAGAAAGTGGAGAAGCCCTTTACATGAAAAACAACAAGGGAACAATCAAACGCAGAAGAAGGGCAGCCATAATACGCTACTTACTTAATAAGACCGATGACCAAGAAATTATGCGCAGCATGTTGTTATTGTTCATTCCGTTTCGTGATGAACATGCTGAAATTCACAACAATACGCAGTATTCATTAGAACAAATTTTCAATCGACATACTGTTGCCATTGAAAAAATGCGTCAACAGTTTGAACCCAATCGTGAAATGTTGTTAAAAATGACAGATGCCATGGAAAATTATTCCACAATGTTAGAGGACGATGATGACGACTGTATCGATGGTGATAGCAATGAAACATATGAAACAAGAGGCCCAAGGGCCTGGCGCTCAGCTGAGTTGTTGCTGCGTTGTTCGTATATATTACATTACTCGTCAAACTCTACTAAACTAAGGACTCAAAGCCAAAGGATATTAGCTTCTGGATGTGTAACAGTGAATTACGGTAGACTGGCGCAATCTACTTCAAGCAAGCTCCACCCTTGCAATGTGTGCGCAAACAGATAACCTAACCTATATTGGACCATCAATTCTACACACAGCAACATGATTCATCCTCAGCTGTTACCATGATGATGATGATCCTTTTCGCAAATTGGTCGTCTTCTGTCTTTCTTCCATACTTCAGTGCCACCGGATGTAGTCTGCCCTTGTGGAGGGATCCTTTCAGCACCGGGACACAAGAATCCATGCGAATTGAATCACATGGAGAGACTAGCCCAATCACCCGCTTTTGGCTGGGTAGAAATGGGTAAATCTCGCAGACTGGACCTTAAACTCTAATGCCGACGTGTGAGGCCGGTCTGACAGATGAGTAAGTGGGGTCCACCTAATGCAGAAGGCACCAGTTTCCCTAACTAAAAGGGTAACATTAACAAAATGCTCTACCCAACTCTATTATTGCCTAAAGGCCTGTGTACACTAGTAAAATATTAGCAACATTTTTACATTTCCAGTTACAACAAATGTTGCAAAAATGTTGCGTAGTGTGTACAGAGCAAAACGCGTCTTACAACATGTTGTAAAATTGTTGCAAATTAAATGCAATGCAATTCTTTGTTGCATGTTGTAAAAATGTTGCAAACTCTTCAGCCAATCAGAAATAGGATTTGCGTCATGTGATCTACCGGAGTTCATGTGACTTGAACAAGAAGCAGGTATAGCAACTCTCAAGTGAGTGTCTTGCTTCGTAGGGTGATGAAACCTTTTCTAGAAGTTTTTGTGTGACGGCTTGTCAGTCAGCCGCAACTCCTTTAGGCTGCGTATCCATAGGCTGTTCCGTGCCCTGCACAACATTCCCTTTTTACCGCCTGGCGCGCCACACGGACAATGAACCTTCGTTGGTGTTATTGATCGTTCCCATAGGTTATGCCGTGTCACATTGCGGGCATATATGCACTGTGGATTGGGAATATAGGCCCATATTGGGATTGAACATGTCCATTCTTTTGCGAGTGAACAACACGGAAGCAATGTCTGAGGCGAAATTAATTCAAGAGGTTCATCAACGGGAACTACTCTGGGACCCCGAAACTGATGATTATCATAACAAGCACGAACCTGTAATTTGTTGCTTAAGTCAGGTTTTATATACATGTACATGTCAATTTGATGTTGCAAGTGAAAATACAAGTTACTTGTATTTTCATTTTCAATATTCATAAGAAATTGTCTTCTGAAATAATGACAGCGTGCGGATAAACGCGATTGACCGCTGCGAAATGAGGACTACAAAGGCCTACCATGACCAAAAAGGAATATCCAATGGAGACTCAGGGCATAGTGCCAGGTCACAAGGCTGTTACGCCATAACGCCACACTACACAAGGGCATACCCTATGGATACGCGGCCTTAACAGGCAGTGGTATGCCCCATCATCCACCCTCATTTTGATCCAGGGCCTGGTCCATATTCTCTTTGGTTATTTCGCCGCCTCTTCCGTCTCTCAACAATGACAGCTAAAATTGCTGCAGAAGCACTCAAAACACATCTTCTCTCCTTGGAATCATCCATTTTCCCTCCAAAATACCTATTTCCCTTTGTTCCCACTAAAAAGTTTGCAACAATTTACCAACATGTTGTAAAAATGTTGCTAATTTGTTGCAATTTTGTTGCTAGTGAACACAGGGCCTTGAAGGGCTTGTTGCAAAATTGTTGTAAAAATGTTGGTAAAATGTTGGTAAAATGTTGGTAAAATGTTGCTAATATTTTACTAGTGTACACCCTGCTTAAGTCAAGTGAAACTCTTAACAAACCTTAGCAGAATGCCACCATTGAAATGTTGATAATAATGATAGCAAGTAAAAACTTTAAACAGATAGACTTGATTTTTTTAACCAACTGCCACATGCGGTTTTCTTTATTTAGTAAATTTTGAGGTAAGTATTACAGAATGAAATACTTGAATACTAGAATTGCCTGGCTCTTCTGATGATTGCACTGGTGAACACCGAAGTCGATGGGATGTGCAAAGTCATAGCTCGATCCTCTCTCTTGGTCATCTTTGAGATGTGGTCACCAAATATGTTCAAATGCAGCTGCAGATCATTCCTGTCCTGCAAAACATGATGAGGAGATAACATTTTAATTTTGATAGAATAGGTAAGCTAGCCAAGTTTTATATCAAATACAAGGCCAACAACAACTGATAAGGCGCTAGGGCCGAATGATCAAGAAAGTTCATTAATATGATTGGGAATACATTGTGATAAGAGTGATGAATCGGCCCCGTTTGAAGCATTGTGCTATGTACAGTGTGCAAGTGTCAGTGTGTATCATATCGCATTTATTGTTTGTTGACATTTCAAATCGCTGGCGTCGATCCTCAATTACACTGTTTATGTACATTGGCAACCTTACCCGATGATATCAGAACGATGTTTATTATTGTCTTGTTTATTCACATTAGTTCTGCTATGTGACAAGAGTTATTTGTTGAGAAATCCATGATTTAAAGCCGGACTTTGACATCGTTTCTCATACCAACCAAGCTGCATTTCGCAGATCGTTTTTCAACGATCGTCGACGAACTATTTCAAATTAATCACATCCAATTAAACAATCCAAGCCTTCCCTAATGTCATCAACATGCAATAACACAAGCAGCCAAATATTATCGCCTATGAAATTGTGAATTTAATGAGAACTTACCTCTGAATTGACAGAACGCGATCTATTCCATAGCATGGTCTCCTTACGTCTGAACTGCGCAGACTCGAGACGTGACGTTCGCTGCATGTGTGATTGGACGTGGGATAACTCGCGCGAAATTTAAAATGCTCTTCTTGGGGGTTGCTCACTAAATTGCGCCAGTAACACCACCTGGTGAGAAATTCATGAACTACGCCTATTGATAATGAAAGAGAAAGCTTTGCTCTATAAAATTAGATTTGATTCATGATCCCCAACTGAGAAATCAGCTGCTGGAAAAGTTTTTGGAAAATTTCGCTCGGTGCCACCTAGTGGCCAAACCGCTCATCCTGCCGGACCCACATTTGGTCTATTCAGGAGTCCTGAAGGGTCTCAACGCCTCAGAGGGAAAATCTATCGCCTATCCGCCATAGTTTTGAAACGTGCCTGTTTAACGGACAGACAGACAGACAGACAGACAGACAGACGGACACTCATTCTACCATTTACTCATATGAATAGCTCAGCTTTTCAGCTGAGCTAAAAACTGAAACCACATCAAAAAATGATATAAATGATTACATTCAAAAAGCATCCAACAATTTTCAGCCTGCAAAATACAATGTCAATAACAGACAAGCAGTTTGTGAAAAGATTCGAAACCTCAACAATGACCAAAGAATGATCTTCGATGATATCATTGAACGTTTAAATAGATCCCATTCAAACAAGTACAAAACCCCTTTCTATCTATATATCGGTGGACGTGCTGGAACTGGCAAAACGTACTTGATGAAAGTCATCATTGAAGCTGCAAAAATCCTCCTCATGAAATCAGGGGATGATTTGAACAAGGACACAGTACTCGTCATGTCTCCTACTGCCACCGCTGCACAATTGATTGGCGGCCACACAATTGAAAGTGCTATGGGAATGTATCGAAATGATGACACTGAAGTACTGGAAACATTCTCTAACAATCACACCCTGGCGTCGAAATATAGCCAGGTAGGATTACTTTGCATTGATGAAGTCTCCATGTTAGGGTGCCGCAAATTACACAACATTCATGTCCAATGTGAAGAAATATTCGGCCGCTCACACAAGCCATTCGGAAACATCCCTGTACTATGCACTGGTGACTTCTTCCAGCTTCCACCAGTAGGCGATTCATGGATTTTCAACAATTTCCATCGAAACAGTGGTGTGTGTTTTACTGCTCAAAACAAGTGGAAACAATATTTCAAAATGTATAACTTGAACCAAAAAATGCGTTCATTAAACGATCCTGGTTTCTCAGATTTATGTGATCGCATTGGCTTAGTACCATCATCACTGACACAAGAAGATACCACATTGCTACAAAACCGAGTCCAACCATGTCCAGAAGCAAATAATAATGATGAATTTAAACATGGTCGACTTGCTATAATTGCCATTAACAATAAAATCAGGCAAAACATTAATGAATCAAAATTAAACATTCTTCAAACTGAATCAGCAACCTTTATGGCGGATGACAAGGCCGTCAATGTTGATAGATTTGACAAGTTCACCTTACTTGACTTGCCATACACAAAATCAGGTCATCTGCCAACGCAACTAGAAGTTAAGGTTGACTGCCCAGTCATGTTGACAGTAAATATGAACAAATCAGAAGGCCTCACAAATGGGGCACGAGGCTATGTTGTTAAATTTGACATAAACAACCAAATCATTTGGGTCCAATTTCCAACCCATATAGGCAAAAAAACAAGTGCTCAGGCCAAAACAAAACATCCCCTAACATACCAATCAGGATGTGTCCCCATTGCACAGATGCGAGCAACATTCAAATTCAACAGCAAAAACGTACAGCACAATGTCAAAATCCAACGAAAACAGTTCCCTCTCATACTTGCATATGCTATTACCAGTCACAAAGCACAAGGTCTAACATTAAATCAAGTCATCATTCACTTTGAAGACAAATCAACTACATCAACATCACGAAAAGCACCACCAGGAAGTTTCTATGTAGCAATCACGCGTGTCAAAAGCTTACAAAATGTATACCTTGCATCATTCAACAAATTGAAAATGATTGTCACAGACAAGAGTATCGCTGAAGAACTAGTTGATCAAATCGAAAATAGAACCCATACCATGAGTAAACATTTCTTGCATAATAAAATCTTCAAATACCATGATGACAGCGTATCAGATGAAGTCAAAGTTATTTATTTGAACATCAATGGTTTATTGCATGCAAAACATATCATGGATTTCAATGCTGATTTCCATTTACGCAATGCAGACATTATATGCCTGGCAGAAACAAAGTTGTCCAATACAATCCAATCAGAAGATATCATATTTCCAAATTTTGCTATTATATCGCGACTTGACTTCTCAGACAACACCATGGGCATGATAATATTGAAGCGATTGAACAGCTCAGCCACATGTCAGATCAAGTCAGCGACAAACATGATTGACTATCGCACCCAATTTATAACATGCCAAATCAATATGTCATCATTGGCTTTCTTTTATATTCATCCCGCACACTCATCAACTGCATTAAATGAAACGGCCAGGGGCCATTGTGCTCACCGTAAGTATTTTTAGTAGACAGTTACAGAAAGTGCTACAGTATGTAGGCCTCTCATAATTTATACATGCATCTGTGACCAGTTCAGAGCCGGCCCTGGCCAAGTGGTGAATCCGAGACTTGTGGTTCCAAGCTTGTAGAGTCTAGGTGAAAATGATAGTGAAGAAACGTGCCACTCCATGACAATGGTGAATATATTTTTAACTTTGACCTCAGTGACCCTGACAGGTAGGTCAAATAACAAACCAGGGTGATATGTGATGTAGACACATCCACCTGACCATAACAATTTCATCACTCGTTACACTACAGCAATCGGCAAAAAACGATTTCCAAGATGGCCGCCTAATTAAATCTATGGCACCAAATAAATCAAAAAATGAAGAAAATGTAAGATAGAACTCAGAAAAGAAAAAAGGAAAAGATGAAAAATAAAAATATTTTTGGCTGTCCTTGACCGGGGTTTGAACTCACGACCTTTGGATTGCCACAATATGAGGAAAACCCACAAAACATGCAATTTCGGCCATATTTGAATTCCGATCTGGCTGAAACTTGGCATACAAATAGTGGCTTCTTAGATGCATCATTACACAAAATTAAAACTCTTTACATTGAACAACGACAAAACGTACCAAGAACGGTAAAGTTTTCAACTTTGACCTCTGTGAACTTGAAAGGTGGGTCAAATCAAAAACCCGTAAGATATGTGATGTATCCTTGCTGGGAGTACCTACCATGAAACTTTTATCAAAAACAAATCAGTAATAAGCGAGAAATCACACTTTTTGAGTTTTGAGTTTGGGCCCCCTGGTGGCCAAGTCAATAATCAGACCAAACCAAAATTCAGTGTAAAAGGTCAACTGACCTAGGGGGTCATTTGTTCAAAGTTTCAAGTTCATAACTGTTGCGGTTGAGAAACGAGCCATAGTTACACTCAAACGGCAAATATACGCCATTTGACATCTGCGACCTTAAAAAGTAGGTCAAATCCGAAAAATCGTGCAACATCTGAGGTAACCTTGCTAGGGGTCCCTGCCATAAAAATTTCATCAAAAACAATTTGCTAATAAGCAGGCTATTGCACTTCTTACTTTTTCTGTTTTGGCCCCCTAGTGGCAAAGTCAAGAATCAGATCAGGCTGAAATTCAGCACCAGAGGTTATCTGATATAGGGGGTTATATGTACCAAGTTTCAAGCTCATAGCTTTGGTGGTTGAGAAACGTGCCATAGTTACACTCAAACGGCCAATTCACGCCATTTGACCTCTGCGACCTTGAAAAGTAAATCAAATTAAAAACCCGTAAGATATATGATGTATCCTTGCTATGAGTACCTACCACAAAAGTTTTATCGAAAACAAGTCACTAATAAGCGAGATATCACACTTTTTAGATATCCACATTTGGCCCCCTGGTGGCCAAGTAGAGAATCAGATCGGACAGAAATTTAGTGTCACGGGTCATCTGACCTAGGGGGTCATGTGTACAAAGTTTTAAGTTCATAGGCCTAGCGGTTAAAAACGTGCCACTGTTTTTGAACTAGGATACGACGGACGACGACGATGACGACGACGACGACGACGGACGACGGACACTGCGGTATCGTATAGACTCCCCTACGGTGAGCCAAAAACAAACAACCCATCATTGCTTGCAATGACATAATCATGGGCGATCTAAACATTGACACAAAGACAATGGCTGGCTTTCACAACCTCTCTAAAATCTGCAAAGCTCACTCAAAAAAAATTGTCTTAGATGCCATCACTCATGATGCAGCTCAACTAGATCATGTATTGTTACCAGAAAACTTCCCATACCTCTTTCACACTTCTGCATTCAAAAACTTCTACTCTGACCATGCAGCAATTACCTTACGATTTAGCACCATAGCTAATTCAATGATAGAAATCAACCCTCAGGACTAACAAATTCATTTCAATAAAAATCAGTAGTTGAAAGTGTTTTCATGACAAACAATCATATGAAGAATTAATCAGAAAATTATGTAAGAACATTATTCTTCATCTTCTAAGAAAATCCCACTACTGAAACAACACATGAAATTGCATCATGTCGATATGTTTTAAATTAATCAACACTTATTACTCTTTAAAACAAATATCTTTCATTTCATTTTTCAGCTCAAAGACTCCGCAGAATACCCTTGTAGAGGGATATGTCCAGGAAGTCACAGATATTGCAACTTCTCAAAAAGGAAACAAGTATTTACGTGCCCAACTACAGACAGGCCCCCATGAATACAAGGAACTGGTGTGCTTCTCACCATCCCCAAAGAAACAACAGGAATTACTAAACATGGAAAACAATAAGAAGGCTGTCAAAATTTTAAATTTTTCACATGATAAACAAAACCCAACCAAAATTCTATGCAATGACACCTTGACATTTGAAAACGCCTCCCCAACATTTCCCTTCACACCCAAAATCAACACACCTCCCCCAGTTTCAACAATTGCGCAAATTAAATCCATTGAAAATAAATCCTTAGTAACTGTAGACGTCAGCATCATGGAAAAATTAGAAACCAAAACAATCACCACTCATTACAACAAAGAACTCCAAAAAACAACATTTACAGCTGCAGACACAACTGGATCCATCACTCTATCTACATGGGATGAAAACACAAACAAACTGACTCTAGATAAATCTTTTCGCATAATGGGGGGACAATAGAACCAAATTACGGGGGCCAAATTAACACAGACAAGCAAACAACATTTCAAGAAATCCAACAAATCAACAATGTATTACACACACCTACAAAGACAACTGTTGAAGGTGAAATTGTTGGGGCTGAATTAACCCCTTACAATGCATGCCCCTTCTGCAAACAGCAAATAACGGACAATACCCTGCTCATCCCCAAATTATGCCGATGCCCGTCTTGCAGCCTCAAATTTAAATCCGAAAATATTTACAATCGTCTAAGTGCGAAACTTCAAATCAAGCTAGACAGTCAAAAAATGTTGAAATGTACAGCCTCACAAGATTCGCTAAAAAACATTCTAGATACTATCATCTCTGCTGACCTCGAGATCATTGAGGAATTCTTCCTTGATCTGGGCAGAGCAGCATTTTCACTAAATTCAACCAACCAACTGCTCCAAATTCAAACAATTTAATTTCACTTACATTGCAAATTCTAACGGCCAACCTTATTTTTAGATTGTTTCACTTCCTACAGCCTGATATAAAGAACAACTCCTAGTCGCCATAATAATTGTTTCACTTATTTACAGCCTGATTTGAAGTACAACACCTGTTGTCGGTTGCATCTCTTGCTGTAATATCTGAAACTGTGAATATAGTCTTTTGTTTTCAAGTGTTACGCCATGATCTTACAATCAAAACCTGTCACTTTAATGATATCAAACATGATCACATTGTAGACGCCATATTGTTTCACTTATTTACAGCCTGATTCGAAGTACAACACCTGTTGTCGGTTGCATCTCTTGCTGTAATATCTGAAACTCGAAAAAAAATCAATGTTATGACTACCAAATTATCAGATTGTATCGACTGCTTATGCTATGTCCATAATCATTCATGTAACCTGCAATGATCAATATATGCATGTTAACAAATTGTATGTATTGTTTACCGAAACAATTGGTAGATTCCAGAGTTTATTTTTCTACATGTTTCTTAGCTGCGCCAATGGTTAGCAATTCACTATACCATGCTCATGATAATTCGATCTCAAAAACTTGTTATTATTGTACATGTATGATATATAGAAATTAAGATGAGTAAAATCACATGTTGCTGCATAACAAACAGACTCTCAATGTTATAACTGCCGAAAATTAGTTGTTCTTATGTTACAATGACTTAGGCCTATATCTATTTGTTAGACTTCATTGATGTAAAGTTCAAAAAATATTAACAACTAAATCATATTATCATATTGTACGCAGTGCCCAACTGAAATAGATAAATAAAAATATATTTTATCCCCGATTCATGTGCTCAATTCTTTATTGACTAAGGCAATGTAAAAGTGCAACAGATTCTCTATGGTTGAAATAAGCAGGAATTGATCATTGTTGATATGAATGTTGGTGAACTTCATTGTCTGATATATTTTAAGTCCATCACTGTTTACTGACAAAAACGACTGAACCAGTGTCAAAACAAAATGAACAAAACAACTATGCTTGTTTGTGCAATACGTCCGATGATGACTATTGTTAACCAGCCCAATGGAAATGACACTTAAAAGAAACCACACCACCGACTGTACAATTCCTTGCGACCCAATCGATGACATCGAGAAAATATGGAAGCAGGTTCGGTAAAGTCCGGAAAGTTCGAATCAACGCTCGATTATAGCAGAGTCATAGTCTCTCCCAATCAGACTCATCCATGCGCACATTTACTGAGCCAGAGTCGAAAAAGCATTTATCTCGTCAAGAAAAATCGTCCTACAAAATCATCGTTTTGGTGAATTAAAAGTAGATCTGAACCCAGTTGGGCCTAAAAAATTGTAAATACATTGTAACTCACACAACGTAGTGAGTGTAATGGTTACGTGTGTATAAAGTGTAAACAAAATTCATATATCCATCATGTCCATCGAATCTGAAAAAATTTGTGCAGACCCATGACAATTCTGGTTCCGGTACTGTTTGTCGCATTCCATACGAGCCGCGCTTGCCGATCCTGCTTTCACGACGCACCGCAACCACAGTTACCATGATTCCCATTGTTTCCTTCCTCGTGACGCAATTATTTCATGACGTCATGAGCCATTGACCATTCACACAAGTAGATTTATTCACACCGGCGCCACTGAAGTGCGGGTGTGGGACATCATGTATTTAAAAATCGTCTGCTTGGGAGAACGGGGGAGGGGGTTTGGGGGACTCATCCCCCAATGTACTGGCTAAATATGTCAGAAGGACTGAGGTTTGGGGGGCTCCCCATGTCAAACAGTTGAGTGAGTTCACTAGAGCTTGCTCTTTACATATTATCTACGTATTAAATATTCTATATTCTAAACCATAAAACAGTAAATTCTGCTTCGGAAAGTGCCTTGCGACCGACCTAGATGTGATATGAACGGCCGTTGTGGAATTGGTGCCTATACTTTATTGCTTTTAACAATGATAACAAATGAAATGGCCAGGGCCATTGTGCTCACCTCTTGTGAAGGGAAGATGGATGAAGCATTAGCATGGTTTTAAATGTAAGAAAGAAATGAAGTAATGTTTTACAATGAAATTACATGAGAGATAAAATAATGCGTAAGTTGAATTTAATTGAGGTGACTACAGGTATGACAAAGCAGAGTAGACAATTTTGTGATCTGACCAGTAATCATTAAAACAGCAGCAGAACAAAAGCTTGAAGCAGCAAAACATGCAAGGCATGCCTACCAAAAGAACAAATAAGTAATTCCATGCAACAAGTCATCAGTATTAACACACCTTTTTTAAAAAAGTCCTTTGGTTTACAGATGACCCATTACGGAAATGCTTAGGAATAGGATAATTATGTTGTTTGCTTGTGTCTAGTACAAGAAACAACCATCATCTGAAATTCCTAGGGCTCTGTAGAGGTTAATTAATCCTGCATTTGCCTAGGCTTAGACTATGACATCCCACTTAGCAGCATTTCAAAGCACCCACCCTTAGGGGAGAGTCCACTATTAACATTTGGGGCCCTGCTGGCCAAACTGAGAATCAGAAAAAGACTGCAGTTTAGTCTAAGAGTATAGGGGTACATTCGTACCAAGTTAGGGATCTGTAGCTAAAGCAGTGACAAAACGTGCCGTCATTGTAAAATGGGGGTGCCATAGGAAAACTTTGACCTCTGTGACCTTGAGAAGTAGGTCAAATCAAAAACCCACATTTATGAAATGTATCCTTGCTAGGAGTACCTACCATAAAAATGTTATGAAAATCAGACCACTATTAAACGAGCAATCAAACATTTTAACTTTGGACATTAAATTTGGCCCCCGGGTGGCCAAACTGAGAATTTTTCAAGATGCCCGCCTGGCACCCATATTGGCTATCACATTTGATAAAAAATCAAGGATTTAGTAGAGAGTACATAGATATACATCCAGATCAAATTTGGTTGCAATCCGATCATTAGTTTCGGAGTAATAGTACTGTGTTTATTTTTCAAGATGGCTGCCTGGCGGCCATATTTGATGTCCGAACGGCCGAAATTTTAGGGGTGGAATAGAGAATCCCCAGATACATGTCCACACTGGTTTAAAACCTTCTAGCTAAAATAGATAGGAAACATGCTACTGTTCAGTGAATCAGCAAACTTTGACCTCTGTGACCTTGAAAAGGAGGTCAAATCAAAAACCCGGAGGATATATGATGCACCTTTGCTAGAAGTACCTACCATATTTTTTTCAAAATTTCCCGACTACTATTAAGGGAGATATTGCATATTTTCACTTTTAACGTTTGGCCCCCTGGTGGCCAAACCATCAAACGAATCGGACCGAAACTTGGTCTCCAAGGTGTCATTACATAAGGGTACATGTGTACCCAGTTTCAACTCAATAGCTCTAACAGTTACGAAACGTGCCCTGCTAACGGACGACGGACAACGACGACGACGAAGACGACGACGACGGATGACGGACGACGGACGCCACGGTATGGAAAAACGGACCGCGATATTTTCTGCCTCTATTTTGAAATATGTTAACAATGCAACATTGGGAAGCTCATTAAACGACCACATTACCTTTGCATTTAAAGGGTTTAATACCATGTCGCTATTAGAATGAAATGGCCAGGGCCATTGTGCTCACCTCATGTGGAGGAAAGATGGATAAAGAGCATGGTATTGTGTCATGTAGTGTTAGGTTTGATGTAGGTCCAAGCAATTACAATTTCCCCAAAATGGCCAATTTACAGTACATTCGACCTCTGTGACCTTGAAAAGTAGGTCAAATCAAAGAAGACTCGGGTGACACATTGAATGGTTGTTAGAATTAGATGTACCTATGATATAAAATTGGTGCCAATCGGGCAAGTCATTACTAGGAATATTGGCATTTTGAAGAATTAAGGATTTGGCCCCCTCCCTGGAGGCCAAACGGCAAATCAGATCGCACCAAACTTCGGTACCTGAGATCACCTGACCAAGGGGTACATGTGTACTTAATTTGTGATCAATAGTCATTGCAGTTAAGAAACGTGCCCTAGTTACGGCCTGACGGCGAATTTATGCCATTTGACCTCTGTGACCTTGACAAGAAGGTCAAATTAAAAACCTGTGTGACATATACTGTATGGTGGTTAGATGTACCCATGATATCAAATTGGTGGCAAGCGGGCAAGAAGTTAAGGAATAATCACATTTTTAAGGTTTTTGGATTTTGCCCCCTGGTGGTCAAGTAGTGAATCATATTGGACCAAACTTTGGTCCCTGAGATCACCTGACTAAGGGGTAAATGTGTACCAAATTTGGTATCAATAGTCATTGCAGTTTAGAAACGTGCCATCGTTACATCCTAACGGCCAATTTACACCATTTGACCTCTGTGACCTTGAAAAGGAGGTCAAATCAAAAACCCGGAGGATATATGATGCACCTTTGCTAGAAGTACCTACCATATTTTTTTCAAAATTTCCCGACTACTATTAAGGGAGATATTGCATATTTTCACTTTTAACGTTTGGCCCCCCGGTGGCCAAACCTAAAACGAATCGGACCAAAACTTGGTCTTCAAGGTGTCATTACATAAGGGTACATGTGTACCAAGTTTCAACTCAATAGCTCTAACAGTTACGAAACGTGCCCTGCTAACGGACGACGGACGACGACGACGACGACGACGACGACGACGATGACGACGACGACGGACGACGGACGCCACGGTATGGGATAAGCTCACCTCTGCTAAGAGGTGAGCTAAAAATGTAGAAAGATTCGATGGGCGGCGTTTACCGATATATTTGTATTGGTTGGCACGAACGATTGTTCGTCCAATGGTCCAGGCTTTTCAATGAAAGACATTGGTGATCGGATAGAGGTATGTTTTTAAATGATTTACCAATAATTCCCTTGGCAAATTGTTACGTATAACTCGAAGTAATTGATACTACCAAGAATATAACAGAAGGCAATGTTCAAAAGACCAACTTGGCTTAAAGTCTTAATGAAATGGCCAGGGCCATTGTGCTCACCTCATGTGGAGGAAAGATGGATAAAGAGCATGGTATTGTGTCATGTAGTGTTAGGTTTGATGTAGGTCCAAGCAATTACAGTTTCCCCAAAATGGCCAATTTACAGTACATTCGACCTTTGTGACCTTGAAAAGTAGGTCAAATCAAAGAAGACCCGAGTGACACATTGAATGGTTGTTAGAATTAGATGTACCTATGATATAAAATTGGTGCCAATCGGGCAAGTCATTACTAGGAATAATGGCATTTTGAAGAATTTAGGATTTGGCCCCCTCCCTGGAGGCCAAACGGCAAATCAGATCGCACCAAACTTCGGTACCTGAGATCACCTGACCAAGGGGTACATGTGTACTTAATTTGTGATCAATAGTCATTGCAGTTAAGAAACGTGCCATAGTTACGGCCTGACCGCGAATTTACGCCATTTGACCTCTGTGACCTTGACAAGAAGGTCAAATTAAAAACCTGTGTGACATATACTGTATGGTGGTTAGATGTACCCATGATATCAAATTGGTGGCAATCGGGCAAGAAGTTAAGGAATAATCACATTTTTAAGGTTTTTGGATTTTGCCCCCTGGTGGTCAAGTGGTGAATCATATTGGACCAAACTTCGGTCCCTGAGATCACCTGACTAAGGGGTAAATGTGTACCAAATTTGGTATCAATAGTCATTGCAGTTTAGAAACGTGCCATCGTTACATCCTAACGGCCAATTTACACCATTTGACCTCTGAGACCTTGAAAATGAGGTCAAATCAAAAACCCGGAGGATATATGATGCACCTTTGCTAGAAGTACCTACCATATTTTTTTCAAAATTTCCCCACTACTATTAAGGGAGATATTGCATATTTTCACTTTTAACGTTTGGCCCCCTGGTGGCCAAACCATGAAACAAATCGGACCGAAACTTGGTCTCCAAGGTGTCATTACATAAGGGTACATGTGTTCCAAGTTTCAACTCAATAGCTCTAACAGTTACGAAACGTGCCCTGCTAACGGACGACGGACGACGACGGACGACGACGACGACGACGACGACGACGACGACGACGACGACGACGACGACGACGACGACGACGACGACGACGACGACGACGACGACGACGACGGACGACGGACGCCACGGTATGGGATAAGCTCACCTCTGCTAAGAGGTGAGCTAAAAACCAAACAACATGGCCATAAATGCAGTCAATGTACACTAAATACATTGGTCGGCCATGTTGTTTTAGCTCTAAGGCACTATCTCCAATTGGTCTTGTGTCCTAGTGAACCGAAGGCCAAATGTAATGATAGAAGGCAACTCGCAAAACTCAACCCCCCTAGAGCCTAACAATACCTTCAAAATATAAGACAGAAAAAACCTAAAATAACCCATCACTATCACCGCTCATTATTATCATATTCACAATGGTCTTTTTCATTTCTAGGAAATTGTTTGCCATATGACAAGTGTTGCACCAAAAGCTTGTGTGACAGTGTCTACCATTCCACCAAGAAACATGGACAACAATGCTTGGTTGAAGGCAAAGTAGTTAAACAAAATAATAAAAGCATTGAAATGGACATATGCAGTGAAAATTTGTAATGTTTGTGCAAGTAAAAAATCGTATTCAAATTGAATTATCTACACAAGTGCAAGAAGTCATATTTAAAAACTTCCTCATTGAATATACAATGTATCTAATTGCAATGTGATTTCTTTTAAGCGTGTGTTTTGTCGTAACCGAGACCTGAAAACTGATACTCAAGATGAAAGGCCGGCGAAGGTGGATTTAGTGACTCCCAAAGATGGCTTGCACCCAACACATCGTGGTAATCAAGAATTGACACAACTTGTCAAGAAAGCTCTCAAGCTACCAGGAGCACGCCTTTCGAAAACTAAAGACATAACTGTCAATTACCAATCAGTGAAATGTCAGCTTTGCAATGCAAACGGTCATATTAACGGAAATTGTGGATCATACTGGTACTTGTAGGTTGTGATACCTTAAGATTTGACTGACAATCATAGACGTTAGACTGAAAAAACCTGTATGAACAATGAATACAAAAACAATCAACTTATTTACACCATGTACTTTTAAATCTATCATTGTAAGAGTTTACATGTAACATCAATACTGTAAACCGGGAAATTTTTGCGGCTGGTTTATTTCGCGGATGAGGTCCGTTTTCGCAAGAAAAATATATTTTACGCTTAAAATTAATGCGGATTCATCCGTGCCGCAAAGGGACATTGAGAGACAAATATATATTTTACGCGTATTGATTTTGCGGACAAGGGCGCACTGCAAAGACCGCAAAATTATAACGCCCGCAAAAATTTCCCGGTTTACAGTTTTCATAAATGATTCATGGTAATAAAATTACTTTAAAGCTATATCTATGACTTACATATTCTTTGCACGTTTCATTCGTTTACTGCCAATAACCGCTTCCTAAATATCCAAGTTTAATAATAAGTTTGATCTACAATGCCTCACATTAACCTGAAGTTCCTCATCGTCGCCGAGAGGCTTGTATCAAAGATTCTTTTGATCTATTTTGTGTAATGATATCTTTATGTTGGAACTTCGTAAAACAAGTTTTAGATCCTGAATTTGGGTCGGATGACCTGACCTGTTAAGAACAATGGTGTCGGACAGCAATTCTTGTGAAAAGCTATGTTTTATATCATTTCTATTGGTTAAATTGCATAGGCCTAAACTGAAATTGTTATGGTTCCTGGTTCTTTCAGAACAGGAACCATATTGTGTTTGGTCATGGTGTCTGTCTGTGTGTGTGTGTGTCTGTGTGTCTGTGTGTCTGTGTGTCTGTGTGTCTGTGTGTCTGTCCAGTCTTATGACTGTCACAGCTCAGTTAAAATGAGGGTTAGAGGTCTAGAAACAGTTCCTACCCCTAGGTTTGTGGACACTAGCAATCTAATGAGCCCATCATTGTCAACTTACGACACGGGGATCATGGTGAAATTGACATTTTGAGATGTGAGATTTTGTCTGTCACACTTTTCAGATGCGAATATCTCTGTCCCTATTCAAGTTAGAAGTTTGGAAACAAGGTCTACCCTAGGTTATTGATGTGCCTGATTTCAATGAGTGCATCAAATTCAATCTCAGTTATCAGGGTCATGGTGATATTGATATATCGAATTTGATATTTTGAGATATCTTGACATCTGAGTAAGTTAGCAATGTGCAACCAAGTCTAGGTAATGTGTAGTTACCAAAGAGTTAAATGACATGAAAATGTACAGTGTCAGGCATTTGGATCATTAAGATATCATGAGATTTTCATATATCAATTTTGATAATTTGAACTATCTCGGTCTGTGGGAGGAGTAGAGTCATGGAACCTTCACCTATGCCCAGGTTATTGAGGTTGCCCATTCAGGTTATGAAATGACCTTGAAGGTCAGAGGTCAAGGTCAAGGTAAAATCAGTATGCCACGTCATTAGAGGAATAACGTTGAAAACAATTTGGAGACGTCTTTTCTGCCGTCATGTGGTGCCACCTGTTACCCTGATATGGTCTATTCGAATCAAAAACTGATGTCGATAAAACGGTTCCGCATCGTGCCACACCGTTTTCAGTGTGAACACTTAATACGAATTAAGGTTTAAATTCAATTCGAATTAAAACTAGCGTCAACAGAACTTTATTTCAACATTCAGCACATCGGGAACCATCAGACATTTACAATGTCATCTTGTTGTATAAGATATTGAATTCATTTGTTTTCTTTGATTAAGTTTACAACTTGTTTCGTGGATGTTTTGGTTGCATTTAATTGTGTTCACACGTGTGTCGCGTGGCATAGGCTACTTGTCGCCATGTATGAGTCATCGATAGGCCTATCCTTTCGCATCTGGTTGGCTTCATTTAACCGAGCATCCTGGAAATATGTTAATCTCTCTCTGAAGACAGGGTCGCCCTCTTTTATTGTAATAGTATAATAGTTTGGAACATGAAGTGGATATTGATATGTCATTTAATTCTTAGCACAGCTTTTATTTAGAAATTTGTATCAATTGTATCGATATTTACTTAGTGTGTATACAACATTGTGTCGTTACAGTTTTTACGGCGTAACAGCAAACGACTTAACAGCAAAAGGCTGTTTAACCAACATCCAATAAAGATGCTGTGCCAGTAGATACAACCTAAAACTCATTGACTTGTCGTTCATGATTGGGGACAACGGGTTACAGTGCTGTCTTGAAGGAACTTTTCCAAGGATCTATCTTGGTGTTGGAACGCCAACTACAGGAGTATCTGGAGGGGAAATTGTCATCACCAACTGAAGAGATGTTAGCAATGACAAAGTCGTCACCAACTCACAATATTGTGAGTGAATGTGTCCTAGGCATGACCGACCATCAGTACCACAGGGCACCCAATGCCACCATGGGTTTTATTGATGGAAAAGTAAGATCAGCCAAGAACAAAACCCTGGGGTGGCTAAATTCTAAAAGTGCTGAGGAACAAGATCATCTCATCTCATTTGCGGTGTCGAGAGCCAGGAAAGTAAGGAAAACAAGAAAAAAAAGAGAAGAGCACATGGACATTGTTTATCGCGAAAGGCAAAAACAGAAAATGAAAAAAAAGGATCAGACATTTCGGGGAAAGTTGGAGAAAAAAGTGAAGTTTAGCTATGTCGGATTCCAGTGTAGATTTAGGGCAGGGACTCGTTGATCTGTTTGATATTTCTGATACTAAGCTTAGAACTGCCAAGCAGATAATTGAGAATCATGAGACACTTTTAGATGAATGTATTGACCATTTCGGGAATGAAGAATGAACTGATGTTCATTACCATGGGAGGATTCTTGAACTAAAAAAGACAAAGAAGAACCAGAGTAAAAAGACAGTGAGCAAACCAAAACCAGCAACTGTGGTGGTGGCCTATTGGACCAATGATGAACCTGAGGCAGATGCGACAGATTTTAAAATATTGGTTTCCCAGATGGTTACAGATTACATCCTTGATGACCTATTTTCTTGGACTAGGTAAATAAGCAATTATCTTTGTGGCTTATTGTAACGGGCATGTCCTGGCGGTCGTTTTGATACCAAACATGACTTTATTCGGAGAAGAAAAAAAATCTTTAATTTTATTCAAAATGGCCGCAAGTAGGCCCTTCTCATTGGCCACTGATAAAAAAACGAGCATCCATTGTATTATACCCTGATGTCATCATCATTGGGATTAATTATACAACATAACTGGGATGAATGAGAGTTAAAAGGCACCATGGTTCATGTGGTTTGGTATTACATATATCTTGGTGGCCGTTGACGCTTGACCTTTGACCCATATTTTTCAAGGTCAACACGACCTTAACCTCACTGTCCTCAAATCCTGTGGCCAACTTCATCCTGGACCTATCCTGAAAATTTAAGCAAGATATCTTCATTATTCGTTGAGATATTGTATTTTTAAGAATTGTTTTTGTGCATGTTTTCTCAGGCTCCATACAGCTATTTCATTTCCAATTTAATTGACAGATTTTGAAAAAAATGTCCAAGTGCCTACATTGTTTACAAAACTCAGCATGTGAAGCCTACCAATGCATGTAGGGGCCTGCATGCATGTAGGCCTAGGCCTATCTGAAATGAGTGCCCATGGCTACTAACATTAATGCCAGGTTACAGACTGCTGCCGCAGGCACACGTTAAGTAAAGGGCATACCGGTGTCTGGTGTTGAGATGGCTAAGGAAATGTATTCTTTTGTCCAGCTGCACTTATCAACATGGGCCCGATAACCAGCCGTGCTACAAACAGTTTGTGCCAGAAGATGTGATTCACCACAGGCTAGTGATGAAGGAGATGACGCCACGTGACCAGATGCTAATCCTTCTGGGGAAGATATCCTGCAATATCAATGTATCGGAGATGACTGTGGCAAGCAGACGGAGAGAGCAGACAGTTCGAAAACAACAAAGGACGTACTATTGGCTAGAGGCAAAAGCTATTTGTCGTGAGACCTTCAAATTTCTGCACAGGTGAGCTGCCATTCTCTTAACTTCAAGAAAGTTTTAATGATGTTGATTTTCAGGAATGGGGAATGACGTTCATCAAGAATTTTAATTCCATGACACGTTTTACCACTTTTCCCATGATTTATTTCTGTTCTGTTACTTTCAGCATCAGCCAAAATCGCCTTACTCATCTGATAAAGCACTATAATAAGGAAAATGGTTTGCAGCCTATGGAGAAAAAATCTGGGGGAAGGAAGAGCAACACACGTTCGTTTTGTTTCGAGGATGTTAAGAGGACAGTGTCCTTCATCACCAACTATGCTGATGAGAATGCTCTTGTGCTGCCAGGTCGGTGCCAGGCTTTAAGCGGGATGACATCAAGCTTATTCCGTCATCACACACTGAGACATCCGTGTACGATTGCTACAAAGAGGCTTTGGATGGGACAGGTGATAAACCTTTTTTACTTCAGCTTTCAGATTTTTTTTTTTTTTTTTTTTTTTTTTTTTGATTTTTTTTATTAAGATGGCTGCCAAATGGCGGTAGTATTTGATTTGTTCTCTGACGAAATCGGAATTTATCGCAGTAATCAAGAAGTCCTATCGTGATCGTAGGGACTGATATAAGCGTGTAGGTGAGACTGACTGATATCTGATAGACTTTTGCCAGGTTTCATTCCTGGATTGTGAGTTTTTGGAGCTGTAAATGTCCCAAGTCGTTCTAAAAATTCCATAGTGCATTACAGTGCACATACATGAACATACATACGTTTAAGGACAATCCGTATGTGTTCATTCGTCACGCATGGCTGCGTCATCGACTCAAAAGACTTTAGAGGATTGCGATTCGGTCTGGTCGTTGTCTGGGACGCCGACCAACAAGCGGTCGTTCAATAAGTTGACACCAGATGGCAAGAAAGTGAGTCCCGAGCACAAAATGTCAAAGGTTGGTGACGGCAGCAATGAGGGCGATGCTGATGATGAGCGCGAGAAGGATGATGTGACAGATGTGAATACTAGTAAACAAGATGACGGTCATACTGGGGATTGTCAGACTCCAGTGACCATATGTGACCCGGTTCTGGCATATATCGTATATGGTGTCCACTCGGGGCCATTTGATGCCATTAAAAAGGCTGTGGTTGGTTTCTTCTCGCCGAATGACATTCTTAGTGCGAAAAACCTGTTATGGGAGAAAGGTGACAACAGTGTATTGGGTAAGAAAGAGACGAGAAAGACCTCTGTAAATCGGTCAGAGGAGGCAGCAAACGCAGTAGACATTATTCAGGCTATTAAAAAGCTAGATTCTGCAGATATGTTGCCGAAGTTTGTGATTGACGCAGAGGATCTTGGGAAGATTCCACGTGCTCATCCCGAAGAGTTAAATAACATTTCATTAGTTGATCGCCTGTCGAAACTAGAATGCAGGCTCGCGGAGGTGCAGAAAGTCGCTACCAAAAACTCTATTGAAATCTTTGATATCACAGCGAGAGAACAGAAACGGGAAGCAAACTTCGATAGGGAGGCAGTGTGTGTCGAAAGTGAAATACAATCGAGCGAGACGGAGACGTGTACTGAGAATCCCAAAGCAAATGGCGCATACAGTTCTTATATGCCACCGCAGTGCAGTATGTCATTGGTTAATGCGCGAGCTAGTATCGGTAGCAGGGGTCACCGTGGTCGTCGGGGAGGCAGTCGTGGCTGGCCTCACATCATGTATCCGTCCGGAACGAGGATGGAGACAAAAGAGCTGCCTGTAGGAAAGTCGTACGCCAAGGCCGCATCAACCTTGCCGTCCGAGTCTTTCCGTGGGAAAGACGACAATCAAGGTCTATCGCAGGACTCCCGGTCCGGCGGCGTATCCGCACCTATTCACAAAAATGTGCTGCGTCTTAGGGGATGCAGTAAATCAGAAAATCAGTACAGGAGCTCTGACGGTGACAGTGATGTCTTCGAAAAGGGCAGATATGAAGTGCAGCGAGAAAAGAAACGTGAAATGAATAGGCGTCGCGCAATCGTTGGGAAAGCTAAGTGCAGTGATAAACTTATAGCAGGTCCGGAGCCTGCCAGGGATGTGTTTGTGTACCGATTGAGAAAAGGCACAGTTGAGTCTGATCTCGAGGAATATGTCAAAGAACAGGACATAAATGTGCGTGCTGTTAAACGTTTATCACACCCAGATTCAGCATACTGTTCATTTAGGATAACTGTCGGGAAAACAGACTACCCGAAACTCATGAGTGAGGACATGTGGCCGGAGGGCGTCACGGTCCGCAAGTATGTCGTTCCGTCTAAAAGTCGCGAACAAAACAGACAGCAAGGTGTTGATGATAAGTAGGTCCCTAATTCTTTTACTGACAATAACTCTGGCTACACTTGTGAACACTTTGAAATGCACTACTTACAACAGTAATGGTACTGGGCCTGGTAGACATGAATATTTAAGAGACCTTAGTAAGGATGCGGATTTCCTCTTCATACAGGAACATTGGTTGTATAATGAGCAACTTAAGAAACTTGGTAGTGAAATTGGGAGTACCATTAATATTCATGGTGTCACTGGTATGGCAAGTGAATCTTTGTTGGTTGGCAGGCCTCACGGTGGCGCTGCAATCGCGTGGAACGCTCATAGTGATGCATGTGTTAAACCAATTCAATGGGAATCAAAGAGGGTATGCGCTGTGCAGGTTGATAGCCCTGGTTTACAAAATGAAATGTTGTTGATAAATGTGTACATGCCTACTGATGGGCAAGATATTGAAATTTTTAATGGTGTCCTGCAAGAGATCTCTGCAATTATAGAAATGTCAAATGTTAATGATGTTATTATTGGAGGGGATTGGAATACCGACTTCAGCAGGGCCGGGTCAGATAATACTAGGGCGTTGTTGAACTTTTTGGAGAGGGAGAGTCTGTTCTGTGGAAGAACGCATGCCGTATGTAATGTAGAATATACATTTGAGAGTAAGATCACAGGCGCAAGATCCCTTTTGGATCATTTTATAATCTCAGAAAATGTTTTTAATAGGATCGAGCAGTACACTGCTCTGCATAGGGCTGACAACCCCTCAGATAACTCCAGCCTTTCTATGATATTGAGTACTGATGTTCAGGTCTTTGGATATGAAAATAAGGACGTAAGAAATGAGTCTAGGCAAATACTAGACTGGGATAAAGCAGGACCTGAGGACATTATGAGATACAAAGAGGCTTTAGATGAAAACCTGAGAGTTATTGCTATCCCGGATGACCTGACACGCTGCGGCGATCCATTCTGTGTCATGCACAATGAGGTAATTGATCGGCTTCATGAGGAGATCATTGCGGCGTGCATTTCGGCTGGGGAGGAATCTATACCTCTAAAACATGTGAAAAGTGGGGTACGTGAGGACCAGGGCAGAGCCGGGTGGACCGATGAGGTGAAAGAGTATAGGCAACGAGCTATGTTCTGGCATAATCTCTGGAAGGAGAATGGTAGGCCGCGGCTGGGGGTGATCGCTGACATAAGGCGCCATACAAGGGCCTTGTATCATCTATCAGTTAAACGAAACAAGACAAATCATGATAGGGTTGCAGCTAATAAGTTAGCCGAGTCACTCGGAAATAATGATAAAAATGAGTTTTGGAAGAATGTGAAGAAGGTTAAGGGAACAAGAGCTATGCAACCAAATAGCATGGACGGAGTTAGTGGCATGGACGCTACATGTAATCTCTTTGGCGAAAAATTCAAAAGTTTGTATAACTCGGTGTCGTACAATGTAAATGAGATGAATGACTTGAAGAGGGATCTGGATTTAGGAATCGCCAGTGGTTGTCGGGATGGTAATTGTGATGCCAGTCATGGTATTTCATTCCAAGAGGTAGTTGGTGGGATCAGGCGATTAAAGCGCGGAAAGACGGATAGTAATCCTAAAATAATGTCAGATCTTTTTATCAATGGGAGTCAAAGGTTGAATGTGTATTTGTCACTTTTATTGAGTTCCATGATGAGTCATGGTTATTGTCCCCGTGGTTTCGTTCAAACCAGAGTTATTCCAATTCCGAAGAACAGCAGAAAGTCTTTAAATGTCTCAGATAATTATCGTGGTATCTCTTTAAGTAGCATCATCGGAAAAATTATGGACAACATTTTCTTAAAAAAGTATGAGAAGGTTTTACAGACCTCCGATGCTCAATTTGGTTTTAAGACTGGTGTTTCTACGGCGGCGTGCAGTTCAATTGTAAATGAGGTCATTAATTATTATAAAAGCTGTAACACAGCAGTATATTGTGTCATGCTGGACGCTAGCCGGGCTTTTGATTGCGTGCATTTTGTAAAGTTATTCTGTCTTTTGACTAAAAAAGGGTTGTGCCCGTTTGCGGCAAGGTTTCTGGCATCTTTATACACCCAACAACGGGTGAGAGTTCAATGGGGGGAATGTGTCTCAGCAGAATTTGCTGTCTCTAATGGTGTGAAACAAGGTGGTGTATTGTCTCCTGTACTCTTTGGTATTTACATAGATGAGCTAGTGGCGAATTTAAAGAAGGCTGGTTTTGGGTGCCATGTTGGTAACCTCTTTTGTGGCGTCTTTGCCTTCGCAGACGACCTAATCATGCTTGCACCCTCATTACGTGGGTTGAAGAAAATGTTGAGTACAGCAAGTTGTTTTTCAATTGACTTTAATATTTCGTTCAATGCATCAAAAAGTAGATTTTTAGTTTTTGGGTTAGATGATCCACCAAGGGCATTGTTTTTTGAGGGCACACAGATACTCATATCTATGGAGGAAGAACACCTCGGTATTATTTTGGGTCCTCGTGTTGATCGGAGAAGAGTAGAGCTTTTAATAAATGACTTGTACAAAAGAACTAACATGTTAATGGCACAGTTCAGATTTGCCCATGCGCATGTAAGGTACGCACTTTTCAAAAGTTTTTGTATGTCTTTATATGGTTCCCAGCTTCTGGACTTGTCTAAGCCTTATATGGAGGAATTGTTTGTTGCGTGGCGGAAGTGTCTGCGACGGGTTTTAAATCTACCATACAGGACTCACAATGATTTACTGCCGTGCATTGTTCACGACTTTTGTATTGAAATTGAACTAGAAAAACGGTTAATGAATTTTATGGGTGGTATGTCTTCATCCAAGAATGTATTTGTCAGCTTGTGTTTTAAACTTGTGTGTCAGGGGAGTGAATCTTCACTGGGGAGAAGTGTCAACATGTTGTATGCAAAATATGGGTTAGATAGGAACAATGTGGACAGCTGGGGAGATATGTTGAGGGTTTTTTATATAGTGAATGATAAGAACGGGCAAAATAGGTTAGCGGAACAGATTAGCGAATTGATGGTCATGCGAGACGTAGGGGATGCGGCGTTTAATCATAGGGAATTAACAGAAATGATTTATTTTCTGTGCACTAGTTAAATTCTTTGAACCTTGATTTTTCACGGATATGTAAATAGATCGTTGTAAACAAGCACCTAGCACCCAGCACAAATCTGTAAATGCACCACATGTGTCAGAACTATTTCTCGACGAATAAACACACATATATATTGTAACCTCTAGAAGAAGAAAAAGAACAAGCTGTAGCTTTCTGATTATGTTACTGTATTCTTAACAATATTCTTCATCCTTTTCAGATCACAGGATAATGGGGAGCAGCAGCTCTTTTGAATTTTGGAGAAAGCTCTGCCCTTTCATTGTTGTTGCAAGACCCATGACTGACCTATGCTGGACTTGTCAGCGTAATAACCAGCTGATCTTCAGGAGTGCCAATCTGCCAGATGCCAACAAGAGTGAGCGAGTAAAGCAGCAGGAGGAACACTTGTACATAGTGCACCGTGAACGTTCTCTGTTCAAGAATATGATTCAGCTAGCAAAGGAGGCTTGTTCAAAAAACAATGTGACTGATTTGTCTGTGAATGCTCCCTGCAGTAGAGACATTACTATGCATTATAGCTTTGACTACGCTCAGCAAGTTCACTTACCGAGTAACCCCCTACAGCCTGGCCCAATTTATTTCCTTGTTTCCAGGAAAATTGGTCTCTTTGGGGTTTGCTGTGAGGGATTTCCGCGACAAGTAAACTCTCTTATAGATGAGGGCAACCTAGTGAGCAAGGGCTCAAATGCGGTGATCTCATACTTGGACTATTTCTTCTCAAACTATGGACTGTTCCGGCCAAAACAAGAATCGATACGTCATTTGGTACTTTGCCTGGAGAGTTGCAAGGGGACTGCACAGAACAGTGACTCTGAACTTTTTGATTGCGGGCCATACCAAATTTGCACCTGATTGGTGTTTTGGTTTGCTAAAAAAAGCATTTCGCCGTACTGAGGTCCCTGCATTAAGTGTACTGGAGGATGTGGTGAACAAGAGTGCTTCCGTCAATGTTGCACAGGTCACCGGGAGACAGGATGGATCCGTGGATGTTCCGGTATACAACTGGCATGAGTTCTTCAGCCCACCATGCAAACCACTACCTGGAGTGAAGAAATTACAACATTTCACGTAAATAATTTCAATACTCATTCAGGAATGTGATAATTAAAACAAGCAATTTTCAACTGTTATAATCACTTATCATGAATTTTGTGTCCTGTAAAGATGAAACAGATAGGAAACTGTTCATTTCTGCTACATGCAAGTCATGATAATAATAGTGGCTGATGATAAGTTTCCTCCATGACTTTAAATTCTTAAGTCTGAAGCAATAGACGTGTTCAAGACTGTGTGTGTAGTGCTGTTAGATTATAGATAGTGTCATAGCTTGCTCAGACTTACCCCTTGCAGATTGCCTCCAAAAAAGAATTACCAGAATTAATAATGTTCTAAAGTTTTTAATGATTTCCACTTTTGTTTTCAGGTTTGATGCTGAATTCCCAGGCACAGTCTTTGCCAAGTCCAGTTCAGAGGGTGAGGAAACTGCCTTTAATGTCATGTTGCCTGATGCCACCTTTCCAGATGGACGACCATTAGCCATTCAACCCCTAGGACTTCCCTTGGCGAGACAGCAATACCTCTTCAAGCAGATTCGTGATTTTGTAGCAGATCCCTACAAGGATGTTATGTGTCCAAGGCCTGCTAACATGCCCGTAGATGATTCGGATGATGAAGGAATGCTGAACCGGATGGACGAACCTGCTGATGCGACTCAGAATGGAGTGGTGACGATCAATGGACGTGGACGCGGATGGGGGCATGGTCGTGATGATGGACGTGGCCGGGGGCGTGGCTGGAGGCGTGGCCGTGGGCGGGGTCAAGGAAAGGTGAACTGAAAATGACATTCTGTTGGACTCTTGGACTGTGTGTTTGAAGTTCCAGATGTGCATAGACAGACATTTATACATGTTGTAGTTGAGTTGAAATTTCTCATCCTTGCTTAAAAAAAGTGTGTTGTTTACATGTGAAATCCAAACCTGTTTCTGAATACCAAACATCACCAAATTTTGTATACAATATTCTTGATATCTCATAAACATATGCTGAAAATTTCGCTTTAATTGGTTATTTAAAAGTATATGTTGCTAAGGAGTTTATTCTCATAACTTTAGAAGGAAAATACTCAATTTTCAAATTTTTTGGAACCCGCAAGTTTTCAAACTTCTAACGGCCATAACTTTCTCAAATATTGTCCGATTTACTTCACCTAGGTATCACTGGAAAGCTTAATCACTGGAAAACATAACAACTCAATTCCTTTAAATTGTCCCCAAGTGACTGGTTTTGTGATGGAGGGTCACATATGATCAACAGCTAATGTCATCCGTAATAGGCCTAGAATGTGACGCTGCTTTGCAATCTCCCAGAAGTTTTTGGGATATACTGGGGCTGTAAACTAATTGAGATGATGGAGATATGTAACCCAAATTTTAAGACTCATCTGCATTTTTCAGGATGGAGTTTTCGCATGACTGTACTATTTGCAGAAGAAGATGTCGGACGATAGAGGAGTTGAGTTGGCATTTGCGGCGGGACCATCCACTGCCTAGGAATAGTATCCCATGGACAAACAATCGTCATCAGGATCATCATCGGGAGAGGTCACGTTCTCCATACAGGCGAAGGCAAGACAGCAGTCATCGTAGGCCGTCACGAGATTTGAACCGTCGCTGGCCACAGGCCCGGACGCATCATCAATCACGTCAATTGGATCGGGCGCACGTCGTTAATTCGGAAGTAGTCCGTGTTGTACTCGCAGACAAGGACAGTCGTATAGTTGTACCCGCTGAGAGGCAGCCCCAAAAGCCTGGAGTAGAGAGACCTAAGTCACCTGGAGAGCATCGATGCCCAGATTGCGAGACTGTGACAACCAGGCACACAACATTACGTCGTCATTACCAGAGACGGCATGCAGCTGTTTTTAAGGAACACGGATTCCCCACAGCTATGGGACAAGACAGATCAAAGTCAGTAATGTCAGCCGCCCAGCCTGAAGAGGTGCCTAGAAAGTCTCCGACGTTGAGTAAACCGAGGAGTAGACCCAACAGTAGCAGAAGTAGCCACAGTAGTAGCATAGCAGTAGATCTAGTAGTAGTAGTAGTAGTAGCAGGAGCGACGGGGAGACAGCGATCGGCACTACAGTTGCAGAGTGAGAAAGAAAACGTTTCGCCTCATGGATCGCCTCGCATTTCACCAGCTAGAGAGACAAGCAACGTTACGGAGAATACCGACGAACCCGTCCATGTGATTAGACCTGATGTGCCTCTGCGACCCATGCGACCAGAAGGTGTTGTAAAGTCGACGAGAGTTTGAGGTGTGTCCTGATTGGTTGAGGATGGAGGAGACTGTAACATATCCCGGTGCAGTGTGAGCCAAGGACGCTCTGTGACATTTCATTTAAGCTACATGTACATCTTGGGACTCTCTTCTAGTTTGATATGGTTACGATTGTTATGAGTATTTTATATGGACTTGAGAGGACAAGTCAGTTCGCGTTAGTTTAAAGTTGAACTCTTAAAGGAGACTAGTCACGTGTTTGTAGATTGTTGTTATCAGCAGCAATGGGCTGATTTAGTTCTTTAAAGTTGGACTCTTAAAGGGTACTAGTCACGTTTTTTTTGGTAATTTTTGGACTCTTAAAGGGCACTGGTGACATTTTTGTAAATTGTGGTAAATATTGTTATAGATGTTTTATTCGTGCGATGGTATGCACTAGTTTTTAAGTGGGGGGGGGGCTGTTGTAATGCCAGGGCGCCACGCCCCTTTCTGGGGAAACCCAATGTTTCCATCGTCATGACGACGTCATTGCCTTATTTGGAAGCGGTTCTTCCGGGAGATAATTTATGTGAGTCATCCGTGCAAACGCACTTCGATTTATTGCTTTTATTATAATTTGGCTCAGTATAGCAGGGTGATACTCTCGGGAGGCATGTACTAGTACACTCAGATTAGTTTTATATAGGTTTTATAAGTATATTCATCGTTGCATTTGTGATTCAGAACTTTCTTTGAGTCTGGTTTCTGCGCGTATATTTCACTGTGTATTCTCGCTAAAACTCGGCATTTTGCCCAGTCTCCCGTCGATGATTACGACTCTGTCCCTTTGTGTATTTCTAAACTAAATACCAGGTTTGATTCGTCTGCCAATGTAGAATCAAACCTGTGTGTTCATTTCATTATATTTCCCCGTTTTCATACTTTTATCAGCGATGTTCTGAACCACATTTGTTAACATTTTAGAGCTTGACGTCACGACATCTGTTGTAGTCGCGTCGTGATTGGATTACGCAGTCTGTTTACATTGTTGCCACGTGCGTGCCATGTCTAGGTGCAGTTCAGAGTTGGATGCAGGGGATGCAGCATCGCATCAGCATCAGAGTAGAGCTATAGTGTATGTAATTATAATCAACGTTGAACAAAGTGCTTTTTAGAATATTCGTCTTTCTGTTGGATTTGCCCATGAGTTGAAGAACTGTCTGGACATGACAGTGTGTAACGTTACACGTGTTTGATTGGGATGCTGGCCTACATGTACAAGATCATGAGATGTACATCAAAAGGTCTCCATTTTGATGTTTGTCATGTTCGTGCTTTCTCTTCGGTTTTAGGCCTATTTAGGGAGTAAGTATGAGCTTTTGTATGTAGGCCTGTTGCTGGTCTAGCCAGAGTGATAAAAGTGATGAAACCCGGCCCCGGGATGAAACGGACAATTACATTGATGGCGAGTCCTTAGCCACACTATCGGGAGCTGAGGTTAAAGACCTCATCCCTCAACTTGGGCTTAAAAAAAAATCCAGAAATTACTCCGGTTGGAAATCAACTCCGTAAGTACATAGCTAGGCTAGGCTAAAAACAAAACTGAAACAAGAGGATGTCCGATGTAAGCCTGTCGTACCCCCAGATTTCATTTGTAGTGTCAATCAAAAGGATATGCTGGCTAGAAAAATAGAAGAAATCCACATCCACAACACTGCAGTGCAATCATGTGCATGTTACTGCGTCCTACTAAGGTAAACTTATATTTTAAAATTTAAAGTGTAAAAGTTGACAATTGAATTGCCTCAGTTTTTGCATCCACATGCAGTGACATGCATTCTTGATTAAACCCATTTCCCAAGCTGTGGTTTTTAGCTCACCTCTCAGAAGAAGTGAGCTTTTGCATTAACGTGGCGTCCGTCGTCGTTGTCCGTTAGCAGGGCACGTTTGGTAACTGTAGTGTTAAAGCTATGGTCACGCTCAACAGTTATTCCCGGCCTGGCCTTTCCATTGTGTGGAGCTGCAAATTGCTCCCCCCCCCAAAAAAAAATATATGACAAGATCACTTAGAAAATAAAAAATTACAGTTTGAATTCTCATTCCAGAGTGATGGCACCTCTCCATGGTCAAATCCTGCCAGTCCAGCCCAGGAGGATTGTTTTAGTTTAAGTTCTGCCTCTTCACGGTCAAGTCTAGTCCGCAGTCCTGCGAGCTGCACTGCAGTCCGGGAGGAATGTTTTAGTGCAAGGTCTACCTCTTCAAGGTCGAGTCTAGTGTGCAGTCCTGCCAGCTGCACTGCAGTCCGGGAGGAATGTTTTAGTCCAAGGTCTGCAAGCCCCAATGAATTTGTGGCATTTTCTGCTCCAATTCCAGATCCGGTACCCTTCCCAAAATTTTCAACGGCACTTACAGAGTGGATAAAAGCTGGAAAGCTAGGAATTCAAAAACAAACCAATGATCGCTTTGTGGAAGAATGTGTCCACTTTTATACCTCATTCAAAAGTTATCTCACTATCGACTACGACCGGATCGCAAGGGCCATCACTGATAAATTTCCCGCATGGAAGGATCCATATGGACATTGTTACTGGGTAAGTCAGGTCAAACTCCTGAGTATATTTATTTAGACTATTCTCTGGCCTGTTAGTGTCATGTATGGCTGTTACTGGACAATTCTAGTACCGAAACAGAATGACACTATGATCAACACAAACATAAGGTGTAAGCTAAGGGTACACAGCCTTGTTTGTGCAAATGATGCATTCAGGGCTGCTGAAAAACTATAACACTTACCCAAAATTAACACTAACACCAACTTTGATGTCACCCATTGTCAATGAACTGGAAAAATAAGAAAATTAAAGAAGAGCATCATTTGTAAGCCTATCCTCCACTGACATGTATAGGTCCTTTTGTTCTTGAAATGCCTTCCTGTAACATTTAAATCTTTCATTTCCAGGTCTCTTTCAAGAACAAATTTTCCGAGGCGGTAAGGGCAGCAAGGAAGAGGGAGAAGCGAGTCATTCGGCTGAATCAGCATGATGATAATTCGTCCAACTTCCAGTCGAAGAAGGCTAAATACAAGGGCATCGCCATCAGTGTTGATCCTGGGAAATCACGCGATAGTCAGACTTATGAAGGTATGTGCAGGACGTAAAAACAGGTCACGATCACTCTGCAAGCTTTGATATTTTATGTATGCAGATCAGCTCAGTTTTTTAAGGTCTGATTCCACTAGAGCAGTTTGCCGCCTGAGTTTGTTATTTTTGCATAATAATTTTTTTCGCCGCAACGACACACCACCTTCTTGTCAGGAAACTGCTCTAATGGAATCAGACTGGCTTTGATGTTGAAAGAATAAAAGAATTGCTAACATGAAATACAGAATTTTTGGAGCGAAACGTTCAATCAAGCAAACAGCTGAGTGATAGTTGAATGATAGTGGTTTGAGTTCGACCACACATTGACATGTTGATCTTCATTGGACTGATGTACATTGTTCACCCAAAATCGAAAGACAAAAGTTTGAAGTCTGTCTGACCTCTGGTTCTTCAGTTAGCGAGCGGATGCGAAAAACCTAGGATGGCAGCTGGCGGCCATATTGGATTTTGGAACACGCCCAAAATCAATAGGGACCCTTTGACACACTAGGCCTACAACCCCTAAAAATTTCAAGTCAGTCGAACAAGTGGTTCTTGAGTTATAGTCCGGAATTCAGTGCAGCGGACGCGGCGGCCGGAAACCACTCAAGTACATAATGCCCCCACTATGGCAGGGGCATAATTATGGACAGTTATTGCTGCAAGATCTAGGTGAGTAGACTATCATAGTACGTAGTTTTTATTGGCATGCAGCATTAAATCATATTGTTGGATATTGTATGATGCAACATACTGACAAGGACTGCCGGCGCACACTCCCGACACCACACACTATGTACATCAACATGGTCAGCATCTCGGCATGGGCATAAGCATGGCCATGACATTAATTGTGCTTAGACTGGGCTTGGGTAGGTTATATAACCTATGCTGATGCATTGCATGGCGATTCGGCCCAGGGGTTAGGCCTATTTCTTCTTCTTCTTCAGCGTTCGCTCTGCACTTGGAGGGGTCATTCTCCTAGGAGTAATCCTCCTCCAAGGCGGGATGAGCGTATCCTGCGTGCCACTACGGTTAGGCGCCAATTGGGTTTATTGGCCTAGTGGTCCGACTTTGACGAGAGAGATAGAGTCCACGCAAGCTACTCATGTTTCTCACTTGGTGGGGTCTTAGCTTGCCCTGGCATAGACACCAGGTACAAGGAACCTCGGTTTTGAGTCTCATTCGAAGGACTGTGAAGAGCCAGGAATTTTAGTTCCTTGAAAGCCACGCCGGTTCATCCAGACATACGATCCTGGGTTCTCCCCGGGATCGAACCCAGGCCTTATTGTGTGGTGGCCAGCAGTGTAAACTACTAGGCCATGAGGCTCCTTGTTCGGCCTATGATTGCAGGGACTTTCACTTCATCTTTGGAGGACTTAATCATAATGGTTCTTCATCCCATCGGTCTTGGGTAATTATCTGTGGCGAGGCGTGTTGGTGTATCTGGTAGTTTTGAGGGCAATAGAGAGGATAAGAGATCGTTCCGCAAACGCTAACACTAACGCAAACGCTATTTTTCTGGCGTGACCTTGACCCTGATACCGTAGATACGCTATTCGCTGAGCCACGACCGAAAATCGGCTCCAGATCATATTGCTCCAGACAAATACATGGATGATACATGGAGCCACTGTGACCAGTATCACCTGTAGTTGTGAGGATAGGCCCTCTTACGCATTTCGTATGAAGACTTCACTACAGCATTTACTCATAACCAATTTGGTAACATTATATTGATGTCTTTGAGGGGTTGCATCATTATGGAGTCTCTTCAACCCTATTACGACATAGTTTGCTGGTCCGCGGAATGGTGTTGTTATAAACTAGGCCTTATACTGCTCACGGTAATTTTTGGACGCTGTATTGGCTTGCATACCGTTCCAAGGACGATAACCCTATTTCAGTGATAGTGAAGCGACGAAGCTCAGCAGTAGGACTGATCACTGTTCAGAGGTAGGTGTGTGTGATATGAGTTCCACATTGGCCATTACACGTTTTCAGAATGCGAAGGCGGAGAAGGTTCGAACGAACGCACTAAAGGGCCTGGGAAAAAGACCAGGTAAAATATCAATTCTTCCTGTTCGTTTTGATCCACAGCAAGTAATACACACTGGTGTTTGAATGTGGCTGATTTTGCCCATAAAAGACATTTCTTCATTGTTCTGTCCCATCCAACAGGCTATATATGAAATGCCAGAAATCCGGCAAGCCAATAGTGTACAATTTTCATTATTCGGAACTAGAACAGCAATAGGTATGTAGGCTTAATCTCGTTTCACATACACATGATTTAAACGTATTCTAACTTTTACAGCATCCACAGAAGATGAAAATGAACCAAAGCCGGGTCCATCAACCGAGTCTGGTGCTTCACCGAAGATGAGGAAGAAACCCAAGGATAACACGCTCATCTATCTTGAAAAAAAGTGCGAAAATGAGGTGGAGCAGAAAAGGGACGAATTGGCATTGCGACGGGAGGAGATAGCTATCGAAAGGAGGAAAATAGAACTCGACAAAAAAAACAGGAATTGGAAAGGAAGGAAAGAGAAAGCCAAATGGCATTGGTCTGGAAGCGGAAGAGAGAAGAATAATGATGATGTTTTGAAGAAACAGATTGGTCTATAACTGATTGTATGATATGTCATGAGTCGTGATGGTTTTGTAGATGGTAGTCTCACTTTTTTTCAAATTAATCGTTCAATAAAAAACATATAAAGTACAATATAGAACGTACCCTGATTAATTGTTTTATTTCTCTATTTTCTATGAAGTTCTTGAGAGATCTGAAGAAACTGGGAACTGAACTTGGCGTGCCCATTCGAGAAAACCCAAACGTCAAGGGTACCAGGTGGGCGCCACATGTGCACAGAGCACTAGATGTTTTTCTCGTCACCAGTGGTGTCGAAGCTGGGCAGTATGCAGCGACGTATTATCATCATGAGAATCTCGCTGCAGACAAGAAATCAAGTACAGATATACAAGGAAGGGCGCTCAAGGTGAGTATATATATATACTATGTTATTGGTGACTGGAGCGGATGAAAACAGATTAAATCTAATATGATAATAACCTGGTCGCTTCCCGTTCTTATTTCAGCTCGTCAGGAAACGATTGAAAGACGTTGTCTTCATAGCCTACTGTCACTTCTTGGGGGACGTTTTCGTAATAATCGCAGCCCTCAGTAAGTTGTTCCAGTCCAACAGAACAATTTTGCAGCAGGCGGTCGCTGCGATAAGAGATGCCCTAGCAAAGTTGCAAAACCTTTTGATCCGGCCGCGAAGGAATGGTCACCTTCAGAGGTTTCTTTCGAGTATTGAGGAGCAGGTAGATGAGAACAATACCGCAGTGAAGTACCAGGTAAAAACTGAAAACAAACACTTTAAACTGTTAAAGGGCAGTGATTGGTTATTGTACGTTGTAATGTTTACTACCAATTCTGGTCGGGCCCAAAATCTGCTGCTTAATCTCTCCAAGGTCATTATGCGTACTTGTAGCCAATGTGCCCCAGCCACATTCTGTTTCAGCTGGAAAGCTCAGTATCAAAAGTGTGAAAGCCTAAAGGGCCCCGACACTGGTATACTAGTAGGCCTACAATATCATAAACATAATTCTATCCTAGTGATCACTTATAATGCTAGTACTTTCCTTCTGTGCCTGCGTGATTTAAAAGGGTTTGGAACTGAATGGGGAGACAGGCGAGATGTCACAGGATGCCTTTGGCCACAAGCCCTTCAGGAAGGCTATGAAAGATACCATCGATGTCACCGTAAAAGAAGTCAATAGCCGGTTTGCTGCCCTCCTCGTCAATGATGACGACAACGCTGATGGAGCCTCAAAGGCCGTGAGGTCTTTCATAAGTGCCTTCCATCATGACAGCTGGCCGGAGGACCCCGATAACCTAGCAGCTCATGGTGAAGATGCAATTGACTTCCTGATAGGATTCTTTGATGTAGTTTTAAAGAGGTATCTTACTCATGGGCATTGGCCTTACTGTGGAATGGTGGCATGTCCCGGCACGACCATGTGTGGTACCTGGCAGCACCAGAGACCACGTCTATCATTATGACATCGATCTGACTTTTATTTGTTAAATAAAAGAAGATATAGTTGCCACCTAATTCAGGGACCGAAACTACAGTTTATAGTTAGGAAAAGGGGACTCTACACTGTGTATGGTGGTTGCATTTCCTACTTTTAGGAATGGAGGCGACACAGAAGAGGTGCAGGAGGAGTACTCCCTCTCTTAAAACCCTTGTACATGGCACATTTCGGGATAAGAGCCACCTTGTCCTGTGGCAAACCCTGCTCACCAAGGAGCCCTACAACGACCAATTTAAGGTAATCGAAGGTGCCACAGGACGAAAGTTGTAGTTGAGTACGGGTATTCTATTCAATTATACTCTTGACATGGGACACCCTGTACTATGCAATCGGCCCTAGTTTTTAGCCTTTACCCGGCCTGCACTATGCCTTCTATGAAACAACTGTTTTTTTATGAGTTGTTCATTTCAGAATGTTCTGCATCTCGTTGAACCCATGTTGGTCATCCCGGTCAGCAGCGGGCAATGCGAGCAAGGATTCAGCGCTATGAAGAGAATAAAGTGTGATGTGAGGTCCCGTCTGGATGTGTCCACCACAGAAGACCTCATGCGAATCAGCATGGAGGCCCCCGAGCTGGCAGACTACGACCCTGCTAAAGATGTGGAAGCCTGGCGCCTATATCATAAAGATTTTTAATTGGGTTCCATTATAGTACTTTAATGGAAGGATTTAAGTCCACGGTAATGGCACTCCATTAAATCGTTTCATAAAGCGGTTTTATCGTGCCATTCCATTAACATTAGTGGACCGTAGATTCTACGGTGTACTACTTTGAGCATACATTAAAATGTGTTCGAACGCCGCGTCGCATTTGACACATTGTGTTATGATGATTAAGTGCAAAGTAAAGAAGTGTTACCAAATCATCAGTTTATCTGTTTAGGCTCTTATCTCTGTTATGCAGCTTCACGTGTAAAGTTTCTGCCAGCTATAAAAGGTCTCAAGCGAACCAGTGTGTCATCTGTCCTCTGTCAACTGTGTCCTGTGCCTAGTCGCTGTCGAGACGTTGTACTTGTAACAACATGCCGAGACCACGAGGGAAGAATTGGACTGAGGTCGAAATGAATATTCTGATTGAATATTATTCCGAGCATTATTCGATTTCGACTGCCCAATTTTGCCCATCTAACACACTTGACAAAAAAAACCGACTTTACGATGTAAGTACACTGTTTTAAAAGTTGTCCATTAATTTGTAATTCATTAAAAAAATATACCGGCACCGTATAGTGTCCCGAATACTGTCGCCAGTTCAACTACCCTTCCAAATAAGTTTAAAATTGTAACTTCAATGACAGCTTTCAAGAAAGTCATCCTGAAAGATATGCTGGATCATGCGGCTCATGTTGGATTGATGCACTTTTACAGTTCCTTTGATTATGTGCTTTCAGGCTCTACATGCCGCCATCAACGTGGAGGGCAACAATAGGGACATAGACAACATAAAGTCAAAGTGGAGCAATGAAATGACGAGGGTGAAGAAGGCGTTAACATCTGCACTGTCAAAGGCCAAGGGAGCACGGACAAAGACCGGAGGAGGAAAAGCCGAAGTGGAGATAAATGAACTTATCGATAATTTCTCAGCTCGAGACAAGAAAATCGCCCTGCTGATCCCCCTGAGATGTACTGCGGTAGGTAAGCATATCATTATTTGACAGTTATCCTTCTTTTCCCACTCATCGTAACTTGTTATTCAAGCAGAACCTGTCAGGAATACAGGATGATGTTGGGTGCACAGTTAAATTTGAGTTCCATGATTGATTGCAAAATTTATTATTGTACATGTATTGGTACATGCTGCCTCCGAAGAATGATTTAGTTATGCGCAAAAATGGCCGAGTCATTTAACATGCCGAGGCACATGAGCACTGACTACAATAGGATTCCTTAATTGCAGCACCCGTATAAGTAACAAGAAACTTTAATTTTTCAGGAATTGATAATGCCCCTGGTGACATCTTACAGTTCGGGCCCTCGAAACTTAAGCGACCAATGTGTGACAATACATCTGATGATGACACAGCGCTGGCTGTTGAGGTACCGACCGTAAAAAAGAAATCGCCCAGTGCATGTTGCTCAAAGGCACCCCCCTTGAAGGAGAAACGATCTCTCGCTTCTAAAGGTGAGGCAGACGTTAATGATCCAATCCTTAAGATTGAGATGGAAAGGCTGGAAGTTGAAAAAGAGAGACTTGCAGTTGAAAAGAAAAGGTTGGCATTAGAGGAGCAGCGTCTGGCCCTGGAAGTGTCTAAGACACCGTTTAATCAATTTTATATCCCACAGTACGGAGATTCGTCCTCGGTATTAGGGGTAGTAGCTTCTCCACAGGTTGATACGTCTTCTGTTTTAGTCGCTTCACGACCGTCATGCCAATACACAAGTTAGTTTATGAATTTATTGTGCATCTGTTGCTGTGATTAAGGGTTGGCTATAGGCACCAACATTTTGGCTAGAACTTGAAATCTTAGAGCAATTAGAACTCCCATCATTTCATGGATGGGATGCAGTTCTTTGTTTTCCAGTGAACTGTGTCCCATCCTTGAAATTGGTATTCACATCATTTTGAAGGAGTTCGAATTGCTCTAAGATTTCAAGATGAGCCAAAATGGTGGTGCCTATAGCCATCCCTTAAAGGTTTAAATGATGCTCGGACTTTCAAAACTGCCAAGTCTTTAAATGTTCAAGACAATTAACTGAATTTATTGTCCCTCGTTTGTATATTTCGTACACCTCGACAGTCCATCTCTACAGTCACTGATGTAATTATAGATATAAAACAAGTTTCCTGGATGAACACCAGTTGCCATTTTATTCAATAAGACTGTCATTTATCATGGCGTAACCTTCGTGTGTCCGATAATTAGCGGAGAGTGTCTATGATATCCTGGCGTATCTGATTTCCTGTCATATCACGGTACCTTTCAGGAAAATCATCATCTCCGGCATCGCTATCGCTGTCGGAATCATCCGAATCATCGGAATCCTCTACAATTGGTATATTGCTTCGGACTGCGATGTTGTGGAGAACACAGCAAGCTTGAATTATCAAGCAGGCTTTGTCAGGGGAATATTGCATTTCCTTACGCAGGCATCTAAAACGTTGCTTTAAAACACCGTTGCACCTCTCAATCACGTTCCTAGCTTTGATCTGCCTCCTTTGGTAGCGCCTTTCTTCGATGGATTGAGCAGCTCCATTTGCAAGAGGTGTCAGCAACCATCTTTTTGAAGGATAACCAGAATCCCCCAACAACCATCCGTTTGGTGGGTTGCGTTCAAATGCTTGGCCCAGAGCGGAGCTGTGTAGTATGAAGGCGTCGTGCGATCCTCCAGGATATTTTGCCACACAGTTATTTATGATCATGTTCCAGTCACAAACCAGCATCACGTTGATGCTGTGGAAGCCTTTACGGTTTACATAAACATTCTCATTAATGGACGGCTTTTTGATGCGACAGTGCGTGCCATCGATAGCGCCAATCACTCGTGGGAACCTAGCCATCTCGTAAAACAGTGTCTTCACCTTTTGCAAATCATTCTCGAAGTACACATGCTCGTTAATGCGGGCGGATAGTGCAGTGGACACCGCACGAATGCATCTCCCAGCCGTTGGGATACTTATATGGTGAATGTCGCCAACGGATGACTGATTGTTACCGTGCGCGTAAAACCGCAGCGCAGCACACACTTGCAGTGACACTGGTAGAGCTTGATTCCTGCCCGTAGGATGTTTTATATCATTGGTTAAATCCCGACAAATATCAACACAAATAGCTTTAGGAAATCGATACCGCTTCAAGAAAAGGTATTCCGGCATTGAATCAAGGGGGTTAAATTGATCCCGAAATAATCTTTCTCGATGTATTGCCCGCCTCCGACGTCCTGGGATCAAGCGCAACATTCCGTCTCTACTCCTGTCGGAACTCCGGCAGCCAAATGACCGACTAAAGGTACTCCAACCTTCCATTAGATTTGTGGCTGCCCTATTAGTAAAAACCAGGATAAAAGCACTACCCGAAACGCTGCTTAATGTTACCATTAACCTAGATATTTTAAAAGCACCTTCTTGATATGCCCTGCTCGTAAAGTGACCCTCATTAAGATGCCATTAGCCCTAATGGAACAATATTAGGCTTTATGATATAGGCGCCTGGCTGGCTGCGGGATCCAAGCCAAGGAGACCAGCAACATACCGGGAGTGGCCATCTTCAATAATTTGCGTGGAGGAAGTAGATGACGTCGACGAGTAGAGGAACCTTCCACCTCATGCTCACTCTCCATCACTCTATCCTTGGACTTGTCCTCAGGCTGGAGTATGAAGCCACATGTAGAACCGGAGTGGGTTGTTGATATAAAGTAATATTCATTCATGTACATTAAAACATGCAAACTAATTGTCATTTTCAGAACTAAATGTTAAGTTTATGAATAAACGAATAAGTATACTGCATGTTTGATGTAGGGTGGTGTAGTGATCCGGGGCTCCTTAGTGCGATCCGCTTCGGTGGGGTGGCGCCACCAGCCGGTAGTCCTTGGTCACTGCATCATTCCTGGAATTCTGGAGATTGGACAAGTGGCGTGTTGAGAGTAGTGTGTCAGTGTCAATAAAGTGGGTCCATTCAATTAGAAAGGTGAGCTTCCTTGTCAATTCAACATAGCAGTCGACGGAAGAGCCGAGTCTTCACACTGGTGACAGCTTAACCGATTATTACGAACACATGCCCGAGATATTGGAGTGGTTTGTGAGCCGTGTTCCCGTTGATGCTGAAAAATTTGGTGTAGTCTTGAGCAACGCTGATACGCCCCCTGATAGACAGTCAGTTGGCCGCGCCGCCGTTCGCAGCGCCAAAAGAGCGTTTCTCTCTGCGTTGCGCTGCTACTGTCACCTATCGGTAAAAATTTGATACTAATTCGCGCCATATTTGTGGCAGAGACTAAAACCTCTGTAGCATGCACGACTGTTCGGGGAGAGCGATTGATCAAAGATGGCGAAATTGTTAGTTATTGAAAGAAAAAATTGGTGTTTATTTCATCAAATTCCAAGCAAAATCAACCGAGTTTGATCAATTTTTCGAAATATGATATTTTCGCAATCTTCGCTGAACATACCTCACTCAAAGATATTTTCCAGCTTTGCGGCGATATTTGGTAAATTGATTTTTTGCGAAGTGGTTGACCAATCCTAAATGAATTCATATCTTTTAAAACATTTGAGCACCCGGTTTCCTAAATATTTCTTTTTTGGCACTTAATTTGGTGATTTTGCGAAGAAATCTCATTAATATTTATGACGTTTTGGATCACGTGATGTTAATCAAGCCGTTTTTCGCGGCAATTGCGTGCACAACGCGATATTGTAAAAACATTTTAATGCACAGCGTGTCTCAAAAAAATTGTGGTTAAAAGTGAGAATGGCATGATGGTAGCCTGCTTGAGTTCTGTTGATGAATATGCTTAGTCTGACTATAATTTCTACAACTTGTGGCCAAATGACCAGATGATTTTGAGCCTTTTGATAAAGCTACTGGTAGAATAGTCGTCAGAAATGTCAGAGCGACAGTGACTGAGTGAGTGTTATGTTATTGTTATGTTATGAGACTGAAGGTATGTCATGTGTTCCACCATATCGTCATTGATATTGACCAGGAATACTATCGATTTGTGTGGATGTGCTCAAACAGTAAAGCATGCGCCATGATGCTTCACTTCCGAAAAGATCCAGGTGACTGAGATGTCTACTACTACTGTTGGGCAATCCGGCTGATTCTTCAGAAATTTCTCTGTATATCCTCTGTGAAAATAAACTTTCTCATAATGATATATCTTTTGTTTGTTTGGTAATTTTAGTTGCCTATGTTTAGGCACTTTTTTGCCAGATTTGCCTGTAAAAGGCTGCCATAGTTCAGGAAAAGAAATCATATACACGTTACAATGTGGATTTTCACGGTCCAAAACACCAGGGCCTACTAGGTGACATGGCTCAATAACAGGCATTGTCTGGTAATTTTGGACGACCTTTGGATGGATAGTTTATTTTCCCTGACCCTGGCCTGGGTCTGAACGGGCTTCCAAGCCATCAATGATGCTTATAAAGCCGGGAATAGCCTCATCAGTACCCCCACAAGTGTTATTTTGTGCCAGACATCGCGCACAGAACTTGCCATCATCTCATTTTTAGAGTTGCTGTATCAGTAAAAGATAATACCAAAAAGCTGATAAAGTATGTAATTTGAGCAGCATGACCAATGCCAGTGTTAAAGGTGTAAACTTAACCTATTACAGGACATCTTCCTGCAAGATTGTGATTGGTTTAACTTGAAGTTTGTCATCAATTTGACTGTTGTAATTGTACATCCAGGCTGTTGTCATTCAGGAAAAATCTGCTTTATCTTTCAGCTAATACTTTCACTTCTCCAGTCAATCGGGTTTGATGAACATGTCAAGCTGTTGAATGGTGTAAACAATCATTAGCAAATAACGTCACGAATGAAAATAAGTTTGATTCCTTCCACTTGAAAAGTTCAACAGCACCACTTGCAAGAATTTGAATTTGGCATTGTGTTTTACACCCTTCAACAATTGACTGTCTGTTGTTATTGGTGTTCTTGTTTCAATGTTAGCGTTTCACTGTTAAAGAGTTTCAAGATGCAGAAGAGAGGATTAGTTATCTTTAATGTTAAGTTTCTTCTTTGCATCATTTTGTCATTAAATTTGGGCAATGGTGGTCTCATGAAAGGAGGGATGGGACGGCAGGATGGGCTATTGGACAAGTTTTCATAATCGGTATTCTAGAACACGTTTTGTAGCGATGGTGGCGATCCTAGTGTTCGGGCCTCTTCGGCTCAACTTCGGGTGTGGTCGGAACCTAAATCCGGCTGCAACATTTTCTGACAAAAATCAGAGGCAACTTAAACGTATTTTCTAGCCGTGCGGCAGAAATAATCATTTTTACTACCGTGTTATTCAGTCAAAGATACATATAACAATAAATATCAGTCATTACTTCTGAGCACGCGCGATGTTTTTGATGAGTTAGGTGCATTTATTCAACAAAATTACGTGAAAAAATTGCAAATTTTCGGGCGACGACAGCTGTTCAAAGTCACGTAAACAGCAAACCTCAGGACTTTTTACACTTTTTTCTTAATGAAACTACCAATTAATGTTTCATCTAGAATAATATGTTCCGTTTACATGTCATTCAGAAAGATTTTGGCAAGTTTAGGATCGATTTCCGACTTCATATTTTTCACGCCTAAATGTACGCGATAATGAGCTCGTAATGATATGCAGTGACGTCATAGCGCAGAGAGAATTACGCGGAAATGGGGCCGCGGCCAACTGACTGTAGACGTTGTCAAATTTGCCCAATTTTTGTGTCTAACGTTGTTTTGGTTGGGCAGAACCATCGTCTATTAGAGAATGAAGCATACTGAAGTGGCGTTTTGATCGATTATTTGTGGTTGTCATGGATTAGATGAACTTTTGAGGCCGACTAGTCTCGCTCATCCAGTACATGTTGTTGTAGGGTTGGCGTGCTAACGCTCTGTACATGCATAGCCAATACACACACGCTCTGTGAATGGTGATCAAATAGCAGCAACACTACAATGCACTGGGTTGGCTCAAGCTGGTGATTTCTATTTTGTAATAATTAATGTGGACTGTTTGTTGGTGGGGGGATTGTGTTATCGCTATGAAAGCATAATCCAGGTACACGCTCTTTGACACCGATCAATATTTTAGGATAAACAACTGGTGTTGCTGTGTTTAATAATATAATTTACAGAAAATATAAGTGTAAAATATAGAGGAAAGTAATGGCCACTAATTTGACTGTGGGGATTGATGGTGAGGGCAGGAAGCCAGCACAGAGTACAGCAGCAGGCACACATTTGAGCCAGCCGCGGCCAACTGGGCCACCAATGGCCCCGGCTGGTCTTAACCCGTATCGTAAGGTCCCAGCAGGGCTAAACCCTCCTCGTAGGGCTATGTCTCGGGGTGGTGGTGCTAGGACACTGGACTACATGCCATCAGTTACGCCTGATTCCGGTGTGGCATCCAGTATGAGGGACAATAGACCCCCTGTGGCTGCTGTTAGGCCAACCAACAGAGCGATAGACAACACACAGCAAAGTCAAGTGACCTCTGCTGGAGAGAGGCCGGCAGTAATGACGACTAGCACCCCAAGGTCCCAAGAGATTCATCAGGGACACCCTATGTCGTTTTTGTCAGAAACACCTTCAGTGATAGCCAGTGCTACTCAGTCACCTCAAGTGACCTGAAGTGGGCTGAAGAGGTGGTTAAACAACAACTTCTCATGAGCTCGCCTCGGACCCTGGAGGATGCCATAAAGAGAATCAGGCAATTGGAAACAGCTAAATTGCTCCTACAGCAGGGGGCTCGCTCAGCGTCAAGTGGCACCTCAACAAATATCAAGGTCAAGGTCGCAAGCGCCACTCCTGCATCAAATGGAACTGGCTCAACACCAAAGACAGACTCAGACCTCAGCCAGGTGTTGGACATACTGAAGAAAACGGATACCCGGATAAAGGATCTGGAGACGTCATCAGCGAGTGGGAGTTCAAGAAATGCCGGGAGGGGGCGCGGGGATGGCTCCTGCTGGAACTGCAAAGAGTTTGGACATCGTGCTCGGGAGTGTCCATCTATCAAGTGCTATACTTGTGGTGAGTTAGGACACACATCGCCATCATGCCCCCAGATGCCGGAAAACTCCCAGTCGGGGTCGTCACGGGGCGGACAGACCCCCAGTCGGCGTCAGTAGCCCCAGTTTATGTTTGGCAGGGGGATGTTCAACCTGCCCCCCAAGGAAATGCTCTGTTTACCTTGGGGACTGGCACTGCTCTGGAGCCACCAGGTTACATTCCCCCGATGCAAGTATGATGGTTCTTGTTGATACCCCGAGAGAAAAGGCCACCCAAGTTACATCAATAAAGGTGGCGCAACCCGAGGAAAACGTGACACCACCCCCTTCGATTTGGACCTCCAACCCTAACGCACCTGATTTTAATCCACCTAAAAAGCACACCGCTAACAACATCAGGCCTATGTCTATTGGTCAAGTCAAATTTCAAGACAGCAGTGTTTATGTCACTGGTAAAGTGGGCGATGTACCTACCCCTATTCTGCTGGACTGACCCTGCACTGACCCTGATTAGCTCGAAATTGTGGCACCAGTGTATACCGTCAATGGATGTAGTTCTTGAGGAGGTTGACGGAAGCCTACAATCGGCCTCGGGCCAGGATCTCAAGATACTCGGGGCCACCACATTAGCCCTGGAGTTGGGGTCACAGTGTGTTGATCATCTGGTGGTGGTTGTCGAAGACCTGACAGTCAGCTGCCTCCTTGGCAGTGACTTCTTTACCAAGCATGGCTGTACCATTAACTATGAGACATCAACTCTTACAGTAGGGGACCATCAAGTGCCATTACGACACCAGCAAGCTGAAGCTAAGGTATGCCGGGTCCTTTTGGGGAGGGGTGTGAAGATCCCAGCGAACACTGAGATGATTCTACCTGGACGGATGGCAAAATCAACGGCTGAAGTACACTCGACACCTGGAATCATTGAGCCTGGGAAGAGGAAGCAGAAGTTCATTACCGGGAGGACCGTTGTCTCCACTGAGCATGGACGGGTACCTGTGAAGGTGGCAAACTTCTCCACAAAACCACTCTACATAAGAACGAATCAGACTTTAGGGTGGTTCCATCCAGTGGAACAGTTGACCTTGACAGAGGACTTTAAACAATGTCGCAAGCACTAGGGAAAAGATACCAGCCTCCCAGGCAAACCCGCCGGACTCGGCAGGACCACAAACCACCAGGGGTGGAGAGGGTTCCACCAAGGAGTTGACCACCAGTCCACCGAGGCAACCTTTCCCGAGCGTCGCTTCCATTCAGTCAGCTCAACTGGCGGACCAAGTCCCGGTCCAGGAGTGTGATCAGGTACCAGATGAAGCCAGGTTGGAGGAGCTTTTGAAAAAGTTGGAAATTGAGCAGTTGGATTCTGATGAGACTCAAAGGGAAAACGTAGTCAACCTGACAGCAAAACATCAATATGTCTTCTCTATGGGTGATTTTGACCTAGGCCAAACAACAATTGAACAACACCGAATCGACACTGGCAATGCAGAGCCAGTGAAGCAGAGACCCCGTCGAGTGCCACCACATCAGCAACATTTCGTGGACAAGACCATAGAGGAGCTTCTGGAGCGGGATCTGATCAACAAGTCACAGAGCCCTTGGGGTTCTCCTATTGTTTTCGCCAAGAAGCATGATGGGACATATCGTCTCTGCGTAGACTATCGACGCCTCAACTCCTGCACAGTGAAGTCTGCACAGCCCCTGCCGCGGATCGATGAAACCCTTAATCAATTGTCAGGATCAGTGCATTTCTCCTGTCTTGATTGTGCCAGTGGGTACTGGCAAGTGGGCGTTTCACCCGAGGACCAAGCCAAGACATCATTCGTCTCAGGAGTTCAGCAATTTGAATGGAAGGCGATGCCATTTGGGTTGACGAGGCCCAAGTGACCTTCACGCGGCTTATGAACGCGGTCCTCGGCGATCTTGATTTCTGTTTAGTGTACCTGGATGATATCATTCTACATACAGCGACATTCGAAGAGCACATTGACCAGCTGGATAAGGTTTTCACTCGTCTTCGCGCTGCCAACCTCAAGCTCAAGCCTAGTAAGTGTAAGCTCTTCTGGAATGTAGTGAAGTTCCTCGGACATGTAGTTAGTCAGGAAGGCATTTCCACAGACCCAGAGAAGATCAGCAAAGTAGCCGAATGGCCAACCCCTTTGAATGTGTCTGATGTGCGTTCTTTTATGGGACTGGCTACATATTACCAGCGGTTTGTTCCAGACTTTGCAAGGATTGCGACACCATTGCACCGGCTGACCCGGAAGGAAGAGGCCTTCGTCTGGGCGGAAGATTGTGAGAAGTCATTTCAGCTGTTAAAGGAAAAATTGGTGTCGGCACCAGTCCTGGCATATCCAGATTTCACCGCGGAAGCCGGGGAGTTCGGACTGAACACAGATGCCAGTGACTTCGCAATGGGTGTGGTCCTTTCCCAGAAGCAACCGGATGGCTCGGAGAAGGTGATTGGTTACGGGAGTAAGTCATTCCAAGGCGGCGAGAACAACTATTGCACCACCCGGAAGGAAATGCTGGCCTTAGTAACTTTTTGTGAACATTTTCGGTATTTCTTGCTAGGCAAGCAATTCCTGGTGAGAACCGATAACATGGCTGTCAAGTGGCTTTTGAATTTTAAGGAACCATCTGGTCAGGTGGCCCGTTGGCTCGAAAGGTTGGCTGAATTCGACTATGTCATAGAACACCGCTCTGGTACTAGGCACGGTAATGCAGACGCTCTGTCAAGGCGACCGAAACGAATGAGGCAACATGGAGACTGTCCGACCTGTGGGCCAACTGACGGCAAACCACATGTCCCTTCTATCAATGTCATACGGTCCTCCACCAATGCTGGCCCCAAGTTACCAGAGTTCAAGTTGACCAAAGAAGAGATTCGACAGGCACAAAAGGATGACCCAGATATCCAGAGGGTGCACAGCCATGTGGCTGAGACCACGGAGGAGCCATCTGAAGAGGTGTTGAAAGCTTGTGGTCGGACAGAGAGGGCCGTGTGGGCGCAACACCAAAATCTTAGGATGAAAGATGGAATTCTTTATTGTACGGCGCATGGGGACAACGACACCCGGTTGCGGTTGGTCTTGCCTATGTCCCTTATTCAGCCGATCCTGGCTGAGGTTCATGAAGGTTTCGCGGGTGCTCACTTAGGAGTAGCCAAGTCCTTGGGCAAGATCAAACAGCGCTGCTGGCGCCCCGGTTTGAAGCGTCATACAATCGACTTCATCAGGTCCTGTGATGTATGCCAGAAATGCAAAGGGGGCAAGAGGAATCCAGCCCCGTTGAAGAGCATCCCTGCCGGACGCCGAAACCAACGTTTCCACATCAACATCATTCGCCCCATAAATCCACCCTCTCGGTAAGGACACCGTTACATCTTGGTGGCCCAGGACGCGTTTACCAAGTGGCCGGAAGCTTGGGCCCTTCGTAACCAAAAACCAGTGACCTGTGCCAAGGTGCTGGTAAATGACTATATCTGCAGTTTCGGAGCCCCAGAGAATTTACACACTGATCAGGGGACCAATTTCAAGTCCAAGGTCTTCAAGGAGGTCTGCAAATTGCTCCAAGTTCACAAGAGCCGAACTACTGCATATCACCCCCAATGTAATGGGCAGGTAGAGAATTTTAATGGGACCCTCAAGGACATGTTAATGACGGTTGTTGACCAGGAGGGGTTGGATTGGGACGACCATCTTCCCGCAACTCTGATGGCTTTCTGCAGCAGCATTCAGGCATCCACACAGGACACTCCGCATTGTATGACCTTTGGGGAGGAGATGACAATCCCAATGGACTTGGTGATCGGTGCACCTGAGGAAACACCAACTGAGTCTGCCAACCATGTGGCCAATCTAAGACGGCGATTAGACCACGCATTCAGGAGGGCAAGGGAAAACCTGAGCTTGGCCCAGCGACGGCAGCGGGTGCAGTATGATCAAAAGGTCAGGTCCACTACCTTTTAGCCAGGTGGTCGTTCTACGTAACCACCATGTAAAGCCGGAGCAGGTATCAAAGTTTCACAGGCGGTGGGACAGTCCATTTGGGATAATTGACCGGTTGTCTGAGGTGAACTACAGGATCCGTCGTACCCAGGGCCGTAACCGGCGCCAAAAGGTTGTCCACCTTAACAATCTTAAGGTATATTACCCACGTACTGAAGATCCTCAGAATGACAATAACCTGATCGTTAACGATGTGGACCTGCAACCTAATGCCAGGCCAGCCATAGGAAGCGGGGATTCTGGGGACCAAACTCCAGCTGCCCAGAAGGAACACCCGAGGAGGTTGTAGAGTTGCCAAAGGAGCTAGCGATTGTCACTCAGAATCTTGAAGTTCCTGATGAAACCGCTCTGGTATCATCAGAAGAGGTAACCGCTCTGGTGAACCATGAAAGTTTGAGTGACAGATCGAGCACCAGCCAGTCGGAGAGAAACATTTCGGAGGACGCACCTCCACGCAAAAGGTTCCACCCTCGAGGAAATATAAAGCGACCAGCCAGGTTCCGGCTTTTCATTGGGTTCTGCTCCTGCATAAACCATCTAGCCGAGAAGGGCCGAATCGCTCGGAAGAAGGAGCAGTGGCTCAAGAAAAGGCGGGCCTTAAGAGAAACAAGAGCATAGGAATACTAGTAATTTGTTAGGTACATCTATGCCCACAGAGTTAAAGGCTGCCAAGAAGAGGCTGTCGAAGGTGGTGTATAGCGCCATGGTCAGGCGCCTTAAAGACAGGGACCAGATTCCCGGCAAGTCTCGGGACTGAGTTAGTGACGTGTTGCAACACGTTCATGTTCAGCCATTGTACAGCGTTGACGTCAGCCCTGATACACTCTGCCAGGAGTTTTGAGCTTGCTATGAAGCCGAATTGGAGGATCCGCCGAGAGGAGTTGGACCAGATGCTGGAAGACATACAGTGGTTCCTGCGGATTTTGAAGGTCGGGCCACCCGAGCGGGAGGACTTCCACCAGCACGCTGTAAAGATAACCAACAAGCTGAGGGAATTCGAGCAGGTCCACCGTCGCCTGATTCTCCTGCTCGCGGATTCTATGTTTTCAAAACTGAAGCCAACAACCAGCCCGTTTCCTCTTGCCTATTCAGGGCAGCGCGCTGAAGATCTGCGCTGGGTCTTGGAGGTGTTTCAACCTCGAGCTCGAGCTCGAGTGGTTCGTCACCGAACTGTGCATTTAGTGCCACCAACCTGTGTTCTTGTATTTGGACTTTGTATCATTTTGTTTGTTCATCCTTATTCATGTGGATACATGCGGGACAGTGCCTTTGAATCGTATATATAGCATTATTTTTGTATCTTTTTTGGTTTATGTTCGATTTGACTACTGCTGAATTCTGGCACATATAACCATCTATTTTTTTGTAATTTTAAATTGTGTTCAAACCAAGTGGGTTTGAAAAATTTTGGTGGGGATGGTGTAGTGATCCGGGGCTCCTTAGTGCGCTCCGCTTCGGTGGGGAGGCGCCACCAGCCGGTAGTCCTTGGTCACTGCATCATTCCTGGAATTCTGGAGATTGGACAAGTGGCGTGTTGAGAGTAGTGTGTCAGTGTCAATAAAGTGGGTCCATTCAATTAGAAAGGTGAGCTTCCTTGTCAATTCAACATAGAAGTCGACGAAAGAGCCGAGTCTTCACAGTACTAACTAAATGAAACTCAAAGTGATGCGTTTTTTTACCATGATATGATATTACAACACTTACCTAACAGTGTTGGTGATAGGCAGCTGGTGATACTGTAGGCAATCTCCAACGCAGAGCTCAGTGCGGAACGGATACACGTCATGGCACGGTCAGGAGAGGTTGAGTGATTTAATAAAACCTAGTTCATACAGTCATACTCCGACGTGCGACCATCGGAATCCGCAATTGGTATTAAACTACCCCACTGACGTTGAAACTAACAATACAAATCGCGGACGCCGATCGTGCATCGGAGTTTGAACCCAAGACTTCCCCCATCTTTTCATACTGCATGCAGAAACACCTCAGTAGGAGATAAGACGAGAACCAGTCGTCTGATAGGTTGTCTGGTGAGTTGAGTGTCGTCACATCGTTGTCCTCCTGTAAATGGTCGATTGAGTGCCCCGTGGAGGAATTATAAGCCTAAAGACGGTATAATTCCTCCACAGATATCCTATCCTATCGTAGATCTCTTGGTAACTGGTTAAAAATAGCTCATGGAACAAGTGGAGAAACCTAGCGGCGAAGTGAGAGATTGTGCTGATGAATGATAATTTATGCGCCATTTCTGGTCATTTCATTGGTCTGGATATTACCGCCGCTTAAACCTTGTTCCCACGATCTCGATCAATAGAGCATCGGCGCTACCACTCGACTGGATTGTAACAAACGGGAAACGAGGTCTAATTGTCGATGAGGTATCTAGGGCACAGGTCGTCTGCGTATAGACCAGTACATGGCTATAGGCTATGGTGAGCGTTCGCGGCCGTAGTGAGTCGTGGTTTTGATACCCGTTGCACTCTTCTATTGGCACTTTACAACTCAAGTGAGTATTCCAATCTCGCGAGGAGCGCAAGATAGGCCGTGCATGATGAGTTTGATGATGATCGGCCGGCTTTTCTGTAGTGAAAAAAGGCGCAAAAAAAACGGCGCGAAAATACCGAAAAGGAGGGAAAATATTTGCGACTTGGGTTTGCAAAATGCGACTTCGATTATGGCAAAAGGTCGAACAATGCGACATGGTAAAGAAAGTGAACTTTGATCCCTGCTAGGAAAATCCAAGGTCATGTGACAAACATGTCAGCCTCCATGATGAACTGAACAGGTCATTTTCGCTATTTTCATCCGTCCATATTTCTGTCAACAGGAGAGTTTACTTTGATATAACTAGTTGTAGATCACAATTAAAGATCAGAGAACACATAGATAAGGCTTTTATAATGAAAACTTGCTGTTATATACCGTTATAGGCTGATGAAAGTCAGTGTGACACCGGTGTCACATCGGGTCAGAAAGTCACTAAGTCATAGTATAACTTATGTGACACGGGTGTCTCATTGGGTCAGTAGAGCACCAAGACGAAAATTGACAGGCAATGTGAAGGATCAAAAGTATTATTGTTTTCTGCATATAAGTGGCATGTCTGTAACATTTTCTTATTTTTTTCAGAATGGCAGATCATAGGCTTACAGTCAGGGATGTCCTACTGGCAATCGATGGTGATGACAGTGAGTTTGAAGGGTGTGAAGATGAGGATGATGTACCGGACGACGAAGATCCTACGAACAACCCAAGAATTGATCAAGAGGACTCAGGTGACCAACAGTCGGGCGACGCTATTGCAACACAGAATGACAACATTGATGACACGGATGATGGGTTCAGCACAGATGATGATATTCCCCTGGCAACTCTCGCGGGGACCAAGAAAAAGCGGCAGAAGTGACAAAAAGCTCCTCGTATGGAATGGGAAGACAAATCATTTGACCCACCGGACAGTTCCTTCAATGGTACATTGGTCAGGTACCCTGCTGATTACGATATACCCCAACCGTATGAATATTTTCAGTATTTCATTACTAATGAAATGCTTGAAATGCTGGTTGAGGAAACGAATCGTCACAGCACAGAAAAAACTGGCCGTAGTGTGAATACTACAGTCAAAGAAATAGAAATACTGATAGGAATGATCCTGCGAATGGGCTTGTGCAAGATGTTGGGAAACCGAGCCTACTGGGAAAATACCAGGCGATTTTCCGCTGTAGCTGACTGTGGCATGAGTCGAAACCGGTTTCAACTACTGTTGACTTGCTTGCATATCGTCGACAACAATAGAGTTACCGATGAAACCAAGAAAGACAAACTGTGGAAAATCCGTCCATGGATGGATTACTTCAGAGAAAATGCAGAAAGATCATTCCAGAAGAGCACAACAGCATCGATGAACAAAAGGTACCCTTCAAGGGCAGGCATAGCCCAATACGTCAGTGTGTGAGAGGCAAGCCGAATCCTTGGGGTTTCAAAATTTGGTGTCGATCCTCAGCCTCCGGGATCCTTAACGACTTCGACATCTACCAAGGCGCAGCAGGGAAAAATGCAAACGACAAATCCGAGCTTGATATGGGTGGTGACGTTGTTATGAAACTTTGCAAAACTGTCCCGTCAGACGAAAATTACGAAGTATTTGCGGACAATCTCTTCTCTTCTGCAAGATTGGTACAGAAACTACTCGAGGATGGAATTCTATTTGTTGGTACCATTTGTTCAAACCGCCTAGCTGGCTGTGATTTGCCAACCGAGAAAGTAATGGAAAAGAAAGGCCGTGGCTCAATGGTGAGCAGGGTGGAGAAGGACTCATCCAACATTGTCATCGTCTGATGGTATGACAATAAGGTCGTGACACTGATTTCATCCTACGCTACTCTGGAGCCGACTGACACGTGCCGAAGATGGGGTAAGTCCGAGCAGAAATTCCTGCAGATCGAATGCCCGCTGATCATTGCTGAATACAACAAGTTCATGGGAGGCATAGATCTCATTGATGCCTGTGTGTAGAGATTTTGACCTTTTTCGCCTTTGGCATCACTATAAAATCGTTCCTTTAAAGGTTTCTTTAATTTAACAAAGTGTTTTGACTTGGATGTCAATTTTAGGAGTTAACCATCCATATTTAAAATAATGTCATTTGGGTCCCTTTTCTGCATCTTTTTCCTTTTTAACCCTGTCCAGCCTCACTTTCATCCCTTGGAATACATTTGTTCAAGTCAGTTCTACGATTTTTCATCAAGATTTAAAAATTATACTATTTAGATTATCAAAGTGTCAACATGGATTCTAACCAGTCAAAATACCAGGTAATTATCTGGTCCCTTTTTCTAAGTCATCTTTTTAAATCTATCTGTGTCTATACCAATTTTATTCGAGCTATTTTAAAATTCTTTGACGTCTGGTAAAATTTAAGTGCATTATGGAAGCTGTACAAATCTTTGTTTACTGTGTATTTTACACTACGGGTCAATGACCTGGGACCTGAGTCAAGTTGACGGTCCTTTTTCAAAAGTTCGTCATTCCAAAACGGCGCATTTAAAATACGTGCGGTTTTCGACTTTAGGTCAATACATCTTTACACTCGGCTTTTGGCACAATAATTACTTTTAATTAGCTTCCATGATATTTATTTTAAAGAAGTTAAGGCGAATCCGTCACTTGTCGTTTGGTGATGACGTCATACCGTCTCACTTTCTTCAAGTTGTCGACGATGTCTCGTCAACTTCTAAATGTCAAAATTATACACATCGTATGTGACTTTTAGTCTTGTGAACCGACGTCAGGGTATTTTTCATGTGATCTTATGAGGTTTTGGGTAACTATGGACTTGCGAAATATATTTACCTCTTTAGGCAGCTCGATTGGTTTTTCGTCAAAAGGCGTAACTTTTACCGGGAAAATATTGCACGAGGTTTTGGGCTACGTTTTACGATCGGTTATATCGTGCATAAAGTTTAATAACATCGATCAAAACCTGTATGAGGTGATAAAGTACTACCTTAATGTTGATATCCTTATGATATTTGGAACTGTTATCAGTCAGTGGTGCGGTATTTCGTCAGTTTATCCATTGTTTACGGTTTCCTTCTTGGTAAAAATTAACTGTTATTGACGCGATGTATCTCGACCAATCCAAATGCGCGTGAGATGTGACGTCACCTGATTGACACGGGGAGTTGATTGAAAACCATTGTTGCGTTGGCGCGAGAAAAAGAAGTAACGTCGTTTGACTTTCTTCAAAAAGAGAGGGGTTTCGCTCGTGGTAACGTCGTGACGTTGTTAACGTACAATTTTACGTAAAAGGCACGCTGGGTGCGATACGTCGTCTATATAGATTGTTGTCTTTACGATACGTCGTTTGTCTCAATTGTCAAACTGGGGTGCTCCCTTGCGATATAAAAGCTGGGATTCACATTGGGCGAAAGAGTTTTAGAAAACCAGTGTTGGTGGGAACTCTCGTCAAACGAAACCAAATCCGTGGTCCCAGTCTCTGTACTGTATCTATCGTACGTCGTAACGTTGAATGGTATCTGTATTCGTCGCTCATATAAGAAATATGTGTAACCATCGTCTATATATACATCTGGAATATTCCGTTATCAAATAAACCATATTATAAGTTATATCATTTCATTTTCTTGTGTTCGAACCCAAAACATTTTTGTAGTCGGCCCTAATGTTGAAAGTGCAACGTTAAAAACGCTACATGTGTTTCTCGCTATAGGTACCACATGAGGTCTCGTAGATGGTACCTGTACCTGTTCTGGCAGACTGTTACACTTGCAGTCGTAAACGGTTGGATGGTATATCGCCGAGCTTGCAAATCCCTGAAGCAGAAGGCACTGAACCAGAGGTGTTTCCAGGCAGATATTGCTAGCAGTCTTGTCCTGGTCAACACTGCCGTGCCAAGAGGTCATCTGTCAAAAAATGCGGTTGCTTCACCGACACCTGTCCCTCAAAAGAAGCACCGCCCTGCTGCAACAGAGGCTGTAAGAAGAGACCGGATCGAACATTGGCCCGAAAAAACGGAGAAGCGTGGACGTTGCAAGGTGTGCACTGATAACAGAACAGACACTGGCTGTGAAAAGTGTGGTGTAAATCTTTGCTTCACAAATGGTAGGAACTGCTACAAGGCATATCATGTGTGAAAACACAGAACTTGACTCTTGCTACATTGACTATGGGATAAGAATATTTTTTGAGTCAAATATTATTTTGGGCCCTAATTCATCGAAAAATGATCTGAAACAAGAGAAAACCGTCCTTAGGCCACTTCTACATGATGTTCTAGTTTAAATAATTGATGTTAATTGATGTTAAAGTTAAAATGAAATGGCCAGGGCCATTGTGCTCACCTCATGTGGAGGAAAGATGGATAAAGAGCATGGTATTGTGTCATGTAGTGTTAGGTTTGATGTAGGTCCAAGCAATTACGATTTCCCCAAAATGGCCAATTTACAGTACATTCGACCTCTGTGACCTTGAAAAGTAGGTCAAATCAAAGAAGACCCGGGTGACACATTGAATGGTTGTTAGAATTAGATGTACCTATGATATAAAATTGGTGCCAATCGGGCAAGTCATTGCTAGGAATAATGGCATTTTGAAGAATTTAGGATTTGGCCCCCTCCCTGGAGGCCAAACGGCAAATCAGATTGCACCAAACTTCGGTACCTAAGATCACCTGACCAAGGGGTACATGTGTACTTAATTTGTGATCAATAGTCATTGCTGTTAAGAAACGTGCCATAGTTACGGCCTGACGGCGAATTTACGCCATTTGACCTCTGTGACCTTGACAAGAAGGTCAAATTATAAACCTGTGTGACATATACTGTATGGTGGTTAGATGTACCCATGATATCAAATTGGTGGCAATCGGGCAAGAAGTTAAGGAATAATCGCATTTTTAAGGTTTTTGGATTTTGCCCCCTGGTGGTCAAGTAATGAATCATATTGGACCAAACTTCGGTCCCTGAGATCACCTGACTAAGGGGTAAATGTGTACCAAATTTGGTATCAATAGTCATTGTAGTTTAGAAACGTGCCATCGTTACATCCTAACGGCCAATTTACACCATTTGACCTCTGTGACCTTGAAAAGGAGGTCAAATCAAAAACCCGGAGGATATATGATGCACCTTTGCTAGAAGTACCTACCATATTTTTTTCAAAATTTCCCGACTACTATTAAGGGAGATATTGCATATTTTCACTTTTAACGTTTGGCCCCCTGGTGGCCAAACCATGAAACGAATCGGACCGAAACTTAGTCTCCAAGGTGTCATTACATAAGGGTACATGTGTACCAAGTTTCAACTCAATAGCTCTAACAGTTACGAAACGTGCCCTGCTAACGGACGACGGACGACGACGGACGACGACGACGACGACGACGACGACGACGACGACGACGACGACGACGACGACGACGACGACGACGACGACGGACGACGGACGCCACGGTATGGGATAAGCTCACCTCTGCTAAGAGGTGAGCTAATGAATTCAATTTTTGTAGTTCTTTGTTAATACAAGAGGCCCAAGGGCCTGGCGCTCAGCTGAGTTAATATCATTAATATCTTCCCGGTGTTTAGTTCATTATGCATGAAAATGGCATGCTCCATGGTATTTGATATCCTTTTGCGTTCACTACGGTACCAATGTTTTTGGTTGACATAATTATGCCACTGTTCATTCCTCAATCCTGACCATAATTCGGGTGAAATCATTGTATGAAAATATTTACCGAAACATGAAGTTTATGCCATGAATGAGGATACTCATTGACATAGCCTCGTTTACAAGTACGAAGTATTTTCCTGCGAATATTCAAAACTGCTTGGCTCCTTGCCAGTTAAATAACATGTGACTATACACAAAATAGAAAACTTTGATGGAAATTGTAAATCATTTTTTTATCTATCAGGGGAAACAAGCTGATGATGATCAAATATATCATTCATGAGAAATCGTTTTGTTGCTGAAGCTTGCATGACGAAGTTAATGCTAAACCACTGCGCCACCGTAGTTTTCTATTTAGACCAGCGATGACGTCATTTCTGGTGGTTCCCTACGTTGTCCAATGAGCGCTTTTTAAAATGTGCCAGTATGCAATGTATTTTTTCAGCGCTGCCAGTTGCCGAACAGAATGCCGTAGCTCCCTCAATTTCCAATCAATTTTTATGGGAGTGACATTATTGTATTGCTTAGAATGTCTACTTTTTACTCATGAAAGAATCGTAGAACTAAAACTTAATAGGCGAACAGAATCATGCCGATTCACTGCACATACTGTGGGAATTCTCAACTTCAAAATACATCGGCGATGTCATCGCGAACAGAGCATGCACTTCCGATATCGTTTTCACAGAAATGTGGCAAAATTTTCAAGAACTAATTTCTGAAAGTAGTCCCTAAAGACCTTATGACTACCTGAAACGAACTAGTGATAATATCGCCTACCAGACTACTTTTTAAGCAGAAAATTGGGTACTTGAGTGTCATTGAGCTCCAAGATTATTGCACATGGCGTAAACAACATGCCGCCATTTTGTCTCCGCTTCGGTATTTCGTACGCCGCTTATAATGCGCCTTCTCAATTAAAACCAACATAATAAGGCCTTACATCGTTGATTGAATAGGAACACCACACAAAACACAATAAAGTGGGGGTACAATCGATTACGAAGCTGAAGTGAACAGTGATTTATTCCTGGAGCTGCTGCTTTTGTTGTGTAGCTGCCATGTTTTGAGAACTGGCAAATAGGAGACTTCATTGATGGCTGACGTCATCGGGCGGGAATTTGAATCGGCAGAAATAATTAAAAGGCAGGTAGCGCCCTCTCCTGTTAAAATTTTGAACTTTTTCTCAATAAAATAGATTTTCAAGAATTTTATCTTGATATTAGAGCATATTTCGACTAATTCTGCTGCTCCTAGGCCGATATAGGCCAGTTTCCTTTATGCACTCTCGCTCGCAGGAAGTAGGTCGAATGGCGACAAATTTTGTTTTGAAAGTAGAGTTTGACCAGAAGTATCCAGAAATGCAAAATTGAAGTCTCTAGGTCTTCAGTTACAAAATGTGCACCATGGGTTTAACGGATGGACGGATGGATGGATGGATGGATGGATGGATAAATGGATGGATGGACAGACGGACGCCACTGAACAACTTATTTGACAAGCTCGGCTGACTTAGTCAGCTGAGCTAAAAATTGGTTTTTGCTCTTCAAATTTCGTTCATCTATTTGTTACCCAAATGGCCCAATGGGACATATATGTCACATTTCATTATAAGACCCTTAGTGACCATAGAAAATAAAAAAAGTAGGAAATGTCTTATTTGACACCCAAATATCATGAAAATCCCCCCCCCCCTAGTATTTTTAAGATGGCTACAAGTATGTCTGGGTTTCCAAGGCATCTATGTGCAAATTTAATAAAAAGTGAACATGTATATACAGAATCTACCAAATTAATGTATTTTTTATGTAGCTGTACATTGTTTATTGCAACAAATTCAAAATCAACTAAGAAATAAAGTCATATTTGGACATTATTGACAAGAAAATCGCAAAGCCGGCATCTTCCACCATCAATATTATTGTCACGAGCAGTAATCAATCGCCTCACCAGAGAGTCGTTCTTTACCGAAGTCTTTACCCCTGGCAGCAATATGTGAGGAAGTGACCCATAACGATAAGATAAAAACAAAAATTACATCAAATTTCTCACTAGGGTCATTCCATTGGTGATTGATAATATTCTTTTGTAATTTCAGACGGATAAGAAAATAATGCCTATGCCTTTCCCAAAGACTCAAACTCAATATTATTAACCCCCTTGTATTTCTAATTTGTAAGTAATAGACCCATAAATTCATGTTTTAGGCCATTAGGTTGAGAACAAGGATATGCTCTATACAAAATGTACAGTGTGTACTTCAAGAGTGTACAATGTGTGCCCTACATCCGCATGGCCATTTAAATTGTAATAGCCATTACAACATTGAATAAACACCATGTCGCAGATGCTAATTAGGTTTCGACCCACCAGACTGTGGCTGAAGAGGAGCCAGCCACGCACCCTGAGAAAATTACTGTTGTTACATCTAGCTATAAGTGATTTTTTGTGTGTGATGTCATGTTGTCATAAGATAGCCACACAGCAAGTTTCAACTTCCTAGACTCAAGAGTGAGCAAACGTGCCACCATTGTTGCCGGACGGACGGACGACAACAGTCAAGACGTGACGACATAAGCTCCCCCAGGTGAGCTAAAAATAAGTTTTATTGGTTCTGGCTCATTCTGTAAAAAATTATCTACAGAATGATGTACGATACATGACAATTTCTCGAGATATGGACTTTGAAATATACCGCTCTCTCAAGTTCAAATTTGCGAAAACCTCGTGCAAAGATAGTTTACTTGATAGGAAAAGCACTAAAGAAGAAACTTATTGGCTGTATTTCAAGGCTTTGTGGTCTGTACACACCTTTCTCTAGACATAGTTGAAATTACTCAGGAGAGTCATACAATCATTTTATACCAACATTTCTTTGATAAAAATTGTTTTCTCACTTTTCCTCTATTCTCCCCTGACCCTTTGTGTGACATTCTCCTCACTTTGCCAGTGAGGGACACAATTTATCTTTGCAACTTGACACCAATCTGAGAAATAAAATACTCGGAATATTTCCCGCATTTACAGTGCGGATTCACAGAGGATAACGAAGTGTGTCATTTCACAGTATTTGTAATAATGTCACATTTTATAGATTGTCTGGGCAGGCAATTTCAGGGTATTTGGTGACAAGCCTTCACCAGATGGCAGTTGATCCTCAACTTTTGAGTTCTGCCAAGACCATGATGGAATCATATTGTATGAACCCAAAGGAGGTCATTGGACTCCAGGCACTATATAACTGCCTTGGACCAGTTGCTCAATCTGCATTTAATACAACAGCCATCATGAATTCCTTTATTAAGTGTCATTCAAGACTTTGCGTCAGGACAAATTGGTGTCAATGTTACTATTCACGCTGATTGTGAAACCGGACCCTGGTAACCCCCAAAGTTTTCATTCATATTTTCTTAAACAGAAGGCCACTTTTTGTAAAGTACCTTGCCCAAGGTATGTACTGGAATTATGAAAATGCATCACAATATACTGGTACATTTATGCCAACTCCAAAATGACACACTACTGCTTCCTGCTTGTGTACAAGTAAATATATTTACGCGATTCCTGAGAAAATGACCGACAGGCTGCCCAGTGATGTAATCTTGTTTGTCAATTCCTGCAATTAAGGACGGATTTTATCCAACATTGGTCTCTCAGTGGTGTCTTCCGCATCACTCCAGGATTTCTGGTTTAGCTGTCGCCCATATCGCAGCAACCGAGCATCCATAGTAATCGCTTATCGCCAGAGATCCGCGACAAACTGCCACTATATTTCCCAGATGAGTGTCATTAATTTGGTCGCAGTAATCAAGGTTTAACTCGGTCAGGTTCGGGCTGTAGCTCGTTGACCGGTGAGGGACGTACAGGTCCTCAAACTCCTGAAATTATAACAAATTCTCATCATAGGTTTACAGCCGCTGTGTAGTGGTTCTGATCTTATCGACAGTCATGAAGTGCCTGCTTCAATTGCCACAGTCAGCACCTGACTCAAGGTAAAGGCCGACTCCACCAGGTCTATTTCAATATTGGTACCAGTTGGAAATGCTTGAGTTGCAGTGCTGGTTGAGCAGCTCATCTGCTCATTAAAAGACAAAGATGAGGAATTGACCAAATCCTGTCATGGATAATGTGAGACCAATACCACTCACTGCACATACTGCTGCACACCCTTTTTTATCAAAGTTTATTTTGAATAACCAGCGCACCGATTGAACGACAACCAGATTTTGCAGCCATATCCCACAAGGGACATTGCAAATTAACCATCCAGGGATTAATGAGTCTGTAAATAATGACAGTGTCAGTAAAATTCTTACCTCATCACTGGAGTAATGTTCCTCCGAGTTAAACAGTTCTCGCTCACGTTGTTTGAGATGAAGAAGGGCCTGACATCGCTGCCACTGGTTGAAATCTTAAACAAACACATTTTTAAATTCTGTCAACTGCCAAATTTTCATCAGAACGGGGTGATTGTTCCGGTTTTTACAAATAATCTCAATTTGCAAAATAAAAATTACAATAATGCAAAAATCTGGTCCATCGTTTACTAGGTGTATACCATCCGCACTGCTGTTAAGACTTCTGAGCTTTAATTCTATTCCTGACCAGTACTGCCACGCCATCTCATGTTCGTCTTTCAAATTAACATCAGGGATCGAATTAATCAGGAGCATTGAAGACAATTGCTTCTGATGCCCTTGCCTTGATGACCTGCAGATTTCTTCCATCACAACTAGGCAACTTCGTTTTCTTCAAATCCCATTTAAAGTGTAGCTTTTTCACCAAACTACGAAAAGGGCCTTCTTTTTGGCAGATGTTGCTGTGCCTTTTTACAAGCAAATTTTGAGGCCTGTGACATCCATGTGAACCTATTATGCAAATAGAGCCATCGCCACCATGATTTAGTAAGACGGACATACTTTCCTTTTCTTCTTCAAAATTTGTCTTTTATTTCAAGTATGGGTCAAGTTACCCGCCAGACCGACATTGAAAAACATGACTTACTTGCAATAATTGGAAGGAATGGTTTAGACGTCAGACGTTTGAGACCAACAAGGCACAGACTGTCCATCAGGGGGCAGTTGGTCAAGATGGCGTCCACAGAGTCATCTGTCAGCGCTGAAACAGGAACAACATTAAAGGGAACTGACACTGCCCAGCCAGTTCGTATGACCTCGTTTTCATTTCCCCCGTATCGGGTGATCAGAACGAGGCATGAATGAAACATGGCGCCTAGCTGTAAATCATTGAGTGACGTCACTACTATGGAATTTACTACGAAAACTCATGAATGAAAGATCGCATGACTCACGGCTGTTTTCTCGGAGTACAAGTCAGCCAAATGTTGGGCAACTTCATCATTTGACTTCAAATTCAACACCTTCCCTATTACTTTCCATATCGCCAGCACCTCACGCGAAATCCATAGCCGCTGATCGGCTTTTGAGACCTTTTTTGGTCGCCCCATTACGCGAACTTTCGACATGATTCTCAATAATAACAATTTGAACTGCGCATGCTCAGGCACTGGGGGCGGAGCTACAAATCTGAACTCGAACAGGAAGTCGAAAGTTTGACTTTCTCGGGCGGTGAAAGTCGAAAAGTTGGCTAAACCGCTGGGCACTGTCAGTTCCCTTTAAAGTTTAGCAATCAGGAGGTGTATATCGGCAAGTAAACTTGACATCAGGCCAAAACCAAGCTGCTGGTTTAGCTACCAATAAGATACTTCATTTGTTCTTCATTTTTTTCAAAACATTTCACCCCTTCGAAAATGGCCCAGCAATAAAAGGTTTAAGGTTCTGTGTGTCCCCTTCAACAACAATCACTTACCCTGCCAGATTCTACTAGTGCTCACTTTCCACAAACAGCACTGCTTTATTAACTACTCGTAGTGCGTTTTTCGAATTAATACACAAATAAGGGTACCAAAGCACCAATGCCATGTTCACACCAGCGTTTGAAACGGAATTGAATTCGCATCAATGCCTTGATTCGAATCAGGTGTTCACACTAAAGCCACCTTCATGCGAATTGAATCCGAATTCCTGATTACGGTCCTTAAAGCGTATTGAAATCCGATTCAGCTATTCTGCATCGGCTTATTCCGAATCAACTGTGGTGTGAACAGGTCCAATTGCATTAACCAGGTCAGTTTCCTGCGGCGCATGTGTAGACATTTCCGTTTTATCGCATGGAGAAACATGGGCTCTGACATTTGTCTGACAGCTGCTAATAAAAGTGGAAATTGTGAATTTGTCGATGTTGCTGGAAATAATCGCGGATTGGTTTGGTCAAGAGCAGAGAGGTTGGCCTTGCTGAACATTTTGCGTGATGAAGACATTGAAGGGCAGCTGCAAGGGAATCATCGTAATTCCCATGTCTACCATCGTGTGGGGGAGTCGCTGGCCCTGCAGGGCTACGAACGTACAACAGAACAGTGTCGTAATAAGTTAAAAGCCCTTTGGGGCAACTGGGTGAAAACCAGGAACAACCTGTTGCGGGCGCATCCATCTTGGAATGAATGACCTTGACCTGCGCTGAGCTGTGAGATTGTGGTGTACTTTACTATTCATAGGTGGCATCTACGTTAAATCGGATTGTGTGTGATCGCTCGTGATTCGGATCAGAATCCGAATTAAGCTAGTGTGACCTTGCCGTACGCAATAACCAATCCGAATTCCGAAATGCTGATAACGGAATTCGGTTTGAAAGCGCATTTAGTGTGAATGCAGCATTATTGATTTCAAGGGTATGATGAGGTAACTAGAATTCGGATGTTGTTTTCCTGAGGGCAATACCTTGATTCCAGCTGATATCTAGGTTTTTCAGCAGCGACAATCTTTGTGCCAGTCTTATGACACCGTCATCTGTAATATCAACATTCGATAGGTTCAGCTTCTCCAATAGGGGGCACTGACTCCCGAGCAGCTCTAAAGTCTTGTCTGTAACAGCACATTGTCGTAGCTCCAGCTTTTTCAAGAGAGTGCACATTTTTGCCACAAGGTTGATGCCGTCCGTTGTAAGATTTTCACACCATGACAGGTCAAGGGACTGTAACTGGATTATAAAGAAAGATCAAAAACATTGAAATGTGCTAATATCTTTTCCTGCACTTGTAGGCGTACTTCAGGGTGTGTTCGTCCTCCAAGGCAGAAGGAGCGTTGTTTAAAGCCGATGGGTCAAATATACATTCTCGAGCACTCAGGAATGTTTATGTGCATTTGGATCTTCTACTGAATGTACCCATTGCCCCCAGTGTACGAATCGAAAAGGAGGCATTCTCTGCAGACACTGTAGGGTGTACATCGAATGAGAGATCAGTATAAAACATTCTGACGAAAGAGTCTTAACTCGATTCAATCACAGGCCTCTGAACTCTTTCGGAAAGCCTTTCATTTAAAACACGGTAATGCTAAGATAAATTGACCAAACTATATATATTTGAAATAATCAATGCTAACTCTAAACAATATCACTCCAATATCTTCTGTTAATCATCAAGTTGGTCTCGAAATACTCTGGGACAAGCTGGTCAAGTTTGTCCCAGTAGTTTCTTATCAATTGGAGAAACAGACTATACTAAACTGTAAACTGACAAATTTCACACCATCTTGATTGCCAGATCTGCTGAACACAAACACATCTTGAGATTTTCTTTTTTGTGTGATTACGAAATTTTCGGGTAGAGAAAATATTTTTGTAGTGTAAAACAAGATACATGTACTTCCTAAGAAAATAAGGCATTTATACAATAATTTAGGCACATTGGACATGAAATACCAACCTTCTCGTGACAATGCACACTCAACATCCTCAGCGTCAAATCTGAAATGTTACACTCGGCGACAGAAAGAGTCTGGAGACTCCTATTGGCAATGATAGGGACCACTGCAGCATCTCCAATGAAGCACACGCCCTTCAAGTCCAGATGCTGTATCTTCTTGCAGTACAAAGACATCTTGACCAGGCCTAGCAGACTCAAACTCTCACAGTCCGTCTGAAAACACGGAATGCAACATAATGACCATGAAGTAACCTCTTCACTCACGATACAGGGTTCTGCCCAGGGAGTAGTGAATGGTGGTTGGCTGACGTTTGTACCCGATGGGGGATCTTGGGGGCCTCCCCCAGAAAAATTTGGATTTCAGGGGCTCTTAGATGTGTTTTCCGATGTGGCGAAGGAAAATTTACCATTTTCTCAACCAATTATGAACTTCGGAATCGACAACACTCATGAACTTACTTTTAAAAAACTGATGTTATATCGGCTTGGGCGGGGCACTTTGGCAGCATGGCTGGGCTGATACAGAAGTATATATTGTGCGCCGCTGCGGCGAAAATATGAACTACGGGAAGTTGGAAGATGTACACCTTGGTGACTGGGCAGACGATCGAGCGTATGAATATACAAGCCACAGTAGAGCCATCTACAGTATAGTACAGTAACTAAGATCGGGCAACACATCCGGTCATGAAGTCATATTTTGCCGATCGAGCCGCGCGCTGTTGGATTTGAACGGAAATGCTAGGATTTTGATGGTATCATATTCCATAACATTGAGTTTTGAAGCGGCTGAAAGAAAATTTGAGCGATGGACGGATTTTCGCGGTTCTCTGCTCTGTGGTGGATGCAACTTTGGAGCAATGGACGGGCCCGACCACTTTTTGGCCTAGTGACTCCAACTTTGGCCAGAGGCAGAGTCCAGGCAAGTTCCTCATGTTTCACTTAGTGGAGTCTTTTGCTTGCCCTCCAGTACAGACAACATCTGGTCATAGGATTCTACCACTGTAACATTCAATGACTATTCTGATTGGCGGTGGTGTGAGGAGACCCCAAGCGACTGAGCACAAGCGCCAGGAATTTGACACGTGACACACACCTAGTTTTGCCATTGGCATTATGTCTTCATTTTCGCAAATTTTATCCTGTTTCAAATCATGGCTAGTTGAGCCTGCATCCCATGCACCATCCTGGGGAAATCAGGGGTAAGTTAATGTTCACCTCTTCGGCCCTGCCCAGACCACCCCCCCGCCAAGAAATCTTCCCTCAATAGCTAAAGTACAGACGTACATCACAACTTTCAACCTCAGTCGCAGTCAATGGCAGTACCTTACATCTGACGATTTGTATAATAAATTTATAGTACTGAGAAATGCTTGAATCAAGATTGTGGTGTACTAGGGCCCTTTCATTGCATTTGTTTTGTGTCTGTCAGACAGGACATTTTCAGGCTTTTTTCTTTCATAAAATTTATTCTAGGAAATATTTTTAAACTTTGACCTGGTTGGAGGCAAGTACTATTGAACCACTAAACATGGTTAAAAATCGAAATCACTAAAAATTATTTTTTCAATTTAAAAATAAGGTCAGAAAGTCCGTGTCGGACAGGACAAAAAAAGGAAGTCCGTTTTTTTGGCATGTTAGGAAAGTGAAAAGTTCACATGGTTTTTATAAAATTAAGCTTGGGATTTTTGTTCCCTTACATCTAAGGTAGGGTTAAAAAGAAAGTTTGGTTTCTTAAATCTAAGGACAGCGGAGGGTGGGTAAATAAAAACCACTTATCCCTCGTGTCGGGGAGGATGTTCGAGCACTTTTTCCCTTTGTTTGGGCAAAAATGACCGAAAACACTCTCAATCTCATTATCAATACAAAATGAATTTCATTGCATAATATATTCAAAACTGAGGTGGTAAAATCAAGTACAAGAGGTATTAAGAAACATGCCATAGTTACACTCAAACTGCCAATTTACGCCATTTGACCTCGCATCCATGAAAATTAGGTCAAATCAAAAACCCGTACGATGTGTGATGTATCCCTTGCTGGGAGTACCTCCCATAACAAATTTGGCGAGAACATTTTTCAGAAATTCAATACAACAGGAGAGAATTAAGAAAAACGTGTCCTGTCAGTCGGACAGGACACATGTTTTTCTTAATTCTCTCCCGATTTCAACAGCTTCGTTTTAAAAATTAAATTTCCATAATCAAGAAGTAATAATTTCGACCTAAATTTTTGTTTTCTAGTAGGTTGAGATGATCTATAACATATCCAATTGGTATTTTGCTTAGATTCCAACAATTATGTTTTTGATACCACTTCCTAAACAAATACCATGAAATGGCCCTGTAGTGCACGCCTCAAATGAAATAGCCAGGGCCATTGTGCTCACCTCATGTGGAGGAAAGATGGATAAAGAGCATGGTATTGTGTCATGTAGTGTTAGGTTTGATGTAGGTCCAAGCAATTACAATTTCCCCAAAATGGCCAATTTACAGTACATTCGACCTCTGTGACCTTGAAAAGTTGGTCAAATCAAAGAAGACCCGGGTGATACATTGAATGGTTGTTAGAATTAGATGTACCTATGATATAAAATTGGTGCCAATCGGGTACTAGGAATAATGGCATTTTGATGAATTTAGGATTTGGCCCCTCCCTGGAGGCCAAACGGCAAATCAGATCGCACCAAACTTCGGTACCTGAGATCACCTGACCAAAGGGTACATGTGTACTTAATTTGTGATCAATAGTCATTGCGGTTAAGAAACGTGCCATAGTTACGTCCTGACGGCGAATTTACGTCATTTGACCTCTGTGACCTTGACAAGAAGGTCAAATTAAAAACCTGTGTGACATATACTGTATGGTGGTTAGATGTACCCATGATATCAAATTGGTGGCAATCGGGCAAGAAGTTAAGGAATTATCACATTTTTAAGGTTTTTGGATTTTGCCCCCTGGTGGTCAAGTGGTGAATCATATTGGACCAAACTTCGGTCCCTGAGATCACCTGACTAAGGGGTAAATGTGTACCAAATTTGGTATCAATAGTCATTGCAGTTTAGAAACGTGCCATCGTTACATCCTAACGGCCAATTTACACCATTTGACCTCTGTGACCTTGAAAAGGAGGTCAAATCAAAAACCCGGAGGATATATGATGCACCTTTGCTAGAAGTACCTACCATATTTTTTTCAAAATTTCCCGACTACTATTAAGGGAGATATGGCATATTTTCACTTTTAACGTTTGGCCCCCTGGTGGCCAAACCATGAAACGAATCGGACTGAAACTTGGTCTCCAAGGTGTCATTACATTAGGGTACATGTGTACCAAGTTTCAACTCAATAGCTCTAACAGTTACGAAACGTGCCCTGCTAACGGACGACGGACGACGACGACGACGACGACGACGACGACGACGACGACGACGACGACGACGACGACGACGGACGACGGACGCCACGGTATGGGATAAGCTCACCTCTGCTAAGAGGTGAGCTAAAAAGACAATTGCTTTCTTTTCTGCCAGCAAGATATCACAACCAATGAAATTGCAAGTTGCTACACTTCAGCGTTGATTGAATACAGGAAAAACCAAATGCTAGCGACGCTCTGATTGGATAAAATTGCTCTTGCGCTAGAACTTCAGCAAATGCGGGGAAATTTCTGGGGGGTTTGTGTGCAGGGCCGGAGAGGCGAAAATAATCCCCCGATGCCAATGTACTCACCAACTTCACATGCGTAACATCAGGCACCCGCTCCACGATGAATTCGAGCAGCTCATCATTCATCCCCTTCCACGTTATGCAAATCTGTGTCACATGACTATTCTTGCTAAAGAACGCCTTCATACACGCCACACCAAGTTCGTAACTCCATGGCTTCTCCATAAAGTTGATTTTCATCACGGAAATGTCCGGCTTATAAAATTGGACAACTTCCTGCGAAATGTTCCCTTGAAGAAGACTACCAGTCTCAATGAGTTTATTGCCACCAGCACTTTGGTCATCTGACATAGGTGAACTAACACTCGAATCACATTTTAATGACCTTTTCTCATCTAACTCTTCATCCTTTGGCATTGCCCTTCCCCCTGATTTGCCAGGCTCTGGAATGTCTTTATTTTCACTGCCAACATAGCATCCCAATTCAGCACTCCCTGCGAGAGAAAAACCAGCCAGCTCCTCATATGATAATAGATTGGTCGACTTTTTTGGGTCAAGGTTTAAAGAGTCCCTCCAAACTGATGTCAAATCGACTGATTTAGAACTTCCTGCAACACCACCTTCTGAAGTTGCACCTTCTACAAATCTATCACAGTTCGATATATCATCAACTTCAAGTTTGTCTGCCAACGATTTATGGCCTAATTCAAAGTTTTGATTGCTTGCTTCTGACAACATGGCCTTGACCTCTTCACCTTTGTTTTCTACATTTTCATTGGTCAATTCCAATTCTATGACCTCTTCACCTTTCGTTTCCGCACTTTTATTGGTCCGGTCCGTTTCTTTCGAATCTGCTGCCAATAAACCACAAGCTACCATATTTACAAGCTCTTTTGGACGGACAAAATTTGCACCAGTGTCTCCCAGTGGATGGCTGGTGTAGTTATTGACTAATACAGTCATCTTAGCGTCATCGAAGTTGACATCAAAGTTTCTGGCCTCGGCTGCATTTGGAAGGTTTTTAGAGTCGTCGCATTCAGTGTCCATGACATAGTTTATTGAACTTTCTGGCCCCAAGCCGGCCCTTGGAGTGTCATCTGACCAACCATCTGGTGCCGTGAATGCAGGGTTAAAATCAAACGCACCAGAAGTCACCTCAAATTCTATTTCCTCCGTTTCACTTGCTAAATCTTTCAAACTATTGAATTCACCAGTCTTTGAGGTGGTCACCACTCCCTCAACTTCGTACGTCCCGATATTTTCTCCGTCAAACCGATCTGCCTCCCCAATATTGTAATTCTCAACGGTCTTTTCCGGTATCAACGTTTCCATAGCTACCCAATTCTTCTCCAATTGTGATCTCTTTTCCTTTTCCTCCGTGTCACTTTGGGGCGATTTATCCAAGTTGATCCGTTTGATCTGTTCAAGTATTTCCTCGTGGTTGCCATGGAGATCTTTGATATTCAATCTGAGGTCCATGGCACTTGACAGGTTGTATCCGGCCAGGTACCACAGGGCAAGGATGTCAATCTGTAAGGCACAAAATGAATATTTTTTACCAGGGGGAGGGGGGGACCCATCATTGTCTAAAGTGGCTTGTACTGGATTTGATACCCACAACACCAAACCACTATTGAGGTCACTACCTCCTGTCAGTGCGTCAATTTTTTAAGGAGATGTAAAATGGGCATTCATTTTTACTTCTCTGCCAGTAACCAAGTGAAAAACACGAATAATTTTTTATGAACTCATCTGGAGTCATCTGATCAATCACTCCAATTAAGATCCCACAGCTAGGACACAAAAGCTTTAAACCTTTTGGTTTTTATCGATATCAACACCTTAACCCTCTGGTGGTCACCATCGACCTTGGGTCGCCAGAAGATTGTGCGCTGAAATCCATTGATACAGACCTGCCAACCCCTTAATTTTGGCAAGTAGTATTTTCCACCCAATTTATAGTATTTTGAGGGTGTCAAATAGTATTTTTTAGAGGGGGTAGGTTTTCATCAAATAATGCTCGTAATGACCTTAAATAAAGCTTATACATTTTTTTTTGCGACAAGAATCACTCTGGTTTCAGGTATGCTCCACTACAAATAACTTGATGGCAGCAAAATTTTCTATAGAGACTTGTGCTGCCAATATCCCACAACATATGTATCATTGATACATATGTTGTGGGATATTCCCATTAAGTGAAAGTAAAACACACACAAAAGAATCTTTTTGTTATGCTTCACTAATTTTCTCAAGAATTCAGCCAAAAAATTAGATTTCTCAGCAACTCCACAACAATAAATGCCCTTGACGAGTAAACAAGGAAGAAAGGAGTAGGGATTCATCCAAATGGAACTACAGTAGAACCTCCATCAGCGGACACCTCTCTAATAAGGACACCCTCTCTATTAAGGACACTGGTTTTGGTCCGAAATTGGTTGTTACCAATCAATTTTACCTCTCTGATCAGGACACCTCGCTATTAAGGACAGTACTTTTCAGTCCCAAGGGTGTCCTTAATAGAGAGGTTCTACTGTACATGTACCTTCGTCCATGATATATCCACATGCCGAAGAGATGGTCCACACAATGTTGTCAGGTGTCGTATGGCATTACTTGTGATGCTCTGGCAACCCGACACGTCCAAGCTTGTAAGATGGGCACAGTGAAGGTCCGGCTTGAAAACTGGCATTGCACTCTGGAAGAAAATTCATTTTAGGAATTATTATACAATGTTTCATTTTACCGTTCCGAGTCTGTCTCAAATAATGTCACTAAGGCAGACGTTACATAGACGTTCACTTTTCACTCCTCACGCCTCATTATTCACAGGTCATTGGTTAACCCAAGGTATTTTCAATGAGCCCTGTTACATAGGCTTTCATTTTGTACTTTGCTTCGCTTCATTTCATTTCTCGCATGAGATCATCAAGTTTATGCGTGAATCAAGGAATGGACATGTTCATTCTTTGTGAAGTGAACCGCACCAGAGGCAGGATGTATTTTGACTGTCAAGGGAATATTTCCTCCAACAGCTTGAGTATTTTGCCTTGTGGGAGTTTTCTCGAATTACTACAGCACATACAACCATTTGCCGTATTAATCAGATAGTACTTCCATGGAAATGAGGGGATAAACAAGATAAAATACAGTCTCAAGTGATTTATTTGAACTTTTCAGAGTCTGGATGGACGACTGCAAAGAAAGTTTGTCCGTTATTCAAAAACAGCAAATTGGCAAGCATTTCGTCCTCTGAGGAGTCCATGACCGCACCCGTGAAATGCCAAGTGACAAATGAACGAGTAAAATGTGAAGCCTGTGTAACATTGGGAAAATGAGGAATGAAAAGTGAGGAGTGAATGATGAGGCGTGAGGCGTCATGCGTGAAGAGTGAAAAGTGAATCGTTCATTCCTATGTAACGTCTGCCTTAGACACCACACAACGAAGCAGTTTTTGTCAAAGAGATCTGTGATAATATAAATATTCGCTGCAATGTGTGACGAAAGTCCCTCGCGTCTGCTGATAAAGCTGGTAAATGCTGGGTTTGATACTGATGATAGCAGGTCGCTGCATTTACCACTTCTAGTCGCAGTCACCCGCAATGGCCATCGCAAATGAGGTATCGATGAAACATAACGCTGATGATGATGCCGACTAACTCATTTTATGGTATCGGGTAATCATAGCAGTTTCAATGGTGACGAAAAATACAGGGTCTGTACTGCAGCCATTTCTCTACAGAGCGTTGTCCCCACCTCTCAAGCACTGATCACTGGTGAAAACGTTTGACAATTCACTTGAGTCAAAGTTGGCATTAGACGACTATAAATTCACCCTCAAAAATAAGTCAGAGTAGGAGTTGTAAATGACGTGCAGCCTCTGCAATATAGGTACGCCACCAGGCTGCTTGGTATCTTGATGGAACAGCGCCAATATACATGAGGATTTAGTAAAGAGACACGCGCCAACTCGAGCGTTGCGTTCCTCAGACCAGTGCCTTCTGTCGTTACCGAGAACCAGGACGGTACGCCATGAAATCGATCTTTCAAACAGGTGGCACCTGGCCTGTGGAATGCACTGCCCTTGGCCGTAAGACAATCTTCCAGTCTCGATGTATATAAGAAGTCAGTGAAGACCTTATTTTTTGAAAACTATTACAATGTTTAAATTTTTACAAGTTTTTACATGTATTATCAATATCTCATCTTTTTCAATATTTGTATGCAATGAATGTTTTATCTCTGTAAAGCGCCCTACAGCGGATTTTCTGATTAGCGCGCTATATAAATTCTGTATAATAATAATAATAATAATAATCTTGGATTATGCTGCATGGAAGACAAAGCAGATTGTTCTATCACTGACGAGCACACAAGCTTCACTTGCCAAATTCATGTCAGGCTCACCTTCTTATCAGTAACAATCTGGCTGTCCGTGTTAAGGAGGAATACATCATCAGTTATACCAACACACGACGACAGGGACAACGACCTCAGATTCTGCATATGTCGAAGAATCGTCTGAACTGTAATGTCGGTGATCTTGGTGCATTCCTCCAATGAAAGCGACGTGATTGTCTTCCCGATACGACCTAGCAGCTTGAAGAGACAGGGTGCCATGAGTTGGTCACAGCGGGTTAGGTCCAAGGACACTAGTTTTTTACATCTGCAGAAAAAAAGAACAGTTTAATTCTGGAAGAAACTGGATACATGCTACAGCTTCTGAATAGGCAAATAATATTGAAAAGAGTCACTATCACTATATAATCGGGTCAAAGTTATGTTTCCAGAGTACATTTGGAATGTGAGAGAGGCTGTGGCCAAGTGCTGATTGAACAAAATTATAGAAGAGCATGACATACTACACACGTTTGAGACATGTACATGACGTGCATGTAACAGAGGAAAAACAACAAGGTCCAACCGGGGATTGAACCCGGGACCTCTCGCTTATAAGGCCATCACTCTACCGACTGAGCTAAAGGGAATTCCCCCTTAGCCTGGGCTAGTAGGAATGATGCCAGCACTACAGTGCAGGGTTTTCTACTTACTTCTTACAAACATTGATCATCCCTTGAACACCGACATTCGTGCAATCCCTCAAAACTAGCTCCTTCACATGTGGCGGCACGAGTGACACTAACAACTCATTGGTCAGACTCTTTGGGTAGAGGTCAACGATCCGCTTAAGAATCTCTTCCGATACGGCGGTGTATTTGTCCGTGTCGAACAAACGTCGCACATACAGTGAGACAGTAGCAGTGGCTTCGTTACTGTGGCCGAGAAGAGCTTGAATGCACACTTCCTGGGCAATGAAGGAGAGGGGAAGAACCGCCATTATATTCTGAGGAAAAGAGGAAAGACTTTTCACTGATTTTCAGGTGAGGAGAAACTTAGGTGGTGAGTGTCGGCAACATGATGCCTGAGTTTGATATTATGAGACTCTGTCATGTCTGCCTCAGGGCCTAACTGCAGAATAGCCGGGACAGTAGTAGCTCTGTGTCCCAGGTATTCTGCAGTTGCTCCCTGTCTCAGTACAAAAATTCCACTGTTCTTAGTCTTACACAGAATTTTGTGGTTTTTAACGGTTCTGTGGTTTTTAACGGTTTCTTTAGAGACTACATGTGGGCATGAAATTTTCACCGAAAAATAAACAAAAACTATATTATTTGCACAAAAATGCCTTCGGTCTTAACTCTTTCAGTGCCAAGGACGTACATGTACGTCCTAAATATTAAGGGTATTTTAGTGCCTCCAGACGACACCAGATGTCCCCAGCTACTCAAATGTGGTTCATATGGTTTCTCTGGCCTGGGGCGTCCAAATTGAATCATTTTTTCGACTGAGAGGGTGGGGTGGGGTTTGCCACCCCTCATTTTAGGTGAAAAATGGTGAAAATCGGCCAAAAATACCACTCCCTCAAAAAAATTTAGAACATAATCCTAGTATGCCCCTACTTATTACTGCTGTTTTATTGAAACAGGAGGTAAAGACAAAGGTTTTGAAGAATTTTGATGAGTGTATCTCAATTATTTTTGTGAGATTTTGGGTAGTGACAATGCCCAAAAATGCCCAAATCCTGGGCACTGAAAGAGTTAATACACGAGTGGTATCATAATACACATAACGACATTGCTTCTATTTAACTTCAAGCATTGTCCTTCCTTGGCAGCATAGCTGGGGAAGAAAAAACCCCGAGCGCCAGAATGGACAAGGTATCCCACCGCACAACACAACCGACGAAGAAGGTAACACAAAAGTCACTTTAATACAACTAAATATAACCTTCCTTGCTTCCACAGTGGTACAATATAAACTAACTTTACACTACACATAATGTGCATACAACACAAGGGTTAACAATAATAGGCAAATAAGTGTGACTGTATATACAACTAATTACATAGTGTTAATCCCTAGGTGACAGCTTACTACAACAGTGGCTTACTATAACCACTGGCGGAGGTACCTGTCATTGCCGACATCACCACCCGAGGTGATGACAAACATATCAGGAGCCAGGAAGACAAACTACAACGTGAACATTCCATCCTACGCCAACCTCATGACATCGAGCAACGTCTTGTGATGTGATTTTTGTTTTTTTATGTTCAAACCATTCGTGCTGCCTTAGAAGTAACTTAGATGAACATTTGAAGATGCACTCTTACCAATATAAACCAAAAATACTTCTGTTTTTAAAATTCAGATGTATATGAAATCGAAGACCTGCCATGGCCCAATTGAAGATTATGGTAGGCAACCATGGCCTGCTACTCCCAACAGTTATCACTGCTTAAAACACCATTGGCAGCCATTGCTTCCTGGGCTGGCACCATTGGTTTTGCCTTAGTTTTACGACGACAACAATGGCATGGTACGATGACATCACAACATTATGATGAAAACATGATAACAGTCCATTCGTAAATGTTAAATGTCTGCATCGTTTGGGGCTATGGGGCGGAAAACCAGTCCAAAAACATGTGTGGGAATAAAGTGTACCATTAGGCACTACCAGAACATATAGGGATATATGTGACCAGTCACAGCAAAACCAGGCACATGTTGCACAGAAGATGAGCCTAAATGACACCAGGAGATAATGGAAGAAATTGATGTGCTCATATTTCACAAAAGGCAGACAATAGAGAAATGAATAAACAGTCCGTCTCAACCTGAGCGACAAGCCTGGTTTTGCTGTAACGGGTCACATAATTACGTAGAACATTCTGTTCGCAGGAGAGATAATGTATGAGGAAGTCCATATCAGGAGTCTGGACGAGTCTTTATTCTGAAACTCTGAGTCTATTCAGACTTTGAGTCCAAATTAAGAAACCGAGTCAGAATTCGGAATCCTTCTCTAACACAAATCCGGAAGTGGCAACGGTACAGTTTAGACATTGGGAGACTGCTCAAATGTGGAATCGGGAATGATTGCATCCTCGCTTTGCCAGTTGGCAAATTCCACATTTTAGCAGTCTCCCATTGTCTAAACCGTACCGTCGCCACTTCCGGGCCAACTTCTTTAAGTGTCGTATGGTAGCGTAGTTCTTCAATCCCTGCCGTAATTTTTGACAAAATAATTTTTCTGATATCTTACAGCGCATTCTGCTGTACCCGGAAGTCAGTCAGGACTTTTCGCCCAATGGAGCGCAAATCACCATGCGAGTATAGCCCAAAGGTGAAGTTAACAAAACTGATGATAGCTTGATTGGGCCTAACTGCCTTCAAATCGCCTGATCGGGATTTGTTTCTTATGAGCATGTGCAACAATGCCCAAATCTATTTTAAGATTTGGTACTTCCCGATCTGGATACTGCAGCCACTTCTGGCAGCAAAAACGCATCCTCTTCAGGATAATGGGGCTGTTATAGCTGAACTGGGCCCAGAGTCCTGACTGGTAGTAGTGTAGGTAGCTACATTTATTTCGGCTTGAGAAGAAAATGAAGGAACTTTGAAGAGGGTTCCTATCTATAGCCAGGGCCACCCTACCTCAAATTGCATGCTGACCACCCTACCTTGTGTTGCACACTGGTAAAACGTCATGAAAATCAAGGGTATCACCCTACCTTTAGAACACTGGATATAGGCCTAATTGTTGCTTACAAGTATCCGAATTCTGATATGTATCTTATATTAGCCTAGGAGTTTCAGCAGGGGTGAATTTCACGCTCGTATGACGTATCCACATCGGTTTCATGCAGGACTGCTTCACAAATTACGTTACAATACAATACATCATATGAAAAATCGATATGGATAAGTCATATGGGAGAGAGGTTTTTTTGCTGAAACTCACTATTTGAACTTCACGCTCCTCACTCATGCACTCCTATTTTTGCATGGTCGGTGTGGGCCATTTGCATGCCTGGCCTGGCCTGGCTTGGCCCTTTCAGTCACAAAAATACCTACTCAGTTGAGCCGGAGTATCAAAATGACAACTGTTCCATGTGATCTAGAAAGTATTTAGACGACTGACACTATAACGTGCAGAAGAATATGCTGCCATAGACTGTAAGAGAGGTCTTTCAGCGGTTTTTTTCACTTCTGTCAAAAGCGCGGTGTGCCAAACATGTTTTCATCTATTTGCTTAGAGCAATGACAACAAAAGCACAAAAATTGTCTAATGATGGCACAATGTCAGGGTTTTTGGTTTCAAGATATATTGGTAGCTGTTTTTTAATTATTTTTGTTGTGTAATGCGTCTTTTAAATCGTTTAAAGGACTTTTTTTCGATGGAATAATTTCCATTGCTGTATGCGGCAGTTGAATTTTCTTACTTTGGAGAGTAACACAAAATGTGCGACTAATAAACGTCCAAATACCGATTTTAAAAACTAATTTACCTATAATTTGTTAGTGTTACGTAATGTTCATTAGGTAAGAATTAATTGAAAAGTGATTCTCTGTGTCTAAATGGAGGCCCTGGCCTATAATTTACTGTTTTATTTTCTCACAATAAAAAACCTATAATAATTCACATGCCCATGAATAGGCCTACCCCCAAAAATAGGGGGGTTAGGGCCATTTCGGCCCCCCTCTAAATCCGCCCATGAAAATTTTTGGTACATGCTGGAATGGCCATGCTATTGGCATTGGTTCATCGACATGGCCGACATCATGTTCAAGATTTTGCCTTTAAAACTAGTATTAGGCTAGTATAAAAAAGCAGCCAAAATCGTATTAAATGAAAGTTTTCATCATCATGATCAAATGACATTTGGTGACAATTTGTTGATTGACGCCATGACGGTGGAAAGTTTTTACAAACGTCTGGGAAGTTGGCTTATTTCTTATTCCTTATTCCCGATTGGCAATTCTACTGTTTTCTGGTTCTGAAAACAAAGTTTGTGGTACACTAGACTTGGATATCTGATGACATCAGATGTCATTGTCAGATGACGTCATTTCTGATGACGTCAGTTATTCCTGGAAAGCGTCAAGCCTGACGGATAGGATACCCAAAGAAGAAGAAGACGTCAGTAAAATTTGTAAACATCCTGGCTAGTCCTTGGTGCTCCATCCAGGAGCTCTTCAGTTCAACATGGTTTTCATTGAGAAAAGCTATGATAAACCAGTCTCCTGTTGATATTTCCCTTAATAATATAATGACTGTTAACCATTGATAATGATGTACAACTGTTCTTGTAGTACCAAAATTGTATTCAGGTTTTAATCCGAAATATCTCGCAAGTCCATGCATGCAAATTGCAATGAGGTACAAATGTAAACGTGAGAAAAACTCCCCGTATCCAAGAAAATGAATCTATTCGACGACGTTGAAATTGTTATGTCACGTGGCCCTCAGTTGAGTGGCATGAGGTTCCCATATGCAAGCGGCGAAAAATATTTGCGTGACTTCAGAATGTTGTCATTTTGTAAACAAATCCATCTGGTATATGAGATTAGTTAATGAGGGTCTGTCGGATGAGACTTAAGCGGTGGTCCCTTGTAGTTGTATACCTGATTCCTTGAGTTTCTATGCCAGGGCAAGTAAAATGTTCTCCACAGTAGGACCGTAATCTATATTTAAGATATATCATAATGTACCCTAAATGATTGGTCTGACATATTATGAAAAACATCAACATTTTCCACAAATAGTAAGTACAAACTTCTCCAAAATCATGGAAAGTGCCCTCAGGGAATGCTTTTGCTCACCGCCACAAGAAAAATGCACAAGAAAGTTGTAAAGAATTAATGCAAGAGCTACATGTAGGATGCAATCTGCCATGCAATAATCATATCGGGATTGCACTTAAATAGTGCAAATCCGTAGGAAGCCCCTTTACAACTTCACATCATGTTGTTACCTCAAAACTTCCACCTTCCATGATGCATTCAAGTCATGAGAGATTTTTTGCCAAAAAACTTACAACTATTGTCTTTCTAAAATCACGATTTTCTTGGTATTTCTGGGAATATGTGTCGTATATGATAAATATAATACTGCCCTTTTGTGTAATCCTTGTCGCCAGGTTGCGCTTGTTAATTTTTCTCCGGCCAGAAAGCTCTCGACAAGGCTGGAGAAAATCTACTCGTGCAATCTGGTGACTCAGATCACACACTCGATCATTATTCTTATGACATCCTAGATGGATATCTTCGTTTACAAACTGACGTCATCTGAATATTTTCTTCAGCCGCATCAAGGAACTAAATGCTACTCAAATTATTTAGAGCCCTACTCCATACCTCGGGCACAAATCCAATTTGGATTACGACAGTGGTACCAGTTATGGTTAGGAATAATGACAATGAATGATGAAATATTTTAACACCATATTATTCTTTTACACTCCCTCTTCATTTGTTTGCTTTGAGTGCAAATTTGGAACAGAAATTTGCAAATAATGTAACATGCTCCACATGTTGGTTTCCATGGTTACTTGCAGCTACAGCAACATCATAACATGGCTGCAACTCCGCGCCATGGCAACGTTCACCCTGAAGACAATCATCTTGGACTTCATCCTCGGTACCGTCTGTTTCTTCGGAGATCAGCTCCTCATGATGCCCACAGTCCATGAATCTGATTGGCTGAGAGTACTTGTGGACGAGACAACGCATGGCCTGGTTGGCGTCTTTGCCTGGGCCGCAGTGATCGACTTCGAGATTTGCTGGAGTCATCTGTTCGAGATTATCCTCTCGTTATTTTTTTCCTGTGCCATCGATGTTGACCATGTGCTTGCTGCTGGAACATTTAATTTAAAAGTAAGTGCCGTGTTCTGGTTGAAAAGTCCATTTGTTTGGGTCAAAAGCCATAAATGTTGCTTCATTCAGTTTCTGCGACCTCTGAGACTACTGAGAGAAATATTTTTTACACATTATATGATATAGTGTTGTAAAGATAAGGAAACAACTTACAGGACTATTCCTCGCGGTTACAGGAAAATTCGTCCCCGGATAATTCGTCCCCGGAAAATTCGTCCCCGCAAATTCGTCCCCGGATAATTCGTCCCCAAGGAAAATTCGTCCCCGGAAAATTCGTCCCCGAGGATAATTCGTCCCCGAGGATAATTCGTCCCCGGAAAATTTGTCCCCGAGGATAATTCGTCCCTGGAAAGTTCGTCCCCAAGGATAATTCGTCCCCAGAATATTTTACAAAGTTGAAAGTTTCTGACTTTACTTTCTAAGACTCTTAAGTCTTGTCGAATGGACTGTAGTAATAACTACTACTTTCGATTTTTCTCATTCAGTGTAACATCTCGCTTTACTACCATACTAGCTAGTTACCAACCCCACTATTTATATAGGAGGTAGAGTTAGGCAGGCGAAATATTTTATTGAAGAGTTTAGAGCTTTTCTTTCATTCTGACCAGTAAAAATACTTATTTGAAAAAAAAAAATTATTTCACCTGCCTACCCCTACCTACTATGAAAGGAGTGGAGTAGGTAACTAGCTAGTAGGGTAGTATTAAGTGGTAAAGAGAGATATAATGAATGAGAAAAGTCGAAAGTAGTAAGTAGTAGTTATTCCTAGAAAGTAATGTCAGAAACTTTCAACTTTTGTTCAATTTTCCAGGGATGAATTATCTTCGAGGACGAATTTCCCAGGGACGAATTATCCTAGGGGACATATTTTCCGGGAACGAAATTTTCCTCGGGGACGAATTTTCCAGGGACGAATTATCCTCTGGGACGAATTCTCCAGGGACGAATTATCCTCGGGGACGAATTATCCGGGGACGAATTTTCCTCGGGGACGAATTTTCTGGGGACGAATTTTCCTAGGGGACGAATTTTCCGGGGACGAGTTTTCCGGGGACGAATTTTCCGGGGACGAATTTTCCTAGAGCCCTTCCTCGCAACCTGAACCTCATGGTCTTATTCTCCCTTTGAAAGTGTGAGTGAAATCCCGAGAAGGATGTAAATTGTCAATTTCTGTTGACGCGGTTGACATCCCTTTTTTGGTGCCGAGACCTTTGCCACTTGAATGGCGGATTTCAGTGGCGTTTGTAATTTGTGTGGCATTATTCAGCGCCACTTCTACATGTACAACGACAATAGAAATGAGGTTCCATTGCAATAGGAAGGCGACATAAATGTCAACCGCAAGTCCACTTGGTTTGTAGAAACGGGTCAGCAGGCCGCATACAAGTGAGCAACAGTGTAAAGTAAAAATAATTATGAGTCTTTCTACAATCTGAAAGTTGAACACATGTTGAAAAACTTCAAACACATTCAGAAAAATGTAACAGACATCACTAAGTGCAAGTTCATTATTCTTGATTTTTTTTCTCAAAAGAGAACCAGTATGACTATGATGCTAATAATCCTTATTTTTGTTTCAGGCTGCTTTAAGTCTCCCTCATCGACCCATCCTGCACTGTACGACATTAATCCTCTTGATATCAGTGGTTCTATTTGCCGTCTCAAGGGCTTCGAACTCGAAACATGCTAAACACCTTCCATTGATGTTCTTAGTGACGACATTATCGCATCACTTACGGGACGGAAGTCGGCGTGGACTTTGGATGTGTCCGTTTGGCTCTCTTAGCATGCAGCAGTATTCTATGTACATTGCCTTGATTATGATTTTACCGTTGGTTGCAAAATTTGTGGTCGTGTCGGTTGATTTGGCAAACGGGTTTGGCGGAACGATACGAGAAAAAATGGAAAAGAGGCTGGATCCTTTAGAAAGTGTCTAAATAAGTCACACTAATTACTGAGCAAACAGACCACAACTGACTTTCGGTTTACATGTAAAACACCATAAAAATTTTATCACAAGAAAAAACATAATCATATTCTAATTCTAATTTTGAGGTTACCCTCAAAGTTCATCGCTCGTGAATGAAGGGAAAGTCAAAATTTTGTGAATCAAAAAGTCCAACCACCAAAGTTCTGATCAGTGTGCCACCATCTTGTTTTGGTTGGGGAAGAGGAATGATAGATGGTGGTGCACTGACTTGAAAAATTCACAAAATTCTCGATATAAATTTCCTTCATTCAAAAGTGTTGAAATTCTGAAGTTATCATATATCACTTGAAAAGGTTTGTGGTTGTTTGTAGATCAAAAGTGCCGTCTTTGGTTTGTAATTAAAGGGACCATCTGAATAATTTGCTGATGATGTCCTGCTTCTGCTGTGACTGTGATTGGGGACTACACATACAAACCCTCAGAATTAGCGGCAACACACATTCAAAAAGTGGACTTGAACAGAATCCACTTGAACTTCAGTGTAAATCCGCCATTGATGACAAACTATTTTGGTCTGTTCACTCTGCCACCTGCAACACCTTGTCACCATTGTCATGTTTTGACAACACCGACTGATTTGTCACTATGCAATCGTTACATGTCCAGTCCCCTTAGAACCAAATTCAAACAATTCAGGTCCTCCCAAGATTAGGCCTATTGCTCGTGAGCCTAATCCCTGAACAGATTGTCGAGCATTACAATTGGGTATCAGCTCTCGGGCAATGGGCAGGTTATATCAAACGATGGACAGCACGTGATACAACCAACACTGGTCAAACTAAATAGTTATCAACTATTTTCAGTTTTCAGTCAACTGTAAGTTTTTAAAAAGCAATTTGTCAGAAAAATGCATTTTCAGGCGAACTGTCTAGTTTCCAAAAGCATCGCAGCAAAATGTTGTAGCCCTTTTTTTCTTTCGTGAGTGGACGATCATACAACTGATTTGCTTATCTGAGGATTATAAGACAAAATCTTGATCATTCGTACTGCTCCAACAGGCATTATAGAGCTATACGAATGGTTCTATCGTCAAGGAGCTGTAAACGTTATGATGACGAATAGTATTAGAGGCACTACGCCTCGTTTTGAGCCAGCCCCTCTAATGTTAGAATGTGGCCCCATGCAGTCAAGTGGCGGGGTCACAGTTGTTAGGGATTTATAAATTTGCCCTGCATGCTTTCAAATTTTATCTCGAATTCTGGGGATTGCACTTTGAATGCTATGATTTGTAAGTGATGAATGCTATGATTTGTAAGTGATGGACATCACCAAAATTAAACAGCTGGCCTTGTTTCTTGGATCGTAGGTTAGAACATTGTCACTTGTGTCAACTGAAATAAATTCTTATTCTAAAAAGAAATAATTCTGCACATACATGCCCTGGCTCTCCGAACTATGTCAAGTAGATCCAGCCGTCTACATGTTTGTATATAAATGTGCACTTTTTAATCAAAATTGTGTAATGTGATTTGTTCGCTCTTGGGTGGCTGTAAAAATATGTGGTTATGCTTATTTCTGCTGGTTTTGTGATTTGCATGTTTTATAAATCGCGTGTTCAATGGTGCCACGCTTGGATCTTGTGCCTTGAAGCTCATGTTCAATGGTGCCACGCTTGGATATTGTGCCTTGAAGCTCATGTTCAATGGTGCCACGCTTGGATCTTGTGCCTTGAAGCTCATGTTCAATGGTGCCACGCTTGGATCTTGTGCCTTGAAGCTCATGTTCAATGGTGCCACGCTTGGATATTGTGCCTTGAAGCTCATGTTCAATGGTGCCACGCTTGGATCTTGTGCCTTGAAGCTCATGGTCAATGGTGCCACACTTGGATATTGTGCCTTGAAGCTCATGTTCAATGGTGCCATGCTTGGATCTTGTGCCTTTGAAGGCCTGGTGTGAGATAACGTGCCAGGGCCGAAAGAAGGCATCCTTGCTTACACCTGTAAGCGCCGCGCTAGTTATGGGAGACTTAAATGATACAATGGGTGAGGTCAAATCTGGCATCTGTGGTTTTCTAAGCTGAAATCCTACCATCGGAAGACCGTCTGTTTACCCTCAATAAAATCCGAATGATGTCGGTTGTATCAATGGTCAACAAGGTCATCATTTCCTGATAAAGTCTTGTAGGGCCTAGGGTAGACGAGAAATTTGAAGGACATTTCTTGTAATAACAGAACCTTTGGATTATGCATTTATCAAAGCCCCAGACTAAAGCTGATGAACCTATTGGATCTGCTAATTCTAGAACTGTAAAAGCGTTTGGAGGCAATCAGGATTTTTAAGAAGGGGAACCCTTTTTTCCATCCAGAAATAGTGCCGACACTAACAGTTTTGACTGTTTCTGACAGATTTTAAAGTACAGTGTGATGACCCTTGGCAGACACCTTTATTAGGGTTTGACCTCATTCACTGTATCTGCTGGTCATGTGTTCTATGCATCAAATCAACACTATGGCTGAATCTCAGTATTATTAATCAAGATCCCATGGCAACAGAACAAGTCATCCCAAGTCAGTATGGGCCAATATTTCATTAAGTAGTGAACCAAATTCAATGTGATTTTCAGCGTATTGTCAGAAATGTTGTTTGCTAATCATTGTTCATTATGGCAGGAAACTGATTGTTTCAATTTTTCATTATGTTATAAGCAATTTAAAAACCTTTATAAAAATTTGAAACAGTTGCATGTTTCTTAACCACTAGAGCTATGAACTTGAAACTTTGTACACAGGATTAGGTCAAATCAAAAACCCGTAGGATACTTGATGTATCCTTGCTCGGAGTACCTATCTTAAAAAGATCATCGAAAACAAGTCACTTATAAGCGAGGTACTGCACTTTTTCCTTTTTAGTTTTGGCCCCCTGGTGGCCAAGTCGAGATCAGACCAAAATTTGGTGTGAAATGTTACCTGACATAGGGAGTCATGTGTACCAAATTTCAAGTTCATAGCTTAAGCGGTTTAGAAACGTGCCAATGTTACACTCAAATGGCCGATTTACATCATTTGTCATCTGTGACCTTGAAAATTAGGTCAAATCAAAAACCCGTATGATATGTATCCTTGCTACACAAACCTACCATAAAAAAATTAAATCAAAAACGAGTCACTTACAAGAGTGATATCACACTTTTAAGGTTTCCACATTTGGCCCCCTGGTGGCCAATTCAGTAATCAGATCAGACCGAAATTCAGTGTTAGAGGTCACCTGACCTGAGGGTCATTAACTGTTCATAGCGTGAGTGGTTAAGAAACGTGCCACTGTTTTTGAAACAGGATACAGACGAGGACGGCGCAGCGGTGTTGTATAGACTCCCCTACGCTGAGCCAAAAAGGTACAAAGTGCAGTATCTCGCTTATTAGTGACTTGTTTTCAATGATACTTTTATGAGAGGTACTCCAAGCAACGATACATCACATGTCATACCGACTTTGGTTTGACCTATATACTATACTTTAGTACATACATTGTACATGCAGCATGTTTCTTAACCAGGATGAAATATCTATACGGTGAGCACAATCGCCCTTGGCCGTTTCATTAAAAAAAGTTCCTGTTAAGAATTAGTTAGTTAATTAATTAATTAATATAAGCTGGTAATTAACTAAGTTTAACTGAATAAGTTTAAAAACTCTAAGATCTTTGAAGTATCAAAATATTGAATGAGCGGTGCTGGAGATATAACAAAATAAGTGTTATAAAATGGGGCGCATGTTATTTGCAATGCGTTGGCTTGCCATTCCAAGAATAGTTTACACCTGGTGTGCTGTAAGTTCGCTGTCTTTAAAGAGCAACATCTGCCGGTAGATATACTAGCTCGATTTTAATGATATGAATATCAGAATGATATGAATTTGGGGTTTTATCATTCTAGCAAATTTGTTTTTTAAGTTCAATTAAAAAGTTTTTTGTTTATTAAAATGGCTGATTCCTTAATACACTTTGCAATAGCATTCCTGCCATAATTTGTTCTCAGAAAACAAATTCCCAGAAAAATGCTAAAAACTTTGTTGAATTTGGTGCATTAGTTCGGGAGATATTGTATGAAGTACTGTAGGTGTTGATATTAAATATGACTGTACAAGTATGCCTGGAGTGTGGTTTTATAACAAAGCTATGTACATTACTAATATATTAAAAGTGTTTCATATAAACTTGCCTTTGCAGTATTTTTGCACAGATTTATAAAAACATGTTCCTTGTTCATTTCTGCAAACTGTTAACATACTGTAACCCAGGAAAATTTTGCGGGCTGGTTAATTTTGCGGTATTTGCGGTTAGCACAAATCCGCAAAATTAACCTGCCCGCAAATATAATCTGATCTTGCTATGACACACTCATCCGCAAAAATAAACTGTATAAATACTAAAACGTACACACATATACAGACAATGTTTACCTACACTGCGCCGATCGGCAATGAGAATGCGGTCGGGAGCCGATCAATTAAGACAGACGGGGCATCGTTTGACAGGGTGGGAAAGTTTAGATTGACGCTGCACTTTCTTTGCTTCGTTCCGTAGTCTTGGCTATATTTTTGCCGAATGCATGTTAATTTTGCGGGATTTGCGGTCGGCCACAGTCGGCAAATTTAAAATGCGCAAATAATACTGTTTAGACTGAAAATTGACAAATCCGCAAAAAAACCTGCCGCCAAATTTTCCTGGGTTACAGTATATATTTTCATGGATTTCTAAATTCGAAGTACAGTTGAACCTCTCTATCATGGACACCTTTGAGACCAACAAATGAAGTCCTTAATGGAGAGGTGTCATGATAACATGTACTTGGGTCATTCTCAATGGAAAGGACCAATTAATACTGTTCGCCAAATTTTCCTGGGTTACAGTATATATTTTCATGGATTTCTAAATTCGAAGTACAGTTGAACCTCTCTATCATGGACACCTTTGAGACCAACAAATGAAGTCCTTAATGGAGAGGTGTCATGATAACATGTACTTGGGTCATTCTCAATGGAAAGGACCAATTAATAATGTTCGCAGAGACGGACGACGACGGACGCCACGGTATCATTGTATAACCTCCCCGGAAGTGAGCTAAAGAGCAGATTTGCGTCCATGACCCGAATCAACCCAAATGTCAATATTTGAGGTGTGTTCACGGAACGCCAGGCGGCCATCTTGAAAATTAAACAAAGCCCTATTATTCCGAAACTTATGATCTGGTTGCAACCAAACTTTATGTGATTATGTATCTATGTACTTTTATCAATATCCCTAAGTTTCAGTTTAATCCCATGACAAATATGGCCGCCAGGCCGCCATCTTGAAAATCCAACGAAGTCCTGTTGAACAGATGTCAACGAATTTCCATGTGACATGTACACTCTTCAATAACCCCGAAATTCAGTCAACTTTATGACCAAAATGCTATTCTTAGATGGTACCGGTAATTTTCTTTTGTGCCACTGAGCCGAGAATAATAATATTATTCAATGAAATCAAAACGGGCGAAACTAGCCAGAAACTGTTCTCCTCATATTCACTGCAAATGACATGCATTACAATACCCGAGGTGAGCACAATGTCCCTGGACCACTTCATTGCATTTGGTACAAATTCGGCCTGAATTTCAAAGGTTTGGTAAATAACCCTGTTCTTATGAAATTCCCATTTGGTGACACTTGCATTGTTTTTGGTGCATACCGTACATGGCATATTGTCTGTCAAAATGTTGAGTGTGGTGAAACAAGGGAAAATGCCACCAGTCTCTGAATCTGCAGCCATTGGAGCCCAGATCCTCCTTCATTTCATAGATGGCACCTTTGGTGCTCTGGTTGAGTCTGTGTCTCCCCCTTTTCCAACTTTTTGTATCTGCCACTGAGATGAGCCCCTTCTGCCCGGAGCTCTCATGTTTTGAGAAGCCATACGGAAAAATTCATCGATGAGCTCCCAATTTGCTGTCATTCGATTTTAAAACGCCCACTCGCATTTGGTATATGTTTTACACTATGTTCAAAATGCTGTTTATTCGACTACTTGTCGGACGTGGTCGCAGCTCCATGGCGTCGTAGAATCAGGGAATTTCATTGTTGTTGCCTGAATAGGCGACGAATTGCATTAGGGGATCCTTGCCTTAGCTGAATGCCAACAAGGTTTTCAAACAGATGCACAATTTACCTTAAAGGGACAATATAGGCAGCAGCTGGGCAGGCAAGATAAAGTAAGCCGCCTATAGGGGTCTCTCACATCTCACAGTAGGTTGAAGTGATTCACGTGTATACTAGTCACTTGAAGATGGCCGAATTAGCCCCTCTCCTCCTGCCTGTAGTCCCCCTTTAATATAAATAAGTCCTGTGTTCGATGTGTTTTCTGGTTTTCTGGGTCAAATGTCACCATGAGTGAACTGCTCATATTTGACTATTGTAAAATAGCTCAGGAGCCCTCTACTCGGATCAGGAGCCTTCTTGACCTATTATCGTGACTGTACTGCCGCGTTGCTTAAGTACTGTAAAATAGGTCAGGAGCCAAGTTAACCTTTTAACACTACTTCTGCAGTGATATGTTCCAATTTGAAGGCAGGCGTCGACACATTGAAGAAATAGTTACAGCTCCAGACTAATTTACGGTAGAGAGACCATGAGAGCTGCTGTAGAGAGGAGACACCCCTAGCATAGTGGAACTGTAATTTCTAGGCGAGTTCAACTGTTGCACTACTGACTGGAGAAACCTAAATACCCAGAAGGGAGTCCAACACATAGACAGCAGACTGTTGGAAGTCATATTAGAGTGCACCTTGAGTCAGCATGTGGATAAACCAACACATATTAGGCATGGTCAAGCAATGAACATCTTAGACTTGGTACTATCAAGACTCGGAAACTCGACGATATCGGAAGTGAAACACGACAAACCGCTTAAAGGCGGTTTTCATAATGTACTTGAGTTCTCTCTTGAATTTAAGTCCGCAGGTAATCAGAATTAAGTTGATAGGACGACAAAATTGTACGATTTAAGGCTAATTATACTGTTATGAGAAATGAATTAGAAGGATTAGACTGGTCTGCACTACTGAAGGATAAGAAGACAGAAGAACAATGGAAACAGATCAATGACAAGTTAACACATCTGTCAGACAGGTATGTACCAAATAAAACAAACGCACGTAAGAACTTTAAGCCGCTGGGGTGTAACAAAGAAGCACTAGACAGGGTAAAAGCTGAGCGAGCGGCTTACAAGAGGGACATGGCGACCAAAGAGGGTGAGGACTCCCAATTCTATGTTACAGAGAGAAATGCAGCAAGGAGAGATCTCATCGCGAATAGACTTAATAGACAAGAACCAATATGGATTCATGGCAGGAAAGAGCTGTGCTACCAACCTGATTGACTGTATGGAGGATTGGAGGCAAGCGTTAGACTTAGGTCAGTGTGTTGATGTCATATACTTGGACCTAAGAAAGGCATTCGACTCGGTCCCGCACCAGAGGCTCTGCAGGAAGCTTGATCTACTAGGAATCGGGGGTCAATCTTTAGCATGGATAAAGGATTTTCTTAAGGCCCGAACTCAAGTTGTGGCAGTCGATGGTAGTATGTCCAAAGCATCACCTGTGACAAGTGGCGTCCCACAAGGGAGTGTCCTTGGGCCAATACTATTCGCATGTTACATCAATGACATAACTGACCATATTGAAAACTGCCTGAGGTTATTTGCTGACGATAGTAAACTTTATAGGATTATCTCATCCATTGAGGATTGCCAGAGCCTCCAGAGGGATATTGATATGTTAGTGAGTTGGTCTAGGAAGTGGCAGCTAGATTTCAATGCTAAGAAATGTGCGGTGCTTAGAACTGGCAAAGGTCACCCATATTTTGTTTGTAGAATGAAATTACCAACAGGGGATAGGGTAGTTTTTAGAGAAAAAAGAAGACGAGAAGGACTTGGGAGTCATAATATCAAATGGCCTAAAACCTACCAAACATATCGAGGCAGTACCAGCAGAACTCTGCGACTAGGGCACTCTCTACTGTGAAGAGACCTCTGACCTTTTCTGTATCAACACAAGGTGTCACTCTGTACAAAGCCGTGGTCAGGCCATTACTTGAATATGCCAATACACCTTGGACTCGTAGTAGAATCCAAGATATTGAAAAGTTGGAGAAAGTGCAACGTAGCTAGGGCCACGAAAATGATATGCAGAGGATCCGGTACCTAGAGAAACTATGAGGAGAGGCTCAGACTCCTAAAAATGTGGACACTAACGCACCGCAGGAGGAGAGGGAACATGATAGAAGTGTTTCAATACTTAAAATCCAGTAGTCAGACCTATAACAGCCTATCCGGTAACATCCTATCCTAACACCGGTAGCCAATGTGACATTCTTATGAAAATGGACAATCAGGAAGTCTGCTTGCTAGTCTTGCTAGATCTAAGTGCCGCGTTTGATACGGTTGATGTAGACATATTGCTTCAAACCATGGAGACAGATTTTGGCGTCACTGGCCTTTGCCTTCAGTGGCTGAAGTCTTATCTCTCTAATAGAGAGCAGTGTGTCGTCATCAATGGTAGCAAATCTAAGCATTTTTCACTCCATTGTGGTGTTCCACAGGGCAGTTGCCTTGGACCCATTCTCTTTTTGTTCTATATGTCAAGGCTTTATCACATCATTTCACGTCACTTGCCAGATGCACATGGCTATTCAGACGACAATCAGCTCTATATGTCTTTCCGTTCGTTGGCATCTACTAACCAGCAGAGAGCTGTGTGCGAAACGGAAGCATGTGTAGCTGATGTCCGTGCGTGGATGATCGAGAACGAGCTCCTCATCAATGATCTTCAGACAGAGTTCATTTTTATCGGTTCTAGACAAATGCTCCAGAAGGTAGATATGGGTCCAATCAGAGTGGGGGAGGCCTCAATTTCACCTGTCGAATCGGTACGAAACCATGGTGTTTACTTTGACAAAAACATGTCTATGGAAACCCATGTTGGTAGGGTCTGCTCCAAGGCTTTCCTGGGTCTTTATAAGATCCGCCAAATTCGACGGTTCCTCAGTCCTGAGTCAACCACCACTCTTGTTCATGCCTTTGTCACTTCTCATATTGATTATTGTAATTCCCTTCCATATGGCATTTCTACACATCAACTCTCCAGACTGCAGCGTGCACTTAATGCTGCAGCTCGCGTTGTGTGTCTGGTGCCGCGGTTTGATCGTATCACACCGGTTCTCATGCGACTCCATTGGCTTCCTGTTAAATACAGGATTGTTTTCAAAGTGCTTTTATTTACATATAAGGCAATACATGGAGTCGCACCTGCGTACCTGTGTGATATGGTCAGACTGAGGCACCATTCCACCTACCATCTCCGCTCTGTTATTGCTCCAACTTTGGTGGTCCCTCGCACTAAGTGCAAAACCTTTGGTGACCGTTCTTTTTACAAGTCATCACCGGTTCTATGGAACCAGCTACCTTCCAACATCAGGCTTGCTGGTTCCATAGACATTTTCAAAACTCTCCTGAAACAGCACCTTTTCAGGGAATGTTTTGCTTTGTAAAGCGCCTGAGAATTTAAGTTTTTCTTTTAATTCAGGCGCTATAGAAATTCTTATATTCATTCATTCATTCAATGGAAGAACGAGAGGCCATCCCTTCAAACTTGAAAAGTTGCGATCGTCTGTAAATGAAACGGCCAGGGGCCATTGTGCTCACCGTCTAGATATTTGGTGGTTAGGAATTCATCCTGGTTAAGAAACATTGTATAGTGTATAGGTCAAACCAAAATCGGTAAGATGTGTGATGTGTTTAGAGAAGTTTCAGAAAAACCATGAAAAAAGTAACACAAACGCAACAAAGAAAAAAATCATAGATTCTATGTATGTTGACTTATTATCTAATTCAAAACGTAATATGTATAAGCTTTATAGAATACGTATACAGGGTGATCCAGAAAAAACGCAACCGGATACTTCCACTACCAGGGGATTAAAACCATTGATATATACCAGTAGCTGGGGTTTTCTAGAAGAAGAATGATACCAAGATCGCCCGATTCTGTTCAGTAGATTTTGGTGAAGAGACTTTTTGTGAAGCATTTAATCTATACCTACTTACCGAGTTCAATTTACCGGAACAGTTTGATTATTTCTATGCGGGAATGAACCCTGACTTTGCTTGACAAAAATGTTTCTACAATAAAAGCTATTGAACAGAATCGGGCGATCTTCGTAGACTGAAGAATTCATTGCCACTTTTTGCTCTGATGAGAAATGCCCTTTATTTCGTCACTCAAACCGAGGCTAATGAGCTTTTTTGGGTAAGTCACTCCCATTCCTCTTCTAGAATGATTCCCAAGTACCCGGTTGCGTTTTTTCTGGACCATCCTTTATAAACAGTGTATTTCCAAATGAAGGGAAACCGAGATTAATTTGTTATTTTCTTGGACATGGCTGAATATTTTTGAAATTGGCAAGCACCATTTATTACCTAATGGTGTCCTCTTTCTTATGACACCAAAAAATCCAATTTACTGTCGCAGATAACTGAGCACGAGGCAGTTCAATCAACCATGTCAGAACTGGCCTTGCACCAGATACTCCGACAAAGAAGAAAGACCAGTGTGTCCTCAGCAAAATTTTTATTAAATGGTTTAACATCTGGGTGCTTATTCCTGTCTCAACCTAACACCAGTGTCCCTGGACACGCCCCTCAATCCTTTCAACACAAACTAAGGTTCTGGTTATAATTGCTCTCAATGCATTTCTGATTACGTCTCTCTATTAAGTGGTTCGTAATTACTTGTGGTCCAGTTCAATATAAATCAATAGACTTGACCCCCCCCCCCCCACCCCGATAAACTTGACCTTGCCAACATATTTGATCGCATGCCATCATGAATTAACATCTATAATATTTGACGAATCGTCTTCAACACTTATATCAAATTTGACGGGTTCCACAGGTGAACTATTTGACAGATTGTGCTCCTTTTCAGAGTCCTTGTCCGATCCCCCACTCTGTAAAAACACATCTGACCCCGCCCGCTTTAACTCTGCTTCCAACTCTTTTGAGTTAACCCCCTCCTCTGCATCACAATATTTAGTCTTAATCGCAGGTTCACTCCTACTGCGCTGCTTCTTCCCCTCGCCAACCCCAGGTATCACTATTTTCAATTCCTGTACAGGAATATTTGGAACGCTCTCCGAACGCTTATTCCTCTGTTTTTCTTTCTTAGCAAGCTGCTTCTCATTGTAAGGTTTTTTCAGATTTTCACGTCTCAGCTCGGAACGATTGCATAATCCTGCGTCAACCTCGTCATAGCCTTCTCCATCCTCTAGGGACGAGGCTCCGGAATTTTCTTCCTCCTCTAGTAGAGCCCCCAAAACTTTAGAATCGCATTTCGCCTTATTTACAGAATCACCGATATTTTTTGACATCTCTATACTTGGCATGATTCTAAATTTGGTTCAGTCTTCAGTCCTTAGTCCAGTCTTTGTATTCGATAGTCCAGTCTTTTATTTGGTTTAATGTTTCCTCAGCAGAGTCAAATATAATTTTGGCCACACAATTTACTCCTTCCAATTTTGAACCAAAACTATGACTAAGTAGGATTTGCTAGGATGTCAGTCTTTCACTTGTTTCGTTCGATTTTAAGTTCAGAGATGATATTAGATTCCTAGAAGGCCAGTTTTTCAGTTTGGTTAAGGTTTCCTCAACTTGCTTGTGTTTTTTCTTTCCACTGCTGAAGATAGTGGTGAACTTTGGTATAAGGTACTCCCACAGGATCCCCTCCACAAAATAGATCTGAAAAGAAGGCAAGCTATTTAGGGAGCATATCATTTATTATTTTGGAGCCAAAAAGCAAACCCTGTTTGTCTTGGGGAACCATTTGTTTGTCTCCTTTATATTTTTTGACATCGATTAAAAAAATCTTACCAGAAGTTCAAGAAGCTAGAGATTATGGACTATCGGGCTATTTGTCCCGTCTCATACCCAGGACAACGAAGTTCAACAATTGTTCACTCCGGCCTGCTGCTTCACCTCTATTAAACCCCTATCACCCCCCCCCCCCCCGCAGGCTGACCAGCACCAGACAAGGGCTTGAGGGTAACTGGCGTTATCCCCCCCCCCCGACACAAGCACCCAAGTAGCCTCAACTACTATGACATAGGCCTTATCGGTTGCGCATCATTTACGACTCCCACTCCGACCTCAACTTTAAGACTAAATTGCAGCCATCTACTAACAGCTTCAGTTCAACTGAACTGACAACGTGTACCAGCACAATAATATTTTCATTTCAGGATCAGATCTGTCGCTGTGCATCGGACGGAAATAATGAAGACCTATAAATTCCAAGTCATGAAGATGACCCACGACTTCCATAACAATTTCGTTACCACTCTTATGCATAGGTCCGATTGGGAATATAAAGCGTTATGAAGAGTCGGATAGATGCGCAACCTCTGTATCTAACTCACCTCCCAGACGACAGTCAAGAGCAGGGTCGCCAGCGAGACAAGGAAGACCAGGACTTGGAAATACAGGCTTGGGAACAACTTCAGCTGAAATGATAAAACAGAACATTCCAACAATCATAGCAGAGATGTTGTAATCCTTCCATCCAACAATAGAGGGTAGAGGCCATTTCAGGAGAAAATGGCACTCCATTCATGAGAAAATGGCACTCCATTTCACGGAAAAATTGCACTCCAGTTCACGAGAAAGTGGCACTTCAAAAGAAAGAAGCCTAAAGTCGGTAGGGAAAAGTTATCAGTACATGTATTTCGCTTCAAATGGCTCGTTCTCGGTAGTTGTCAATTCTGGCAAAGGAAGTGTTTTAAAGATATTCGAACTTTGTAAACATAGATGAAATAGCATATTTTGTTCAACTGCATGCTGCATTTTCTGTGTAAAATCATTAAAAATCTGAGTGCCATCTTCTCATGGAAAAGACTGTAGGATAAATTTCATGCCAGCAATGGAGATTCGGATGGTTTTGCAATCAGAAAGATTATATATGGATAATCCGAGGTTATGTGGATAAACAGAGGTTATATGGATAAACAGCTGTTATATGATACAGAAACAGAGGTTATATGCATAAACAGCTGTACAGAAACAGAGGTTAAATGGATAAACAGCTGTTATATGATACAGAAACAGTGGTTATATGGATAAACAGCTGTTGTATGATACAGAAACAGAGGTTATATTGCAATTATTTTTGCAAATCTATTTTTTTGATTTGCAGAAATTACACAAACCTCCTGGAAGCCACCAAGAGTTTGTGAAATCGCAAAGAGATAGGTTTTTCACAATAATCAATTAGTTTATAGAGATTTTTAACAAATCGCCAAAATGAATACTGTAAACAACAGTAACTGCTGAAGATACTGTAAATTCAGTAGTTTACAATATGACCGTTGTGGTTTATTCATCCTATTGTAAATCTCTCGATAATTATTGTGGTCATGAAATTATCTTGCAATCATCCTAATAGACATATGGTAATGTAATATGATGGCAATCATCCAAGAAATAATGCAAGTAATATGCTTCCTATATCTTATATCATGCATCCTGAGATAAGGCCTTTTTACTCCTACGTCATCAAATATCGACAGGCGGCATATATATAAAAGCACTGGTTATGAGAGGATGTATATCATGCTGCCTAGGCCTATTGGCTCTACTACAATGCTAATACTACGAAAGCCCAGAAGGCTCATTCCAAATTCCAAATTCCAAATGCGAAATTCCAAATTCAAATCAAAATGAACTGATGACAAAATGGATGAACAGCTGACGTTTGTTTAGCGCCGTCCTTTGATAATGGATATGATACGTAAAAAACATTATCTCTAAAATTATTCTATGAAAAATACTTTGGTAAATATAAGTACACTTAAATAAGAAAATTATTAACAAGCAATAACCATGCACTCATCTCCATATAATACGATTTTGATATAAGCTATAAGGACGGTTAGAAATTAACGGATTTTAGGGGGGGGGGGCAGAGACACGCTAGATTGGGTGTTACCTGGCCTCCGTCCGTCCATACCACAGCGCCTCAGTCGGTAACCAGCGGTACCAGGCTGAGGTCACGTGATTATGTCGAATTTGGAATTTGGAATTTCGCATTTCGAATTTGGAATTTGGAATTTCGCATTTCGAATTTGGAATGAGTGTTTATCCAGCCCAGGCATCAGATAGATAGGTAATTAGCACTGATAAGATGTGTAAAATTACATTTCATCTAAATCAAGATTTGTTTTTTACATTGAGGGGATGCACATTGGCTATCTGATGAGAGTAAGTCTGAATTTGAAATTTAGGATTTGGAATTTCGCATTTGGAATTTGGGGAATTTCGCATTTGGAATTTGGAATTTGGAATGAGCCTTCTGGGCTTTCGTATAATACAGTAAAGCGCTGCACAATGGAATAATGTTAGTCGTTGCTCCCTAAAATGGAGCCAGAAGAACATGACAATATTCTCGTGATCAAAGTCAATAGAACAGCTTAACGGGCAACTATTTGTTGGAAAATCTCATGTGACGTGATCACCTAATTTGTCATGATAAAAGCATTTTCACTCTGCCCCCAAAATGTTGTTACGAAAGACAGCTTTATGGATTTGGCTTGTGGCCTGATAGGCCATTTCCGGGCCCATTTCCAACCACAAAATGATTGTGTGCCAAGATGCTATTCATACAATGTATGTGGCTCTTTTGTTACGTAAGTTTGTGATTAGAGGGTTGGAATAAGTGATTTATAAGGAGTCTAAATTGAAATAAGGACTTCTGTGTATGGTGACAGAGACCAATATTATTTAGCCGAAAATAGAGTCGGGTCTAAAATTGGTGTAAGGGTGTGTGACATGAACACGAAATGCAATCAGAAGGTAGGTTACAGACCTAACATCCACTAACATGATTTAATAGGATGTTAGGAATTTCTTACCTGTTTACCAGCTGATACGGTTGGATTTGCGCCAATTCAGATGCAAGTCGGGCGTGATTTGAATAGTGGCTGCAGTATATGAGAGGTAGTATTCATTTGCATATACTTGCTACTGTAGCCCTATGCAACTTTGAGCAACAAGTCTATTGTCAGATATTACGTAAATCTAACCAGATATGGCCAGATATGGATAAAATTAGATGCTACATGAGATATTACGTAAATCTAACCAGATATGGCCAGATATGGATAAAATTAGATGCTACATGAGGTGTTTAGCTGTGTGGAGTTTATGAATAGAATGTCTGATCAGGCAAACATTGATGCTCGGGCAGATCAGCAGGTATAGGCGGATGAATACTGCCTACTGCTATACAGAGCTACATAGACTAATTACAAAATGAAACAAGAATTACGAAATGAAACAATATCTGATTATGTGTGTAGAAGATGCCCATGTGTCTAAACTGATATGAGGCCCAACTGGCAAATAGTGTACGGCTACAGAGCCCAAAGGCCAATGATATTAGGCCTGAAATAGAGTCGGGTCATAAACAAGAAACGCTATCAGTCGGCTATGCCTAGCATCCACTGACATGATGAAATAGGCCCTACCAACTTACCTTTGTATCAGCTGACACGAGTAGCGGCCAGCTAGCACAATAAGACCAGTTCTCCCTCAATGCTTGTTACAACTACTAAACGATATCTGCTATTTATGTAGAAGACAGCTGATGTCATCTCGTCGGTCTATGTCATCCTAGGCCTACATGAATATCTAGGCCATCATAATGTGTGGAACCTAATTAGAGTTGATTATTTATGTCAATTGATTTTGTAGTAGGCCGAGGCTTCGCTTTTATATTGTCCGTTTTTGGGAATGTGGTAGTGTGACGTAGCACTGCTTCTTTTCCCCCATACGTAGTTTTTCTTGGAAAGATGTGGGCTCTGACTGGGCTTCCAGTCGGTTGGTAATCAAACGACACCATGAGGTCTCTAGGCGTTTGGTATGAGAAACCATCACTTGCCAACCACTGCATGGGCAGTACGCCTAATCAAGCTTGATTGTGAAGCCACCTGGTATTGTGACACATGTACCGGGACTTATAGGTAGGCTACTGTGAAACAACTGGGTATTAGGATAGGTACGAGACAAGACCACAATTGATTTTTTAAGCCTTTTAGCAGTTAAATTGTCAATGTTTGACCGCGACGCATCAAATACTGCGTGGGGTTGTGAATCTGAAATTTAGATTATGTTATTCCGGACAGTCGGGCAAGTAAATGGTGAAAAATAAACTGGTAGTTGACCACGGAAATTTTTTGATAATCGACAAATTAGACAGACTTTGATATTTCCACTCTTTTCAGCCAACTGGCAGAAAAAAACTCAAAACACGCCCCCTATTACCCAATTAGCAAAATTCGAAATTACTTTTTTCATCAAATAATTTCTTTATATCTGTAGACTTGCCACAACAAATATTTTTTCAATACCTCTCCAAATATGTACTTGAGAGTTAAAAACATGCACTCGTCTAATTGATAGGCCTCGACCCTCCAACCTATGAATATTCATTAGTGGTCTTGTCTCGTACCGGGACATATAGGTACTGGGAAACAAAGGTACTGGGAAACAAAGGTACTGGGACACATACCTGGGTATTGGGACACATGTACCAGGACACATAGGTGCTGAAAAACACAGGTACCGGGTACTGGGACACTTGAGCACCGGGGAACATAGGTACTGGGAATCATAGGTACTTGAGCACATGATAACCTGGATATTAAGACACGGGTACCGGGAGACATACATGTAGATACTGGGAAACATAGGTATGACCCCTCTTTGAACTATTGACGGTCATAGCCTCTGTAAAGCCATCAGGGACCTTTTCTACTTCTACACCAGATTGGCTAGCTAAAAGCCGTTGCAAAAAGTAAATAATGGTCACCTATCTATTCCCATCCTCGAATACCAGAGTCAGTCCTATGCTCCTCACCTCGCATGCGTCGTTAGTGCGTCGTTAGTGCGTCGTTAGTGCCAGGATGATTTATTCTTGAAATGAAGCGATAATGAATCCACGTGTGTCTACGTCCGTTTCGGGAAGTTGTTTTAAGGTTTCCCTGCTTCCAATGTATACATATCAGAATCGATGTACCTGAGCATAGCTAAAACCTGGTACTTGCTCTGGCTAAGACTCATCCAGTTACTCCGCAGCTTGCAGTCTGAGTTCAGCAAACTCCTTGCACAGTGATAGTAGTGTGATGAAGCAGCCCAACATGGTTGAATATTATCGCTGCTTTGGAGAAATGGAGCTCAGGTAGCTCCATGTGTCTCCGACAGAATAACTGTAAAATCGGCTAAGAGCAGTTCGAAATCGCAAGAGAGAATTTGATAGAGAGGTAGGCTGACGTCATGAACGTGCTTTCAATTTCTGAGCAAAGGCGCTACAACCCTGATGGTCCCTGGCCAACTTTAGAGCGTTCTTCTAGTGGCGCGAACGTCTTGACAACATTGTGCGCACCACACCCAAGACACCTGCTGTCATCACACAACATCGTCCAAGAATGTTGCACACATGCAACTGTCAAATCAATATACAATGTACATTATGTACATGTATTTATATACATAATTAATGCATAGTGATGAAATAAAGAATTAGCCCACCGTCTACTGAAAAGTAGCCTCATCTTACAGTGGGGCATAAAATCCAGACCGCCTCCTATAATTTGAAACTATTCAGACGGTCACAGCGTGAGCCCAATATGGCGGGGGAGGTACATGTAGTATGAAAGATCCTAGTTTCCTCATGAACAACCTCATCGCCGGACTTCGTCCAGTCCGTGTGTATCCAGGTTTCGCGGCAGCGAGAGTGCGGTAAGGATCCCAGACCAGTCTGGATGTTGACAGCCAAGAGCGGTGCAACCTGCTGCAGGTCAAACATTTCTTCCAACATCATTTTAGTGCACTCGCCAAATCAGGACATGGTACGTAGTTTGCCTCATCTGATGAAAGCAATAATTCCCTTACCGATGACTCGAGCTGCCTCATCAATCCAGTAAAGCTTTCATTGTCTAAACTGACTCCCGAGGCAGTCGTGAGTGGAAGGAAGAGGCCTTACCATTGCACCAGGAGTGTAAAATCGTTAACCACACCACTTGCAGGCATTTGAGCCCAGTCGAGAATTCATTTCTGTATGAAAGTTACTGGGTTTAAGGCCCATGATAAAGGATTTACGTCACCTACCGTTGATGCGCCCCTGGCTGTGTCGGCCTTCAGCCACCTGTTGTTGGTGTATATAGAGCTCAGGCTGTGTGTAATCTCCGACGTACAGTCCTAGTTTCGCATGAGTGCAATACAATGCAGTGATCAAATCAATATCGAACTCTAGCGGGGACGTCTCATTCTGATTAAACCAGTGACCACGACGACAAAGCAATCTCATTTCTAAAGATAGTCCAACAGTAAGCCCTGTTAGGTTTCAAATCGAGTATTAAGGTGCCCCTTAAAAGACACAAACACTCTAGTTTCGCCTTTATAAGGCCACTGTCGAATGATTTAATATTGTATTAGTGTTCCCAGGGCTCCTACTACAATTGATAATTGAAAGACGGTTATCTGTGTAACACCAGGCCAAGTGTTGATGAAGAATGACCCCATCTAGCATAAAAAGAGGCAACGCAATGTCTGCTGACAAGGCTGATGCAGGATCAGTTAACCGGTATACCTGAACCTCGACTAACCTTACAAACCTTGTATGTGATATTTACCTGTGACCCGCTTGATAATTAACCTTATCTCATTGACATTGCCATAACTCACTGATATAACTGGAGATACAATGTATATATGATAAACCACTAATATTGGATGAAATATATACATGTGCTCAGTGTCATTGAAGTATACGTCTGTTTTCTGGACGTGACAGCAACATCACTTGGATTTTGGCGGAACGGAATGGAACAGGGCATTTTTTGTCAAAATCGGTCATCGCTTAAATTTGACCTATGAGAATTTTTTAAAGCTAACTTTGAAAAAAAATGTACAATAACGATTATAATATATACAGTACCTACTTGTATAATTGTGACCCGCCATGACGAAACAAGTCGTATGTCGCTCCGAGCTTGACAGGTTCAGACGGACTGGTTGTTCATTTCACTGTTTTCTGCCTTTTGTGACATCCGAGTACATCAATTTCTTCTATTATGTCCTGGTGTCATTGTAGGCTCATCTTCTGTGCGACATGCGACTCATTTTGTCGTGGTGGGTCAAAATTTGCCGTGGCAGGTAGGCCTAGTAATTTTTCTAAGTCCATATTACGGTTTATGCAGTAGGAGTGATGGTACCCAGAGAAACAGCCTATAATAACAACACGAGATGATCAGGTATGTATCTTATAAACATGATAAATTCAAAGTGCAAAATGAAAATGAAAATAAATTTCCTTTCGACATCATGTATACCTACCCACCTACATTCATGGGAAAAAGTTTCAACCTTATGCGCTCAAAAATTTGTACATTATGCATTAGGATAAGTTTCGACAATATGCGTTGATTTCGACATTATCGGTAGTTTTGGACATAGAAATGATGAAAGTTTGGAGTTTTATATATAAAGCTGTTAGTGTCGCGCCAATTTATCAATAAATCTGTTGTGCCTAATAATATCAATATACCATTTGAAAATTTGCCTGTACGAAAATACCGTATCACTGGTAATATTTGGACACTGCATTATTTGACACAGAAGTTAAAGGCCATAACTCCAGGTATTTTGCCATTTCCTGCTGTAAGGCGATTTCAAAAGTGCACCTAACAATTTATATAATACAGAAAACCCCATGCAATTTGCTCCATCCATTTTGAAGATATAGCCTCTCAGGTGTTTGACAACTGGATCACCTGATCAGGCTAGCAACTGGCTTGTTAGAGCCAGGCGGCGGGTTCACCAAAGTTGTGATGTAGATCAGGCTATTGCCCTATTTGGGAGGACACGTATAAATTAATGCTCCTAAAATTGATATATGAAGCCTGTTTTTCATTGCCATTTTTAATGTTCAAGTATGAAAGCATACTTTTGCCCATGATAAATGAGTTTATTGTATTCCAAAAAATATTTTAATTAAATATTTTATTTTTTGGGAAAACCAGTTATATTTATTTTAGAAGTCAAATCTCACATCTAGAAAGTGTTATTTGAGCTAATTCATGAAGTGGGGAAACAAAATCAATGCCAAAAAAAACATAGACCCCACAAATATGGTCCAATTAGGTTTTCTAGACAATTTAGGCAAATTTATAGAACTTAATTAAATTTTCAAATTCGATTCTTTTTACAGAAAATTGCATCAAATACATCAATTTATACAATCCTTAAACTATCATAATGTATTTCTAATTCAAAGCTTCGATATACCTTGTAATAAAGTAAGGTAATACAGACAAATTTATACTATTTATAGTAAGAAATCCAACATCAGCCTGATCTATGTCAGTAAACCTGCCGCCTGATTTCACTTAGAAACCTAACCAAGGCTGTTAAATAACATGTAAAACAAAACAGTTAATTTACTGCAATCTGGACAGGCGCTTCAATTTTGATCAAACTTGACGCAAGGACCCAACGCGCCGCGTAGTAGCAAAATATTGAAGCTGGCGAAACATTTATAACTGGGCACCGTGGCCTTGTCATGGCCTTATAGCGCGATTGTGGGGTTGTAACTATTTTGCTGTATATTGTCACGAGGAAAGAAAAACATGCGACCTAACGCCGACCTATTGATGTAACGTGATAATTAGAAGGTATATAGTTCAGGAAATGTTAATAAATAATCATTCCATGTAGTCTTTTGAGCGCATTTTTAATTGTAAAAAATATATGCCTCCGTCACAGAGTCTCTGCAATGGTCATTTTTATCACAGTAGTCTCGCGCAGCCAGAAGTTCTTTACTTATTAGTCTGGTGCATGCCAGATTTTCTTCGTACGAGACGTTTTCCCGCACGATGTATGTGGGCAGAAGCAACACTGCGCAAGATGCTATTGAGCATACCTTCCTCATTGAGTTTTCCCAGAATGGTCCATATCGCGCGAAGCTCGGGACGCGTGGTTATTCTGTTGTAGGGTAGGTATCCCCCCCTCCAACTTCCACCCATACAAAAGTAAGCAATTTGTGGGAATGGAACAATGCCCTCACTGTGTATGGAGTCATAAGGATTTAAAGACATTATTGATTAGTTTACTTGCAAGTTATTTACATGTACAGACTTCATTGGATTATTCATTCACGTCTTCTTCTAATAAACATCTGTGCCTCAACAATAACAAAATTACCTCTTTTTCAATGCTTTCACCATTCAACACTTATTCTGGTCACATTTTCGCATTGCTACAATGAAAGACCTAATACTGAAACCCTCCCACTCAGAAACCACAAACGCCCACCCCTTCCTGCTACCTTAATACTTCTGAATTTAATGTGGAGCTTTAAGTCCAGTCTATGAGGATTTGTACAGTCCTACCAGAAAGTAAATATCCACCGTTTTTAAAAAAAATATCCTATTTCATCTCTGTGATATTTAAAAAAACGGTGGACATTTACTTTCTGGTAGGACTGTACATGTCATGCAATCATAAAAGCAGGAGTCATGGCCTTTAATTTTGACATAAATCTAATATTCTCAACCTATCTTAAGCAAAATTTAGAACGGTGTAAAGAAAGTTCAGGACTTATTATTCGCTAAATCTCATTGCCATAGACTGGATATGTTAGTATTTATTAACCCTTAAATTTATCAATCCGATATATTGTCATTTAGACAGGTAAGAGACTAGCAAATAGGTCTTCAGCAAATAATTGTAGGCTAAATATATATATTGCACGTTGCACCTTTGTTGAGTGTACGAAATCATGTACGAATAGAGAACGAATAAAGAATACACCTTAAACTTTAAGTACGGTATATTTACCGGAGGGAGGTGGTGCATTGGTAAAAGTGTGTAAGTTTTTAGCAATATCTATCGTTCCGTCCGACACGAAAGTAACAACTTTCTGCTGGCGGGCTCTATTGGGTTAAAGCATCGATGTTTCTTATACTGTATAATGTAGAACCCCTCAAAAGCTGGACCAGACACGATTTACAAAGAATTCGGGTATAAACAGATTTGTCACAATTATTCAATGAAGTATAAAAACAAAGGTGTCGGACGGAATCCACTTTTTTAAACTCACCCAAAATACCATTAGCCATTTTGTAACCAACATGGAAATTGAATTGGCTGCAATTGTTAAGATTTGCAACAGTAATCTGCCTCGCTCTTGGGCGGCTCTATCAAAATCACATTGCAACGAGGTTGGTTTCGTTCCATAAATTACCACTGGTCCTCACCTTTAGAAATTTGATGACGAACCAGGGCGGATAGATGGCTATGCTGGCTACTATCACAAACATGATCCCCACGGTTAAGCTGTAGATTTCTGCAACGAAAAAGAAAGTGACAATATCAAATGTATTTGTCGATTTCAGACGGACATCTTAGAGGACAAGATGGGTGAGAGAATCTGCTCTCTTTAACTAGGGACAACATGGGCGTGGGATTTAGGTGTGACCAGGAGGATAATGTGTCTTGTTGCAACCATGTACGGCCTCATGATGAGTTTTGAAAAGTGTGACGAGGTGTAGTTGCACTGTACCCGAAAGACGCATATAAAGCCTCCTTTCCGAACCAAGCCGACGTACTAGAGGTTTTGGACACGGATTTTTCGAAGTTAAGATAGGCTAACAGTTACATTCCTTTCCAGTGAATTGTTTATTGCAGTTTAAAGACTTCTCAATTGTCTTGTTTTGGAGTAATCACGGCCCCCTTCCGGCCTGCTGGAAGCCCTTTTTGCATGAAAGACCAACATATTTCATGTCAAAGTTGTCCCTTTAAAACACCATGGGGGAGCGACCTACTAAATAGATAAAAGGAACTATTATGCGCATGACGGCTCAGTGGACATTTCCGGTAAATATGGTTTCTCTCACATTCAGCCGGGATATTCAGATGTGGTTCGCCGAATATTTGAGGAAAGCGCATTTTCTCCAAGGAGGAACGCGGAATTGCGTCATTAAATCGACTTATGAGGCACTATTTAATCCCAACCCCAATCTCTTATTGCCAGGGCCCGGTTGTTAGAAAGCATGTTGGCTCTTAACATCATGCTGACATGTCGTTTCATGTACATCAATGCACATGTAACAACATGTCAACATGATGTTATGAGCGGAAATGTTTTCCAACCACCGGGCCCAGGCACTAAGGCTCGGTTGTTCAGGACCAGTCATAGTCACGGCTAACCTGGCGTTTATAATCAACTTCACTGAATGAGATAGGGAGTTTCCGCAAATCTCACGAATTACAAATTACAACGTATTGCTATCCGACAAAGAGACCACAAGATCATTGGTTTCTAAGCTGATCAACATCCGTTACCTGGAGAAGGGTCACTCGGGATCCAAAGTTCTTTCACCTATCCACTGCAATTTTTTTAGACGCAGCGAGTTTTGAATTCGTGGTGACGAACTGGCCGAGTCGTAACGAATTAGTTTACATTGCCACAGCGTCCGTTTTTCAAAAAAACCGGAACTGGACGAAAGTATTAACTTCTGTTACATAACACCAGGTACAGCTGACTACAAAATGGAACGCGAGTTCCTTTGTAATTATAAGTTCGTAATACATATTCGTGAGATTTGCAGAAACTCGGTAAATGTCAAGTTAAAGTAAACGCTGAGGCAGAGAAGGACCTTGTTTTGAACAACTGGGCACAGGCGTCAAGAAGACATCAGTATTTCCCCCTAATTTAACCAGTCATGCAAGGGCGATAACCAAACGGCGAGTTGAGCGACAGCCGCTCCATTCGACTAGATGCCAGGGGATGCCACAGACCTAAATCCAATTTCATGGAGAGAGCTGGAAGAGTCGAATCGGCGGCTGTGAAGGGCTCGTCGAATTGACGCCAACAACGGAATATGATGGAACGAAAATCTGCTTAATTATCGCCAAAATCTTTCCAATTTGAAGCAGTGGTAACGGGCGATGTTGCTGGACCCGACACTAACGAAAATAATGTTCATAGGGCAGCTTTGGCAGGCATTTATCATGTGAACTCTTGAAGAACTGTATATACGAATACTTTGTGCCAAATGACGGATGTATGTCTCTGGCGCCCTCTTCACATTTATCATCATCTCCCACTCGTCCTCTCTTGAGCTGGAAAACTTCTGTTCGACTGTTTAGGCCTGATTGGAAACATAGTATTATGTTTTGTCATAAAGGGTGATTGCCAGCCACAGGCAGTATGGGGATTCATGACCGACTGTCAACTCGCAGATCAAATCAAAAGCAACCTTGACCTCTGATCCCAGCCACCAGGTGGGTGCATACTAATCCTTCCGAATCGTAATGAATATGCATTCACTTACTGTTTTGGAACATATTCTGCCGGTAGGGAGCGCCTTGTGGGAAGGCCATGAGAGCCGCAATGAAGGCCATGCTGAGAGCATTCATTATAAGGGTATTCTCGTGGGAGATTACGTCATCGCTTTCAGGGTCCCAGGGTACGAACCTATAAAAACAGTTCACTGTTTGGAAAGAACTTACTCAAAACAAAAATCAAACACGGCCCTCTTACGGATAACATTTTTCCAAAGATGTCGTCATTGCTGTACGCTGTTTTGGCGTGAATGACCGTAGTGACACCTATCTGCCAATTGTTTAAACTTAGCAAAGCCTACCCGACCCTTGCCTATGGTCTCTCAACACAGGGTGGCCCAAAAAACCCGGAAGACCATACTTTCAACAATCGGAGACCCAAAACATGCAGCAGTACACAGCCAACATTTTGTAAATAAAATAAACATGAATTTTATACAACATTTTTAGCAAGATTTTATATGAAATCAATAAGACATAAATGTTATATAAACTTTTGATATACGTAGATTTCATCTTAAAATAAACATTAACAATTTTATATAAAGTTTCTGATAAACATGTATGATCCATATAGAAGTTTTTAAATAGAAAAGAGCTCTTATTAATTTTGAATAAAATCTATATAATTTTTTTCTATATATATAATTCATAACATATTTTTCATATAGATTTTACATAGCCAAATTTTATATATAGTTTTTATAAAGTTTTTTGGTAAAATTTATATAAAATTAGACTAATATAAATTTCCTACAAGAAAATATTGCGTACATGTGTATCCATGTCAGGGATGGATAATCATAGAGATACCTTGCATCAGTTCAGTACAGTTTTAGCTCCAGAGTCTGTTTTGTGAAGCCAAGTCGGGATTGATTTGAGCCGAAGGAGGAACTGATACAAATTTACTCCCGACTTTGATTAAAGGAAACCTGTCACGAAACGCTCATAAAAATGGAATGTTTTGAACGGCCCGCTTAAAACCTAAGGCGGGTGTAACCTTCCTTTGATAAATCTTAGCAGTTTCGAGTTCCCCTCAGGTAATTGATTATATGAGCTGGGCATCTGGGTAACATTGCATAACGTTGCATGACATTACTGACTCCAGTAATCGAACTGCATACCTGCATGAAGTAATCACCAATTTACTTATTCTTACTACGTTCTGCCAGTGTAAATAAATATTTCGTGCTACGACTGAAACTCTTTAAAACTCCTGAACCGAATCGAGATATCTTGGTCTCGCTGTTTCTTCCACAAACTAGATTCCCCATCATCCAACCTGGTGGTGAAAGTTCGGTCGTCCGATTGTCTTTAGCTACCCACTTAATTCCGTGAATTCTATGTTTGACGTCTCCATGACATTACAACAATGTGATGCCGCCTTAAATATTGTTAAGTTGCTACTTTGCTCTACTTACCACGGTTGCCAATGAAGCCATGTCCATAGCAACGTGAAACTACACACTTGTATGAAAGTGTATGATAGTAGAGACAGCATGGGGGTGAGGGTGAACAAAATCTGTGGTGGTTGCCTAGCGACCAGGCCTTCATAAGCTCCAGTATTCGGGACTAAAACAAAAGTATATTAAAAATAATTAAAGGACATTTATGAATATACTGTGTCGATTCTCTTAAGCCGGTTTAGTCACGTCTGTATTACAGACGCCCCCAACCGGCTATGCAGCGTCGACACAGTATCTCCTTATACAAACTGAAAGGCGTCTTAGTTTAAATTATCATAAAGGAATAAACATAAAGGTAAGGTAACACCAGCAAATATGAGGTAAAATCAATCTTCTAGCTCCAAATGACGATGTTGACTTTCTCCAATGAACGGCTTTTTGGGGGAGGAGGAGGGGATTCGATCCGTTTTGTAGTTTTTACTCATTCCTCAAAGGCATGGAGACAACAATACGGCCAAGTCTTTAGTTTGACACCCTGTATAACTTTATCACTGGCCGTTATACTCACAAGACATGATAGGCAGGATAACTAAGGCAAGATCAGTCCATAGATACTGCTCGTCAGTAAGATCAGATGATATCTGCAAGAGGTCATTATCATATAGGGGTGTCCAAAAAGACGTCACGCTTTTTTACTCTAATTGTTAAGGGAGTGAGCACTGATTAATACACACCCATAACATTACAATAGAGTGTGCTATAGTAACGAGAATAATCTCCCGCAGGACTGGTTTAGCAGTACTCGAGAAGATTTACCTTGTGGGCAAAAACCCAGCGCCCTGTACCTTTTTGCAAGGCTACATCATCTCAAGCTCAGTATTTTTTTTGATTCAGTGCAAATTTATGGCAAAATTACAATGAGAGGTCAATATACGCTATGTCCAACTATCACAACAATACTCTCGTCCAGATAAAATGTTATCCCACAATTCAGAGCACTGTATCTCAAAATTCACCCAATCAAACCTAACGAAAATTCATATGTTTCGTGATCTATATTTCCCACATAGTGAATGTGAATTTTGATAATGCCATGGGTGTGTCTGATCAATTCAATTCAATTCAATTCAATTCAATTCATTTATTCTCCACTCATTTAAAAGTACAGAGAAAAATAACATAAACAATTACAATAGTGGCAGACGTTACAACAGAGTCGATCAAGGGTTGACAGGTAAAGGTTGAGATAGAAGGTTAACTGCATTAAACTGTCAACGGCACGCTGAAAGGAAATTCGCCAGTTTTACAAATATTTTACGTTGGAAGAAAATTTTCAATTTGGTGATGTTTGGTTTAGAGCAAAATGCTTTGCCAGGCAATCTTTTCTAATTTCTGTAACTGCATTGCATTCAGGCAATAAATGATACTCGTCACCTACTCGTGAAATAAAGGAAGTGTCGGTCAAAATGTCAGCATCATTGCCTGAGAGTCAATCACCTATGCAAATTACACTGAGCGTTGAATTAGTGCACCATCCTGCTTTCATACTGTCCTATGCGTCTTCTACCGTGCACCAGCTGATAACAAAAATGTTTCAGACTACGACCTTTGTCTGTCCAAAAATCGTATCAAAATTTCGGTGCTCCAAGACACTTAATTGACAGGTATCACCTTGGACACCTGCAGGACCATTTTTGACATTGCAATTGTTGACAAGGTAATCTTAATTGGCAATTAGCAATTTTCAAATTCAATCACAAATTTCAAATTTTTAACGAACGGCGTAGGCCTTTGAGACGTAACGTGAATTACATTGTCGTCGCAGTAGCAGGCCGCAAGCAAAGCCTCACTCTAGTTCAGTGGGGATTAAAATCGGAATAGCATGATGATTTTTAAATGTATGTGTTATATATTTGGGTGACGGTAATTGTTACTGTAGAATGAAAGGTGACAGGGCAGGCGAACGCTAAATGTGCGCATTGGCAACATTCATCAATGATTAACCCATAAAGTGGAAAAATTCAGTTTAAATACCAAATCCTCCGGAGTCACCTGCTTCAAAAGACTGACTGCGACAAAAAATAAAAATGTTACATGGAATGTTAAGAACGGCCGAGCATGCAATTACATTAACTCCATGACAGTGCATAAATAACTAAGCTAAGGGAGGGGAGGGCACTAGAAGTCACCCAAAATTGTGTTATTCACCATGGCCTTGTTATAGGGTTTTATTTCCGGTGATTGGATTGAATACTCTTTTCAGGACTTTGAATCAGCGCCGCGATTGGCAGAAATTTGAAATAAATGCTTGGATTCTGTATCCCGTTACGCATGCGCAAGAATGAGTAAAGGAGTAGATTCTGCCATGCGCATGCGTAACCAGATATGACTTCTGCCGATTAATAGGGTCACGCTCAACAGGTTTCCCGAAAGTGCGTGATGCCAGGTTGCTCTCTCAATTGTAAATGACACCCATTTCAAAATGCGTTGAAGGCCTTTTTGAAGAATGAGCAATTGGGGCTGTAAACCACTGGAAAGGCCGTGATCTCCTCTTTCTTTGATCCCCTCATTTTTTAAATGAATACAAGTCAGTAATTAGCGCAGAATTCGCTTCAAGCACTTGTGGCCACCCCAAACTGAAAATTTCAGACCCTCAAATCACTAAAACCGCGATTTTTATGAAAGTTTCTTATAGGTAAATTGAAATATACCGGTTTTCACGTGAAGCACCACAGCTAATGCTCGATAAAAACGCGATAAAAATGACTTAGTTAGCCCTTTTTCGAAATATTTTGATTTTTTTTCAGAACGGGAAAAAAAGCACAAAACTGGACAGTGCAACAGCTGACTACCCGGCCGACACACACTCCAATCGAGTGACGCCTACGCTGCCATCATCACGATAATGTGTTCATTCTTTATACCAATCTATTGACCAGGGTACCAGGTTTCAGAAACTCCGCATTACTTGTCCGAACTCGTACAGGTGCTATAGTTCAGTGCTAGATATACTGTGGTTTCACTTTTATAACATAGCGACCTTCATTGATCTGAAGTATAAATTCTCCCAACTTGTAGCGGTAATTCTTTTCATGTATTGCATAGGCCCTCTTATAATGGATAACTGAGGCATTCAGATGACCGTGCACGGTATTCATTCATTCTTAAATCATTATGACACCAGACAAATTGGTTTTAGGTCATTGAAATATGGCAATAGGACACTTTTCCGTCTACGAACATGAACATAGGCCAAGTAGAACTTTATTTTCGTTTGGTTCTGTATTTTATTACATATACTGTACATGTACTTCTGAAAAAATTACTTACAAGGTCAAACATTCCTCCGTTTGCTACCGGAAAAATGAGAAATAAAAACCAATCAATTACTTAAATTCAAATTCATCATCCGTAGCAGGTGGCTCGTCAAAAAACTCTAGATCGTCATCATTTGGCTCTTCTCCCTCTACTTGAACAAAATCATTTAGGCCTACAACTTGTTGTTCACCCGTGAGTCCTGCTACAGCAAATGCATGTTCTGCTGAATGAGGGTCTACCTCATCCCAGGCACGGCTTATGATCTGCAAAAAAATTAACAATGAAATCCGTTGGGATACACCATCATCATCAGTGTTTAAAGACTTTCCACTGTTTCCAATATTTTCTGACCAGCGTCTTAAACGGCCTCATGACTACTAAATCTAATGGCTGCACCAGGGAAGTGCAGCCTGCTGGGATGTAGTCTAATAGGAGGCCATGGTTAATCACTGGGATACTGAATGCTTCACTTAGGTGTGCACGAAATCTGTCCACAATCAACATTTTGGAACCAATAGCATCCTGTAGATCCCCGACATTTGGAAATAGCACACGATCTTGCCAGTCTATTAACACTTCATTGTTCACCCAACCAGTGCGAGAACTGGAAAAAACAGCGTTTTCTGGTAGTTCATTGTTTTCATGCAATGCTCTAATTTGTCGGACAAATCCAGGCTCCCGAAAGGTCACATGCGCTGGAAGTTTTTCCCCATTGCTACCGATTGCTAGGGACACTGAACAGCCAAGCGTGTGGTTGCCCAAAGATGTTTTCACATCGATCTGCCGTGCACCCCTGGCACTGTAAGTGTAGAGAGGGGGAAAGTCTAACTGTACGAATGTCTGATTCATGTTAACCATTTGTTGCACATTGAATTCTCTGACTGAATTTCGCACACGACCAATGAATTCCTGTACACGTTGCGGAGCATCGTCTGGTATCGTAGTCGAGTTCTTTGTCCGTTTTCGATGGGATAATCCTTTGCGTTTTTTGAAATTGTTAACCCACCCATTTGATGCATGGAAATGTGCTCTTTCCGCTCTTGAAGCTTCCAGTTGATTTCGTTCATTTTCAGGGAGTTCTGCCCAATAGTAATCGAATTCTTCGATGCCATAATCATGGATATCAGCAAGCGAGACAGGCAATCCTCTTCCTCTCGTGTTCTGAACTCGTCCTAGGACGCGGTTTTCAACTGTCGGCCACAAACCACCATGGCCCTCTCTCACTCTTCTGCGTTGACCCCGGTTCTGGTCGTCCTGCTCAACAATCCATTCCTCATTATTCAACCAAGTGCGGAACGTCTGGTATGGGATGTGATTATTTCGTGCATACTCTGCCGCATCAAGAACCCTCCCCTGTTGATGTAACCCATGGAAGTCCAGCAGGCGACGGACCTTTTCCGCAATGGAATAACTCTGGCGTCGACGGGGAACACGTTTGTCTGCAAATGCATTTTCTTGATCATTGTTGTCGGGCATACCATTTGCGGCTACATCAGCTTCATCGTCTTCACCTTGATGCATGGCTGTCACCAGGATCAGCAAGGATAAGGCAGCGATTTTCAACATGTTTAGTGTTCTGTGTTAGATGAGTTCTGAGGAACATGTGGTGCCAATGCACCTGCTTTTATCTTGTTTGAATTTTTTGATTATGTAATCATAAAGCGTACATGACAGACGTTTTTTTAGGTTAACTTCACAAGAAGTTCCGCTTCATGCACACGTTGATAAAAACCACCAGTATTACGACTGATTAATGTTGGAATAACTGGACATTTAACATGTTTAAAACAATCAAATAAGGTTATGAGGGGACATCAGCAAAAGTTGAAAAGATGTGGAAATAAACATGTCAGCGGTATGAAACGCATTCCAAAATAGCCTTTGCCTTTGGTAATAAGGTTTCAGAGTAATGAAGAAAGAAGGGTCATGATTGAAATGGATTCACTATGAGGACTATTCAATAATGGGTCAATGTGTACCTCTGCTGGCATTCATTTCATTGCCCTGATGTGATTACACATGTTGTAATGCCTATGAAAACTGATCAGTTGGGAGAATTTATACTTCAGACCAGTCAAGGTCACTATGTTATAAAAGTGAAACCACACTAGTCAGCAGGAAATCCAACATTGTTTAGGATCTATGGTTAGAGGTTGCAAGGCGGATGAATCCACGGAAAATCTTTAAAGCTACATAATAGGCCTTCGCGGGTTGTCATCTTCGCGACTTGACCTAAAGATCACCAAATTCGCGGTATCAAAACACATGCATACTTACAAAGTAGAGAATACAAGTTGCAAAAAAACATTCCCAGAAATACCCGAGCAGGAGTTTGAAGACACCGAAACATGTCACCACCGCACACCGGCCTTCCCTGATCGAGAAAAAAAGAAAGATATTTTACTCAAACCAGCATTCAATCCCATAGGCGGCGCTCCATGCAAGCGACGTAAACATTGGAACAAGGTCATACATGTACCACAAATGACATTATATCGTCGTTGTTTCACGTCATTCGTTCTTTTTTTAGAACAAGGAACATGAAATTATAATGGTTCAAGCGCTGGAATGCATCCCCACGGAAGCCACTAGCTTGCCACCTTGCCAAAGATTGCATGCTTTGCCGCAAACGTTTTATTCCGACGTCAATGCGGAATAGTCCCGGACGGCACATGTAGTGCCTTCTAATTTAGCTACTAAAGATGCCCTCAACCCTTTTCGCTCTTCCTATATATTTGCCTGTTTGTGTTATGAGTTCGCCGTGCCCGACACCAGCCCTGATATCCTCCATATCATTGCAATACAATATTTTTTGGCGATCTCCATGGCCTCCATCTATAGTCATTGGGCGAACATGAGAACCACAACCAAAAGTCCCAGTGATCGCTACAAGGTATAAAATGCGGGGTGATATGTATTGAAACTCTTCCAAAACCACAGCATTACCACTTTGCTCAGTTTCAGACTCCTAGGTTTTTTATGTTTGGATGTTACTCCTGGTTGACGACTTTTGACAACCGCACGAGATTTAAATTTGATCACAGTATAAAAACAAAAAAGAACTGCTTAGGGTGTTCTTGAAGGCCTCGAAAGATGTCGGTTGTGCGCTGCGGCCTCCGAGACTGATGTCGAGAACCTCAACTTTATCAGTCAGCTTCATAAAGTTCGTTTTACAAGAGAAATTGTGATCATAAAATTAATTGCTAAAATACAATGCGAAAACGGTCTTTAAAGCTGCTATATGATGCCACTGGTCATGTTACAAAAACAATGATTTTGCACAAGAAATGGTACAACAGGTCTTACCTTATAAGTCTCTGCACACACTCAATGTTTGGCTCTTTCGAGGTGAAGGGCGATGCGACACTCGCCTCTGCAACACTGAGGGAGATACCAGCGTGAGCGCACTTTAAGGCGCCGCAGTCGTTTGCGCCATCTCCGCACATACCTACAGTATAACTGAGAGGACAACAAAGAATTCTTAGCTGCTTAGCATGTCTCCGAGTTCAAGCATGAATGATCGACGACACAGGCAATCGTGTTGAAAAAAATTGATTTTATGATATTTACTACAATATGTTTGTTCTTCTTCTGGTTCATCAGTTAACTACTTTTCTGAAAGTGTTTGATGCTTTTCAATTTTGTTTCAGCACTTCTATACTTGCTAATACTATGTAACTGCAAAAATGATCACGCTTGTGGTTTTTATACATACTTGATTATAAAATAGGCTCACCGATCTAACACCATTTCTGAATATATGCAAGCCTTAAGGTCGATCTCACGCGTGGCGCAAAACTCCCCAACTTTAACTCGTGATAATTCATTGATAACGATGATTCAAACAAATATTATTGGACGGTACGTTACGTATGAAGCATCCAAGTGAACTTTTACCAAGGCCTAAATAACTGGATCGTATTTCTGGATTTCCCAGGAAAATGGCTTTTTGGGGAAGGTCAAAAAAGTGTGAGCCAATCAGTAAGAAGGGACCGTGGCCTGTTCAATGCATATCATACTAGAGGCGGTCATGCCTCGAAGAAATGAACCGATCCTAGAGTATAGACACTTACTCAAGCTTTTGTAACTCTTCGATAAGGTGTACCTTCTGCTCAGGGAGCATCCTCGCAAATATGGTCCCTTGCTGAACGATCTGAAACCAAGTATTGATTAGAGATTAATCCATACTTACTGAAACCAAATTAAGAAAATAATAAATGTACATTGTATTAAATGGCCAACTTGGGCATAGAATAAGTTGTTTTTTTGTCGACAAAAACGGCTTCCAGTAGAACCGCAACTTCTCCATACAGGATTAAGGAAAACTCTTTGAACTGCAATAAACAATGCCCTAGAACGGGGTGTGACCTTATATAGGCCTGCCTGAAATTCGCAAGCCATGCCCAAAACTTCCTTCCAACACAGGCGAAAATCGATATCAGAGAACGGCATCAGTGTAATACTACCAGTGGCGGCACATGGTGTCAAGTTGGCAAATTATCCTCCTGACCAGGTACATCCCACGCCCAAGTTGTTTCTTTCAAGGGAGACTTTGAGCAGGAGCCAAGTGGGCCAGATTTACTCGACTTTTTCATATTTGTATCAGGAATATTTTCATCAACAAAGCGATCATGTTACAACAAGCAAAGATATATTTCATTATAGAATGAGGAAAAACAGCAATATTGAAATAAATATTAAATACGTATTTAAGCAATTTAAATCTTCTAAATTCGATGACAATTTTTTTTTCATTTAAAAGAACGGCCTAGGGCTTTTAGAAATGACCTTGTTCGGGATTGGTATATTGTTTTACAGGCATGCGTTATGACTTTGACGATTTTGGTTGGCCCGATTGGCCCCAACACAATTGGACAAACTTCTTTTTCCATCTCTGGTGCCAATTTTTGAAAACAATTTCTAATTGTAACTTTTATTAGCATTTTCTATCATCGGACTATTGATTAACACACTGTACTACTACTACCTTTATAAGCAAATTAGGGTCGTGGGTTCGAATCCATTCAAAAGTTGCTCCATCTAGAGCAAAATGGAACTTCACGCGCTGGCTGTAATTGCCTTGGCTGCAGGCTTCAAAATCATATTCCTGCAATCCGTTACAATTCTCTATAATTTTGAATGAATATGACTTGATCCACGGTTCTGCTATCTTGTATGTTATGGTGACGTCATCATCGTTGTCATGGAGATTGTCGGCACTCACTCGGATGACCTCATCATCGTCATTTATCATCCGGCAGTCGCGGCCAATCTTTATTGCAGTTAGAATGTTGTCTCCGGTAACCATGACAGTCCTAATATTAGCATTATGTAACACCCTCAGCGCCGCCTCGGTCTGTGGTTTAAGCGCGTTTTCCATTACCAGCAATCCGAGAAAGGTAAGGTCAGCCTCAAGGTCGTTTCTATGGATCGTCTGAACGGTTTCCTTGGTAACGGACTTCGGCAATGGTCGGTAGGCCATGGCAATCACTCGAAATCCGTCGCTCGTGTAGTTGCTAAGGACCTCGTTGAAGTCTGACGGAACTTAAAGATTTAAAGGAAATAAATGTCTTCAATACAAAGACAGCTGATAGCTCAGAACATTTTTAAATCAATGCCTTTCTGAATATAATATGTTCAAAAAGGCGATATTCGTGATAAACAATCAGTGAATTATAAAAAATGTGGCTCTTTCGAGAAAATTTTTTTTTGTTCGAAAAAGAACTTTTTGACGTCAAATTGAGACAAGACCACAATTGATTTTTTAAGCCTTTTAGCAGTTAAATTGTCAATGTTTGACCGCGACGCATCAAAGAACGCGTCAAGTAGTGAAACTGAAATTCGGATATGATATACGGGTTAGTCTTGCGAGTAACTGGTGCGATGGAAATTGGTGATTGACCACGGAAATTTTTTTATAATCGACAAATTAGACAGACTTTGATATTTCCACTGTTTTCAGCCAACTGGCAGAAAAAACTCAAAACACGCCCCCTATTACCCAATTAGTAAAATTCGAAATTAATTTTTTCATAAAATAATTTCTTTATATCTGTAGACTTGCCACAGCAAATATTTTTTCAATACCTCTCCAAATATGTACTTGAGAGTAAAAAACATGCACTCGTCTAATTGATAGGCCTCGACCCTCCAACCTATGAATATTCATTAGTGGTCTTGTCTCAATTACGATACGAGGGCTGATCAAAAACTTTCGAGCCTTTTTGCTGACGAGGCAAAACCGGATTTTGCATTATGAAATCCGAGGACATTGTTTATAGAACTCTTTGGCAGCTTTCAGATACATTTCAGGGTCTTATCGCTACTCGTGAACCCTTGGGTGGCAATTGAACTGGGACCAAAACTAGGCTGACGTGAATTTTAGTCAGCATTTTGCTTTTTCGATAACATACATGCTGTGCAATTTGCGAGAATTCTAGAGTAACAATCAAATTTCCTAAACATACCAGAGCACACTTCTAAAAATTACAGAAATATTGCAATATTCGAAAGTGGTCAACAAGGATTGCTCGTTTGTACACGCCTCCCGTTTGCGACCGAAGACTCTTCAACTGGATTTCACCGTGTTTACAATTAGCATGAAACATGAGACATTTATGATAACTGGGAATCAATAAATTGTTGAAACCATCGATGTTTCATTACAATTGTAAAGACTGACGATCAGACTTAACGACATTGCGAACGTGTCATCAATATTGTATTCTATAATAATGGTACATCTGGTTAGCCCACGTAATGCAACCCTTGGCTTTTGAAAAGTTATCGAATCGATCAATAAGGCTTTTTTGCATGCTCGACATCATGATAAAAACAGCAATCTGTACTGAGCTTCAGTTCACGTAATTGTTGGAGTATGAAGGTAATTATACACAGATTTGCGCATGAAAGTTGGAGTAAAAGTGTAAAGTTGCGTGGCTTCAGTGTTATGATATTCATAAGTACAGTCTAGCTCATGTTAATATCAACACCTGCTTCATACGATACATGTATTACGCCAACTAATGAACCAAATTCAATGCGGTTTTTAGCGTATTGTCAGAAATTTTGTTTTCTAATCATACATTATAGCAGGAATGTGATTGCATAAGGTTTTCATCATGTAATCGGCCATTTAAAAAACCTTCACAAAAACCTTTTTTATTTCGAATTTTTTGAAGCCATTTTCTTTTGAATGAAAAAACACAAAGGTCTAAGAATCTTTGTATTTAGTTCATTAAAATCAGCCAATCAGAACTCTAGATATGGCAATTCTAAAAGAGCGCACTTAGATCAAAACAGTAGGCGTGAATAGGTGTGTTCTATTGTTGGAATGGCAAACCATTGCGTTGTTTACACAATGCGTCCCATAAAATTGAATTTATTTTGTTATATCTCCACTATCGCTTGTTCGATTTTGATGTAATAAAAACTAAATATCTTAGAACTGTGTGCTCTGTCACTTTAGGGAGACTGCTTTCAAAAAAAGTTAGAAATAAAAAGTTTTTTGTAATGGTTTTTTAAATGACCGATTACATAATGAAAAACGTGTGTCATTACATTTCTGTCATAGTGGATAATTAGAAAACATAATTTCTAACAAATTGCTGAACACCGCATTGCATTCCGTGCATTGGTGTGGGAGACATCGTTTGAAGTAGGTGTTGATATCAATATGAGATATACTGTACCTGATTGACATGCATTGGATGTGCGGCTCAGGCACGTGCAATGGACGTCCCTGCTCCAGGACATAGGCCTACACCGGATGTCCATATAACATGAGTAGGCTACATACATGATGAAACACATACGGTGGATGAGTGGCACAATGCCCGACGGCATGTATAGGTTATCACTGTTCTTTATAGTTTCGTCACTTCCTACATGTAAGTCGAAGCCTGCCAAGTTAACATGAATTTTACCAAAATATTGGAATTGGTTTCCATGGCAACAGACTGAGGGTAATAGGTGGAAGATTCTTGAAATATCCGACCAGCACCCATGATGCATGAAATCTCTGTAACCTCTTACCGGTGTTAGGCCTACACATTCCGGCAATCTTCTCCGGGGACCCCTTGGTAAACACGATGTAACCCCCGTCGCCACCGTCGAGGTATTGCGCAATAACGCTCATGCGTTGTAAAGACGAGGAGAAGGGCAGCTGACGGACTATTCCAACTCGAGGGCCATCCTGAAAAATACCCTAATATCATTAGTCCCCGCGTGGTGGCGCTGAACTTGCTACGGAATAGCAAAAGTCCGCAAAAAGTCAGAACAACATCCAACAAAAGAGATTACGTCGAGTCCATTATTACTCAAGGATTGAAGGATCAAAAACTGCTCTCAAAGCGAACTTCGTACGAGTAATACAGTGCCATCAAATCATACGCGAGTTTCTGATTGGAACCCAGGGCCTACTCGCGTGTTCGTCAGGCCGTATCTCGCTGACTGATCTGCGCAGGACTTATGAAGAGGAAACGAGAATGTTCATTTTCACCGCCAGAGAAAACGTAAAAAGTAGGCAAACATTGATCGTGCGAAATCCCCTTTAATGGAGTCAAATCTGTGCTGTGAAGGAATTTATCAGTGCTCAAAACAGTTCGGGAAATACTTGTAAAAAACGGATCGGCCACTGCGATGACTCACCTTTGATGTTTTTGCCGGACTGACGGACACGATGACATCATCAGACACAAGTGCATCATCTTCGAATTCCTGTTTCAAAATAGGAAAAGGTAACCAGACTCATTAACACGTTCGGCTCACGGCCTACACTCGTGGTGTGGCAATGGAGCAAAACGCAAAACATGGCAAACGTGGCAAATGGCAGTGCGCTAAAACAAATTGGGCGGCAGTGAACATGTTTTTTAAAGTGGATCTACATTAGGCAGATTCCGCATTTGGTACAAACGACGAAGTAAGAAGTTATGTGGTGACATTGCGTCATGCGAGAAGTCATTTACGTGACAATCGTAAATTTTTATACCTAGTAGCACGAGGAATGAGGCAGATTTAAAAACTCGCCAAAATATCGGCAAATCCGAAAAATGCTTTGACGTCGCAACTCACCCAGCCAATCGCCTCAAACATTTTCAGATCAAGCGGATAACCAGCTAGCTTTCCATCAAACTTCGCGAGGGAATGGCACGTTGCCATAGCTACCAGAAGTGGTTCATGCAGCAACTGTCTGCCGTCTTTTAGGACTAGGGAGAACTTCTTTTTATACGCTCGCCGGATGCCCCAGAGGTCAAGGCCATCGTTGGTCAGTGTCCCCGTCTGAAAAAACACGTGGAGCCAAAAAACGTTATCAGACATATACCCTAAATGTCAAGAAGAACTGAATTTGTATATAAATTGGCGATTGGTTATTCACATTTGTATGGGGGAAGTCACACTTGCTTTAAGCTGCACCGATTGTTTTTTGAAGGGAAATAATCTCTTTCTTCATTTTATTTGAGTAGAAATATGGGATTATCATCTCAAACTGGTTGTTTCAGCTTTCATTGCCTTTTGTCTAAATCGATAACTTTAACTGGTGGTTATGTACTTCATTGAGAATAAGACTATGGACCATCAAAAAAGCTGAAATTCATGACAATTCTTTTGGTGGAAAGAAACAATGCTCTTATCATGATGAATGAGGGGTTAACATCACATTATCATTAAGTTCCAACAAAAATATTTGCTGGACATGCCGACTTTAATCACGAGAATATCCAAGTGCAAGTGATGTTGTTTTAGTTCAATACTGCACTCCAAGGTGGCCAAATATGCAATAGTCCGTCCTGCCGTCTGGGAGGCAAGTGTGAAACTAACTTATTGCTCACAGCTAGTTATACAGTTACATAAGAGCAGTTGAAATCTGGTATAGGAGCAGCCAACTGTTTTTGCGGGGACCTTTGTTCTCTGTCCAGTAAGCACCTACTTATTAAGATAACAGCATATTTATTCTGCCCCCAAAATGTTGTCACCAATTCAAAAACTAAGCTCAAAAACTATAATTGGATTAGGTTCACAGCAATGATAACAGAAATCTCCGATCTTAAAAGATACAGCCATGCAGCTCCTAGCTTGGTCAAAAGACTTATCACGTTTTAAACACTTTTCTGATACGCCCCGACATACCTTGTCAAAACAAACCAAATCCAACGTCCCCGCAATGTTGATATATTTTGAATTCAAGCAAAATATTTTATTCCTTTTTAACCTGCCCTGAGCGTAAACGTTCCCGAGAGTCATCACGGCCGGAAGTGACGGAGGGACGGTGAAGGTCAAGATGTCAAGAACATTGATGATAACATTAAATACGGTCACCTGAAACGGAAGTTAGTTGAATATTAGTCAGCTTTATTCCTCAACTTTGCATTTTAGATTAGTTCGTCACTGCCAAGGATGAAGTTTTGCTCACCTGACCTGATATGCTGCATCGTCATTGCCCAATTCTCCCGTGACTTTGAATCAGCGTCACGACCGGCGGAAGTTGGAAACTGCTGCCTGCGCATGCGCATGCGGGTGCAATCGGATACAAAATCTGGCCATATCTGGGAGCTAGCTGATTCAAAGTCATCAAAGGAGAATTGAAGGTACTTTCGGTCACCGACAGTTTGTGACTGAAGTGTGAATTCGCCCTTGAGTGCTAGTTTTGAGTAGGAATGTGATTACCGAGTTCCAGTGTCACGTTTTAGGTTGTTCCCCATAAATATCAGTGTTTCCAAACAACAGACAGCCAGGGTTTTCAATGGGGGTGAGGGGGCGTGTCAATCTGCCTTTGAGTGTTCTAAAAGTGTGTGCGTGGGGGGGGGGGGGGGCAACACTCAGAAGCGAAATCCTTCAAAACAGTCACTCCGGAAAATCGAAAAATTGCTCCCGTTTCCGTATCCGAATCGATTTACTTATATTCTGCGTACTTTACAAATTCCAGTATATCATGCGTAAGTCGATTACGTATACATACACGTCATCAAGGAGAAGTTCTCCTTTTATTTGGCGAGTTATACAGCCATTCACTCCGATTTCTATGTTATCAACTCCTGGATAGCAATTTTTGGACAAACAAGTCACGTGATGGCAACTGCTAGTGTCATATTAGCATCGAATAGTGACGTGATGATTGTGACAAACTGCCTCCCTATGACCAAGCATGTATAAATACCTTTATACATACTTGCTATCACCAATCACCTCAGCGGATCATCGATCGGAAACATGCGTAAGGAGGAGTCGTGTTGTAGGCCCTGTTTGCAAGAGGATGGCGAAGGAGCAGTAATTTCAACAACAAAGAAGTTAACCCCACGGCACAGTTGTGTCCCCATAGCAACGATGACAACATTCAAAATCTCAATGACAACCCTGAACATACCGGAACTCACCTCATTAGCTGACATACGCACTCCTGTATAAATCATTCCAATCACCCCCAAGGACAATGATATCACCATGATCTTCATGCCGTCTGCATACATCTTCATATCCACTGGCTTTGGGAAGAGGATACTTCGGACCAATTCCCCCTTCGCCGTGGAGAACCCCGTCCCGACGACCACGGCTTTGGCATCCTCGTTGCCATGGCTATGGGTCTGAATGACTTTGGTGCCGCAGAATAACGTGTGTCGCTTGTGGGTATCGGCAGAGTAGATGTCTTGTACGGTTGGAAGAGGGGTTTTGGTGATTGGGATGCTCTCCCCTGAAATACAGTAAAAATGTGACACAATCTGCTGCCATCATGTGAACTGTTATTGCTAAAGGAACTGTCATGTGACGACAACAAACAACAGCTAGTCACATGACAGCAACATGCCCCGTGTCCATAACTAGGCACATGTCGTCAATGCAGGACTTTAACGAACCTCGTTACCCAGGGGTCATTGCGGGCTCCTATCGTCACTTGCACTGCGCATATTCATGGCATATTGAATCGGCGAAAAGGGTGACTTATCAGTCTACATAACCATTTACCCTATGATGCGATCACAAATCAATTGACGGCATATTAGAACTTCATGGACACGGATAATATATGAGCTGATGCGGATATAAAAAATGAATCGCCTCTACAAGAAAATTGCGTCATTTAGTTGGGCCGTGCGGGCACTCCGCGCAAAATAGAACCGAAGAAGCACGTGTTACAAATCCCAATCGCGCGAGCACCGAAAACATATTATTATTTCAAAATCCGTTTTGATAATTTGTTTTCATATTTAAGTGTAAGGCTTGTTTATCTGTATTCATCCTGAGATAATTGGTCAATTTTACAATTATTTGGTCGGTTACAAACGGTTTTTGGTCATGTCATTGTCGTCAATTATTGAGCAGACGGCTATCTCCAGCTCCAAAAGCAATGCACACGGTATCGGCACTGATCCTCTCCCAAGACAAGCTGATCATTTTCACGACCTCTCGAAGTTCGATTTGGGGACTTATTTCTAGCTTTAAAACTTAAAGACGATAAAAGAAAAAAATAATGCAAAGAAGCTTTCTTTTACCGTCTTAACTCTCTCATCAGCGGCCATTACTCCAGAAAAACGTTTTCGTATTGAGTGTGTAATAAACACATAACGATTAAACCATAACATCGGTTGATAAAAAACATATTTTAAAGCCAAATCGATAGACGGAAAATTGGTTAAAATCTCAAGTGACTTTGGAGGCCGTTTCGAAACCAACTTGATTTCGAAGACAGCTCGTTTCAGACTATCTAAAAATAGGTAAGGAGATTAGATCCTTGCGAAAACATGTTATTGCATGTTACATGTGTAAACCGCTGACAACAACGGCGCCATTTTGTGCAAAATGGCGCACGATAATTTCATATTCACAAATACTTCACATGAAACAAGTCATCAAAATACTGATCGGTCTAACGCTTCACACAAGTCTCAGTCAATTGTCGGTACTATTGAGTCATCATTATCCTGCTTCTATTGCGCGAGAATAGTTAGACCAATTATAATCAAATTACGTCGATAATCCATGTCGAAGAGTAATCAATGCCCCACCTCGAACCCGCTAGAATTGATGAGCAAGTAAAGCAAAACGTGTATGGAAAAGGAGAAACCTGTAAATATGAAACGACCAATTCTATAGCGGTACGACCCTTGTTACAACTGGTGGTGCAGTAAAATAGAGGTGCAGTAAATACACAATGCCGTAGTGCCGTTACTATGCAAACTCGGTATATATGATATCTGCACAACGGCATTGTAGACATTTTTATTCCAAATTCGAAAATAAAGTTCAAATATTTTGCGGATGGCGTTCAGAAAAAGGTTTTATTGAGCAATGGTTAAGACGTCAGCCACAAGCATATCGTGCGTTTGAAACCTGCCGCTGACACACCATTTGTGATCTTGGGCAAGTCACTTTCGTTTTCTTGCTACGTCCTTGAATGTGACGAAAAAGTGAGACCCTTCCAGGCCTGTCTGGTGTCTACGTCAAGATAAGAAAATATCCTAACAAGTGTAAAACAAAGGAAGCATGCGATTTACCTCACCTCCCTTGTCCTCCGTGGCCAAATGCAGGAGACCCTAAAGGTTCTTATTACCTTCCTGATTTATCTCAACCAAATCCTACCTGTCAGCATACTTTCGTCAACAACGCAACTTCCGGTCAGAAGTACGGCATCGCATTCCATTATCGTCCTCGTGGACGGGATGATGATGACGTCACCTGGGACCAGATGCTCTGATGATGTTAACTCTGGTGTGTTATTTCTGCATACGGTTACTGGTCTTTTGGATACCATCATTGTTCTGAGGGCAAAGGTTTGCTGCAAAGGAGAGGATTGTGAAATCCAGAATGTAACCTCCCCGGTACCACAGTCTTGGTTTAATCTGAGGTTAGGGGTGGCAAAAACCGTTTTATAGTTTAAAATAGCTAGACTGAGCCGATGTTTAGTTTCGGGTGAATCACCGCTAGGTGGTCGAATTGAGCTGATATGGACCTTGGGATGTGGACTATGAACTTGGAATATGCGGCACTGCAGAATCTGTAATTTTCCTTTACCTTACCTTTCTCGTTTGATAGACGTTAATCCCAATGGCTAGAGCTGACATGAAGATAAGAGCCACGGAGTAGAGGATGTACTGCTGAGCCAACCAGACTGCCACGCTGTAGATTTGGAAGATATAGTAAGGATTCATAGACTGAAATAAAAACAGGCAAATTACTACTATGCGTGAAAAAATCATGTTCATTTTAAAATTCTTAATCAATGAAATATTACTTCAAGCATATTTCTTGTATTCGCAGCGAAGATACAAAAACGTGTTTGGGGCGAGCTTTGTTAAATACTTGAAACGGAACACCACGTCAAATGCCGTGGTGGTAGATGATGGCTTCTGAGCAAGCCACCCTGGCACACTATAGACTTGGAAAATATAGTAAAGATTCACGGACTTAAAGAAAAACATGGAGGATAACCTCTCTTTTGAAGACACTAGTTTAGGTCCCAATTTTTTTGTTTCCAATCAATTTGACATCTCTATTAATCAGAACACCTCTCTAATAAGGACAGCGCTAGTCAATCCCGAAGTTGTCCTTGATAGAGAGGTTCTACTTTACATCATTTTCTGTGGGAAATCACCAAAATCAGAGCGCCATTGCTTTACGAAATTGAGCCAAGGTGAGCAAGCAGATAGAGATGTGTATGGAGAAGAAGGAGGATGGAATTGTTTTTGCATCAATGCATTCGAGACGGTTCTTTACCTCATGTAGTACCATATACCACACTGGCTTCACCTCGATGTTGATGAGATTCTCACCGTAGAGGACTCTCCTGTTATCTGCCTCATTGGCGTCCAGGCCGGCAGATTGCAGATAGAGAGATTGGCACGTAGTATCTGGCTGGAGTGGTCTGAAAAAGAGGACAGTAATAAGGAAGGGATTATGATTGCTTAAACGATTTAATTACTAGCGTTCGAGTATAAGATTAGCATTTTCTTCTCTAGATTCTTTGACACCAATCAAAAGAAGGCTTATTATTTTGAATAAATTAGCCGCAGGGCTTGCAATAATTTATCTACAGGCATTTCATTTAATTTCAGCGTTGATGCATGGAGAACCAAGCGATTTCCATGTTTATATTGGCTCGGCAACAATTGTAATAGGCTCCCGGCCCATCCACGTGCAATATTATTATGCCAATAATATTGACTCAATAATATTGAAAAATGTTTTGGGCACAAACGATTCCATAGTATTGTGCAATATTTGGGGTCATTTGCTCGGAAGACGCCGTCTTAAGCACATGCCACGGAAATCGACAGTGACACAGCATTATCTCTAGCTATTGTGTTTGCATTGGAGAAAAAGAAGAAGAAAAGGAAAACTCCGCGACTCTGGATGAAAAATTGGTTAGCACGACGACAAGACTTTACCCACGAAAGGCTGCTAGTCGAATTGCGAGAAAACGAACCGCAGGATTTAAAGAACTTCCTCCGAATGGATGCCGCTACATATGACGAACTGCTTACGATGGTTACGCCCATTATACAAAAAGAGGACACCATTATGCGTGAAGCTATTCCCGCAAGTCAACGCCTATCAGTCACCTTACGATACTTAGCCACTGGCAACACATTTGAAGATATGAAGTTCAGTAGTGCCATATCACCACAATCAATTGGAAAAATTGTGATGGAAACTTGTGAGGCTATTGTATCCTGCTTGAAGAATTACATACACGTAAGTATGATATTATCATTATGTCAGTATTTGCAGCGTAAAGAAAGTGACGGTAAACTCGAAATAGATATAGGGGCTAGTATTTTAATCTTATACTCTTATTCCTTATGATTTGAGAATACAATTGAACACAATGGATACATTGGGTTATACGAGCTGCTATGGCTGGAAATTTGCAAAATAATGGCCAAGAGGCGACTGAGAAATATTCACTCCATCTGGCTCATCAATGACCTGGCACTGGAAACTTCCCGATTTATCCAGACCTTGCGGTGCAACAGAATTACCGCCTACAATATTGGATGGAGTTCCGGGTCTGCTGCTGGAGGAACTGTATGGGGTACTGGGTCGACTGTTAGCCAAACCGTAAGAAGAGCTTGGTATACTATTGGGGGTGTTTATGCCTGCTGGTACAGAGTGATATGGAGTTTGTCTATCAAGGGATGCATTTATTTGTACAGAATATCGATTAAAGGCCATATATCAAGGTTTTTTGCCATTTTCTGCTGTAAGACGATTTCAAAAGTGTACCTAACACTTTATTCAATACAGAAAACCAAATGCAATTAGCTCCATCCATTTTGAAGATATAGCCAATTATGTGTTTGACAACTTGATTACCTAATCAGGCTAGCAACTGGCTTGTTAGAGCCAGGCGGCGGGTTCAGCAAAAGTTGTGATGTAGATCAGGTTATCTGTACATGTCATGCAATCATAAAAGCAGGAGGGCCTTAATTAATTATGCACACCTGGAAGTAATGTGTTTCATTCACTATGGTGTATTGTGTGGCTCCGAATTGTGTCAAGGATAGCACAAAGAACAATCGAATGACGGATGGGACCCATTTTCATGAATTTCCAAAGCCAGTTGAACGAGAGAGGAGGAAGCTGTGGATTCGGAAGTGCAAACGTTTGGAGTGTTGGAAGCCTGTGCCTTCGGCCAAACTTGGCAGTGATCACTTTATCGATACGGATTATCACATGAAGCCGGATATCTGCATCCAACTGAATATTAAATGCCACTTGTTAAAAACAGCTGTTCCAACCATGTCAATTGCATTTAATGCCCGAGGCTGCTGAGGTCGGTTGTTATACATAATGTGTAGGCCCTATTGGGGCCTGTGATACCGCATAGTGTCTTCTTGTGTTCCAGCCATAGCAAGGTGACAGCGACACAGGTCAGTGTCAGTGACAGCCACTGTCAATGACAGATTATTGTCATCTGACATCTAGGCCTATCTGACGTTGCACGGCATTATATCGTCACGTCAAGATGATTGTGCATAATACCGTCACTTTTCAATAGTAGTTCAGCGTCATGACATAACTGGCGATACAACACAGACGAGGCGAAACAATATTGTGCAACATTAGTCTGTTCAAAAATAATACATGTTATGCATCTGCAACCGTCTATCAATGTCTTCTTTGCTATATCGGCAGGTCTGCCATGCAAATTGATTAACCACAAATTCTAATCACTTTCGTCCGAATGATCACTCTCATTATGATCTAGTGATATTAATGGCTCGAACATGTACGGCTCAACGTTTAAATATCCTTCTGTATCGACCAAAACATCCTCAAATTCACTGCTCTCACTCTCTGAACTGTATGTGGAAGCCATCTTGCTTTGTTCTGACTGACCTGATCTACGTCATCAAAAAATCCCTAGCGGCCACATGTGGAACTAATCTAAAGTTGTGTGTGGTGGGAAATTCAAATAGTTTAAAATTGAAAATTGAAATAACTAAATAATGACTTTATTATTGGAATTTGTTTAATGTCTGGGATCTTGTTTTTTTAACCCTCAAGATATTTCATGAGTATCAAGCATGTTTTCAAACCTTGATATATGGCCTTTAAGTGTTCCCATTTGTCACTCAAACAGAATTTCATTTATAGCCTTCTTTGCAAGCAACTGTTGACCTGGGTTCATTTTGGAGAGTTCTGATGCCCATGCCTTTGCTATTGGCATATTTTCATCATTGGTTGATTAAGGCGTTTGCACGCTAACGAAAGTAGTTCCTCCCTTTGATCACCATTGTCAGTTTTCGTGGTCTTCCTTCTCTTGTTCGGCTTACTGACGGAAGTAGTTGGAGCTTTCGTTACAACTTCCACCTGAAATGATATTCAAATATAGGAACAAATAATAGATTTGACGTTTTACCTATATTTCTAATACATTTCATTTCTTAGCTACCGGCCACAGAGGAGGAATGGATTGAAGTGGCAGATGACTTCGAGAGGCGATGGAATTTCCCTCACTGTCTGGGAGCGATTGATGGCAAGCATGTCGCCATAAGAAAACCCGCTCATTCGGGTTCTTTTTACTATAACTACAAGAAGTTCTTCAGCATTGTGCTAATGGCCGTAGTTAATGCTAACTATGAATTCCTGATGGTAGACGCGGGAGTAAACGGCCGCGTGTCTGATGGTGGAGTCATCAGTCATACAGATTTCGGACATATGTTGAGCAACAATGATTTGAACATTCCACAACCCGCCCCCCTCCCTGTCGGCCCTGGCTCCCTACAATGTTTTGTATTTGTTGGGGACGATGCTTTCGCTATGACTGAAAACTTGCTGAAGCCCTACAGCCCATCAGCAGCAGGCGGTCTGAATTTGCAGCAGCGCGTTTTCAACTATCGCTTGAGCCGGGCGCGTCGAATTGTAGAAAACGCCTTCGGGATTCTTGTCTCTCGATTTGGCGTTCTCCAAAGGAACATACCACTTTCGCCCGAAAAAGCCTCAACGGTCACATTAGCATGCTGTTATCTACATAACTTTCTGAGACGGAAAGTTAGTTCATATATTACACGCGAGTCTGTCGATTGGGAAAACAAAGAAGGAGATGTTCAAGAAGGCTCACGGCGCAAAAAAAAGTTACCCATACATGACCTGCAGAAAAACAGTAGCCGAAACACCACCAACAGAGCAAAGACGACGCGAGATAAATACCGAGACTTCTTCTGCAGTTATGGGGTTGTTCCTTGGCAATGGAACAAGTATTCTTAATCATACCATCGCTTATCAGAAAGAATTCACATCTGCTTTTGGACTCCCAATATTTTCCTCAGACGTATTGCATGACCCAGTATTATGTCGCTTATTTCAGACTTTGTACCACGACTAATCGCGACTAATTGTACCTTATGGGACTTCACAAATTTATCAGTTGAGCATTGTTAACCACAAAGTGTTGTAAGCTATCGTTTCGCATAGTGTTGACGTATAATTGGAAATAAATATTTCATACTCACTAAGTCATCCTCATCTTCTTCACTCAGTTCAGCTTCTGCACCAATTCGTATGGAACTTGGATTTTGACGGTGTCTCCTGGTCTTGCAAAAAGTCCATTGCGTCAAAATACCACAGGGTGGATTCATAGACCTCATCAGTGCCGGCCCCAGACTTGCTTGACTGCTGTACCTTATTTAGTTCTTTGCGATAATTGGTTCGCAGAGAATTTAGCTTCTTCGTCAAGTCGTCCCTCGACGCTTTAGGGTACCTTTCCCTTTACTTTTCCAACAAAGTTTGATATGCCGCATCCTTCTTGTTTCTGTCGCTATATTCTTTACTTTTTACCTTCCACAGAGCTGGAAGCTCACGACACAACTCAATGCATGTAAGCATGAATTGCCGCTCCTCCAGTTTGGACATGGTGTCTCCGTGGTTTCCCGATGAAGAGTGAACAATAATTTGTCAATTATTATTGGCAGGAACCACCCACTAATAATATTGCACAACCGTCAATAAAAATCAAATAATTTTGATTTTGCTCAATATATTGTACAATGCTTCAATATGACAGGTAGACGGTCAATGATATTGCACAACCCGGAATATTGCACAATAATATTGCACGTGGATGGGCTGCTTATCAAACGTCGTCACTACTTTTGGTGTTGTAATTCATGACCAACATGATGTCATTTATATGCGAACTTGATATTATTTTATTGTAATACCTTATGGCATTTCTAGTGGAGGTAATATTAATTTGCCAACATTGATATATGCAGGTTGTGTTCGTACGCTACATACTACCAGAGTCTTTCAAATAAACAGTCAGGACATGGCAGGTTTTCTTTGATCCCACAGCTCTCTCGGGCAATTAACAGGAAGCCATGATGAAGCCCTTTTTAATTCAGCTACAAACTGAGCTGAGGTGCAAAACAATGATGGAACGACCAAAATTCAACGAAAAATATTCACTCTGCATATGAGGCACATATATGATTTATCGGGTTAAAAATACATGTACAAACATATAAATTATATTGATGAGAACGATCTAAAAAATTAGGCAGATGTGTTAAATAGCTGCCAATTGCCAAAGATAACAATAATCAAACCACGATTAAGCTGCATGCACTCTCATCTCTTTGCAATTAGTTATAAAAATCCATAAATAGGTGGTAATCAATGGCAGCAGCATATACTGTAAATTGTTTCTTATGAGGTGACTCAAAAATTGATTTGCGCATCATAAATGTTTGTAAGGTTTGACCCAAATAGCGTGTTCAACAATATTGGAACGGTATACCTCACACAACTTTGCGCTTATATGTGTGCCAAAACAAGCTTATCGATGGGAAAATGAACCGTTTTCTAATCTAAATAAACTAGAAACTGGGCTTCAAAATCGCAAAACTATCAAATATCCCATTAAATAACAGTTACATTAAATGAGAAATATTTAAATAGACATTAAATAGGATTTCTAAACATGTGAACATCTAACCACAAAAAAACGAGACGTTTTGCATTTTTCATGTTTTTTTTCTCGTTTTTTACCGCGAACGCGAAATTTAACCTACTATAAAACTAGCTGTAGTCGCTCAACATTAATAAGGTATGAATATCCCAATATATGACAACAAATGGAACCATGTGATACCCTTAGATGGTCCATTAGTACCGACAACATACTAAACTTCTAACCACAAAAATATGTGATGATGTGGAGTAGAAAAAGGCATTTCGAAAATTATTCTCAAACCAGTGCCATCACTTCTCATCAAAACTGTCGAAAAGCAAAATGCTAAACATATCGTTTTTCATATAAATGTTATCTTTGACATTATATCTAAATAGTTTTATAGAGATCAGTGACTTTGAAGCTGGCGTTTGCTTCTAAACGGGGTGTTTATAACGGCCATGTTCAGCTGATCGAAGAATTGTTCAAAGTCCAGTTGTGCGAAATTGGCTTGGGTGTACCACATGACCCGAGAGAGCTCTACCCCAACGCGCGTCTTCCGAAACGGACAACGGCTTTGATGTTGAAGCCATACGGTCCCTGGTTGCCTGAATCACTATTTGAAAGACTCTGATACTACATAGACAGCGTACATCATTAATTATTTGTATGAAAGGATTTGATTGAGCTATGCATCAAGCTTTCTTCTTTGTAATTATACCACAAGGGGACAGACAACCCAATGGACTGCAATCAATGTTACAATATACAGTAGCTTGGCAATGTGATGCACAGTGAAGATTATTAAACGAAACATTCGGTTTTGATTAGAAGAGCAACGGACATTAAATTCACTCCACCCTGTAATTAACTGAACACTGTCTAATTATGTTCATCAATGACGCAAACTTCACACCTGTTAGGTTCTAATCAGAGTCTTTCAAATAAAGAGTTAGGTCACGGCAAGTTTCCTTTGATCGCAAAGCTCTCTCGTTGGTTTGATGTTGAAGCCATGTTCCCTAGTTGCCTGATTCTTTATTTGAATAACGCTGGTCTCATCGACTACCTAAGTGACCACGGGAAGCCATTGTTTTGTTTACTCTCCGTAATTACGAGGTGATTTGACTAAAAAGTCACCATGACCGTGTAGTAGAGAGGTGTCCGCCCTACAGAGGTTTTGGTTAAAGCAAATGACTTAGAATAAACACGGGACTGAACGAACATGTCCGTAATGCGGAGGTGTCCGTAGGCAGAGGTGTCCGCAAGGGAAGTTCTACTGTATAAGACTTGAGTCGAGCAAAAAAAATCTGAAAATACTTTACCTGAGTTTTGAGAATGATTTCCTCTTCTCATCCCAAAGGTACGATATTTTTTTGTTCGTGAAATATTTTATATCTGTCGTTTCCCCTTCATGTTTATACTTCAGGGTCTTCACGGTCTCTACGAATGATTGCTTGTGCGAATTCTGAAAAGGTCACATGTATGGATCAATTGTAAGCAGTCCGGCAAGAATCCCCAATTGGCGAGGTTCGATATTCTAAAATACCTTGGTACCGTAAAGTCAACTTTTAAATGGAAAATGCATAAGCCTCGTTCTGAGAGCGGAGTGTTTTGGACACGCAACCAAGATGCTCTACCAAAGTTCCCTCGGGTTGGACTAAAATGTGGAACCATGCACACGTCACGTCAATGGAATTTCAGCTCACTTCAGAAGTTTGAGGCTCTCAAAACACTGCTTCAAACACAAATCAGTCAAGGAAGCATCAACCACCCTAAGTTTTTTAATGAGCACTACACATATTTGCCGAGAAAAACGCTCCAAATAGCCCATTTGCGCGGATTTTAGCATCACTTGAGCGAGCCGATGCGGCCTTCCTATGCGCGCTGTACAAAATGTACATGTCTCATTTTCTGTAACGTTGCCGTAACATAATGTAAACAATGGCGCTACCGGCGCTCCGGCCGGGCCGGCGATGGATGGAATTTGCCGAATTCGCACATATTCAAGTTATTTTCGTGGCCTATCTTTTTAAGTTTGAGGTATTTTAGAATAGAAATTGAACCCTCGGCTTCGGACCTTGGTTGAGTTACCAAGACACTCTCGGGTGGACTGTATTTTAGCTCCACCCTCGAGTGTCTTGGTAACTCAACCAAGGTCCTCCGCCTCGGGTTCAATTCCTTAAACTAAAGACGACCGGTCTCTACTCCTTCGAGTTTTCGAGATGTACAACGTTAAAGGAAGAGCTTCGGCAATGACTAACCTCCAGCAAAGCCGACTGTCAACCCACCTTAACGAGTATTTTCGGCGCCACATCGACTGGACATTGCTTGTTGGAGCACTTCAATGCGAGCTCCCTCTTCCAGGTGAAGACAATGAGCGCAATGCCTCCGGTCAGAATGATGAGCAAATAGAACAAGATTTCCTTCGCCAAGTCCTTATGGTAACCGTAGATTTTCTGGAAGAGAATTCCGAAGATATGCATTAAACAGGAAATTTGGTACTTTGACCAAAGCGCGTGAAATTCAACTCTGGTTAAAGTGTGAAGTATGGGTCACTGATGGGAGAAATGTGATATGTAGAAAATGCATTCTCAACGGAACAACATGGAAGGAATCACGACCCTGGTATATTCAACTTACGTATTTGAAAGTGAGAGTTCAATGAGATTGATAATAAAATCTCAAATTCGGAGCTAATGAATGAAAATTTCCGAGTGCACGGTTTCGGCCTTACTAGGGAAAGTATATTTGACCCGTCAGCTTTAAGGGACTGGACCCGCCATAATGGGGAATATGTATAGATGCCTACCATGTGATTTTCTTTATCCTCCTCTATCACTACGCCACCTATCGGTTTAACTGTTCCATTCCGATCTGCTGTTTCGGGTTTCAACTTCATTTTCACATGGCCTTTCCTTGAACTGTATTTACAAAATCATTTTAAAGGGAGAAGAAGGTAATGAAATAGGTTGGTTTTCATACTAAATTGGCTTTCAGGGGGGCGTGACTTCTCCAAACAGAATCACTGAAACATTATTAAACGAAGCTAAGTGCAGTAGGAAAGGCCTACCTGAAATGTTCAATCCATGTCCAAAGCTGTCCTGCATACACCAATGACGAAAATACATTATTGGATATCAGCATGTGCATGGCGGCACATGTTGGCGATCAGGAATATCATCCACCAACCACCTAGATCACATGCCCAAGTCGTCCCTTTAAATTTGTAAATTGATACGATCAATCTAGGCGGATCGTCAGTGACCATCGTTTACTCAGAACAGTGTCGGCAAAGAAGTCCTCTAAACCAACAATCAGGCTACATTGCCATTGACCCCCCCCCCCCCCGATATTATCTGGTCATCTTTTCCCTCCCTTCAAACAAGTACTTCTCCACGGGTCAATTTTTAGTATAGTTACAGTCGCACCAGTGTCAACTGCAAACTTCAAATATATATTTTTTACATTATTTTGAAAAATTCGGGTTTTTACCAAGTTTTCGAGGAGTTCATTTCATTTCATTTCGTTTCGTTTCGTAACATTCTATGTTTCATCACTAATTGCAAAAAAGAACTCAATGACCTTATATGATATGATAATCATCTAATGATACAGGTAAAATGTAGCAATAAGTGAATAACAATGACATATACCGGACTTTGACTCGACGAAACATTTAGAAACAGTTATCAGGAATAATATCATGAGAGTTATGTTTACAGTATTGGAATTGGCCATGTCAATCAATATTAACAACAAGGTCGCCGACCCTCAGGTAGTGCGTTGCGCTTGTATGATCGAATTCTGCCATCAGGCTGATTCGGTGGGCGTCAATCCTAAAGCCAAAGGGGGGGGGGATACCGACGCCAAAGGCCGAAATTCCGAGATACAGTTTTTTGATACTCCTACCTCGAGTATATTGAAAACAACTTTGTTTACAATGGGAAAAATAAAAACCAACACCATAAAATCTCATTTGTTCAATAAATCTAAAAATCCCTAAAATAAAAAAATAAAAAAAACAGCATTTAAAAGACGTTTAAAAAACAACTTAAAAAATATTTTTTTAAAAACTTAAAATCCCGAAACTTAAAAAACGTATTTAAAAAATATTTTTTAAAAAACTTAAAATCCCGAAAAACTTAGAAAACGTATAATCCCAAAACCTAAAAAACCTTAAAGTCCCGAAAATAAAAAAACTTAAAATCCCGAAACTTAAAAAACGTAAAATCCCAGCGGAGTTGGTGCTCCAAAAATTAAAAAATATTAAAATCCCAAAAATAAAAAAACTCTTAAAACTTACTTAAATAATTGTGTGAAAAAATAGTTATGTCCAAGTGGTTAGATGGTCAAAATGGTAATGATCTTACAATTCAGTTGGATGAGATGTTGACTAATGTTGGCGGTATGAGATTATCTTCGCTGGACTTCCCGGTACGTTTTACAACATTTCTAGGAAGCTAGGAAACGACGCCTTCATAAAAAAAGGGTAACGGTAGTCACTTCGTTATACTTCAGATGGACTATACACAAAAAATCTTTCATTGAGGGTTTCAGAGATCAGATGGAAATAGATGGACATAACCAAAGTGCGTTACATTTTAAACTCCAGGAAACAACTGGTAAACTTGGGGTCAGTTGTAGAAAAAAAGAACAACAGCAGTATTTTCTAATCATTACGGAGAAAGTAAAATATCTTTTGGGGTTTAATGTTCGCAAGGGGGATTTTATTGAGGTGTTAGGAAAACCCGACGAGAACAGATGGGGCGACAAGCCAGTTAATGTTAGACCGTTCGAATAATTCCACATTCATTGCGATATAATTGATAAAAATGATATAATTTACACTCAAGAAAGTCCGATTTGCTTGCAAGAATTCCATTGAAAGAGTGTAATTTAGGTTATGCACTTAAACATTATTTGACGGAGTTGAGAAACAGACCATGTGAAGAAACATTTAACAAATTTAGGATCTGGATAACTGACGAACACAACCGCCCTGTGGACTTTAATGGGGCAGATGTATAACTAGAACTTCTCTTCTTACTAAATGAGTATAATTTGGGTTACTCGAAACGTCCAAAAAACTGGCAGAAAATACTAGAAGAAATTCAGATAGATTTGGATGATAAATCTCAAGCTCAACAATCTGCTCCGGCTCCAAAGCAAACATCATTGTCAGTAAAAACAAATACAAGGATATCCCCCCACGAAATGGAGCGTAGCTCACAGAAAGTTGTGTCACCCAACCAAGATTCTAGCATTTAACATCTTTAAAATTATCTCAAATAAATGAGTGAGAGTACCAAAAATACAATTCATCCTGATTTACCTGCTTCGCAGTATTCTTCATACCAGAATACGCCCCTGGAAAATACGCCCCCCTAGGTGTTGATGAGGTTAAACCACAATAATTTAGACTCCAACAGATTTGTGAAGTCAAGAAGTATTTGGAGGAGGAGATTGAGTTTAGGAGAAAGATATTCTCAAAGTACAAAAAGGCATTCAACGCAATTACTGGCATTAGTCACTTTCTTAATTCATCTAGCGTAGCAGCTGGATCTGTTGGTGTGTCCGGATGAGTGACAATTGGAAGCGCCATTATGTCATCGGCTCTAAGTTGGGAGAAAAAAAACATACTTAAAAAAACTGGTGAACATGAGAAGATAGGAATGTTAGCAATTTCAAAACTTAACACATAAATGATTTAGTCAGTAAAGCCATTAGCGATTCCCACATTACAACCGAGGAATTCTCATTAATCATCAAAGAAAAGGAGAAGTATATTTCAATGAAAAATGCCATCCGAAAAAAACAAAGAGATGCTCCTACAGAGACTGTTGATGTGGAAATCCTGAAGCAATCTTTTTTAGAGGAGGGGAAAAAAATTGCAAAAACGGAAATGCTGGAAAAAATTAAGTCACAGTAAATTACGTTTAATTATTAATCATCAGTAATTCCGAGCGCGCCTCCCTATTTCGCTTAAATAAATGATGTACTATCCGCTGGTAGGAAAACATAGGAAGACCATTGACTATGCCTTTATAAATTTTGCTGTTTATGTGCGTTGCGTGAGTGATGATAGTCACGGAAGTGATGCTCTTGGCACCTTTTTCAAAATCAAAGAAAGTGATACTGTAGTTTCATGAAAATAACACCACTTCGGGATATTCAAGGCCCGGCCTCTTCTCTCGAGTCTATTCACCAGAGGTAACCAATGAGTGACTTCGCTGGCCCTTGTGATGGCTCAGCCGAGCTGTCACGGTTACGCTAAACCACTTATTACCGCAGCCCTATTGATTCGAAGTGTTGTGGGCCTACTGGTCGATGAGTGCGCATGTGGAATGACGTAAATTATAAGGCCACTCGCCGACCGTTTATACAGGTTGTCTCATAAAACTGAAGCACCTTTAAGATTGATCCAACCCCCCCCCCCCAAAACAAAAAAGTCCTTATTGAAACTCTGAAGAAAAATCTACAAATGCTTGCATTAGTAAAGCAAAGTGATATTCAGGCAATGATAGTAGTCACGAAATTCCGAAGAAAAACGAGGAGCTCATCCTTTGTTTTTCTACAACCCTCTTTTTTTGATTTAGACTCCCTAGGCCTACGTGGGAGAAAACAGAATCGAAGTTTCTAGGATTTGTGGTTTTCTTGAGGAATTCTAGGGCCTCTTAGGCCTATAAATGAAGCCCCACTGAGGGTACCCACATTGCAGACAACCTGTGCGACAATGGATGCTGTAGAGCTGCTGAGAAAACGACGCCGGCGCTACACCGTGACAGAAAAACGTGCCTACCTGAGAGACCAGAAGGAGGCACTGGTGAACGGTACGGTGCGCAGTATGAGAGAGTTCGCCGCCCACTATAACATCCCCTGGGAGACGTTTAGAAGGTGGAATCTCGAGGACCTCGAGCAGAAGCAAGAAGAAGACGATGATGGAGCCCCGTGATCCGTTATGGCCACAGGTTGAGGACCAGCTTTACCAATGGCTGCAGCAGATGAGAAAGCGTCGCCTCGCAGTCTCCGTTCTCGACATTCAAGATAAGGCGTTGGTAGTGTGGCAAAGCTGGTGGAATGAGTTAGCTCAAGATGTCAGAGAAGGGATTCAGCATTGTCGCCCTCAGCTATGGGATTTCAACGCATCCATAGGCTGGGTGGAGTGCTTGATGAAGAGACGCCACGTGTCCCTACGGAAGGTGACCAAGGATACAACGACCGTCCCCGCTGATGCTGCTGCAAGGATCCAGACCTTCCGAGATGCGGTTACTGGGAGCATCGATCGTCTTGATATACAGATGCGGTTCTTCTTTAACATGGACCAAACCTTTGTCCTGTTTGATATTAGAACCATGTACACGGCCAACAACACGGGGGAGAAGGCCATAGACGTCTGATCATCCAGGTCCAATACTAAACTGGGATGCACAGTCACCCTCTGCATCGCAGCCTCTGGAGCAAAGTTGCCGGCGCACATCACCTTCCCCAGGAGGTTTCGTCCGGGTGTTTGCAGCCCTCTAAGACAACCCACCAGCAGATGTAAAGATTACCCTATCGGAAGCTGGTTGGATGAGGGAGGAAACGGCGCACAACTGGTTAGATGAAGTTCTATCACCCTACGTCACCGACAACGAGACCGACCAGTTCCTGTTAATCGTCGATCATTATCAGGTCCACCGGACAGAGAACTTCCGGACGAGAGTCCGCGACATGAGAGGCAGCCTGGATTACGTACCTGCTGGTTGCACATCCCTCGTACAACCGTTAGACGTTGCAGTCATGAAGTCCTTCAAATGTCACTCACGTACGGCGACAATGGAAATCGTGGAAGAAGGACCACACGGACGAAAGAGGAGACTGCCCTCACATAGAGACGTGACCAACATCATCAGAGATGCCTGGGATGGTGTTGATGAGGACGTTATCGTCAACTGATTTGAAGCATCGTTTCGACAAAGGCCAATCGAAGCTGGACCACATGCTATCTTGGAGGAAGAAGAGGAGACTGCCATGGATGGACCAGAGTTCGTGAATGTAGTCGAGGAGGACATTGTGATGGACTTGAATTGACTGTGGGTGTTGTGAATGATTGTGGGTACGATTCTGAAAGCCGGACAATCTAATAATGTGTATCTTTAGCTTTGAAAATAAATTGAATCGGGATTTGCATCGTTCTTTTTTATTCCTTCACTGATCACTTCGGACAAGACTGTACATTCAGAGGGATGTTCGGTTTTTTCTCCAGATATGTGACGGACAACTTCTCATTCTTACCAATTTCGCATTGCAAAGTATCTTTGAAAGCCCGAAGCTGGTAAGGGATGATAAGACCCGAAGACATGCTTCATTACCTCCCTGAGCAGTGCCTCACTTTGAAAGGGCAGGTCAGTCCCTAAAACCAGCAGAAGCCAATATGTCAGTTGGACTTTTTTCATGGACACCCTGTACACTATCAGCCATTAGCACTGGGACAACCTTAACACTACCAATGACGATTAGTTGAAAATGTTCTGGGAAACTCAGTACAATGGCCGATTTCATGAAACTACAGATTTTTACGTTTAAAAAATTGATCAGATTGTGTGCGACGGGAAAAAACCCACTGTCGTTTTACCAGAATCAATTTAACACGGCAGTGTGGTTTGCAACAACCGGCTGTAGGGTTTCGGTCAACCAACACTTGAACTACAAAACTCCAATGATCAGATCGTTTTATAGATTTCACACATACTAGCAGGTTTGTAAAATTATGAAAAACTTACAGATCCCTAGTCCGGGCGAAATCAATTTTAACGAAACGAATAAAAGTATTAACTGTGGAAAACTAGGAGAGTTACTAAGCGAGTTTGGTTTAAAAGACGAGTATGATTTTTCGGTGTTTGACGGATGGACCTCCTGGAGTGTTCCAGACTATAATTCCAACATCACAGATCCGGGTTATCACATAAATGACCCAAAAATACATTTCTTCCTGATGCAAGTTCACGAAAATAAAATGCCTCCAATGTTTACTGCAGATTGGGATGCTGGAATGGCTACCTTTTAATATCCAGATACTTTCATCAGGTGGCATGTTAATCAACATAAAAATGTTTTTGCCGTTATCAAACAGAACCATTGTCAGACGTGTCAACAATTCATGATTTTGAAATCAGCGGGTTTCTCAAACCCTGGTATAGAGAGGCTGAATGATTCTGTCCGAACATATGTTTACTGCATACTTGGCGCCCAAGCACTCACCAGAACTCCGATTACAGGAGCAACAGGAACTGAATTTGATGCCCTGAAAGAATTTACCAAACTTTTAAAATACTCAATCAACAAACACGCTGACATTCCTACCTCAGTTCAAAGGTATCAAAAATCAATTGCCCAAACCCACACCAGATTGGATTATGTAATTGCCCCAGGTTTATACATCATTGGTACCAACATGGTCTTAAAAAGCGGGAACATCATGAATTTCAACAATAATATTTTGATAGCACCCCAAAAAATGAGTGTTGGGAAAAATGACATCAACCGTAAAAAGAATACTGCACCTCCTTTAAATGTCCACCTGTAAAGACTTACAAATTGAAAGCGGTGTATAAAACGATAGTCGAGGAGGAAACTCCGGAAATTAAAAAAAGATTTTCCACCGATGATTCTACAGTTGATGATTATGCTACGCATGCAACGCATGTAAATGCTGCCGATGGCAGGCAGGTAAGTGATGATTATGCTACTCATGAAAACATGAAATTTATTTTAGCCACCACAGCCGGTGGAGTTGTAAGTTTAATTTGGTATTTTAGCTAAACTAAATGGCTGATGTTGGAAGTGATCCTCCAGAAGGTAATCCCGAAGATGATTCCCCTATGAATTCTGATTACTCTGTGAATTCTGATTCCACTTCATTCCATAAGAGTGACTTGATGATATGTATCTATCTTACAACTCATTATCTAGTTCTGGGGATAATTTAGCTGATGATCCCTCAGATTTTAGTAAGCCGAATGTTTCTTGGTCAAACGAAATTATAAGTATAACTAAAGAACTGAAAACGAAATTGAATTTATTTTTTCAAGATAAAACAGATGAACAAAAACAATTAGAAGATAATTCCAAATTACCGTGGTTTCCAAAAACCTCAACAATTTAGGTTTACAAAAGGAAATTTAAAGGAACTGGAAAACCTCGTTTTTACAGTAGAGGAAGTTTATGAGGTTGTTAATGAGGTTGTTAAAAATAAAAATTTAAAAATAAACCCTCTTGATAGTCGTCCTCTTTTTGAAAATAATCTCTTCATGGTTGGTAGGAGTATTGAAGGAAAACTATTCTGGGTTCAGATAACGGATGATAAAGGAAATATTCTAAAGGAATCTGAAATTAAGAAATTTACTGTTGGAGAGTCAGTCGTGGCCAAATTAGATGAAATGAGTCATTATTTAGACCCCCACAAAATATATTTCTATTGCTAGAACAGAACAAGAGAGAAAAGAATGGGAGCCACCAGAACAAATTCAGAGGTATGAGACTGTTAATGAGTTACGACCTTCATCTGCGAAGCGAACTCCAATCAGCAGTCCAACAGAGCAGAGATCCAATGTAGTAAATCAAATCGAAGATACAATTAACGAAGATACAATTATTATAACAGTGATGATGGAAACTATGATTCAGACGATCTCCTTGAAAAGTTAATGACGATATTATCTGTTGCAACTGATCAAGTAGAAGAAGTATTCGGCTCTAGAGAAATTAAGAAAGTTACCACCAATTTAAAAGAGATGAAGAATAATATAACCGAACTTAGAAATAAGATTGAACGGTTTGAAGAGCAGTACGATAAGGAAGGTGATCCCGAGAAGAGACAGGAAATAGAGGAATCATAAGACAAAGAAAATAAAAATTTGAAATCCCTTGAAAATGAATATGAATCACAAAATGAAAGATGAAAGGGAGTATGGAAGGATTTTTTAAAACAACCAGATTCAAAGATCCCTCTGAAAGATAGATTAAAATTACTCTTCAATTTGGAAGGTTTATAAATTGGTACTTTAGTACTCATTATGATACTAACCACTCTAGGATTAGCTATTAGTAATTCCATTAGGTTGACAACTAAGCCTAATCCGAACCCCCATAACCCCCCAAAACGAGAACCAAGCATTACAAATAGAGTAAGGGAAGGACTCAAGAAGGTTGCTTGGAGGCTTAAAGAATTGGCTAAGAAGTCAATTGTAGCTTTTCCGAGTATTATTGGTTCCATTGTTTCACTCATCTTGAAATCAGTAGGTGATGTTGTTGGTTTTCTGGCTGAAAATGCTATCATCCTATTGATGATTGTTGTTAGTTAAATAATCTATGGTTTAATTGATTGTGTAAAAGCCGTTAAAAGGGGGAAATAAAAAAGTAAAATCCAACCTGTTCGGGGATTTTAGTTAATCTTAATGGCTGAAGTTGGAGGTGATCCCGAAGACATAGAAATGGATGATCTCAGTGGCTTTAACATTGGTAATCCTGAGGATTATATTGACCCCAATCTTTGAATCCTGATGAAGAAGAAACTTGTAACGCAATAGCCGAACTAAAAAGTAATTTAACTGCAGAAACCTCATTTGATACTCCAGGAAGACCAGAAGTTTATAATCCCACCTTAAAAGCTGCGCAATCAAGGAGGACAAATTTAAAAAATCCTTATTTGGAAAAAAATGGAAAAGGACAGAAACAGGTATACATAAACTTTCGCTTGTGTTGAAAGAAACCGGATCTGTCTTGTCACTAAATTATGGTGGTAAGAATATTGATATCATTAACAAATCTGGGAAATTACATGAGTATAATACATTGAAAAGGCATCAAGGGGTAGAAGTAGCTGAGTATGTTAAGGATATTCTTAAGACACCTTATGAAAAAATTATAAATAAGGCTGATTTTAGGGGAGTTGAACCGTCCACATCAGCAAACTATCTTTGGAAATAAATACACAAGAAAAGTAGAAGATTGAATTAACGGTGATGATGGAAGTTTAAACGGAGACATTCTAAATCAAACATTAATGAAGACAGTATTGACTTCAACTGAAGCAGAGTTAGTAGAAGAATTCGAACCTAGAGATGCTAGAGAAATGACGACACTAAGATTAAATGAGATAAAGATGGCTGAAAGAAGAATCAGACCTATCAGTAAGATTGCACTACTTGATGAAAAATATGGTCAGGAAACTGATCCTGTGGAGAAGCTGAAAATAAAGGAACAATCAGACCAAGAAAAGAGAAATTTGAAATACCTTAATGATGAATATAAATCACAAAATGAAAGATTGAAGAGAATTTGGAGAGACTACATAAAAAAACCAGACTCAAAAATACCTCCGAAAGATAGATTAAAATTACTCTTAAAATTGGAGGGCCTAACTATTGGAGCAATTGTAACTGCGGTAATAATGTTTTTCACAACCTTAGGTCTTTCTATCAGTAATTCCTTGAGAGCAGTAAAACCTCCTGGACCGAATCCTCTTGGACCAACTCCTCCAAAACCAGATGTCCCAGATAGAGTGAAAAATGGATTAAAGAAATTTGCGGAGTGGTTAAAAGAATTAGCGAAGAAATCAGCTGCGTTTTGCTAGACGGATTACTGTGAAATATGCGATAAGCGAACGGCCCACAAAACTGGTCGAGAGGAAATCATTGCGTATACATGTGCAGGTCCTTTGAAATAGGCCTAGATGACGCTAATGACACGATTTATTGAGCATGTACATGTACCACAAAATCCATGTCTGATATCCCTTTGAATTTAGATGACATTGAATAACCGATTTAACGCTGGCCTACTCGTGCATTTAAGATTGTCAATCGCAAGCTTCAGCAAGAAACCAAAATGATGTGCACTGTCTTTTTTGGCATTTTGATAATGTTTTCTGATTTCGTTCATCCAATGGATAATGGCGACATCAATAATGTTGATGAAAATGTCGATGCCTTACAAACTACGAGCAGGCAGGTCAACAGGCGCAGACAAAGACAAAGTGGCATTGGTGAGTGCTGTATTGTACTTTTAACAGAAAATTAACGCCATCTTCCATGTCATTTTCTTTTCAAATTTGATGTCCATAAGAACCTGGAACTTTAAATTTGAAATATTGTTCTTTTCTGAAGTCCACATTTTTTGCAGCCTTATGGCCAGAGGTTGACAGGTCATTCGTGAATGGATGGCAACAAGGCGACAACATGGGGTACCTGTCTCGGGCGACGACATGATGATTAAAGCTGAACAATCTTTCCGAACATGGTGGGCAGTGCTTCCCGAACAGCAGCAACAGGAATACAGGCAGCATCGGCCACAATTAACAGACTTCAGGGCGTCCAGAGGGTGGCTAACTGGTTTTCTCTCTAGGAACGGGATTAGATTTAGGAAACAATGCAAACATTTTACGGCTATTCCCGAAAACGCGGATGAACTTGTGGCCAATTTTCAGCAAAATGTTGGCCAGACGGTTGATGAAAATGGGATTGAACTTGTGATAAACATGAATGAAACGTTTGCTCTTTTTGACATGGCGCCACAATACACCTACAATGAAAAGGGGGCAAAACAAATTGATCTTCGCACGTCCCGAGGGAATCCGAAACTAGGATGTACCGTAACTTTAGGGATTACAAGGGATGGGAGAAAGATGCCTGCGAGTGTGATACTCAGAGGACTGAGGGCTGACGAGGAAGTTATCCAGGATTTGAGGGAAAATGCACCGGACAATGTCCGAGTAACCGGGTCTGAAACGGATTGGGCAAACTGGCAGACACTACTACCGTAGGTTAATGACAGTCTTCTCCCTTTTGTAGGTGATGCCTTTCCATTTTTGCTGATATGGGACATGTTCCCAGCCCATAGAAATTCCCAGCTTGAGCATCACATTGAAGATGCACCTGGTTTTATCCAGTTGGTTGGAAGAAGATGTACTTCTTTGGTCCAGCCATTTGATAAAACTGTCATCCGTTCCTTCAAAATTAACATGCGTAAAATGTGGAAGGCCTGGAAGATCCAAAGTAATGATGGACATGGTCTTTGTGAGCCAATTACTAGGAATACGCTTTTGCGCATTATCAGCGACTCCTCGGCCCCTACAACGGAAGAGGCAATCCATACGGCCTGGCGTGCGTGCGGACTGCTTCAAGGAGATGAGCCAGTGCCAGATCACGTTGATCAAGACATTATTGATTTTGATAACATTGAGATCGAAGACAATGGTCTAGAATTTGTAGATTTGGACGAAAAATTTACTTAAACCCAGTATTAATCATCACATCCTGTTTGTCTTTCTTTTCATCCAATTCAACTCAATGAGCCCAAGTACATGTACTTTTGCACGAACGCGGTAGAAGTCTACCACCAATAACCCCTAGGCTATAACCACATGAAAACGACACTTGTTATCAGCGTCATCTAGGCCTATTTCAAAGGACCTGAACATGTATACGCAATTATTTCCTCTCGACCAGTTTTGTGGGCCGTTCGCTTATCACATATTTTACAGTATATGGACAAGTAACGAGTGTAAGACCGGTCATAGTGTCCTCATATAGTCTTGTGTTTAAAGCCTGAATGAGTCGCGTTTAAAGTCTGAATGAGAGATCCATTGTTGAAGAGACTAAGCGTCCAGAACTCAACACCAAGTGACTTGGCATATACCTGAATGCGAGCTTGTTGGTAATGTTGATTGTTATGGTGAAATATGGTGAACATTTAAAGTCACCTACAGATCCGGTTGGCGTCCTTTGCTTTTACCCCACAATGGATATAAGCAGGACTGAAATTCCATCCGCGACCCTGTTGTGGCTTAAGGGATGTCTCCCCTCCCCCCTCCCATCATCATGCAGATTTTTTGATAATCAATTGAGGCTCAACACTTGACATAAAAGAGATGAAATCAGCTCGCGCTAACTGAGCCGAACCTTGATCACTTTTAAAGATGAAACGTGATTGACATTTTAGTGTAGGAGAAAGGTCTACTCACCCGCCCGCCAACAGGGAGACACCGCTCTCTTCATCACGTGACTCCATCCCCTCCACCTCGTGTCTTGGTATGATGTCACAACCAGGTTCGCATCGACGACAACCCACCGATGATTCGCATAATTCTTGCAGCCGGTTTGTCGAAAATTGTCCCTTTTTCGTCGGGCATGTCACAATGGCTCAACCACCAACAGTCCGTTTGGTTTCACAGGCCTTTTCACAACTCTGAAGCACGGACATGCATGAGAAATTATGCTTGGACTCTATGCGTAGGGCGCCGAGTTTGGCTGGTGCCCGAGGATAGTACACTCCGGATGCAGTGGACCGGCTTAGTTCGTCAGACCCAATTAGGAAGACGCAATAGACTGCCCAGGAAATCTAGAGGGTAGAGACAAGAAGTTTCATTTAAAACTCAAAATTCTGGTACGTTTGCGAATTAATGTTCCATTGAAGTTCACGGTTCAATATTATAGAGATTTGAATACTGAATTTTGAATTTTCATAAAGAGCCGTCGGCGCTTTTGCATACCCATGCAGTTGCACACTAGCAATTCAGTGCGCGAGACTAGATGGTACATGGTGTGTCAAAAAAAGGAAACCGAGAATAATTTGTTAATTTCCTGGACATGGCTAAATATTTAGGAAATTGGCAACCACTATTTATTACACCATTATGTCCTCCTTCTTATGACACTAAGAAATCTAATTTACTGTCACAGATGACTAAACACGAAACAGTTCAATCAACCATGGCAGAACTGGTCTTGAACCAGACAGACGTTTTTGTAATAAACCTTGTCTGCCCAGTGCAGGGCTTTTATTGGGCCTCCAAATTATGCAATCCTTTGCATGTTTTTCCATTGCACACTCCTTAAAAGTTGAAAAGGTTGCTCATTTTCTCAGACCAGCGAAATGCAACTTACAACTAAGCAGCGTGTGTTTTGGGTAGAAGAGTGGTTTAGGACTGGAAGTCTCCAGCAAGTAGCAGACGCATTTGGTGAGATCAACTGTGTGATTAAGATCCCTGACCTTACCCTCTGTGATTATTTTTTGGGGACATCTTTGAAACCAAGTTAACAAGTCGCCTCCACAAGATATCAATGACCTACGTGCCAGAATTTTCGCTGCAGTCGAGGCCTTAAGAGGACAGAGAGACGTAATAAGGAATGCATTGAGAGGAATGAGAACCAGAGCTGAAGTTTGTGTTGAAAGGAGTGAGGGGCATGTCGAAGGACACTGGAGTTAGGCTGAGACAGGAATAAGCACCCAGATGCTAAATCATTGAAGAAAAATGTTGCTAAAGACACACTGGTCTCTCTTTTCTCCTTTTTGTCGGAGTTCCGCTGTGGTGAATCTGGTGCAAGACCAGTTCTGACATGGTTGATTGAACGCAGTTATACTCAGTCAACTGAGACAGTAAATTGGATTTCATGGTGTCATTAAAAAGAGGACATCATTAAGTAATAAATGGCGGTTGCCAATTTCCAAAATATTCAGCCATGTGCAGGAAATTAACAAATTAATCTTGGTTTCCTTTTTTTGAAACACCCTGTATAGAAAAAAAATGAATTTCTGAATTTCTGACACATGGTCTTAGTCACCAGTATGGATGTGTTTTCCATTATAAATACCTAGTCTCCCCAGGGGTGAGTGAAGGAAAAGTAGGAATCTATTATTAATTTACATAATTCATAATTTATATGCATTACACACTATAGTTGGATCTGCGAATAGGCTGTCGTACTTTCAAGTAACTTCCAACCCATAGATTCTGAGGAGGGAACATGTAGGCCAACCCGAACACCTATACCATGATTCGACATCCATGATCAGAAAGTCTGAGAATGGGATAGGCATCTATGGCTTGCAGAAACCGGGAGAGTGTGTGGGAGAAACCTTTAAAGATACCTTAAAATTTACGGAGAAAAGCACTCTGAGTTGGGGTATATATTTCAAAAAATGTATTGTGTATGGGCCATACGTGGACTCTGAGAGAAGGTACGGGTTTCAGAGAAATATGTGCAAAAATTGGGTGTTGTGGATCCAGTTTCTGAGAAATTTGATACAGACCTGTACTCGACAATCAAGGGAGAGTAAAGGGCAGAGACATGTATATTCACCCCTGGCGAGTTTTAAGTGGGGTATTGTAGTGTGGGGCCTATGCACTGCCCCAACCAATCTGTTACTAAATGGCAATTGTGACGCCTGATTATACATGTACGATCATCAAGCGACTGCGTGATCAAAAGAAACGTTACGTTTGGTTGGAACAACATAACTCATTGATATTTATGATGTTTTAAACGATGCATCTGGCGCGCGCGCCTCCCCCCTTTGATCCGCGCCTGCACAAGTGCATTTCCAATAACAAAAGCTTGTGTAGATCAGACACCTCTCTACTCCGGACAAGGCGATGGTGACCTTTTGGTCGAGTCACCTCGCAATGAAAACAATGACTTCCCGCATGCGCTTTGGGCGTCACTGCGAGAGGCGGAGTATATTAAAAACCATTGGTTACACCAGAATGATATAGTTCTGTGATGTTCTGTCCATGTAAAGTACAAATACATGTACATGTACAAGTAATAGCAAAGTTGGAAAATAAAAAAATTGCCTTTGGACGAAATGTCAATATTTAAAAGGGGACTATAGGCAGGAGCAGAGGGGCTAATTTGGCCATCTTCAGGTGACTAATATACACAGTAACGGCCCTGGGTCATGTCAGATTCAGCACTAAATATATTCCTCGTACAAGCATGAATCATTTCGACGTACTCAATTCATCATGGCACTTTAGTACCATGATGAATTTGGAATTGGGACGGTAAACTATTTTAGCATGGTGAGCATGGTGAATTCGTAATTCAACATGGAAAATCTGATTCACAAAATATACCGTGGTGAGATTCTTTCGTAAGAGGGCCGGCCCCGGTACGCTCATTGATGACAGAGAGGGACATACACATGTACCTAATCCTGTAATGCGGATCAGTCTTGGGAAGTGTATGAAGCATTATCATTTCGAAATCCTAGAATCGCAGTACATCGCAAATTTTCCATCACTTCCTAGAGACATTTAGAAATTCTGGAAAAAACTCAGCGTAGTCGAAACCTCCCTATTCACAGTATCATGACACTAAAACATTTGAGTGTAACCTGCGTTCTTACCAGTTGTGCAGACAAGTTTGCGAGAAAAACAAACCTTTGTCCTTACGAATTACATTTGTACATGTATATTGTTTTTGTCGGCCTCCCAACTCTCGCCAGGCTGTTGCGACACTGGTGCGTACGTATATCAGCTGCTTTATGCATGCAACGTGTGACATTACTGTTTTCAATTAAATAGAATTCTAGGTCCCCAATCAACCCCATCAAATCATTTGTCCTAATTTTGATTAATCACATTTTGCGTCAATACACAGCAGTGACCACATTACAGGTCTTGGATTCTCGCCAGTAGGAAGTAGGCCTCAGGTTGAAGAATGAACGAAAACCCTGGAGAAAGCTTAAACCAGACAACTGGGAACAATCGAATGGACTATACAGACGACACCCTTCAAAAGCTTCCAAATCCTGCCTCCAGACCTTTTAACCTATTTATCATCGATTTAAGCCGCATTGAGACTCTGTCACCAGGATGGGTGCCTTCGACCTAATAGTCTCCGGTCCTCCATTCAAGCCGCACGGAGGTCCTGTCACCTGGATGTGCTTTCTTCCTGCTAGCCTCCCGTTCTCGATTCAAGCCACACGGAGGTCTGTCGTGTCTTGAACTATTAGTGTCGTCTGCTACAGCAGATGCTACCACCTACTATTGAATGTGAGAACTGGGCTCTCCGGGTTCAGAGGAGGAAAGAATGGGTGATATGAATAAAGACTAGCAAATGCTTTTATCTAAATCTCCATGTACATTTACACTAGGCCTTCCTGTACAAAACCGGAGTAAAAACATTTGCTAGTCTTTATTCATATCACTCAATGAGTAATTAAGAATGTTGTTATATTTTACAAGACTTTCTGTTTCTCATTGCTGATTGCCACTGATACGATACCACAAGGTCCTGTCACAAAGATGTGTTTCCAACATACTAGCCGCCGGTGCTAAATTCAAGCCGTACTGAGGTCCTGTAACAAGGATGTTCTTCTGACCTATTAGTCTCCCGTCCACGATTCAAGCTGCATGGCGGTCCAGTCACCAGGATGTACATCCGACATACTAGCCTCCCGTTCTCAATTCAAGCCACACGGAGGTCCATGCCTGATCAGAGTAGGCCTAGTTCTGACACAAATATTGGCCCAAATATTTACCGGTTGTCCTCTTCCAGTTGAAACAACATGATCTCCAGAGCTAGAGATCCATGCACACTCCTTTGTAAAATGTCAGGCTATATGCACATGGCATAAGGAATTGTCTGCAGCCGGCAGCCACTTTTGCACAGGGGGGCTTGAGAAAGGAATTTGGTTAAGTTTGAAAAATCAATGCATTTTACGGACACAATAAGCTACAATCCTCATCAGTTTTCATTAATTGCATTTTATGGGACGTAAAACCTATATTTTGTTGTATTTTCTTGCAAAAACGCTGCCAGTGTCAGTGCCAGTGCCAGTGCCAGAGTACCCGTGCTAGGTTAATATGTAAATAGCAAGCTCTAGTGAACTCACACAACTGTATGTCTCATAGCGCTCTGGGATAGCGCTCCGCTGACTATGCTCTCACCCAAAACATTTGAGTCCTGTGGTTCGTCATTTTAATGAAAAACTTCTTAAAATCCCTGAAAGTCTGTGCACGTATTTCTCTTTTAACCATTATCATATATTGCTTGGAGAGTCACGGTCCTCCTGGAAGCCATTTTTCTATGAAAAACCAACATATCTCGTGCCCAAGTTGATTCTTTAAAAAATCAGTGAAAGTCCGTGCATGTTTTTTAACCCTTATTTTCATTTTTACTGATGTCCCTAACCAATGTTCATTAATCATAAAGTCCCTCTTTATCTGTGTCGTGTCGTTCCATCGGCATTTCCACCTGCCATCACTCGATGACGTCACCAGAGCAATCGCCGTCTCGTTCGCGGCATTTCTCATTCGCTGAACAGACACCTGCCATTGATATAGCCTGATGGCTGCTAGCTAGCCAATCGTGGTGGAAAAAAACACGATTTGACCAGCCATAACTCTCAGCTGGACAGGCGGAGCGGCATAAGCTATCAATTCATCTCAGCGCACCCAACGGACCACTTTCAATCGCTCGGTGCGCAAACTTGAACTTGAATTTAAAAAAATTTGCCATGTGTGAATACTACTGGCTATAAGTTTCAACAATCATGTTACGTCACGTAGACTCGTTTAAAAATACCACAAAAGCCAAGTTTCCGCGAAGTTATGTCACTAATTTTCGTGTATGGGTCAATGAATTTCATTGAAAATCACAATTTGAATAGATGAGTGGTTTGGTAACCTCTCTGACGTAACGTACGGGGCGTTGAATTTGGCTGTGCTCCTGGTATGACAGACCGGTTTGGGAACACAAGCGTTCAGTTGTGTCGACGCCAAGTCGAAGCACTGGTTCAACATTGGTGAGTTCAGCCTGATTTCTCCACAACTTTTTCTCCCCAAATTTTGCGACTATTGTCTGATACAATGTACAATCTTATCTTATCTTTTCATTTTCATTTCTTGCAGACGCCAGACACGTTGTCCTGTCTAGCACACCCAATGCTGCCCAACCGGTTTATCACAAGATACGACGTGAACACCACCATGGTGAGTTATTTTTCTCTATCGAAACTTTCTTGATCATACATACATGTATTCTTTTGAAACTTCTCATCTCTGCAGCAGTGGCGGATCCAGAAATTTGGGAAAGAAGCGGGGGGGGGGGGCGCTGCCCCACCAATGAGAACCCATGATAGAGCCGAAGGTGCAATCCTGAAAATGAGGGGAGGGTTCTTGAGGAGAGGTGCCCTAAAATATCAAAGAGGGATGACTCATGCGGGACCCCTAAATCCGCCACTGCTGTTCTGAATATTTCCACACTCTGCTCAGCTGACCTTTGAAAGGAGGACACTGTCAGCCCATACCCTATCTATGGTACTATATCGTTCTGGCAGCAAGAAAATGAGACGATCGGTCATGTCTGCCATGTTTTATGACGTCACACGACAAGTTCTTGGCGCAATGTGTCACGTGCTCATAACACATTCTATCTCTGAACCAATCAGCCCTTGATACTGTGACATGTGATATGTATGATGAGGACCTTGACCGGATCAGAAAGATAAGGCATACAATCGAAGTAGTTCAGAGACATTTACATGAAGACATGGCAGAAATTACCAATCGTTTCGGTGATCACTAAATCCTAAAGGCTAGAGGGAGGTAATTATAATATGATCTCCACCGCCCGACCCGATGCGTCATTACCGGAATTCCGGGTGGCAACTTCTAGCTCATCGATTACTTCAGAACTGAAGTTGCCGCCATTGTGATGTAAATACTTTGGGTTTTTCCCACCCGGAATTTCGGTAATGACGTCATCGGGTCGGGCGGTGGAGATCATTTTATAATTACCTCCCTCTAGTCTTTATGATTTAGTGATCACCAATCGTCTCATTGAACATCTGTGCTGCCAACTGTACGACGATCGAAGATCAATCGGAGATCAGCATCCCAGAGCTTTGATAAATCCTGCCAGTTGTTCCCAGGCTTGTGTTATGAAATGACCATGGTTTAGTGATAGGCCTACTATTCAGTGGTATTAAATGGACAACTGTGGCATGAGATATGGTGGTTTTTGCTACAAAAATGGCTTCCAGTAGAACCGTGACTTCTCAGTCCAAACAGGAAAATTGAAATACATCATTGAACTGCAATAAACGGTGCACAAAAACTGGGTGTAACATTAGGCCTGCCTGAATTTCACAGGTCATGTCCAAAACTGCCTCGCACACTGGCGAAAATCGTTATTTGAGATAAGTGGCGGCGTATTGTGACATGCAGAGGTATTATCCTCCTGGCCATGGAAATCCCACGCCCAGGTTGTCCCTTTAAAGCTGACATGCATGCATAAAAACCCTAACGGCCAAATTAGAAAAGACGGAAAGGATGAAGTGGCGAGGGTTCCGAGTTCGAACCCGCTCGAGGAATATTTTTTTCTTTTTTTTCTCTGTGACCTGTCTCGCCAATAAAACTTCTGTTTGTGCAGTTGTAGCCGATAGGAATGACCTTTCACAGCACGTACTATATCAATTACTCACGCAAACACCTGTTGTAAATGAAAACCATGATATTACTATAAATGCAGGGACAGACAGGGAGTAAATGGCTTAGATGATACAAAATGGGGAAAGATGAAAATGTACAAAATAATACAACACTGCACTAACCTGTTGTAAATGAAAACCATGATATTACTATAAATGCAGGGACAGACAGGGAGTAAATGGCATAGATCTGTAGTGCCAAAGGCCTACATTCCCTGAAAGATTAACATAACAAAGCCCCATAGGCCTAGAAGGAATAACTATATTAGAATAACTAGGCCTAGACCCTTTAACCCCTTAATACATGGTAACACAGTCAAGCGAGACCTGTCGCTGGGTGTCTATCATGTTTCAAGTGCAGTTTGTCTTTTGGTGGTCGGGCGTTTGTATTTTCTATCTTTGTCGTTTGGGTTTTTATGCATGCATGTCAGCTTTAGATATGTTTTCGCGTGGTCACGAAGATGATAAATGTGAATAATGACACCAATGCATTGGCCCTGCGGTCACGTGGTGGCTTTCAAATATATCCTTGTGCCGTCGGTAGGAAGCTGCTGAAAGCCGCAGCAAACCAGCAGCAAACAAAAGACTTAGGCTACTTAAAATCTTATAATCTCGTCACCATTGAGTTCTTTTCCTATAGCTCCTATACACGTATAAAGATGGTGTGCGAAGATAAATTTCGGCCATTTTGTTACCATTTTAATATCTAACTTTATGCGCCTGCTTAATCGCCCACCCGCGAATTTTTTTTCCTGAACCTTTCGGGCAGTACAGTGTACATTTGTACACAGGTCCTCAGCCAATCAGAATCCGATAAATCTGTGTCGTCATCGGGGCATCATCATGAAACTTAGAAGTAAGCTTGTATTGTTTTGTGCTTGTTAATCAAATTTGAAGCATACAGTATCAAAATATAGTGGAGGAAGACCATACACACGAGGCAGTATCGAAAGACAAGTCTCATTGCAGAGAAACATATTCCTACTGGAGGAAGACCATTCACATGAGACAAGTCTCATTGTATATTCATGCTCAATATGATATCTGAAGGACTATCCCTTGGATCTTGGAGATGGGCTATTGTTATTTTCCTTTCTGTAGGTATGTTGCAGGCAGCAGAAATAACTAAAATATCTAAAATCTAAATAACAAGAGAAAAGAAACGCGTTATAAAAATAAAATATAAAGAGTAAAAAAGAAAAAGGAAATGTTGTCCACAACGGGATACAAACTCACGACCTTTGGATCGAACATCGTATTCTGCCATTTCTGACGAGCGCTCTATCAACTGGTCTAAAGTTTCTAAGACTTCTGACGTCATGTATTTGTCGAAATCTGATTGGTTGAAAGTCCCTGTACAAATGTACACTACAGTGCCCAAAAGGTTCAGGAAAAAAATCGCTACCCGCCCTCTTCAGATACAGTTAGCCAATCTATCACTTCGATCTATCTACCGTCGCTGTCATGGCCAATTTTTTTTTCTTTCAGAAGCCCCGACGTCTTTTGAACTTTCAAGGAATGGTTGGGTGTGGTCAAGGGACTGGTATTGAATCTGATATATTATCATTGTTGTCACACCTTTTCGCTAAATATGAGGTCTTGAAAATGCTTGGTATTGCTCCTTGTGAGGTGTTACCCAACGTTAATGACGCCTGTCTGTATGAGTGGTACATACTTGACACCTATGGCGAAGGATGAGCCAGTTATTTTCGAGTTTGTACTTTGGGTGCATCTCGTTCCTCGGGTTGCATTGCACCCGTGACCCCATAGGAGTTCCTGGTCTTGTCTCTTCGCCCCCAACTCCGATGAACTCTATGTACCGTGAACGAATGCTCATCAGGTCGACAGTTATTTGACGACGTAAATCCATCCATATTAACTGGCGCTGCGGCTGCGCTCAATAGACTCCGTTGGGGAGTCTGAGCCTGATAGGGTGTACCAGTCCAGCCGGTTATGTACGGTTGGTATGCTCTATGATATGGATCTCCAGCCACCTGTCAGCTAGGGGCAGACCCCAGTGTCTCAACCCTGGGTCTCAGAGGCGGTAACTTCGAGTCAGGCAGCGCGCTATGTCTGGTTAGGCGACATGGGTTACCAGGGCATCCACAGCCAAAATGGTTTGCACATGGAGGTCATCGCGACCGACTTGTGAGGGGGAAGAAGTGATGTCCATGGCGGTTTCAAATTGATCTGACGACCCCCGCGTCTTCTGGACAGGGAGGGGTTCATGTGGCCAAATCCTGTCAGCTCAATCCTATCGTTAGCATCGTTCGCGGTACATGGAAACCAAGTGCATGGAACCCTTTTTTGTCTTGGTTTAATTTCTCTGAGGATTTCAATGATGATATATATATTTAGATCCACAGGTATAGTCGGTACATGTGGCGACTCGCCACATGAACATTTTAAAAGTTTTTTCGAGCATTGTTAAAAGTTTTGAAAATAAATTTCTTCTTTGGACGTGTTTTTTTTTACCTGAATGACATTCAAAAAGTTTGTCACTGGAGAATTTCCCCATCCCCCACCCCAGCCCTAGAATAATATACAGACTAAATAGTATCTTTGGACTGTACTGGTAATATAGGTCAGTCACGAAAAATAAAATATATATTGGACTGTACTGGTAATATAGGTCAGTCACGAAGAATAAAATATGTATTGGACTGTACTGGTAATATAGGTCAGTCACGAAAAATGAAATATATATTGAACTGTACTGGTAATATAGGTCGGTCACGAAGAATAGAATGATATTGGACTGTACTGGTAATATAGGTCGATCAAAAAAAAGAAATATATATTGGACTGTACTGGTAATATAGGTCAGTCACGAAAATATCTGAAAGTCTGTGCCCCATTGTTGACGAATATAATATCGTGAGGACTTTATCAATGGTCACGGTCCCTGGCCCCTCCCACGTAAAAATCATTAGCAAGGTCACTGCAGGCAATAGCTTCAGCATTGTTATTGTATAAACATGTCTTAAACATTATAAACGGCCCTATTTGTGGGGTTACATTGGGTTCTTGCTGGGGTAATGATGTCCATGTCCGATTCTGCGTTTTGTGGACTTGTAAATCAGTCCAGCAGTGACATTGCGTTTTGTGGACATGTTAAAGTCTGTCCCGCAGTACCAAGTTTCAGCCCAGCAATTACCAATAAGCCCTGCACGTGACCTTAAAGTAAATAGCTATGCAAGTGTGGTCGAGACAAAACGCGATGTATGCATTGGAAGAAGGAAATCTGCGAAGAGTTGCTGGAACTGTCTGTCCACCTCTCGTTTATGAAACAATGGGCGATTTGAAAGACGTCTCCTGAACAGATCGCCCATTGTTCACTGAAGCAGCATTCGAATTGTCTCCAATTTTTTTCAGGTGGATTGCTCCATCTCGTGTGGTTTCGCTGTCCCGTCCCTAGAATCGAGTTAACGTGACCGAGGCCACTTCTGAGAGATAAATATTCAGGATGCCAGATTTGTGGAACACAATTAAGGTAAATGAGATAAAATTCGATAAGCTGGCTACAGTTGATGAAATGAGGCTTTAGGTCCGTCATCATGCAACTGATATTGGGACAAACCCGAGGCAGGTTGACCACCATTACCTGACAATTAAATTTAATTGATTCATCTTATTAGTGCCAATGAGGCTGTCACAGACATAAACATGTGTACAGACATATTACTGATATGCTATAATAGATTTTTTTTCATGAAAAATGATCAAATACTTCAATTTCTTAAATTGTATATTTCAATGTTTCTTGGTATCTAAATATTCCCTTTCTATTCCAGGCCAGTAGTCAAGAGCCATGATCAAGGAACAGCAGTTCCCAACGGAATTGACCCTTTTCTTGTTGTAATTCATGCTGTTGGCTCAGAATGGGTTGACACTAACCTGTTTTCGACCCTGAAAATAAAACATCGAACATTGTTACTCTTTGTTAAAAGTGAACCTTGCAAAATATGTGCTTATTCCTGAAATCGATAGCACTTCATGTATGTACTCGTTGATCCAGAATATTGCTATTTCTTGTTCCGTTTTCAATGTGGCAATCCATTTACCGTATCTGAGCTATTTCACAGCACAAGAAGTGCAACATTACAACAATGGAGCTATTTCTTGATCACAGCAAAAATGTGCTTCTACATTGTTTTACTCAAATGATGCCTGGGTAAGCCTTATTGACATATCTGTTTTCAAGAGGAATTGATTGTAGGTTTTCTTTCTTTTTTCTTTCTTTTTTCTTAAGGCAGGCCTTATTTAACAGAAGCCCTATATTTTAGGTAGAATATTATTTATACTTAAGGAATTGAACCCGAGCCGGAGGACCTTGGTTGAGTTACCAAGACACTCTCGGGTGGAGCTAAAATACAGTCCAAACCCGAGCCGATAGGCGAGGGTTTGGACGAAATTTTAGCTCCACCCGAGAGTGTCTTGGTAACTCAACCAAGGTCCGAAGCCGAGGGTTCAATTTCTATTCTAAAATACCTCAAACTTAAAAAGATAGGCCACGAAATAACTTGAATATGTGCGAATTTGGCAAATTCCATCCATCGCCTGCCCGGAGCGCCGGTAGCGCCGTTGTTTACATTATGTTACGGCAGCGCGTATAGGAAGTCCGGATCGGCTCGCTCAAGTGATGCTAAAATCCGCGCAAATGGGCTATTTGGAGCGTTTTTCTCAGCAAATATGTGTAGTGCTCATTAAAAAACTTAGGGTGGTTGATGCTTCCTTGGCTGATTTGTGTTTGAAGCAGTGTTTTGAGAGCCTCAAACTTCTGAAGTGAGCTGTGTGCATGGTTTCCACATTTTAGTGCAACCCGAGGGAACTTTGGTAGAGCATCTTGGTTGCGTGTCCAAAACACTCCACTCTCAGAACGAGGCTTATGCATTTTCCATTTAAAAGTTGACTTTACGGTACCAAGGTATTTTAGAATATAGGCCCATATCAGTTTTGAGATCAATTTCCTCTTGAAGACAATAAACGTCAATCGAGTCTCTGCACCATTTTGATTGGGCGGTTTTGGGCTAAAATACAGTACAAGAGAATGCTCCATTGGTGTTAACAGAATATGTCATTGTTTTGGTCAGCAATCAGTTCTTGCCACCTTGAAAGCGGCCACGGTTACTTTATACGACTTGTACATTGTTCAATTGTTATTATGCTATTGTCATTTGCCTTTGTCCCCCCCCCCCATCCTTATCGACACTCACAGTGCACCATCCTCCATCACATGCCCCGCATGCGCACTGACCCAACATCTGATCCCTTGACACGCTTGCTCAAGCGGCTCAAGCGGCGTCAGCAGTATCAACGTTGTGTTATTGTATTCCAAGTTTTGCATTATTCATATGCATGTACTTGCCAAATAAATGTTGTCATATCGTAACCTTCGTCTCTTGTCCTTCGGTCAATAAGTGTGCGGATCACTCCCAGCAAGTTCGATTAACACACTACACTATCTTCACATGCAACAATTTACCGTCAGCCTTTTCTGATTCCGCATGCCGGTGTAGAAGTTTAAAATGTCCTAGGATAAAATGCCCGGGAACAAAGGATTCTATTATGCGCTGAGCTAGTGACGGTCATTGCCTCTATAGAACCATATGCCATAATCTGTCAGAATACAATAGGCCCGGACACTTTTTACTTTTACACCGGCTACTAATTCTAATTTTTGTAGTATATATTATATACTTGCCGAATAAAAGTTGCCATATCATCAGCCTTTGTCTCTTGTCCTTCGGTCTCTCAGCGTGGGGGACACTCTCGAAAAGTTAGATTTATGCACTTACCAAACGACACCAAATGCACCTTCCTCGCCAAAATACCTCACGCCTGCGGACAGAGACGAAACAGCCCAGAGTCTGTACCGTAACTTAATTTGCATCCCGTTTCAATCCAGAATGACATATCATCAGCCTTTATCTCTTGTCCTTCGGTCTCTCAGCGTGGGGGACACTCTCGAAAAGTGAGATTTATGCACTTACCAAATGCTTCTTCTTCACCAAAAATACCTCACGCCTGCGGTCAGGGACGAAATAGCCCAGAGTCTGTACCGTAACTTTAATAATTTGCATCCCGTTTCAACCCCGAATGAGATACCCAACTTGTATGTAAGCAGTTGACGATCGAGAAGAATAGACAGTTTTTCCAAGCCTTGCGGAGACCAACGTCTATGTATGACGACAGTTCTGAAGAGCTCTGTCTGGTTTCCTATATCTGTATAGTCATCATGGTATCAATGATTGAGCCGACTTACGAATATCGCGTAACTGAACTTAAGCAGGATTTCATGACGCCACAGACCATCTTTCAAACATCTTCGCTCGTGAGGGCTTGCGAAATCTGCCTAGATAAAATTTTTTTACTGACAAAGTCCCATTTCTCCACTACTCATGGAAAATAACTGGCGCTCAATGTGTGTATCTATGTGTCCCTGGAGTTCGAAGGATGTGACATTACAGAGCGTCCGATTTTGTCTCGTAAAGAGACGCGAATTATTCCAGGACATTCAAACTTGTGTTGTATCCTATTCTTACGATGTATGGTTATCCCTGCAGAGGTGCTAAAAGCCCTGTCTCTTTAGTATTGGATGAGGCATCCTGCAGACAGTCCGCTGTACGCTCTTGAGAGAGACACTGACACCCCATCTCTGCCCAGAGTAACCCGTGCTTAGAGTAACTGGTAAACCGCAATCGTCACTTGAAGACAAAGCATTTGCTGTGTTTATTCATATCATCTCCTCAAACACTACTCGAGTACTTCTTGGGTGGTACCCGATACGAGACAACTAACTGAGCTATAACTAACCTGAAGTGCTATTTGATAAGGGCACATGAGCTGTGTCCCTTTAGTTCGAAGGATGTGACACCTCAAAGTGCCCAATGCAGCTCCTTGAGAGAAAAAGACACTAATACATCCACAGGACTTTCAAACTGCTGGGAGCGTCCCCACAGAAGTATGGGCAGTGAAGCGGACAACCCTATTCCTCCAGTGTTAGTCTTGGGGGTAACTGATGTACATTTCTTCTGCGTTTGTACCGATTTCAGCGAAAATCGAGATTTATTCTGGCAACGACTTGAAAATGAATGTTCTGTTTTTGTCAACGTCGCACTCTGGAACATGGACGATTCTGAACTCTCAGCAACCCTTCTTGGGAAACAAGTTGATCATCTTGACTACAGCGATAACATTCATATGCTGAAAATTGATGCAGAATGCTGGATGGTATACTAACTAGCTACATAGTATACGACCCTAACCAGTAAATGTAGCACTTTGTACATAATGTCATTTCATTTAACTTTCATTTCTAAGCGTTTATGCTAGCGCTATTCATTGTAAATTTTGTCTTCTTATCTAAGGAGGAATAAACAAATATATATATTACCTGGTATGGGCAACTCGTCTTGCGAGGGTGCAGATCGTGTGTCCCTTGTACTTCGAAGGATGTGACATACGACAGAGTGTCCAAAATGCCCTGAACTAGCAGCCATGAGGGTGGAGTTCTAGCCATCTGGAGCACTTAGATCCAGGACCAGTTTTATGATGACTAGAACACTTACAAAAGACGACAATATGTTGACTCAGTGACCCTCTCCTATTTGCCGCATCGAACTTGACAATTGACAGCTTCTGTTACCAATGGTAGTTTGAAGCGTGAAGGTCAGAAGCTGTTGCTGCAAGAACATGCGATAGTCGGACCAAAACTTAGCTGTGTGTTATTATTTTAGGCAAGAGAAGTCCTCAAAGGCCATCGTAGTGGTTACCGTCACGACCTTGGGAAAGGGTTGGTTGTGATTGGTTTGAATGGGACAGCAAGGACTATCTCATTACTGTAGACTATTATAGCAATTTCTGGAAGATCGATAGACTTCGTTCTACGTCCAGTGTAGAGGTCATTCGAAAGCTGAAAGCGCATTTTGCACGCTACGGTTGTCCCGAAGAAGTTGTTAGTGACAACGGGGGACAATTTGATTCTTCCAATTTTGCTAGTATTGCTCCAAAGTGACTTTGATCATATGAAGATTAGCCCGCGTCATAGCCAGTCCAATGGTAAGGTGGAATCTGCTGTGAAAGCCGCTAAGAAAACATTACGCAAGGCTAAAAGGTCTGATACTGACCAGTATCTCGCTGTGTTGGAGACAGGCAACACTCCCACTCAAGGTTTAGATAGCAGTCCCGCACAGATAATGTTCAATCGCAGAACTCGTTCGCTGTTACCCATGAGGTCAACAATGTTGCAATGTAAACCGAACTTTTTCAGACATTTATATAAAAATAAGGCGCTGTTGCGGCTTTTGTTTGATTTTTTTGCCCTCGAAATCTTTCCTAGAGAACATGTGCAATCTCACAGGAAACAGTCTATGTCAACTTCCTGTTGAGCTATAAATATAATACGGGGCCTGCTCAACGCGTAAGTGCAAAGAAGCTGGTATTTTCCTAAAATAATCGTCAGAGCTACCCCGTCACAAAACACCTCGGACATTTACACTTGAACAAGTAGCAATAGCCGGGGATAAAGTAGGCTCATCTGTATCCATGGTAATCATCCGAGATTGAAGAACTAGGTTTTTTTTGGGGGGGGAGGGGGTACAATCCGGACCTGATCACCACTGGCTAGTGACACCCTACTAGTCTAGACGCAAAACCCCGATTTTGGGGTAAAGCGTGACATTTGGCAAGTATGGTATAGCGGCAGTTTTTTTGCAATTTCTATACCTTTGAGAAGTCTAGAACCAGAATCCGATGAGTGCCACCTTGCCAATTTGGGTATTTTTCCGAAAATCGCGTTTCCATGGCAACGGACGTAGAAAAAGTCGGTTTCTTCTACAGTAGTTGGTGTATTTTTTTGGTTCGAGTATCAAATCATATTTTAGGTACCTGGGCCGATTTTCATAAATGTTCTCAACTCAAGGGCCATAAAACCCTAAGTGGTCAACGTTCCCCAAATAAATGGGATTCATAAAACCACTCAGCCGACCAACTAGCCAAGTTTACCACTTAAGTTTGAGGGTACCACTTATCTTTCTCACTCAAAAAGACGCATCAGGTATCCGTGTCATATTTCTTGTTGATTTCTGCCTATGAATTAATTCTTTATTTATTAATTGTTGGCATTCAAATGTGCAAGTTACAAAGCATTTTCTGTACACTATTGTATCATCGTTGATGTTGGGGTTAAAAATTGGCGTCATAAGCTAAGGCTGCAATGTATATCCGTTGTCACCAAGGATGAGCTCATCCCCTTCCGGCCGACATGCATCTGTTGGTGCGGTTTCTCGGATCACAACGGAGTCGTGGCTGCCACATGGCCATCCAGCTGCAACATTGATAACCCCAAAATGTGCATCAAAAACGACCTACACATTGATGGAATACCAGTTTTTCCTGTTTACATATACACATGTATCTCCACTCATGAAACGAAGGTCCTAGAATCCAAATATGGATTCGGGGTGTCCTCTTGTTTCAAACATTTGGTTCAGTGAGGTTGTTACCTCCGCAATTACTCATGGTTGGTTGGGATGTGTGGACAGTATCACAAGTAACCTGTAACTAGCGATTTACTTCCGTACTAGCCATTAAGCCCCGCGTATTGGCGCTAAAGCAGCCACTGCCCGAGGCCTAATTTCTTTTTTTTAATTCTTGTTTTCCTTGACCAGAATTTTGTCATGGCACGATTTTCGGCCAGGAATAAATTTTAGTGTTTTAACGACGCAAACAAATTGCTAACTGTTAGTTTTTCATATGAGTTATCTGTTTCAATCATTGGATTGTTAGTATGCACCAGCAGATTTTTAAATGAATTAAAATTCAATAAAATATTTCATGTTTGAAAATCGACGACCAATTTCTGTAATATGCGTTGTCCCTGCGTGTAAGCTCCCGACAGGCGGTCAGTGTAACCACTATTTGCCAGTTACGGGCCACTCTCTGTAATGTAATGCAAGAGAGTGGTTGAGTCACTCTACTTCTGTACAGACCTTACTGTTGTGGTTGAGTCACTCTACTTCCGTACAGAGCTTACTGTCGTGGTTGAGTCACTCTACTTCCGTACAGACCTTATTGTCGTGGTTGAGCCACCCTACTTCCGTACAGACCTTACTGTCCGACTATCAGAAAACAAGAACAAACAATCACGGAATTATCTCCGGTTTATTTTATCTGAGCATTGTCACAAAACAGCAGGTAATTTAATATGAAATGTACTTATGTTACATCTAACAAATTTATACAGTTTGATCTCTACAATTCCATTTTATACAAATTTATTCCCTAGATGATGGATAAACATTTCAAATAACATCAGAACGACTTGGTTAATCAATGGCGCATACTAACAGTCAAGTCCATGTAGTGCAAGGCCACCGCTGCTTGACTGGAAAATAAAACTGTCCGCTACTAATAGTCTAGTCAATATACAACATAATCACACCACTAATTGACTGGACTATAATCAGTTAGCTACTCATGGTCCAATCAATTTACAGTACGACTGCGACCACTGAAATTTTACCGGACTTTTATTATCCGTTTTTCATGGTCCAGTACAGTAGAACCACCAAGACAATTGATTTGACATCAAAACTGTATGATACGTATATAATTCAGTCTATACAATAGGACCCGATAAATGACTGCAACCTACTTATCCTGTAAAAAAACCCGCAACACCAAAACTAAGGTATGAGATATGTATAGGATTTCTATCAGGTCCAAATCATAATTATAAAATAATTATTCTAATCTTCCAAATGATATACCCACCAAATTTCGAAGACATAAATCATATCTGACCTCGCTCGGACTTCAATCCTGTAAAATGCTCATATGTTTGGTAGTGGACCGTGTGTTGCTGTACAACAAAAGGGGCTTTAATAAATGTTTGCCATTTTGTTAACCAGTTGCAGTTTCACAGAGCATCAACAAAATAATAGGCAAAGTCACTGTTCAAAGTCAATCGGAGTCTTATTTTTTTCATAGACTGGTACAATCGCCCAAAGCTATATTTCCCACATTTCCCGAAAGTAGAGTCTATTGATCATACTCATTTGTTATGTTGGGCATTTCAATACAATTTGGGTATTATTTCAACCGTCGCCGCGTTGGCTTTAAAAAGTCTTGTCCACCCCATACAACAAAATATTTGGCCATTGGGATGCTTTCTTATGGCGGGCTTGTAGACAGTGAAGTTGGTCAAACATTATGATACGGCACAGATGGCCTGGTTAACCGTGAAGACAGCCCCATTAGGCTATGTTTACATAAATTTAACACTGTCAATTTTAACACCTGTAAGATGATTTAAAGGGCCAATGTGGGCATGAGATATGTGCTTTTTATCAAAAATTCTTTCAGCAGAACCGCATCTTCTCCAAACAAGGATCATTGAAAAAGCATCAAACTGCAGTAAACAATGTACTAGAACGAGGTGCAACAATAGGCCATGTGCTGACCTGTGGTCAGTGACAGGAAGATGGTTAACGTTATGGTTACAGCAACGGTGTTGCATTACGGTGTGCCCCAAGGTCCGGTCCTTGGACCGCTACTATTTTTTATCTACATTCTAGTACGAGGTGGATTGCTCTCAGGCAGTAGTCTGTTCCGACATGGTTATGCTGAATACAAGCAGGTTTATCGAGGTCTCAACTGTGTTGCAAAGAGCGCAGGACATTCCAAGCCAGGTGGAAGAACCCGATAGGATGTTAACATTTAATGCATCAGTGACTGAAAACAAACTCAGCGCCCCTTACAAAAACCTCCATATATCTCACCACTTGTCGCTGGTTTGGGGGAGGGACGAGGCCGGTCCACTGCGCTCGGAGTCTAGCCAGTGGATGTCTTAATTAAAATGCAATACCAGATTTTCCGTAGAAATTATGTTTTTATACTACCCCTTGTCTCTCTTTTGGCAGATATTCTCAGGGGTGGCATAATTACCCCTCAGACACCAAAAGAAGCATGTTTTTATTGTGCCTGACGGAACAATAACCTGATAAACCCTTCAGCATCCATTATTCTCTTCTCCGTATGCTCAAAATGCTTTGTTAACAAAATCAATGTGGCCTGATGAATTTAAGATAATTATACAAAATTTCTGACCTCATTTACTCTTTGCGGAATATTTTGACGGGTGAGGCTAGATCAAGAGTGAGTAATGGCAGTGTCATGGCGGCTATGATAACGTGTCTATGAATGACATCATCAGTGGAATTCCGAGGGGTAAAATTAGATACAAGCACGTGTACTTGTTGACATGGACTTGGAGAATTTTCTTGAAAACCGGGCCTCCAGATTTACTTTTTTGTAATCAAGTGTTTTTACGTGATAACCTGTGCCGAGTCGTAAAACGGAGATTCCCAACGGTAAAGTTTCACCTTTTCTCAGAAATCGAAACCCTTTCAGGTCTTCATGGTACATTATGGATTGGGTCAAATATAGCAAGCTGACAATATAGTATTTATAGAGGCCGAGAGGCCTAAGTGGATTCTTGGTGCCTTAGAAATAATTTTTTTTGATGGGATCATCTACTTCACCACTGACACACACACCACCAGTAAACTCATCTGCAAATTCTGTAAAATACTATCAGCACAACCACACACAGGCATTTGTGAATAACGATTCGAGGGACTATCTTTCCGTTTACACTACACATCCAGGCACTGCGTACACGATGCACAGCTTATGTACGCCGATCATGCGTTCACGTGACCATCTGACACTTAGCCATGTGCTTTTCTAAATTTAGCATATGCCACCATGACACCTCCTTGACTCACTCTTGATCTAGCATCACCCATATTGTGACCATCGGATACGTCACGAATCTCTGCTTTTTTCCATCCCCAAGTACGTTACCGGAGATACGACACTCGAATGTGCACAATTTATTTCAAAACCACTCATTTTGACATAAGGACTTTTTTGATACGATGTATCGTTTGCTTATTACTTCTCAATTCGCGAAAGGTTAACGACCATGTCTCCTCAAAAAAGGGTTTAAAGCCATTAACAAAGAAATTCTGTAAAAATGTATAGAGGATTTGGCGGCCGTGACGGAGTCCACAACGGCGCCAACCGACGTGATGTAACAAAATGTACGCCACAAACTGCGCGGACAGAGCCAAATGCACGTCCTCTCAATGCTTCCGTCTATTCCTTGCACGTAGGCCGAGATATAAAACCACGGGAGTGTTGTTTAAGGAATTGAACCCGAGGCGGAGGACCTTGGTTGAGTTACCAAGACACTCGAGGGTGGAGCTAAAATACAGTCCAAACCCGAGCCGATAGGCGAGGGTTTGGACGAAATTTTAGCTCCACCCGAGAGTGTCTTGGTAACTCAACCAAGGTCCGAAGCCGAGGGTTCAATTTCTATTCTAAAATACCTCAAACTTAAAAAGATAGGCCACGAAATAACTTGAATATGTGCGAATTTGGCAAATTCCATCCATCGCCTGCCCGGAGCGCCGGTAGCGCCGTTGTTTACATTATGTTACGGCAGCCCGTATAGGAAGTCCGGATCGGCTCGCTCAAGTGACGCTAAAATCCGCGCAAATGGGCTATTTGGAGCGTTTTTCTCAGCAAATATGTGTAGTGCTCATTAAAAAACTTAGGGTGGTTGATGCTTCCTTGGCTGATTTGTGTTTGAAGCAGTGTTTTGAGAGCCTCAAACTTCTGAAGTGAGCTGTGTGCATGGTTCCACATTTTAGTGCAACCCGAGGGAACTTTGGTAGAGCATCTTGGTTGCGTGTCCAAAACACTCCACTCTCAGAACGAGGCTTATGCATTTTCCATTTAAAAGTTGACTTTACGGTACCAAGGTATTTTAGAATATAGTATTATAACAAATCTGACAGAAAAAGGCGCCTTCTTCGAGCAAAAATTCATGATATGTTCACATAATTATCTATACGTTTATACACTACAGGTGTACAATTTACATTATAAATTAGTACTTAAAGTATACAATCATCTTTATAATTAATGATGCAAATGTAATTATTGTTATGTAATTTACATAATGATGTGCATCTATACAATCTTAATTATAATTGAGGATGATCATTTTTTAATAAATCACATCAGCTATACAATTATAGTTGCAATTAATGATGCAAATGTATTTGTTATTATAATTAACATTATCAATGCATAAATCGTCAATTATAATTATAATTTTTTAATGATGCAAATATAACTGTACCATAATTATATAATTTACATTGTGGATCACATCAATTATATCATACAATTGTAATTATATACCAGTATGTAATTATAATTATATACAGTTAACAAAATACCTAAACTTTGATTATTATTTATATCACAAACTAAGATTAAAGATTGCGAGAGTACATCCTTTACACTGGTGTAACATTTTCGGTTGCACCTCATATCTTAGTGTCCAAGAACAAAACATTGACCGAATATGTGGTAAAACACAGAGCACTCTCTTGGTATTCTCCAGTCACAGAGGCACTGAGAACTGAGAAATGGTCACCAGTGACTGAAAATCGGCAATTTCTTGCACCCCATTATTTTTACAGTTCATGGATTTTTCAGCTGGGCGGATAACAAAATATGTTTTAGATTTTTTCTGATCAAAACATTTTTCTCTTCTGATTTTTTTTGTTTTCGTGAATCTATGTTATTCGCAAAATCCGCTAAAATCAAGTGTGCATGGAAATTTGGAGTTTACTGAGAAAAACCACACCTGGGTCTCTATATATATATGACACGGCTGCTATTTTTGTTAATAAAATGGTATCTACCAAAACTAATCAATAAAGTTAGGGTGGTGTCCTCAGGGATGAAACCAGAAGTCAGTCTTGTCCGCCTGCCTTATATATGCTCAAACAACCACTGTTATAAGCTTGCTTAATGGACTTGTTATCAATAAATCAATGTCGTTTTTTTAGTCTTCAATTTCAAACCCAGCACAATGTTTACCAGAACTATTTGCCCGGCACTCGATCAGCAGTTATCTCTTCTATATTCACAAGGCCTAATAGTGAATTCTATAATTTGTAACCTCTTCAATCGCACGACGAACTCAGCCGTTACCCACCTCTGGTATCCTCCTTGTAGTGTCTTGAGAAATATACAATTTAACTACAGCGTGGCCCAGAATTATTTTCCCTCAAGACAATGGATACACAAAAGAATGCTATTGTCCAAACGAAAATAATTCTTGGCCACCCTGTAGAGGACACAGTCTGTAACAATCATATTTAGGTTTACTAAAAACCTATGATATTTTCGCTCAGACAAAAAATACGGATTATATGCTAAAGGCTATAAGAAAGTCGGCCTCATGGGTTCGACTCCCAGCCTAGCCACGGCTTGGTTCTCCTACTGGTCGAGTTCAAGTGAGCGCCTTCTGGTTGCTAACCGAAACCGCGGATTGATTTTTGTGGAGACCGGATAATAATATGATATCCCAAAAGCGCTTTGAGCAGGGAAACCGGGAAAAGCGCTACATAAGAACTCATTATCATTATTATTATTATTAATATTATTATTATATGTTCGCCTGGAGACCACCAATTCGACCCCTCATCCCTTTATTCCTCCTTTTACGAAAAAACGGAAAATGTTCTTGAGAAAAACAATAATATATTCTACTTTAAGAATTTATAGTCTGTCACAAAAAAACCTCACATGTGTCTCACCAAATGAGGTTAGAAAACTCCACAGGGTGTAGCAAAAGCTTCACATTATACACAACAAGCCAACAAGCCATTTTGTCGACACCCTGTAGAGGTTCCCTTAAGATAGGTTTCCTAGGACCATCTAAGTCCCCATGCTTACCAAGGGAGGACTATCTCGAAAAAGATGCTGACGAAGCACTATTTGATAGATTCTGTATGTGTTAAGTGTGCCACATGTATGCACTTTAAAGTATATACAAATAGTTGGAGAAACAGGCAGCACGTTTTCTCTGCGGCATTGAAGAATCACACTCCTTACACAGAAACACTCATGAACTATCAGTCGTGCAAGTCTGTCATTACTTCAAGGTACTTCTCTTATAAATCGTATTCGCTTGAGAACTATTGATTTTATTAGGCCGAAAAATTACCAACGCAGCAACTATCCTTTCTGACCACTAGACTTGGATGTTATCTAATCTCAATCCCAGTGTCATTATCAGGCCACTTATCATTAATTCACCACAGGCTCTTGAAGATACAAAAATCAGCCAATCAATAAATGATCAATCTGCCCTACAAAGCCGACCGAAAATATTTGTAAGGCCAGGACATAATGAATCGAAATGCGCATTGTTACGTAGGTCTGCCTATATCATGAATTTGGGGGCTGAGCAAGTGCTATTATTCTTATATCGTCAGGCACCTGTGATTACTTCAAGATATTTTGCGTTGGATTTCAGTAATGGTGGCCTGAATCATGTGTATTGACAAAGAGAGAGTCAGAAAGATTACCTCAAGTTTTCCTCAGGCTGGAATCTGAGACGTTACTAAACATCTCACTAGTATTCCCAATCACATCACTGCAAAACATTCCCAAATGTTTGTTTTTGATTATCGGAAATTTTGTGTCTTTGATTAAATTCTAAAACAGTCCCAGTCAGTCTCAAAACAACAGTCGCCAAAATATTACAGTTACTTGCTTACATCAAAACAATAAAACAATATATTTCAATGATTTTTAACATATTTCTTCGCGGCGATTAGACCAAGTGTCACGTCTTTTATCAAACTTCAGACACTAGTTTTCCGCAGCCAGGGGAACAACTTTTAGGTGAGAAGGATAATTGCGCAAATAGAACAGTCTGGTCACCCTCCGTCACAGGGTTCTATTATTGCTCATTATTGCTGGAGATCGAGATGGTCACTACACGCACATCAGCCAACAGTGAAGCAAATCATATATACAGCGCGCGCAATTAAAACGTCTAGTGTTCCAGGACTTTCAACAGGGGTTGCTGCCAATAAAAAAACAACCGACAGCAACATGAAACTACAGCACCCAGTCGCAGAGGTTGACATATACATGTATAAATCATATGCCAGTTCGCCATCCACTGGCTTAAAACAGAGTCATCCTCATTCGGTTGATTACTATCAAGGCGTAACGTAAGATTGTGAACAATCTTAGTTGCAGGCGTTTAGGCCTACACTGGTTGGGTTCAATCCGTCGCATGTGTCTCTCTTGCATCACGGCTACGTCTCTGGCACCGCACAAAGCGATCTCCAGTGTAAAATGAAGAAACTACATATTAATCCACGATCTCTCCCATGTGCCTCTACCGCGGTAAAAGAAAAAAACAACCTCTGTCGTCACATATGATACCTCTGGCGTAAAATGATGAAAGCGCAGATTAATTTACAATGTCCCCTATCATAATCCCGTTGTCTCCGTGTACAGCAAACTCTGCTCTGGAACTGACGATATATGATTACTGTCCTTGTGTGCCAAAGGCCGATGTAATGCCTCCTCCGTTTGACCAGCAGATAGAGTTTGACTCCCGCTTAGAGAACCATGAGGAGATGCAGAGTTATTATTCCTTGCGATTTTCAGATTTTTGTAGTAGAGCAGGGGATCGTCCACGTTCTTTTCACCGTTCAGCCAGTAGGTCACCACTTCACCTTTGCCCTGGTGAAGAAGAACAGACATTAGCAGCAATGACGGACATACATGTACACAATACGCCTTTGAGGTTACCGGGTGCAGCAAAACCTAAATATGTTGTTGCAACTTTTGATTCAAAGGCCTCAAAGATGTATAAGCCAGTCGGCGCCACAAACTCTTACAATTTATTAGTAAAAAGAACTAATTTGGTAGTTCCTATTGCACCAGCTGAGAAATTCGTAAAAACTAACCACTAATTAGTTGTTCCAACTAAAAAAGGTAAAAACTAACATTAAGATGGTTAAGAATGACTATTCTGACACAGTCATGAAGTTAAAACAACTGATTTCACAATCTGTGCAAAAGCAACTTCATGTACCAGAGTAGTAGAAAAGGCCGGTCACCATAACAGGGTCTTTTGCGTCAAATGAAACCAAGGACCCGTTGATCACAAATCATGGAATATGACAGGCACTATAGTGTAACCTCGCTGTAACGAACTCCTTTAGATCCTAGCATAACATTTGATGTTATGCCTTTGGTGACCCCAATGCGGTAATTTAAGGGACTCACGTCAAAGTATTAGCGCATTCCCTGTTGTTTTATCATTAATGAATGTGCGTTAACATACGTACTCGATAAACATGTACTGGTGTAACATATGTGGTTGTTTGAATTATATAAATTAGCGCGGCCTATTGGGATGCCGATACTCTATTGACATGACAATTCCTTGAAAAGCTCGTCCTCGGCACTTTGCGATGCTACCATCATTTGCAAACTATACGGTTAGTCATTTGGAAAGTGCGAGCGTTCTCATACCTTGATTAGATATGTGGTTTGAACCCAAGCTAGTGCAACTTGTTTTTTTCTGCGCTTATTTCATTAATTCGTTTTATGTAAATAGGTATTGATGGAACTTTCATATCTACATGACGGTTTCTCAATGTTCTGCCGTTCGGACAAAGAAATTACCTTCATAGCGACTGCACCTCTGAGCTCCAACTCGAATGTGCCAAACGTGTCAAGTACCTCTTTCGTGAAAGGGCTGACGTGGATTCGGAGGGCTGAAAACAAAATACAAGTTCGATGAAATTGACCAGTCCATCTGTAGAAAGGACGGAGATGGGTACCTTTTTTACAGACGTTCCGTTATAAACAAAGCCCCATTGCCCTTGATCCCAACTCACAATTAAAGACTATCTTCCATTATATAAATTAGAATGCACATCTAGCAAATGCTGAGACATTGGCGTTGTAGTTGACAACTGAAAAACAATGACATTCACCCAAAACGATTTAGATGCGTTTTAATATTAGTATTATGAGAGCTGAACAATCACCTGACCAATTAGAAAACCGCTATCATGCTTGTTTGGCTATTAGATCATGTCGGGTAATGGCGTTTACAGGGCTTCTGATTGGCAACTGCCTGCGCCGATGTTTTACAGGACTGAGATCACTTATTAACTGTTCAGTGGTACCATGGGACAAAAAGGCCTGTCATGCCTAAATACTGCCTGGAATGTGAGTTATTTGGTTTGCAAACATCATTTTAGGCTTTCCGATTTTGAAAGATATAAACTAACATGATTCAGGTCGCTTTTGAAATAGGAATTCCTTTTCTCGATTTTACGGGGTCGGAAAGGATATCTCTTACAGGCAGTAAACACGGCCCCGCATCGTGTCATATTCTGACATGTCTCACGAAAACGCTAATAAAACAATTCAGAATATTTGGAACTATCTAAAATTCACTTACGACATTGACAAGATATAGGACTACACTTCTGCAAAGTCTGATGAAAATCGCTGCATTGAATCTTTTTTAAATCACGAAAATGCATGCACACAAAATGTACATGGACCCTATAGCAGATTTAATTGTGTACTGAGCCCTACATTCATTCAAGGAAGGTGGCAAACTGCCACTCTCCGAAGATCAAGTCCGCATCTGTCAGGCAACCCTTCCCCTCCCCTCAGTTTCATAAGAAGTCTCAGGTGAACATGTCAGTTGCAGGTGGAACTTGCACAGGTTGTTGAGAATTGGTCGCCAAACATCTGGGACGTCGGGCACATGATGCCAGTTTGAGTGAATAGAAAGAGAATAGCTTGGGACGCGACCTTTCAGTCCTTACCACACGTGATCATTAAAATGGTCAATCTTATGAAATTTTGGTTGCACTACGGATATCAAAACCGACGTTAGAATTCACGCTAAGTCAATGGCGACTTCCTACATTAGGCGCACATTCAAAGAGTCATCTATACGGCCCATATGGAAATAGTCTGTAGTAGGCTGATTACAGCATCAAAAACAAGCAAACTTACGTAATCCGTTAGATTCCATCCTAGAAGCAGTATTAACAGTATCACCAAATAAACAATAGCGCGGCATCTTTAACCCTACCACACCCGCTACGCAAGGACCTGAAAACAAAATGGGCTAATTGCAGTGGAACGCAGTGAAACTAATTGTGAGGTCGACAACGATAGATGCCCATGTGACTGGTTTAAAGTTCTTTTCTTGTAAACAAATGCTCATGGAAGTACACGCCACATCGGGGCTACTCATTTCAGTGTGGTGAATCACATAAAAATACCAATAACGGGGAGCCGAAACTAGGCAAAACAGATTTACCGAAGTCATTTTTCAGACGGCCTTTAAAGGAATAAAAATCTTAATGTGTGCATTACTATGTTATTATCCTATACATCGGATTCGTTTAAAAAAAAGTTCCGCTGGGTTGTGACTACTGAAATAATTCGATCATATATATTCAGTGATGAAACAAAATAAAACTGACGCAATTCAGAGATAAGTACGGATAACTGTCATTTCTACAAAATTCTTCAGATATACCAAAGCTAGAAAATGATGTGAAAATCAATCAAAATTTTTGAAAGATTGATACATGTATGTATAGTGACAAAAGTTAAAGGAAACCATAGTTTAAAATTTTGACTGAAAATTAGATGAAATTAGGTGTTATTTGAAAACAAATATTTTAATTGTCACAAACAATATGATATTTCTAAGGGGTCTGTTTATTCTTTAATTCAAAGATAATTTCAAAGCTTTCAAAAATTTGCATTTTGGTCAAGAAGAAAATCATCGGGCAAAACTGTAAATTTTGAGAAAAACGTACTTATGAGAAATTTATTGTTGAAAAAAGACTGTAAAAATGGGGGAATAACATAGTTTTGAAAAATAACTAGAGATTTTTTTATCGAAAACTTCAAAACCGACTTGCAATTGTGCTCGAGTGCGACGGTACAAACAACTTTCTTTAATGATTAACCATCAAAATGAAAAACAAACATGTTTGTTCCAAATCTTCCGAAGTCACCAGCCCGACATTTCTCAGGAATGTCCTGATTCTCCACTTCTGCAGTAAAATGTTCAACTCACGATCGAACGTCACGATGTTATCATAACACCGTCAAAGGAGAAGATTAAGCAAATGGCATAGTTCGGTTCAAGTCGTAATCGTTTTTGTAGCAAAGTCCATTAACTTCCTTATTGACGGGAACGTGTCAGATGTAGCGATGACGTCACTTACCAGTGTGAATGCCTATTCGTAGCTTCAATTTCTCCTCTGGGCGATGCCGGATTTTGAAGCAATGGACAGCACTGAGTAAAGACAATGACATTCTCGCCACTTCTCGCGCATGGAGTTTGCCGTTGCGAATAGGAAGACCAGACACGACCATGTAGGCGTCACCTATTGTTTCAACCTGGAAGAAGTGGAATCAGTTAAAGCACAACATAATAACAGTCACTTTAAATAAATAACAAAAACGAATCACTAAGTTTTAAAGCTTCCGGTTTAGGCTCCGTGGTGGCCAAGTCGAGCCGAGAGTCGGACGGAAATTCTATGCCAGAGGTCAGCTGACCCAGAGTGTCATGTGTACCAAGTTTTACGTTCATCGTATTCATAGCCCTAGCAGTTAAGGAACGTTCCGATGTTTCTGAAACAGGATACAAAAGCCGGACTCTGTGGTATTGTATTGACTCCCCTGCCGGCGGTTAGTAGAACAAGGAAAAAAAGAATAAATCCTTTTACCACTGATCACAATTGTAGCTCTCCCGTTTTTGTGTTGAAGAAGAACAATTTTGGTCAAAAGACATACCTTATATACATCAAAGTTTTCTATTATGGAATCAAAGGTAGTGTACAGATCGTTTAGGAGATCAACCACTTGAAGGGGTGTGGAGGCAGCTGAGAGGGCCGTGAAGCCACAGATATCGCTGAAGTAAATGGTTACGGCCGTAAAGGTCTCAGCCTGCACCACCTGCCCGGCAATAAGCTGGGTTGCTATAGTTCTGAAAATAAAATTGTTAGAAGTTTTAAAAGCGGGATGACCTCGTTCATTGCAAAGTGCAGTACACAGAAAGTGTACCAAAATGTCGCGTATTGTAAAAACCTAGTGGCATGACCGTTCGTTGAAAACCTCTTCTTGAGATCGTTATTAAACCAATTAACATGACCACCCAGTGGAAAGCGCTTGTTGCTAAGCTCATTCATAATTATGGTAACCGTTTACATATTCTGGGTTCGTCTCTGGGTAAATTGTCTTCTTAGTATGTCTCCCCTCCCCCATCAGAGATTATTGTAAAGGGACCTGCCATTGGTAAAAACCCGATAACTTGATCAATACTAAACATGAGCCCGTAACCTAAGGTATAGAAAGTTAAGGAAGTTCCTTTTCTAACTTTTCTCTACAGCAATCGAATTCTTTTGGCCAGATTTTTTGTAAGACGTTCCCAATTTGTTGATGGAATATAACCAATCCGATAAAAAGCCACGCAACATACTGACTCTACTAAAGTAGGGAATTTCCTCCTCGTTTTATTTCCTTTTTGCAGCCGGCAACTCTTCAGCCAGACTTTCATTATTTTTTTTGAAAGAAGCTTACCAATTGGTCGACAATTGATCAGCTGATGGAAACTGACCAATCACTAGTCATGAAATATACTTGCTTTGGTAACATAAGGTAGAGAAGTTCCTCTGCTTTCTTCTTCTCCTCTAAGTAGTCTGCCGTCCTCTCTTCGACCAGGGTTTCCAGGTTATTTGCATATTGCTCCATTCGAAGCAGGAGATTATCTAGGATATTTCCACTATCACCTTCCCTGGAAGAAAACAAAATGATACTTGCAAGCCGTTTTCCCATTGGTTGAAAACTGATCAGCTGATCAACCAATCAGCAGCCACACTGTTGCTTTATTTACTACGGACCTGTCTACAGTTTTCTTTTTGTCTGAAAAACCGAATACAAAATAACCCAGGTCCTTAACCTTGTCTTTTTGTCAATTGTACACGAAACGGAAATTGTCAGCAAGTACATATAAATGTTGTGTCCGCATACTTGTTGAGTTTTCTAATGGTTGACCGTAGCTGAGAGAAGTCTGGCCTCTCCACGGGGTCCTCGTTCCAGCACCGTCTTATCATATCGGCCAGCGCCTCACTAATATCGTCTTCTTCGAGTGTAGGCCTGAAGTAGGGCTTTTGACCATTTTTCACCTTTCGGACGCATTCTGAAGAAAAAATAAATCAGTCAAGACGGTGAGGTCAATACTCCTTTAAGTTTAAGGCCGGTGAATTACGGTCAGCAGAGAGGGCGGAACAAAGTTTTCCAGATTCTGCATTCGGTTACGCATGCACTTTAGTGGGTCCGAACCAAGGCTACCAAGCAGTAACCGAGCGTTACATATTCATATGCATGCGTAACCGGATGCAACATTTGGAACTTCTGCTCACTTCTGCTGATTCAAAGTTACAGAGTGGTTAGGACTCGGGATAATGCATCTTGCTCGTACTTTGGCCCCAGTAAAGTAGGATCAGTGTTTGAGATGGTTAAGGCTTCTAGTTTTCCTCATCCTAATAGCTGAGCCTTTTGGGCCGTTTCTAAAAGATTAATTCAAATCATGTCTTTAAGCTAGATTCGTTTAAATTTGGAGGTGCCACATATTCTGACCTAGCAGAGCACCTTTATTTGATTTAAGACGCCCTAAGGTGCTCGAGTGCAAAATAGCGCCTTTAAAGGCAAGGCATGTTGACTGAGTAAATATTACAAACGAGACAATTTCCAGCTGAGGAAGAATGGTATTTGGTATGAGTACACATTAGTTCAAACAATTAGGAATACAAATTGTGTTATTGTCGCGATCTATTAAGTGACGATATCTCCAACCCTCTCTTACCTTCTGGTGACAGATCCATGTTTGCGACATAGAACGCCCCCTGCCGGTAGACTATTTCTTGACAAATTATTGCAAAGCTATATACATCGCCCTTCTGTGTGCCCTCTGGTGGCCGACTTTGCAATCTCATTATTTCTGGAGCAGTCCAAATTTGTCCTAGAAAAAAGCAAATTAGGTCATTTCAAACCGATGACGACATGATAGTTGATATAAAGACACAATTACAGTCGGCTTCAAAAGTAAATTTAACTGTCCTTTTGGGCTGCATTGCAAAAACTACACTGGGCCGATTTCGTTCAGGTTTAGTTTTTTAGGGGTTGTTTGTATGTACATGAAGACTTACGTGGATATTAAATTTAACCCCTTTCTCCCCTGAACTGCTCATTCTGGATGAATTCTAATGAACTATACAATATGTTTATTTCCGCGTACACCTTTCGGTATGCCAAGTTTATTTTTAAAATGTCCATTAGAAAAAAACGGCCCCTGTCCTAACCCGACCCCCCCCCTCCCAACAAAAAAGAAATCGTCAAAGGGCCCCAATGTAGAAGTTTTCTTTTTGCTTGATTTGCAAATCTCTTACCTGGAAATCGTGTTGGGTCCCAAAATTAAATTGAAGAAAATCAAAACTTTGAAGTAATCGGCCCACAAGCAGTTCTTGCAGAGCAGCCCAAAATAACAGTGACATTTTACTTAAGAGCCCTAAGGTACCATAAAACATGCTTTACCAAAACGTTGTCAAAACAGTACCAACGCTTCGACCTCTGAAAATATCTTCGAAACAACAAATAAGAGGCATTATCAAAATGTATTCAATTGTGATGAAAGGGATCGTCACAATGAAAACAGTTTATCTGACAATACCCCTCGCTTATCTGTTATTTGGCAGATTTTTCTTAAGTGGCAAAGTTAGGATGTTTGAGAGTGTGTGCTACATGTAGCCGGATCCCTCGCCCAGACACTGACATGTTCTCCACTCTTCATAGCCCCGAGGAAGAAATTACATATCTAGTCACAGGCGTTCAACAGGTGGTGATGTTCGGCTTCGTCACGTACCGCTTTTTTTTTCGCGTCCCTAGGTACGTTGCCTAAGTGGTGAAAAGTGGTAAAAAACGGCGTAATGTGCTCCCACAGGCGACTTTTGCCGAATAACACTGCTCCGCAGCCCAGTACTTAGCACTTTTTTATCTTTCTTATCAGGCACTTCAAGGAATATGAGACAGTAACAGACTTCGAGGGACAACCATGGTCAACTTCGCCCTGAAGGGATACTTAAGGCTACAGAAAGCGTGCATATCCCCTGGAATAAGCAAGATCGTGCGGTGGTTATTCAATGTAATTAAACAAGCATAAATCTCACATCCAGTGATACTCACGGCTATAATAAGTGTGCATATCTTCCGAATAAGGTAAATCACGGAGTGAATGAAGACCGAAATCAGTGATTTTTAGAACAAACCGGCTATCCACAACACAATTTGACGTTTTAAGGTTCCCGTGTGACCTGATCTCACTGCCATGAAGATATGCCATGCCCTGAAAGAGATACGTTGGTGTTGATTAGTAGAGGTGCCTTTGAAGAGTTTCCGTGGATTCATCCGTCTTGCAGGCCTTACCGTAGTTCTTAAAAAATGTTGGATTTCCTGCTGCCTATTATATCTAGCACTGATCTAGCACATGTAGGCCCACGAGTTGGGAGATGTCATGCAGGGTTTCTGAAACCGGGTGCACTGTTCAATGAAGAATGAAGACATTATCGTAATGATGGCGGCATAGGCGTTCACTTGGTTGGAGCAGAGTCTTTTAAATAAATTTATTTGAAAAACTTTTAGGCATCGCCACATTCTGTAAGAAATTATTTTGACCTCACTTACCCTGACAACGTCTTGCATCAATGAATACTTGAACATCCAGTCCAATTTGAGCTGCTCGTTCTCCAAGACGTCCTCCAAGCTTCCCTTAGGACAGTACTCAGTGACTATACACTCGTGGGGTGGGTCAATACAGGCTCCTACAAACCGCACCAAATGGTCGTTCTGGAGGTCCTTCACCTTTAACAGAAAAGAGGGGGGATGATGTAATGATACAAGTTTTGGTTGGTATTACGCGATGAAATCAGACGTAATGAACCATCTTGTGTCGTCACACATATGAATGGCGGTGCGTTTTTTGCAGGCATGGCCAGTCAAATATATAAGCTTATGAGCCCATTAGAATACTGTCCTCTGGGCCTGGTTTTTCAAAACAAATTTTGTCACTGAAGCTGGCGTTAACTTAACCTGGTGTTATCTCCTTAGACTTAACGCCAAGTTAAGGTCGATGTAAAGTCAAGGGGTTTTCCCCGAGGCAAACACATTCCTAGCTACCCATTGAAGAGTAACATAATGCATCACAATCCTCCCCCCAAATCATCATGTTTGATTTGTAAACACTTGGGTCGGCGCGGAGTGCTCCACATCGCACATCGACCTATTTTACGCATATCAAAATCAAGACAACATCACAACCCCCAGACATATAATTTCATTTCACCCAAATTGCCCCGACCCCACAGTAAACCAACACCCTAAAACAACCCGCGCCACGGGTACTATGCTAGTGAATCATAATTGCCCAGACTCTCTTCGCCGATTTTAGTAAGCGCTCGAGGAACATTTGTTGATGCTTAACCACAACCCTGAAATGTGACAGCAATTACAGGCCTTGGTTTTTCAATGGTCCGCTGATTTGCGCATAATATTTGGAAACGCACTTTAGCGGGCTCGTGTTGTAAATAGTAAACAAACGGACGTGAATGATAAAGTTTCAAAATGTCAAGCAGTTTTTCTCCACTTTTATAAAACATTTTTCAAATTTTGAAAATGGAAATGTGCTGTTAACCAACTGCAGGAGCTTCTCCGTATAACCGCGGATTTTGGGTTTTTCAAGTAGATTATCGGCAAAATTACTAGATTAGAAAAATTATGTGGAGTAAAAGCTGTACTTTGTTAATCATATGCATAGTTAGATTGTTTTTAATAATCGGCCGTTATACGGACTTGCGCTAGGAATCGACCAACAGAGTATGCTTCGATGCGACATAGCATGTTGACATAAAATTGATCAAGGTGATTTTTTGACCTCCCCGAAAAAGTCATTTTTCTGGGTCATCCATCAATACGATCCAGCTATTTTGGGGAAAAGTTCATTTAGATGCATCATACTTAACCATAATTTTTTAAAATTATGTGTTATCAATGAATTATCACGAGTTGAAGTTGGGCAGATTTGCGCAACGGTTGGGTATAGATCGACCTTAAGTTAACGCCAGCGTAAGTGACAACACTTGTCTTGGACAACCGGGCCCTGATCTGAAGAGAACAGTTATAAAATTCCAAAATCCCAGGTCAGGGTATGTCGTAATAATAAATTAAGTCATGTAATAGGCCTTGTCAACATGATATGATAAGAATACTGCTTGAGAATGTGATCCGAGTCACCAGATTCCACGAATAGATTTTCTCCGGCCTTATAAACACTGTATATAAGCGCGTCATAAGCAGAGCCTGCTATACTAACAGGAAGAACATTCGAATGGCCCAATTCTTTGTTATATAAGGTGGATTAGTGCACATATTAAATGTCAAAAGTAATCAGGGCAAAACCTGTAATGTTAAATACCCACTTTTTTGATTTCCAAGAGTAATGGTTTTGTTATCTCCACCTCTTTTTCGAGTCGCTTGATGGCAACTATCGTTGCTTTGTAATATCCAGTCTTGGTGAACAGTTGTTTGTTTCCCATATCACTCAGACAGATAGCAATAGTGTCTCCCGATAGGTGGCTCTCCGCTGAGGCACGCTGAAACAAGAAGCACGCAAATGAGTCGCAAACCATGACGGTGATTCAATTTTTATGTGCGAACGGTATGTCTTTCTCCTCAAGCAGGCGATCTTTTTTCTAAGTGTGGTTAAACAAGTCAAAGTAGGACTTCATCATTTTTCAATGAATGCATAGTGCCTAAAACATGAAATGTACACGTTACAGTAATAAGGCTTCAGATATTGAACGAATTCACGAATTACACAAACGAGAGGTTACAAATAATGATAAGCCACAATGGTAACGACGGACAATAACGTTATTCTAAAAACTGATCAAAATCATCAAGGAGACTGAGTTGACAGTAAGAAAGCTAACTGGTTACACCCCTGTTACACTGAATATCATTAAAAACGATTCTGGTCCTCATCAAATGAAGCTAATATGCGGACTTTGACACGACGTGCAGAAGTGGTAACTACAACTGTGCACGTGAATCCACGTTCCAAATGAAACGGCAAAGGGCCATTGTGCTCACCGTATAGATATTTGGTGGTATAGAATTCATCCTGGTTAAGAAATATGCTACATGTACAGTATATAGGTCAAACCAAAGTCGGTATGACATGTGATGTATTGCTGCTTGGAGTACCTACTATAAAAATGTCATCTAAAACAAGTCACTAATAAGCGAGATATTGCACTTTTTACCCTTTTTTAGTTTTGGCCTCCTGTGGTCAAGTCGAGAATCAGATCGGATCGAAATTCAGTGTCCGAGGCTAAATGACGTAGGGAGTCATGTGTTCCAAAGTTCATTCAAGCGGCCAATTTACGGCATTTGACCCATTTCGACCTTGAAAATTAGGTCAAATCAAAAACCGGTTCGATATGTGATGTATCCTTGCTAGGAGAACCTACCATAACAATTTTATCGAAAACGAGTCACTTTTTAGGTTTCCACATCTCGCCCTCTGGTGGCCAAGTAAAAAATTAGATCAGACCTAAATTCACTGTCAGAAGTCATCTTACCTTTGGGGTCATGTGGACCAAGTTTAAAGTTCATAGCTTTAGCGGTTAAGAAACGTGCCTCTGTTTTTGAAAAAGGATACGACGACGGGCGACAACGGACGACGGACACTGCGGTATTGTATAGACTCCCCTACGGTGAGCCAAAAAGACAGGTCGTCTGGTGCCCAAGTAGGAGGCAAAATGGGGTTCAAATCCGACAATTTTGTGTTATTCGTGCATTCATTCAATTTTAAAACCTTGTCACTCTTCCCGTACATTGAGTGCACATAACCGATTTAACTTGGTGCATATTGGCGTCGGTGTAAAATATTTGTAGTAGTAGATATGTCACACTAAGATTGCGATGTGATTTGTGTTACAAGTGTGTTGTGCTTGAAAGAATATATCAATAAAATCTGTAGGCTACACATCACAGCTTTATAAGCTTTAAAATGTACACCAAAATATATGATAATCATGATGATCGGATTTGTGAACTCGCCATTGGCATTGCATGCATTAGGCATCCATTGGAAAATAATCAAGGCCACTTGTTATTTATTAGTACATTTGGACACATGCAGGGGGGGGGGTCATCTACTTACCCGTGTTAGGCTCATGCGACTGCCAGACCTTTTTAACCCACTGCGCCTCTCGTTCATCACAATATCTTCAAATTTGATTCGCCAGCTCATTTCGGCTAACTCAGCTTCTAATCTTAGATGTCTGAAAGATAACGAAATATATCTTAATGGGCAATACTGGCGAGTGTTTACAATTACGAACCTTGACGATAAGGCCGAACAGGCCACCATGCGGCAACATAGCAAAGGGACACCTCTAACTAAAGTAAACACGCTCTAGCCAACTACCCTCATCGGGAAAAGACTATTGAAACATTTGAAGCCGGTGTGCAAGGGATAGTAGTCCTAGGGCTGATAGTCCGTGTAACAATAGCCCGCATTGCTAAATGTTTTGGTTAGGGTTAGCGGTACAATAGATCATGCTGCTTAATTGATCAAATACAATGCTACCGGACTATGACTCCAGGGGGACTATATCCGCTGTCACACCGGTCTAGGCATTTCCGATCGTTATAAAAACAAGGATTTCGCATTCGTGAATGGGATCCAGGTGTGACAGACGTGTATTCATGCTTTAAAAGCCGCTTTTGGCATTTTTGTCATCGTGTCTTCGGGCGGGGCTTCACCACGTATATTTACCCGTGCTTGTTTATAGACCTATCGACTCCCATGCAAAGTGTTCGCGGGGTTGATGTTATCAAGATTTGCCCTGATTATCTCTTTGATAAGAGAGTAGAACAAAGGCAATTTAATCCTAGGTGCGTGCGGGCTTTGTTTAAAGGAATGGTCGTTTTTTAATTGCAGTATATTTGTTCTTCTTCTGGTTCATCAGTAAACTATTTTTCTTTTTGTTTGATGGCTTTTCAATTTTGTTTCAGCTCTTCGATAGAAAACAGACGCGTTATTCGTTATTTTCAGTTCGCGCAAATCTTGAAAGACCTTTCACGCCGAGATCCGAGTTCACGTCACCCCGCTATTAAGACCCAACGTCATTTCCATTTATCGTCGCAGTTGCGGGGTAATCAAGCGCCGATCAGCGTGACGTCGGAAAACTCGATATCAGCACCAAGACGTCACAGGGTAGATCCTAACTCCAGAAAACGCCATACTAGTGCATCGTTCCATGTGGAAAGGATCGATGCATGGAGAGCTAACTCTGGTCTAATGGAGTCAGCATCGGAAAAACGTGATAATTCAGTCAGATTTCGAGTTTTTCCTTTTTGGTGCAATTTGCTGATGGAAACTATCTATGTAGAATAAATGGCGACTGGGCAGCCGACAGTTGGGTAATAATGCCCTTGATAAAGCCAAAGGTCCTTTAAAGACAATAGACCGTTTATCAGGCCAGGCCTGATTTCTTCTAGCTGCGAGGTAAGGGGCAAAAATATCATTTCAATCAACTGTGCATTGTTTTTAGCCAGTTTATTACATAAGATTATGCATTTAGCGCAACTGCTTCCAAGGCCTGATTCACAGAACCAGTTTGTTGATCAAGAACACATGCTCAAAATTTGGTGACGGTCGGTGTAAAAGAAATGCAAGCCCCCCCCCCCCGGAATCTAAGTCCGGTCCTTTTGTTACAGTGAATAGAGTCGCCGAGTTCCTTTGTTGAAGATTATGTAGCTAACCATAACCAAACGTTGACAATACGCAGCTGTTGTATGGGGTCCTGCATTCCTAGGACGTCCATTCATTTTACACCGGTGTAACATCTGTGGTTGTTCCCCATGTTTCAGTGTTTCCAAACAATAGGCAGCTAGATAGACCATGACTTTTCAATAGGGGGGATACACAGAAAAACTCGTCAATCTATTTTTGAGCGTTCCCAAACAATGAGGGGAAACACTCAAAAACAGAAACACTCAAAAACATTACACTGGCACGGAAGTGGGGCTTTCTCGCTGTAATGGTTCTCGGAACGTCCATTTTCGGGAAGGGCAATGATAATGAATTCTCTCAGAATAACAATCGTCAAAAATCTGTTGACATAACCATTCCTTACCATGGCCTTAATGAGCAGTCTCTCCTTATACCGCTTACCAATCTTAAAACAAGCGGTAATTAAAACTACCGCTTAAAAAGTAGTTAAAATTACTTCGCACTAACTCATTCATTTTCTCCTATGCTGAAGTCCTGAATGGTTGATATTCGGCTTACCTGTACAAGAAGAACGCTCCAACTGATACGATGATAAGGAGTGAGCCAAGCACGATGATGACAATCGCAAAGTTTGGAAAAGGCTCTGAAATATAGCATAATCTTTATTACATTGTGAAGGACACTAAATCATATTTATATTTTGAAAAGATTAGGGCCCTAAATAGGGGCCTCATCGAATTGACGGAACGGACTGAAATAGACAGGATATGACAACGGAACATGAGTTTTTTTTCCAGTTCCATGGAGGATTATAGCAGGATATAGACATGGTTTCTCTGGATTGGGGGGGAGGGATATTCCTAATATCATCAAGTAAATGTATAGATTCGATCCATACTTGATAATATGAAAGTTTGAATAAAGTGTTGATACACCAGATACCCAGTTGTAAGGTTATGGAGGTTGGGAGGGGTATTATTATAGCTCCTCCAACCTTGCAATAATTTCCAGTTGGTAATAAATGCAGTACATGAGACCTCAATTAACCAGTTTTATTGTCAGCAATGCTCTTTCGATTATGTAAGCCAAAAGAGAGATTTGTGCTCGAATTGGGGTCGTGACACCATGCTTGCCATCATTAGACAACAAAGGTTTGGCAATACAGGGTGCGTTCAATTTCTTAATAAGGGGAAACTCCAATGACTGTAAGAAACAACTGCTATAATTGGTCATGGTTTTGATATGAGGTGTTAATGGAGGGTGGTGAAGCGGTACCGACGGACCCTGTAGAACTTCCCCAGGATGAAGTTGAAGGAAACAGCGATGGAGTGTTGTTTGTTGACATGCCAGACCTCAGTGCTGATGAGGCAGATCTCAGCGAGGATGAGGACTAGACTTTGAATTAAATGCGAATGACCTTCTTGACTGGATAATGAGTTCATGTATATTGAACTGCACCGAGTTGCAATGAGCTGTTTCTGCCCTCATCAGATCAGATTCACTGATTCATAGACTATTTTTAATTCGTTTATCTGGCTCCTGAAGCCTCGAGGTGTTAACGGTAACACTGTTTCATAGATTGGTCAACCGCAGTCAACCATGGAAGGATTTTGAATCTGCTGGTGTCAGATTAATCGAGCGAGCTTGCTCTTCAAGTGAGGTAATTGCCAACATTATAAGTGATATTAACCATTTTGTAAGTGTAACATTTTTATTGAGCCACTCTGTAGATACATGTAGCAATAAGAGTTTCCGTGGACTCTATATCATCGTATTCTTCTAGAGCATTGTCAATTGGCCATCACGTGAAAACCGCTATATATTTTTTTGAATTTTTGATTAAAAAAGAAAATTTTAAAAAAATCGCAATTTTTAGTGATTCCGGGTTTTGGTTTGAAATTGCAGTTTGGGGTGGCCTCAAGTGCTTGTAGCGAATCCTGTGCTAGTTATTGACCTGTGTTCATTAAATGAATGAGAGCAGAAAAATCGAAAGGATATCACGGCCTTTCCAGTGGTGTACATCAATTATTGGTCATTCTTTGAAAAGCGCCCTGAAAACAAATTCTAAAATGTCATTTGTGACCCGCTCTACCAAAACTAGGCGCTTGTCGCATCTGAACTTGACAGGTTGATACGGACGTGTTGTTCATTTCTCTATTGTAGACCTTTTGTGAAATGTGACCAAATCAGTTTGTAATAGATTTCACAAAAGGTCTACAATAGGGAAATGAACAACAAGTCCGTATCAACCTGTCGAGTTCAGATGCGACAAGCGCCTAGTTTTGGTAGAGTGAGTCACATTTGCTATTTAGAGAACATCCCGACGTCAGGCACTTTCGGAAAAACAATTGAGTGTGATCATAACGCTCGAGTGAACCATCGCCATCTTCATTTTAATCTAACGTGTTATAACGCAATCTTGAAAAATATTATATACCATTCGCCTTCCAGAAGATGGCATTTCAGTTGCTATGGAAACTAAACCCCTATCCCTGACAACAATGGGATGAGCATTGTCACCTGGATGCTGCATTTCTTCCATATTGTTTCCCTGGCTATATTTACCTTACACCAGTGTCCTTTCATACACCCCTCTGTTTGGAAAATGTCATAATCGGACAGAACAATCTACAGTGTATTCTTAAATACAATAACCGCTTGTTTATTTGTTGTTTTTAGAGGTAGAAGTAAACATTACCGCAAGGCAGTTTTTTGCATGCTAATGCTCTAGATTTGGAATTTGCTTACATGTACTTTCATATTATTCTACAGCATAATTATGAAGATATTCAGTTCTCAAAACAAAATCACACAATTGGAAAAGATCAAACTTTCAGATTTTTTGAAAGACCGGATATGGCCTTTATTTTAAGACAAAAACACTAGTGAACCTTTTGACATCACAGCTCATTTATAAGCATTTGATCAGCACATTCTGATGGTTCAATTGATAAACTTATTGACATGACTATTCATTTGACACCACTCGATCAGTTGGTTGGCCTGAAACAACATATTTTTTGTTCGCAAATACTTGGAACATATTTATCATTTTTAGGTCTACACCTTCCAGCACCCATATTGATACTACACGTATAAATATGTGTGCAGTAGGGCCATACCTAAAATTCAGAAAAATATACTGAGGTTACGCACCATCTACGACTCCAACTCGATCCGATGCCAACTTTAAGAGTTAATCACAGTCGTAAAGACAACTTTGATTCACCTGAACTGACGAGAGTTGTTTTCATATTGATAAACGTTGTGTACGTACGCATTTTTATTCCGATCGGACCAGTGCCTGAGCGGAAAATAACGAAGTCGTTTTCCAAGTTGTGGTGATGGTCGACAACTTGGATAACGAGTTCGTAATATCCGTCTTCTGCACTGGTCACGCTTAGAATTCAAAATGTTGTTCTAAAGATTCGGTGGAATATCAAAATGCGAATATTCGACAGATTGCTTAAGTTGAATACATCCTCAGATAACTGCAATTCAACCTCGGCAATGAAGTCGCAGTGGAGGTCAGAAAGGTGCGCAACTTCTTTTTACTGAAAGTTCCCGAACCTACCGTCATCCGGACACCCTGAGCCATCAAATCCACACTCTGGTGTATCTCTAGGAGGCTCATTCTTGTTTCCTGCCCAGTGAATACTCTTCCCTGCCACAGCCTCGTATTGTTTCTTGTTGCCATAGTAATTGGCGACCACCTGAAGCGAGACCGGAAAATTTCAGATAAGGAAGATTTCAGTTGGTGATAGTCGTATACCACGATTGCAAGAATTGGTCTGTGATTGACTCAAAAAATATAGATCCATTTTAAAATATTCTAAAATTTAAACCTCAAATATGTTGTGGGCTAAATATGAAAATATGCAAATCGTGACATTTCGGTGGTAGCGTAAAAATGCTCTTATTATGATAAATAAAGTGATAAACATCTCATAATTATAAAATTCTCACGAAAAATACCTGCACGTACAGGGTAAAATGATTTAATAACGAGGATATTCAATGCCAAGAGCGGCCATCTTATTTCATCGATCAACTACCACGTGCCCGAACCTTTTTACTTCAGTCCTACCGCTTGACCTATAGGACTAGGAGGCAACTAAATCATGAACTAAAATAAGTCCGACAGTTAAGAGCAGTTGAAAGTTTTCATTCTTACTAATGCAAACATATCGGGTTTCGGAGCAACTATTCTTGCCGGAAAAGGCTGATTATCCTTTCGATATGTTTTGTTCTTCTTCTGCTTTATCAATAAGCTTTCTTTGGAAAGATTTTGACGCTTTGATAACTCTTTAGAAAAGCGGGTCGATGATAATCACCCCCAAATGTCAACATGCGCCGCTACCTGTACACTGCCTGTAGCCTCAAATGCAAGACACTTCGCTGGGCCTCAGAAATGGAGAATGAATCCCGTATTTCAAGTCGTAACAGATGTGGATTTGACAATGGATTGTGTGTTTTTATAAGTAGTAACAGAGTCGGTTTTAAGAATGGATAGCGCATTCAGGTTGTAACAGCGGTCGTTTGGTGAATTTCGTGGGAATTTCAAATTGCAATACAGGTGGTTTTGGAAATGGATTGTGTATTTCAAGTTGTAACAGTGGTGTCTTCGGGAATGAAAGAATTGCGTTTTTTACGCGTTTGCCAACTGCCTACTCGCATAGTGCGTCCTAGTGTTGTTTTCGTGCAGCTATAGTTTTGTAAGAATCTTGTTTTGAGAAGTGATCGACGGTCCGACTAGAAGATATTTTTGTTTGAAAAACCGAAATCTCACGCACATCTATGACACAAATCACACAGACCCTACCTCAAATTTATTAGTTTTCGGATTGAGATCGAGAAGGGAATAATCAGCATTCCTGTCTCCATTTTCATCAATGCTGACAGTACCAGTGATCCCTGAAAAAATAGGAAATTTACAACAATTACACCCGTACCACTTTGTCTAGGTTTTTAAGCTTGACGTATACGCATTGCAGTGAAGGCAGGTCGTGTTGATACTTTTAAGCCTGACTAACAAAGCGAGTTGTAAGTTCTGATCACATGATGAATACCCAGGAAATATTACCTAGGTTTTTGATCTCATCGCACATTTCGAAGTATTAAATTGCCAATATATTATACTACTCATTATCTAATTACAAACCACTTCTGTCATCCGTAAGTGTAAGTGTTAACGTAAACGTACACCTGAATGTTACAATTACCTTCAAATGTCCGATTCCACATTCTGTTGGTTATTTCCTTGCCGTTCGTGATGTTGTAGCCTGCCGCCAGGGTCTCATTCAGCGCTAGTGCATACAGGATGACAGCATCGTGAAAGGCCCCGACGAAGCTGTTGACCTGAAAGAATGGGTCAGAATTGCTCATTAGTTCCAGAACAAACCACCAGGACCATCACATACACATACAACTTTCACGAAATAAAAGAGCAATTTCTATGAACCTGAACAACACCTGAACATTTCCTTAAATCAAAATGTTTTTTAATGATTTTTAAAACACACATTCTTCTGGTTATTCCACTCAAAAAGAATATTTTTACGACTTTCCTGTTTGTTAATCGATGTTATTCAAAAAATCTGTGAAAATAATACGTCATTGAGAAAATTTGTCGATTTAAAGTATTGTAACCACGGCATATTTCACTTGTTTCTGGAACATTCAATGACCAACATAGAATTAGATCCAAAACGTACACTGTAATTTCTTTCCTAAGATTGACAGTCCATACAACAGGCTGATTACCTATTCATGTATGTACAGTCCTTCCAGAAAGTAAATGTCTACCGATTTTAAAAATATCACAAAGACAAAATAAGATATTTGAATGCGGTTTTCAGCAGAGTATGGTATATTTAGTTGTTTATATATCTGTTGTATTTGGCTGCCAAGCACATTGTGGAGCTAAACTGGCCTCATCCCTCGTCGCAAATCTGAATGGAAAGCATTCTTGAAGGAATACCAGATACATATACGTGGTTTGGTTAAAACGTGTAACATCTAGAGGCCTGGCGGTCTGAACAGCTACGCTGGCGGAATTGAATAGCAAGGAATGAGGTGAATGACAAGATAATGGAACAAGTAGTACATGCATGTACCAGAATGTAGGTTTATGGTAGATAGGAAGATGTGGACAGACTAGATGGAATCAAGCTTAGACAAATGGGGCTAAATTCATAAAGGGCGTTTAGCTTAAAACAGCGTTTAACTACTGAATAGACAGATTCAGGTCCTTCATAGGAAACCATAGGGAGAAGTTACACACGTCTAACCCTTAAACGCCATTTATGAATTTGGCCCCAAGGGTTGATGACAGTTGTGGTTTTATGTCAAAACGTCTACCGTACGTAGATGAACTGAGCGCATGAATCTGGGTTTTTCTACGTGTCTTTTATCGGCAATATCAATAAGAATTAGACAAAATAACCCTACAAAACAACCAATTCCAAAGGCATGTTGACATTGAGAATCAAAATATAGGAAAATACCACTTTCTAACTGCTCGTTATGACAAATTTCATTTATGACAATAGATTCAAACTATGTTTTGAAATGAACGTACACACTCTTTAAACATTCGCAAAATGGTCATCACCTCGGCTGCAATATCTTAGGGCAATGCCTTATGTGTAGCGCGTTCAGTACATTACAGAGACAGGTAGGATCGAGGCCGTTTTGCCAGTTTTGAGAAGACGACAATTTCCAGCTTAAAATCTGCCAATTACTACCAATTACGGGGCGTTTAGTCTTTCTGCTGTGAATAGCTATAATCCTATCGAAACAAGAGTTCAAAATATTGGTATCCTGGCACATTTCCTGGCTCAGCTACAGCAAATTGTGAAGGAAATGCAACTATTTTGCTGGAACTACTTTCGGCCAGCTCCAGTACAAACCATAAGCTACGCTGCAAAGCCAGCGTAACTAAAAAGAGAATAAAAAGAGTCAGAAACAAGTTGCAAAATGCAGTTGTTTAAGGAATAACAGCAAATGGGAGGGGTTAGTTGTCTCATCTAACACCGCGATAGTAGAGCTGAAAATTCCTAGGCCAAAACTGACAGCTGCGGTTCTATTCAAAATGTCAGCTCGACTCCACCATTGATAGCGGTGATATAGTGAGACAACCAATACCGACAGAAAAGTACCAATAGGATGCGCGGTGGCACAATGGAAGGTTCAGCTAGTGCCACTTGGAATGTTCAAGTGGCCTGAAATGTTGAGGGTATATATAAGTGCACTCCTGGTTTTCTGCAGGTTTCTTATTTAGGCTGGGGAATGCATGTAAACCTCAAATCAGAAAGAAATGTGAAACAAATGTGAAAGGATCCATGAAATAATGTGGCTGAAATATAATAGGCACTGATATGATATTAGTTCCCATATTTTCTAGTGTACTATTTTTTGTGCTCTCAATATAACAACTTTACTTCCCTTCTGCTTGGCATTTAAAGTAAAAATTATCAATTATCATTAATACCTGTCAATTTAGTGAGCGATTTTAAGATTCGTCTGGCGTTTTTTTTTCAGTGTAGAGCTTACACATCGTATAAGGCATAAAAATTGACTTTAAAACATCCACAAACACATCCAAAACTGGAAATTTGCACACTAAATATGAATTCAATAATGGGACTCTGAGAAGCATCATTTTTGCCAAAAGTTTCAAATTCACCATCCACAAAGCGGCGTATAATCTATATTCATCGTTTATGACGATTGCCGACAGTGGCATGGATGGTTGTTTGAGAGACGCCAGTCAATTGAAAAAATGACTGTAAAATGGAAACTTGTCCCATAAGTGCTCAGTGCTCAAATCCATACTAACTTCGGAGTTTCGGAAGGGCAGGATGTCTGATGAATGTAAGATATTTCCGAAATTTTTAAAAATGTCTTTTGGTATGCAGTTCCTAAACCTACATTATTGATAATTCACTTTGGTTAATCGCAAAAACACCCAGAAACTGCACTATACTGCTCGCGGGATTGCTATCATTAATGTCATTCTACAAAAAGCTGCATTGACAGATTAATTCTATACTGTAAACCGCCAAACTTTCGCGATTAATGAAGATTCGCAAAAATAAATCCGCCGAAATGAAATCCGTGAAAACGTTTTTTTTCAGAAATTTTCACGAATCGCATGAACGAAGAGGAGCGAAAATCTGGCGCTTTACGGTACTTGAGAGACTGACTATCTGAAAACTAACTCTGAGAACGCAACGTAAGTGTGAAAGTGAAGTGAACCCAAGAAACCATTTTTTTGTTCTGTAAATAGCACCCATCATGAGTAATCTAAACACAGACTATGCCAAAAGTATTAATCAATCGAAACATTTTATCAATGTGAATCAATGTCATAATAGTATTTTTCCGATCAGTCAGATTAGTTACAAGTAAACTAACTTATAGCCCAAGTTCAATTCTAGCCCTTACAGTGAAGAAAACAGCTGATAGCACAAATTAACACAACGATGCGCTAATTGTACAGAGCTTTTCTTTAGGAAAGAAGTGTATTTTAAAACAAGTTTGACATAAAGAAATATGTTACTAACCCACGTGTCTTGTTAAACAATAAATATCACTTAATGTGCTCAAGATAAAATAATTGGTTATCACCATAATGATACCGATTGTTATGCTCCTTCTTTAAAGATCATCAGCGTAACAGAGCCTTACTATCCTGGTCAAAAGCATATTCATTATTGGCTGCAACATCCGTCAATTTAGACCAGCTTCGTTTGAAAGTGAGGAAGGGAATATACTTCCGACTAGAACTGTACATGTACAACTCGAAAACGTAAAAAATGCACCACAAAATGGCAACTATTGTGATCTGAATTAAAACATACAAAACGCATCGAAATGTGCTTGACTCTAAATACATGTCATAATGTTTACCGTACCGTGGTTGACTTGCCCTGCAAAAAGACAGCAGTAAAAAGCTGAAGGTAATTTTCTTATGAGTCCAAAGTCCAACAGTTAGGGAACTGGGTTTGGTTCGACTATGAAACAGTAGGCAAGTTTCAAAATCCATATACAAGCGACTAGGTACGAAGGTCTGTTGTTCCATCAAGTTCCGTGTCATTTACGTGACACTCGTAAATCGTCGTGTCCGGATAATCGAGGAATTCTTTTCCAAGATAATCGTCGATAAAGTACATATATCTCGCACGTTGTCGTTTGTATAAAGACTGCGAAACCTGCCTAATACAATTTTCCTCTACCTAACAAGCGCAATGCTGATAATGTACTGTGAGATAGTACTTGATACACACAATGGCGACATTATGAAACATAATCTGATCCAACTACGAAGACGACGACGAGGACGAGGACGACGACAATGGTGATGATGATGACGACGATACCATTTTTTCTCATCAAAAAGTTTTTAAAGGAATTCTCTCCAATCTAAGAACCTTGCCCTATACATGTATAATAACCTATTGAGGGACAACATTCCAAATCATCTAATAGTATTAACATCTCCAAATATCCTAAGAGCTTAAGTAATTATGGTTCCCAATCTGGGGGTCGGGATGCATCTTGATTCTGATCTGGGTGTCTGTCGATTTGTCTCTCTGTGTGTCTGTGTGTCGGTCAGTCTGTCAGGAAAACAATAGTTTGAATACTTTCAGAACGGCTCCTGTATGACCAAGCGTCGTCCGACCTCATGTTACTGGACCCGGATATTCTAATAAGCTCATCACTTTCACTTTCAATGTGATTTGATACTATCTCGAATAACTTCACTAGTATCGAAGGGGGTCGGCGGGAGAGGAGCATCGTGGCCACCAGGTACAGACTCGACCAAATTTATTATGTCTGCAGTAATCAAAACAGGTCTTTAGTATGATAAAGCAAATCTTTCTTGTCCAGGCATAAAATAATGGAAATTATTTGTCAGGTAAAAACATTATTTCCCTCGCCCGGACGTGAAATATTTATCTAATATCTCTACTAGAGACAGATGCATGAAACAAAATCACATCATGTATGTTTGTGTTGATTGGGCGTTCATTGGACTAATCTATGTCAAGGTTAGAGGTCAAGGTCATTGCGAAACTGACATTTCGATATTCGATAATAACATACATGTTTAACTTGTGGAACAGATAGAATCATGAAATCAAGATATGTATATAATTGTGCTAATGGGGCGTTCGATAGGCTAGTTCCTTACAAGGCACGGGACCAAAAGGCCATTGGAAAATTGACTAATAATTATTTCATCATCACAATTGTGACCCGCTCTACCAAAACTAGGCGCTTGTCGCATCTGAACTTGACAGGCTGATACGGACTTGTTCTTCATTTCCCTATTGTAGACCTTTTGTGAAATGTGACCAAATCAGTTTGTAATAGATTTCACAAAAGGTCTACAATAGGGAAATGAACAACAAGTCCGTATCAACCTGTCGAGTTCAGATGCGACAAGCGCCTAGTTTTGGTAGAGCGAGTCACAATTATGTCGACTTGTTGGTCAGATATAAACATGAAACCAAACATCATGCACGTTTGTACTGCAAGATCATACACTATTTCAAGATCAGAGCTCAAGGTCATCGTGAATCTGACCACGTTTGATAATACCTCAAGGTTTCAAGGATGGGCCTAACCTGTTATTGGTGTTCTTGAAGAACAACGCGGGAACCACATGTGACCTGTACGAGCAAAACCAGTCGCATGTCGCACATAAGATGAGCATAGATGACACCAGGAGATAATAGAAGAAATTGATGTCCTCAGATTTCACAAAAGGCAGACAATAGTGAAATGAACAAACAGTCCGTCTCAACCTGCCACGCTCAGAGTGACATGCGACTGGTTTTGCTGGAATGGGTCACATATGACATTTACAACGTCTTCTTGTTCTTTTTGTTTCTCACCTCATCTTCGCCATAGTTGAAGTTATCATAATCCTTCTTTGCCCGCCGCTTCACCTCATCCGAGAAGACGTGGTACTCTGGACTGTCTGGTTTCCTGAGAGTGACCGTCATTAGAGCTTCGTATGCCTTTTTCGCCTTGGCGTTAAGCTTGTCTGAGTCGCCGGCGCGGAACCAGGGCCTCTCGCTCTCCTCTTTACTGTAAACAGATGAACGACTTTTTGGTTTCAAGGTACTTTAAAATCCTTCACTACATAAAGCCCCTTGGAAATGAGCCATTTTTACTCACTGAAACCTCATGATCATGATCGAATGTGACAAAAACTACGTACATTTGCATTGGACATATCGCAGATGCTGCGACGAAAATCGTTGATCGCGGCAACCTACGATCATTAGCAAACCAAGCAAATACAGGTGATACCCGCAGACGAGAGATGTTTTAGTCGGAGATATCAGTGATTGTAATTGCAGGTCGCAGCGATTCCAAAAGCTCACTTGCGAAGCGCTTGCCATAACCTACAAAGAAACTACTAGTAAAAACGGCAACGGAGACAACACTGTTCTTTGAACATCAATCTGAGCTAGAGTTGTAGCTAGACACGTAACTCTATACGTAACTAATCCTCGTAACGGAACCTGCTGCAATTACCTGCCGAAGAAGTCGATGTTCGAGGAAATATTCTCTCCATTACGAAACCAAGGTTCAGCCGCGTTAACAGTTTAGTATAATGATGAATATATCATCAGCCACGTAACAAATAATGTTTCTAAACCTCTCTGATATATATATTCTAAAATACCTTGGTACCGTAAAGTCAACTTTTAAATGGAAAATGCATAAGCCTCTTTCTGAGAGTGGAGTGTTTTGGACACGCAACCAAGATGCTCTACCAAAGTTCCCTCGGGTTGCACTAAAATGTGGAACCATGCACACAGCTCACTTCAGAAGTTTGAGGCTCTCAAAACACTGCTTCAAACACAAATCAGCCAAGGAAGCATCAACCACCCTAAGTTTTTTAATGAGCACTACACATATTTGCTGAGAAAAACGCTCCAAATAGCCCATTTGCGCGGATTTTAGCGTCACTTGAGCGAGCCGATCCGGACTTCCTATACGCGCTGCCGTAACATAATGTAAACAACGGCGCTACCGGCGCTCCGGGCAGGCGATGGATGGAATTTGCCAAATTCGCACATATTCAAGTTATTTCGTGGCCTATCTTTTTAAGTTTGAGGTATTTTAGAATAGAAATTGAACCCTCGGCTTCGGACCTTGGTTGAGTTACCAAGACACTCTCGGGTGGAGCTAAAATTTCGTCCAAACCCTCGCCTGTCGGCTCGGGTTTGGACTGTATTTTAGCTCCACCCTCGAGTGTCTTGGTAACTCAACCAAGGTCCTCCGCCTCGGGTTCAATTCCTTAAATAAAGCCTCTCTATTTATGACTTACTTACCTGCTAAACAAGTCGATGTTGAAGAAAACATACTCTCCATTGTCGAACCCAAGTTCAGCCGCTTTAAGCATTATCTGCCGGACGGAGTCTGCATTGGCGCACAGGACAATCACTGCAAAGATAGAGGTAAAGAGAGAGGTTTAAATTCAGATGAAAACGTGAGCCGGCCAGACTGAAAGATAATACATGTACATGTTAGCTACCGTGTACTCATGTGCCATCGCGCTCGGGGTTGCTAAGTGGCGCAGGGGAAAATGCGTGCTAGAAATTAACTTAGAGATTTCTCCGTCTTTTGAGTCCCAATACGTTAACCACAGTACAGTTGGGAAGGTTTTAAAAAATTAACAAATAAGGAAAATTTACGAAATTTTATCGTTCTGAAGTAACCAGCGTTACATTTTGTAGTCAGTTGTATCATGTGTATAACGCTTGCAGGTCACGCCAGAAATGTATACTTATTCCATTTCAGCTTTGCACTTAGTAGAAAATGAACGCTACATGCGACAAAGTAAATATTCGTAACTACTAGGTCGCCAGGAATTCTCAATTCGCGGCGTCTAAAGTTGACATTCGTGGTCTAATTCAGTTCAATGGCTCGGCAAAGTTATTTTGCATTTCAAGTGAACCTTAAGAAACGAGCAGAGCTTAATCAACTGAGACAATGATAACTGTATCACTAACGAATCGGGATTCGGAATTAGCAAGTCGTGGAATTTACGACTCCTCGTTGTTGAAAAGTAAACGTATGCATATTATGTTCTACCATTGATCATCTGAGGTCTATGCCAGCTGTGAATAGAAACAAATACGTCTAACGGGATACGTATACGTGTTATTGTTCAAAACTTGGACGTTATCGATGGCGATTTTCTTACAAAAAAATACGAAATGTGGTGACTGAATGGCGTGTTCGATCTCCGCGTGTTCGATCTCCGCTGGACAGCGCAAGTGATAATAGTAGCGCAACACCTCCAAAACCTCGGGAGAACTGTTCACGACAAATACGAAGGAGTGATTGAGGCGGCTGGTTGTCTCTGGCTACCAAAGCTGCAGGACACGTACAATTATCATACAACCATGTCTATATATTACAATAAGACTAAAAGCAGGACTTGTATATATTTTGCATACAGTCATGCCCCATCAACACGATATAGCGAAATGCCATTCAAAGATTCCATTTAATTTTTTTAAAATTTGAAATACAATTTTCCTTTATCTAACTTAGAACTCGAGAATCAAATGTTGAAAAACACAAAACCTAAATAAACACGACCCGAGTTGAAAGTAAATCCATTGCGCTGTTGAGACCATGTGCACAAACGTCGACCAATCAGAAAAGCAGATTAAGATTTGAAATCTCACACTCGGTTGTTAGAAACTCGACACAGTATTAGGTATTCCCTATCGTAGATTATGTTCAATTTCATCTAAAGTTTACTATAAAACGCTGTGCAACCAGTGCATTGCATTTACAGCTCCTTTTGAAATAATGTAGTGAAATGTACATCGTGACAATCTTTAAGTCGAAGTGGAAATCGACAAGACTGCATAACTCTGTAGCTTTGCTGACTCAGAGCATAGTCTACATCACTCATGTAGGAAAACAACTTTCGTCCTTGCAGCGGAACTAGACTATATTTTAATAACAGAGAGGTTTATATTTGCTTCGAGAACTGGCCGACGAGAACGAGGTGATTACCTTTCTTCTGGTTATCTTTCGGATCAAAATATAAACTTCTCTTATAATGAGGTAACTTCAGAATTACTTACAAATAACGATTGACCAAGATGAACTCTTTGTATTTGTGCACACATTCTGTTAATCCGATAACGAAGGATTTGGAAAAAGAAATCATAGTCCTTCAGGACGCCGAAGCTCATAATCATTTTTTTGGTTTATCACGTTTTCGATTTCAAAGAAAAGTTTATAAAGTAAGATTCCATATCGCTGACAAACTACAGTTACGGGGTACGAGTTCTTTACAACCGAACATTTTACATGAACAAACAAGGAAAATCATCGTTGCCAATGAATCGTATGTCGCTAGTGATGCGGAATCTCACTACTAGGCCGGTTTCGCAATCCATATGAACGATAAAGTTTTCCAACTTTATGAATTATAAGTACATTTATGATCTGACACATACTTCATACCTTTTATTTATCTCTTCGCAAGGGTTATAAATCCTGCCTGTCGCCTGACATGTGACGCAGTTGACTATAAGGGACAATACTTGTTTTGTGGTGAGATGCAAACTCTTTTGCATACATTAAGCAATGAGGAATACCTTCACTCGAAGGTTCAAAAATTCAAAACCACAGATTCAAGCTTTTTGGGTTTATGTTACTGTGATTGGCCTCTGAAACAAGGACGTCGTTTGCCCTTTTGGCTGCTCTGTTACCTCCAATGCGAGAAAATTGCGTATTCACAACAAGACTGCCACAGTGGAAAGTAAGTCTGCTCATAGCTATACATGCTTCCCGAAATTGGTGGCTTGCATTGGAACTAACTTTTTCCCCCTTGTCCGTCATTAAAGGCATTCAAGTGTGTTGGTCAACCGTGACTATCAATTTTTTCCTCCACCATAAGGCCTAGTTTCCCCTTATGACATCACTATTTCGGACACTCAGCGCCCCATTTCTGGAAAGGTGTATAGCATTTTAGTAACTTCAGGTTAGGCTTGGATATCAACTTTTTAAAAACCGACCCAAAAACAAACGACCACAAAAAAACATTGCAGTTGGTTCTAATGGAAATACGTTTCCGTAAGAAGATAAGTAAACAAGGCTCAAGACGGAACGCAAGTGAACTATCATTTAACTGGTGGGGGAGATATCCTCTGCTTCCGCCCCGCCATTTGATCGTCTGCGCTACAAATATTGACATCTTTGCTCGGGAAACAGGTGACTACGGGACAAAGAAACCATTCGACTGGCATCAATTTTGCAACATTGCGTTATTTGCTCTAGTAGCTTGTCTTTCCGCCTTTGTGGTGCAGAGTTACTGTTTTAGTGCAGTTTGTTGGCGTTAGGGGCGTTGTTCAATCGTTGCTTTGTAAATACTGACATCCTCACTGGCGAAACAGGTTATGACAGCTTAGATACCATTCAAGCGGCGATTTGGATAATGATCGTATCACTTGCGGCTATTAGAGGGGCCGGCTGGGAACGAGGTTTATTGTGGACGTACAGTCCCTATAAAACCATTCGTCGTCGCCATATCAAAGAAGTTCAGTCCGCGTAACCACAACACGTTGATTGTGACGAGGTCGTTAACTTAGGTGACAGAGTGAATCGTGCATTTCGATATGACGCTGTTCGATGTGTCGGTGTTTCTCTCTGCATCGTAATATAACTCGGTAAGCTGAAAAGTTATGTTTGTAGCTTATTTCAATGTTTGAATAGTCTTTTTTTAAAGGTTGGGGTTATTTAGCAAGCCGCTCCCCGAAGTAGCATCATTTCTTGTCCTGTTTGGAGAGCCGCTTGCCTTACAGCACAGAAAATCAACATTAGATACTTTGGATGTCTCTAGGAATTCCCGAGTGACACTGCGCATCTCCCATTTCACGTTGACGATAGGGTGTTGGTGAAAAATGGCATTCGCCATGACAAACTAAACAGAAGGGGGGGGGGGGGATGCGGGCGTGCTAGAAAAAAGCCTGACTAAGTAGTAAGTAGTACCCTCCATACTTTTAGATGATTGAGTATTTCCCCCAATACTCTCCCAGAAAGTGAATTTTACACCAAAACTTCGTCTAAATTTAACGAATGGGCGAATGTGCCCGAGAGACTGAAGCCCCTCAACAGGTGAAAGTAGATAGCACCTTGGAGACAGTGTAGACACTTTAAATATCACAGCTTAACTGAGCGAGGGGCTTCCAAATCTCTCAGGTAGCCATGGAAAATAAAATACTTTCCTCCCGGTATAGTGCCGGGGGCCACAAGAGAAACAGGAACCAAAACATTATGTCAGTAAGAATCACGCCTGCACGTAAGAAACGTCAAATATGATCCACCACGACACAATGAGTCGCATGTCACACAGATGATGAGCCTAAGATGACACAAGGAAATAATAGAAGAAATTGATGTTCTCCAATTTCACAAAAGGCAGACAACAGTGAAATGAACAACCAGTCCATCTCAACATGTCAAGCTCGGATCGGAGCGGCATGCGGCTCATTTCGTGGTGGTGGGTCACAAATTTGTTCTGCCCTGCTTAATACTCTCATGCAAACATTCGCCAAGCCACAGGCAAACAACACACAACCCATACCGAACACAGAGTCTAAAAGGGTTATTCAACCTAAATGAAAGCACAGCTGGAAATCAATAACAGAACCAACACACCCCAGAAAAATGCGATGTTGCAGCTTCGCTGACCCTATCGACCGCAAGCCCGAGTGTTAGATTGAACGCAGCGGGCCCTCTACACTACCCATGTTTGTATACTCAGTATATTCATTATAACCACGAAGTGGGCCGAGCGCCACATGGAAAATAAACTATATTTTTTTTAAACTAAATTTGGATATGACCCCTATATCGCTTTGGGTTTACAGACACCCTTGCTCGGTTCTTCTCAATCTTGTCCTCGCAGGCTTTTTAGTCTTCGCAAGGCACTATCTCTGCCCTCGCAGGGCTGTATTTTTTAAGCCTTCCCAAGGCTGCCCTCGCAGGGCTATAATATAATATAAAACGTATACTGAGCAACTGCTGGACAAGAATGTACCAAAACACCAGCACCGAACTCAACAGACCGGGCCTAAAACAAACACTTCAAGAGGAGAACGGCGAACTGACGTCCGCACACCATGGCTTCTACCAAACAAGTCATCAACGATCAATGCTCCCTCCGCAATGTCACTCGTGACCAAGGGTCCCTCGCTCTACAGACAGCAGTGATGTTGACCGCGTTGCCATGAATGACAACACGGATATGATAATAAGCTCCTGGAAGGCTACGTATGAACAGGGATGTAGCTCGGCTCTCCATCACAAGGCATCACCCAGACGCTTGCTGAGACCAAACTACTGGTACCCAAATAGATACCAAAACCTTCACATTTTCATGGAGGCTGAGTCCAACGGACGCTGTCTAAGGCACTTTCAGTGCATTTAATTAGTTTCGATACCTGTACATGTAGGTGGTGTCATATTTGATACCACCCAGATCCAGCAAACGGTCAAGAATATGCAAGCATTTTGCCATGTTCGCGCCCCATAAACCCGGAGCGAAAACGGCGCAAAGCGGTGTAGTCGTCTAATGAATCAGGAAGACCCCAAAACGCACGTGTCATTTTGACGGTACAACGTCACATGACCACACTGTGCCATGCTCTGTGTCACACACGCCCCAGCCACGTCACGAAATCATTGCGCCCAACGCATTTTGATTGATAGGAGGCAAAACTTTATTTCTCTACTTCACTAAAGCTGTTCTGCATAATAAACTAACAAGATTGGTAGACATACATGTAGCACGGCAAATTAAAATGAACACACCCTTTTTATACGAACGTTACTAGACACTTTTTGCCGTTTTGAAACTAAGCTATTAACAGAGCCAGCAAATGATGTTACATTTCTGACTCAGCCATATTTGGGAGCCATCTTAATTAAAAACCACCAATGACAACGCGGCGTGTTTCACAGCGCTGCTGTGTTTTTCCATTTTATATTGTACAAACCGTATCGCGCACGAACTACTTTCCCTCACTTGTTTTGATCGTTGGCGACCCGGCGATTTCGAATTGGTTTTCGATTTTAAAGCCAAATTTTTGGGTATTCGGTCATTGGCATCTCCGAATTTTGCTGACATTTACGCTCTGCGCAATGTTCTTTCCACCTGATACTCCATTGAAAGTAGGATTCCAACTGTTCCGGTGAAAAACATTTCTTTTTCAGAATTTTCTTTGCGAGGTTTGGAGTGCTGCCGTGATATTTCCATTGCGGTTTCCATGGCGCAGCCACATCACACGGGTGTGGCCAAAACGTCCTCACAAATAAATAGAGCGATGAGTTTTCTTAGATTATGTTACAGTATTCAACTTAAACACCAAAATCAAGCGGCAGAACATGTTTGTTTATTGTCACTGTCATTTAAAGCAATTGAACGGGCCGATACAAAAGTCGTGTTGGAGTTATAAAATGTGTCCTGGAACACATTTTTCACCATAATGACGGTACATTGTGCTATTAAAATCGTTTGGTATGGGTCACGCGAGACTAGAGTGGATTACCCTGGCTCCAAATGTTTTATCACTATACAAGAAACTTGTAAAACTTTATCCAGCAAAAATATGACATTTTGCCTTATTAGAAACTTTCAAAATAATTGGAAACCAATATTCCAATAAAGAGGTTGCACAGATTTGAGCATTATAATGACTTTTGGACTTTTTTGATTGCACTATTGCGCATCAAGGCTATATGATTCGCGGGAGGCGACAAGAGTGAAGTGGCAATGTGGAACTACGCGCTCGCTATTCCTGCTGATTTCCGACTCACATTTTAGAATAACTGGTCAAACTATAACCAATCAGCGAGAAGCTTGGAGGGTGGCATGTCGTAGTTTAAGTAAATAGTTGGAGAAGTCTAGGAGAGGCAATTACAGCGATTTTTTTCATAAACAGGCAACTTATTTGAACTTCCTATTATAGAAAAATCATATCATGAAGACATTTTACTGACACATAATTAAAGGATGTTTGGATTTTCACTGAATCAAGTTTGTTACATGATCATGACGAGAGATATCTCCTTTACCAGGAATAGATTTCACGGTGTTTGAAGTCAAATTCAGAAAGGTGAGTTGTCTGAATATGCGTGGAAATTGTTTCTAAGGCATATGTGCACAGTTTACCGATCTAAACGTATTTGAAAGGCGAATGATTTTTTTTCACAAAATCTAAGACGATTTATCCAACCTAAACCGGAAGTTCCTCTGGGAATAAATATGTCACATCGAGCCCAAGTAGGAGACACAATTTGCAGCTTTCGATCCCGATATGACAGCTGGGTTTTAAACATTTCGACATATCGAGAAAAACATCACCAGAAAACACGGATTTGGACAAAAATACTCTCAACTCGGCTGTATAAGACCAGATCATATATTTCTTGCCCGCCCATTTTATACATGTAGGATTACCCAAAATCAGGATTCCAACAAATGGCTTCACCTAATGCGCTGTTTTGTCATTCTGGATGCAATTCACTATCAGCCGGTAGATGACAGGGCAATATATAAGTCGAAGCTCGGATGTTTTGCTACTGGTGCCACCAGTTTTGATTTTTTTACCAACTGAAACATCCATTATATGCAGGTGCATGGTTGAAACGTCGCAGCGTCACATCGCAGCCCAGAAACACCACAGTCTGGTTCAAACGTCGCACCATAGGAACTTAAAAAGCGAAGCAAAATACTCAGCTCCATTATGTAATTAGCCTATAGTTTTACATAAATGCCATTCATCAAATGCAGAGCTGTGATTTATTAAATGCATTGTACCAAGCGGTTGCATGTCCAATCACCATCTTATTTACATGTAGTAGTTCCCATCATCAAATTGCATTTCACTAATTCGATATCAATCCCGACTGAATCTAAGTGAGCCCTCCGTGCATATTTATGCTTATTAATGCATTGGCGATGAGTTGCGCGGGATAAGGAATTGTATTATATCAAGGCGTCATTGAGTCAGTCTCGATATAACCACGTTACGGCACACAGGCAATGCCGTTACAATGTAGCTTCGTGGTATGGGTGCCCACACGTTTTAGTAAACGATTACGGGACTCCCACTCCATGTATATTGGAATTTATACAATGTACACTCATTAGAAATTGACGGTATTTTGATAAGTTGCAAAAGCCTATTTGTGTTGACCAAAATATTTCAAAAGGTTTTTCCAAAGCTCTAAAACCGTCATTTAAAGGGGTCTAGCAAGTACTTTTACACAGTAACGGATAGTCAAGTGGCGTTACGAAGCCCAGTCGTTAAAAATTGATTGATGGCCATCTTAATAGGGTGGGTCATGTTCTCTGAAATTGACTATACCCGTCCGATACCTATGATCAGTGCTTATCACTATATGCGACGCAACCAACCAATCGCCAACCCCCCCGAAAAAACTAGTTATTCAAACGCCGGTTGTTTCCATGGATATGAATGGGCCTATCGCTACCCAGTGGCAACTATCAAATAGAATCCATCGAAAGGGCTCTAAACGTCTCCCGTGGGTCTCTTCAAATCTAAAAATGTATAGGTGGCAGAGTTATGGACAGAGGATTGACCTCAGAAGGATTCTAGAACATACCTCACATCCCAGACCTGGGCCTACTCGTGTGGTTCAGCTGGAGACGCTCTCTGCACTGGCTTGGGAGACCCAGCTATACACCATCGCCACAAGCAAGACAACTCAGTTGACCAGAAATAAATTAAATCAAAGCAGGGCAAAAAGGCAGGAAATGGCATTATCTCTAGTCAAATAATCCCGGAAAGAAACATACCCGCGAAGAATACATCGACGGATTAGAGAAATGGCCACCAATATTACATTAGACTTTGTACATCATTCAACGCAAGAGAATAAATGCAGGGAAATTGCCACGAATGATGTTACGACCAATCTGCCGACGCCTGCAGAAAAACCAATAGATAAATACCGAGGCAGACAAATAAAGTGGAAGAGAAATTCAGACAAATACTCAGTTCCTGATAGGTCTTGGTCTTCTTTCGATTAATTTCAATGATAGCAGGCCCAGGCTAAATAAGAATTGCAAATCAATTGAATGGCTGTTAAGTGAACAATGTTGCCTTTTCTAAAGTAAAATCTCTCTGATATGATAAAGGGTACGCCGTTTGTTCGCATATACATGTACATGTATATTTGATGTTGGTTAAACTACATCGATTTCCTATTTCTAACGCCGGGCGACGCAAATAGTCAGTCAATGCAAGCTATATACATTCGTGCTCTGGCGTTATCTGTATGAAATCGATGCGTGTATCAGTTTTCCCGATTGCTTCATATTAACTTACTCCTGCCGGGTCAAAAATACATTCCCGAGTAAGGCCGAAGCCGAACATTCGGGAATTTTCGTGATGTGCACGGATCTTCTACTGAATATACCCATTACGCAAATGCACTGAGGGTAATGAGTATATTCAGATCCAAATGCACATCACAAACATTGGGGTCATCCATATGTCCCCCGGTACCTGTGTTCCTCGGTACCTATGTTCCCCCAAGAGGTACCTATGTTCCCCGGTACCTATGTTCCCCCAAGAGGTACCTATCTTCCCCCAAGAGGTACCTATGTTCCCCGGTACCTATGTTCCCCGGTACCTATGTTCCCCCAAGAGGTACCTATGTTCCCCGGTACCTATGTTCCCCGGTACCTATGTTCCCCCATATAGTTTTTATGATACAGTGTATGTACCAATTTAAAGCAAAGGCGCGTGCACCTTGGCCTTTAAGTCATGAAACAATGAATCTATGCTGAGTAAAAATGTCTTTTAATACAAACAAAAAATACTGAAACTCTGCTTTTTGGGGGATTTCTGGGAATTGCAATTTCCGGGAATTCAGTGACTTCATTCTGTGAGGTCTTTCCAGGAATTTGTGGAAACAAACCGTATCGCAAAAAACGCACTTTTCTTTGCGGACATAGGTACTGGGAACATAGGTACCTGGGGAATATAGGTACCGGGGAACATAGGTACCTCATCGGGGAACATAGGTACCTCTTCGGGGAACATAGGTACCGGGGAACATATAGGTATGCTCCCCAAACATTCCCGACTGATCGACTTCGGCCTTACTCGGGAATGTATATTTGACCAGTCAGGTTTAATATATGACTGTGTGTACGGGTATAAGGTGTATTATTTTAATCATCGCAAATCGGTCAAAAACGGCAAGTTTTTTTCTGTTGCAAACACAGCAGTGGCGTGTATCTTTTTCATGAAATAAATCACTTTCAAAGAAATAAAGACCAAAAGAGGTGTGTGTAGTGCACTTGATTTCATGCCAACGCAGAGTATTGAGACGATCAACTAAATCAGATGAGTGTCTTGTTACCATTCTATTTACTGTAAACCAACAAAATCGCGCCTATTTGCTTTATCGATTCGCGAATATTTCTAAAAATCATTTAATTAAATTAATAAATGCGCAATGCAGTAAAGTTTACATTTGTTTTAACGTTTCTTAACCTGTCTACAATGACTGCTCGTTCCCTTTCTGAAGCTCATGGCTGGTTGTTTGACTTAAGATTCCCTTGGCATGCAGGTACTTTCCCACTTTCACCTATGGAAGCCGGGGAATGGTAGCGACACCTTACCGAGAACAAAGTGTGAAGTCATTACAAGGCTAGCCTGTCGGTTACACGACTACCAGTATGTCACTTGAGAAGGGCCACCTCGAATTGACGGAACGCAATGGAATGAACGGAATATGATGCAATTGATAAAATCGTGCTAAAACAGAGTGTGCTAGGCCAGCCATTGCTGCTAATGTTTGACTCCTTTTCTGAGTGTTTCCCTTCACTGTTGGGGACGCTGAATGACAGATTGTCACGTTCATCTCTGACTACCTCTATCTATAAGCCATGGTCTCTCTGGCTGTTTATCATTTTGAGAACAACCAAAATATTAACAGCGTATCCGTAGAGATTTCCTTCTTGAATACTATTGCGACAAAAGGCACAACGTTCATCATTTCGAATACCGTTTATGATATACACGAGTATCTCTATCAAATTATTATGTTTGCAGAGAGACACGATACTGATAAACAGATTTGGTAGCAAACTGCGGCAGTCTTGGCTATAGCTACAATCCAATCATTAGGCCGCGCATGCACTACATCAAAAAGTACTTCTTTCCTTTAAATCCTTTTAAGGGAGACGCAACCATTTTTTTACAAAAAGGCTAGTCATACCTTATTCAATTAGATTAGTTGTATATATTGCGTATTGCAAAATATATTTGGCCTATTTTAATTTTGATACCTCCTTCCAGTAACATTTTACGGTAAATTGAATTAGTTGTAATTGTATTCTGTATAAATCATCTTGAAATTACATTAAAATTGAAACTTGTGTTTCTATCCACACATTGCAGCTAGTACATACCTAAAAGTACCTAGAACCACGAATAAATAACCATGAATGTCCCACTTATTTCCTATCATTTCAACTATTTATTTTCTTTGTAACTCCTGAAAATATCCAAATAATGGCTTAACTCAGAAAATATGGATCTTTTCTGACAAAGAAAGGCCAGTCAGAGCTTTCTAAACCTCAGGGTAAGGGAGTACAGGGCCCCTGAACCTGCGATGTTTTGCCAAATTTTGGTTTAAAATTCCTGTTTTTCCAATGCGAAATCCCGGGTGTCCAGTTCTTCATTCTCACGTAAGAAAGCGCTTTTATCATGAATATTCATGTTCTCATTCAACTCTGTCCTGGGCAGATCGGGGCGATATGATTGGCCGGCAAAATAAGGTGCCAGGATATTTTTAGATGTGCTATATTTTGCTCGCTGCTAGTCCACGAGGTTGGTATGTGTAATTTTATGTAAACCGGGAAACAATGCCCTGATACAATGTGCACACGTAGGCCCATCGCGGTACCAGTAATCGATGAGGATATAGTGAAGAGTGTGGCAGCCTCGGGTTGTTTTTGTGACAATATTATGGAGAAAGTGAAGCATTCTGATCATTTATCGTCAATTATGCGTTCAATTGGATTTACACTATCCGCTTCTGCAAACAAGTGTATTTTGTTACGGGAAGTTTGAAGCTGAAGTTGCGGTCCAAATCTCAAGGGTTAAAGCTGATTTTCCTGCCAGTGGCGATTCATGTGTTTAAGGATGGAAGGGAATCGTTTTTTGTGCGTGGCCGATCGCAAGGGCTTCAATTCCAGCTCCATTGTGTTTCTTCTGTTTACCTGAATCATGCAAAATGTGATCACCTGACCTCGGTGAGTGCCCCGAAAAACTTAGAATATTTTTTGCAAAAGAGAATGAAAATGACCCCCAGGCGGGATAGACCTCGGGTCTACCGTGTGTTAGTCAGAGAGTGTATCAACGAGGCCACCGAGGCAGCTTGCCGACCACCCAAATTTTCACTATAAATAAATAAATAAGTATTTTATTATTACCTCCTAAAAGAAGATATTAACAGTACAGTACACAATGAGCACAACAATTTTTCCCATAATTGTTACATAAAAATTAAAGTATTAAAATATGGGCACAGACATACCACCATCATGATCAGACTACGACCTGAGCAATAATCTGGTCAATTTATATGATTGGGACTTGGGACTGTTTTAATCCCTCGCCGCCAGGAGGGCCGGCCCGGAGAGAGTCCACCGAACCGCTTTCCTCAAGCGGGGGATTGGTGTAGGTGTGTAGGTAAGTTCACAATATCTGTTTAAAAGGAAAAACGAAGACCTGATAGGCTTAACAGCTCACTCCAATCATAGCGTGATACAGTCATATGTCAACGTATCTGCTCTGAATATCAAATGCTAACATAATAGGCCACATTAGCCCCCTTATCTCAGAATTAGACTCGTATATAACGACTAACAATGATATTGCCTCCATTGTCAGAGGAGAATGTCCCAAATAGCGCAGATGTGGATTACCGAGCACGTACTAGCTCAGAGTCTTCCCATCCTAACTAACCTAATTTTCATGTCTGTAACCGATTCTTCAGGACGTTTTAGTCAAATGGCGCACTTTCTGATAAAGATTTTTTAAAACAAGGGAGAAAACACAACACAAAATATGTTTTTAGAAGCCGCGGTACTTTATGATGAAACGGCCAGGCAGGGGCCCTTATGCTCACCGTGTAGATATTTGGTGGTTAGGAATTCATGCTGCTTTAGAAACATGCTACATGTATAATATCAAAAACAGATTAGTACAAAAATAACTCTAACTTAAAACCAGAAATATAGCCTTTCCTTTGGTAGCTGTAGATCAGGCACCAGTCTACCGATTCAGACGATTCTTGTACCACTGAGCTGCTTTTGCTCTCTACTACCCAATGGCATTTACTTCTTTGTCTTTCAGTTAAGCAATGCATCACCATGTTGCATTGTATGTACAGCTGTTTTTACAACTGAGCCCAATTTTGTGGTAATGGTCCTGTTTTATCTCTCTTTTATCCCCCTATGTGCAATGCCGCTAGTGTACACACACATGAATAAGTAATGAGTGTTGCCATTGTAGAGCTTCGGCCAATCCAGTGGGTGGGTAGTAATATGGAAATTAGCAATAATAGCTCACCGTGTTTAAACATAGAACCTACTTTGATTAGTTTCCTTTCGTACTTCTCAACATCAAGGTTACAAGTAATACATGTGAAAACTTTGTAGTGTTTGCATGTAGTATTCGGTGGATAAGACCCCTTTGATGCAGGTGTGTCAGTTTATAATTGATCATGACTGTGATCTATCTGTCATCCCGCAATCATTTCAGGCCAGGTCACCATTAAAATGCGATGTTGGTTGGAACAGTGACAGAACATTCCCTTCTATTCTATTGTTAGAACTGTCCAAAGTCTATTGGCACAGTTCAACAGTTCTAGAACTGTTTCATACCACAACAAAACCAATGGCTGGGAGGGATGATCGAATGACGTTTGAAGGGATATGGGGTTCTTCTTTGTGAGATTGCTGCCCTTATCCCGCACGCATGGCGGATTTACGCAGGGGAATTTACACCAAATATTACCCGGCTGAAAGACGCCTGATGCCATATTGCCTTTGTTGGGATATGATGGAAGGGCATATGATTCATCCACTCTAAATATCCCAAACCGAATGTCGCCAACAACTAGAGCAGCAGTTAAAATGATCACGTCGGATGACTGCGCAGCCCGTGGCCAACAACATTGGGATATTCATTTTGCCAAAATGCAAACAAACTCGGCGAAAATTAATATTTTTCCTACAAGACTTAATTGTTTTGCTCTGTAATGTAGATTACTTTGATTTTGTTTGCCTATATCTCTGGTAAAATCTTAAACAGCACTGAAAATGACACCGGAGTGACATGATCAGACATTATGCTTGACAAGACCTATTACAAAACTTCCTTTATCATTTTGACATATCCTGACCTGGGATGTTTGGAATTTTTAAAACTGTTCTCTTAAGAGGACAACTCTAATATGCACCGTTGACTGTAATGCGCGCGAGACGTATGAGCACACACTTCCTGCCTCACTAAGAAATCGCATTAGTTATGCAATATAGACTTATTGTCCATTTCTAGAAAGGGCTGATCTGACTATAATTGACTTGAAGTATACCTGCAGATAAATGTTTCGGCGAAGAAACATTGCAAGTACACATGGGCGGTTGCGAAGTGAGGAGCAGAAGAACGATTGACCATAATGTCGCCGGAAACAAATCAAAGCAGTAGATGCTCGACCCGTTTATCGGACGTCAAATTGGCCAGCTTACCTTAGCGATTTCTCAGGGCCATAAATCAAACCCTACCTCAGCTATCGGCAGTCATAAAGGGAACAGTCTAATCAATGTCATATTTCCCCGAGGCCCGCTTTGTCTTCAGAATGGTTTTCTTTGAGATAAGACTGGTATTAGTTTTAGTGGACGAAATTGCCGGAGACCGCTGAATAAAATATGCGGACAAAGGCCGGGCAAAAATATGAACTTGCACTCTCCATGCACATCGAAAGGATGTTCTCTCCGCCATATCGTTTTCATTACATCGTGATGTCTCGGATGTGGCACAGGCACGAGATGATATCCGAATCAACTGACCAATCATTCCTCCAAAAAGCCCACAGACGACACATATACCCCTGAACATGTAAAGGAGTGCCACATATATTTTTCCCCGATTGTGTGTATCAGTTGATTCAGGACTGATCGATCGCTATGATTCTTTTATCTTCGTACACTAGTGCATTCAAAATTTAAGCCTATAGGTGTCTATCTAATGATGTAATTGTAGACACCTGCTCCGCCCCACAACTAGACTTACGTCGTTCGCTACCTGCCATTGAAGTTTCACATTCGAAGACGTTAGAGGGGCAACTGTGAACGAGGTTTGAGGACTGACGTAGTCGCCCCCTCTACCATCCGACGTCGTCTTATTGAAAAATCAAGTAACAAAATTACCAATGCACGAGGATTGCAACCTCGTTTACCCAGGGGTCATTGCGCGCTCCTATGGTCACTTGCACTGCCCCTGGTATCATGTTGAGCTGAAACATATTTGATTCGTCAACGAATAACGTTTGACATGCAAATAAGATGCAAATGATGTTCTGACACTTGGTATATTCATGGCATATTGAATCGGCGAAAAGGGCGGCATTATCAGTCCACATAACCATTTACCCTAATGCGATCACAAATCAATTGACGGCATAATAGAACTTCATGGACACGGATAATATTTGAAACTCATGCTGATACGGGCATACGGGCACTCCGAGCAAAATAGAACCGAAGAAGCGCGTGTTACAAATGCCAATCGCGCGAGCACTGTGAAAATATTATTTCAAAATCCCTTTTTATAATTTATTTTTATATTTAAGTATAAGGCTTCTTCATCTGTATTCACCCTGAGATGATTGCTCAATTCCACAATTATTTGGTCGGCTACAAACGGTTTTGGTCATGATGAAACAGTGCTGACACGTAGTGCCCGAATAGACAGGTCATAGGTTAAACATGCTACGTCACCCCCCAGTTTCTGGCAGTGACGTACACAAGTATCCAGGGCCTAGTGGTGCAGCCATTTTGAATGCTAATCAAGTAGACCCCAGATGTCGAGGTTGCGAGGATTGTGACGAGGTCGCGCAAGTGGCGGAGTAAATTGGCCAAAATAGATTAAATTTTATATCGTATTTTTCCAGTTCAGTAAATTGGTAAAGAATATCCTCGTGGGATCGTGCCGAAGTCGACAAATGCTGCTTCAAATCCCTTCAAACGTCATTTGATCATTCCTCCGAGCCATTGGGTTGGTTGTTGAATGGACAATTCTAGAACTGTTCAACTGTACCGACAGATCTGAACAGTTCTAACAATACAATAGAAGGGAATGTTCTGTCACTGTTCCAACCAACATCCCATTTCAATGGTTACCATGCCTAAAATGATTACATGACAGAGAGATCGCTGTCATGATCAATGATAAACTTACACACCTCTATCAATGGGGGATTATCCACCGAAGACAAAATGAAATCATGCCCATTTCACTGATTACCTCACCTGCCAATTTCAATTATACAACTTGCCCGCGATTCCGGAATTTTAGAACTGTTCTGTTATGTTCTGGTCACTGGACCCGTGACGCGAAGCTGCCATTCATATACTGGGTTTGGAGAGAACCAGCTAGGATTTAAAAGGTAGTATTTTGGTACTTGTGTTGAAAATATACGACTTTGGGGTACATCCTGAGATCTGCCACAATGGTCGAGTTCGGGTGCAGATCGGTACGAAGCCCAGTAGGTTCATTAAAACTCAATATACAATATTCAAAACTCGACATGGCACGTTTGGGAATGTATGTTTGATGTTTTCAAAATCGAAAATAACTCATTTCACTATTGGAGGTTACAGTTCAACATGGAAGATGAGGTTTGAAAACTGAACGTTTAATATTAGGGAGGTCAAGAACTCGAACGATAAACGACAACGGTAACGATAATGACGTCATTGCGTTTATCGTGAAGAAATAACGTCAGTTGGGTTAAGAAGCATGCATTGAAGTTCCGGTAAACGTAAAATGTTCTATGGCTGACACTGATCCGAGTCAGGAAAAACCAGGCCTAGGCCTGAATGTTTTAATGTGACTTGTTATGACAATCGAATCCTGCGCGAACATTTCTTGGTCTTCCAAGGCCTATACATTGTTATTTAATGAATTACTTGACGATTTACTAAAGTTCTTCGAATCTGCTGTAATGCAATCATGTTTTATAATATTACTAAAGTGTATATTTATTCCCATTTTAAGCCGACTAAAACTGTTCAAGGGCCTAGACTCACCTCTCTAAAAATCATCGTCTGCACAAACAAACCTGATCGCACAGCAATTTTCCATACGCAACGAAAATAGTACTTATAACCCCAACCAACAAAATCACTTTGTTTTGAGGAGAAATCTTTTCGGACAAAGACTCGCAACATGATAACCTTTTTTGAATCGTTGGAATAAAAAAACCCACAAAAAGTATTGTATTTTCGTGGATGAAATATTTAATTCAACCACATTCAGATCGCAATGGCGGCCAATTTAAGCAGTGATAGCAGGACGCCTCCTCATCACACTGATATCACTGCGCACGGAGTATGCTATTGTTCGAGGTGCGCGATTCTCTTCCAATGAAAAAAGTGCTTAAAAATTGGTGGCGTCGCCTCTCATGGCTCACACAAAATAACTAAACGTGTTGCGGTCTCAAAAATATACGCTACCAGTATCTACAAAATCACGTTAAAACGCCAAATGTAAGATATGTCAACGGACATAGATAATTTGATTGATCACGTGTCTCCAGTGTGCGACTGACAGCCGCTGGAGACAGATAGATCAATTTTCGAAATTGATCTTCGGTAGATACTGGTCGAAATTCTGGAGAATCGTCGATTGCCTGATAACCATGTTAGGCGACGATTTGTTATGAGGTACTTGAGACATACGACAATTTGAATATTTATGAGGATCAACGAAACTAGCGACCAATTTGCGAGAATATTGATTATGCTGTGGAAGTTTTTTTTTCAGCCTGTATATATATTGGACGAAAGACTGGTGACCTTATCAGCATTGCTGCAGCACCGAACGTGTAGCAGCGTATCGTCGACTGTGCGTTGATGTGCCGCAAACATCCTGATGTATGCCATTATGGGTGAAAGCTCAACAATATGAGGGGTGCCTGTTAATATAGTTGAGATCTGTCACAATGGTCGAGTTCGGGCGCAGATCGGTACGAAGCCCAGTAGGTTCATTAAAACTCAAAATGCAATATTCAAAACTCGACATGGCACGTTTGGGAATGTATGTTTGATGTTTTCTAAATCGAAAATAACTTATTTCACTATTGTGGGTCACGGTTCAACATGGAAAATGAAGTTTGAAAACTGAATGTTTAATATTAGGGAGGTTAAGAACTCGAAGGATAAACGACAACGGTAACGATAATGACGTCATTGTGTTTATCGTGAAGAAATAACGTTAGGTGGGTTGAGAAGCATGCATTGAAGCTCTGGTAAACGCAAAATGTTCATTTGGCTGACACTGATCCGAGTCAGGAAAAACCAGGCCTAGGCCTTAAATATTTTAATGTGACTTGTAATGACTATCGAATCCTGTGCGAAAATTTATTGGCCTTCCAAGGCCTGTAAACGGCTATTCGATGGATTTCCTCATTAGCTTAAAAGGTTCAGGAGCCGATCATGTGACCATAAGTGGGAGGACGAACAAAGACCAAGAGAATCATTTACTCATGTTGCTTGCCTCTTGTGTCTTGTTTTAGTTCCATTCCCCTAAGCAGCGTTAATATTCAAGCCTATTATCTCTGCCAGTATTGGCTTCCATTGCACGTGTAATTGCATGTATAATGTACACAAACGTAAGCGGCAAGACTGATCGAACAAAATACCGTAAATGTGGCGATTTACTAAAGATCTTCGAGTGTGCTGTAATGTAACCATGTTTGATATTACAAAAGTGAATATTTATTCCCATTTTAAGCCGATTAAAACTGTTCAAGGACTAAAACTCATCTCGCTTCAAATCATCATCTGCACAAACAAACCTGATCGCACAGCAATTTTCCATACGCTACGAAAATAGTACGCATAACCTTAACCAACAAAATTACTTTGTTTTGAGGAGAAATTACTCGAAAATAGTACCAAGGCTCATCATCAGGTTATTGATGTCGAAGATGTTGCTCGGTAACTGTTAGGGCACGCCCAACAGGTTTTCCCGAAAGTACCTGACGTCAGAATGTTTTCTCAATTGCAAATGACACCCATTACAAAACTGATAACATTTTAGCACAATTAATACCTTTTAAAAAAGTTCAACACTATTTTGGCATTTTCAGAAAATCGCATAACTGTAAACCATGAAAATCGCATTTTAACTGTAAAACATGGATTTTTTGTGAGCATTTTAGTTTTGAGATTTTGTAGATTGCACCATCAAATTCGAACTTCAAGAGCCCTACATTGTTGCATAACCATTTAATTTGGCAGCCGATGCAATATGTGATTCCTCCTCTATACACCGCCATGCACGATTGTACCTTTCGAATTGCAATGAAAGCACTTGTTAAATGTACCTTAAAGGCACTTGTTCAACTCCATGCAAAACATACTTTCGGATTACTATTTTGGGGGTCTGTTGTTACACTCCTCGATTCAATCCACCCGCGGGGGAAACAAATCTGTATTTCTTGCAAAGGTAAGTTGAAGTATCGCAAAACTGACCAGATTGGACTCGTGTTGGAAAATGGCGCTGTTGACACATCGGGAATGATGAAGGAACCCTCGGGCATTTTGTGAAAGATTAGAGAAATCTATCATAGTGACAGTAGCATTCGACGCTCGCCAAGTCTCGTTTTTTGTAATGGTTGCTAGTCCTTCTAGTTCCTGACACTCGCCAGCTTCAGTCTCGTGACAACTTTATTGCAGTGAATGTAGCGTGTGCAAATGAACATATTCTTTGAATCAAAAGGCCTACTAGAGGCAAGATAACAATCGAAGATTTACCAGGATATTATTTGAAATGAGTACACTACCATGTATCACGATAAAGATAAAATCAGGAATTTAATGTAAAGAAGACAAAGTGATTCCTCGGCCCGCAAGCCTTTTAGATATTTAGCCAGAGGTATTTTTATCCAAAATGACTTTCTTTCCACGATATTGACTAAGTGCATTGGCATTTACAAAGGGAGCCGCACAAATTTGGAGCATACATATCTGCACAAAGACGAAAGCACGGAAGACCGTAAATATCGACGCTTATCACTCTGCAGAAAAAAAGAACGTCGTCTACCATCTGATTATCACAATGTTTGAAAAATCATTCTTCAGAGAAAGTATTTCTCATAGGGAGATAGAACGCCGGTGATAACGTAGGGGAGCAGGATGTGCTGAAATCAAATCATGTGTATGTACTACCCGCAGGGAATCACTTCCATATTCTGAGAGAATTGGCGGGAGTAAATCTAAAATTGAATGATAGATCAAAACGAAGTATCATATTTGAAATTTACCGTCCTCGTTTGAATAGCCATAAACAAATCTCTCAAAATTTATTACAACTCACCAAAAACGACCATCCGTGTTTGTTCTTAAATTGAGCTGCCAGGGCTGATGTTTATTTTGGCTGACTTAGGGTGTTTAATGTATAGAATGTTACTCATGAAAATTGATAAATGTGTGAATTTAATCAAAGTGCGTTGATGTGGTTGCTTCCGTTTAATACAGTTAATGTCTGTGATCGAATTTGCAATTACAACATGGTAAATAGCCAATTTAAAATCCAGATAATCTTTGATGTTCACAAATAAATATCAAAGCGATATTTTTGTTTTGGTTTGCTTACCGCGTCAGTGTGTTGGTCAGTATAGGACCTCGCTTAATTAACCTGGTCTGTGTCTCTACTGTATTAATGTATATGATCATTCCAATGCCTATTATGGCTTTTAGGGGGAAAATATGTAAAGATCAGAGTGTCGTTTCTTTTCTTCTTTAAACCTCAGTCCCCCAGACCGCTATTATATTTTGAATCTGTGCCCTTGTGTACTCCTTTTCTGCCGCCAATATATTATACCCCCGGTACATAATCAATGATATTGATATTTTAAATCAGGCTGAACACCGTATTATCAAATTTTTGAAGTCAATTATTTTATCTAGCAATGCATTACTTCAAATCTGCAGGAAACTTTCTCTCAATGGTAGCAGACCTCCTCTCAGGAAAACCGTACATTTTTAATATCATAAATACAACGTAGATAGGTGTAACCCTGCTGATTTCCAAATACCAGTACCAGCCTTTGATTACATCGACATAGATCGTAGGGGACAACAAATAACAGAACTTTTACCTATGAGGGACTTTGGGGATGAATTATTATCTCGGGAGGAAATACCTACTATCATTGAGATGCTATGTCTAAATATCACACTTTGAGACCCATCCTCTTCATTCTCATAACATTATCATGTGTATTCATTTTGATCTCTACAAATCCATTGGATTGTAATTTTTGTCGTACTCGCACCAATTGCACGAATGCACTACTTCTGTTTGTATTCAAAATTGTATACTGCTATACGAAATAAATATTAGTAAATAAACATATTATAACCAATGGGTGTATAACTGTGTACAACTAACTGTTTCACACTTTCAGACTGTAGGGGCTATATTGTACATAGGCTATGATTTTAATACTTTACCTTAAGAAACAATGTCAGTTGCTCTATTTGAGTTGATTTAAATGAATCCAATAAATCTAGTGGATGATATCAGGAATGATGTATGATCAACTTTAATGTTTGTTTGCCGAAGTTTGTGAGGCTGGCATGCTTTAAATCACATTTCCGGTAATTTACCCCACCCTTGCAATAAATACGATTTTTCTCAATGATAGAGGATGTCGCTGAGGCGAAATATGACTGATGATGAAACCATCTACGAATTGAGGGAGAAACGATGGTAAGTTCTATTCAGGTTTATCAATAAGATTGGGTTGGTAGCGCACCAACTGCACAATTTCAAAATTTGCTGTTGGGTGGCGCTAGCGGCCCATTACATAATGAAAATCCCGATAAAATGGCCTACTAGTTAGTACAGAAGTTTATCAGTGGTTGTATGGAAAAAAATGCTTGCAGTAAAACAGCGTTTTATTATGGCATGAACAATGCCAATCGATAGAAAATCCTCGTTTTTGCTCCCTCTGAAGGGAACGCTATCCTGTCTTCTCTCCTTCTTCCAAACTGCCATCATAAAACAGACAAGAGCAAATCAATATATATATTTTGAGATACACGTGACAGTGACGTATAGGCAATCATAACTCCGGACTACCCATACGTTATTGTGACAGCTATCCAATCATAGTCTTGAATGGACCTATATGTCATTGTGACACACAACCAATTATATTCTCTACGCAAATTACCTGCCCTGGCTGACAGTAATTTACCACGAGATGGCAATCCTGGTAGAGGTACGTCGAGTTTGACATATGGCGGCCGGTGATCATCAATTACAACAAACATAGGATGTGATCTTGAGTTTGGATAACAATATTTCATTGGCTGTAAAAGACGCATTAGAGGGAGGAGCCGGGTATGTCAGATTAAGTTAAACAAAATCGTCAATAGGGGAACTCTCTTTTCTCAAAGCACATCAAAACTATTTGCGCTTGCACTAGGAATAAAACACAACCCAGGGCGTCAACTGTATCTGCATACTAGACACGTGAGGACGATCATTTTCACCGATTGTTTTCTGCAAATAGTAAATAAATGTACATATGAAACGATTTCTCTGACATTGCAACCAAATCAAACGATCTCAAGGTCTGCACTTTGTTCTTATACCGGTCCAATATTTTGGCGGGCAATTGCCTGTGCGGCGACCCCCCCCCGTCTTTACCCTGGTGCAATTGAAATGTTTTTCTTCACGAAGTGAAGACTGATTTTTCTTCACTAGTTCCATTTGGTGAATGTCCTTTTTCTCAAACTGGCAAATGTGTGTCTCTTTTTCAAAGAAACACTGCGGGGCCCTTTCGAAACGAACCTTGAGTCGGAGATGTACCTTTTGGTCATGCATGCACGCACCTAGACCAACCCAGGAACTTTTCGTTGAGTTTGCTGACCAGTGTCAAGCTGCTCTCGTTGCTCAACAGCCCAACTCAGCATTACAATACCTGTGTTGCAGCACGCCTCCAAGTATGAATGAGGGCAGATCGATCGAGGGGCAGTACAATCTTCTTATTCTAGAATCAACCAAAACCTAAGACCAAACAACACGGAACAAAAGCGTCACGGATGCAACAATCAAAAGATAGAGACGCCCAATACACACCACTTTAAATCAATCTCAAATTGGCTTTCACACCAAACCGACCGCCCCAGGCGGCCATTTTGCTTTTCCTATCAAAGTCACGCATAGTCTCGCTGCCTCATTTAGTGGTATACGCCGCTCTAAGCGCCACTTTTTCCAATCATTTCAAACTGCGACGCCATAATGAAAACTTGCATCAGACATGTCTTGGACGCTGATAGAGACAAAGTTATTCTTTTGAAGTTTGTGGTAGTGGGGAGATCGCTCAAGGCAGTGATGGTTTTCACGCATTTAATACCAGGTGAGGGAAGCTCGTTGGAACGTACAAATAACAGACTGGAGGCTCTTACAATGCAATATTCTAAAACATATTTGTTAAAGAAAATTATTTTGATAATGTATTATACATTAGTCGCGTTTTGACCAAATAGGTTTGGGTGAGCCACCATAATTTCTCAGGATTGTATGAAATGGGTCAACAGCAGACTCTCGGTGAATTATGCCGAAATATATACCGAAATTTGGAGGTTTTAGAATAGAAATCGATACATCAGTGTCATTATTGGTTGTCTCATAAAACAGTGCTACGATGGGGCTGTCATATCGCCGAAAACCTCGGCTTTCGCCTTGATTTTGGTGGCAATCAATTACTAGAGGCCTATCGGCCAAAGAGCTTCGCTTGGTCCATCTGATTGTAATATAAGGTAAAATAGGGTAATTGTAGCCCCGGCGCCTTATTTAAAGCATAATATAGTTCCATTAGTGCTCATGGTACCTTGATGGCGGTAACTTTAAGACCAGGGCATATCAAGAAGGTACCTTTAAAATATCTTAGTTAATGGTAGCATTAAGCAGCGTTTCAGGTAATGCTTTGATCCTGTCTTTTACTAATAGCACGTTTTCCATTTTTTAGTATTGGCCTCCTGGTGGCCTAGTCGAGAATCAGATCGGATCGAAATTCGGTGTCCGAAGTTACATAACGTATGGAGTCATGTGTACCAAATTTCAAGTTCATAGCTTTTGCGGTTAAGAAACGTGCCATAGTTACACTCAAACATCCAATTTACGCCATTTGACCTCTGCGACCTTGAAAATTTGGACAAATCAAAAACCCTATGATATGTGATTTATCAAAATTTTATCGAAAATGAGGACAGACCATCAGCTTGCAGAAAGGCTAAAAGCAACCCGACAAATACATACCGATCGGAATTGATTGACCACTTAGGCAGCCGTTTTTCCCAGACTTGTATCGAATCTATCTTGAAAACATGCAAGTTCTTGATATATTCTACCAAAACAGATAAGGGAGAGTGCAGAAAACTACGGTCGCGTTGGTTCCATTATGCCAGGATTTGGTGGAGACTAATTCAACGAGCAGAAAGCCGTCTGCGGCCATGCAGTTACAACTGTCGAGCCACTGATCACATCGAACATCGTTTGCGGCGGTCTTCCCCTTAAGTGGAAACTTCTAGTATGCTGTGAGGGCACATACAGTTACACATCCTAAATTATTCAGCACCTCAGAACAGAATCGGAAGATACTAGTGTATTTTCCTTTTTCGGCGAGGAAAAACGATAAGGAATTTGGCTGAAAGGAGATTAAGATGTCGAACCGTACACCAAGAGACAAGCATCCCGCATGCCACAGCCTATATCTATCATCGGAGTTTCTTTCGATTCTTTCATCAGTTAGCGCAATTGCCAGTCGCCTCCATCGGGAATGAATGTACATGTATCCGCAATTAACTAAGATTGAGTTTGTATCGCTAGAAAAGCCGCCAATTTATCACAAGGTATTTTTACAACTCGACACAAATGGGGGTGGGGGGGGGGGGGGGCATCGGTCCAGCACGTATCATTACAAGCCAAGTATTTTTTTGCTGTTTTGATTTGCATTGAACACTGTTCATGAGCCACTGCAATGTACATGTATTCAAATTATGGTTTGAGGAAGGCTTGCAGGAAGCAGTTCTAAAAAACAGCTTGAGCGCATGACACGACACTTGGATATTCATGAGGTTGGAGGGAACCAAGCTTTCGATAGGAGGCTCTCAACTCTAGATTTTTGATTACTCCTGCTAAAATTTAGTACATGTATAGAGAAATAAGATATCGAGTTGCCCTCTTTTAATATTTACAACGAATTTTTACAGGCATTAAAATGAATTTAAATATTGCCTACATTTGTTTAGTTTTTGATTTTTGGTTCCTGATATAAAGACACCCAAGGCATCGCAACACTACATGCTAAAACACTTCAACGTCATTCACTTGCTCATCCAGTCCTAGTGCAATAGATCCGTTCGATACTCAACTTGGGATATTCTAGCATTTTCTCATCAATTAGTTTGCGTAAAGCGGTCAAACCTGTCGCAGCAGGGTCGTTTCCACACATATTTCATTAATCTAAATAGTGCAAAATTGAGAAAACGCGACAGTGCATACAGTTTACGTTTTTGTGCCTTTGATTTCTGGTTTTGAAGAGACCGAATACAACCTAACGCCACATTCTAATCCTCTATGTTATTCAATATTCAATAAGACACCCAATACAACCTAACGCCACATTCTAATCCTCTATGTTATTCAAAATTCAATAAGACACCCAATACAACCTAACGCCACATTCTAATCCTATATGTTATTCAATATTCAATAAGACACCCAATACAACCTAACGCCACATTCTAATCCTCTATGTTATTCAACATTCAATAAGACACCCAATACAACCTTACGCCACATTCTAATCCTCTATGTTATTCAATATTCAAGACACCCAATACAACCTAACGCCACATTCTAATCCTCTATGTTATTCAATATTCAATAAGACACCCAATACAACCTAACGCCACATTCTAATCCTCTGTGTTATTCAATATTCAATAAGACACCCAATACACCCCACATTCTAATCCTCTATGTTATTCAATATTCAATACGTACTCCAGCCATTTTAGTTGTGCGATACTGAGAGAACGCTTTGAGTGCCTACGCTGCCGTCACTTTTGTTTTACTGTACAGTATGCATTATCCGGTTGTCTAAGGAACAGCGAACCAGTACTGATTCATTGAATATCCATGTTCAGGACAAGACTACAAGCTTGTCCATCGTTGCACAACACGACTTCTGTAATTATAATTGCTGTGTTCTCGTATAAACGTGGTAATGTTCCAAGGTTCAGATAGCAAAATGAAAAGTTGTCAAGTTTTGCTCCGTCATTCTCAACGGAGTTCTTCCCATGAACCATGGTGATGATGCTGATGCTGCTCATCAGGCACGCCCGGCCACTGAACATGGCTATTCAATGAATCAATACGGGTTCGCTGTTCTTTAGACAACTTGATAATGCATCCTCTGCTGTATTTCGTTATCAACATTCGTTTTCTGGCTTTGAAGACCCACATAGCAAAGCAACACAGTATGCCAACATCTTGTTTTGTTCCCTTGCTCATCCGAGCTCTGCTCCATCAATCCGTTGGTTAATCTTGCTAGGATATTCTGCCTGTCTTATCTAATGTTGTTGGTGTCACTCTTGTGACACCAACAACTCTTGTGACTCTTGTTACACCGAAAGTATGGAGAAAACACTTGAGCTGCTGCGAAGGCCTCACTTGTCAGGCTCTACGTGTATTGAGTTCGCCAGCACCGACCCGGCGAGGAACGTAATTATGTAGTGTGTATTAATGAGCGTCGTCATGCCAGGAAATGGTAAACACAGCGGCAGTGATGGAATGATTTGATTGTTCGCAGAACGCAACACGGGGAAGGGATAGGGAAACGAAAGACATTTTATGGTCAAGATCGTTGGGGGAAAAGTGTCAACCCAAAAGAAAACCTTCGACATCATTTCAAAAGCTGATTTGCTAATACCTTGCAACACAGAAAGCCGCATCATTAACCAAGAAGCAGCGCTGCAATGAGTTCGCATAGTTCATTATCACCCTGAATGCTCGCCACAATGCGAAGACATTCCCTTATGATTAAATCCGTTCAACAAAATAAAAAGTCCCAACAACTCTAAGACAATATCAAACAAGACATTGACATGATCACGAGATTGAATTACCCAGGGTGCATTAGAAATTACCCTTTCGGCTTTCTTGTTAAAATCTGGTTAAGTGAATTAAACAAGAGGCCCAAGGGCCTGGCGCTCAGCTGAAATACATGGGTACAATGTACAAAACATGGAACGTACCTCGTAGGTCTCTTTCAACCTCAATTATGTTAACATATTGATATGCCTATATCACACACATATACCATTACCACTTATCAGTGAAGTGCCAGAGCTTGAGCCTATGACCTTGAAGAGTAGGTCAAATCAAAAACCTCGGTGATAAGTAATTGAGACTTACATGTATTAGATACACCAAACATTTAGTCACTCTAGCTGCAGCTAAAGGCTTTAAAAAGGCAAAATATAATTTCCAAGGTGGCCACCTGCCAAATTTAAATAAGAAATAAAGAACATGTTATATACAAGAAAAAAAGAGAAAAAAAAGAAAAAGGATTTTTGCCCTGAAGTGGGATTAAACCCACTACCTTCGAAGATATATGTTCCGCGCAATTTGCCGATCTGCGCAATCTTAAGATAGCGCCGATCGGTAATTAGCGCGGAACATATACACGAGCGGGAAATTCAAATCAAGTTAAAACCAGGTCAGCGCAGATTTTTGCTCAGTTATCACTCAACATTATTCCAATTTCATATCAAAACCTACTTGCATGCAGACGTACTCAACTTTATTTCGAGCCTCTATCTATTGGAATAAAGCGACCAAAAATGTATTTGTAATTTACGCCTTTAGCCCCCCCTAGCGAGAAGAAATTAAGTCGAACCGTGCTAAATTTTCAGCCAGGGGCATTTCTTTGGCTGTTCTTCCTCATGGCCAGATTTGAAGTCGCATGGTCTTACGGTTACAAAACGTGCACCCATGCTGACCTTGCGTCAAAACATATCCGAAATATTTTTTTTTCTACCCAAAAATGTCACCAATACCTATTTCATCATCGAAATATTTTCTCATTGGTTAATTAGCATTTTGAAAACATATGGAATCTCTATGAGAGAACTTACATCGGAAAGCGGAGCCTTGACCAGAAAATTATATAGACCATTATTTAGTCAGGGTGTATAGCCAGGGCACTGACACTTGCTTTGAGGTTTCAGATACGACAATCTTTTTCTGACGATCAAATGAAGGGTATTGTTTGCTTTTGAGTGATTTAAAGCTTTTGATAGACACAACATGGACATATGGGTCTATTTAAGTCTTGTCTGAAAATGATTACACAACTCAACATCGAATATCTGGAAGGCCCAGTCGGCTTGCTTGTATTCCCAATCGACTCCATCCCCTAAATTTCTTTTATTTTTTGGGTTGAAGTACATCTGAATATCAAACGATAAATCATCAACATCACTGGCACGCGGCCGCAAGAAAAATATTCATTATATGCAGTTATGTTGGTCCAACTATTTCCTGCGAGGCCAATAGTCTGTTCGTTGGTCTTGCATGCCACCTGAATGCATGCTCGCGTGACATTTTCATGGAAACGACCACAAAAGTGAGCAAATGGCATAAGCCTTTAAACGTGTCTCAGGCTAAAAAAACCTTTCAGAGACTCCACGAGCGTATGCGTATTTCCATATGTATTCATTGACCTACCGCGGGACACTGTAATGGGGACATATGGTGGGAATGAGATTACCAAGAAATAGCCTATATCTCACTACTGGTCCCTGGTTAGCTCCAGGCGCGCCACATGGTGATCCTGAATTCCCCCTGTGAGCATGACAACATCACTGCTTTGAAGAAGTCGTACGTCTCACCGACCTATACAACTGATACAGTTGAAGTCAGGATCGCGAAGAGGATTAGTTGAGGATAAGTTGAGCCAAGTCTGGTCGCATCGAAAGCTAGAATGACGCTTGACGACTTCAAAGTGCAATGATGTGGGTGGTTTAATCTACAACCTTGGTCTATTTAGAGTCACCGCTCAGATTGTTAGACTATTCAGCCATGGTCTATTAAGAGTCACTTATCAAAGTGGCTGGTTTCCGAGGAACGCCCTGGCCTCCTTAGACTCAAATTTTTGCGGTCGTTTTTCGTGGATATCGCAAGTAATATCGATCTGCGAATAAAGGGACTATCATCTTGTCACATTAGGTTAGTTTTGAATATGAATTTCGCTTAGTTCATGGGGATGGATAGGTGGCGCCAACATCTAACCGAGCATACATTTACCTTTAAGGTCATAGAGGGCGCTAGCAGTGCAAACCACGGGCAGTTAAAGGGACTAGCTTGTGACATCAGGGTAGTTTGGAATATTAATTTTGGCTGGTTCATGGGGATTGATAGGTGGCGCCAGCATCTAACTGAGCATATATTTGCCGCTATGGTCAGAAATATAGGGGCTACAAGTGCAAATCACTGTGACTATCCTGTGACATGGGGATTGATAGGTGGCGCCAGCGCGGCAAATGGAAGGTATGTTACATATTGAGGTAAACGGGGGACTGAGACCTGCACCACACCAAAGAGTATTTCAAGACCATGACCAAAGCACTACAACACCAGATTGAGGAGTAAATATCAGAACTCAAACGAATGACTAACGTACTAAGCCCCCTATTGAAGAGAATATATCAAGAATCGAGCCAATGACCAAAGCACTACACCTGACCCCATTGCAGAGAATATCTCAAGAATCGAATCCATTACCAAAGAACTACGCCACTTCCATAGAAGAAAATATTTCCAAAAATCGATTCAATGACCAAAGCCATTGATGAGTAACTATCAAGAATGGAACTCATGACCAACGTACTGCACATTCACTGCACTACCACAATGAGGAGTAAATCTCACGAATCGAACCCATAACCGAACCCATCCACAATATGGAGGACGGTATCTGTGGCCTTGTTAGCCCCAAGATAAACTGGCGGGGTAAAATACAATGGTCGCTCCCCCATTTCGCTCGTAGCGTTCCGTTGCGCTGCGTTGGGCAAAGTCCAGTAGGCCGCAAAAACAAGAAGTAGAAAAATCAGGCAGTTCACAGTTCACCATGACAGTCCGACAGAAAGTAAGCTCCGTCGTCCTGTGAACAATGATCATTGATTGTTCGGGAGGAGTAAATACTAGACTCGAGGAGATGCTCACACGACGATAGTGTTATTAATCTGGTTATGTCGCAGCTCGTTATTGGTTTTATTTGCTCGTATTGCGAGTTGGCACACAGATAGATTGCGGATTTGTCGCTCAATGGCAGAGAATATAATAGACTGGTTTCGCAAGCATTACGAAGAGCTAAAAGTACGAACGACGAATGACGAATTACATAAATGTATTAATCAACGACTTTTTGTGAAAATTTCCGTTTCACATCAGCAGTCTGACTATTACACCGAGTAGCTGCATTTCTGTAAACGGTTCGTATAATCTATTCACGACACAAAAATGTCGCGAAAACTACTTACAACAAAGGAAAAACATGTTTACCCTAATATAGACCGGCCCGGCCCGAGGCCCTTCCCATTACAATTTCGACGGGAATTGACCTCAAATGGTGGCGTTTCATGATCAATCGCAGAAAATAAACAACTTTATCTCATCAATTATTTCCACGTGACCCCTAACATCACAAATCGCCATACGCACAGTGATTGGCCGATTCGAAAATAACATAGGGCATGCACTTGTTGAACGTCTGGCCAACCCTAAAATAGGACTAGGATAGTTTGACCATCCCGGAAATATCTATCTTGAAATAAAACAGCTCAACGCACGGGCGTTAGCCGGCGCCGCCGTCTGCGCAGGAGCCGCGCAGTCGGCTAAATTGCGTACCGCTTGCATTCCTGGCCTCTTTTTAACTGCACACAGGCTCGATGTACAGCGTAGCGGAACGAAGCCTATTTTTATGGGCAACGCACGATATAACCATGTATGTTCTGGCCGATCGGCAGTAACTAACCAAGCCATCGACACCTATTTGAAGTGCCTGTCATGGTCCAACATAATTCCCTACAGTTATTTCATTAATTTGTCAAAACATCGTAATTTGTAGAAATGTCTACTTTCTTCCGCTGGCCAACATCACGAGGACGTCCTAGAGATGTCCACTCGTTCGCTTCAAATTAAATCTCGAGTGACATTTCCTGACACAGCTCATGAATTCAGGCGGCTACAGGTTGTGGCAGAATAACGGCTTTCTTGAACAACTTCTAAACCATCGAGAACACAGATATGAATGTAAGCGTTGCAACATTTTGCCGCGGAGGTTTTAAATCCAATATTTATTTCATGTCACAGATGTCGTCTGAGAAGACGACACAATGCTACTGACGTCAGAAAAGTTAGTCTTTCTATTGATGTAATGAAAACCTCTGCAACCTGTTCTCACGGACATTTACCTCTGCTTTCGGCTTGAGTGAAAGGCGTGGACCGACGTACGAATGTTATACGTATTTAAGAGAGGAAAAGAGTTCTAGCGACGCAGCACAACGCCTGGGCTATCAAAATGGGACAGACTATGAGTTAATAATTTTGGACTCGCTGATTAACGACGAGGACTTCATGACCTTTATCGAAGCATTGTTTCGTTGTCTTTTTGCTGGTATTGCTCGGTTCGTAAATCAACTTATTAGTCATTGCATCAATACAGTAAATCGCCACATTTTCGCATCTTTTTCGCGAAAGTCACGCGAAAGTCACGCGAATAAAACGCGAAAAGTTGGTGAGTTTTTTGTGTTAAATAGGAATGTATCACACTTACCTATAAATGGGAATGATCGGTTCAAGACGATATCGAATATGAAAAAAGAAGGAAGAGAAAAAAGACATTAGTACATATATTTCATTTAACAGTGGTGCCAATGTCGTGATTACTCACAGGTTTGATGTCACTTTTCATTGAGATTGAATGAAGAAGGTACGCATGTATCTATTGACCTGCAAAAGATGGGTCTTATAAATGGAAAAGTGTTCTAAAACAACTTGATAACATCCAAAGAGGTAACCAAGCCTGGAATCCTGCATTTGTGGAAGATTTCTCTTACCACAGGCAGTAAGGTAACAATGAATTTTGATAACAATGAACCACAGTTTACGGTGTACAAGTGCACTATATGTGCCCATTACAACTGCTTGGGTGGGAACAAAATATAGAAGACGTTAAAAAGCAGTCAAAATCACATTCCATTTTTTAGTTTGAGGTGTTTTAGAATAGAGATATTGATACCTAACTGTCAGTACTAATTTTCTCACCAAACACCTCTATCTGCGGCATGTTGGGGAGAGCAGTCGTTTTGCTCAAAACGTCGGTTGCCGCCTCGTGCGACAAACAGTAATGTACGTCTTTGTTGACCAACATGGGTTGGGTTCGATATCGGCCATAAATGGCAATGATTTGCCAGTCGATCAGTACATCAATGGAAGTGTCACTCACACATCGCAACTGCTGATCCGAGGATGATGCGAGATGTCAGTGATATTTGACCGAAGTGCTGTGTCGTATCTCCTCAGGCATGAATGAAGGGAAATCAACGCAGCTCTATTTCCGTTCGTCGTTATTGTCGTTATGACGGTTGCTTCGAAATGCATCGGTGATACTCGACCAAAGTGCTTGGTATCATCTGATCAGGTGAAAACAGGGGAAGGAGGCGGCAGCATATCCCGTGGCGGCTTTCCGACGGTGTTATTGTCAATAGCCAAGTTTCGCAAGCCTTAATTACAAATAGCGACGAACGACAAACGACAAAGTAAAAAAGAGATGCATTCCAACCACGATTTTCTAAAAAAATTCCCCGATTCGTCATGCAACTAATTAAGTAAAACAGATGAATTAGGCCTACGAGTGTCGCATAAATGAACTGCTGACACCAGAGACCATCGTACTTCGCATGTACCTCGTCGTTCGTACGGAGTGCGAAACATGTCTATTTTTACGTTCGATCCGTTAATTGATATACACAAGAGCCTCGTGAATTTAGCCGTCCGTGTGTTTTGAAACAACATCATCATTATTTTAAAAGGAAACTATCCAGTAGAAGGTAGGCCAGGTTACGTATGCTTTCATAATGTACTATATCCAACTCTATTTTCGAACACCAGGCGACGCCATCCCAAGCAGTCAATCAGTTACAAATAGCATGTCATGCAGACATGTTATGTAAGTGATTATGGTATGCATTTTCAATTGATAGGACGTACATGCACATAGATGGCCATCAGAACATTCTGCAAGGTACATCTACATTTAAGTTTAGACATTTACTGTTCGAAAATTGGCCAAACTGCCATGGACGGTAATTGTAGTTGTATTTACGGCAGTGCCGGATTTTCATAACAAGAATAGAACAACAACCATTACTTTTTTTTCAAACGCGGTAGACCTTCAAAGCCGCCCACTGTTAGTATTTGAACTTAGCAATCCAAGCTTTCAAAACTACATTCGATCGTAACCACGAGCAAGATGAAATTGAAATCCACACGCCGGCTGTGTCGCCAGATAGCTAACATTATCGCTCAGAATAGCATCCTTACCGTTGACACTGTTATTGTTAAGTAGCGAACTCGGAATAGAATTAACTTTAAGTGGGTTACAAATTGAATAGGAAAATCCAATAAACAAGGGGGAGAGCGATCGCTGGATAGTAATTATGGTGCATTCACTAACTTCACGATTTTAGGACTTATTTTTTGATAATATTTTAGGCTTATCTTTTTTTAAGGAATTAAAGACATTTTCCATCACCGATACGTAGCCTGCTATTACATTATTAAATTCAAAAAGTGCTGATCAGTAGTTTAAAATAATCTCATTACAGGTAGCACACAGCGGAATCACTAGTGGCGGCAAATATGGCGGGTACTGCACTTTTAGCCTTTTTAGACCTGAACCTGCTTCCAAGGGGGCGGGTTAAGGCGGGTTGCGACTAATTGCAGGCGTGTTTCCTCAGATGGCTTCAAGGCCTGTCGGGTCCTGGTTGTCGAAAAAACACCTGCGTATCAAATGTGTGTGTACTCCCACTAAGACTTTGAATCAGCGCCACGGTCGGCAGAAGTTGGAATACAAAATCTCAATGTGAAGTTTCAAATGGATGTGTACGTAGCGGTAAAATGATACAATAGCCTCAATACAACGAGAGCCCGGTATGCACTAACTGTGCATTGCCAGCTGTACATTGTACGGCTGTTATTGTACCGGGTCAATTGTACAGCTAACCTTACATTGTCAATGTCCATTCCATTGAATGTGATCAAAGGAAAAATGTCGGCTCACTAACGTTGGTCATAGACCCTAAGGGGTCAACATCTCTCCCGATCCCCACATAAATTATATCAATACAATTTCTATATATCAATATTGTTTTAGGCAAGACGTCCCGTGATTCGATTTCGGATCTAATCTCTGATGGGGAGGCTATCCCAGATTCAATCATGACGTCCAACTAATATAATTCTTGGTGATGCGTTTTTCTCTTTTAGGTGAGTTTATGGCTTCGGAGAGAATTTATTGGATGTGCTTGCAGGGACATGGGTTGATTCGGTACAGTAATGCCTGAAGATTACTGTGTTTTTGTGAAGCTGAACACCTAAGCGTGACCTAAAGAAACTTCTCATGAAAAAAACCCCTGTATTATCAGAAAGTGCAGATACTCCAACACATGGTCATACTGTTGGATAAAAGTAACCCTACTGACAACAGGTAAAATATAATAAGGTGTACCAGTTGATATTGGTGAGATCTCGGTTACCACATATGCAACAAGATTACACAATCATCTCAAAAGATGTTATCAAAGCTTCAACTGTTTTGCATTAAGTTAATACCATATATTAACATGGCACACAACAGTAATCTTTAATATCTACATGTTTGCCGAAAATTGCAAAAGTTTCAGAATTTTGGTTACGCAAGAGATTTCAAGGCAGATTGATTAAAACCGGCCTGGATCTTGAAGTGGCACCTCTTCCAAAAATATTGCCCGTAATTCAGAGCATTTTATCGAAAACAATGCTTCTAAGAGACAATACAAGAGTCGTGGCCAGGGGCTACAATTACCCCGTGTAATTACCCCGTGGCTTTGGGGTAATTGTAGCCCCTGATAAAAATTTCGAATTGTTCGTTTTTTTCATGAATAAGGGACACCATCTTCACATGTTGATTGTTTTTATTGGCAATAAAAAATATGTCTGCATTATTGTTAACAAAAACTGTCACCTGACACCTCTTATTCTTCAAATCTTTATGAATAACATAAAACATGTAGAAAGTAGTCTCTCTGTACTACTCTTCGACAACAATTTGTGTCTTTAGACCTTATGCAATAAGTAAACAAACGTTGAAATAATTGTAACAATTGCAGATTAGTATTAATTTGGCAGTTCTTGTGCCAATGAAGTTCTCAGGTTTTAAAAAGTTATAATATAAAATAACATTTCTTTCAGTAGTGTCCCTAACTCCTATGATGCAGATTTTAATGCCGCATGAATACTTAACACGTTCACTGCTGTATGTTCGAGTTTAAGCTGAAGCATTTATAGACTGGAACTGTAAAAAGAATAAAATACAGTTTTGACACAATCAAACAATTTTGACTAAATTATGTCCAGCTGCACACAGCAGATGTCCCTGGCCTCGAAACTCAATCCACACGTGTTTTTTGGCTCTTCGCTCCTGCAATTTATTTGCTTCCCGTTCACGTTTATTTACTTCTCATTCACGTTTCCTTTCTTCGCGTTCACGTTTCTTTGCTTCGCATTCTTGCTTCTTTTTTCCCTTCCCTCTTTTTCTCCTGCTTTTCTTCTTCTTTTTTTTCTTCTTCTCAGCCTAATTCATCTCCATTCTTGCCATACCTTCTTCTTCTGTAAGACTTGATACAAGTTTAAACCAGTCCTCCACGACTGCTTGGTAATGGCACGGGATCGGTTCGCATGGCATTGCTCTGGCATCCTTTCTTTGGGGCTGGATGTCTTTTACTGAACGCATAGCACCAGTCAACGCCGGGACCGCCGTCTTTAAAGCCAGTTACCCCAGCACATTTACAGTATTCACTAACAATCGTCAGAAGTTTCTGCCTTGTGATGCCAAAGGTCCGCCTCATTCTGCAAGAATCATTAAACATGTGCAATCTCCTCTTCAACTTCTTTTGCGAGGAAAGTGGGACTCGGCCTGCACCATAGCTTTCTTTGGACCGCACGCCTTGAACTTTCTTTTGCAGAGTTTATCGACACACCCCAAAGAACTTGGCCGCTCACTTTGTGCCCATTTCTTTTTTCTCAACACCATTGATTGCATTTGCATGTTATCCTTTGTGTACTTGCAATAAGTACCTTTCGCCATGTACTTGCGAGGCATACTAGTATTTGCTGAAAGAAACAGAGTCCTATTAACGAAATAATATAAATCAGGCAAAAGAGTGAAGAAACCTCACATCTTAGAAATTTATGACCAGTGAAATTCAGCAATTTATAGGGGCTACAAATACCCCGAGCCAAGGGGCTACAAATACCCCGAGGGTAAGCCGTTTAGGAAAGTGGCTCTGAATAATTTACTGTTAATAGTGACATCAAATGCTGTATACAGCTTTCTCTCCACTAAATATTGATCAACCGAACCAAGTTACAAATATGTCAAAGGACTATAAGTGGGGAAATTTCATACCTGCATAAAGTTCCAGCCCAACTTTATCTGTTGATCTGTTTGACTTGACTACTTCTTAACGAAAAAACTCTTACATAACATGTTGCATAATCAAAAACTGTTGTGTGTTGGGACTCAAGAGTCACCTCTTTAATATCCATGCTTGGGCTGGCTGAATAATTCCATGGTTTCCGGGATATCACTCAAAAACATAGGCAGGGGCTACAATTAGACCGCGGCTACATATACCCATTTTACCTTACATGTGTAGCATTTTCAAGAACATTTTTAAGCTCGGACTGACTGATCTTTTGCTTGGACGTGGACGAGTGATCAGCCAGGCAAGCATCTCCAAACTGCGAGTTGCAGCAACTCGAGTAGTGTCGAGCTTCACACTAATACGTCTAGTCTGGGACCCTCACAGTATTTTTGCTATAACCCGAATCACTTCAAAAATATAGGTTTGCGCAATAAAAGAACATCTGCTTATATCCTTGTTGATTTCAGCGATGATTTCCCAATTTACTCATGCATTGTACTTGTCGGTTTATATATAGGCCGATCGACCGCCCTGAAAGTCGTTTTGTGGTGGTTGAGGTAAGGGGTAAAGAAACGTAATACTCTGTTTATTGGTGCAAAACCAGGTGATATTGGTAATAGAGGATGAATTATCGCATATTTTCCTAACCGGTATGTGAAATGATGTACACTTTGATAAGATGGCCACGTTTGGGCACAGTAAGATGTCGCGCCGTCTCCGCGAAACTCCCCAGCTACATTGTGGTATCTCGTGGCATAGTCGAATTGAGGAGTCACACGGGGTTGTCGCACGAATTGGCGAAACAATTTGTCTCCAAAGGGCTATTTACCCCCCCCCCCACCCGCACTGCAAGTCCAACAAAGTAGGATGTGTAGTATTCTATGGCGATCGAAGCAGGCAATTTGACAAAGAATGTGCAGGGTTATAGGAATGAAATAGTTTGTGGTGCGATCGCAACATGAGGCAGTGATTACTCTGGTCATAAATCATTTAACAGGTTATGAATAATTCGCAAGGGGATCTTTAACCCGTGGTAAAGTGTTAAGTTGTTTCCAATATCTGTGTTTTCGTCAAATAGAGAGTAGGGGATATTTAACCCAGTGTAGCATTTTTAGTTGTTTCCAATATTTCTGTGTTTTCACACAATAGTGAGCCTCAGGTCCTTCTCTATGTTGTATATCGAAAATCGCATCATTGTCTCAAGTATTATCAGGCACCAAAGTTTTCATGATTATTTTCTGCTTATTATTCAGTCCTAGGAAAACAAGTTTTTCTTTTAAGATTCCACTAATAGCCAATAAGCCAAAAATATCTAAAGTGGCTTTCACATTGCCAATACCTAAAAAGCTATCAAGGTGAAGGTGATGTTCTTCTCTGACAGACGACCGGGGACAGGTGGGTTCAATTAACATCGCAGTGATATGTGTAGTATGTTTGTCAACACTTTAAAAACTTTCATAACTTGGCCACATCTGTCTCCAATATTTGTGACCTACAGCTTGAACAAGTTGCTTGTCTGTAGCCGCCTTTAGAGTCCGTATTTTAATGTTCCGCATCTGCGTTCTTATCTTCTCGATCATCTCCGATCCACGCGGCAGGGGAGCATCGACGATTGAGACGGACGATGCTAACACGTCTCTCCCGTTCAGTTAGCAACCCTTGCGCATAATTGGAAACATCATCAGCCATTTGGAGATCTGTAAGCTATAATGGTTTAGACCAATTTTCCATCTGGCGTCAATTTGATGCATCTCGGAATAACTTTCACATTTCATTGAAAGTATTCGGGAACTTCCGTGATGCCGAAAATAACAGTTTGATTGTAAAATGGATGCAGAATCAGCCGCAACACTCGCATAGCTTTGTCAATCGACTTGGGCGATTTACTCCCTTGGCGCAGTTAAGGTAAAGTTTGCACCAAATATCACATAATGTAATGAAATGGGAATGTTATTTTTTGTCTTAGGATTGGTATGGAGTAATTACATGATATTAAAAATTTTGGTATCAAAGTTTTCTGACATCCAGGAAGCGTTTCTGGCGAGCTAAAGGCCTACGGTTGTACAGTGTTTTACATCTCTGCCACAAGTGTACATAAAAACCTTGCCGCTGAAAGTACTAGTAACCAGACATGTCAACGTCTATTTTTGGGTTACTTCTATAGCGATGTGCGCAACAGAATTGCAGAAATATTGAATATAATTATGTTCTATTTTCAGTGTGCATTATGCTTAGTAATTAAAAAATCTCAAACCCAACTTCAAACTTCGATTTTTCAACCAACGGCGGAAGCCTTTATAAGCATGCCGCTCCTACTGAATACATCACTGTCTTAAAACGTTCTGTGAACAAAGTGGCCGAGTAGGGAATTAGAACCCACCACCTCCAGCACGGACTTGGAAAGCATCCTTGGTGAAGTATCGTCCATGCGATCTACATGTTTCTCGTCCCCAATCCACGCAGCCAGGGACCCGAGAAGATTGAGACGAATGATTCTGGTATACCGATCTGTCATCTATGAGTGATGGCGACCATCAGACCAGACACAGTATCATCAGCCATTTAGAGTAATGGTTTAGGACAGCATTTGCACTAACGAATTGGATTAGTCACTTGCCGAGTTGCAATGTGTAATGGGGAAAATGTCCCATAGGAATACAAGTCCTGGTCGATACCGTTACCGCTATATTCCGTTATCCTTTAATGACAGCGACCATTATCGCACACAAAGCATTATCAGCCATTTAGAGTAAATGATTTAAGCCGCGCTTAGTATTTACTAAAATAGGATCTAATGTAAAAAGGGGAAAGGTCGTTCTGGAATGGAAGTCGCTGACGATACTTATTTATGTCTTTCTCTCTGAGAGATAGAAACGGACCATCATATGAAATCAACTACTTTGAGCAATTGTTTCAGGCAAGGGTTTGAATGGGATAAGTCAAGAGACGTGATTCTAGTGGGGATAAAAGTACCACTCACTGGTGTCCCCAGTCAGAAAGTCTTGTGGGTGATCCTATATACATCTATCCTATCCATGTGAAATAGCGACTATCATCGCATTCACTGCATCATTAACAATTCAGGGCAAGATATGACCAGGGATTGCACTTACACATGGAAGTGTGATCACTTGTCATGTGGGTGTAATGTGAAAAAATGTCCTCTAAGAAAACATGTCATGGGGACCGGATATACCGATACATGTTGTTGTATTTTAGGGATAGCAATTATCTTCCAAGTCAGCTATTCAGAGTAATGGCTTAGATTCCCCTTTGCACCTACTAAACGAGGTCAGTAAAATACCACGTGATCCGCTGTAATAGGGATGGAGGACATATAGAAATGTAGTCCCAGATCACACTAATCTATCTTGCTATCTCTGAGAGATAGCGGACAGCATCTTCAGCCATTTAGACATGGCTAAGGCCGCGCATTGCGCTTACGTAAATATGGTCCATATGAACATGTACATGCAACTTCAGAATCAAATGAAACCCCTGCCCTCGGCACACTAAACCCATTTTAAAAGGGTGATGTTTGAGTTTCTCCCATACCTATGCAAATACATCGAGAAAGCCTATATGGTGTCATTTTATTACATACTGTCGGCCGTATTATGGATATAAGCCGTGCGAATAAAGTGCCCCGCAGACGCTGCTACTACCTGCAACGGAGCGATGACTACATGACGAGCGACTGCCATTCAACCAATCAGCGGCCGCATGCCAACCACAATCGTAGGTATCCACAAATACATCGCAGGTCGCACTGGCAAAAACACATTGGGCTAAAGCAGTACTTCAAAGCCTTTGCAAAAGGAAATTCCTTTACCCATTGGATTGTGATTAATCCCTTTTGCTCGTTGTTGGATTTGAGGCATTGGGGGAGAAAAAATAAAAAGCTTCATATTTCCATCGTGCAGTGGATGTTTTTTCTGGCTTTCCCTTCATAGATATATGACCATTTTCACACTTTCATCAAAAGGTCAATGCATCTCTCCTGCGCATGATCGGAACACTATTCATTGAGGAAGACATTCTGTCCCTGTTTTAATTGGCTGCCATTGCGTCCAATTGCTTCGACTAAGTCCATTTCATTATCGTTCAAGACTATTATGCTCTCTACAGTCACGCGAACGTTTGTGACATGGTCAAACGTATACTTCTAAACTGTTTTATTCTAAACGACATATTACGTTTTTGAAATGTTCCCTAAAATAGAGTACGAATCCTTGATCACAGCCATTTTCAGTCCGATTACACTGGGCGATCGCTATGTGCATTGAATAATAATGCAGTGACTCACACAGTGTTAGAGCTAATACTGGCAAAGATGTCGCTTTAATACTATGTCTGCTTTGGAGAATGTAGTGAATGATTTGAAACCATCGCGTATGTCTCCACCACACTTTCCTTTTTTATAACACACAATTTTATCGCCTGATTGTTTTCCTGCATTTGCGGCTCTATTATATTGTGTAAAGGCCTTAAAAAATGCATTTCCATGTGTAACTATTACGATGGAAGCTGCTCCAACAAAATGCACAACAGCTCATTTCCGGCGACAATAATGATTTGCCTCGGTAAATGGACTATCAAGTCCCAGAATGGTACTCTTGGGTCGTGAATGATGAGGGAGCGAACCACTCTAAATTACACTCGAGGTAAACATAGATGAAGATTGGCGAGACATGAGGACAACTAATGCTAACTCATGTTTTATTGTTTTATTTGGCGTCAATACAATAAGCGAGGATATTAGAGGAAGCCGGATGTACCGGTAAGGACATCTAATGAGCCTTTACCCTGAAACCGCCGCCATACAGTGACCGGAATAACAAAAGAGCACTAAGGAGACAAAAAGACGAAAAGGCCGACTCCGACTCGTATGGATAATACAAATCGAACGAGGTCTGAACAAAAAAACTTAATCCACTAACAGAAATTCAAAAGAAACCACAAGAAATAGTTCTGATGCGGCCCATGATGGAGACACCTGTGGCCAAATTGCAACAGTAGCGACACGTAAGCGAGAGAGAGAGATATTTCAGGAGGTGGCTATGGTGGCGCTGCTATTTTTTTCCACGCCCCGAATCTCTCTGAAGGCGTAATCGTGGATCACCTCATGAATTGTCTGACTAAAGGCAACCCACAACAAGAGGCCCAAGGGCCTGGCGCTCAGCTGAAATGGATAGGTGAAGGCAAGGGTCAAGTGTGTGTCGGTACCGTTATTATGAGGCAACGAAGAAGATAAAGAGTTGGTTAACAAAATTAACTTTATTGGTGCGGCAGATATTTGATGCCTTTCGGCAGATATTGAAGCGCCTTGCGGCAGATATTTGTTGCCTTGCGGCAGATATTTGATAACGCTCTCCAGGAATGGAAAGCAGTAAAACGAGTAAGCACACCTTACTCTGAATGTGGGAACAGCAAGTGCTTTCCTGGACTTGAAATGTGCCAACGACTCCTCTTGCAATAACCAACAACAGTTAATCTGTAAAAAAAGAGAAGAGAAATTAACACTGACTGAATAAAAAAGGGTGACATAGACGGGGAAATGTACACCACCGGATACAGTCTGTGCTTGATCAGGCATCGGTCAGATGATATCCTGAACAAGGCATCTATGGAAGCAAATCCAGAAAGAGACTTAACCTTCGAAGGGCACACTTATCACTCAGTGAAAAGTCAGTCCTGGGGGTTGTTTTCCAATTCAAAATAAAAGTGTAACCTCTTTGAATTAGTCTCACAGACTGAACCATAACACTCAACAGCCAACCGTGCCCACATGATGTGAGCCGTGAGCGAGTGGTGTACTACATTTTGAAAATTGTCTACTGTAACAGAACAGGATCTAGTGGACTTAATGATGAGGTACTATCAAATAAGGTGTCCATCAAATGAATCATGAGGGCCTGTTGAGTTATACTCTAAGCCTGCACAGCGCAGTGTACAGACAGTACAGGATTGCCAACCAAAAACATGAGCATTGCTGCGTAAGGAAACTGCAGTGGAATTCATACTACGATGTCATAGGCCTAATGTGACTTTCAAAATAATTGTAAACAAACGTAAATGGCGAGATTTGTTGACCGTCCCAAAATGGCCGACGGCGAATTCTCCGGTCGCTAGCGCAGTCCATAAACAAGCATCAATTTTACCAACTTTGGGTGCAAGCTTGGTCATAAAAGTTACAGAACTGTTAGAAATACATCTAAACAACATATATATACAGTTAAAAGTGCATAAAAATCCCGTTTCAACCTCCGGGCGCTACCTTTTTTTCTCCGCCACACGCCGGGCCCTACCGGTCGTTATTTAGTGCGACCGCCACCAGAGTGTTTATCACGATCTTTCGCCGTTTTAATTGCGCGTTTTAGGTAGATTAATCAATTATTACATGCATGCATTATATATATGGCAAGCCGTTTGCTTCAAAAAGTCGAGATGATTTTTTTCAAGTCGAGATTTTTTTTCAAGTCAAGAAAAAATATTTCAAGTCAAGAAATTTCTTCAAAAAGTTGAGATTAGTATTTTCAAGTTTACACATTTTTTTTCAATTCTACAAGTTTGTTTTTTTTTAAGTCGACTTTTTAAATATATATACATATTTTTTTTTTAAGTAAAAAAAAAAGTTTTTTTCATTAATTTTTTTATATACAACTTATCAGTTAATTATTTTTCTAATTCTTTTAAATTTTTTTTCAAGTCGATAAAAATTTATTGTAAATGACAAATTTCCTATTCAACAAAAAAAAAAACACATTCGAGACAGAAAAAATAAGTCGAACATTATGACGTCATCACTTTTCGTGTACAGTATGTAGACTCGTCCCCAGCCGTTCTCTTGCTGACTTCGCATTCTAATGCCCACATATATACATAGCAGGGGACCAGTCTATACAGTATGCAAGATAGCGGGAGGCGATGTTGTTGACATTGCCGAGTGTCTGCGTCAGTGTCCCGCTATGGTCCGGCGATCTGAAAGGGCCAGACAATCATTAGATCAAAACAAACTAGAGAACTGTTCCAGGCTACTAGATGACATTCTAGGAATTCTGAGTGCGCTGTATATACGTGCATGCGATCTCTTCGGTGCCGGTGTAACATCTGTGGTTGTTCCCCATGTGTCAGTGTTTCCAAACAATAGGCAGCTAGAGAGACCACGACTTTTCAATAGGGGGGATACACAGAAAAACTTGTCAATCTATTTTTGAGCGTTCCCAAACAATGAGGGGAAACACTCAAAAACAGAAACACTCAAAAACATTACACCGGTTCCGTTTTGGCAGAAAATTTTGCGGAGGTCTTGGCGCTATGCACAGCACTAACGATCAGGTATTGCACGCGATAGAGGGTTTGCAGAATAACACGACACACGGGCCTGATCGCGGCTGGCCAGGTGTTGAATTAGGCGGCGCGCGCAATGTACACAAAAACTGATGACGTCATAATGTTCGACTTTATTTTTGTAGCGCTCGACTGATTATTTTCTCGAGTATGAAATTTTTACTCGAGTATGAAATTTTTACTTTCGACACTATTTCGGTATTTATTATGTATCATTATTATATTTTACAAACACTATTTTAATTTTTATAATAATTTTTTTCTCGCAGTGAAATTTTTATTAATTGATTTAACTTCAATAAGTTAAATGAGAAGAAAAATAAATATCTCGACTTGAAAAAAAATTTTTATTTCAAATTTTTTTTCTTGACTTGAAAAAAATCATTTCGACTAGGAAAAAAATCATTTCGACTTTTTGAAGCAAACGGCTTGCCATATTATATATCACCGAAATGATAATTGCGTAGGCTATTTGAAACTAAGTTCAGATGTCATTTTCGATCTTTTGAATTGAATTTAGGCGAGTGATTTTTGACACCCGGTCGACATATCAGGACTTGCAAAATTCACCCGAGATCGCTTGCATCATCGGCACGTTTGAAAACCGAATTTCACAAATTCCACAAATATTTATCACATACCATATGTATCACCACAAAGGTAACTCTCTAGACTATTTGAAACCAAGTTCAGATACTTATTTTCACAAAAATTCGAAGCTATGCAAGCGATTTTTCAGTGGTAGAGATCGACGGAAACAAATTTTTCGCTCTAAAATGACATGAGACGAGCACCAACTTCCGCTGATTTGTGCACAAAATTTCCGGAATATTATAAAAAACTATTGATAAATCTGAATTATATAGACTCTTTTCAGTACCTAAACAAATTTCAGGTACATGGTCATGTTGATTAAAAGAGTATCAACCGATTGAACATGAGAAAGTTCACTCACCTTCATTGAAGCAGCGACTACCGCCATTTTTAAATGGTGGCATCTCTTCTATCGATCGGCCAATCAGCGGCACTGCTTGCAAAAAAGTTAAGCCACCGCCAAATTTGAAATCGCCAAAATTCAGGCAATGTGCCTGCAGCGCCAACTGGCGGTGAAAACTATATTAATTCCATTAAAAGTAAAAAATGAAAAAATATTTAAAAATATTCAGCCACATTTGAAAACAATATTTGCTCTGTGGACCGAGGTAAAAAGGGAAAGAAATCTAAACGCGAAATGACCTCATTCTCTTAATATAGGTCGGATCGCGCCGATTTTTCGTTTTTTGAGTTCACCTTGGGCAACTCCTAATTTAGCATCGTCAACGAAGTGGCTAGGCCTTCCCGGTCAGAAATGTCCAATTTTGTCCACAGATGGGTCCCTAGATGGATGGATTGCAGGACGGACACCATTTGAACAGCTATACTACTAGCTCCGCTGACTTTGTCAGCTGAGCTAAAAATAATTCCTGCTTTAGTTTCGAATAACTCCCATAATATACAAATCACAAATTTACTAAATTTCGGGAACTGGTAACTGAGATCAGCACAGTTTGTGTACTGACCTCTTTACTCTCTTTACCTGCATATCACATACGGCGTGTCTGCATTAGAAAGTTGCTAAATGTTTAGCAACTTTGAATTGACATAAGAATTGACCAAATCTTATTGTGTAATTTTACACAATAAGATTTTGTCAATTCATCTGCGTCCCAGCGGGTTTAATTAACTGGTCACAATCATAGACTCGGAACAAAGTTTTAGGTCGCGTGCATGGGCGGTATCGATGGAGGTCTTGTTTTATCCGACAAGAAGATAGCATCAACTTCTATGTGTTTTTTTTTCATCTATACATAATGGGACGTATTCTTGTTGCCCTTTTTTGCTGTATATTTGCTGTTATCAAGGATTACTATCAACTTCTTGTTTCTTTAAAACATGTTCAACCTTTGTTATTTTATAGTAGGCCTACATCTTATTATGACGCATAGCAAACATGTTATCACACGACGACATTGTTACTTAGATGGATATTCACCCCTGAGTGATCTTTTGTGTAAGAAGTCACAACCCAAAATTCGCAATAAAAAGGTCACTTTAATTCTCCGACCGTGAGCGAGCAATCACTGCCATCACTGCAATTATCCGATACAAAAGCCTGTCCCATGAGCACGGGCAACAGTGACAAGCCGCCGACGACAAATGGATTGGATCTCGAAATGGTACTTAGGGTTTCAGAAAAAGATGTCAGTGGCTTCTAATTAGCGCGAGTGGTACACAAAGGCCAGGCTTACGAAAGAATGACTATTCATTCCAATCAAATTGGTCGTTGGTAATGCAGGGAATGTTCCCATGGAGCAAAAGGGATGGAATTCGAAATACCGCGTTTCAACAACAAATAACTCTCTTTAAGCCTGGTCTACATTAGCAAAATATTCGCTTGCAAAACATTCGCAAAATCTGTGTTTGGTCGCGTTGGCTAAACAAAAGTTCGGCATTGTTCAAGCGCTGTCAAACACCAGCGACCAGCAGCAAACCTGTTTCGAATTATTCGGACAGGCTTATTCACGAAAACGTCTTTTTTGAAATTAGACGACAACGAGTCAATCCGAGAAAAGCTGGTAAACATGTGATTTACAATGAGATGGTCCAATTGGCCTATCTTGCTTGGTAATATATGCATTGTTACATATAGTGTGGACGTTCAACCCAAACAGAGCCCGACTCTCTAGCTTTTGGTGATGTTTGAAAACAAATGGAGAAGTTTGCTAGTGTAGACAAACTAAGGACGACCATCAGTCGCCACATGCGCACCAGCGACCAGAAATGGATTAAATCTCCAAATGCTACTTAGGAGTTCTGAGATCTCATTAGCCGAAAGAGGCACACAGAGGCCAGGCTTACATCAAGATCTGGCGATAGAGTTTATTTGGTCTTTGACCTTACCTGCCAATCTTGTCGTTTAATGTTCTCAGAGAGAGCATGATGAAAAGTGGACAATATTCAACAGGGGGAAGAAACACAGTTGGGCCGAATTTACAAAGGGTGTTTAGCTTAAAACAGCGTTTAATGTCTGAATAGACAGAGTCAGGGCCTTGCAGGGTTTCTTCATGAAAACCGCATTAGGCCCTGAAACTGATTATGTAGAATTTACACGCGTCTAACTCTAAAACACCCTTCGTAAATTCGGCTCACTGTGTCTGACTTAATCACTGACTACTCAATGACTTGTAGTCATCAAAAGTTGCAACTGACGGATTTGGATATAGGATTTGTTTCTGGTGTCGTTGACCCACATTTAAATGGCTGTCCCTGATCACAATATGACTACTACCAGTCCCCATACGCTGCGGCAAATGGATCTTCTAACAACATGAAACCTAGGGGTTCTGAGGTATGTCAATGACCCAGATGCATGCAGAGGCCATGCTTATGTTAAAAACGACTGTTCATTTGAGTCGATTGGTCGGTTTCCTGTCAACAACGCTGTATGTACTTTCTCATGGAGCATAATAAGGGGTGGAATTATCGACCACCAGTCGGTACAAGCGACCGCAAATGGCTTTGCTCCCCGAATAGTACCGCAAGCGACCGCAGAGAAGTTTACTCTCCAGATGGTACGGCGAGTTGGTATCAAAAGACGATGTCAATGACTCTTAATTCCACCACTAAGTGTCTTAGGGGCGTGTTACTATCAATAAACTTCAAGACTGCCTTTTATACAACCCAATTGAAAATAGGAAAATGTTTTCGGTACGCATTATATCCGTCTATATGGAGATGTAGTTGATATTCTGTCAATGCGGGAAATTGTCATAGATCAATAGGCTTAAAAAGTTGAAAACACACATGCAGGAATAAATTCGACCAGAGAACAACCATTTTTGTTGCAAGTTTGCACTACAACGGCACCATATATACCCAATAACAATGCCCTACAATGCTGCCACATCACACCACCGCCTCAGTAATGCAAGAGCAACTGACAGTAGTTTTTCTTTTCTCACACGACTACAGTTTCTAGTTTCTCTATAAACACAGCGGTTTAGCAATAGCAGTTTCACCAATATATATACAGTAGTAGTTTGCAATTGCTCTAGCAGTTTCTACAACTAGAACATTAAATTATGCAATATGGCTATATCGCAGTTTCTGCAACGAGCACATCAGTTTCTGCAATGGCTATACAACAGCTTCTACAACTAGAACATTAAATTCTGCAATATGGCTATACAACAGTTTCTGCAACGAGCACATCAGTTTCTGCAATGGCTTAAGGAATTCATACCGAACTGGAGGTATTGGTTGCCTCACCATAACCGCGAGGGTAGAGTTAAAATGTTGACCGAAACGGAGACGAAGCCGAGGTGTTAGCTCCACCCGAGCGGTTATGGTGAGACAATAAATACCGACAGTGAGGTATCAATTTCTATTCTAAAACATCTCTAATTAAATATTAACATATGATGTGGTTTGCACCAACCCAAGCGGTTATGGTTGCCTAACCATCACCGCTGAATTCAAAACGAGGCTTCATTGGCACATAATGCATTTACACTGTAAAGTGCGGTTCATTCTTAACTCTGACGTTTTAGAATATGCACCAGTTTCTACAGCTGGTACATCAGTTTCTGCAGTGACTTTACAGCAGTTAACAATGGTTAATGACGATATATGTAACGGTTTCTACGACGAGCACAGCGTGCATTGGCCACATCAGTTTCTAGTACAGCTACAGTGCCTGCTGCAACTATTATAGTGCTTGTAACATGACAACATCAGTGTGTTGTACTAAACACAAGGTCGCGAACCAACGGCAAGTTTCACAGACGTCAACTCTGATCGTTAATCAATGACTCGCCTTGAATCCCCTGCAGGGGAGGGAACACAGCCAAAGGCAACTCGCAAATAAGAAGTTTGTCTAAATTACCGGCGTGTTCCCAACTGTTTCTTAATGAGTATGTAGATGTATCTTGTGTTGGTAACCCTTTCTGGCTACGTCCTAATTCTTAGTCTTAATCTTATTCTGCGTCTTTTTGTTGATAAAGGAGAAATGATGTTGGAAAAACTGGTAATGCAGATAAACACTGACTGTCCTTCCGGATATTTTGCGGCGAGAGTCGCAGATGACAAAACTTTAATCGGATTTCAATGATAAAAAATATTATTTCCGCAGAGTAAGGTTATTTGTTATTCATTCAATACAAATCTACCTTGTACCTCCAACTGTTTGATTGTGCAAAAACCAATACCATTCACGCGTGCGCCTAATCCGCTGCCCAAAGGCCTCTGTCAGACGATGACTTTGGGGTAATAAGTCATATATTCGCCTTGCAAATCATCACAGGGCGCCGACATCCAACAAAAATAAAACAGGTGCTACAAAGCTGTCTTCGTATCGTTATTTTTCAGTCAATTAAAAACAAAACCAAAAATATCAAACAAGCTAAAAATACATTTGTTGGCGAACTGAATGCTGTATCCTTTCTTTAGTGAGCAGGAGAAATCCCCAATATATACAAACTGTACAGATAATCCCAAGGGTCACCAAGGCAATCTTCAGGTAGGTTAGAACTTCCCCCATGAAAGACGATTCGTTGGGTTCCTAGTTCTGTTACTTGTTAGGCAATATGCCTACATTGTAAGTAACCCTTTGCGTGCAATTGCATTCTTGATCTGTCTTCTTCTTTCGCGTTAGTGCGGGCACTTGTTGTCTGAGGTAAAACTTTGTCACAAAAAGTAGATTCAGATACATCAGCCTACAAGGAATTCTTCTTCTGGTGATTTTACGGCAAGGGTCGCGTTTAAGGTGACTGCACATCACCCACCAACTCAACGTTTCGGGGACGTTTTAATATTGCATTAATCGATTAATTTCAATCGGGAAAAAAAGATCCGGAAGAAAACAGGAATGGAGGAGACGATGTTTCATTTTACATGTAGTAATTAACAACGGCAACACAACATAATTCGGGTATAAAATTAAAAAACTAGCACTTTCATGATATATGACAGGATATATTGAGCTATTTTTTATAGGTCAGAAAAGTGTCTCTGAAATATTTGCTTTTGATAATGACATCAAATGCCGCATACAACATTCTCTACACTCAATACTGATCACCTGAACCAAATTTCAAATATATCAATGCTCTGCAAGTGTGGGAAATTCAGACCTGTAAAAAGTTCTATCCCAACTTTGTGCATGTGTCTGATTTGTTTACTTCTTATAGCCAAAGCTCTTACTCAAACTGTTGCATAATCCAAAACTATTTATGTTGTGATACTCAAGAGTCACCTCTTCAATATCCATGCTTGGGTTGGCTGAATAATTCCATGGTTTCCGGAATATGATTCAAAAACATTGCCAGGGGCTACAATTAGACCGGGGCTACAAATACCCCATTTTACCTTACACAAAATACTCCATATCAACAAAATATAAATGATCCAAAGGGTTCCTACGGTACACCGGCATAACTAAAGTTCCGTTGCTCGCAAAGAGGTTTGATGCTTTGATCATGCTTCATTCGGGCTACATGTACATGTACTACCATTTTCAGTCCTTTTCCCACTACTTATACAAATTCGCGGATAGTTAACTAGAACAATGCTTTTAATTTTAGACACTTGATATCCGAGCCGCTTGTCAATTTCATCACATCATTAACTGTGAATACGTTCTGTTGCGTATTGAGATAAGTTTTAGTATTGCCCTATTTTTGGGACACTCTGTATACAGTAGTCTACATTATGTTCTTGAGGTTTTCTCTACAACGTGGGTTTTTTCGCTCTTGCCAACTTCCGCCCAATGGAAGTGTTGTTTTGGTAATTTTCTCGCGAAAGTTTACCATTTTTTGCCACAAGCAAATGAATGCAATTTCTCCAAACCCGCACACTGTGGTGGAGAGGGTCCTCTCAACGTTCTGTAAGTACTGACAAGGTTAAATAATATGTAAAAGATGTTTTTATTTGGGCACAAAGTTGTGCATGTAATCTCATCGGGTGATGCCTGTTCACTTCGGACACCCGCGCTGGTTGAATAGCTCTCTGCTCCAGTTTATAGCAGTCTGTTGATAATCATGTAATTCAATAGGTTCTTAATAATCTTTTTATGAGTTTCTGAGAGTGTTGTCCGTGTACACACTGTTTTAGGCCAAGAAATTGAGGCTGAATTGGGCTACAGGTCATGCCAAAATTTGTCACATGTAGTTCCATCTTATAACGCCAGAGGGCGACTGTGTAGTGTTGGTGAGTTTACAGCTTTTGCAGTTGTATTTGTTTTCAGATCTGAAATATTTTAGTTCTGTTAGTTATGAGTCCTGTATTTGTGTATTTGCAGAAAACCATATCACACCTTACATCGTAAGAATAAAGGCTTGGTCTAAGACGTTGAAGTTAAATCCGGAGTACAGTTCGTCCTTTCCCCTCTCTGGTCCACACGTTCCGTATAAAGTTACACTGTATGTTTACAATACAAAGACAGGGACGTTGGTTTAGTTGTAAATATTGGTTGAGAATCCATCAATACACATGATGTTGCTTGCTGTAATTCCTGTTTTTTTTGTTAAAAGGTGAAAGTCACTTAATGTTTACTAAAAGTACCTATCATCATTATCACCATCTTGAAAAAATGATTATTTGATATATGCAGCCAAATGCAATAAACATGACACGAACTTAAAGATCATAGAAATACCAAAGCCCTAGGATGAATGTCGTGTTTCATTAAAATCGCGTAAAAATTATCGAAGCCTAAACATCCTTAGAGTCACGGGTTGGTTCACTCCCATACATAACCTGATTATAACACCTGCAGCAGGGGATAAAATTAAGTAAAACGGCCATTGCAAATTGCATGCATGACCGTGCCGACGGAAGAGAAAGCATATACGTCACTTCTCCTCTGTCAGCAAGATAACAACCAATGACAAATGCGTATTTGGATATAGTTTTTACAACGCTGGTAAAATTCCTGGAATCGTAGAAATTCTATCCAATCATTCGCATGTGCACGTTGTCCCATTCGGTCTCACCATTACTACATTCATTTAAGGAGGTGAAAGATTGTATCACTGGATAATCTCATAATATTATGATCAAAGACATACGTAATCATCAGATCGTTAATCGAATAAATCGTTCGAGGCGATCTGTTTGATTTAGCATTTTAGGTCAATCAATCGAACTTTGAAGCCAGTATCAGCCAATCGGATGAGACTGCATCCGTGTCGTAATTTCAACAGTTCAAAGTGGAATACTCTGAGCGAAACTAACAAAAAAGAACTTCATCAGCCATGTTTGATGAAGCGTCAGTTTAGGCCCTCTTTCTTACGCTGCAATAAATATACGCACAATGCCAAGGAAGGACCATTTTGACCAACACGGTTTTTATATCGCCTCAATTTAAAACCATGGCAACCATTGCCCCCTTCATCATTATCTACAAATAGGCGGCTGCATGTATTATAGCAACATGCCTTTCCCCGCAAGTCGGGTGTAACTAAAATTATATGATAATTGTACACCATTTGCCTTGTTGGCAAAAGCCTTGGGTTCTATTTCTTTTTGCACGGCCATTACTTTGTGAGAAGATCATTATTTCAGAATCTGTGAAATATCTGATGAAATGAATAATAACGGAAGCTGTGTGGCGATGGAAACTTGACCGAGCATATACAACACCCCGGATAATAGCACCACATTTCCCGAGGGCATTCCTAGGCTGGGCTCGGATCGAGTCAGGATTTTCTCGAAATGTCGCCACAATTCTAAAAGTCTATTTGGTCATCCAAAATAAAACGACTTCCTAGAGAACAGTTTGGTCAATTAAACGTGAAAAAAAGCGAGAGCAAAAAGTGCCTTTTGAGCGCAGTAGTACGTAGCTCAGGACAATAGCTACGAGAATAAAACACATGGATATCAGCAGTGACTTCACTGTATACAATACTTGAATACCCTGCTACGTTATTGGCTCACCAAATGTAAGTGTTTCGAATCATCAAGTTCTGATTTTGATGCAACCTTTTTTTCTGCATTTTCTGCAAATTTGCGAGATGAGCTTAAAACTAGGGATGACATTTCTAGAAAATCCTGCCTAGATCCGAGGCCAACGGGAAATGCCTTCGGAAACGAGGTGCCGATTCTATACAGGGTAATCTACTAGTATATCATCAAGTTAATGTAGCTTAATCTATACCTGATATCATGTATATCCATCAAGATGAGTTGAGATAGGAATTCACTTACTAGCTACTTTGGAGTGCCTTACTAAGTCTTAGTTGCGGTGATTTAGAACTAAACCACATTCAACCTACGAATCCATAGCTAGCTAGGAGTTTATATGTCATTGATCAGACCCAGCAGATATACAACACTTTACTCGAGATGAGGAAAGGCAAACGTTAGCAATAAAGCTTTCAAATCAGTCGCGGTGTGAATCCTGTTTGGCCATTTACACAGCAAATACGACGTACTTTATTCATAATAGTATTTCTACATCACCGAGATGCATCAGCCATAGCGATGACAATTTGTGTTCCCAGCTGTGATTTTATTAAAGGGACAAGCACGGGATGATATGTTGTTTTTTGTATGGAAATACCTTCCAGCGGGACCGCGGCTTCTCCAAGCAAGAACAGAGGCGTCGGACCAATCACTAAAACTGCAATTAGGCAGGGCACTGACAAATGGAATGTAAGCGTAGGGTAGGTCTTTACCTGAAGTTCGCAAGACACGACCAAAACCACCTTGCACCACCAGCGAAAATTATGTATTAGCGATTTGGCAAGGATGGATATTATAAGCTGGATCAGTGGAACTGCATCTGATATTTTTCATACAATGAATGTCCTTTTCATAAATGTTTTGAACGTAAAATTGTTATACTTTATGAGGCTATTGAAAATGTTATTGACCACTAGATATCACCGTTTCAAATGCGCTTGCCCTTCTTGTTGGCACGCCATGCCTTGCAGGCTACTGATTATTCATATTCGGAGGCGACTCATACCAGGATAATAAAGCCAATTACTCGAGGACAATAACTGCATATTGATCAATATGTATTTGGATACCACATAGACTTCCGGAATGTTATATCTAGCATACCAGGGGAGTTGACGTCTGGTGGTGTCATGCCAGTCACCAACACTCTCTGTGCGCGATGTCCATCGAGCCTTTAGCTTGCAGCACACTAGCCGCCAACTTCGGCGTTCACAGGCTTTTTTTGCCGTAAGAGTTTCCTGAACGCCTGAAAAATCCCCAGTCTCCTACGAACGGCGTCGACGAACGCGGCTTGATGCCACTTGCCGCAACAAAACGCCAAATATCTATCATGTTTGATTTTTGACGCGTGTCGCCGCGCCTGAATGCAAGAAGAAGCCAGGTGTGCTATGGATGGCCGCCTGACTTGGCGTCGGCGGTGAGGCTATGGCCAATCAGCGTGCGTCTTGATGTCACATGATTTCAAAATGGCAGCCTCCATGATTTACGAATGGCGGAAATGACGCTACTGGACGCCAATTCTGAGCAGGTGTGCTCTGACCGGGATCCACTGGCCGCCAACTTTGGCGTCGAGAGGCGTCAGCCGAACACTTCTTGTCGCCAAAGTTGGCGGCTAGTGTGCTGCAAGCTTTTGCGTCAGCTTTGATCCCCAAGACCCAATTCGATTGCCTCGAACGCCAGGAATCAGTGTGTACTTCTGTCAGTGTGTAGAACTTGTTGCGTTCAGGAACCTCGTTCATCAACACTCTAACGTTTGGATTGCATCACTTAATAAGAATACTGCTAGAGTGTGTGATCCGAGTCACCAGATTGCACGGGACTAAAATCTGAGCTTCAAATGAAAATGCCGCAGCGGGACGCCTTTTGGATAGCATGGATAACCTAAAAATGGCAGCTTTTGCCAAGTGCACCACAGATATCAATCTGTCCATGTGTTTAGAGGTCTTTTAAAACACTTGATACGTATGGGTATCGGAAATATGGTCCAACAACATGATTCTTAGGCACTGCGAGCGCTGTCACCAGGCATTGAACGAAAGCGACAAGTCCCGTATGACTGTGCTATATATAATTTACGATAATTTGTCAAAGTTCGCAATTTTTTTCACAAAAAGCTCGATAAAGTGTTAAAAGGAGCATAATCTAGCAATACTGACTCAGCTAACTATGTTGCAATATAACCAACTACCAAAAAAAAGTCCCGCTGCTCTAAATATCAGATATAGATTGACCAACGGTTGCCCTAGCAACTCACCAAGTTGGCAAAAGTAGTATCTGATTACTCGCGTGAATACTGACGGGTACCTGTCGGGGCTTTTGAGTCATTTTGTGTACTTGCCTTAGGCTACTGAACATTAATATCACGGTAATCATCACCACCGTAACCAAATTTTGAGCCTTTACTTTTATAGAACTGAACTTTTTATAAAAAAATCCTTAATAGATTTTACTAACCAATTGCAAGACCGTTGGGCAGACTAGGTATAAGAGCGACAGAAAGAAACCAAAAAATCAAAGTACAGTTGATGCTGCTGATGACTATTTTCCAATGCTTCATCAATGTTTTCCGGCCGATGAACTGATTTCAACGAACTTGCGTTTTTCGCCAGAAAACAACAAAGGAAAACTCTAACAGATTATTCAAAGGTGACGACGAGAACCATAAAATCAAATTCCATGGGCCTCAGAAAAAAGATATCTGAGACAAAATCAACACGTTCTACAGCCTTGCTTTTTAGCGGCGAGACATATTCAAACATCAAGAGAGGTTTATTTCGCGCGTTAGACGCCGATGGTTGTGCGTTGGAGTTACATTCGTTTTTGAAAACGAAGACGCGATCAGGGCAATAACACCAAATATGATGGGTTTTGTAAACCCTACGACGGATTTTGAGGTATGCGCAGCGTATATGTAAGTGTATTTGATCGACCGACGGATTTCGAGGTATGCGCAGCGTACATGTAAGTGTATTTGATCGACGGCCGTTTTTGAAGAGATCTCCCAGTCCGATTCATGCTGAACTGAGTACGAAGATGATCTGGAGAGTCCCATTAATGAATTCGTGCCGGTGTATAACCTTAAAATGATTCGGTTACGTACGTTAATCCGTGGTCTATTGACAGTGCGGTCATATACCATAATCAGTCAGTCAGAATACAATACGGCAGGACACTTTTGCCAGGGGGGCATTTTTTACTTCCACACCGAACTGAATGAAACCCCAGATTCAATTAGCGCACGGAGTTAAACACAACACATCACGTAAATGCAGAAACTGGAGATTAACACGAATCGAATGTGACAGCAACATCAGTGTTGGCATATCTCACAACTTGTCAGTTGATTTTTCTTGTCTCTCGTTTAATCCAATGTTGCCTGGGGAACTGCTACTTGGTATTTTATATCACATGTTCGAATCACGTTGGAAAGTGTAAAAATCAGACGTTTATTAGATATATTGACAACCCTATTGGCATAACAGTCAACACGTCTGATACGGATAGACAGTTCTGGCCATAACATGACTCTTTGCGCACAACATTACACCACACTACCTAGTACATTGAGCAACCGCAGATCTAGGGCCAGTGATATAATCTACCTCCAGAGAACCATTTTGTATACTTTTGACGTGCTGGTTCTGTAAATGCAATGCAAACCACACAATTTTCGCTTGCTTATCGGGGATATTGCCAATGATCTCATTTTGCGAAAATAAACAATAGCTGTAAAATAATTTTGAAATAAAACTGAAATACATTTCACAACTGCCAAATGAATATTTTGCGGTTTACTGTAGAACATAGCATTAAAATCAACAATGCACTTGAAATCCCTTCAGGTGCAATTTGAATCAATTGAGAACGCCATGATGGAGTCCCCTATCGTCGATCTCATGAACCTGGCCTGTGATAAGTCAGTAAGTGTTTTTTTTCTTATCACGATAATATCATTTTTACTTTCCCTGCCAAAATTTGCCAAGAATTCAAAAACTGAGGCCCTTTTTGGATTGGCCTAAAACCTACTGTTAAATCTTACCTCGTGCGATAAACTTGTTCATAGCCCAATTCATGAGATGGGGTGCCGCGAGCCGATGACCACTTGTCAAACAGACCCATTCTCACAATGTTTTTTCAGTTACTCACTGGGCCAATTTGCCTGGGGGTCTCATATGATAGTCATCTTATAGCCTAATTTATCAGATGACGGGTTATCACTAGACCACTTGAAATGCACATGTTGACGATGTGGCCGCAAGCCATGATGGATAAGCTCTCCGCATCTCCATTATCGGGGGCGGTGGCTACCGCGTCTCTGCTTGGCACAAGTATAATCCATTGCTATCGGGAGACAAGATTTCAAAATAAAAGAGTTATGCACGTTACGCCCGTTCGAAGGAGGTTGCTGTTCTGCGGTCAGTTTTGAAGTTGTGTGCTTTAGTTATATTAAACGACAATAACAAAGACTTTTCCTTATGAACTTTCAAAAGTTAGGCGTCGCATATTTATCAACAGAAAACCCGCCCGCAAGACAATGCTTAACATAGGTGGACGCACCCGTAACAAGAGACGTCATTTCTGATGGCGTATTTGAGCTGTGCGGCGGTAGGAATAGGTTGCCTGCATAGTCTATCATAAACCACAAACACTTTACTTACAATTGACTTAGAAAGGGGCATACAATGATCAAGTTGATAACACGAAACCCACCCTCAAAACCATACCATAGATCAGCCCCAAAGGGAGGATAATCTGTAATAACAGAGCAGTTCCATGTTTTAAGGAGCGTCGATCTCTACGACGACGACAACAACAACAGCAACTACAACAACAACAACAGCAACAGCAGCAAGTACAGCAATGACAAGGCCGCGCCTCTCTACTGCAGATGCTGTGTATTTTAATAAATTCAATTCCGCAATAGGGCGAATAGTCCCGCCCTATAATAATTGTTCGGCGAGCTTGTGGAAAAAGAGCGTGTAGCTTTGAAGCCAGTGACCCAATGAGATTTATACTTCTATTTGACATTCCTTACTAATTACGACTGTGTCTAGATAGGTGTCTATAGAGTCCACTGTACGTAGACGAGTAATACAGAGTCGCTCTTTCAAACGATTTTCCGTTGAGAGGTGTAACTTGAGACAACGTTAACTATAAATGGTGGAGTGGCAATTGTATCCGCTAGATGGCGCAGTGAGTCACCTACATTTTCAGGGTTGATACCAAGGTAGGTTTTTCGACGAACGGCGTGGGCAAGCTAATACCACTACGTACACTCAGATCCTCAGTTGAGAATTTGAGCCCAAGAGACTCACTTTGACGGAACTGGTAACATTTTAACTCACTGTGCACCTTCCTTGTACTGCGATTCAGAAGAGACGTGATATTGAGGTACTCTACGTAGGGCCCGGATGTAGAGTTTTGGTCATATTTCGTCGATGATTTCACGAAGTGCCCCATCAGAAAAATTTTCATTTTGAGAAAACTCAATTCAAAGATTCTTTACAGTTTGAATGACTCTGGATTGGACCCATAATTGCCCTTCATTTTATTATGAAAACTACTTTGAATACCATCATGATAATTGGTGTGTAAGTAGACATGGGCAGTAGAACCAAGATGGCGCTGTTATCTCAATTTCAGAAAAATTGTAGATTGGTTACTTTGTGAAATCATTGACGATTTTTGAACTCGGCACTCAGCACAGCCATGTAATCTATATGATGACTAGACCGCAGGTGCTCTCTATCCAGCAAATCGACACCACGGGTTCTGCTAAAATCCTAACCCACACATCTCATGTTCTGGAACGGAATCTCCAATAATATAGAAAAACCAACTTGGTTTAGTTCCGGACGAGGCAGGTGCTCCTCGAGCGAAATAAAAACAAATAATCTGTATCTTGTATCCTATTACGTTTAGTGTACATCAGTAATAGCCTGGGTCAGTATTCCCGATATCTAGGCTACACTAAGGTCAGGTAGGGAGGGGGGGGGGGCATCCAAACAAATTGTGGTCCATGGATTCAAGGCTTCAAGAAAGCCAAGAATTCGTCCATTAGCGCGATTATTTTCAAGGGGGACTTGGTCGAAGTTGATTCAGTAATACACATTTTCCTCGTACAAGCGTAATCAGTTTCGATGGGTGAATAAGAGGGACCCTCGATCATTGGCGAAATCGTGTAACTATAATCTGACCTACCAGACTACATTTAACATTTTAAAGGTAGTCTATAGACATGATAGACAGCAGCCAGGTAGGTCAGATTATTTAAAAAAAAGACTCGCTAGTGAGTATTCCAAGTCGTTTCATATCCACTTGATCCGGGGCCAAGACTGTATTGGCACTTGCGCATTGCGAATCCAGTTTTCATGGAGACAAGCTTTCTCCGGACTATTTATCAACACATATCATGGACCTAATCATAGACTAATCTTGTTCCAATTATCCTGATGATATTACCGTCAAATATAGCAGTATATTGGGAATATTATCACCATGTGGTGGCCTGGTTATCAAGAGTAAACAAACGCCTGGATTATTTCACGGTCAAGCCACGGCCGATGTGGAAGTGATCTGTGTTGTATCTGACATTTAAAAACGAAAGTTTGATACTGACGCTACATACAGGGCAAGCCGATATGAAAATTGGGACTACTATTATTGTCATCATGTGGTGATCTGCCTATCATCAATGGTACTCACGAACCGTGGATTCAGCTCAAACACCGGTCATGCGGAAGTGATCCGCAAATGTATAAAAATCGGATGAAATATATATAACAAGAGGCCCAAGGGCCTGGCACTCAGCTGAAATACCTGGGTACAATGTACAAAACATGGAAAGTACCTGGTAGGTCTTTTTCAACCTCATTTTTTAAAGATATTGATATGCCTATATCACGCATAAATACCATAGAAAAACGACTCTTGGAAAAATAATGACAAAACGTGCTACTTATTACCGTGAAGAGTAGGTCAAATCGATAATATGGGTGATATACAATAGAGACTTATCAGATACACCAACCATTTAGTCACTCAAGCTGCAGCCAAAGGCTTTGCAATGGAAAAATGTGGCTTCTAAGATGGCCACCTGGCAGCCAGAAGTGGAATCAAACCCCTAAAAGAGCGGGGAAATTCAAATCAAGGTAAAACTAGGTCAACGCAGATTTTTGCTCAGTAACGCCAACTGTTAATATCAATCAAAAATATTCCCATTTTATATCAAAACCTACTTGCATGCAGACTTCTTCAACTTTATTTCCAGTCTTTATCTACTGGAATAACATTTCTCTGTAATTTACGCCTTTGTCCCCAGGTGAGAAGAATTTAAGTCGAACCGTGCTAAATTTTCTGTCAGGGACACTTCTTTGGCTGTTCTTCCTCATGGCCAGATTTGAAGTGCCTCGGTCTTACGGTTACAAAACGTGCACCCATGCTGGCGGATGGAGGGACAGACGCCATTCTGAACAGTTATTTTACTAGCGCTGCTTACTTTCGTCAGTTGAGCCAAAAAAAGGTCATTTCGATATTGCAAAAACAACGATATAACCAGAATATAACCTGCATGTGGTGTTCTGGCTTTCAACAGTGAACACGAATCCTGGATTGTTTACGTTCTAGCAACGGCACATGTGGAATCGATCCACTAACGTCTATAAAAGGTCACTACTATGATCAAAACAACCATGTATTGCTTGTCGTTACATGCTCAACCACAACAACCACAGCATATGAAGACACCATATTTCAACTTCTGTAATTACATCTCACGTCCTCTTTCTGTCGCCACTTTAGCACGTACCTCAGCTAAGGGAAGATTAGGTCTCAGTTGGCAATTAGCACCATGCCTATTGAAGCTAATAACATTGGGACACCTCTGTATAATAATTCCCCCGCTGAAATTGACAGAGATTGTCAGCCTGCTGGGTGTACCTTTGGTAGAAAAACGGGCAAGGTATGTATATATATTACGGCCATTGCGCTCATGCATTGTCAGTTGCTAAATTACTGAAATAACTTTGAATCAGATCGAGTTTCTGTCATTTGAAGCCGTATGTTTCCGGAGGCAATTTTCGAAATAATGTCAATGCATTATTTTGTTCATATTCTTTTCGTTATTTCATATAAAATATTTTTTGAAATTTCTCTCTACTGCTGATGATGGGGCACCCACAAATTTCGACACAACCGAATAATGTGTACGTGTATCACGGATGCACATCCGTGCGTGTATGTAGCACATGCTCTTTGCTTTTGGGAAGTGTATATCTCCAAGTCTAAAAACATTTCAACAAAAAGAACAAAAATGCTAAGTCACTTTATTTGAGTGTGTAAGCTACATGTGCTGGAGCGTAAACACAGACGATATAACTTCTGTAAAACAACTAGGAGAAGTGTGTCGAGAAAGAATACAAGATGGCTCAGTCCATCTAAAAGCACGTCTGCCACTGGCGTAGTAGTTGCTAAATCCACGAAAATTAAATGCCCACAAAAATTCGGCTATTACAGTATAGATCATTGATGCCTCCTTACCAAGTTAAACTTGCATGTTTGTTTATAGTGCCTCGGCATGGATAATAACTGATTCTACTGAGAACGTTTGCCTGCCGCTGCCGCAAAACTAAACTATGCAAAGGCGGTTATTTTGGTGATTAAACGTGCAGGAAGGGAACCGCCAACTTGGCCAAATCAGAAACCCCTAGACAGAGTCGTTTAACAATTCCCCTGGTATCTTAAAAAGGCTATAGTGCGGTTGGTGTCTGTTATGCTATGTCTTCGGCTTCCCGCGAAATGCGCCAGCGCGAAATTCGAATGACCAAGATACCGGCCTGAGCTCAGTGTCACGAGGACGCAGCTGCGACCAAACAGGAAACTAAGCTTCGGGAATCAGCTCTTTTGAAATTAAACTAACATTTGCTGTATATTGACTTTTCGAAGCTTTTTTTCGTTTTGAAAAATCCTCACATCTAACGAAAACCAATACACGGAATCTTAAACATGAAAGAAGAATAAAATCGTACATACCTGTTTCATATCCGTGAAGAACAATAGAAAGAGATAAAAGAAAACAACAAATTAGACAAGATACTTTTGAAGATGCTGAAGGAACGTCGTTATTACCACTATTGTCATCTTCATGTTCGTATCTGTGCCAAACTTGAAATATCAGGTGAATAAAAAAAGACGCGCCAAACCTCCTTTTCTTGCACGGCAATGCGGGGGTGGATGATGTGAGCGTTGTCAACATTATAAGGTAGGTTTTGGAGCCCTTATGACGGTTACGTCGGATTAAGTACACCGTCGTGTGTAAATCTACTTGATCTACTTATAAAAAAATCGCCGATACGTTGTTCAACTCAATACCGGTGTAATGTTTTTGAGTGTTTCTGTTTTTGAGTGTTTCCCCTCATTGTTTGGGAACGCTCAAAAATAGATTGACAAGTTTTTCTGTGTATCCCCCCTATTGAAAAGTCGTGGTCGCTCTAGCTGCCTATTGTTTGGAAACACTGACACATGGGAAACAACCACAGATGTTACACCGGCATAGACGATTGATTTCAGAGAGTCTCAGGTTAATGAATTAGCACATGACGTGATGACTCTGCCTACCTTCCTAGTGTGAACTACATGTACTCGTACTTCGTCGTTAGTAGGGGTTGCGAAACCTGACTGATATTGTTATTGACTGATAGAATGCAAGAGTCTGACCAACGTATGTCTACGGGGCTCTGAACAGTGCCATTCAGGGAGCAATGTTTGTGGTTAGTTTGAGATCAGTGGCACAGTGTTTAGAGCGCCTGGCTTATAATCAGGAGGTCGTTTGTTTGACTCTCGGAAGGATCACCGCGAGGCACTTAACCGCACATGCTTCTCTCCACCAAGGAGTGTAACAGCCAGAAATGGCAAAACATGAATGTCAGTCCTGGGAGCTGTATAGTGCAGCTCGGAGATGCAATGCTCTCAGAGAGCAGAGCTGAATTATAACTGTACATGCCAATAGCAAAGGCAATAGTGTGATGTGCTTTGAGTGACGGAAATCAGTTTAATTTAGCACCGTATTAGAGTTTCTAGTGTTTCGACCAACTGTTCATACAGAGAGCTGAATTTGCATCCCTGGTTAAAGAAAATCAGTTCAATTTAGCACTGTATAAAGAAGCGTCTCAGAATTATTGTTTCGGTCAACTGCCCAGCGAATGAAGTGCCGAATCCCTCATCACAAAGAGCTAATCACAAAGCTCTATAATAGGGTTAAGCGCCTCGCAATCGGGCGAGTTCTATTGCTACAACATGCGACCATTGTCGCTGTGATAAACGATCAAAAATCGCTCGTCTGTAGGTAAAAGTGATAGCGCTGGGTTTGGTATTGATCCAAAGTCGCGGCGATCACTGATCCTTTCGCTGGTACTTGTGATGACCATTACGAACAGCTGCAAAAATCACTTGAATGCTGTGGGGCTGTATTCGGCCAAGTTCTGCTGCTTTTGGATATTGGCAAAGAGTACAAGAAACGATGAACACAGTTCTTTCCTGTTGACTTATGTTCATGCCATTGTAAACATGCAGCACAAAAGCAGACCGAAGGCGTTGAGCGATTCGATATTTCGTGACACGTCAGTAAGTACGGAGGCAACATAAACTTTACAGAAGTTGCCATAGACCCACTTGTTCGGTGATATGTAGGTCTGGTGTCCATGACAACAGAATGAAGTAAACAGGATGTCAGCCGCGTCAAATAGGGCTTTGTCTTTCTTGAGGGCTAGCTCTTATGACAAACATGATATTTCTTCGAAATTCGTCCTTATAAAAGCTACTGGCAACAGTATAGTTTATCGGGTGTCCCAAAGAGGCACACTTTTTACTTTTACACAGGAGATATCGCAACTATTTGAATAGCCCATTCTTTAAAAATTCTAGGCTCAGCTGATTTTAGAATACTAGTATAACAAGTTACCACCGACAGGCTCAGCTAATTTTAGAATACTAGTATAACAAGTTACCACCGACAGCCTCACCTAATTTTAGAATACTAGTATAACAAGTTACCACCGACAGGCTCAGCTAATTTTAGAATACTAGTATAACAAGTTACCACCGACAGGCTCAGCTTATTTTAGAATACTAGTATAACAAGTTACCACCGACAGGCTCAGCTAAGTTTAGAATACTAATATAACAAGTTACCACCGACAGGCTCAGCTAATTTTGTAATACTAGTATAACAAGTTACCACCGACAGGCTCAGCTAATTTTAGAATACTAGTATAACAAGTTACTACCGACAGCTTCAGCTAATTTTAGAATACTAGTATAACAAGTTACCACCGACAGGCTCAGCTAATTTTAGAATACTAGTATAACAAGTTACCGCCGACAAGCTCAGCTTATTTTAGAATACTAGTATAACAAGTTACCACCGATAATATCAAAAAGCAATCCGATTCAAATCCCGCAAGAGCATCTCAGTATAAAAAAACAACGGCAGCGATTGGCGGATGATGAGGATAGATAGAGGGCACACCAAACGTATTTTGAAATAGGTAACACTGGCTTATATCAACAGTTTTACTTGCATTTTTGAATTAAGCAGTGTTCACGGGAGCTTTGATTTTTAAGGGCTAGCTCAAAACATCTTAAAGTTTGTCCCTCGAGATTTCCAAAGAATTTGACATTTAAATAAGTGCGATATTACAAGTCAAAAGATGTGATCGTTTTGTTGTGCACCCGATCTAGTTCTTTGTTGGACATTAGTTTATTATACTGCACCCTGAAATGTATTATACGTGTCTTTATTACCTAGGCCTACACAGTGAGGGCTAGCGTTGTCATGGAAACACATTAACGCCAACCAGGAGACTCACATTGCCCGATATGGGTTTTATTGTTTCTTTGTTAACGATATATGGTAAGCAGAATATGCGGAATCCGTTGTCACAACGACATGATCAAGTTGTCGTTGTTGTATAGAATGGCGAGGCATGCCAACAATGGGAAAAGGCGGTGGGCTAAAATGGCGCATTTGTTGAGATATGATAGTTAGAAAGTAAGGATTATGTCTATTCTATGTTACAATACACGCACAGAAGTCAAATCACTATTCACATCATAATAAGGACTCGGTACATTTCACTAGAAAATTGCACTTGGGTTATTGCAGATTTGCGCGACAGCTGACTAAAATACTTCAATGAATACTTATGAAAAATCTGTTTGACTAAAATCATTGAAAACTGTGTCTTGTATGGCCACTGATGAGTACTACATTAACAACAGTAGAACATATCGCAATAGTGTCGCTGACACGACTGAAAAAGAATTGCCGGTGTGGCAGCAGAAAATATCCCCCTGAAAGCAGTGTCAGGCGTTATTGCATTCCGACGAATGATGGTATATATGGTTCTACAGAGGCCATGACTGTCAATACTCCAGGTAGTAAAAGGGCGTAATAGTATCTCTTCTTCCCCACAAATTCTATCTTAGGATCGGACAATGTGAAACTTGTACACATGGTCTAATTTGCCTTGAAACTCTACAAAATCGAACCAGAAAAGTCGGTTTACTTAATCAGGTCATGGGGGGGGGTTATACCCGACTTTTAGTCCATGTCGAAATCAAGACCTGCTTTTTGCATATTGCAGAAAAAAATACCCGGGTTTTACCGCTTTCGGATTTCGACGACGACGTTGTGTGATTTGTTGTTACCACCCTCCTTCAGCACATCAACTTGTGATAGTGTGGACGAAAACTAAATCTAGACCGGTTCAAATTCTAATCGGGTCTCAATTTACCGGGTCAAACATGTATTGTGCAAACGCGACTTTAGTTTGATACAATTCGACAGGGCTTTAAAACAGAACTAGTTTTGTGTCGGACCGAACGACAATAAATTTTGCGAAAAATTATAGCAACGCACCGCACCGTTTCCCTCAAATGGGCCAGATATACATGTAAATATATTTGTTCTGTTAAGACATGTACACTAAGTCTCTTAGTTTCTTTGTTAAGACATAAACTCTAAGCGATTCTTTTCGTTTTATCACTGTAAGATAAGCCAATTTCTTCCAAATAAGCATTAAAAGCACGGTGTTGTCCTAGTTTATTTGATGACCACTTCTAAAAAACGCCCATAATGGGACAACCAGCTGCTCCACAACAACCTCATCCTCCCCGGGCTCCTGTTCCATCCTTATTGAATTGAGGAAGCCACATCAATAACTAATGAAGCAAACGTAATTAACATACCATAAACTAATTCACTTTGCTCCTCACAAGTTAATGCGTTTTCAAATGGTGGGAGAAGATGATACTCGATCAAAGGAAAGAACAAAGAGGAGCCTAAAGGGGAGGCCGTGAGCCACTTTTGACGTCCTGTCTCTTAAATCAATAAATATGATCCCGAGTCCGCGCAATTGTATTTGATCAGGAAGTATTTTACACGTGAATATCTAGCATACATTTGCTAGATTGTAGATGTTCCCTAATCAATACCAATTTTTTGCTAGGTAGAAGGCAGACGGATAAATATGATTAGTTTGGTTAATTTATCAGCCATTACTGTTGAGGCGTATAGAAGAACGCTATCGTCTTATCGAACAAACTATTCTAAACTGTTTGCTACTTTTAAAATTTTTGTTTTTATTCATGGCAAGCTGTAAAAAAAGGTTTTCTCAATCTCGCCAACAAAGGGTCAATAATATATTTGGCGCGACTGGGATTGTTTGCTCAGATTTGTCACTTATCAGGTTCGACCTGCCTCGCCTGCAAGTAATCAGACATTTGTAAAACATTTGAGTCCGCTTCAAGTTCCATTATGTCGTGTTCTAGGTGAATGCAACACTCTTGATGACTAACATATTAGTTATGACATTTCACGTTAAGAAACGTGCCATAGTTACCCTCAAACAGCCAATTTACGCCATTTGACCTCTGCAACCGGGAAAATAAGGTCAAATCAAAACCCCGTATTGTATGCGATGTATCCTTGCTAGGAGTCGAATCGCCTTTAAGGAGATTTTTAGGTTCTATCTTTTGGCCCTCTGGTGGCGAAGTCGAGAAACAGATCGGACCGAAAGTCAGAGTCAGAGGTCACCTGACCTGGGGGGTTATGTGTACAAAGATTCAAGTTCATAGCCCCAGCGGTTAAGAAACGTGCCACTGTTTTTAAAACAGAATACAGACAACGACGACGACGACGACGACGACGGCCACTGCGGTATTGTATAGACTCCCCTACGGTGAGCCAAAAACGTTATTTTCATTCGTTATTTTTAGTTGGGGCGAAAGGTCTTTCCCGCCACGTGAGTGCACGCCGAGATCGGAGTTAACGTCACCCCGCTACGTCATTCCCAAAATCGAGTGCCAGCATAACCTGACGTCGTGGTGTAGATTTTCGTCTCCGCACAGCGCGTCACCGTGCGCGCAATGAGCTGCACAATAGGGCCGTTTAGACGACAGGCGAAAAGACCGCATTCGGATCGAATCTGGATGAATCCGGATTAAAACCACCCAAGGCGATGGTACCTTTTTAGTCCGGATGCAACCACATTGATCCGGATCTTTTTGCGTTTACACGACGAAAAATTAATCCGGATTCGGGACGCATCCGGATTTTTTCGCGTCGTCTAAACGGCCCTATTATATATCTCTGCAAGGAGGCTTCGATCACTCGGGTCCATGCAGCCGGAACAAAAATATCGGAAAGCGTGCTAATTCAGTCAGTTTTAGAATTTTCCCATCTTATGTGTTATTGAATGATCGAAACTGCGAATGTGGAATTGAAGGTGACTGGACAGCCGACAGCTTGGTAATAGTACCCTTATTAATACCAATAGTCATTAACTGATTATAGCATCTTTGCTCTATTTCACGTAAAGATGACACTCTTATTTTAGGTTATTTCGCACATGAAATATTTCAACAAAGGCTGTTTTTCATCAGCATTTTCAAAGTCCATATAAAGTAACTAAAAATACTAATATTCTAAGAATCGGACAGAGCGTGACCATGAACGAGCCGCGAAGATGTTCTATTTTCTCACACTGTGGAGACATACAGTCGGGGAACTACGCTGGGAGTGGTGAACAACATCTCTGCATACTCAATGGATGCATCCGCTGTACATATATGTGCAGAACCTTCAGGCCGAATCTGATAACTCTCAGACAAAGATCTTCGATTCAATAGTCATAACGGCTTAGGAATGTCTTTCGAATAGCATACCGCGAAGTTACTATTTATAGCTCACAAGGTCATTTGCATAAGATATTGATGACGTTTTAGTCACGAGACAGTCGGACATCGACACTTATTTCTACGCATTTGAGCTTATTTCAAAGTCAATTATATTTGACCCTGCATTGTTTTTAGCATGAATGATACCATAGAGTCAGAGAGAGAAATATTCAGAACAATTATGTAGTATTTCCAACACTCGGACATGTGCCAGATTGAATCTAACTGCCTAGTTAGAAAGCCTGAATCCATTACGAAACCACATGTTTGTCCGACATTGCCTGTAATTCAGCGATAGGGAAATAGGGGGCAGCAGCTGCAGTGACGTCATCTTCGCGGAATGCTATTAAACTGACAGCTTCTACAGTAGAGGTGCACACCGCATGGCGAAATAAACATTGGGCGCGCCAAGAACAATGAGAGCGATCGAGCTGAGCAATATTGAGTTTACTTACTTATTAGCCAAGGCAGAAGTCATGGAAGTGGAGATAATGCGTTGTGGCCTCTGGGAGAAGAGCGACAAACAGGTGAAATATAGTACATGTAATTACATGTATCTCGTACGTTTTAAAATACACGTACAAGTTCTAGAGTTGGATTGGCTCGACTTTGTTTTCTGTGCGCAAAGAAAATGTCGAAGGTTAAAAAAGTTATCGAAAGTCATCGAAAGCGCTGCCGCTAACCATGGGCCATCTGGTTACCGTCATTTTTGACGAGAAACACATTTTTCAGTTTAACAAGCTCATGTTCATGAGTTGTGGAAGATGTCCTGCAGCGGTTTATCGATATTTTAGTACCCTGACATGGCATTTTACTTTCCACCCAACAGGAAAAAAAGGATAACATATATTTTTCTCCAATATAATTATAAGATCCTTCACTTAGTAATACCAGCTTTTCATTCGAGTAGGCTTTCAATCCCTTGATAACTGACAAAGCCCTGACCTTCTATAGGGTCAGTACCTAAAACACTGTTACAACCAAGGTGACCCAACCGAATATGTGAATGACATGAGGCTTTTGCTGCAAAGCGCGTCATTCGTGTCCTTGTCGTGTATAATCAGAAATGTTTGCTAGACGGCTAGACTGATACCAAATTTACACTGACACATGTCAAAGGCCGGACACGGAGGTCTGTCATATATACGATTTGCTGACCCTGTTACGAAACTTGAAATGAAGGTCTTATCTCTCTATAAACCGGTCAAGGACTAACGTCATTTGTGACTCAATTGAAATGGTATATAATAGCATTCCGCGAAGTTACTATTTATAGCTCACAAGGTCATTTGCATAAGATATTGATGACTTTTTAGTCACGTGACAGTCGGACATCGACACTAATTTCTACGCATTTGAGCTTATTTCAAAGTCAATTATCTTTGACCCTGCATTATTTTTAGCATGAATGATACCATAGAGTCAGAGAGAGAAATATGCAGAACAATTATGTAGTATTTCCAACACTCGGACATGTGCCAGATTGAATCTAACTGCCTAGTTAGAAAGCCTGAATCCATTACGAAACCGCATGTTTTTCCGACATTGCCTGTAATTCAGCGATGGGGAAATAGAGGGCAGCAGCTGCAGTGACGTCATCTTCGCGGAATGCTATTGACCAATTCGTGTTGTCGATTAAATGTCTTTGTTAGTAAACTGATCATGAAATCGGCTTGGCCATCTTGCCTTATCAGACACGCCAGTGGTCATCTGACCAATCGGATTGATCAGCTTGGTATCATGACCAGAGTGCTTTGAATGCTCCTTAATTGGTTCCTAATTAAAATAATCAAAACATTATACTGCATCCACCATTATTGCCTGGGAGGATATAGGCAGAGTGAGGTAGGCCTAATTAAAGGACACGAAAACGCCGATAGGGGGCACTCCGGTCTCAAGGAAAATCAAAATAGTTCACTATAAAACAAGCCGATCTGCCCTAAGTTCACAAAGGGATTGGGTGGAGTGTTATGTTTGTGGATGGCCATGATGAAGTGACTACATTTTGCCTAGCTAAGATGGCTTAGTACGGCAAGCGGAATTTATTCAGAACATATTTTGTACATCAGACTGAATATTTCAAACATTAAGATTTGGACGAGATATTGTTGGGAAGAGGTGATGTTCTTCAAAACACAACCAGCACTTCGATCAGTCGAAAGGAGAAAGGCAGATCCGTACTCATGGAAGTATCACGAAAGCAATGACGCAATTGAAAGAATACATTTTCCGATGTCAAAATTATGCCCAAAAATAAGATAAGATTTAAAGTGATTTTCGTTCGATGAATACAATGGCCATCGCGTGCCTCAGTCGGACTGGTATCTGAGCAATAATGCATCACCAAGTCTAGCGCGTGTGTTTGAATTGAAGCCTATTGCGGGCCATATTGTTCACATGTTCATCAGGGCGAATCTGGATAATTGATCTGCGCCGGACTTATAAACAGGAAATGAGAATTTGCATTTTCACCGCCCGAGTAAATGTAGAAAGTAGGCTAAAGCGCTGGTGTGCGAAATCTCCTTTAACAGTTGACCGGTGACCTTGAAAAATAGGTCAATAAAAAACCAGTAGATATAGCCTATTTAGATACGTGCGACATAAAAGTATAGACCCAAAGTAAATTACAATTAATCTATATAATTGCGGTCGCCATAGTGTGACAAAACAAGATATGGCGATGGCAAAATCTTTTGTTTACCTCACGTCCCAGATTCTTTACGTTATTTGCAACATGAACTCGACCAAACAAGTCATTCAATGGGATACGCTTTGTAAACATATCAGGACAGCTATTCAAATTTTACCTTGTAATAGGCGACTGGGAGTGGTGCAGGTGAAATACTTTTATTACGAAATTGCTCTCAACTCTACTTAAAAATGCAATGTGCAAAAATCGCTAGTCAGACTGATACAAACCCTAAGGCACTTTGAATAAGCTTTCTCTGCCACAGTGTTTTGATGTTGTTGAAGATTACGATGATCACAACGACAGTCCGACTCAAACCACGCATTGGTTTCCTACGCGCCAAAACCCCGAAATAGCTGCTGTAGCGCCCTCTGACAGAGGTTAAAGACGCAGTGTGAACTCTGATCCGGCCTTGACTCAGACTCCAGGCAAGGACTGAAGCATCCGCTGAACCATATGAAATAAAGGCCCCAAAATACACAACTTGCTTCTACATTTATTGCAGTGCTTCACTCAAAACTGAATGTTGTACTACTGTGCATGCCGCGACACTGCAAAAACAGAGCACACTCTCATCTAATCAAGTAGACTGGTACATCATTTCAAAGCGTGCTCCAGCATACTGCCGTGACGTTAGTCGCCAGAAGATCAAAAGTGGCGGGCAGAATGACGGTCCTCCTCTCGTTAATCAACTTCCACACAATTCGCTGTTGGCTTTATGCTATTATCAGGTTTGTCCCAGTCACGAGATAACGTATTCGGAAATAGCAATGGTACAAGGTCATTTTCGGTCAGGGGAGGGATTTTACCAACCATGAAACAAGTCGATCAGGGACACAAACATAAGGACGAGTCGTGATTGAGACCTTTCCACGGAATGGTCATGTCAATAGATTTACAAATGGTACCACCAGATGTACTGAAAGGCATGTCACAAGGTTCTTGGCAATCATTCTATTCCCAACGTTTTGCTCCTACTGGCTGAACAAATTATTGCCAATCCTACCAACTGCTCTTAATTGTTAGACATAATTTAGTATCACTGTTCTCCCAGGTTGCAGGACTAAATGAAGCAATATTCATTTGTCAATCTAGGTGAAAGGTGGTGAACCAGTACATCTGGCCTTGGATAGTTTCGTGATCAAAGTCAATATCCCTTTAATGTGCAACTATTTGTAGTAACATTTTAATCATGTGATGTTATCCCCTAGTTTATCATGATAAAAACAATATTATTTTGCCACCAAAATGTTGTGCCCCTCTAATCGCTATTGCATTTTGGTATGTGTCTGGTGCAAGGCGGTTTCCCTAGATTTGATTTGTTCTTTACAAACTACTTTCTTAAAAACAGTTTCACAACGGATGACATGAACAAGGAGCAAAACACAAATGGAACCCTCAGGAAGTGCCGATCAAAAGCTATCAAACGAATGGTCATACCAGCAGGTTTGAGCAGTTGCTGTACATGCTGTACCCGTCACTTTGCAAGGAATGCATCTAGCATACTTTAGCATCCTTACCTGCCAAAAGATCAAAGTACAAGACTGGATAAGGCTCTGCCTCTCATTTAATCAACATCCCTGGACATTTCCCCCTTTGCTTTTATGCTCTAATCGGGTTGTCCTTGTTCCATTCATTATTCATGCTGTCTTTTTGGGGTCTTATCTGTACGAGGTCGTTGTTTCCCTTTACCAGAATCGTCTGAGGAGTTTGATGACATATACATGTGTGGCACTATTAGAAAGAGCAGATAGAGATATTTTTAAAGGCTTACGCCGATCGTTAACTTTGGTCGGCTCTTTAATGATAACGACACACGCCACTGCCGTGCTGGCACCAGAAAACTTTATCTATCAGCAGAAGATGAATGTCGGCAGGATATCAGGCCGATTGAAATATCTGCGCAAAAAAACACGTCTTGTCGCTTACATCCCTTTACAAAACCATCATTGACATGGTGATAGTCCAATATAGTTGTACGAGACACTTGTTCTATCATCACGTTACAACAAACGGGGGGCAGGGGTACGAACGCGGGCGGGGTGGGGGTGGGGTGGATTGCCCTAGACCTGTTTCTTCTCAAGGTGTCACTATACTGGTACCTTGCATGTAACAAAATCCCCTAGGCCTAAGCCCTGATTTTAGCCTAGACTGTAACCACGCCGGTCGTCTACGTACCCATCGAACCTGGCGAAATAAACACTCACTACACTATTTGCGATTGGCAGGTTAAGTTTGAAATATCTGCAAACCTCAAAATCAATACTCCGAAAATGCAACACGTTGAACATGGTGCCACTTGATTCAAGACCGTCTTGTAACAAAACCAACTTTAACAAGAGACGGTAAAACGGCCATCACATTTTCACGCCTCTTCATTTTTGCGATTCGATTTCAACAATTTCGAGATTTTCTTTTCTGGCAAAATTATACCGTACTTTGGGCAGCACCATCCCGCAGGTTTTCGGCAAACCTTCCATAATGCTACAGCGATAAAATACACGCATTAATCTTTATTCATCCATCAACATGGCAGCACCGCATCAGTGGCGCACGGGAAAACACACGTGTTTTCAAATCAAAAATATCTGCTGGCGATTTTCATTTCGAGAGTAAAGATAATTCGTGAAACCCGCGAAAAATAAAATGCTGGCGAAAATGCTTTACAGTGCGGCAAATATAACAAGGAAAGTGCCAGTGGCTAATGCAATAAAACACACACCACATGCAGTTTATTGGGTGAATATGGTATGTCCTTGGCGTGATTGGCGCCACTACTCAAATCTACCAGCGCCAAAAGTTTGGTACAACAACATTTGTTATGCACAAGATCAAAGGGGGAGGATTTCTAAAAGAATTTACGACGGCTATATCAAACTCGTAGAAGTGAAAAAAAGTGCACACGGATTATATACATGTAATGCATTTTTCCGCAAATTAGCTCGGGGTCATCTCTATGTTTTTTGAATCCTTTCTTTCCCGGGTTCTACGACAATGGTTTTTACAAATATATCTGCAATAGAAAATGATGTTAGGTACATCGGAATTATTATTCAGAAAAATAGTAATTAACCTTTAACATGTTTAAAACTGTAAAGGAATGTGCTGCTTTTTTCTTCACAATGTTTGTTCTTCTTCTGGTTCATCAGATTAGTCAACTATTTTTCTGAACGTGTTTGATGATTTTCCAATTTTGTTTCAGCTCTTAGATAGTAGAAAAACGCGTTATTCGTTGTTTTCAGTACGCGCAAGTCCTGGCGGGAAAGACCTTTCTCGCCACGTGAGTGCACGCCGAGATCTGAGTTTACGTCACCACGCTATTACAACGCAACGTCATTTCCATTATCGTCGCAGTAGTGAAGTAATCAAGCACCATCACCGTGATGTTTTAAAAGTCGATATCAGCACCAAGACGTTACAGGGTAGATCCATGGCTCCAGGATGTGCCTGATATCGTTCCACATGGAAAGGATCGACGCATGGAGAGCTTATACGGTTTCCTTTTTTTGAGTAATTTGTTGATGGACACTAGTAGAATATGAGGTGACTGGGCATCCGACAGCTGAGTAATATTCGGTTATAACCACTTTCTGGAATTAGTTTACAGTTAATTTGTACAATTTTGGACACTTTTTGTGCGTCAGTCTCCTTTAGCTATCGAACGCTAAGGACCGTCAGTTTTACCTAAATGACCCAATATAAGATGGTTAATTGGGGTCAGGGATGAGAGTAACTTGTCAGGGTCATGTTGTCTTCCCACCATTAGTTTTACCCCTGGCCTTCCTCAGCCAATACATAGCAAACGCCGATTGAAAACGGGTTTTCCAGGTCGAAACACAACAGCGGGAACATCTTATACAGGGAACATAATCCATGGGAGTAGGCCTACAGGACCCCGGCAACACCGAACCCAGTGAACATTACACCCGCTTTATATCGTGGGAATATCTAGATCAACCTGGGGAACATATAACCCGGACAACAAGGATCCGTGCCGACTCAGTTCGTAGGTTCACTGGCAGCTCATGATCACGGTAAGCTATAGAGTGCAACCATGTACACTGTGTACTGTACATTGCGAAACAAGTGCATACATACACAGTACATATCCATCTCATCAGAGAAAACCTTTGGAAACCGGCATCATCAGATTACAAAGGCGAGATGAAAGAGGCTAATGTTGAATAGAAGTCCTTGCTTCGTCGGCTGATACAAATTGCACGGCCTGCGTATTTTATGTATATCATGTTTTGCCACGAGAATGTCCAGCGTATGCATTCTGTACATTATGAATGATGTGAACTGAGAGCATGCAGTCCCTTTATTGCACACTGTGTTTTTATTTTTACTCCGATCCGCCGCTTCTTTTTATGCAACTTCAAGGGGAAAGCTAGAATGTAACGGAATACAATGCATAAGATGGGTAAATACTAAACGTGGCGAACGACAAAATGAATTATCAACTTTTTTACGAAACGAGATGTTTCAGGGTGTTCTTGCAAAGCGCATCCACCATTCGCCATTAATCTCATTGTCAGATTTTTAAAATCCGTCTCCATTCATTGTTCTATACTGTGTGCCGAAATGTCTGCATAGCGACGAAGGGACGCGATCCATGGTTTCAGTTTTGAATAAGGCATTAGATTTCAGTCTCAGATAAAGCCAAAATTGATGAGGATTCAAACGAAGTTTACGCAGAAGACAGGGCATAAATTGCAACCAACGGCGCGATAAACCGAAGAAGAAAAAAAAAATCGATAAATCACAAGGCGCAAAATCTGTTATGCACATTCAATATTCTGGGATGAAATTAAATTTCGATTGCAAGTTTATAATCACTTCAACAACCTTTATTAATCAAAGTTGAATTCAATTGATAATAGTATGTCTCAAATGATATTCTACCATGCATTTAAGCAATCTGTTAGAACAATATAAAATTTATGATTCCATTTACATGGCAGTGATGTATTCAGGTTATTAAGGAACGCCGCGTGTTAACTGTAAGTATAATGCTAAACTGATTTCAGGAAATACGCCACACAACTCAAATAATTAACCAAGTTCTGTAATCTCATGAGCATGGTAAAACATATTCTCGTTCCCAGACACTGGCGTGTCAGTCATCGCTCGAAGCAGCAACTTGACTAGCAGTTTTCGTGAATAGAATTCGGGGGCCAGTTCAAAATCTGCACTCGCAAAGATTCTGAGGCATGGTGTGACGGAGGTGCGCCAGGATATTAAAAGTGGTTATTACAAAGGTCACTTTTAAGCACATTTTGGTGCACAAACATGTTGTTTATGACTTGTAAGATATTTGATATTCCGTGTAAGGTGTAACAGTTTCATGCAGATTCATTAATTTTCCATTGAAACAGCCGTGCGTTTTATTGCGCTTTTTGAAGGAACTTTTTATGACATATCGATACGCAATTGAAATCTATTTCAACAGTACGCGCGCAAGTGTACATAGGCTGTTTTGGGGTAACATATCGCAGCCCTGTGGACCAACCAACTAAACATTAAACCTCTTCGCACATCGGCATCGGCGTAGTGCAATGGTCCCCAGAAGCACTGCAATATCGCAGACTGCGACTGAGCTTTTTTATTGTCGAGGTTGGTTGGTATATTTTGCATAATCAATTAATGTAAACCTGCGACAGTACCAATGATTGTGATCACATGGGCGTTACAAAGCATTACATCAAATAGATCCTCCAAAGAGCGTAATAATATGGTTATTTAGATGGAAATCGTCTGTGGTATCAAAGAACCACCTTGATTAATGGAACCGACATATCGGTCGGGTTTTATGCGCTATAAATGGCTGTTTTAATTCCTTGCACCCCTGTCACACGGTACCACTTACTGCAGTGGAGATCCTACAAACGGTGTTAACGCTGATAAGCGCTTCCCGAACCCCGCCTGATCAAGCTCTTCAAAATCCTCACTGGAATGAGCGATGTATCATCATGAACATCACGCCTCGCACCAGCAAGACAACTGCAGAATCACTTCCCATCAATAATTCTCCTCTTCTAACCATTAGAAGCACCAAGGACTGTGTACCACAATCATACTACCCAGGAATCATTAAAGTGAGACACGCTCCGGACGCATGCACATTTGTGGACCAGCAGTTCAAGCACCTTCTGCTGGCCACGAAACATGTACAAAGCACCGAGTTGTAGATGGAGGGAAACCATCGATGGTACCCCCCCCCGCACCTTTTCATTGACTTGTTGGATATTGCATAAATTTTTAATGACGTGGATGAACACGTTCCCTCTGTGCGTGCACACATTTACCAAATTGCCACAACCTTCTGTAAAGAAGGAGACAGTGGAGTTTAAAACAAGGAGAAGAAGATTTCACAAATATAACGTAGCCTAATATCTTTATTCCCAAAAGAATATCCTGGTCAGAATACAAATATCAAAATAAAAGATAATAATCTAGTGCAATGTTTATGCGTTATATTATTTATGGCTGTACATCGGTAGCGCATGTGTCATGTGTGTAGGGCTCAAAGCAAAAAGGACAAAGGTAAACTGTCCGTGCATGGTTCTTGTGATAGATGGAGACTGTGTCTGCCTGTTTCTTTTTCAGCAACTCTTTTATTTTCAAAACTGCACTTAAATCCGTGTGATCTAAGTCCTTGTTAGAGGTCGCTATTGCAGGCATGCCTAAAGCGCAGTTAATCAGATCCAAAACATAACTTCATCGTGGGATTCACAATTGATTAAGACGGGAGAGACTAAACCTGGGGCGAGTCGTAAATTTCGGATCACAAGATAGCGTATAAACCCGGATGAGCCAATCAGCAACATTTTACACCCGATCGAGTTTGAGATTACGCCACAAATATTTCTTGACACAAAAATGAACACTTCACGTCTCTCCCTTGGTAATCTTCAACCCCTGAGCGTCGTTAAATGAAACAAAAAAACTAAAACATAACTGCTTCTCGTTGGTCGCAATTGATTTAGACAGGAACTAGTCAACCTGGGGCAAGCCGTGAATTATGGATCACAATTTGGAAGATAGCGTTAAAACCAGGCAATATTTGCCAATATGCAATATTTTACAGTCGATATTGGGAGCATGTCACAAATATTGTGAGGTCTCAAAATATACCCTGTTAATTTTTCCTGACCCCCCCCCATTGCCGATGAAATGCAGCCTCTGTAAAATGAAATGAGTTCTTCTGAACTTAAAGAACTTACTGCCGCTGCCACTATCTCTGCAGTTTCAAATGAACACACGTGCAATTTTCAAACAAAACATAGAAATCACGCTATGAGAAAAGAAAATGTTTTCTCTGCGGGGTTCTTTGCCCTCTTATGCAGAGCCTGGTCCCAGTAACTGCGTTCTAATATTATTATGTAAATAGCGAAGTTTTGCAAAATTCACGAATTCACGAATTCCTAATTCCTATTTTTGAATTATCATTATGATATCCGAGAAAGTGACGATAACATATTTGGGTCTTTTTGTTCCTCTTAGAAGTGTAACTAAAGAAATAATTAGTCTGTAAGTCCATTGAACTTGTTTGTCGTAACAAATTTTGAATTATGGGCGACGAATTGAATTGGACGAATCCTCACGAATTTGTATCTACTTGTGACAAGTCGACGCGTCCGTGTTTTACCAAGCGCAGAACAGAACGTAAGCATACATGTCAGTTAATTTCAAATACATAAAACTGGATACAACCGACAGAAGAGGGTAACAAATGGCGAATTACTTCGGAACTAAAAGTTCGTGATTCGTAGGTCGTGAGATTTGTGAAACCTAACTAAATGTCATATATCCTGCTTGTCAAAAACATTTGAACATTTCATCCCTGCGAATAAAAACGTGCACCTGGTTTTAGAAGAACATTTGAAATGAGTGATTTCCATATAATCGATTATTCATAGCATTCCCATGTCACAATTAACTCTAAACTCGGCTAAAATCTGGGCTGAATTTGAAGCAAAAAGCTAAAACATCAGCAACATATACTCCAATTGCGTGGGCTGTGGATAACAACCAAAGCGCAAAACGAAAACATAGCAGAGAGCGTATGTTTTCGACTTAAACAAATCTTCCTATAGCTAACTGCTGCTGGCTGTAATGTGAACTCAGGTGCGAACAACTGCAGTTGTTTTACATTCAGGTTTTCGAAATATAAGATATGCTGTAATTGTGTCGTTTCGCCGGAAACTTATAAACCCTTTAGTCATAGTTCCCACAACAGCAATACGCTATCCCCTCAGATATTTACACTTTATGTCATTAACGTTTACCTCAAGTCTATATTTATTAGTATTGTAAAGTATGCTATGTTGCTTTAAGATTGAGTTTAACATGCTTAAAGGTTTGGTGATGGTCGAGTTTTTGTAATGGTCGGCCATTTTCGAAAAATGCAAAAATATGTAGAGAAGTATATATTTTGATCTGCGAACAAGGAGGAAGGAGAACGAGGAAACACTTTGACGACGGATACCGCGTTACCATTAGCCAGAACTGCAATGAACACTGTGTCTTGTAGGTCTGGCCTGCCTAGAATCAATAATACGAAACAATCAACAAGAATTGATGACGTTATCATTGTTAATCAGAGAAAGAAATCACCTCATTCTCGTTCTCGGATCAAACTCTGAACCTCTCTAGCGCACTCAACTCTTCTAATAGTGCCTACACAAGGAAGAACATGGCTGATCAAGCCCTTCCAGTCAAGCAGAATGTTCACAGGAACAATACGAAAGCAACCAATTCAACCTTCCACTAGCTGTTAATGTTTAATGTATGCTCCCTGATGTGCAGCGGAGGGTTTTGCGTTGTGAAGAGTATACGTGTGTTGTGTCGTATTTGTGTCGTCATGTAGTTTTATCAGCGAATTATCAGTGGCAGCAGCAGCAAAGAACGATTTGACGGTGTGGCGTAGTGTGTATGCAAGGCGTAACAAGCGTTTGAAGCGGGCAATGAGGTGAAAACTGACATATTACTGTATTATGACACCAACGCACATTAGACATCAATCTAACAAGATGTGGATGCATAACAGGACGCACATATTTTCCATGTATACGTCTACTTGCTCAGTCTACTGTGCTAGTAGAGTGGATATCGGTTGCTGTCTAAATACTTGCCATTTACCAGCCTTCATAATATATTTTTTACCCTCGGGTTAGAAGTGAAGCAGTAAATAGTTTTTTAGCTTTAATGTTGCAAGACAGCATTCGCCTCCTTCTAGATCAGCTAGCTCTGAATAAGGTTGTGACGAAGGAAAAGGCCGAGTATGGGGTCAGCCTATAATTCCTCCGACATCAGGGCGGGCATGCAGCCAAAAACAAAAGGGACTACCCCAACAACTTGGCCTGGTTTAGACAGTTTTCCGTCATTTATGGGCACTCATCTTGAAAGCCACGAACTTGTTGAAAAAGAAACGAAGATCCGAGGGGAACACCTGAGCTTCATTCGTAATTACGACCAGCTTTGAGAATATAGGATTTCCAACAGGCAGCAGGAGCTTAGGAATTTCATTTTACGCTTGGCTTAAAATAGCACTGAATATACAAGAATAGTTCAGTGCTAATAGTCGGGACTCCAGCAGCCATGGCAGTTTTAAATGTTTTGTTTTGCGAAAGTAGCCATTTAAGTCAGGGCCAAATAACTTATCAGCCCTCCTGTAAAATGTGGCTTTTGAGACTCTTTATCTGTCACTTCGCTGAAAAATCGGTACGGGTTGCATATTTGTGTTGATCGAAAACATTCTAAGAGTCGGCAATATAGCTGGAGATGTATCAGTGAACATCCGAAGACATAGCTGGGGATGTCATTCCCAAAGATAGATGCCACCTTGACTGGTGCTGATGGTGGCGAAGGTACATGTATTTACGTCTGTACGCAAGGCGGAGGAAGATATTTCGCCGACGGAACACCTTTGCTAAATTCATGATCATGATGCTGCTCTGAGCAGCATGTCTATTCAGAACAATTCCGAAGGACTGCACTTTAAGTGCAGTCCTTCGTGATAAACGAGTTAAACTGCTCATTTTAGGATTCAACTGTTCACTTCATTGCGTTTACCGTTCGTCGGCATGGCTTCCCAGTGACTGACTGACCTTATCAAATTGATGTCAAACTCAGCCTCTGCAAATTCAACAGTCTAAGCAGTCTTATACTACCGAGAAAAGCCTATCGTAGTGCTACGAAAACAGCCTCATCATTTCTATGCTGTGTAGTACACTACAATAACACTTACCACGGGAAGAAATAAATCAAAATTTAAACTCCTGGGCCGCTTGTGAAATAAGAAATCCTCTAGCTAACCCAATACACCATCTCAAGGCAAGTGCCAGGTAGAGTCAACACCGCCCCTGGCCGATTTACTGTCAATGCTAACTATGGACATCAATAAGCTGATACACAGAAGGAACTAAGTCCTGCAGAACTGTGCTTGTCTGCAGATGATAAGAACCCATACCAAGCCTGTAATGAAGTTTTGCAAAGCCTTGCCTCTGCAAAAGACGCGTGAAGGCCACAACCCATGGGGGTTATATACCCCCCCCCCATATTTACCCCTCCCCGAGGCGCCAGTCCGCCATAGTTGTCTATACTGCTACCATCATAGGGTATATTTATACCTCACGGCAGCCTCGACTATGACACATGGAAAGATAAGAAACGAGTGCTTCCGACCAAGTCGACATTAGCCTGGGTGAATGCAGAAATACCATAAAGGTCATGAAGCCTGCTGTAATACTGACGAGTTGACTCTCGGCGGAATGCGAAATCCGTAGCATTAAGATGCGTGGATGTATCTGAACAAACAGAACAATCTCAACTTCCATGACATTAACCAGTTACAAAAAGCGATCCCCTACCAGGCATTTTTTTAACTCACGTTAATGGTGTTTGTCATTGCTCGGAGTGGTGAAGTGCAGACACATTATCGCCAGGATGAACCCCATGTTGTGATAGAGACAGAAGGAAGCGCCACAGAGGCTTGTCTGTCTACATACGACGCCGTATAACCTCCCTCCCCCCAGATAGGGAAGTTCGCCTGAGCTTTCTATTGCAGCTAGTCACACTCAGGGTAAGTTTACTTCCCTGCAATAGTAGGTAATATCGTAGCGGTCTTTAAAAATCAGTTATTAACAAAAAGCGAACGTTTTGTTTTGCCAACATTAGTGGTATTGTGTGTCCTCCGAGTCATAGACGACGCAAATGCTTCAACACAAAAAGGTCGTTTTCTGTTATTGAATGAATTTAAGACCTCTGCGTCACGATCTCGACATTCAGCTCTGTGTGCTCCTAGCTTCAGCAGAATTCAAATCAAATCCTCAAGCACATGGACAAGAACACTGTGTACGTGGATGTGAGCAAAACGGTGTCAAATCCAGTATAATCTTTAAACAATTAGAGATCCCCCACCAGGCACATTTGAGATTGTGTTAATGGAGTTATACCCCCAAGCAGTCGAGTACAGATCCATTACCATTCAGGAGAACCCCCGGTCATGCTGGTTATGCCATTTGAAAGACGACAGGAACTATATGTTGTAGAGCATTGCCCTACCCATCCGTCTGCAGATGACACTGGATGACGTGGGAAGGGCGGCTGTTTCACTCTGCCGCACAACGGCAAATAACCAGAAAAAACGTCTTAAGAAGCATTATCGGTAATTGTAAACATACAGGGGGGCTAAAGACAATGTACTCAAATGTTGTACGCAGTAGGGTCAAGTATTGCTCAGTGGCGTGGAGTGGTCTTTCCAAACGGACCTTTCCGTTTTAGAAAATGTTCAGAGCCGTGCCACGAGATATATGCTTGGACGTGATTTATCTTATGTCGGACGATTGTCCAGTCTTGATCTCTTACCTTTGGTCTACCGCCGTGAAATTTTAGACCTGCTTTTTTTGCGTAATTGTCTTACTCGGAAATTCACGGTACCAGTTAATGAGTACACTCAGTTTACAACTCGTAGAGGCGATAGCTTAATTTTAAGACATCACCTTACACAGCATAATCGTGAGTAGTCAAAATATTAATGTCACTTACCTTATTTTAGAGTATTGCAAGGACAACAGATTTTATGAAAAGAGAAAGAAACGAAATTGTACAACAATTTTTTAAAGTAATTTATACATAAATGAGTATTCTTTGGTATAATAAATACAAATGCTTAAACATTTTTTGGGTATATGAGGCCACCATCTGAAAATGAAAGCAGCTGTCAATTAGGGTAGTATCTTTATGTTATAAATATATGCAGGGTAATGTGTAATATATAAGACAGGATTCCCAACCTTAACGAACAACCAAGTATAACGAACGAAGAACGAAAAGCAGTGAGGCTCTAATCTACTTAATCTTTAAGTTTTTCCAGCGGTGGGCGTAGGAGATAGAGGGGTTAGAATTTTTGTTAATGGCTTCAACACTGGACCACGAATGGGAGCTCGGTATAGGAACGTAAGCATCAATGCACACGCAAATCTTGAACGGTTGGATCTAAACACGTACATTAACGTATGAAATAGTCGAGGGTCTGTCGGATGAGACTAAAAGCCGTGGTCCCTTGTACCTGAGTGTCTATTCCAGGGCAAGTAAAAGATCCCACATAGGTGGACAGTAGCCTATAGTGGACTCCATACCTCCGGCAAAAATCCAATAGGGTTACAACGCCGGTAATGATGATAATGATAATGATGATAAACCCTATAAATGTATTACCAACATATAGAAACATTGTGCCTCCGGGTGAGATAAGCATGTTTTTATTTGTTTTTAAGTGGCATTGTGGTTGGAAATGACTTGTTAAATGACTTGTTTATGTATTTTGCCTTGATTTCCATAGAAACCAATTAAAAATTTCCTATAAAATATTCCTACAAAAGTATTGCCGTATTGCGTATTATGAATTAGCACAGGAATTGATGACACAACCCACCTTCATAGTTCGTATTTCGTTGACCGTAAGGGCTGCAAAACCTGCCTAAGTATTTTAGCGACGATTTGTTTTGCTCCTACAACAAGTAAGCTACAATATGATCTGTACCTGAGTGTCAATGCCAGGGCAAGTTATAGATTCCCTACAGTGGACGTCATACTCCCGACGATAACCCAATAGGGTTACGACACTGGTGATAAACTGATGATACTGATACAAAGAAATGAAGCCATATCCATTTCTCTCATATTATCGATTCTGTCCAATGCTGGTCTTCAGTCTTTCAGATTTTGGACAAGTATTGGCAAGCTAGATAGTGAGTGTACGATAAAGCTTTATTCAATTTGGCGGAAAGTATCGACGAACTACCAGAATCTTGAGCAAAGTGCAAGCTCTAGTGAACTCTTTCAACTGAACTGTTAACATCACGGAGGATAGAACTCGGGGGAGCATTGATATTCTTGTATGTACATACGAGAGCATATCTGTAAGACTCAAACAGCACCTCTGTTCCTCTCTCGTGACTATTATTCGTTTTCAGAGGCAGCCACGGCGCATGTGGAAACGTTCACTTTGAGATCAAGGCAACCTCACCGTGGCAGTGACCAATCATTCCGCAACCCACACTTTAGGAGGCGTTTATGGTACATGTACTTTGTTTTAATTAGTCGCAGTGTATGAACGACACGAACTAGGAAGATGTCGTGTTCGTCAGGTCAGTTTTGATATCCAAGGACAACAGGTGTCTTCGTTTACATACTAGACTTTCAGCTGTTGTGTGAATTGATACAAAATAATCGAGCTGCAATCTAATTCGAACACATTCAATCATGAAACCATTTCTATGGACACTCCGTCCGTGTTTAGTTTTATGTCAAATCAAGTGCTTGAATGGGGAGGCTCCGGGATATCTCAGATCCATGATTCAATTAAGAAGGTTTGATCGCCAAGGTCTTAGATCAGGACCTGCGATGTTCCTTGAGGTTCCTCGATTCAAGTGCCAGACTCTTGGTGGTCGTTCGTTTGCGGTGGCTGCTCCAAAACTGTGGAACCAGTTGCCGCAAAAGCTTCGTCACACTGATTCCCTCCAAACTTTCAAGTCAATCCTAAAGGCCTACCTTTTTGCAGAAACCTTTGGGAAAAAAGCGCTCCAGAATACCCACTCGCTGAGTAATTGGAGCGCTTTATAAATGCCACCATTGATTGATTGATTGATTGATTCGTATTGATTCATTTGGGAGCTGGCATTGTTTTTTCATGGTGAATTAGGTGATAATATTACCAATTAAACAATTTCCCACAAAATGGTTGCGTGGTCAGCGGATATACCAACTTTAATCACGAGAATATCCCTTATAAACTAATACTAGTTCAGCAACTGCCTCATGTGTGGTCAATTTTTCTCCTTTCAGTGCTGCTCCCTTTGATATGGTTGGGGAACTAAAGCAATTATTTCACTTCAGCTCAATTGACAGGATTTTCTTGCTACTACATATAATGTCAATATCTGCTTTAATAGGAACATTTTTTGCAGAAACATTCGTTTTATGTGAAGTAAGTACCTGAATTACTTGTCACAATAATTTCATGTTTATTTTATCCCCGAAATGATATCATGAATTCAATAATTAAGCATGGATTTGGCCCATGGCTAGCATTGACACTGTTTAAATCAAATCAGTATTTTGGACACCCTGTATAGATATCCATATGACATTTAGTCCAAATCGCAATAATTGACATCCCATAAATTGAGGCGCATCCCAGCGCGTAGGTCGCGCGTAATGCACGCGAAACATAGAGAGATAAACGTGTCGCTTGAGCGTCATTAGAGAGTTTTCGCTATCTCGACCGAGAACGGATCCGCCGAGAATTATTCCCGATCTCGTTCTCGTTCTCGGACCTTGCAAAATGGGTTTCGCATTCGCGGACCGGGAACGTGACGTGATTGCTGACGTCAAAATCGGCGCGCAACTCGGCGCGCAACTCGACCGAGCGTTGCGCCAATCTCCTAGCCCCGCCTTTGGTAATGGTTGCTTAGTGATACTTGCACCGTAGTACATTCGATCTATTCCAGAAAATGAAGATCATCCTCTCATTGGGACATAGACGTCGCTATTCAATTCTTTAGAAATAAGTATTGACAACCTAGTGTGACGCGACATTGCCTTTAGAGTCTTTAGGTTTTGTTGATATGCATGTTTGACATAACCAGACAGATTTAAAGGAATCTACAAAACAGAGAATCTTTAAGAACCCTACGGAATAGACTCCAAACGTCATTAATGAGAGAAAATGACAATGTGATTACTCCACACCGGTCATACTTGGTATTCTTTTCACTACTTCGTCATCTTTTCCAGTCAAGGTATTGGATTTAGTCTTTATGTTCAAAGTCGCAACCCTACACCAAACTTTCGGTCAGGTTAGTAAGATCACGGTCACTGTGAACAATCTATTTTAGAATAGAAGAACAAGATCAAATTAAAAGTAGTAGTGGAATAAGACATGGCGGCTTCTCCCTCGATTTCAATTTGCTGCTGTACGTTGTCTGTGAAAGTAGTTGATGCATTCTCGCCTTCCCTGCAGTAATGACGCACATCCCGACATGAAAATTAACTCAATTTGTATCTATTTGACTTCAGGGAAAAACAAGAGTCAAGTTTTTGCTAACGAAGTCGAGAATCTGATTTTTTTTTCTTATTATACTGGAAAAAAATAGCAGTGCAGTTCCAACTGGAGGCAATAGAGCGGTTTCGCAAATTTCGCACATTACGAATTAGGAATTGTGATTCATAAATGGAAGTGACAACACGTTTATTGTTGTTTTATCCGATTTACGCCTGTAACTGATACAAGGGCACATTCAAAAGCAAAATCATTTGCCAATCTACTGAATGCCCTCAAGATGGACTGAATTTCGAATGCATGGCGACGAACTGGCCGAGTTTACTACATTCAGTCACACTGTCGGCGGGTCTGTTTTTTTTCACAAGCGCAGAACTGCTTTGTTATGTATGTATGCATGCATGCTCATCTTGGGAATACAACACTGGACAGATCTGACTGCAAATGGATGGGTTTCTTTTTGAAATTGAAAGTTCGAAACCTATCTGAGATTTGCGAAACCTCACTAATGATAATAGTTCGTGCATTGACCTACATACACCTGAAAAGTAGGTCAATAGGTTGAGATGCCAAACACGGGGCCAATATCAACTTTAACCTCTATATCCATGGAAATCAGGTCAAAGTCAAACTTTTTCGAGCAAAATTTCGTGCTTGCTAATCGTGAATGACTATCCTGGGCTTCATGGTATATTCTGTCTTTAAACGTCGCAGGGGTATATATCTCTTGATGAGATGCAAAAACCAAGGTGATCAAGATGGTGGTGAATAACACGCATTTGAACACAGCTAAAACATCGCTGCTCATCACAAACATCAAGGCTTAACGTTTGGCCCAGTCAATGATATTTAGGCATATTTCGACCTTCATTACTCGATCATTTTTCATTGTTATGCACGCGTGCTTTATTCTGCACACGTTCTTCAAATTGATCGTTAAACTACCGAGCTCCAATGCCATTTTAATCATAATCATGTTAAAGGATCACAATCAAGTGTTTAAAACTTCTTGTGGGCAAAATCATGATTTCGACGAACGTTAATATCACAATGATTTATCATTATCGAACTATCGCCGGGATGCAATGTCTCCCAAGGCTTTGCGACCACTTTAGGAAATGGTGCGGATTTCAACACGCTCGGAAACATGCGTGAGGAGAAGTCGTGTTGTAGGCCCTGTTTGCAAGAGAATGATTAAGGCCTGGTACGTGGTTTAACTACAAAACCACTTCATAAGCTATCACTGCATTTGAATCTGCCCCGCAGCGGGGAAGTGCAGCGGCAAATCTACCGCAAACCGCTGCAGTAGAATCGGACCTTTACGCCATTTTTTCATCGACATGTCCTAAAGGTTTTTCAAGTATTGAAGTCACCAATCGACATAATTTGTCAAACCCGAGTGTGTTCTAAATTGAGAAGTTCGACTGTGTCGACAAGATTTCACTGCAACACTTGAGGCCCAAACTGTCGTGGTTTACCGCGTTTCACAGGCTTTTTGTGGTCAGTAACAAAAATTGCGCAACCCAGTAACCATATCAAAGTTAATCTGGACACTGCGTGGTTTCCCGCGCTGGCAGGCGGTTCATTCTGTAGTGTTGCCATACTTTTATACAATCAGAGTCCTTTAAATAAAGAGTCAGGTCACGGCAAGTTTCCTTTGATCCCACAGCTCTCTCGGGCAATTAACTGGACACCATGATAAGGCCCATTCTAATTCATCTACAAACTGACCTGAGGAGAAAAACAATTAATAGAACAATAACAAATTCAACGAAAAAATTTTCTCTGCACATGCGGTATGATTTATCAGATAACACAGCATTTGTTGACTTACTATTGAGTTGAACGATCTAACAATTTTGAAGTCTCAATCGGGTTGAATGCGTGTAATTTAATACATATTCGAGATACTATTTATAGTTTCAACATAGAGCTGGCTATTGATCCCGAGTTATTTCAAGGGTCTCCAGCTTCATTTCGTGGTAACCTCGGTGAAATTCTGACAACAAATCTTCGGTCAGAAAGAAAATGCATTTCCAAACCACATTTCCTTGTTAGAACGATTTTTAAAAGCAACTTACAAGGCAAGCTGCAGACTAGGCTTAGAACACAAGACCGATATATCGGGCAATATTTAGGAATTCCCTAAATCAGAATCAGATCAGGGCGATTTTCAAAACTAGCTTCGAGGTAGCAGGAGTAGTTACAGTTCCAGAGTACTCTATGACACACAGAGCCTGGACAACCAGCTTTCCAGTATTACAGTCTCATATACTGACTGCTCAACAAATTGGCAAGAGCTCCGCTTGTCACCACAAGTCGTAATACTTTGATGAATGAGTAGACCATTCGCATCGGATGACCAAAAATCGAAGGTTTCCATGATTTGTGTCGACAAAGCGATAGCTGAACAAGCAAATAATTCATCAATCTTTTAAGACGAAAGTTGAATAAGCTTATCATTTCATCAGTCTTCTGAGACTTGAATAAACGAGCAAGATTGCGGCCACTTGTTTTTCAGCGGTAAGTACCAACATTGTATGCGGCCTCATCGGCTCACTAAAAAAACAATGTAGCCGCACTCTCTTTTTGTAAAGTGTACATAATCTTGTACAATAAAAGAATGTACAGGAAGTTCACATTCAAATTGTTTTCCTCTTAATATTTCCAAGCCCAATTCTAGGCCCACAAAGGAAATAATGAGAAGGTTTGGGTGCGCCTATCCAATAAATGAGGGCATTATAAGAATTGAGTAAAGTTATTCAGAACCATTCTCCTTTGTGGGCCTAGAATTGGACTTAGAGATATTTGGAGGAAAACCATCCGACTGTGAACTACCTGTATATAAAAAGGGAAGGTGGCTTTGTGGAGTTGATGCTGCGTTCACGTATGATGAGGACCATGAATAGAAACACATTATCCAGATAATTCAGTGCCTTATAATACTGGAAAAAGCATATACATCATGTATTAAAGGCCAGACGCTGCTGAAGTCACATGAAAAAAGCTAACGAGTTCCAAGGCCCATTCTAAGTTACGGACGAAAGCTAGTTTATAAGCTCAGCTGATTGAATCTAGATGTCACGTTAAAGTCTAGACATGAGACTGAAATTAGTGCCAATCGTTGCAGGCAAAGGACACTAACATTAATACTTCCCAGCATGCACCACTAATTCGCCCAATCCGATTCGATCTCTTTTATTTTGTGGCACGTCAGATACTTTCGAACCAAACGCAAATTGAATTGTAATATCTCATGATTCCATTTACGATTGCACGAAATCGATTCGGAGAATCTTGAAATGATATACTTGTATACCGATATATTCCTGGTGCAAACGTGAACAGTTTCGATCCACTGTGAGATAGGAGAGACCCTTATTGGCGATTTAGTGCAACTTCGTTTCGCCCAGCTGGCTGCAGCGTGTATATTCCCTTTAATGTGAATCAGGTTGAATCATTTGTATGCCCTAGGACCAGGGCCCTAGGCCTGGTGCGCTGAAATGTATGTAGGAGGTACCGCGCCGGGAGACTTCACAAAATGATGAATTACCAAGGCGGCGTTGAACAGTGTGTAATGCAGAAGTGATATGATTGGCCAGCCAATTAGTTCTAGTGTTGTAATACGGCTTGTCATTGGTCAATTTTAAGTTTCAAATTTCGAATTTCGAAGTGGAGCTTTGAATTTCGAATTTCGAATCTCGAAATGAGCATTCTGGGGCTTCGTAGGTTACAGGTATATACCAGCAACGGTAACGCCATAAAACGCGCATAATAAAAATTCATTTCGCTGCAAAACGTACGTTCATGCCTTATTAGCATCTGTGGAAGGTGGATCGTTTTTACGCCGGCAGTAGTGCAACGCTGTATAAACTAATTGAGCACGACATCACCAATGACTAGTGGATTAATTGGTTAGTTAGGTCTGGTTTTTGCTTGGTTGCTGGGTAATTGGAGAAGTGGTAAAAAGAGACACACTTTTAGATAATTATTATATTAACCTCCGTGTGCAATGCTCTTGTCATCCAAAAGCAAAACACAGTGCCCCCGACGAGGCTTGTTATCGAGGTTGGTTGGTCTTCAGATCTATCGGTACACCTGCGCGTAATGTTAAACCAGATCACAATAGCAAGAACGTAAAATAAATGGCGATTTCGATGATAATTATGGAATCATCTTTATTCACGAAAACAACAAGTTGATTGGTTTTTATGCACTGATAGGTGCTTTAAATGGCAATTTTGATTATCCGCAATCACCAATGCACCTCATGGTGAAGTATATTTGCGAGTGGAAATCAGCTAGTCATAAGGTGCTGAGCAACGACAGACAATCCAAGGTACGATTCGAACATCATATGTACAAGGTGGTACAATGATGGTACCGGTACAAATATTCCCTATGTTTCCACTGGTGTGTACTACCGGCTCTTTTCTACACTGTTTGAGTTAGTATTGTAGTATTAGGGTTATAACCATACCACTTTACCTTACCTGCGAATAGGAGAAATTGCCAATGAGCAACATAAAAACCTACCAGAAACCAAATGCGAACCTGAGCTTTGAAACTCATCCTCTTTGACATGCAACAGTCGCGGAGTTCCACTACAACAACATGACCTGCAGATCAGTCGCATTGGATATGTCGGCTTAACGATAATTAGCAGAACCATGAAACAAACACTGCAACTATTGTTAACGTTTCTAACGCAAATACCGCAGATCACGTAAAGCAAGCGGTACGAGGTTAGATGACCTGTTTTGTCATACTATGTTTCAGGCAGTACTCTCCAGAGATACTTGCAGCAAATACGCGGCATAGTAAAAATCTTCATTTATCGACTGATACACACTGTCCCCGTGTGTCGGTTATAATGGGATGGATTAGAACAGTTGGCACGACTGTTTGTAGACGCGCATGCAGATGAAATTCAGTTTTGCCCTCTCAACGGAGTCACTTCAAACTCTATCTGCATGAATCATTCTTTCTCTGCATTTTGGTGTTCTACCGTTCTGCTAAATATCATGAACCAGGTCCGATGAAGATATCGGGTTTATGAGGCAAGCTAACTCATGTTCAAGTTTGCTATGACGGGATAACGATGAAAATCATTTGAAAATCGAAAGAAAAGGAATGTTGGGGTTAACGTCAAACAACAATAACATGGCGATATTTTATAAATATAAATAAATACACCGAGCAGAGACGATCGAAAAACCAACTTTAATTTCATGCATGGCCTAGAGCCTAGGGCAGGCAAACAAAGTACCTACATCTCATTGCATGTACACCGTGTACTAGACTTTTCTGTAAAGACTAATGCATGAATGTATGGATGTATCATGTACATCATACAGTAGTAACAGAGCATGCACTGCACACAACCTGTCAAATTCGCGGGAACATCCATATCCGTATTTGGTATTGAAATGCAAAGTGTGGGCCACGCGCTTTTAATTACATCACGTGACCTGCAATCGCGGATTGGATAGAACATTGATCCGGATGGCGCCTCTTTTGAAGTATGAAATATCCTCTGAGGGGATATACCTATCTCACAGCATCGTTCAACAGTCAACCATTACCGTTGCCGGGACGTCGTCTCCTAAAGTGAAGATGCTTTTCTGTAAAATTTGAAGAAACTACCGGGAGAAAGTAGATAATTTAATATGTTCAAGAGCTATTTGTGAGAAGAAAACGGAAACCATATATCAAGCTGTACACTCATAAAATTACCTCCTATGGTTTAAAATTGACCGAAGAATGTTACAAATATCTTTTGAAGGGAGATGTGTACGCGATAGAGTGTTTTTGAATAAAGTTTTTTTACACTTACACTATCCCGTGTTGTTCGCCATACCGAACTGAAGGGAAAGCAGAAAGCAATACAAATGACAAGTTCCATTCTCAGAGCAGATCGAAATTGGTCTCTCTGCCAACACATATATCCGTTTATACCATGTGGTCACAGGCGCGTGAAGATACATGATTCGAGACAACATTCAAGCAGCCAATTAGCGATCGATCGACTCTGGCAAAACCTACATCATAGAGACATAAATTGGAGGAGATCGATCGACCATGATATCTGTATCTTCACGCACCTGTGCGGATTTACCAATATCCGAAAATGGCGGCTTGTGTTTTTGGCAGTAGCAGAATTCTAATTCCGAGACTGCACAGGAGTCTTAACAAGTTCAAGAACTTTCTGTTTGTCATTGTAGTAAAGATCATAAGGACAAATAGAAATACGACAACAAAAATTAGTTATGCATGAGCGATATCGCGTATGAATGAATTTATTTTGTCTTTGATCAAGCACCGTGGATACGTGTTTAACGTACGGGGGGAAAGACGTATTGGATCACGATAGTTTTGTGTTCAAATACGGTAATAAGTATTAAATGCAGCAACGTACACATTATTCGACAGTTCCGACAGACTGAAGTACTGCTTCATGCTAGAAGTGGCTTCTTGAAAGGAAATGCACAGCACTCATTCTCTTGAGAGCATGCACGAATGTTATCTTCCGTTCTGAGTTTTAGAAAAAAAAATACCACGAAGAAAGCTCTTGAAACGACCGGTCTTAGAGCCTGAGAGCATATCTTTGCAGAAACACCTGATGTATGCCGAGCTCATCCTCACTTTACTATTTTCATCAATTTCGGGATTGGTGACAACACTTCCAACAACCGAGGTCGAATTCTTAGCTTGATGAGTTCATCTTGTAAAGATTGTGTATGAATACATGTACATGTACATGTACATGTACATGCATAAACATTTAAAATATCTTAACTTATATTATAGGAATCCTATCGGGATTTTCGACCTGGAAAGTGCTTACATATGCAAAGATTGAGTAACACGACTCATACTCGTAGCTGGACGGTAGAACCCCAATATATCACCAACTCTCGATCAATGGATACCCCCCCCCCCTCCCTCCCCCTACACACATGCCTCCCGACCCCACTTTTATACCTCACGGGAAACCAGCTAAGCACTAGGGAGTTTTCGCAAAGCCCCCGAAACGCCCACACGTGATTGTTCAACTTCCTGATCACAATTCCAGTTAATGTGACATGCGTTCGCGTTGGCGTTTCGGGGACTTGGCGAAAAACCCCCTGCTTCACACTCAACGCGCGAAAGAACAAAATAAGTTGTTCTCTTGACGGCACTCGCTGGAAGATCTGTATGGTGTAGCCCTTCCGCCCAATACCGTCTTCATATCCCTCACAGACTAATCTAAGTACGTTCCTGAGACTTGTAAACTACAGACAACAGATACACTAATTATCGCCCAGAGCAGCTAATTATTAGAGGCAGTATCTTTGTGACCTAAACATGCAGATATATCTCCGTGGTGGACACAGTGAGCTTTAAGCAAGAACCCACCTTCAGGAACACCGCTCGCCAATTCTTTCCACACAAGAGAAGTCAATCAACCACCTTTACCCGACCTCTTATACATGTAGTTAATACAATCATGGAAACAGCTTGTAACTATGGATAACTCTTACTGTGTCAGAGATTACAAGGCATCGGTCGTGTCACTGTAATTACATCGCCACTTTGACATGGACTGTGATCATGGCGGGAACGGCATTTGCAGTAGCTAATTTGAGAGACATTGAAGTGATACATTTAGGAAAATTGCACTTTCTGCATGGCCTATGTATGTGGAAAGTTTTTGCATCATTTGTTACAGTTAGTGAATACCCTGACTGAAACTGTGAGACAGTCTTTGATCGGGGATAGACGGCATCAGACTCGCGATGGATTAAAATCATGATGAACTAGCATGTATAGTGTGTTGTGGTTGAGATTACAGGGCACTGGACATGTCAATGTAATTGCAGTGCCACTGTAACATGGCCTGTACTGAGACACGGATTGTATGCATTTGATCATTCAGCAGGTTTAGACAGCAAAGGAAACTGCTTGCGGCTATGAATAATTCTTATTGTGGCAGCGATTAAACTGACAATGCATCGGCCATGATTGTCGTTATCGTTTTCGTTTATCGTTCGAGTTCTTAACCGACCTAATAACTCCCAAAAAACGGCAACTATGGTAATAGAGAGGTTCAAGTGATGATCTGAGAACGAAAACAAACTGTTGTCAGAAATGCAATGTGGAACGTCCAGTAAGCGGAGAAAATAACAGTAGAAAACAATCAATTGTACTTGGTGACGTCAAGCGGAGAACAAATTGCCTCGTTCTCATTCTCGGTCTCGGAATTAACTCTGAACATATCAATAACTGTCAGGTCGAGATTCGTCTGAGATTACTGCCGACGAAAAAGAATTCTGCAGCTTGCATCTTTGTTCGTTTGGTGCGGGCAGGCAGTCAGTTTCGCAAACAGCAATTATCCTGTGACAATCAGGAAACTGGCTGCCAGGCTGTTATCTAAGTCTCCTACATCCTGCCTTCCAGGGCTTACCGCCTCACGTTTGTCAACATAAAGTAGAAGGCGTTTTAGCGTTATTAACGTCTTGGACCAGGCACTTGGGACCAACAGACTTAAAGAAACAAAGATAAAGCAGTGCCGATAGTCTAGAGTTAGCCTGCGAATTTCGGGTTATAAGCCTAGTGCCCTTCGCCACCATGTCACAGATCTTCCTGATAGTAGTGGTCCAGACTGCAGTTAATTAAAGGGGAGGCGAGTGTATTGGGAAACCAAAATAACGGGTGATTAATTCATTAACTGGTCGTTTGCTAGAAGATGATTGTTTTCTGATGAGCGGTGGTGCTGAAACGATAAGTTGGACTGTGGACAGTCGCGGACAAAAACTATTATTATTAGAGGTGAATGCATGCATACACCCCTAACGGCCAAGTTAGAAAACACTAACGCCCGTCCGCCATGTTTTGAACGACCGGTCAGCCATGTTTCAAACGCCCTCAGATATGATAGACTACCGGCTGGCCGCAGTGGTGCTACCGTATTCACCAACAGAGGACTGGATGTGGTGCGTAGATATGAGCATCATATTACAATAGGTGACCATTGCGACCTCGCGCGATCATTGTTTGAAATCGAATGCCACCTATTCAGATAGTTCCTCAATACACGCATGGTTTTAATACTAGCAAAGCGGGAAATTGTTTTGCAACTTTAAAACTCGACACTTTGCACTTAAAGACGGAGACGATCCTGGGTGATCAATACCTGATCACCTGCTGTCATATATAAGAGTATGAATAAGTCAATCACTGGAACTCATCATGATCAAGCCTGGCCATTAATCAATTGTTTAGTGCAAAAAGCGGACATTGACATGTGCAATACATGAGCGACCCGGTAGTTTGTATTCCACAAGCGACGGTGATGATCCTCCTTTGAAGCCTCGTTGACATCAATGCTTCCTTTGCAGTGATTTTGGAGTCTGAATGGGTTGATCACTTGATCTCCTAAGTCTGGCCATACATCATAGTGTCATGGCTTAGCTATCAGTTCGTTAATTATGCCAGTTTGATAGCTGACAAGGACGAAAGGATACAACGATAAACGTGGGAGTCCATGACTAAAGTGCTGTCAGGGACGATGAAGTGGTGGCTGGGGCTGGTCAGGACACACTATTTACTCGGAACCATCGCCACTTCCCCTTGTTGTAAATAAACATTTTTTTTAGTTTTTATTTCACGTACAAGCTTGGCAGAATGGTGTCTTTTGTGCAATTTGTTCCATTTTCAGTTTTAAAGTGGCCTTGAAAATTTGCCCTTTTATGATATTGGCAAAGTGAATTCATAAGATACATAATCAGATGATGAACGTGACACCCTGTGATGATTATAGGATCACGCAGCTATTTTTCGAGTTTTAAGATTGCCAAACAATTTCCCGCTTTGCTAGTGGTGTATTGAGGAAACTGTATGATGAGGTGGCATTCGATTTCTAACAATGGTCGCGCGAGGTATAGCAAGATACATGTATATGAATTGATGCTCGTATCTGTGCTCCACACCCAGTGCTTTGTTGGTGAATACGGTAGCGCCACTGCGGCCTGCTGGTAGTCTATCATATCTGAGGGCGTTTAACATGGCTGACCGGTCGTTCAAAACATGGCGGACGGGCGTAAGTGTTTTCTAACTTGGTTTTTATGCATGCATGTCAGCTTTAACCATTGTTAACCACAAAAATAGCTCTATTTACCGCGCTCAAAGACATAGTGTTGAAGGCCGCTACCTAGAGGGCTTTGCTATCACATCACTCTCAACTTATTAATTCTCAAACAAAAACACTATCCAATCTGCTGATAGATGTATGTAATAGAAACCCTTAGTTTGTATACTCGACTTTTTCTCAGGAGAGTTAAGTACATCAACTGTGCATAGTATACAAGATAACGAATAACTAATCGTTATGACTACATTAAATTATCTTAACGAAAGGTATTTTGATATTAACCCGCTGTCTCTCAAGATACTCACTGGCAAGAAGGTCGCTTAGGAACACACTCTCCTTGACATGACTGCACGGTCTTTTACATAGTTTAGATATAGCCTCATTTCAAAACAGCACGAGATCTCCATCGTCACAATACCTCGCTCAAAAGAACTGGTATGAAGGCAACTACTCGACGCTGATGCTCTCAAGGAAGCGTGCCGTTGCCATTGATCACTCTCAAGGCAAACTTTCCCCAAGGTGATTGAGCTGGTTTGTTTTATTTCTGTTTCCCCATTACATGTATATTTCATGTAGGAGAATATTAGCAGTAAAACTCTGTGCACACAACCAAAAAATGCTGACATGTGAATCATCACAATCTATAAATAGGCCGTTTGTTTTGGTGCATCCTCTTTCGGAAAAGTCGCTCTTGAACACCATCTAACAAGACATCTTTGGAGATCAGTTTTTGGTACAGCATCTCTAACAGCGTACTTCGAAATACCCCGCACAACAGAACGCACCCACGGTATCTCGCTCAAAAGTAACTTTACCTCACTCTACTCGCTGGGACTCTAGGACCTCACTCAAAGCAACTCCCTCAAAGAACCTCGTTCGAAAAACTGCCACACGCTACTACCTCGCTCGACCTGGACCTTGCTCGTGAGGACTCCATCATAGAATCTCACTCAAAAGTACTCCCACACAGGACCTTGTGCAAAAGAACTCCCAAAAAGAACCTCGCTCGAAAGAACACATTCCTAACACTGGACTTCACTCAAAAGCACTCCCTCAAAGTACCTTGTTCAAAAGCACTCCCACTCCCTCACTCTCTCGCTCACATGAACTCCCTCACAAGACCTCCGATCACTCCAAGAAAATCCCTTACATAACCTCATTGTCAGGACCTCCCTCAAAAGATTTGGAGCTCAGGCCGAAACTTAACATTGATCTTGTAAAGGGAACGTACTCTTCCTATCATATCACCCTCAACTCATCAGTTCCCGAGCTAATAGGCGAGCTAATCTTCCTCGAGATAAGAGATTGGTTTTCTCGCATAAAGACCAGACACTTATTGACTGAAGGGGGAATATAAGGACATAAGCAAATCAAAGGAAATAATGATATCTATCAGCACAATACATTTTATGGAAATGAAATACGGGTTTTTTACATTGGCTGTAAGATTCAGGCATGATATATTTGACACAATAACAAAGAGCCGATGAAGAACATGATGATGGGCTGTCAAAGGAGTAGCCGTGTCAATATGTTTGGACAGTCCTCACATTGCAATATATCGCAGTCGCGGGAGGTTTATTGCCGATGTTGGTTGGTCAACAGGACTGCGATATTGCTCAAGTCACTCATGTACATCTGCGCGATCCGTTGAACCTAATAGCGATACCTTAACGGTATATCAAAGAGTTCTTATAAAGAGCGTTTAAGCGATAGCCAAGAATCTCAATCCATAAAAGCGATTCATGCAGCGATTGTGTACTTAAATGGTCGTTGTGATACTTGCAATATTCAAGTATCACACGGTGCCGCTGAGCGAAGTATGTATGAAATTGGTCCGAGTAGTGCGCTTACTTTGAGCGCCGACTGGAAACTTATGGACATGTCAGCGATATCCTAACAGTCAATTATCAATTGATTGATGAAATGTGTTTTGACTGCTCCAGCCGAGTGGTGTTATGAGAAAGAACTAATACCAAAGTGAGGTATGAATTTCTATTTCAAAAGACTTTAGCCATACTCCACCGACACATTTCATACAGTGGTGATGTCAACAGTTTTATAACATCGACCGCACTTATATCATATTGAACATGCTTAAGTTTACGATAAGCGCCCCGCGGAATCAAAATCCTGAAAGACGGGCATTGCCTGGCGAACCCAGGTTCGAAGCACTTCATATTCCTGAATTTCGAGTCCTTCGATAGCGCATCTCAAACGAAAAGGCCAGGGGCAATCGTGCTCACCGTATATACAGTTGGTGTATGCTGGTTAGGAAACGTGCTATAGTATAACCAAATGGAAATTTCATGCCATTAACCTCAGTGGCCTTGAAAAGTAGGTCAAATAAAACCCCCGGAAGTTATGTGATGTATCCTTGTACCTATCATATAAATATCATCGAAAAGAAGTCAATACTTGTAATAAGCGAGATATTACACTTTGTTTACCTTTTCGTCTTGACCTCCTGGTGACTAAGTCGATAATCAGATCGGACCAAAATTCGGCGTCAGAGGTTATCTGACCTAGAGAGTCAGGCATACACAATTTCCAGCTCATAGTTTTAGATGTCCAGAAACCTGTCATAGTTACACTCAAACGGCCAATTTACGCCATTTGACCTCTGTGACCTTGAAAAGTAGGTGGTGCTGCATCCTACGACGACAATTTTCTCGAAAACAAGTCACTTATAAGAGAAATATCGCACTTTTCAAATTTTTATCTTTTGGCCCCCTGGAGGCCAAGTCGAGAACCAGACCAGACCGAAATTCAGTGTCAGATGTCACCTGACCTGGTGAGTCCTGTGTACAAAGTTTTAAGTAGAGTGACTCAACCACTCTCTTGATTACATAACAGAGAGTGGCCCGGAACTGGCCAATTGTAGTTTTACACTGGCCACCTGGCGGGAGCTTATACGTAGGGACAACGTATATTACAGAGATTGGTCGTCGCTTTTCAAACATAGAATATTTTATTGAACTAAATTTGCTAGTCCATACTAACAATCCAATTTGTGTAATTTATGACTGAAACAGACAACTCATATGAAAAAATCGCGTCGTTGAAAACCTAAAACTTATTCCTAGCCGAAGATCCTGACATTCCAAAATTCGGGTCAAGGATCGTTTAGAATTAGGCCCCCGGTATTGGCCGCCTCAGCGCCACCACGCGGGGCATAATGGTATTAGGCTAAGTTTTAAGTTCATAGCTCTAGTAGCGGTTATGAAAACGTGCCACTGTTTTCGAAAATGGTTACAGACGACGAAGACGGACGGCGGACACTGCCGGATTGTATAGACTTCCCTACGGTGATCCAAAAAGGTACTACCTTCCTTCAAAGGACTGATGAAGTTCTAATTAAACGTGTACATTCGGGGCGAACGATCTTAAGGAGTTTCACAATTAGGCTCTGTGCGATTGGCTGCAATGAGTGAAACACTTCTGCTGTACATGCTTGCTCTACGACATTTAATTTGTTTCATCACTCCTCCTTAGCATAGATAGGAAATCAGTACGCCAAGTAGCTCTAAATAAGAATGTACGGATCAGTTATATACTTCCTAATTTTGGTATGCCATAGGAGAGCCATTTCTGCGAGGAAGACATTGAGGAACTCGGAAGTCAGGAAAACAAGATGACTCGTAACCTGGATTAAGACTCTCATTAATACAACAACCCACGAAATACTGTTATCAATTGTTAAAACTGCAGCAGATCTTAAGGGTTTGTATGTGGATAGAAAGGATTTGGCATTTATTTTCAGTTTCATATTCCTTCCGAAACACCCGGTAAATATTTTAAGAATTACCGGGTCTAAAATACTATGAACTGAAATACAATGAACATAGCTCTCAACCGGAAGTTTTGCGTTGAACACCCACACTGAAAAAGTACCTACTACCCTTAAAAATTCAATTCATTTTATCTCAAGGGCAGTCATCATCTCAAGGGAGGGCATCATATACACCATTTTCTCTCAATGTTCTGACCAATAAACATGGAATTCTACTTAAAAGGGACAGATGTTCAGTTCGAGTATTGCCTATTGGTTGAGGGATGTGGCTGAAAGCTTAAGGCCTTATATTAAATGTAAAAAATTAATTCAGCAATAGCTACATTTTACATTTCCAAACAGGAAATGAGTAACTACCATACGCATGCAGTATGGCAAAACCATGTCAGAGGTCTCATGTCACATACACGGGGACTACCCTGCGTACAATCTGGGTATGGGTCGGAATGATGACCAATAGCTGCTTACGAGTGGCGCAAGAGTAAGCATTGCATTGAAAAACCGCCTTAGCATCAAGCGGGACGGGGGCCGCCACATCTTTCGAAGAGTTAAGGACAATATCCTGGAAGCAGGTGTGCTACTTTCATGAAGTCACTGACATTCCTTGTTACAGTCGCGGAAGAAGCTTCCAGTTGGAAGTGAAGGCTTTGGGTAGGTTTCTCTCACTCAAAACTCCTTTTGCAGTGAAACAGCTCTTTATACTGGAAATACACACAGGGCCCCGTTACGAAAAGAAGGACAAATCTTTAAAGACATGATCGAACGGATTTAGACATCAAACGACACTTACCTATTTCAATATTTGGTGACGTCAGCAGAACATGAAAAGAGAAATAGAAGCAGAACCATGAATATATCATCGAAGAAATACTACTAGTATGCTGCAAATAATTATAATTGTAAACTGTAACATTTTCACGAACACACGATTTGTTTTTGCTCATTTCGCAAATAACCTCGATGCGGGGAAAAAATATAGGAAAAACTTGAAACGTCCGTATTCTGTGAAAAGAAATCATAATTTTCCTTAATTGCAGAAATGAAGAAGGGCGATTTTTTATATGTTTACATTAAACCAATTTCAAAGAAAGAGTAAAAAAAAAATAAATTCACTGGCAACAAAAATGTCTTCAATATATTGTACTTGACTTTGAAGGTACTTACTGTCCAGGTAACAATAGCGTCACCCAGGCAAACTGAGCATTTTCGATACCAACTTCGCCTCCATTAAAACATGTCATGATGACCCATTCGAAAGGACGGGAAATTGATAAAGCTGCCCTTCGTTTGAAAATCGAGCGGCGTTTCAATTTGCTTAAAACAAAATTTGATGGTATAGGATTACACTAGTGTCAAAATGACTTTGCGAAATAAAATTTATGTACGTTTAGAGGTTCACTTGCCATTTTCAAATAGTATCATAATTGTTTTCCAATGGGACTATCTCAAGGTTTGGGTCACACACAGCGAGCAAATTTGACAAGCGGCGATCCTCGGAACTAATGCTTTCTGCACACCATTTACACGCAGATTAATTACCTTCGTCGCGCAGCTTGATACTCTTTTCAGAAATTGCGACATACATGGTCAGTCAATCAGTGATAAGTCAACTGAACTGGTTTGCAATTGACCACAGGTGACCACAGAATATCCGAATAGCTATATGCTACGAAAGCCAAGAAGGCTCATTTCGAGATTCAAAATTCGAAATTCAAAACTCGACTTCAAAATTCAAAACTTGACTACGAGAAATTCAAAACTTGATTTCGATATTCAAAACTCGACTTCAAAATTCAGAACTCGACTTCAAGATTCAAAATTTGAAATGGTTTTGATGGTCTTCTTGTGTGTAATTTTGTTATTATTGCATGTTACTATGTACACTATGTACATTTCCACAGGCAGCTGCAGTGATGCATGTACATTGTGACGGCTGACAGACTTGACGATAGTCATAACAGGTGTGTCGAACAGCGGTTTAAGCGAATCTCGCTCAAGCAATCGCATGTTTCAGAATGGAACATCATTGCAGTCCCTAATGTCCTCATGTTCATCAGACTGAGTCTAGCTTACTGATCTGCAAGGTCTTATCAACAGGTTCATTTTCACCGCCCGAGAAAATGTAAAAAGTAGGCTGAAACGTCGGTCGTACAAACTATCCTCTAAGTGTTCTTCAAGTTCAACTTGAAATTACCCCGTTAGCAAAGTAAGGCATTATGGAGAAGGCCTACTGGATGGAACTCTTCTATAATGTTGACATGTTTGATTGCAATTCAAAAATCCCGACGTGCCTTGTCGTATTTCGTTTGCTTCAGAAAAGTGGACTATAGTTGTCGATGTAGGAAATGTTGGCCTCTTATCCTGTTCCATCACATTTCAACATGTCTCAACATTTTTCGGCACAAAGCTTTCATACCAATCGATGTTGTAAGATGTAGGAGTACAACGAAATTGCTTAAGCCCGTAGCACACCAGCCGCCAACTTCGGCGTTCACTGGCGTTTTTTGCCGCAAGAGTCCTGAACGCCTGAAAAATCCCTAGTCTGCTACGAACGGCGTCGGCAAACGCGACTTGCCGCCACTTGCCGCAACAAAGGGCCAAATATCTAACATGTTTGATTTTGAAGTGTGTCGCCCCGTGTGAACCCAAGAAGAAGCCAAGTGTGCTACGGATTGCCGCCTGACTAGGCGTCGGCGGCGAGGCTATGGCCAATCAGCTTGCGTCTTGATGTCACATGATTTCAAAATGGCAGCCTAAATTGCGGAAAAGACGCTACTGGACGCCTGTTCTGGGCAGGTGTACTCTGACCGGGATCCACTGGCCGCCAACTTTGGCGTCGAGAGGCGTGGGCCGAACGCTTCTTGTCGCAAAAGTTGGCGGCTAGTGTGCTGCGGGCTTTACACAGTTCACACTTTTATCTTCTTTCGATGGATTCCAACATTTCTCTACCTTTCTCGACGTCCACCCATTCATTTGATTTGATACCAACTGATGTAGTGATATGTAGGAAAGTAGCGAATTGCTTTAGAAAGTTAATCAGTTGTTTCCTTTCAACATATTCCAACATTTATCTACGCATTTCGACGTTATTCTGGAGTTCTTCGCTAAAACTTTTGGAAAATGTGTGAAAATCGTTCAACAGAGGAGGGATAAATATTCCCGACATTTTCCAACATTTTGCGATGAAGGAAAATGTCTTAATTCAGGAAGTTGACTGAACTTCGTCTTATTCGTCATGTCTAAACACGTGTACATCGGATTCAAATCACGTTTTTACTAGAGTCCAATACTTTTGTTGACCATGCTGTTTCAACAACAAACACACAAATAACAACAAACTACATTGTACTAGTGTCGTTATACCCTAGCAACCGGGTAGTACTGGAAATGGCTTTCCCCATGTTTGTTTATCATACTTACAATAACAACAGCCGAAAAAACCTAATGAGTCTCTTGAGCACGAATGGAGTTTCTATGAATCCCTTGCACCCATGCAACATTGCATGGCTGGAAATGGTCAAGTGCTATTTCACCCAAACAAGAATATCATTAGCAACACAGGAAATCTGCAAGCGTCTGGGTTTAGAAAAGTGGCAATGAATTTGATGAAGGTCTCGGTAACAACTCGACCTATACACATGGGAAATTACTGGTCAATTGGCTTAGTATTAGGATGTTTGGAGCAGCCCCTTGGCAGGCATGGTCGCGACTATGGGCGACAGTTAAGTCCATTTAATCTACTATTGGCACGATAAAAGGTTTTTTTCTGGCCACCAAGCTGGCCATGGTTTGTCAAAAATCCATTGAAACGATCTACAAACTATCTCAACACTATTGGCTTAAGACTAGGGTCATATCCGAGATTTTCCCCAGAGAGGGGCCTGACCATATGTTGATTTTTTTTGGCGGACAATAGCTCTCCTTGCATTGAAACCGGGAAATCCAAGACGTGATCTACAGAAGCACAAGTCATTCTATCTTGACTTGGATAATGGTGAAATGAAGACATTATTGGTACGTTAGTCAGTTCCTGGCAAGATTAGCCGAATAACCTTGGAAGTGAGGATGTACTAGTATTGCAAGGCTATGGGAATTATGATGAAGAGATCGAAATAAGGAGAGTGTCAAATGTCAGAGCAAGCCAATAGTCGTAGATTGGTGAATCTGCACCACGCTTTTTTTAAAAACAATGGTTTGTGGTTATCTTTCAGAAACCTTTTAGAATTTCTCAAACATCACAGCTATCCATGCCATGCTTTTTTCCAGAGAAATGAAAAAAATCTGAAGATTTCTGAGCTTGTGGAAGCCCTGAAATGGTTTTTCATTTCCCTGAAAAACCTCAACAGGGTGCTATGTGTTTTGCAGAAAACCCCTTTAAAAGGTTATCCAAAAGCTCAAAAACATTAAATTTAAGAGTTCACATTTCCCGAGAGCATACCATGATTCAGCTGGCAAGGTTCGAGGTGGGATGCCCTTTTAGTGTCATCCATTTTAATTTCAATTCATTTCGTGATGCAGAAGAGCAATACATTCACAAAAGCACTTGATAACAGGTAAAATAACGTACAGGTATCAAATGGTAGACCATGAATTTCCCAGTCAATTTATAACGTAAAGAACAGATAGCTAAATTCTCCATTTCAATGTACTGTACATGCAGAGCACGAACTTTAATTCATCATTACATGTACATTGTTGTCTCTTGACAAACACCAAGCTAAATATGCCGTTTCAATGAGCTCCTTGCTAGTAGCAACACATGTCACGCACCTAAACCCGGATTTTATTTAACCGATTATGTGCAAAGAGATGATTGATGGCGGTACCTCGTCCGGTTCCAGCCTCCGGTTGAGAGACAAGCGCCAATATAAGACAGGGATGTACTGCGCATCCACTACACTCAGACGGGACCAAATTTATTTGGTGGATGTGTTTTGACGCATTAACTATGTATAACGCGTTGACAATGTTTGACAATAGGATTTTTATTTATTTTGCCATTTGTTATTTTCCTTGCTTGGCTTAGCTGCTGGCATTATTGCATTTCCGATCACACAGGATCGGAACAAGGCTCATCACACAGTCACTAGAAAAACACAGACTGTGAGACTATGAGCGGGGTTAAGATTTTGATCTGAGAACGAGGTGATTTTTAAAAAATCTCTGGTTGGCGTTGTCATGTTGAATGTTTTGCGATATTGTTTCTAACCATAACGGACATGGAAGACACATTGTTCCATTGTATTTCTGACCAAAAGCAACGCGATATCCGTCTCGATTAAACTATGAACATCTCTAAATTTTCCCTGGGTGGGACATGGATAATCTTTCTTATCGTTATACCTTAATATGTTAATTGAATTCAGTCCCCGAACAAGGATGCCAAAATTGAGGATAGCGGACTGAAAATGTCAACTTAAGCATGTTAAGGATGTTGAAGAATCGGGACTTGCATATTGCGTACTTTTGAAGAAACTGAGAAGACATTATTTACGCTATCAAAAGTTCTTTAAATTTGCGACCCTTCAAAAAAGCAGCTGTCCGTACAGAGTGAATAAAGGGTCGGTTGACTGTTAACTTCTTAGACGGCCGGCAATCCAACATCCTCCTCTAGGCAGTTCTCTTTTTTCAATTAATGACAAAAGCGTCAATCGCAAAAAAAAAACATCACCAAGGACTGCTGCGTCCCTGCGCGGAGTTGGCAGGCAATCGCAAACAGAATTCCATGGCATGAACCCTGGCACTCTGTCATCCAGCGAACAGTCATTGGAGCGCTTAGGCGCAATCGTGAAGGGAATCCCTTCGAGGCATCATAGGCATCCCTTCTAGTTTTACGACTTCAACAACAGCCATGACATCATATGCACCGATTTCCGCCCAGTAAATACGAGCCGAAGGGTACATACATGTAACGTGCATGTTCCTTTTATAACGATAGATAGTGAGGTTCAGATGCGTTCCAAGAACGGGGTGAAGTGGTCGACGCACTCTCACGGTTCAGAAAATTCGCATTTTTTGCCAGAGGCGATGGTAAGTTGAATAGAGCGCGTACAAGTGTACAATAGGAAAGAGTCGATTCGCTCAGTCATTTCGCTTTTATTCGATCAGTCAAACAGCGTCAACAAAGTTTGGTATTTAAAAGGGATATGTCTTGGTATGATTATGAAAAAAGGATCTGAAATAGAACACCAGGGAATTCACCTACGACTTCAGAAAGTTTAAGACGTTTTCATAAGGATGTTCACCTGCCGCCGTTGGGAACGACCTCGACACGTAGCATGCACAAAGGGAAGGACCTCGTTCTTGTTCTCGCTGTGCATCGGAGCCTCTCTAGTATCCAATCCATTGAATTTACCACGATTTAAATTGGATTAGCTGCAAGTGATGACATCTGGCGTTTGTTGAAAAAGCTAACATTATCTCCCCCGCCAACGTCAATGCTCTCCCTATAACCATAAACCTTTCTTTATCACCCTCTGGCCGTACAAGCTCATTCAATTCATGAGGCCATTAATTTTCTTGCCGCGCTGAATTGATTTTGAAATTTAATCGGGTGAGAGTGTTTGGCCGATTAACTACACCTAAAACAAGAGGCCATGGCGATTTAGCGGAATCTGTAGAAAGCTGGACGGACCTGGCCTATAAAACAAGGATGGGAATATCAAGAGTAAACACTTCTTCCCAGCGTGGCCGATGAGGACATAGTCCAAGAATAAGCGCAGATCTCTCTTTTCATGCACGTTCGCTTTTTTGGCTAAATTGCTTGATAGATATTGCGGTTTAAACAATTTGATAATCATGGAATAATAGAACAAATATCTGTTAAATATTTGATATCTGATTTCACCATAATGTTCCTGCCCAGCTTTCGCCGATACCGTTTTATCAGCATGGCCAAAAAAAGATGGTATGCTAGTCGGGTTTTCCTCAGGCATAGGATTTTCTGCCGTATTAAGCGCCTTCCGCAATATTTACGTCTAATCTCGTGCATTGTGTACTCTCAATGCTGCAATACAAAAATAAATGCTTGATGCTTGATCGATCAGCGCAAATGTTGACAACTCCGATCAAATGTAAACACTGCAGCGATATTAACCAACCGACAGGTAATACTGGGTGTCAAATAAAATTGGTTTTTGTTTTGATTCTTGTTGATATCAGTTCGTTTGTTTGCAAGTAAAATCTCAATAGATTGGTTAAATAACCAATGTATACTTCAAAATGGTCGTGACTAACAATATACGCTGTACTCAATCGATTGACCGAAAATGGAGTAAATTTCCTGTAAAAATAGACCCAACCCATCCTTTGTGGCGCGCGAAGTGACGGGTGTAAGGAATACAATGCACCCCTCTACAATTCATTAGAGAAAATATGCCTCCGAGTCTATTGCGGGCCGTCACCAGTGTATTCGACTGGGAACCGTGACATGGACTTACGTGGTTATCTCATTTTTAAGATAATCAATGAGCTTACATCGAAAGCAATATTTATCAAGGAGCATCGTGAATTGGTAGAAGGAAAATTGATTTTTGACATGGACAATCCGAAGTCTTTGTCATGGCGTCTTGAAGTATATGAGGAGCACAGACAATGTCAGTTATCACTGGAACGTTCCTACAAAATAGCTTTGGGCTCCGTCCGAAGATGTACGCAGTACGTCTACACAGTATCGTTAACCTTGTTTACGCTAACTGGACTCAGTCTGATGCATTTGATTTACATCCGACGAAGTATTTACATCACAAGTAGGAAAAGTTTTTCCAGACACGTAGTATTCTCCAGCGATGTCTAATTTTCGCATCTGAGATTTGATCTAAGCAGCACTAAGGTCAGTGTATAAAGCCATTATTACTGACAATATCGGTGCAGTAATTAGCTTTCTGGAATATTGGCGTATTATGGATGCGGCTAAAGCGCCATGGATGATCAAGGTTTTGGACATAAAATAATATTTTACGATCGTTATTTTCGGAGTTATTCGCGAAAAGTAACGAAAAATTGCCACACTTTTGTTGTTCACAATATATTCTTTTTTATGCGACCAAAACGAAAGGCTGAGCTTGCCGTGTACTGAGTGCATTCCATCCTTTCCCAATAATCTTCCCGATAATCGCAACATGTACGTGCGCAAGGTGAGAACCTTTGCTATCGATTTGTTAGGACTCGTTTGCGCAAGCATGGGTTAGTTATCGGCCTCTGGCCAGGTCAGACGCCATTTTGTAAGAATCCCTCTCAAAAATGACCTCGAACGAAAGGCAAATATTTGCGTCAAGGGTTTTTTAATCGGAGAACTAGGCACACGGCACTATCGGAAACATGAATAGCCAAAAGAATACGACCAACACTGCATGGCCTGATATAGCAACTACCGATGCCACCTTATCTTTAAGGAAGTGACTATTTGGCAAGCTCGGCTTACCAAACAGCGACTTTTTCTTGTCCTGAATGGAGAGCCGAACTCATTAATATTAAGGTAAAGTCTCCTGCTCGCCAAACAGGGTAGATTTTTTACCTGTTTGGCAAGCCCGGCTGGCCGAACAGGGTGGCTTTTTAGTGCTGTTTGGCAAGCGGCTCTCCAAACAGGACAAAAAAGATGCCTGTTCGGCGAGCGGCTTGCCAAATAGACCCGGCCTATCTTTTAATGCATTTGCACGTGAGAAAAAGATTGATAGCGCCATAGGGACAATACCTCAAGCCAAATAGCACAGAAGCATCTATAGTGATTGGAGGCTGACATGCCCAAGAACAACCAGAAATGCAATACCTTCTGGTCTTGGAGTAAACATTGGAATTTCGTCAGTTTGTCCCTGTGGCTCTGGCTCACATCTTTGACAGGACAATATTCTGAAATTTTGCAGATCATCAATTAAAAACGCGTGGCTTGATAAATTCGTGTTCTTCTGAATGGGTAAGTTAATGGAGATGTCAAAGTTTTCAATGAAGAGATCCAGTGGTTGCGCAAAATATTTATAAAGACTGGCTGAACCTAGTAAAAATAACTAAATTGGTGATTATCTCCTATGCAGTTCATTGACTAGAGTCAGTAATGTTATTCAACGTAATTCAATGTTACCCAGATGCCCAGCTCACATAATCAACTACCTGAGGGTAACTCGAAACTGCTAAGATTTATCAATGTTTGTGTATAGTCGAAGTAATGATATATTGTGATGGCTCAGTTCGATTCACCGATCCCCAAAGCAATATAGAGGAAAATTAAAATTAAAGTTTCTCATCGGCTTTTTTGTATTGTTTGAACCGGCGATGCAGAATTCAGCACTGCCTATTGGATAGTGCAACGGATCCAGAAAGTCTCCCAATATTCGTTTTTTTCTCGCAAATTCATTAACGGGTCACAACCAGCATTGGGATTATTGTCGATCGAGTCGTTACATGTATCCAAATCAAGCGGCTGGAAAAAAAATCCGTGCTTGGTATGACAGCCAAAACCGACTGTGAGGTGTCAATGTTGTCTGAAACAATTAAAAAAAACGTTGATTAGATATGTTCCTTTGACAGCATTTTGAATGCTTCAATATTTTTTTTGTACACACTCAAGTTGGTTTTGTTGCGACACCAAAGTCACTGCGACCAAAACGCGGCTCGAGGTATGTTGCAAAACAGGAAGCACTTCATTTTTAACCAAGGTGTTTTATAGCTCTTTACTTTATGTTCGACAGGCGCTTTTGATTTGTCTGTATGTTTGAAACCAACATTTCGTGTTTAGGTCTGATTCATACTCCGACAGAGTATCGGCGTCCGACGCGCGATCAAGATCTGATAAGCCTACTTCTTTGCGTCGGTTTTCAGATTTTGATTGCAGGTGAGGCACAGATGGTCATGCGTCGTCGGACTATGAATTCGGTAGACGCGTTTAATGTCAAACACGCTCCCTCACCAAATTAGGGAACGATTTCCACCATCTATTACTCTCTACCTTCTCTGCACACAAACATTAAACGCTCAAGCCTCCAGACCGGAGGGACGGAAATTGAATATGTCAGCCGTATTTTTTTTCCGACCATCAAGGCGCCTCCGGGTGTTCTTGGGCGAGCAGCTAACATTAATTGCGGCTGAGAAGATGACAAGAACCTTATTGGGGCTGCTACTTCAAATAACCACCAATTTGCCAGCTTGGCTCCATTGACACAATCATTGGTCTTACCAACATGTCCCTCGGCAGGAGTTGGTGTTGATGCGGTGGTTGTCATTGCAGTCACGTCAGAGGACAACCCTTGGAAGATAGACGACCATCGTAACAAGGAAGGTGACAAAGTCATGTCGGCGCAAACTCCCTGGAGAGCCTTTGTATTTTTTCCCATACGAATGTCTGCTCTGCTTTGACATAACTTCATCCCCGAACCCTATGTCGCTGTGCAGATTTAAGGAAGTGGGTAACGTAACTGCTCTAAGTGCAACACAAAACCTTCGAACGATGCTCACGAAAGTTTACAAAGCATCTGAACACACCTCATCCATATCAAGAGCCTGAACCGCTTTTTGGAATGCCATTTCTCTCAATAGTAAACATGAACTGTCATATTTTCGTCGGCGTTTCCTTTTTTTTCGAATTTCACACTCGTTCCTGAACCTCCCTAATGTCTCCTCAATGACCCGGGGACATCCAAATGCTAGACTAAATGGCGTAAGCTGAGGCGTGAAGATAGGTGGTGCTTATTCGATGGCGTAGACAAAATAACTAGATTGTAGTGCAAGTGAGATAGGAGGGCCGTTGCCATATTTGGGCACAGTTGATCGAGGTCAAAAAGTTACTTTCTTGTCACACGATTTCTTTCAACGCCATGCAAGGCCTATTCAGAGTGTATCAATATAAGTTATAATTGTCTGTGTTTTCATTTTTAGACATTTGGTAAAAAATGCTGGGAGACTGACACCATATGCCCAAACAGGACTGAAAAGTCACTCATTTGTGACCGTTACCTCAAGCGAAAAACGGCTGATGTAATTGCTAAAATTGTGATTGTATAAACCGAGGCAAGCACGAAAATGATGAGGATTTTTTCTCCAATGATGAGACGACATAACATGCCTAACAAGATTGTGCACAGGTTTCCCCTGGGCGCAATCGAAACCGTATACAAAACTAAATTATAGTATCTAATTTTTGGCGGCCTCAAGATACACTCGTAAGGATTGGAGAAGAACTATCCCGGCTTGCTTTGCTTCTCACTAGAGAGCCCGGTTTAAGTTCTCGGAAAAGTGACGTGGTTTTACTCACGCCACCAATATACTTACTGTAAGCCGCCTTTTTGGCGCCTTTTATTTCAAGGTTCTAATTCTGGTACATGAGAAGCATTCTTTCGTTAATTATCACACAGTTTTTTAATATTTGTTTATCGCGGGTCGAGGCTATTTGCGAAATCCGGGAAAATAAGAGATACAACAAAATTGATGGTTACAATAGATGTACCTCCTAAATTCTCTTATTCGACCTTATAATTTTCCAAATCCACAGAAATCAAACGAACGCGCAAATTTGGCCGATAATCAAACTAATGCAAACTTGTGTTGCAATAACAACAAGAATATACATATACTTGAAAAATGTACTAATAACATCGTTCTTCCTTCTGACTGCGGGCCGTCATTACCCATACTCTCACAAACAGGGCCTACAACACGACTTCTTACGCATGTTTCCGAGAGGGAGTAAGTACATGTATGTATTGGGTGATATGAATAAAGACTAGCGAATGCTTTTACTTCAATTTTGTACAGAAAGGCCTAGTGTAAATGTACGTGGAGTTTTAGAAAAAAGCATTTGCTCGTCTTTATTCATATCACCCGTTGTCAGGATGCCATAACCACACTCTCCTGATCAGGACACAAGTAGCATCACATCTTGCGCGCCTTTTTCGATGCCAAAATCATTCTTGTTAACTTGTTTTCCGTGCAAATGTTGCCTTAAAAGCGTCCAAGCGTATTTTGCTCAGAGAACAAACGATATGATAAAGCTAATAAATGAGCAGTAGCGTATTTTCTCCATTAATTATGAATCAAAGACAATCAAGAATAGGACGTTGTTTTATTGCCCCTGGAGATTTTCGTTATGCGTCTTGATGAAGAATGCTTTCTGTGATCGTTACGTTTTTCATCCCCTTGGGCATAAAATCATTTCATACCAAAAGAACTCCTTAACTTTTTTATTGTGTTAAAACAAGAATAATTCCCGCGTGAGCCTAATGCGCTGGCAAAGGGCCTCTGCCGAACAATTACTCTAGAGCTTCAATGTGTAGTTTTCCCCGCCAAGGCACCGACATCGACATCAGACACAAATAAATCGGTGGTACGAAACTGTGTTCGTATCGTCACATTTTAAATTTTATATAAAAATTGAAAAAAGCTGTTTGAGATATTTTACAAATGCATTTTTGGTTGATGAACTGTCTCGTTCCGAAAAGCATCGCAACAGAATGTTGTATCATTTTTTTAGTGGGCAGAAATTCCCACTATACACAAACAGAACTGCTTCTCCCGAGGGTCAACCAGGGCAATCTTGATAAAACGACCCCCATGAAACGGGCTTTGTGGGGGTTATTACGCCTAACCAAGCCAGAGCAAAAAAACGTAATGTGCAAATAATTAATAAGTGTTGATTAAGTCTCGTGGGGATTCACGCGAAAGTTTTTTGGGGACAGACAACCGGAAACCCATTGATAATGTTCAAATCATGATATTACGAACTAACAATCATGACACTGTGATACCAAATACTCTATGGTGATAACAAAATTGTCGCGCCTTTTCTGCGATTTTGTTTCTGCGGATTACAAAGTTTCTTTCGGTTTTTCAAGAAAAAAATCAATGATTTTTTTCGAACTTCCCCTTATCTGCTAATGTAAACGAATTTTTTGAATGAAGTCTTCTACAAATAACACCAGGCAAGCTATCGCTATAAATGATGACGCCACTGCCGAAATAGCAACAGTAAAAACTAAAGTGGCGTCTCATTGGCAAATTGAAGCAATTTGAAAAGTGTCTTTCATCAAATGAGTAGCATAAAATGCGCAGGCAGTGACTGGAATAAAATGCTTCTTAGAATTCCTCAACCAATATCAAGAATATCCATCACACTAATTAAAACAGATATTTCCTAAATCATATATCGCGGTAGTCTGTCACCATCAAACGCCCAAAACCCCCACAATTGCACCTATGTTATTCACATTATGTGTAGCCTTTTAGATCTGAATACGACGAAGCGGCTGGAATTACCCGCACCTGCTACCATATACTACAAAATTCTAAATTTCCGCGCCTTTATTTTGCGGTTTTCGAAAATAGCGGAACACATAAAATAATTCAATATTTCTTTCGTTCCGATCACGTTTCAAAATACACAATTGTAATTTTCGTTTTCGCCAATCTAGGTTATTCGCAAAATCAGCAAAATCAAAAAAATGTCCGCGAAAATTAGGCAGTACTTCAAGTGTCAATCAACTTAGCTGTGCATTTCTAAGACATGTCGCAATAAAGGAAATCGCTGAAGGAGAAATACTAGGGATTTCTTTGGCAAATCCCCCGAAACGTCAGCGCGAACGCCTATCCAATTGTTTGACCCCCAAAAACTATGTGCTCGCTTATTTCAACAGCCTATGTTACAACATAACAATTTGATTTGACTAAATTAGAATTGACATGCAGGTCTTGCAACTGGGTTTTCATTATAAAATGAGACCATGGTCTGTACAGTTCACCTGTCATTTATCCCTTCAGGACCGTAGGTTTTCTACTATTCAAGAGCGGAAACGGAAATGGAAAAGCATCAAACACGTTTAGATAAATAGTTTACTGATGAACTAGAGGAAGAACAAGCATACTGCAATAAACGCCGCCCATTCCTCACAAGGAAACAAATTCTACGGAAAAAACCGTACAGTAAATAGGACGAAAGTACCTCAAGTTATCAGAAAACTGCATCATGAGCCAATTACAAAAAACAGTTTTTTTTATCGCAGATGAAAAAACAGTGAAGCACACCTTGGTTATATCGTTATCGCGCTGAGACGGCTTTTTCCCAAATCTAAATTTTGACCCATGCGCGCAGAATCTTGTCTTCATTTCACTCAGCTTCTATATCAGATCAATTATTATGTCTCCATTCCTCACCAAATACAAGTTAAATAGCCTTGAAAATTATTATTATGAGTCAGTGATTCATCGGTTCAGAAGTCTGTTTCAAATCGACAGTAAGGATCAAATATGGAACCGACGTGCAGCATCACCTGCAGGACATGACATTTTTAATGTTCTGCGCATAAAAATCCGTGGCAGTATCTTGTTCCACTCGTGTCCAGAGGAGGTCTAACGGTTTCAATACTGCCAGACTTCAATTACGCCAGTCAACATTTAGCATCAGAGATGTGAGTCGACCATTGTTACCTTTGGGGAACACATTAAATGTTTACTGAACGCGTCCTAAATCGGAGTTGACAATGTATTGCTTATGGGGAATTAGTTGATGATTAATACTGAAGACGATGCTATTACCTACATGTGTAGGCAGAAAAATGCCCTACTTATTTTTCCCCCCTAATTGTGGTACATATATAAACTACTATTGGAGTTTTACTGTGTTCCTTTGGTCATTACAATCAAGAGCGAAAGGGAATAGTCTCGATGCAAATAATGTCAAAGAAGAGATACGCAAATGTGTGTGAGTATAAACAATATCACTACCGAATTGGAGGATAAGGGCCGTTCTTTTAGGACAGACGCAACAAGGAGAGGGCATTTGTAGGCTTTAGCCTCATTTTGCGTACACTCCGAAGCCTATCTATATGTGAACTGAAATCTGTGAACGGACGGGAAAGCTATTTAGATCTGACACGCAGCTACTACTTAAGGGTACTTGTGTTGGAAATTAGCTTCCGTGTGTTATGCTAAGAGCTAGCTATGATATTAGCCGAGTTCATGACCGTGACATATAAGCTAAGCTGTTTATTTCTTATGCGTCGCTATAATCCGAGTGAATTATGGTACTCATTCCTGTCATACTAGATATGACAAGCCGCGAAGCGAGTGGTCAATTCTGTCATGAGTTAGCAAGAAATCATGAGCCATTTCTTGCATGAGATGCCAATAGTGGTCGTCTAGGGTGTTAGCAAGCGTCGCATGTTAACTCTATTTCAACGGAAAGTCGAGGCCTTTTTTAAGCTAAGTGAAAACTCCCTAATATATCACCCGGTACGGATACAATATCTGGACCTCCATTGGTAATGTAATTAACGGATATTTCGGTGTAACCTTTTTTAAAGATATTGTGAAGACAATGAAATGGGTCAAAAACGATCCACAATGGATAATTTCTATCATGGTTTCTGATGTCGAATACTGGACTGCATGAAACACAGCGAGGGCAAATACAGACCAGAACCGAGGCGCAACACCGAGGCCAACATGGTAAGACGAAATGACTATACCACCCTTGCAGTCCGACAGTAGTGTTGAATCAGTATAACACTCTTCACCTCAAACTAAACACGGTAAAGCAATTTTTAATGCTTTCATATTTTGTACCAACCCAAGCGGTTATGATAACGCCCTATAGAAACCCTTATTTACCTCATATAAGGCGAGTAGCCTAAAATATACAGCCATTTTTAAAGTGTATACCATTCTTATTGATACCCTCTGTAATGTAGTCTTCATAACGGGATGTAATGTCAAGACTGACCCCAGGCCGAAATATATTGTAGGGTTGACATTATTGGCTGGATGTATTGGCAATGTGGACAATAACGGGCAATAGGCCATAGTATAAAACATTATAGAGAATGTTTATAATGATCTCATCAAGAATGACTTCGTACCGTAAAGTGCAGTTACACTTTGCTACATTTCAGATCGCGGAATTTTCTCGAGTCTTTTCTTTGACAGGTTTTGCAAATATTCTTTGTTTGCAAAAACGAAAATCGCGAAATTTGTCACGGATTGAATTTCGAGAGAAATTTCCATGAATAAAATTCGTGTAACGTTTGACACATTTGGCGAATAGCAAAACTAAAGAAGCGCGAAAATTTGGCGGTTTAATATAGCATTGCCAGATGTCGTGCTTCGACGGATTTTCCGAGTCGAGTCTTCGAATTATTGCCATTCAGCGCAAAAATCGACTCCCTACCTCACTGAACATTGTTGACATATAGCTTAGCATGGCAATAGCCACAACTCGTCATTATCTTCTCCTGTCAACCAACAAACTCAGTACACGCCATTCTCTCGTTCAATTAGCCACTCTCAGCGGAGCAACATAAATAATGCCTTTCCCCAGATGGAGAGACAAGATAATATCAGTGAAGGTTCACGAATTGACCGTTTCTCTTGACACTACTTTATACATGTAAATGTGGCGTTCAAATATCTTTTAAATTTTATCTTCATCAAATTGACTGATAGAATATCTAGATATGGTTATCATAAAGCTAATTCGGTCATTTTGTCATATTCTGGAAATGAACCAACATTTACACAATTTTACATTTTCAGTGAATGTTATATTCCTCGCCCTGAACAAGAACGCATGCAGCCACTTGTATTGTCCCAAACGAACAGTGCCCCTGTCAGAAAAGATTGCAAGAGCCGCCAAGTACAGCCCCTCATCATTTGGCAGAGAAATCATCCCGGCCCGTCCACACAAACTCCTCGTCAATTGAACTCTCTATATCGACAGCAGAACATCACAATAAACTGACATCGCCCTCAAATATACACACAAGATCAGAGCGCTTCTCCCGACTCCGTATCGAAGAGCCTTAAGCCCTGATATTTACTGAAATGAACACTAGTCATTCAGCGCGAAGCTATAATGAAAAAGCAACTAAAACTTGTTAACAAGTGTATTAGTCCTTGCTTCACAATGCACTTTCCCGATACTGCAATGTCGGGTATCGGTTCATCTGAATGAGTTCTTGCTTTTTTGCAGTAGCACCGTCTCATTATTGACACAGACCCGAGTTATAGTGTAGGTCACGTAGACAATGTTTTAAGTGTAGCGGCCATGTTAGAAAACACTAACGCCCGACAGCCATGTTTTATACTACCGGGCGTCAGCCATGTTTTATACTACCGGGCGTCAGCCATGTTTTATACTAACGCCCGTCAGCCATGTTTTATACTACCGGGCGTCAACCATGTTTAGATATGATAAGACTATCAGCAGGCCGCCACATGTGACACGAAAACAAAACAAAGCAAAGCAAAAAAAAACAATACAAAATTACATCGTTTTTCTTTGCCGGTTCTTTTTTTGTTGCTGCACAATCGATATGCAACCGTCACTGTTTTCTTGTTCATGTATAAGGTCATCTGATGTAATGTCTTTATAATATTTTGTGTTGACAGTGAGTGAAGGAGAAGCTGGCGTGCCTAGGATTGGTGGTTGACACTGGCATGACCGGTCGTGTTGAGTTGTAGCTTCTTGGTGCTAACGGAATGTGTTCGTCGGAACGGGGTATTACCTCGTTGATCAGTATCACTGACTACAGGTCTGGGTCAGTGAAAGAGGCTATACAAAAACCATCACTATTATTTTATCCCTTCATCTCATAGCATCTTTGTAGGAGATACTTTATGCTACTGTCCATGTAGCTGTCTAATAATTGAAGGAGAGGTTGCCGCGTAAGACGGATTTGTTTTTTTTTATAGTGTAGGGATTATTCATGTATGCCTGCTTAAAATTCATTTCTAACGGCACAACGCGACATGTCTAGAACCGCCTCGACAATCTCTATTTTCAATCGCGTTACGAAGAAGTATAAGTCTCATTGATTTTTGAAGTATTCAAATAAATCCTCGGTACTTTCAACTTGGGAGAAAAAAATTATCTAACCGCCGTCATGTTAGCAGAACCACGAACATTAAAGCAGCTGCCGAGGAATCATTGGACCGTTCTGCTAAGGTAGATTAAGCACCAGGGAGTAGGAATAGCTCGTGGAATCAGGTAAAACTATATGGAGAGGTATTTGAAGTCGGATATAGCTGCGCAGCATGATACTTGATTTGATTTCCCTGAGCATTCCTTTACTGTTAACGCTTTACAAATGGAGACAATTTCATGATCATGAATTACTTAAAGGACCATTGGCATTATTGAGCGCTATATTACCCAGCTGTCGGCTGCCCAGTCACCTCCTATTCTACATCAGTAGTTTCCATCAACAAATTGCACAAAGAAAGGAAAATTCAAAATCTGACTGAATAATCACGCTTTTCCGTGTTAGCTCTCCGCCCATCGACCCTTCGAATCCCACGTGGAACGAGTAAGGCGTTTTCTGCAGTTAGGATCTATCCTGTGACGTCTTGGTGCTGATATCGATTTTTCCGACGTCACGCTGATGGCGCTTGGTTACCCCGCAACTGCGACTATAAATGGAATTGCCGTTGCGTTGTAATAGCGGGGTGACGTGAACTCGGATCTCGGCGTGCACTCACGTGGCGAGAAAGGTCTTTCGCGCAAGGATTAGTGCGTACTAGAAATAACGAATAACGCAATAAAAAGCCGCCTATTACTTTAAATTAAATTTTTTCTAGTATACAGTTAATCAATAAAATGGCACCAATGGTACCAGTAGAAAGTACTCGCCGTAGCTTTCAAACAAATGATCATGGCACATCCAAGCACCACAGGGAGTAGGACTATACGCATGAGGAAGCCGAATATATTTGAAAAGCTAATTTCATTTGAGTAAGCGAAACAAGATAGCGCTTGGCTTGGTTTCAATGATCGAGCATACTTTCACTCTTAACACTTTACAAATGGGCGCTTTTGAAAGAATTATAGCGAACATTATTTAGTATTGTGTAGTTAATAAAATAATATAGTATCATTAGAAAATGCTCGTCGAAGAAAGACTTTCGCACGAATGATCATGTCACTGTCATCATCTTCTTATCAGGTGAAGGGACATCGAGCACCGGGCAATACGTACTTGAATCAGGCAGGTATATTTGAAGTCGAAGAGTGGGACAGCATGGCTGCTGATTTTGTTTAATCTAGGATATGCATGCATTGGTTATATGGGAGACTTCGTTTTCTTTCTTGACTGCGACCTTTTGGATTGTATAAAATACAATCACGACAATGGTAGTACAACAATAAAAAGTTCCTATCGAGTTTTTAACAAACGAAGAGTTATGTCATATATCATACAGTGGTCGATACGAACCATGTACCCGTTTGAGAATCTGTGAAAGCCTGGACTAACGATTTTACACAGTGCCAATCACAAGTACAAGGGGGAGTACGGGGTTCGCAGTGGCCGCTGCATAACTGTGGGTAGCTTTCTGAATATGCATCAATCTGTCAATGTACTCGAACAACATCAAACTGCGTGGAAACCGTTTGGAACATGATTCAAAAGAAATGGGTAGAGGGTACACAACATATAACTGCCTTATTCTAAAATGTTCCCGGTTCATAATCGACCGAATGAATTTCGATCAATAACTTGAAGGAACCGAAGTAACCCATCGTTTTTCATCCTTTGCCCGCGAGGTTCGTACATTGTAACAAGAAACAGCGATGAAAACATTCTGTTCTGTACTACTATGTTTTCAATTTGGGCACCAACTGGGATCAAGATTCCGTCTTCGGATGAGGAAGAGTCAATCACAAGCTACTGTCAACACGGACGCCTAGGAATCAGGTATATCAAAGAAACATCATCCAGTTTTTAAGGAATCGACACTCACATGACTGGACGCAAGGGCCCAAAGCGCCGCGTAGCGGCAAAAAATCAAAGCTGGCGAAACATTTATAACGGGTCACCGTCTCTTATTATTGGACTTATAGCGCATTTTACGGGGTTGCAACTATTTTGCTTTATAGTGTCACCAGGAAAGAAAAGCAGGCGAGCTGACGCCGATCTATTTGTATAAAGTGATAATTGGAAGGTATATAGTAGGAAATATCAATAAAATAATCATTCCATGTCGTCTTTTGAAGGCATTTTTGATTGTAAAAAATATATGTGTACGTCACCGGAGTCTCTGCAATGATAATTTTATCACAGCAGTCTCGCGCAAGTAGAAGTTCTTTACCTATTAGTTCTTCACTTATTAGTCTCAATGTCTGGCGCAAAGCCAGACGTTTTCCATTACGATTTCACTACGATGTTTGACCAGAAGGAGCAGTGCGCGAGATATGCTAATGAGCAGACTTCCCTCGCTTGAGTTTCGGAAGAATGTTCCATATCGCGCTAAGCTGACCACTGCTGACCATGACAGGTGTGCATTGGACTGGTACAGGTTGGAACTGAACATTGAATATGCTGGTGGTGACGTTTTCTGATGAGAAGTTGGTCGTGACTGATGCAGTATCCTTGAACTTGTCCACAGCATCGTTCAATCATTGCTCTCTGAGCTGCCTTGATTCTGTACTACCCAAATACTGAGACCAAATGCCTGTTGACTGTGCTTTAAGAGAGACTGGCGCCATGCCTAGTCTCTCTTAAAGCATAGTCAACAGACACCAACCCCCTCAGACTCAGAAACCACAAACGCCCAACCCTTCCTGCTACCTTAATACTTCTGGATGTATAGGTACCGGTGCTGGTCATCAAACAGCCTGGGGTGGAGGTAATGTGCGAAATGGCAGCTCCACCCTCGCGGTGTTTGGTAAGACAAGCAAACTCATGTACCGTATCAATCTATATTCTTAATCCCCGGAGACATGTGAAACTAAGCTGTGAGATGGGATGTCGATCGATGACCCTCCCATATTCCTCACCAATTACCCAAGCGTTTTCGCATAGCCACAAAACGACAGTTGATATGTCTTTTTAAAATATTTTAGCGAATCGCGTAATTGAAGAGGCGCAAAATCATAAGGGTTGATCGAGTGCAGCAGACTACACATACGTTTGTGTAAGTGATCTGAAAACATCTAATATTTCTCAAGCACACATTTTACTTCTGTGAGTCAGATGAACACCCACACTGCTCGAATGTACCAAAGACTTAAACTACAAACGTTGCAAACTGTAATTCAACAAACATGTCTAAAATGTCACTGGAGGTTTACCTGCGACTTTGATTTTATTTCAAAGTTACAATGTCTGTCATACATTTCTAAGAACGTTGTCACCGATCGAATGCACAAAAGAGTATTGCTCGATTATACGAAACGTTCATCTTCTGGTGAACGTATGACAGTGATCATGATCTAATAGTTAATCAACTGTTTATGGTCATGTCGAAACATAGGATTCAGTGGACAAGGTTATAACAATTGGGCTTGTGATAATGATGCGATAGGGTGATGTGAAGAACTTTGTTTTGATGTAGGCGCAGCGTTGATCTATGATATTCACACTAATTCGTCAAGGACGCTACAGCAATAACCTCCTGGACTCCACACACGTAGGTCCTGACTTCAACCAGGTTAAACTTTCGGCATTTCAATCGATTCATTGGTAATTGATCAATTATTTGACTGATTCTGGGTTTTCATGCGCCTGCGGCGACAGCCTTTTGAAGATCTACAGCCTCAAACGAAGGGCAACAACAAAGGAAATGTGGCGAAACACGATATTTATTTAAGGACTGGTTGCTGCTTTGAGATGCCCTCGACTTGACGCATTCACATGCCATTATTCAACATACTTAATGGGTGAAGTATACAGCCCAATCTTACCCCCAAGGAGACAGGAGTTTCCTCGCAACACAGTTGAGGGGAAATCAATAATGGTAAATACATACTCCAATCATATTAACGAATATTGCCTACGTAAACTAAAGTACTTTCTCAAGCAACCGCCAGACAAATCAAGCTATGCGGTAGACACTCCACATACACAATGAGTAGTTAACAGTCTATCGAGGATTCCAGTCATAATCCCAACATCCCCGGCGGCCTGTTTGGAGAACATAAACCAATAACCAGGTCATTTCCCCAGTCAGTGCAGCTCGAGGAAACTGCCAGTATCTAGGAAATAGCTGAGGAAATTCGTTGAGAGCAAAAACTTTCGGCTTTCGGTATGATTTCCGATTGCTATATCATATACATTGATCGGAATTAAAAACATGAAAACTCATTAGCGACACCGCTGTACGTGCTGGTCACAGTCTCTGAGCAATGCGCCGCCGTTAAACCTCACCCTTGAGAATCAGTTCCTCAGATTGCCGAGAATCTTATCAGGTGTTGCAACGTACCTATACGGAACAAGCTGGCCTGGATAGAGGTACTTGGTGAATGGCTGCCTCACAGTAAAAAAATTGCCAAAATTGTGTGCCCATTGGTAAATTTTCTAAAATAAACTGTGTGTAACATAGACAATATGAGACCGATCACATGCACTAAAATTCGGGGTAAATCGACATGTGGATTCTCTGTGGTGCATGCACAAAATTAATCATCGCATATTTTTCAAATTTTTGTTCGGTATCTGTAGGTCCAATTGGCTGTGCATTTTTCTCTACATTTGGCCACCCTCAAAGATGGTGCGAAACGGTGGCTAGAATGTTTGTGGCTACTGGCTGAATAAATCGACCTCTCCTCTCCAACAGATATTCCTTGCTTAGATTGTTTGTCAGGGTAGAAAAAGCAGGCTCTTATATCAAGCGGTTTTTCACAGTCCGTTTCGAGTCGGCATATTTGGTCACAGCGTGATGAGCGCGGTGTTCAAAGCAAAATCCCCGCTTATGTTCGGGTTGGCATAAAGCTTGGCGGATGGCGATTGGCCAATGGAAAATTTGCGGGTATTTTTAGCGAGTTTTCCTCGCGAAATGTCAGATACCAGTCTCCTGTTGGATCTCATCAGCATAGCGGCAATATATGCATCCATGGACGACTCCCCTTCAAAAGGCGACCGTCTATTTTACAAAACATGGTACCTAAAATACATCAACGAGGGAAGGCTCGTACTTCAATCAGACCGTATAACTTCCTCGTAGTAATGCTAGGCTATATCATCATGCATCTTTGTGACCTTTTGAGAGGTTTTAAGTTGTCCAGAAATAGGTTAGCGCACATCCGATAATTCAAATTGATCTGTTGTGTGTCCTGTGTATTACAATTACATACAATTCATAGTACCGGGTATGTATCTGATACCGATTTTCAAACCTCCTCAAAACTCTCCAGCCTTTTCCCTTGAAATTCTATCAAATTCCACCCGAAAGTAGCAAAGAGATTGCTGTAAATACTTACAAGTCCAAAACAACAAACGCACGTTCAAAAAGCCTAAAAATAGATGCATGTCTTTTCTAAAATATCGCGGAAAAACCCGAGGGTTGTTGATCGAGTATAGAGATCCGACAGGAGACTGGTACCTGACATTTCGCGGGGTTTTACAACTCGCCAAAAATAACCGCCAACTCGTCATTGGCCAATCGCCATCTGCTTAGTTTTATGCCAACCCCTTGTTCTTATATTAGATACTAATATGTAACAGCTGCGCAGTTCTGGTTGATAAAATATGCTTCTAAGGAACTAAAAGACTGGCCTGGGACAAATGTACCAATACATGTATATCCCCTTACTTTAGCCTGTTAGCTTTGCCCTTTGTTTATTCCTCGGCAGAGTGGTGGCGCAGAGGAAAAATGTCCGACTAATAATCGGAAAGTCGAGGGTTCGATTTCGAGGCATTACGTAAATTCTAAACTGGCATGGAATCGCCATGTGTAGCGCATGTGTGCTCTTTGATTTCCGCAGAGAGGATTCTGGATTACGCTGGATAATGAATTGACAGTGTTGTATACAAAGCCCTGTGAACACACAAAATTCCAGTTTTTATCATTAAAATTAGAGAGAACGTGTCTACAATAAGTCCGGCTGCAAAAGAAACGGAGTGCTTTTGCGGCCAAAAGTTAAAGGTCAAAGACACTCACTTGGCAACTCGGTACCGAGGCGATCACATTCCGATTCCTTTGTCATCGACGTTAAGGAAGCCGCGTTATTAAGGTTTTTCACAGACCCAGCATCACCCAACTTCGGTACGTTTGGTCTCAGCGTGCGGGCAAACCTCATCAAAGCCGAACCCACTGCTAACTAGCCGGGAGCTCTCGATCATTATGGCTTACAGAAAAAGTGGCCATATGAGAAGTAACTGGCCACAAAGAGGAATAGCTCTATACTAACTGTAAACCCTAAAATTATTGGATATCATCCTCAATGTGCGTGTTCCGATCATCAAAGGGCAGCGAAATTCATGATTTCAATCACACATGATATCATACTTCTGTTCATTTTGGCGTTTTGATACGTATTTAAATGTGGAGCAGAGACAAATCAATTCAGACACTGAAAGGATTACCATGCATGTCGTCAATCCGGAAGACAAATAATGTTTTTCAAGTATTTCAGAGTAAATTCGAAACTGCAGGTGACGTAGCATTTTTAAGCAGTGATTTGGTTTTTTTTACGTCCCCTTTTCTTAAAAATACGTAGGTGTCGAGTATTCCTCATCGATTATTTCGTGTGTATACACTGTGTAGACGCTATTTAGCTAGTTGACGGCCAGGGCTCCCTTACAAGAGGCCAAAATTACGTGTATTGCGCCGATGTGACCCACCAAAACCGGTAAATAATACTATCTTGTTCTATGACAAGCATTTTTGCTGCAGCTGACTGATAAGAAGAAAACCCCAAAGGCCAACGTTCCTCCTGAACATTCTGGAGGTACATGTATATCATGTACACATTAAACGAATTTTCCGACAGTTCCACGGTCGATGTAAACATCAGGCTACTGAGATCGCACAAGTACGCGGTATCAGTAAAAGGTACAACGACTTTGCTGGTCGAACACACGCAGAGGGAAACCTGATTGATGTTAAACCAATCAAAATGATGAGCACATATTTATACCTGACCATGCTAATGAGAAGATCTTTAGGACACAAGGCGCACCTCCTCTTGAAAAAAGCTTCTGAAAATTGTTTTTTTAAAGGGATTCAAGACATTAACTGTACCTACCTGAATAAATGTGTGTGAAATCATCAGATCAGCGGCGACAAAAACAGATATGAAAAGAAAAGAAAAAAGAGAGTCGATTAGTTGATTTTTGAACATGCAATATAGAACGTCTACCAAAAAGGCATTGATGTCAGCAGAAATGTGGCGGGGACGACATCTGGGTCAACTAACTAAAAATGGCGGATATTTCTATTCCGAAAAGTGATAGAGTCATCTGGATCATCAACTTCAATGTGGTACCTTAAGGAGTAAAGATGAAATGACTAAAGTGACAGTCAAAAGAGGGATTGTATTGCCAAGAGATAGCAGTAGTATTGAGCCGTCGAACACAATTAGGAACAATATGTGGATGAAATGGCTTTACCTGGCCTGGAAATATCTTGTTAATGGAACTGCTAACTACAGCCTCCTAAAGGAACTAGAGTTTCTCATTTATCGAGCGCACTATATCAGGACATTTAGTCGGTGGTCATTGACAATTGATCTCAATCTCAATGGTGAGGCAGACCCGAGAGCCATTCAACATGTCACTAAAAAAGGAAGTCAAAATGTCACCATCAGTCAATAGTGCTCAACAGAATACCTGAGATGTGGAAGACTTCAATTTGGCCCCCCCCCCCTCCACCCCACAGGCACTTGAATAGGCACATTATGTCAGCACTGAAAAAATCCCACAAATATAAGACAGAATTCCAAACACTCTTGACCCATGAGTATCTCTCATACCTGACAGGCTCCAATTTATTTTCCCCTTGAGATACATGTATTTGATTAGTAACCAATAACTTATGCAGCGGTCAAAGCAAACCATGCCCCCCCCCCCAGCCCCATTCAGGAATTGACTGCGGCCCAGATCGACGTCGAATAGACGGTGGTCCAATGCACGTTAGTTCTGAATTTTGGTTGAGAAGTGGTCTCCTGGCGTCCACCACATTTGCTGGAGCGAACTCTGCCCCAACAGAATTAGAGATAACGGTGATTTTGTGGCGAACGGTAATGTCATCCCTGGTATTATAATGTGTCAAATCCTGGATGAAAAAAAAATGTTTGGCGTCGACCAAGTCTCCATCGACTAAAATTAGGTGTGTGTGTGTGGGGGGGGGGGGGGGGGGGGTACGGGGTTCGCAGCGACCGCTGCATTATTGAGTCATTAGCTGAGTAATCATTCGTGTTATGAATCAACATACGTGGCATTTCGCATCGTAAAGCTTCGACATATTGATCAATACCTTTTTCTCCTAAACATCAAGATACGTTACAGGTAGGTTTTAAAACCGTTTCTAATATAAGAAATGAAACTGTTGAATCTTCAAGTGCTACGACTTAAGCCAATGCATACACGCAATCAGAAACAACACACAACAAAATACACTGCCTGAGATCATTACTAAAAAATTAGTAACAACCTTTATTTGGATTTTCGACCTGTAGCCGACTGTAAGTACGCTTGACATAAAAGTTCACAGCCTGCACTTGCACGTACAGGGGATATGTTTGTATTACCTTGTATCTTACATTACACGTTGGATCCACCACGCTTGTCATTTTCTTCTACATTTATCTAAAAATAGCTTTTCCTTTGTTCTTTGATTTGCTCAGAATCTGCCAATACCAGCCAGGAAGCTTTTAAAGCCAAACTGCATTGGCAACTCCTTTGAGCTAGGATATGTATCTCTTTTCAACCTATGACGAACAAAGTGAGTGTTTGATAATCCGCGGAAAGGACGGCGTGGCATCATTTTAAGTCAATGCGGTCTTTGGTTGGTGGATTTACTTTTTTCGTCCCTTAGTATAAACTTTGGTAATGTTAACAACCCAATTATCGCAAACATTTCATTTTCGCAGATTTCGCGAATATTTCCGATCCGGTCATTCATAGCAAAAGTCAGGTTGTCAACTCAAGGCTTGTCCGGATTTGTGGATTAAATGAATTCGGCCAAAATTTGCAACTCTTTACCAAGGCATATTGCGTGACGGCTTTCACGATTTGAATTGCCGCATTGGCAACAACGAAATAGCTTATTTTCCATATCGGATGCCCATTTCAGAAAACAACTCTCATTGACTTTTTATTGGCTTTTTTCCATTACCACATTATTGATTAGCATACCCTATATACATTTTGAGAGTGTTATCTATAGTATGTCAATGCAAACCTTCTAGTCCATGGCCAATAATTCCTATATATTCCTCCTCTCAATGAAGCAGGTCAAAAGCCCCAATACCTATACAACTTCAGCAGTTGATATCCACGTCTTTTTGTACGACAACTAGGTTGCATTTACCGATTTCTTCAATTTTTTTCTCTCCTGATATCTTGTTTTGGGACCAAACACATAATATTTCAAATCAAATAAAAACAAAACAAAACGTCATTGACGCCATACCCAATCTTGGGCCTCTGAACAGGGATATTTTTTTACTAACATATCTAAATTGATAACATATATACGGTAGATAATAAACAACACTTGATATAGCGCACTACCCAATGAGAAGTGACCAATGTTAAAAAGCGCTCGCTCAAAAAGTCATGCCATCATCACTCAAAAATAGTCAAACATGTATTGCGTAAGGTCGTGAAACTGCCGATATTATTGGCAGCTCTTATGCTTATCGGCAAAGCGTTCTACATTCGAGGAGCCACCAGGGACACAAATGCCCATCAACTGAATATCATATCTGACACATCTTGGGAGACACGTACTAAACAAGAGAAAAATCACTGCTGATTTCATCAAGGCGCATAAAAAATAAACGGCACAATGAAGTGGAAAATGGCAAAATAATTCATTGGGTCTACAGAATCCTTACCATGGTTATTGATGTAAAGTTCCTCTTGTCTTCCAAAATATATCAGTTTAAGAAAAAAAATCGTCAAAGAAATCAACCTGTTAGTTTTCGAACAGCAGCCCAAAATGACTATAAGGACATTTACTTCTGAACACGACTATGGCGCCATACGATAGTACCTTTGAGTTCTCATCAATCCTGCCAATATCAGCCATCTTATACCTGCCGACATTTTGCCTCACGAAGAACAAAGTCTCTGTATCTGTTAGCGAACTTTATATAGTCCGAGTCGCCTACAGATGTGCGGGAGATTTTTGTTTCCTCACTTTGTCGATAACATCCAATACCCAAAGATGTGAAAGCTTTGTTCGTCTTACTTTCTAGTTGTGGTACATATAACTAAATGCTGTCTTTGGTTCTGCCATAACTAAATGGTTCTTATCCCTTCATTTACATGTAGAAAATGTGAATACATTTTCGTTGTCTGTAAAAATCTACCAACTATATAATTCCTGTTCCTTCAATAATATGCCTAGCTGAGCACAATGGTCATTGTTGAAATAGGAAGACGAAACAAATAATCTTGCCGTGCCGCACGGAAAGAAAATCCATGGTGTTTAATTATGATCAAAATTTCTTATTTGTTTTGTGAGGGCGAAGTCACAGCCAGAATGGCGGGTTAAAAGCCACAAAAGAGAGCAGGTTTTTTTGTTACTATTATTTCTCGCCCTTGAATGACTTTACAGTTCTTCAAACGGTTTTGTTTACGACAGTTATTTATAATTGAAGGGCTTAGAAGCAGAGTGGGCTAACCCATTTCTTTAATTTTTGAGGATATAGTTTTTAAAAGGTATTTTGAGTAAATAATAATCCCAATGACATTTTATAAATATCGTTTATCTCTGAAATCTTGGCCATAGACATACAAAAATATATATTAATATGGGTAAGACTTCTCTTTTATGTATAAAGGGCATCCGCAGTGTTGCATAGATTGGCTAAAAAGTCGAGAGGTACTCGATTCTTCTGTATCATACTATAGCATATCGCAGCGCAGGTCACTTCGGGGAGCAACAGCCATCACCGCCCAATAAATTATTTATCAGCGCAATCTAAGAGTACGTAGCCGTGGCCGTAACATTTCACGGGATGCAAATGCAAAGATTGCACATTATTGGCAGGAGTGTATTGAAAACCACTGGTTTATGTGATAATGGTTCTGTTGATATGTTGTGACGATTTTCGGGGCAATTTCTATGTGCTGTTCCTGGCATGTATAATACCATATGTCGCAGTCCTAAAAAGTATATTTCGCGAAATACTAGGGTCAAAAATCGGAAGCAAACCCCCATTTCTACTGTATCTAGATCTTATCGCCGCGGTAGTCAATTCAGGGAGCAATGGACAATACATGTATTGAATGAATAATATATTCGCTCAATTTAACTGCATTGATCGCAGTCATATATCACATAGCGTGCTGCAGTTCTCTCTGACATCACTACACCGCATCAACCATGCAGGGGGATTTGTCGTGATGTACTGGAAAGGCTCACATTGAATAGACGGATAATCCTACTATACGGGCTGGCCAAGGACCGAATGAGTAATACATTTTCGCAGACAATTACGAAGACAGAGTTGGGCAAAAAGAAGATCGCCAACTTCAAAGATATTGGTGGCATTGAACTGTAAGGGTTGAAGCAGAATTTCATTGACAAACCCCTGTCACCTTAGGCCGAAATCCAGGTTGTCGAGAGGGGGCAGCTCAACAGACATGTGACCTTACTTCGTTTTAATGGAAGAATCGCGAGCAGGAATATACAGCAAAGCAGAGGTTGCAGATCATTTAAGACTGTCAGTCATTCCTCAACTTTGTGAAGTGAGCACTATTAGTAAATTAGAGTCGTCCAATAACAACTTCGATTTTACCAAAGTGACGAATGTTTTGATTTTAATAAGTTACGTGTTCATGCACAGCCTAAAGACTTGGTTTGCCCTGTGCATGATGTAGACATAATAAAGTCGTATTCCAAGTCGTGGTGTTGGCCGACGACGTGAATAAGGTAGCATGTAAACACTGAAACGTTTCAAAAGAAACAGGTCAAACGAAACGAGTCAAATAAATGGTCAAAACGTGAAATTGAAAATGCACTATGTGGATGTGTCGTTTTTCAAGGCTCTGTTTTGTATTTTTACCGCATAAAAGCCACAGAAATTCAAACAGAAAGCGATTAATTATAAGTAGATTTACCACAGTCCGTTCAGCTCTTTCACAATTAAGATAAACCGGTATTTCCCCACGTAACCTCGTACCCTGCCCAAATATTTAGCGCTATCGTATACTTTAACGACAATAACGACGATTTATTGGAACACGTTGAATTGAACTTGTCCAATTTTGCCTTGAACTCTTTCGAACGTAGCACTCAGACACGGAGCATCAGCAGATCAGAGGTCATAGCATTATTCATGTTATTCTGCATTTCGTCTGGCATTTCCCTGCCCTAATTGACCGCCATTATTGCCGAATGTGCTGGATCCACTCATTTCATTATTACAAGATGTTCAAAGCATATATTGATGCGAAACTTTAAGACATGATAAGGGTGATTTATTCAAACATTTCAATTGTAATTGTTTAGTTTTAAACGCCATAACCTTTTGTTAGTTCGTCCCCAAATAGAGTACGAATCTGTGGCCGCGGCCATTTTCAGTTCAATTACACTGCGCGATCGCAATGCATAATGTACAGTGATTCGCCAACATGGAAGCCAATTCGGGCAGAGATAATATTTTGAATAATAACTCTGCTTTTGGAGATTGGCACGGGGACGAGGCTGATTTACTTATTGCGCTGAAAATGTGGAATGCCAAGGCGTGTCGCCGTGTTGCAAACAATTTACCAAATTCATCACCTAAAAATCGATCTAGACTATCAAAGTACGCAAACAGAATTATTGTAGTCATTATAACAGATCATGAGTATAATTATTCAGTAGTATTCATTTTTATGCTATATTTTTATTTTTGACTTGTTTCGTTTGACCTGTTTCTTTTGAAACGTTTCAGTGTTTACATACTACCCGTGAATAACGACTTTTTTATATCCGACTGACGCTCAAATCCAATTAGGAATTTAATACTCATTATTGTAAAGACGCAGGTTAAGTGGTTTATGCCTGTTTCGCCTATTCCTGTTTCGCCTATTCCTGTTTCGCCTACAAAATTCCTGTTTCGCCTATTCCTGTTTCGCCTATTCCTGTTTCGCCTACTTTCCAGTACCCCTACAATAAATCGACTCTCCCACGGGGAACCTTAGGGATGCATGTCCATTTTATGGGGAAAATGTGAGGGGACAATAGGATGATGTTAACGATGTGATGACAATTTGACTAATCAAATGCCATCAACTTTGTTATGCCATGACCGTTTTGAAAGAGTCACCTTGAAAGCGGGGACAGTCCGGGACTTATTTGACCATAGGACCATAGGACCATACTGACACACAGTAAAAACTAATAGATTAAGTAGAGTAAAGCAGTCGTTTATTTTATGAAAACTGAATTCATGAGTTTTTGATAAAAATACATAATATTGTACATTCTCATAATTATTTGATCAAAATCAGCTGTAAAACCCATGTCATAATATACATGTAGGTACAGCACATATAAAGTCAAACAAGGTGGAAAATACATATCATGATATTATGTCAGACAAGGTAACTGATGGCATCAACGTAACTCATTATGTCCCTCTCTCCATTGACGTATTGTTTCAATGCGTACATATGTGGCTCTCCTCGGGTTTGGTCGGTCAGTAAGGGACGGTTCATATTCCTACGTCTGTGGGGAGGTTAGCAATACATTTGAATAGGCGAAACAGGAATTAGGCGAAACAGGAATAGGCGAAACAGGAATAGGCGGAACAGGAATAGGCGAAACAGGAATACACCGGTTAAGTATCAATATGAAAACGTTCGTCAATTAGATTAAATTGCGTGTATCACTAAATGACTGAAGTTCAACCTCGGAGATGACGCTGGAGTGAAATTAAGAAGGGTGCTCAGCCTTTCTGATGGTAACACAAGACAAAAAGGAAATAATCTCACTGATTAATTAATGATAGACGTAATGAATTCTCCTTGATAGCACTGTTTTTCTCGCCCTCTCCATCAGCATTCGGTCGGCGGCCTGAAACGTGGTCTTCACATCGAGTGGGACATTAGTCTGCCATTCATATGGTGAAATATCAGGTGGTTTTGTTACATTTGAATTTCGCGCCAATGACGTAGTATCTTGAAGAGAGTGTCGTAATTCTGTCACGCTTCGCCATTTAAATGCACTTAATAAAACATATTTGTAGTAAATAAGATATACTTTAGTTGTTTTAAATTCATTCCTGTAAATGTTATTAAATTGTCTGGCGAAATTTATGTCCGTTTACGACAACCGGTTGCAAGTCGTTGGATCATCAAGCACATGTAAAGCACGATGTCACAATAACAATCGATTTCCCGCCTGCGGTCTGTGTACCATTTGAGGCCGAGACCTAGGCCTAAACGTTTGTTTGACCTAGGCGACATTCCGGAAAGGACCAGATCCAAGAAGAAACCGTCGTCACGGTTTTACCCCATCGAAATTCTTGATTATGATATTGATACAGAGGAGTATTGGGTGCAGTGGCCGGTTACTCCCAGGTATGTACTATGTAGTGTAGTGTAGTGTAGTGTAGTGTATTCACAATTCTTATACAGCATGTACAGTGTGCAGTGTGATTCTGATCCATCCCATGTGGTTCCCACAGATTGACTTCAATGCAAAATGTAGGCCTTGGCCTATAGGCCCTAGACGAGGCCGGCTGGGCCCGGGGATCATCATCATCATCATCATCGGTCCATCGCCAATGATAAAGGTATCGTGCGCCTTGCCCTCGTGCATTCCTAACAATGTTAGGACTGGATCTGACCCCCCCCCCCCTAATCCTACCATAAAAACATTGACAAAATGTGCTTTGAATGTCGAACTTAAACCCCCACTGTATGCATCGCCAACCATTGCCAACAACAGCTCTCACACCTTATGCACAATGACATGGTTTTACATTAGGGGATTCCCGACAATTTCGTGGCATCTGTTCTGGGTAACCGGAAAAACGCCGACCGACCGACCGACCGACCTACCAACCCAAGGAGTTTCGTGTGATATATCCAATCCACGATAGCAGGTCATGTGAAATGAAATTGTAAACAAGCGCACGTGCGCTGTTCAAATGACAACAAATGCATATTGCGCGTTGTAGTTCATGCATTGCATCGGTCGAGACACTCGAGTAGAAAAACTACAGTGCATAGATTAGGCCCAAATCATGTTTTTATATCCACCGACCATGTAGACAAAGCATATCTTTAGAGTATCGTTATCAGTTCCTTACTGCGTGGGCTCGTTTTCCCGGTATAATTGACTGAAGATGCTGCTGTCAGACATGTCGGAATCCATCACGTCTATTGCGCTGGGCACTACACAGATACATGTGCTATAGAAAAGCGAAAGGGATACTGCATATGACGGTAGGTCGGTCGGTCAGTCGGTCGGTCGGCGTTTTTCCGGTTACCTCTGTTCTGTGCTGGGAATGCATAGTGTGGGGCGTTTTAAATTGAAAGTGTTGAGCACAGTGCACTATCAATGGGCCAAGGATGTCTGAATTTCAATAATCAAAACAACTATGGTATTAATTATAGACTGAAAAAATCCAAAGTTGAGACCACAACTTTATAATACATGTACCTCAATAATAGAAACAGAACAAGTCTTTATTATATTGTAGGCCATGGCATGGAAGGCCTAGACCTGCCACCTTTCCCCCCCCCCCCCCCACAACCACAGAAGAATAATTGCTATTTTTGGGGAAAACTGAATAATGGTTTAGTTTGTGTCTAATTTCATCTCATTTTATTTCAGGCCTACAAGAGTTGGGTCCCAAAGACGGATGTAAAGGCCCTCAACGCCAGCGAATGTCGCCGCCAAGGAGAAGCACAGGAACTACTGGAAAACATCCAACTCCACCCGGACTGTGCTAGGAAAGAGAGTGCTAAACTCACATTCAGCATTCCCTTCACTGTCAAGGATTTGAAGAACTTAAGAAACGACCTTCACTCGCACGGTCAGCGCATCTTTGGCCATGGTAGGAAAGCGCCATACAATCTCTACAGCCTTGAACATATCAATCATTTGAGGGACTTCTTTGGCCAGGAAGATTGGTACAAAAGAGTTATAAACAAGGAAGGAGACCATACTCAGATTGTTTTGAAGTCGGTTCGATTTTGGTTTCGCCGTCCACAGTCGATTCGGAGATTCCGCAATGGTCGGAGGGAAGATCTTGAAAGAGACAGCCAACTAAATGTTTCCTTCGTGAAACAGAAGTTGAATGCCCTGGGGAATGGAGAAGCATAGACCAAATAATGTTGTTCGTCTAAAGTTAGAAAAGTAAGTACATGTATATACCAGATACTCCATATTTCATATTTAGTTTCAATGGGTTAGATTAGTGATCTGGAAACTGGACATCGCAGAATGTGATGCTGTGCCCGGGTTCAAGATGAGAACTTGTGGAATGGCCATGGACCATGTGCTTACATTGGTTTGTTTTTGAAAATGTGATGTATTGCTGGGGCGGTGGCGAGAGTTTGGTGTTTTGATTGTTCAGAAATGAATGATCAATGCACCCACCAACTACTGTTTGCAGTACTTTTGAAGTGATTCTTTATGTGGTTTCCTGGAGAATCTTTCTAGTATCTTATAGTCACTGACACAATAGTGTTCATTGGAGTATTTCCCGTCGCCCGTTATCATAAGGAGCTAAAACATTTATTTGTGTTTCCACTTTTGCCTCTAAACCGAGAATCAGATGTGACCATATATTTGTCTGGAAGGAGATTATACATTTGCTAGTGGTACATACCATAGTCTACTTATTACATTTAGTTTTAAGTCAGTGGCGGACGATGGACGACGACAACGAATTTTGCAACGACCTTGTAAAGTAGGAAAAAGCTTTCGTAGACAGGCTTAGTTCATCTTTTTGTATTTTCACGCATTTTCCCCCCTGGGATCACCCAAGAATTCAATTAGCTCTGAGGAGTCTTGTCATGTTAGTTGTTGACACTGCCGGCTACCGCGCAACATACATGTATAATACAGAGGCGAGAATTGCATTTCTGGATGGGTTTCTAGGAACTAAAATCGGTTTCTTCTTAAGAGACGAAACAGAGGATCCTTGTACCTGATGTCTTACGCCAGGGCAAGCATATAGTGAAACACAATGTCACGATTACCTTGCGCAGAACTACCCCTCATTAACCGATGTCCCTGGGCATAATAGTTAAAGGGGTACGTCGTTCGTAATTACCTGTGGTCCAGGAAATTAGAAACGCAGTTATACACCGTAGTGCAGTTATTATGCAGCCAAATTTGATTAAACTTGGTATTCATATAGTACTTGTATATCTGCCTGCAATACAGCATTGTTGAAATTATATTCAGTATACGTCATTACACTATTTACAATTTTAAGTTATTCAATAAAAAAATTCAAATTTTCAGGTATCGACCTAGGCCTGTAAAAGGCCGCGTAACGGTAAAAACCAGAGCAGAACATTTGAAAGGCGTTGGTTGAAGAATGTGTCACCATTAACAGGTTCACACTCATCTTCCTAAAGATAAGACTACTTGCATCAGAACATATTTCCGCTCAATTGATAGATAAGATTACAAGAGATGTTTGAAGTTTACCATTACAAGTTGAATGTGACGTGTCGAGACATAATTTTATACTGAAATATCGCTATGACATGTACGGGTTACATGTATGTTTTTATGTGGCATTTCAAGGTTGCTTTTCTCTTCATCGATTGCGACTTTCACCGGGAAAATGATCCCTATTCCTGGTTATCATCTGTACCAGTTGGCCGATCGGTCATTTCATTCAGATTCCCGTCTGCGCTCACGATTAGCCGCCAAACAGAAAAAGCATCATAACGACCGTAACGAGGGTGATTATGACCAGGTCCCGAAGAGATTTGTCCGGTGATGAAGACCACAATAAACACCTAAACGTCATGTCAATTCACTCTCACGAGATTTACTATCTTTTATTGCCCATTCCACCGTGGTTTACATATCCCATTCCGATGGCTTATATAAGGAATTAAAGGTATTGGTTGCCTCACAACACCGTGAGGGTACATCCGATGAGCTATATAGAATGCAAGCCCAGGCCGAATCCGCGGCAGCCAAGGTTTTGGGTAAAATGACAGCTCTACCTCAGCGGTGCTTCGCAGTGAGGTATCAATTTCTACTCTAAAATAACACCTCATAGCAGATGTTTTAGAATGAGTGGTTGATGTGTCCACCTCGTAAATGCAAGGTCAAACATTCGCGTCCCGTTTGATGCTGCCGGTCAACGTACAAGCAACCAGGTAGATTAATATAGGCCGGGTAAAAACTGCCTCCTCCATTCCTGCCATTCGTAAAGAGTGTCTCAAAAGCAAACATCAGACTGCTGTGTTTTATTTGGAAGAAGCATGCAAATTAAAGTTTTACATTTTTTATCTGTGGTCGCAATATTTCAATTTTTGATACCATTAAGCATTAATACAGTCTATACATGCAATTCTAAAATGAAATCAAACATGGACACCTTGTACATTAGGCCCAGCAGATCTGGAAACGCTAGTCTTACATTAAAGCTATTTTTACTGGTTCTAACAAGATGACATAGAACACTAGTTATTTTTCTTTGTATATGGATATAATATGGCACATAACCATTTTATGGATGAAATTAGGAACAGCCTTGATGAGATAACGGGAAAAGTCGCTTAATTACGGTAAACGACATGATTGGTGACAGAGGCATTTTGACTGATTAGAATGTCATATATTGCATGTATATATGGCTGACTTATATGGCTTATACATAAGACATGCTAATATTCAAGAGGCCTAACAAAAGCACTTTTAACTTAATGATATTACACTTTGAATTACTGTAGAAAGACGAGAGTTTATTAAACCTGTTCATCATTGAAATGATAATTTGCTTCAGCTGAAAGGGGATTGAGACAGGGTACTACCAAGCTAATAAAAAAGTGAAGAGCATCTCCATATAACATATTTTCATATTCGCCAACCTCATAGAGTTTATCTTTATTAATAATAATCATGATACTTTTAGCGCTAAATCCAACTGGTTTCAGTCGCTCAAAGCGCTTCACATTATTACCCCTAGCTTTTGGCCTGTACAAGCTCTACTCTCTGGGAGTATTATAGGTCCGTGCTGCAGCTATACAGCGCTCAAGACTAATATTCATAGTGTGCCAACTCTGCCAGCTAGGAACTCATTTACACCTGGGTTGAGAGAAGCAAGTAGGATTAAGTGCCTTGCTCAAGGACACAAAGACGAAACAGCGGTGATCCTTCCGATAATCGAACTCACGACCTCCTGGTTATGAGCCCGGAGCTCTAACCGCAATGCCACTGATCTCTCCTAACGTGGTTGTGTCTTTGGCGATTCCTCCCACTTTAAAGTCCGATTCGTAATGGTTTCCATTTGGACCATCGCTTCTAAATTTCGCTGCCAACTACTGTTGCCTTCCACACATTCACTTCTCTCATAGAAAATTCAATCGGGAATGTTGTGACTCTGTCGATTGTCAGGTAAAATATTTCGCCGAAGCAACCACTGCTGTAAGTGTGCTAACCACTGAGAAATCCATAATTTCCGAATCAGCTGCGTAACTATGATTTTCTCCGCGACAAGGAAATTAGTACCGCTTGTTTGTGGGAAGCGGAAATGGGTATTTTTTTGTATAAGTGACCATAATGCATCGCGTCGCGCCGGAGTAATTGAACTACAAGCCCTAATGGATATAAATGCAAATACTACTGCGCTACATTGCAGCAGAGTTACTGATGAGAGACTCTAGTTGCAGCGACAGTCGATACCGTATACTGACAATTCTTTAGCCACGTGCTAAAACCATACGAAACAATATAAACATACACATCCACTGAAGTTAAACCCTCTGGTTCGAGGCTTTTTTTCATAAATTATCAATTCCACTTCCGCTCCCAGCATGCTGTTCCATTTCCTGTTAGCACCTCAACCAGCATGCATGGCGGCAAGAAAATGACGTCATGTCATCTATTAATGGACATGCGCATTGAGGTAGGGTCGCGGGTGGTGAGGCAGAGACCATGATGATTGTGTGATTTCGAAAGCTTCTCGACATGTCTGGACAACGCTGTACTGATATAAATACTCCGGTACCCACTTTGACTGAGCTGGCATTTTCTATTTCAAAGTCAGCCTCCATTTAATTGACATGTGACATAATTATTGCTGTCGAACAAGTCTATAACAAGTTTGATTGAGTGTGTTTGGTCATCGACTGAACTCACAGACAACAGAAATAGTCCCGATATTTTTTTCGGTTTTTTTGGATAGTTTTCTCCCATATTGCCAGAACAACCAAGATCGCCAAGGCCACCCATAAAACAATAAGGCAATCATTACTGTGGTCTGAGAGTTTGATTGTTGACCACTTCGAGTTGTTCGGTTGTGAAGGTGTCCAAAAAATGTAAATGTAAATGACAATAATTGCACTACGTATGCAGGTAATGAGATCGGAAAAACAGAACCACGTGCATTGATTTCCGCTACACGTGCAGCCGAAATTCTGTTAAAAAGTTATTCATATTAAAAGTATAGAATATGTTGTCGTGTCACTTAGTACACGGATAATATTTTTGTGGGTCTCCTTTGCCTATGGTTTTGAAAAGTCGATTGATCATCTCCAGATATACATTTTTCAAAATGCTGAACTTCTAACATTTATATATGTAAGATGTCCTTGTTTTCCACATTCGTCATCTCGTGTAACGTCTGAAGTATTTTCAACACCTCAATAGTTAAGGCCACTCGCTGTCATCCATTTCCTGAGGATGCCACCACACAGCAGGACACGGATATTAAATGACGTCGTATAGGTCATTTCGTTGGTAGTTGCAGGCAATGAAAAATTGCGGTTGACGAGTTTGCAGCAGTAGCTATGGCTAAATACATGGGGTTCGCCTTATGTCCCCTTAATCCTCAGTTCCCGGGGTCATGTTCCCGGGTTCTAAGTTACGTGGGTCCTATGTTAGCCGGTCGGACTGGGTTAGAAGTAGAAATAAATGAGTTGGTAATAAGGATAGGGATAGGATATTTATACCATTCTTTTGGCCCTTTTCTGGAGAACAGACCCGGGGATCATAGAACCGTCTTTATATCCAGTCGACATGGATTGATTAAATGACTGAATAAAGAGCTGAACATAACCTTGAGTGTTAATAGCTCACTAAATAATATTTTGGTGAAAGATAGTGCAATTTAGGATACGTGAGAAACGAGCCGGACAGTGCCCCGAGACGAGCTCTCGTGATAACGTTTGAGAATATTGGCATATTCCTTAATCAAATCTATCCATCATGCGTTGTCGAGGGAGTTTAATCAGTGACATTTATTATTATGCATCTTTTGAAAATGTTTGAAGATTGACGGCCTTGATTGTTGCCTTGACAGGAGGAACACACTCTTCATGGAAAGTCGCCGGTCGATCAGCCTTTGAAGGCAGGGTATCTAGGAGGAGGATAATCAATCCGATAAGAACAGCGCAATGATTCAAGGCCACCACGGCATTCGATAGACATTTTCAGCTCGAAAGAAATCCCGATACGCTTCGTATAACAGTCTTTGTTTTCAATTTTATGATTCTTAGGTGAGATTCCACTTTGTTATACATGTGGATTTGAAAACTGGATAAGATTATTGTGAGTTTTTTGTCAATATGAGATCCAAACAAGGATCTTGCAATAGCCTGGTAAAGATTGTACATGCGCCAGTATATGAAAAAGTAATCGTTCTTCCCATACAGGATTTGGTGATACCGAAGATCGCTGCAAAGAATATAGAATCTTAAACGCATATTATCTCATTTTTACCTTGATCCATCTGCGGATGACAATTCGTCAATTTGATATTTCAAAACAAACATATTTTTTTTTCTTTTAACAAACAACACTGCCTTGTCATCAAGGGCCCTACGCCAAAATATATCCAAATGGTGTCAACAAGAAACACTTACAATCACGCTGCTGTGAGGTTTACATTGCCAATTGCCAATGATTGAATTGATTTGAAAAATGGCGTAACAAGCTGACCTCGCAATGATTAAAGAGAGAAACATTCTGAAACCTCGCCAGTTTGGGTTACATACTTAGATTGATTGGAATGCCAGTAATATGGTCTGTCATGCTAACCTCGCCGGGAGGGGTCTGACAAAATGCGTCGTGAAGTCTGAAGCAAAATAAACAAATTGATCGGTGACATTTTGTCGATATAAGGTAAAATGGGGTATTTTATCCCCGGTCTAATTGTAGCCCCTGGCAATGTTTTTGATCAATCTTCCCGTAACCATGGAATTATTCAGTCAACCCAAGCATGGATATGAAAGAGGTGTTTCTTGAGTCTCACAGCTTGAATAGTTTTGGATTATGCAACATGTTATGAAAGAGCTTTGGCTATAAGAAGTAAACTAATCAGACACATGCACAAAAAAAGTTGGGATCGAACTTTTTGCAGGTATCAATTTTCCACACTAAAAGAGCATTGATATATTTGAAACTTGGTTCAGGTGATCAGTATTGAGTGTAGAGAATGTTGTATGCGGCATTTGATATCATTATTTATATCATTATTTAAAGTAAATTTTTCGGAGACACTTTTTCGGATTATTTGTAGCCCGTTGGTTCGGGGTCTTTGTAGCCCCTATAACTAGCTCGATATATCCTGTCATAAATCAGCAAGATGCTAGGTTTCTTCATTTCTATACATGAATTATATTATCTGATCATAAAATCTATCTGATTTAGATCAATGTTAAACTTTTTATACCAACAATGATACATTTAAAGTTTAATACCTGTTTATCTGACATTATTTCAAAATAAAATATTTTCAAAGTTACTGGTGCGTGCCTCTAGTTAAAGCCACACCATTGACTAGATAGCAGCATTTCTCATGGTACATTGCATTACCATTAAGTGGTGCCAGCTATAGTTGGGGTTGATACATGACCTATATTTGAAACTACAGTTTTTAATGGCAGGACAATAAGACCGTCAGTCAATTCAAAACATCACAAGCTGTTGTCTGACACAAGGTGAAATGTACAACAGAGGTGGTAAATAGAACTTTGTGTTTTAGACCAGTGTGAAAAAGGTCTGATTTGCAACGATTATTGCGGATACTTGTTCAATAAATACCGCTTGCGTATGTTTTGATACCAGCAAAACCTCGTCGTCAAACTAGATTGGAAAACTATTACCAATAAAGACCATAAACCATAGAAACAAATTTCTCATACGTAAAATTGGCAGGTTTCCCGTGGGGGGAAGCTGTTCAGGGACTTGGCTTTGAAATCCTCCGTGTATATAGGTTCACAAAGATCGGTGGCACGGGGAGCCCGTAGCTCATCCATGGAGTTGTTGATAGAATTTCCCCTTGCAGGAAAAGTTGGTGGAGTTGAGGCAAAATTCAAGCAGCTACAGATCTGGCTTGGGTTGAGCTCGGTTCTATCCGGTAGTGTGGTATCAGCTTCGAGGAATTTCCTGCCGACCTCCACCACACCCTTGGGTGGAATGCAGGTGAAAAGCGTACATATATCGTACGATGTGATGATTTCATCGTGATATACTTGTAAGTCCTTGATCTAACCATAAAGTCTGCATGCCCCGGACCTTAACCGCAAAGGCGGCCTACGAGTGGAACTTTCAGGCACCTCAGACACCGCCCTCTCGGGACACACTTCCGGAAGTTCCCGTACCGAACAACGACAACAACAACAGCAGTAGATCAGCTGACGAGGAATGGCGGATGTTATGTGAAATGTTCTGTAAGTTTTTCTCTCAATCTGGTAGTTATTTGACTTAACCTTTTATTGAATTACTACAATACTTGGATGACTAATCTTCACGAGGATAACTTTAAAGATTGCGCAAAAATATCAATACTAATGAACAAGATCTAAACAAAGAATTGTAAGAGTCTTATCATAAAATATAAAAAACTTTATTTTAACTGAGTTTCGTATAAGAATCTTATTGCGATTACCTTAAAAATATCACAAAAGGAAACCTATCACGAAACGCTTATAAAATGGGGAGTTTTGTACGGCCCAAGTAAACCTAAGGCGGGTGAAATATTCCATTGATAAATCTTAGCAGTTTCGAGTTCCCCTCAGGTAGTTGATTATGTGAGCTGGGCATCTGGATAACATTGCATAACGTTGCGTAACATTACTGACTCAAGCCAATGAACCGCTAAAGAGGTAATTAAATCACCAATTTAGTTATTTTCACTACGATCAGCTAGTCTAAATAAAGATTTTGTACCACAACTGAATCTCAGAATGTCATATGAATCGTGTAAATACTGTACATGTCATACAATTTTTTAAAAAGTGAAGAAGAAGAAGAATTCGGACGAGATTTCATCCTCGGCAGCCACTCTAGCCTGTGAAAACGCGAGAAACTCAACAACTAATGTACGAACCTTGTATCATTTATGCCAGAGTTTTGTATTTTTGGATGCAAAATCCCGTTACAACCAGAAGAAGCTGAAATGCGTAGCTACACCCAAAAAAACCTCACCAGTTCCATCTTGGTAATGTACTGGTAATGCGATTACAGTAGTCAAGCAAAAAGGATTGTAACAATATAAGAGAAGTTTAGCATTTGCTTGTAAAAACGTCGTTAACATGGTATTACGGGAATCATAAAGGTCTACCTATATCATAGCTCCGGTAAAAGAATAGCCTTTGCGGACTGCCAGTTGTTGCGGCAGTGACGACGCCGACCACCAAATCAAATTGACATATAGTAACAGACCATTAGATACGAGAGGTTTACAGCTTGTACGAAATCGTAAGTGAATACTGGTATAACAATATTCGTATCAAAATTGCGAAGTTGTTGGGTCGACTGTCCATTAACACACCAGATGTAATCGGAGATTCGTGGACTTTATACTATTAACTGCCCGATTCACGAAAAATGGCAGTGCACACAAACGAGTATGAATGACTGGGAAAAGTTTCAGTATTTCACCTCAAGAGGCCAATTGTTGGTCACGCTGCAAAGTAAGTATGTTTAAAGGAATGGGCGGCTTTTCATTATGTTAGTTCTTCTTCTCGTTTATCAGTAAACTATTTTTCAGAACGTGTTTGATGCTTTTCAAATTTTGTTTCAGCTCTTAGATAGTAGAAACACGTGGTTTTTTTGGTTATTTTTAGCACGCACAAGGCGCGAAAAACCGTTCCCGCCACGTGACTGCACGCCGATATCTGAGGTTACGTCATCCCGCTATTTACGATGCAACGTCATTTCCATTATCGCGGCAGTAGCAGCCAGTTTTTGGATTTTTCCATTTTATGTGTTATTCAATGCTGAAAACTGCGACTGTGGAATTGAAGGTGGTTGGACAGCTGACTGCTTGGTAATAATGGCCTTAATCAATAATACCAATGGTCCTTTAAGTACTCAAGTTGCAGATAACACTTTGTTCGACTGCGGTAAGTTCATTTTGTGACAAAGCACAAAGGAAATTGAGTGCCATTTTCTTCGTGAAATGGACTAAGGCATATTTCGGGGGTAACAAACTTCTAAATCGTAGCGCACTGATGATACATGTAGATCATGACATTTTAACGACAAACCTCTGTACGTCACAACAACAATACTGCAGTCTGAAAAATGCTCGCAGTTCTGAAAAAAATCTGATATTTTCATCTTGCTAATGCTACCTTAATGTGATTAGATATTTTTTTATCAACCAAACAAAGGCGATATTAGTGGATACCAGTCATTCGGACGTAATGCGGTGCGTTTCCAAACTGATTTAGAAAACAGGGATTTTTTTCCCACTGTTACTATTTTTTTTGAAAATCTGTTGTTGTACTTGTAGGACGAGATATCGATGCCTTCTCTGTTTTATTTTCAGCAGATATCTAGTAATCTAGCAATATTGTAAACTGCAAAATTGTTGCGCCTTTTTGCGATTTGCGAAAACTTCTAAAAATAAATTGACATTACTGCATTTTTTCTTGTGGCGTATTGCTATATTTTGCGGTTTCTCAACAGAAACTTTTTGCAATAACGATTTTCGTAATTCGATGTCATTCGCAAAATTCTTATTTCTGTTTAATAGATGTCAATGCTCCATTATTTGTAAAAGCATACTTGTAAGCTGATCAGCTCTTGAGTCTACTATGACATATACTCCAGTCGCCTGTAAAAGGAGGCCTAGTATAGTTACCCTGACATTCACTCATATAGCACCATAGGTAGGGATTCTCGTGGTGCATCTGCCAAGTGCAAAATGCATTGATGGTATTATGCACTGGTAAGCTTCTTCGAAGAGTCATGTTGCCACCCAGCAACGATTTCCTGCTGGTAATCCTTGAGAATAAGGTAACCCATTTTGTGTCACCCTCAAAGTGGCATATTTCCCAATTCATTTTGCCCGACAAATCATTATCCTCTCAACCTTGAATGAATAAATACTATTGCCTTCGCATTCATCTATAATAATCTTAAATCAACCCCATTATAAGATTTCTGTCTAAAGCTCATTTACGCAATCCGCTTAACCCAATGGCTGAGGCCGCATAAACCAATTACATAATTAGTAATCGTCTCTAAACATAGTATGAAGCTTCTGATGCAAAAACAATGTAATGCGATTTAGCGAAAATCCTTCCTCATCAAGAGGATTTCATCAGATATTTTCTGTGGTATGTCTTTTTGTCGATTAGACCGATGATAAGGGTGATCATCTTCTTTTGAAAAGAAATTTTACTTCTATTTGGCGTGACATACATCCCTCCCCCTTTAAATCGTGCAGTCTTATCCTCATCAACGAATAGAATACTCTATACATGCTTCCCGAAATAGGTGGCTTGCATTGGAACTTTTTCCCCCTTGTCCGTCATCAAAGGCATTCAAGTGTGTTGGTCAACCATGACTATCTCCTTTGTCCCTCCACAATAAAGCCTAGTTTCCCCTTATGACATCACTATTTTGGACACTCAGCGCCCCATTTCTGGAAAGGTGTATAGAGCAGTCTGAAATGGGAGGTACTAATATGCCCAACCCTGTTGATAAGAAATTATAATGGTTCCTTTTTCTGTTTTGTTCATTTTATACATAACGAGCCAACGGAGATGAAAAAAAATCCATTTATTTCAGCCTAACCAAAGCGTGCCCGGGTGTAAATAGATGGCACTAAATGCATAACAGACATGCTAGATGGATTATTTTTTGGTGCGGGGTAAGGTTAGTGGTTGTTCTCAATCAAAGTGTTGATTCTCACAATATAGGCAGCGAGAGAGTGAACAAGAGAAAAACTTGTCAACATGTCAACATGTCTTTCAGCGTAGCCAACAATGGTAGTATGTAAATGTTGCAACGAGCCAAATGAAACAAGCCGAACCAAATAAACATTCTAAACATGAAATTGAAGATTACGTTAAGATGTAGTATGATTGCAAGTGTTAGGTTGATATTTGCATGAAATGAAAAAGTACGTACTTTTATTCACTCGGGCACACTTAATTTGGCTCGTTTACTCGGGTACACTTAATTTGGCTCGTTTAAGTTTTAAACAAGCCAAAATAAACGAGTAAATGAAACGTCCCATGGTGTACCATGCAGAACTTAAAATGAACCAAATTGAATGGGACTATGTGAATAATATCATATTTAATGCCATAAAAATACTGGATCGACTCCTGAAATGAATATCAAATGTAAACTTGATCTTTCAGCTCAGATTTAAGACGTCTATTTGGATCGTTTAGTTTGGCTTGTTTCATTTGGCTCGTTTCAACATTTAAATACTACCGCAACAATCATGAATGAGGGCTAACACTCACAGTGTGTTACAGCTGATTTCTATGAAAATGCACCTAAACCTCCTGCTTACTTCGAGAAGCCACAGCACACTGCAGTCAATTTCAATTAAGGCCACAGTTAAAGGAAAGGGCCCGCCAAAAAATGGGGAGTTTTGGACGGCCCGGTCAAAACCTTAGGCGGGAATAAGGTTTCATTGATAAATATAAGGAGTTTCAAGGCCCCCAAATTACTTGTAAGGTTCAATAGATACTGGCCTTTCATTGGTTTACCGTTTGCGTATCATTTACATACTCTCATCTTGAAAAATATGACAATATTTACGATCACGTTATTGATTTTTGCAACATTTTCGGTAACGCGCCCCTTGCGGATCTGTAAGGTACCATTCGGATGCTTGAAAAATGTTAGTGGCGTGGCTCCATCTGCTACAGCTGTCACCGCGCCGGTGTTAGTCTCACGTCTTGGCGTCTGCACCACCCTTGGGGAACAGCTCAATGCCGTTGGCGTACTGACGAGACCAGCGTCTCTAGAGGCTCCGACATTCGCCATGAGCAGTGACAGCTAGGTCACTTGGCTGGAATGGCCCCATCTCCTCTTCACTCATGTTCATTGCCGGCAATTCTGGCAAATATCTTGAGTCGTCATGGTTGTCAAACAAGTCTTGGATAATATGCTGCTCCATTTCTTCTGTACTGTTCGGATCAGGGGCCTCGCGGCTCTCCACCGGCCCAGAATCCACCGGCGACTCGAAATCCATACTACTATTCTCTCCATTTTCTCCTCTCTCCAACTCACAACTATCGCTATTGACTGCGTAACATACACTAACATTCTTTCGCTATCATTGCTAACTTCATTTACTAGAACACTGGCCTCTTTGTAGCCGATTATGTAACCCATAGTTGAAACACCTGACAGCGCCGCCCGGCATGATACACGTGCTACTGGCATATTTATAACTCGTAGTAAATAAGGTTGTAAAAATATGCAAATGAGATGCCGTATATGGAAACCATGACGTCACTAAGCAGTGCTTATTTCTGCTACGGGTGGCGCTGTTGCTTGCTTCTGGAGGCGCTATTCAACCTCTTTAAACCACACAGTCAATTAAATATGATACCTTCTCCTAATCTGCACATTCACTTTTCCAGCAAACCTGATTCATCATCATCATCATGTCCCGCAGCTGTTAGACCATTGGAGCGACGCTGCATGTATGACTACTTGGCACCATAGGGATCGGTCCTCTGCAAGGCGGATCAGGTCCTCTGTTCTACGTCCTGTCAAATCTTTTATGTCATCCATCCAGATCCTCTTTGGGCGCCCTCGCTTTCGCTTTCCCTCAACTGTGCCCTGCAAGATCGTATTTGCCAGGGTTCCCTTGGCTCTGGTCACATGGCCAAACCATCTCAGTTTCCTCTTCTTGGCAACTGTCAACAGGCTGTCGTGACGTCCAATGTGCTGGGTGACCAGCCCTCTGACCTGGATGTTGGTGGTATGTGACGTGTAGTGGATGTTTAGAAGCCTTCTGTAGCAGTTTAGCTCGAACGCGTTGATGCGTTTCTCAGTCTCAGTGTTCAGCGTCCACCTGGTTACCTTTAGATTAATACCTAAACACAGCTTTCAATCTGATTTGTGAAGTAAAGCCCTTGTTGCATGAAGTCGACCAGGAACATTATACAAGTGCCAATAATATACACGCCATGTGAAGATGACAACCTTGAAGAACTTCCAACTTGTGATCGGAAAATCGTGAGTGCAGGAAAGTGCGACAGTCTCTCCTCCCAACCGGCCACAAACGGCCCAGAGTAGCACAGTTGGTTTCTTTCACTTATCATTTGCTCAGTGTTTTACATGTTTTAGCGACGCGACCGAGTTATGTTTTTCATCTTTCTTGGTGAGCCTCCAATAGTGGTATGGATTAAGCTTGTCCTCGGAAATTTAAACAAATCGCGTTCAGTCGAAACCTAACCTCTCTCGGATCACACGCCGAAGAAAAAGAAAAAAGATTCATGCGACAAATCGATAGGATTGGTACACCTTCGAATCATATTCATGGAAGCACTTAATCTTGTTCATTCGCAGGCCCTCAGCAGTAGGAAGCCGCACAGCACCTTCACCTACATCATTATTGGTAATGGCATCAACTTCCGGCTTTCCATGTACACTATTTCCGTTTCCGGTGTGACATTTTTCACTTATTTCCGCTGGTTCTTCGCTAGATTTAGAGTACAACAAGGATGTTACTCGTGGTGAAAATGCTGACCATCTACCACACACGTTATCGGTATGTTGCAAAGGGATTTGATTTCGCATCTAATAAGCAAGAGAATATAGTTGTTTTCTGTGACGTTTAACGACAACTGACTGCTCCAGAACGCTGATGCTGGTATTGATACCATAAAAAGCAACATACACGAAAGAAGAAAACCAACATGTTTATTCTTAATTAAAAAAAATACCGAAAAAGGAACATTATTAACATATCATTGTTTGATTTTGCCGGAAATAGAACTTATTGTCATTTTTGATTGAAAACCATTATGCTGCAGGAAATTGACTGTTGGTATTTCCGCCAGCGGTGCCATTTATTCAGCAACCGGATGGAACTGGATGTACGAGTATATCCTGTCGCTCATTACTACTTCGGGACGACAACATTTTCTCTATCCATCTGTTTTTCTCATACTGATCGAAGTGAATAACAGGACGGCACCGTGATGAAAAAAGTTATAAAATGATACGTCGATCCAAGAGGGAAAATATCTATGAATTACAAGCGAAATACACTAAGTTTCGACGAAAATATTTATATCGCATGCATCACAAAGATACTGTCATCTCATTATAAAACAAATTTGTGTCTAAAAATTATCCATTATCGACTAAAATGTTTCATGAAATATGATTGCAGTATTTAATATATCAAGGGACATGATGATGGCTGATGTGAAAACAGAACAGTATTGCTTTCACATAAACTTCACGTACAGTACACAATGCCTTTCTGTACAGAATCGAAACCAAAGTATTTACTAACTCCTAAAGTGAAACTTGTTGATCGTTCAAAAACGTTGTAGAGTTTCCAGCCAACACATATAAGCGCCCCAGAGGTTTTTCAGGGAATGAAATCCCTTTGTGTTTTTTTCACAAACTATCTGAAGATCTTCGGGGGGTCATTTTATTTCTGAAAAAAACCTCTAGTTGTCGCACATTTGTGTTAGCTGAAAAAAACCTAGGTTTTTCAAATGCTTAAGACGCCTTATATCTAAGAGGGTATTGTCTTTATTCATATCACTAATTGTGGTTAGTGCATGGTGGCTTTGAGGATAGACTGTGAGTGATACACATTCTGCGTTTTCCAATCAAATCAATCTTCTCGACTGATTTCTTTTTAAGCTTGGACTGAACTAGATCTTGAAGCCCAGATTGAAGTTCAACTCGAATCAAAATCACTTAACTACTGGGATGTCGATACGCATTCCACGGCATCTTGAACAAATGACACGCGATTCCATCAACACCTCCATCTGCAGTAAGCCCCCTGGGAGGAGATTTTAATGAAAACTCCCAAGTTCATGTCGTAGCCTTGGACTTTTGGGAGTCACACGACCTTGAGCCTCGACAACAAAGCGCGGGATCGTATAAAGAATAAACAACTATTCACTATATTCTCAAAAGTCCTAAGGGGAGTTATAAACCATGAATAAAAATATAACGAATTAACATCGTCTGACGCAGGGTTTTTGTTTTAACTAACCTGTCAAAATGATCAAACCGAAAACACAAGGGGCTCAGACCTTTCCTCTGTCATATAGAGTATAAACGAGAGCCATCAGGTAATGGCATAGATTCGTCTCTAGGCAACTGACAGATGGAAAAATTTTAGATGTGATTAGGGAATGATGGAAAAGGTTAGGATCTTTGGGATGGGGTTCCTTGGACTGTCGCAACCCAGCAGACAACCAGCAACTGCAGCAGTCTGGACCTTTGCATCAATTCCTTTGAAGCGTAGGTTGACACAAACCAGCCAAACAGATACACGGCACAACCTTTGGACAACCAGTAACAGTCTGGACCTTTACATCTAGTCCTTTGATGTGTAGGTTGTGACAAACAAGTCCAGTGAACATGGTCCAGCCAAGGTTAACCGGTAAAGTATTGACCTTACACGACCTTACATCAGGGACAACCAACCAGTATAATAGTATGATTCATACGTTACAGTAACTTAACTTTCTGTTAACCAACTGCCACATAATGATATTGAGTCATTCATAGGTGTTTGAACGTACAACTGTCACGATTGTGATTAAAGTTTCTGGCCTGAATTCGCTGATGGCGATCAAGCATTTCCGATTTCTCGGAACTTTCGGATCATCATATGGGATGTATATCGCATAAATTCTCACGGACAGCTAATTATGTTGTTCAGCGGTACTTTAATCTCCCGACGAAAATAGAATAATTCACACTTTCGACAGGACCGCAGCGTTCAGCCTAAATTCTGAGTCGGCAGCTGCCTGTCTCCCGTGAGCTCGCCACTGACCGCCTCACTCATCATATCGATGCGCGTTCTTCCTCAAATAAAAACTAACGCAAAGTACGATTGTCGTCAAATAAAACTAATAGTTCATGTCAGTGCTACGAGCTATTTATATGAGCGACAGAATCGGTCATCATAGCGGCTAAACAGCCGCAACCTCGTATCGGTACTACGCTCAATATTAGTATCTTAATCTCTGGATCGGCGAATTTTTTTACATTCGGCAAGGCTTTATCTCTTCCGCTACTCATTATAAAGACCAAGTTTAAACTTAGCCAAGGCGAAAACACGCATTATGGAAAAATATATACGTTTTTTGCGGAAGGTTTCGCTAGTGGCACTACCTAGGTATTCAGCCTATGCTGATGCAGGGCGCAGTTGTACGCTTCTAAACCTGAATCGAGACTGCGTCGATCTGTTCCCTCAGGTCAATACATGAGATTCGTCTCCCAATGGGTATGTGAAGTATGGTGGAGACAATCTAAAAATAGCATGAATACGCGCGTTTTAATTGAACCTTGAAACAAACTCGGCAACACTCACATGTATTTTGGAGGAAATGCGGCGTCGCCTATTGTGTAACCCAATGGTTTATTTTGTGTCATTTTTTGTAGGTCGGGGAAATTGCTCGGTAGAATTTGTATCACATATTCGGTTAGGTCACTCCATCGGGCGATGTGCGACCTAATTGGTTGCAGCAGCCGCCATGTTACGTACGTCTTTCAAGACTCTGCGTTTACTAACTGAACGGCGACTCAGTAGTCTGCTGCATGGTACCACCGTCCGCTGGGAATCTCTCTATCCACTGTAAATAATGAGTTAATCTCAAGGAGTTCAAGCTTACGATCCAAACAACAGCATTAATAATAGAAAGCAGAACTGGATTCGAAATGAAAAATTCCAATTTGGAAAATATTGATCGAATCTCCGTCTTGTTGTTCGAGTGAAGACATACCCATATAAAACGTGACATAATCAGTACGGAGAAGATCTAAAGATTAAGAATAAATCATTTGTTAAAATGAACAAATGCGGAATGATACTTTTTACATATAGATGCCAAGCAACCAGTAGTTTTCAAGGAGATCGCTGTTGGTTGACGTGGTATTAAAGTCCAATGAGTGTCTGTGATGAATGTAAGAACATCTTCTGAAATTGGACTACGTTTAGTAACGTGTTTAGAGATTAATTTTACTTTTAGCCCTTGTCATTTCATTCACAACCTGGCCAGAGGGAGCACGAATCCATGACCATTTATATGGCGATCTCCAGCAGCTACGCAGGACCACCGACTTTATAATAAAATCCGGACTGACTGTCTAAAACGTGGTGAACAAAAGAAGAAGATATATTTACGATTCTGAAAGCATTTCTATATTTAAGGATTGAATACCGAAGGGACGTATGTGCATTGAACTGTCTTAAACAATGAGGGTGAAGCTAAAATCGAGGCGTCTCGCCTAGCTCCTGTAGGTTTAGGGCAATACACCGACAATGAAGTATCAATTTATATTCTACAACACCTCAAACTAAACATTAAATGTGACTTTGACAGCTTCTGACTCTTTCCTTATTTTGTAGTAGGCCAAGCTTTTGGTCGCGACACCAAAACCGCAGCTCCAATCAAAATCAGGCGCACAGTATTTTACATAAATACATAGAAAACGACATATCGCAGCCAAGGTATTTTAGATGCCATATACTAAATGGAACATCAATATCAATGGAACACACCATTATTTGAAATTCCTGATTTGAAATTCCAATTTGAAAAGGAGTCTTCAGATGACAGGTACCTGCTTACCTCGATTCACGTAAGGCGTCAGAGGTAATCTTTCAGGGTGGACAGCGAACAACAACAACACAAAACCAAATCTTGATATATAATTATAATTGCTGGACTGTTTATTTGATTTCTGACGCGATTGCTGGGACATATTGAAGCTCTCTTGACATTTTTACTTGCCATTAGCGATGTATGCTACATAACAGTATATCATTTTCGATCGAAGACAAAGCAGGTATCATGACAAGACAGTCATCATACCACTGCATACGCCTCATCAGCCCAATGCATGATCTCGTTTCCGAAGCAACGGTTTGGTTCGTGGCAGATGTACATGTATAGTGGTCGCACCAGAGCCTATTGAGAGCTATCCTGTTCGTGTTGGCAAACTGAGAAATCCGTCAGATCGCCCAACTTGTCGAATGTACGCTGTTGCCGTAACACGATAAGTCTCAAAACGGTGCATGATTTAATTACTGGAGCCATGATTTGATTGCTATCAGAACCATAGCGGTCGAACAGAGCCTGTAAGCCAACGGTAACAACGTCAGATGATCTGCTGGGAATACAGCCTGACAGTGTCCGGGCTGGCTTTGGACACATCTCGTTTCTTGTACGTGGGAATGAGCCGAATCTAGGCTGTACCATCCCCTGTCATGTTGTCCCTGGACACGCACGGGAAGGCGATGCACTGTAAGGGGATATGTGATGGCAACTCATGCGAGAGCGAGATACTCCCCAAAGGCAGGTATCTGCCTAAATCAGGGCAGTGTACAATATACCAGGATAAACGGGCTTACTGTATTTAGCGCAATCATTACGCTTAGCGCAATGAATGGGGAAAACCCAAAATGTGGTACCTATTTCTCTGCCTATTGAGAAACACGATGAAATGCATGTAATTGGACATAGGGCACGAGATCAACTACTTCCGCTTAGGGAGTGTTCATTATTTGGTTTAATACATTTACCCACACATGATGATTTACCATGGATAAACGTTCGAGGACGGACCTGTAGCTCCGATATTTTCGAAGTATACTAACACTACTAATCCAATAACAAAAAACTGATGTACGGGTACTGTTAGGTCGACGACTTTCGCGAGTGTGAGTTTGTCTTTACCTTGGTTCCATAATCGTCGTAAGATGGCAGAGTGGTAGGTAGACTTAGTTCCCCGACCAGCCAACCGGTCACGATACCCCAAGTTTGCCCAAATATCAATCACGCGATGGGCGGTCCTGAAACCACAATGCTAATAAGCTCAGTTGCAACCAAAGTCGGCACCATTCAGCTAGACGTTTGACAAGAATAATTTACAATGTCTCAGCAACAATGGTCGTTTCGCTGGCACAACGTGTTCCTTTCTATACCAGATGGATATTCCAATGTAAATAGAGTATTGTCTTCTTCTTTTCACGGTTTAATATTTACTTAACATTTTCCTTCCTTCCGCTGTAAATAGCCTACACAGTGGATATCCAATTGATTTCAGTGGGATATTACACATTTATATTCATTGAATACAACTAATTCTTTAACGTTTGGATATATCAAATGGATATTTTGCAAATTCTATATCCGACGGATGTCAAATATATTCATTGTATATTGAATGTGCCAACATCCATTGGAGAAGGAAAAAGTCATTTGCTTCTGCTGGAAGATCTCGCTCCCTAGGTTATACACATGCAAGCTCTAATGACTGAAACTCTCATGGCAATTGCAGTCATTCTCAGAAAATGCTGTCCCCTGGTGTATTTCATCTCTTTCAATAGAGACACCATCTATTTCCCCATGTGGCTTGGTCATTCACCATCACGGAACACTGTGGATAGAAGAGCCATTCTCGCCTTAAGATTTATGCAGCGGCATGCAGTATAGCTATTTGGGGTGGTAACTCTAGCGTCAATTGTCGACCATATTGAGAAAAAAATAAATCTCCTGGTTTGAATTTTATTGACACAATTTCATTTTCCCATGGAGCTTGTTCATACACGTGTACAAAGGCAATCTCTCGAGAATACTATGCATGCAAGTGCTAGGATAGTAGGTGTGCTGTCAATTGCTGTAAACATGTCTCCGGCTGCACGTATAATTTATCAATGGAAGCATCATTCACCTCAAGGAGGATTTAGTGGGTAACTTGGTCATCCCAGCCCCGACACTCCGAACATTCGCCGCCGGAGTGAATGTGTCTAGCCAATAGTAGACTCACAGCCAAATACCGCTAAAGGTTATTCGCCTCCTATCCCAGAAAACCATCCTCTAAGATCAATGGACTAATGCCACGCGGCTACACTGGACCGAAATCGTCACAATATTCTATGAACACGTGACATATTCCGGCTGCAACAGAATGTGATATCGAACAGTAAGAGCATGATCAAGTCTCCAAGGCGACTACTTGGCCTGCAACACTATTGTTATAGGCTTGCCAACAAACCTACAATGTCAGCAGCACTGCTGATCTCACACAAACTCGTTGCGCACGACCAGAACTAGAAATATTTGATCATGTCGTTCAGTCCCTGCTTGCATGGCCTCCATAACCTGCAAGGGTGGGCCATTGATAATTATTATAAGACTAGTCAGCCGATGAAGCGATGAACTATTTTCATTTATGTTTTTTCACCAGGAAAAAGAATGGTTTAACCGATGATGAAATGTGAAGAATATCTTCATTGAATCTTTAAAAGACTGACGAGAACCATTGTATCAAATTCCATTGGCCTAATCACAGAGTAGTCACGAGGACATCAGCCTCTATATAATCAGCCATAATCGGTATGGTTTCCTGGGATTACTCGCCTACCCTAGCATACATCTATGTGATGTATACAATGCTAACTGGCCATTATTGCAGGACATGATGTTAAAGATAGTAGATATCAAGACTGCTGACAGCCATCAGCGAATAAGCAAAATATTGTCATCAATTGACAAGGATAGTCAGCGTACTAGTAGCGCAGTGGAAGAGAGTCGGCCTCATGATCAGGAGGTCGTGGGTTCGACTCCCGGCCGAGTCACTGCTTAGTTCCCCTACTGGTCGAGTTCAAGTGAGCACCTTCTGGGGTTGCTCCTTGAAATCCCCGATTGATTTCTGTGGTAATAATTCCCCTACTGGTCGCGTTCAAGTGAGCACCTTCTGGGGTTGCTCCTTGAAACCCCTGATTGATTTCTGTGGAGACCGGGGTAATAATTCCCCTACTGGTCAAGTTCAAATCAGCACCTTCTGGGGTTGCTCCTTGAAACCCCTGATTGATTTCTGTGGAGACCGGGGTAATAATTCCCCTACTAGTCGAGTTCAAGTGAGCACCTTCTGGGTTTGCTCCTTGAAACCCCTGATTGATTTCTGTGGAGACCGGGGTAATAATATGATATCCCCAAGCGCTTTGAGCGGTCAGTTAATGGTTGGATACTGCGCTATATAAGACTCGTACTATTATATTATTATATATAAGTAGATTGATATATAAGAAGGTTTGCTAGTGTTATCCACCCTAGGACCCTATGTGCAGCTTTTTACATATTGACCACCAATGTTTTTGCATCATATCAAGATAAGAAAATGGCATGTGTGGCTCTTTTGAAATTAAAAAAAAAAAAATCCAAGTTCTTTCTTATACATCGCTTTATAATGCAGAACATTCCCAAAGCGCCTTACATGTACAGCCCTTCAAGAAAGTAAATGTCCACTGGTTTTTAATATCACAGATATAGAATAAGATAACTGATTGCGGTTTTCAGCAGAGAATGGTTGGTCATGTATCTGATGTATTATTTGGTCTTGTATCAGATGTATCTGGACCCAGCTAATCCTGTCTCTTCATTATGTAACAGGCAATTTTAAAAATGTCCAAAAAGTCACTTTTTTATTTTATTTTCGTTCTTTTTCGCAATGCATGGGTGAACTATGATGCAACGAAGGTTTTTTTCTGCTTTCATTACTAGAAATAGCCTGCTAAATTCTTTCATTTTGAAGATTAGTTTTAGCTCGCTACATGTGATTGGGTGTTTTTTCAGATAGCTGGTGACCTTTGAGAACACCCCTCCTAGTCAGCAATGCAGTCAGTCAGGGTCTTTATGGCCAAATCAGCTCATACATGAAGGATTGGGGGTCTTTATCAAAAGTTATGGAAGATATTAAAAAAATAACATAAAAATATTAAGCAACTGTGCATTTGTCATGACTATCGAACACACTCTATGCTCTTTGCTTGCATTTGAAACAAATACGCCAAGGTTGATTAAAGCACCATTGACATCAAGGGCAATATTACTCAGCAGTCGGCTGCCCAGTCACTTCCTATTCTACAAAAGTAGTTTCCATCAACAAATTGCACAAAAAAGGAAACATTCTAAATCTGACTGAATTATCTGATGTTGACTCCAATTTGACCCGAGTTAGTTATCCATGCGTCGACCCTTTCCACGTGGAACGATGCACTAGTAAGCCATTTCCTGGAGCCATGGACCTATACTAAGACATCTTGGTGCTATTGCGACGATAAATGGAAATTACGTTGCGTCTTAATAGCGGGGTGACGTGAACTCGGTTCTAGGCGTGCTCTCTCGTGGCGGGAAAGGTCTTTAGCGCCAGGACTTGTGCGTACTAGAAATAACGCAAAACGCGTTTTTCTTAACTATCTAAGAGCTGAAAGAAAATTGGAAAAGCATCAAAAACGTTTACAAAAATAGTTTACTGATGAACCAGAGGAAGAACAAACATACTGCAATAAAAAGCCACCTATTCCTTTTAGCAGGGACATCTTCTAATGTATCATTAGTGACAACCATATCAATTCATAACGTAATTATATTGCACTTATCATTTTAGTTGTCATTTTGGACTTATCAATGTACTGCAGCAGTCTGGACCATGATCTATCATTGACATCACGGCCTATAATGACTACTCATATTTGTCCGCAATGTATAGTACAGATATGGATCACATGGTTCATCGTTTATGACAGAACAATCATCATAACTGATGGTAGAGCGTCGATGTATCTAGTAACGAACATACATGTTTCAAAGCGATGCGCTACAGTAACGAGCGCAAAAGGAATCCAACAACGTTTGTTTGCATTGTTTTTTCAAATGTGGCAATCGCTGAATTTTGGCCAATACCAAGATTTTAAACACGTTAAATGCTACGTTTTATGAAATCTAAGATATTTTCCAATAGTATTGAATAGGAGCTAAAGTAAGCACTCTTAGCATGACATCTATTCACCAGAGGGAAACGATGCATTGCTCTTATGACAACTATACGTGGTCATCAGCAATATTCTTTCGGCAAATATATAACAAGCTTTTATTACAAGTCACCTCCGTCGATGAAATTAAGATATTTTCTAATGCCATTAAATTTTCTAAAAACATTCATGTAAATAGAAATCAAAGAACGGGTTCTTAGCGTCATCTACATCTGTTTCTTGGAGGGAAATGATGCATTTCTCTTGTTGCAACTGTAATCAAAGGTTGATAAGCACTGTTTTCTGTTTTCAGTGTTTGGATGGTAAAATTCTATTTCTATATTGCCTAATGGAATACGTCCAAACAGCTATATATACCAGACAGGATTTTTAAAGCTTTCATTGTTATCTATCGAAGAGTAATAAAAGTGTCGGACGGAATTCTCTTTTTGAAACTAACCCTGGTTCAACGCTTGATACGACCAATCTAGAATTTCAATTATTCTAGCCAATTGTCAGATCTGTTAGACATTTTCGGGATGCACGCTAACCTAACCTATGTGGCTGTTTCTTTGTATTGCGAAAACAGCTAAAACGACATATGCACGGGTTGCCCTGGGGTCTACGATATCTAAATGTTTGTTCTGACAAAACTAAAACACATGATTACATTGCAAACTGCCATTTCTTTGAATAATTTTCACTTTAATTTTGCATGCCAATCACTAATCCTTTGAGCAGAAAATGTAACCCCCCCCCCGAATGTTTTTTCATAGAGGCCGTTTTGTCTATCGATCAGTTCATTGAATTTTAAATAAAATCGACCACACAGAATTATGGTTAAGATAAGCAAGCTCCATTTATTGGCTCCATTTCCTGTAACATATAGTTTATGCCCTAAATTTTGACGAAATACATGTACTTCCCAGACTAACTTTGTAGCACTAGGGCGTTTTCAATATGACCCCTGCATATTTCCTGCTTTTTGAGACTGGATCGATTCGTTCCGACCGAAAAAAGCAGCCGAGGCCGCACTGGTCCCGCCAACCACTTACTGGATCATCGGTGACCCTGGGAGATCTCATCATGTTTTATAGCGTCTGGCCTTTTTATGAATTCAATAATATCGTATAATCACATGCCAGGCTGAATGATAGCCAACATCGGATGGGAAGTACGATTCGAGCTACATGTTATTCTAGGTCCGAAGTAGAAATAAAACCCAATATAACTTACCACGGTGGGAAACGTTATCCGTTTGTCTTGAAATATACGTGGACACCAATAGAGGAAATGACAACAAAAAATAAACAGACAAACGACAAGCTCATTTTAAGGGAATAAACGGCCACGCGTTATCATTGTGAGTTTTTTTCTTCTTCAAATACCGTGGCTTTATACACCTTTCCAGAAATGGGGCGCTGAGTGTCCGAAATAGTGATGTCATAAGGGGAAACTAGGCCTTATGGTGGAGGGACAAAGGAGATAGTCATGGTTGACCAACACACTTGAATGCCTTTAATGACGGACAAGGGGGAAAAGTTAGTTCCAATGCAAGCCACCCATTTCGGGAAGCATGTATAACTGTTAAAGAAGGAGAAGACTACTCACCATGGCGAGACACAGCACGCACAGGTGTCACCACAAATGTAAGGTGAATTTGTGTCAAATCTTTGCCATTGGCGAATAGAGTTCGAGTCTTATCAGACAAGAGAACACGGCGTGATGGGTTAAGATTTTTCTTAATCAATACTATCCTGTCAATGCTGCAGAACATGGCAGCATAAGACAATGCAAAACTCCTGATACTGTTATCTTTTTTGCTAAATAATAGTTCCTAAATAGCTTCCTCTAGTTCTACTCTCAAATAAAAGCATCATTATCCATTGTTATCCGAAACCGGGGACTTCAGATTGAGTTACATTGCCGTAGTTTTTTATGGCTTCTGCCAAACGTGCAGCTCTCGATAACATGAGAAAGCCAATCAAAAGTAATGTTATACAGTCACGTAACAATGAAATATCTGTACCAGAAAGAACCCCTTAGGAGTATTCTAACGAATGGTGATGTCAATAGGTTTGAACAGTCCAAAATTTCAGTGACATTCCTTAAATATTAAACGGCTATGAAACAAACTTGGTACATGAAATCAATATATAGTCATGGTTTCTTTTTCTTGTTCACTTCCAGTTCCAGCATTCAGCATTCAATACTTATAATGCCAATTAGAAATACAATGCCTTGTTATTAAGGTTATGGAGTCACGTATCGTATATGCAGAAAATTGAAAATATTTACTCTGAGCATCAGCCCAGGGAGAGTTTTTTAAGAGCTTCAATACGAAATGTCATGTCAATAGGTTTAGAATGTCAGAAGGTACCATCATAAAGTGCTGGTCGAGATGAAAGCTTCTAACACATGATCAAGAGCTTTTCACAAATGCCGTTTTTTAATAGGTTTACAAATGGTACAATCACAAAGGGCTCACCAAGAGCTTTCTAGCGAAAGGTCGTATCAATATAATAGGTTTTCGAGGTAATTTCCGTGTCCTGCACTTGCCAATAGATGTCGCCAGCTGCAGTCATCTATTCATTCTTGTAACTTGGAAATTGAACGAAGTTCGGTTTGAAAGAGCTATAAAGGACCTACCCGACCCTGTCATCTCGTTTTCCCAAAACACGCAAATACGTCAACCCCCAAAGAAATTTCTGGGATCATCTGAAGTCCTAATCAAGCGCTTGGATTAAATGAACAGTTAGGTCAAGTTAAAGGTAGCTGCGGTTGAATAGACGTGTTCGCTTTTATGTACAATGCCTCAGATATAAATGTAGCTGATTACAAGGTTGGCCTGAGTGTAGATATTTGCAATACATGTAGGTAAGATACTTTGTTTCCGAAGATGTTTCTTCGGCGCTTTTAGCTATTAGTAGACATGTCTGCAGCAGATAGTGATTAGGTTTAACTAGGATTCGATCAGAAACGTTCAACGCAGAAACTACCTGTGTCTAGCTGTATATCAATTCCTCCACAGCATACACTGTAATAATATGCATTTCAGCCCAATACATTTCTCGCCACTTCTTAGTCTTTAGCGTTCACTTTGCCTTGGATGAGTTATTATCTATGGGTTATTCATTCTTCGATGGGGATGTGCGTTGTGCATACCACTTCGGCAAGGCAGCTATTGGATTTATTGGCTAGTGACTCCGTCTTCGCCCAGGGAAAGGAGTTTATCAAAAGCTACTGCCCGTTGAATAATCGTTTTGCTTGCCATGGGTTAGACATCGGTAAAAATTAAAGAACCTCGGTTTACATGTCACTTGAAGGACGAAGCCATGAATCGAGGTGCTTCTTTCAAGGACGCTGGGACGAAACCAGCGGCGGTCATTCCAAAGGTTTAACCTACGAACTATACAGTTTAAGCCAAGCGCACTAACAATTATGCCATCGACCCCCAGGGCAATGAGATAAAGTTATACAAATTACTGTACCGCCAACTTGTCGCATGCGTTATATTTTTGCAGATTTCGCAAATAATTCATGAAAATAAAAATCATTAGAATTCAATATCCGATTGGAAAAACGCCACACTAAAATTCGGGAACATTTTATGTCTTTTTGATAGATAACAAAGTTCAAACCTGGCTTAGCTGTGCTTACGCTCATGCGAATAACGAAACGATTAGCTTTTCCACATGCACCTGAACATAACATTAATCAGTAAAGTAGTCATACGTGTAACAGATTATAACTACAATCTAGTTAGCGTTAGTTTCAGCTACTAGCCGAGAGGGCAACCCCGTGTGGTCGCATAACACGCCGCTCATCTGCTCCTGAAGCAGGGTGTACACTGGTAACATTTTTACAAAAAAATTACAACATGCTCATATACACACATGGCAACAAAATAGCACCATTTTTAGAACCGGTTGTAAAAATACTGCGAATTTTTTGCTGAAAAAAGGCTTTGGGAGGGAAAATGGATGATTCCAAGGAGAGAAGCGGTGTTTAGAGAATCTCTGCAGCAATTTTAGCTGTCATTGTTGAGGCGGAAGAAACGTTGTCAAAAAACGAAGTTGGAGGGAACAAGGCCTATGCGGGGGCATCATATGGCGCATCTCGCTGGACATTTGACGGTGTGTTCCACAAGAGCAGTTCTCCTATGCATATATAAGCATTTCGGTTCTATTTTGTGTCAAATTGTAGAGCCCTATAGCAACATGCTCCATGGGAGATGTTATTCTGTCCAAGTCACGTGAGTTCAGGTAGATCACATGACACCAATCCTATTTCTGATTGGCTGAAGACTTACAACAACATTTTTGCAACATAGCAACAAAGAATTGCTTTGCATTTAACTTGCAACATTTTGCCAACATTTGTTGCAACCCAAAAATGTGGCTAAATTGTTGTCAGTGTACACAGGGCTTTACTCAAATAAGAACATTTTGTAGTGCACCGTACCTCAAAACTACATGTATAAAGGCATGAATTATATATTCAAAGTATACGGCTGCAGGGCGTTGTGAACACCATACTATATATATACATGTATATGGCAAAATCCTGTAAATGGCAAAATCCTTCCCGACATGATTTCTTCATATGGCTGACATAGTCGGCATGTCCTATATATCCTTGTGTATAACCATCAGAAAATTCAGACTGTTCAAAGCACACACTTTTAATTGATGCTGGTATACCCAAGAACAGATTCTTTCATTAGAATCTTTCTACAGTCTTTGCCAAGGATAACAACCCAGTGTGCTGTCATTCCGTCCAATTACGCTAAAAGGGTTTGGAACATCGACGCTATTGGATTTAAACAATTGCAATACATTAGACATGTTAGAGCGCATGTTTAAAAGGTGTGTGTTGCAATTATTGTCTATTCACCTCTCTAGTGAAGTCGGCCTTTGACAAGGCCAACGTTGGCGTCAGTAAAACTGTATCTTAACCTCGCTTACATTGTCCAAGTTTGTTGTCCCCATTCCCACTATGCAACCGGGTACGCCGGACATTTCAACCCGGGCCAATGCAAATTACATTAATTGCTTTGATAGCCAAACACCTTCACTCTCAACACCAGGTATACAAAACCAATATTCCCTCGATAATGACAAGAAATTCCCCGTGCGCATTATTGCCAGGGGTCGGTGGAAAACATTGACTTTCCAATTCATGACAACTTTTATAAATATCACACAAGGTCATGGCATTGTACGTGACTGTTAATATAGGAACCATGGGCGATAATGGAGAGGATCATAATAGAATCGGAAAGATTCTGTTAAATCTCGCATACGATGCTCTCAAATCACTGGCGATAACGCCGTCAAAGACGCACAGGTCATGAATATATAACGTGCATGGCCGTTAAAATAAATAATAAAAGAGATACGTCATGTATTGACCTAAAAAAGGACACAAAGCACAGAAGATGCCGTGTGTGTCGTCACTAAAATTTCGAAAACTCACTAAAACTTCAGATTTTAGCATATAATAACATTTATAATACTATTTTATGGCATTCGCATACCAAACGTTACATATTTCTCATCAGAACTTCACGAAGCCCATTTTTAATCTACAACCGAGACAATCATAAAGGTTGATTTCAGAAAAAGACAGACACGTATGTCCGCGTAAGACTAGAGGATGGCAATTTTACACTCTTAGACATATTTTTTTAGCTACGCAGTAGAATTCTCAATGATTTTTTCAGTCATCGTATATGGATAACGGAGGGTCTTTATTCTGCGAAATCAAAGAGACTTAAGGGGTTTGTAGAACCTTGAGGCTCATTTCATTTTACTAAAACACCTCTTAAAGTAGTGCATTCTAACATCGCTTGACGCGTGTAAGCTAACGTCTGAACGCGCAGTATTGTCAGGTAGTTAAGTCTCCAAAACGCATACGTAAACATAAGCAGATATATCGTAACCGCAGATTTTCAGGCCATCCGACCTAAACTTAATACGTTTCGACTTAAAATCTTTAAACCCTTTACTATTCCCGTTACAATGGACTTGACACATTTCAGCGTGCATCATAAGGGTAGAATTTCAAGATATATCAATTTATCATCAATTTAAATTCCGATATACCGCAATTCAATGTAATCGGCCGCGCCAATATGGACGGAATATCTCCCATATGGATCGTGCCCATGTGGATGTTTTTATCTGTCAATAATCTGATTGGTATATACTAACAGTACAACAAAAAACAACTTTTTTGTTTGCTTGTTGGTGATCATCAGCTGACAATTACAAAACTAATGTCAGGAACTGACGGGACTCTCCAGCAAACGTTTACGTACAGTTATAGCTCAGATTGTATCCCCCAGGCTTCTGCAGGAGCTAATTATTGCCTTATTCGTGTTATTGCGATGATGTTCAAAGGATTAATTGATGACAATCTCAATTGAATATCATTTGGATGAATAAAACATGTTTAAAGAGTGGGTGTTGTCGACGTTTAAACTGTCATGGAGAAATCTTTACAACGACACAAACTCGAGATAGCCGTGTGGGCACAACCGATTCGGGATACTTTCCATTTATATTATGGCTTATTCCGGATGGGCACGGAACAATCGCTAACACATATTGAATCTGGCTGTCGTAGATACTAAATAAACAGTACCAAGTAAAAACAGATCACCACTATCTCATTAACCTGTATATTTTTAAAATAAGGTTTCTTGGTTAATGCGGGATATAAACTACAATTAAATCACTCTCATCTTGGAGATATTTCATTCATAGCTGATGTGTTCCATACGTTTTGGATTCATTATCAATCTGCTTACTCCTGTCAAGATACCATCACCAATCATATGTAATTTATTCAAAATTGATATCTTCCATAACACACGTTCTTACCAAAAAAATATCTATGTGTTTTTCTTTCAATCTTCACGAATCAAGGCTTATTAGCCTGTTCCATACGTTTTGGATTCATTATCAATCTGCTTACTCCTGTCAAGATACCATCACCAATCATATGTAATTTATTCAAAATTGATATCTTCCATAACACACGTTCTTACCAAAAAAATATCTATGTGTTTTTCTTTCAATCTTCACGAATCAAGGCTTATTAGCCTATCAATTTAGGGGTATGTCTACTAAAACGGAATTCCTCGAGTATTCCGCAAAGAAAACTTCGCAATTTTTTTTGTGGAAATTTCATTTTTTTTACTGCAAAAATCATGACAGGTTTTCTAAAGATTTCTTCTGAAGCACTAGTTCATAAAACGTCAAATAATATTGAATCGTAGCAGACAGTTCCAAGATCGATACACTAAGAAAAGAACACATTGGGATGTTATATTTGGAGTTTTTTGGGTCGAATTATACTCGATTTGTCTATTGTGTTCACGTCGAATATTGCGAAATATATTGGGAAATCGTATAAATAGAATTATATCGACCTTTTGTGAGATGATGTTCGATACATCGATATCATTGCTTCCTCGTCGTTGTTTTTCCACATTTCGTTTGCATCGTTTGTAGCTTTTTTTCGGAGGTAAATAAATCCTGGTTGTTTTCTGATCGTCGGAACCATTGAACATTACCAAATATTCATTTTCCAAAATGTAAAGTTTCAAATCTTATGCGCTAGCCCAGGTTGCTCGTCACGTGATGATGCGAATATAAGATCACCCCCCCTGCCCCCCGCATGTATAAGCATTAAATTTGATCGATGGGTGACGCGTGAATGAATTCTCACAGGACTATTTTACTTCGCACTTCATCGTTCCGATTGTAGATTCTTGAGATTCCAATTTTTTACAATACGGAGAAGTTTGCATTCTTTTCAGAAATACAAGCTGAACTATTGCATAGCTGTCTACAAAGATTTACTCTAGTAATGCTTCAGGATACAGGGAGATGCGATGATACAGGCAGGATTTAAGGCATATGGTGCAAGGAATTTGATTTATCGGCAGACGTATCCATCACGTGGTTGTTCCCATCAGCGGGCTGATAACGTCGATAACACCAGGGCCCAGTTGCTCAAAACCAATGTTGTCACTAACGCCGGCGTTAACTTAACATGGCGTTAAGTCTAAGGGCTTAACTGAAGGAGATAACGCCAAGTTGAGATAACGCCAGCGTTAGTGACAACATTTGTTTTCAACAACCAGGCCCTGATGATAAACCATTTTCTAAGTGGCTGCCGTGGATGAAAGTACCGCCAATAAATTCTTCTTTACGGATTTTTTAAATTGTGCGGAAAAATAGATAGGAAATCAAGTGTAAACCTTCTTCACTTTCGAGAAATTGAGGTCATTTGCAAAATTCGTGAAAATAAAAAGCCCTTGTACATTTTTTGGACGTTCATAAGATATGAAAGGAATCATACAACATTACATCAGGCCAAATTGAACGGCATAATATTATCTTCCATGGTAGTCAGTGTGTATACTTGCGACAGTGTATTTGACCCGCCTTCACATGAAATTTAATTGTTTTATTTTGATTAGTAGCATATGTAATAAGATCATGATGACACTTACCTAGTTATGAAGAAATCGTTGATGTTGCAAGGAAAATTATGAAAAGAGACAAGAAAGCAAAACATGAGAAGGTGTTAAACAGGCAGTAATACACATGGGTACGCTTGGCAGCCTTTTCGGAAATTTTCGCACTCTTGATTTTTGGCACCATGGAAGAACAGACATTAGAATAGTTCAACTAATTTAATAGTAACTATTCAGCTATTAAAGGGAAATGATATTTAAAGAGTGTCCTTTAACCCCCTATTGCACATGCGAGTCCCGATATTGCGCAAGAGGGATAAAGTGAGTTTCGCACGGCTTAGGCAGTGCCCTATACTACATGTATTTCCTTTATCTTTGGGAGTTCGAACCTATTGCGATATCATTTCGATCGTCTTTGGGAATATCAACTTTTTAAAAACACGAAAAAAACCAAAACAGAATACGATAACATAAAAGATTATCTAAGTTCAGTTGGGCCACTTGTTTTGCCTTTCTGAATTTTCGAATTATATACTGTTGGTCATTAATAGGTTCGTGATAACATCCGAGGAGCAACAGCGCTAGTACATGTAGAGCCCATTATTAGTTTCGGACAAGAATTTACTAAGGTTGCCGAGTTTTTAACGAGATTAACCGAGGTTTTGCCGAGAATTGAAAACCGAGGTTCTACTGCATGTCAGGACCCAACATTCAATTCTGATAATCTTGGTAAAACCTCGGAAACCTTAGTAAATTATTGTCCAAAATGGCCATTTCTTGAATAAAGGGCTACTAGTGGGATCCATAACCTACATCTACAGCTAAAGAGTTAAAACATCCACAAATCGAATCGGCCTGTACTTCTCGAAAAAGATAAGCCACGGCTCAAATCACGCGTAATACCAAGACAATTGACGGCTTAAAAACCTGGGACGACCAATTTAATAGGAATCATTGAATTTGAAAAGAAGGACCGCGATATCTGTGAAGAATGAAGACTTTGTGTATGAAATCTTGAGCCAAGTTGAGACGGAATCTGCAATAGATTTATTTCGGATTTTACTTCTAATCAGGTGAATGTGTTTCACGTTGAATATACGTGTGCCTAAATTGTCCGTGTGCTTAAGCAATGTACATCATCATGTGTCAAGTATTGGTGGAAAATGCAACAGAAATATTCACAATGCCATATTTTATATTATAAAATACATTTCAGGTTTAAAATATCACTTCCTACCGTACAATAAGTACATTCAATATGCATGGATTTTATACACGTTGGGCTGGACGGTGTATGGATTTATCCCAATGCGTCTGTGACACTCAGGATCTGTGTAAGAATAGACTTAAGGGAAATTCGATATTCAATCGTGTCTTCTTCAAAATCGATGGAATTTATTCGTATTGACCTTTTGCAGTTCTAGCTCTGATGTATCAGTGTGCAGTAACATTCTAGGGACGTCCTTATCTTCTATTAATAATCACGCAATGCAGTACAAAGAACATTGATCCGCATTATTTTGAATATTTTGTTGCCATCTCGAACAACTCACCAGGCAAACTATATCCTCTTTAACATAATAGTCATAATATTCAAAGGGACATAATATAATAATAATAATATTTATTAAATTAGAGTGCTACAATAACGAATAAAATCATTTCCTAAGCACTTTACAAAAAAAAAATATATATATAGAGACGTAAAATAATTGTGACAGATATAGAAGAAGTAGATTTTAGTACATTATAAAATACAATTTTTGAAATTTTTGATAAAAAAGTTGACTAGACATTACTAAAACATTTTATAAAAAGCTGATTTTTTAGGCGTTTTTTGATTGCATTGATGTTCGCAAGCTCGCGCAAAGAGACAGGGAGAGACATACAGGCCGTGAGATTGAGCAAAACGAACAATACCCAAGATCGTCACTGTAGCACCACTACAATGAATTATAATGTTGAGCTCTTAAAATGACGTCGGTGATGAAGCCAGTGTCGTCGAGGTAGTTTTGAAATCAGTTTGAATTTTCAAAACATCTACATACCTTTCTTCCCCCATTGTCCCTTTAAGAGCTAAATATGTTTTCATATAAGAGAAATGTGAAACAACACATTTTGCTTTACCAATATCTGACGTTTGTAACAACTCACCGTTACCGTATGCACTGATATTAATTTTTCCAATTATTTATCTGTTTCCTCTGAAGTTACAATGTATTTATCAATATTTCTGTTGGAATTGGAATAATATCACATACAAATATAGACACTTCTAATGTGTGTTTATCTGGTACTGGAGGGTTGAAAGTAAAACTCAAAGTGTAAGTGATGTTATTGAGAATCGGATCCACGGGTCGATGTATTCGATTAGGCTTTGACCGAAACAATACACCGCGAGTAAAGGTAAAGTCGTCTCGTAGAGAGAACGCGGCAAGTGTGTAAGCCATGCTAACTAAGATACCAGAAACAGTCACTTCATGAATATCGGAAGAGTACTATACCAAATAATATTTCGATATGATACACACTGGATGTGCATTCAAACTGGCCATGGCATGTAGCGCAATATTACGCCCATTTAGCGTAATATTACGCCTCGGGAGCAATCATTATTTTCTGACACTAACAATTACATGAAAAAATTATAAACGGGACAGAGAACCAGGGCATAGGCATAGAAATAGGTACCACATTTTAGGTTTTCCCCCCTCATTGCGCCGAGTGTAATGATTGCGTTAAATACAATAAGCCATTGGTCATTACCTCGCGAGAGGGCGCAGAAAGCATAGGCAACCTAATTTCGCTGCTAGAACTCACTTTCAAACACATCAATTTCCACTCAGTGTCCCCCAGATACCTGATTTGTTTCAAACTACATTGTAAGGGCAGAGACCTGTATTCATCCACGACCGGAAGTGTGGCACAGTAACATAGAGCTTATCAAAATGTCAAGTTGTGGTAAATACATGGCTGGGATGGACCAAAGTGGAATTAATTCTCAATCTGTGGTTGATTCTTAATCTACAGAGTCAGGCCATCACAGAAATATGCTTTTTGATAATATATTTAAGAAAATGTGGTCTCACTGGTCAGTTTAGAACTTGTACTTTGACAGGGCCATATCAATGCGCCAGTGACGTTTTGATGGATATGGTGTACGGAAATCTTTTTTTCTCAGGCAATCGGTATTGGAATTTTTTAAAACTTTATTATGCTATTGGCAAAGGGTTCTTCTTGACACATATAAAATTTTGTGCAGATTGATTGGTCCAATGAGTACTTTTTTACCAAAACCTATGCACAACAATGTACACGTAATGTACACATGTTTTAATAGAGGACTCTGGCCGTAAATCAGGAAAATGCATGTTTTCTGGATTTTCGCAAATTTTGCAAACCCACTTGCCGAGTTTCCCTCGGCTAATGGAGTAGCTCTTTCTCCACTAAGTCTTAAGTATTTTAAATGAGGATAGTCTCGAAAGTTAATTACCGAGTTCAAGGGTAGATGGCACTCAAGATACACCTCCCAACTGTGGAGAATAGTACGGCGAACATGTGGTGTGGAATTTCTGATACAATTCAAGAACAGCCCTCCACACAGCAACCTTGTAAACTATCCAAGCGAAGCAGTTTTAAATATCCCCCAGGAAAAGTGTTCTTCACTGTATGGATGCGTATAGACGGAGAAGGCTTTCAATATCAGATATTCAAAACACTTGAGTGGAATCCCCTGTCCCCGCCACACCCACCCTATCCAAATGCGACACGTTTTCTTACCACACCTGCACTCTCTTGATTATATCCCTCCCAGACAAGAGGTAAACACGTTTACTGGGAGACGTCAGCAAAACAAAACCACGTCAGTCGTGCATGGATCCCAAATTGGCGAGTTGTCCTCAAATCTATGCCATTTTTCGAAAAAAAACAGATTTACGCAAAAAGCAGACCATGGACTTCCGTTGATGGAACGTCCATTTGCCAATAACTATCACTGGACAGAGACTTTTGCCTGTGTATCCATGACCTTACTGATTTCGACGATGATTTCCCAAATCGCTCTGTCAACCGAAGTAAGAATCAGCGAGATATCGCCCATTTTTTTATATCAAGTAAAATGCCGCTATTACTGATACTCGGTCACGTGCCAGGGCTCCATCAAACTATCCCCGTCATACCTGTTGACAGTGCTGCGTCATAGTTGCAGCCCAATCGGACTATCGCAAACCTATTTGACCATGCCAGTCCACGGATCCAATAGGAGATAATTCACTGCCCGACTGATCGCCATCAAACGTTTATTTTCTTACAATCATGACTATTTATTACACACATTGTATAAATTCCCTGATGCTCATGTTACATTGCTGATCGTTACTAATGTAAAATCGCTTTAGGGACAAATTAAATTGGATACAGTTTTAATGAACCATTCGATGAAATACTCGAGAGTGCAATTTAAATAGACTGAGACTGAATCATGCTCATTACATTCTGAAGTACATGCACCGTAACAGGCGAGGAGTGTTTTTTAAAAGTTAAGTTTTTTTTTCTCCTCGAGCGGAAACCCCTAATTACAACGATATCCAAAGTGGTAAATTGATGGGAGGTGAATGCTCGCTGTACTTTTCCTGCTTGAAATACATCTATTTTTTACTCATATGAGCCGCCGTTTAATTTGCGCAGAAACCGGTCTAAGCGGATACCCTCTCTATTGAGCCGGAGCCGAGTGACCAAGATCCAAAAGGACTTGTCTCTATACTCTGTAACTGCTACTATACCAACCATCGTCGTATGTGTTGATAAAACAGATGATAACGTACAGAAATTATCAGATTAAGTTCACATGTCATTGCATGTAACGATTATTAGTTTGATCCAAACGTTACTTGTCTAGTAATATTTATCCGTTTAACCAAAACCTTACTTGTCTAGTAATGTTTATCCGTTTGATCTAAACCTTACTTGTCTAGTTATGTTTATCCGTTTAACCAAAACCTTACTTGTCTAGTAATGTTTATCCGTTTGATCTAAACCTTACTTGTCTAGTTATGTTTATCCGTTTAACCAAAACCTTACTTGTCTAGTAATGTTTATCCGTTTGATCTAAACCTTACTTGTACAGTATTGCTTATCCGTTTAATCTAACCTTACTTGTCTATTGTTTATCCGTTTGATCTAAACCTTACTCATCCGTTTGACCAAAACATTGCGAGTAACATTTGTTTGCTCGTTTCATCGCTAAATCTTACTTAACGTTTAATTTTCTAATCTAAACCTTACTAGTAATGTTTATCCGAATGATTTAAACCCTAGTAGTAGAGTTCATATGTTTTATCTAAACCGAATTTGAAACGTTTATCCGTGTGATTTAAATTCCTATAGTAATCAGTTTGATTGAAACCTTACTATCTGTGTATCACTTTGATAAACCTCTCTATCATCGTTTATGTGTTTGATTTTAACTGACTAAACCTTACTAACGTTTATCGCTTTAATCTGAATCTCAATAATATTTGACTCAAACATTACTAGCTGCGTTTTGGTCGAAAACGTTCTAATACTTTCTGCGTGCTTGTTTCTGTCTTCATCAAGTCAAGGCTTTTTACACTGAGTGTCGGAACTACTTAAACTTAAGGTCAATTATTGTTGCAGCCAAAGTGTATCTTATAAATAATGGCTCGAATGCCATGATATCAACAAGTGCACTCGAACATGCCAAGTTATAGCAGCTCGAGATGAAATCATATTATGGTTTCACGCACTTTGGATAAGATGCACTCCGAACAATTTGTAATCTTATTAAGTGCCTCGCACAGCAATGATGTCGGCAATGATGTCGACATTGCAATACAACACAGTACATGTATTTAAACTTTCTTGCTTCCATCTCCTTTTCTAGAATAATGTAAGTCGTTACCAATCTACTAGCTATAGGTGAAACAAAGATAAGATATTTTTATTTTAGATACATGTAACTCCGAGACTAAAAAATGAATTTCTACCAGATTTCCGCCACGGGCAGCTGAGGTCAATACTTCAAGTTATAGTGCGAACACATTACAAAGACCAACACTTTAAGTTACAACTCTTTTGTTCGTTGAAGTACTCTTTTAGTTCTAAATAAGCAGTCAACATGCTCCTTTTCAACAAGTGGCCTGTTGAGAGTTTCAGGTACAAACCGTGTTTGCTCTCTTCAGCGCTGAATTAGGTTCAGCTAATCAAATATTAAGATACTTTCGTCAAGACGCCTACAGACATTCGCGTCAATTTTAATACTCTAAAGTCGCCTCTATAAAACAGCATCGCAAAGGCGGATTTAAATACATGATTACATGGATTTTCGATGTACACTGAAGACAAGTACTTCGAAAGTAGGTTTTGTATATCACCTGCTATAGAGAAGATATTAATTTGTCACGGTTAGAGTAGAAATTCACCACATTTTTTTCCAGCATTAGGTGATGATAGCCCTCGTCAGCCATGGCCTTAGGTCTCAACTGACCTGTTGATTCACGTCACCAGTTCCGCATTTGCAAGCGACAGAATCACTTTCTTCCATACATTATGAAACGAAGCTGACTAAACTATTTCAATCAACAGGAATTCACTGTTCTCAGTATAATTCATTTTTGCATCTCTTTGTCATGTTTGTCAGAGATGAGTAAGCTTATGTATATACCAGTATATCATTTTTTTGTGCAGCCGTGTCCTTTATGTTCACTTCCCATTAACAAGTCAACAACTCAACTTTGGGAATACGCTGTGTTCTGTTTGTACCGTTCGGTCGGACTCACAAGGCCTTCTGCTATATATGCTCTGATCTCAGCCATAATATAGTGATAACATCGATCAGTAATGTGCGTACCTTACAATTACATCATACATGGCTTCAATAATAAGATATGTACAGAAATTCACCCAGGCAGCCAGTATAAACCTACAGGGCCTACACTATGAATTGAAGGGTATAACCCATGACAATTTAAAGTGCCTACTGCCTGGAACACTATCTTACATTTGCTATAAAAATCTACAAATGGTGTCTGGGTCGGAATATATATATAATCGCTCTTATTTAGTTGGCAAATTTGTTTTATACCGATCATTGATTCATGGAAATGAGCAGGTCAACATACCACAAAGGTCATGTAAATTGAACAGATACAGCTCAAGTCCGCTTTTGGATGAATTTATAGTTCAATGTTAGAAAAACCCTGAATACAGTTTATTCAGGTTTAAACACTTCTTTTTGGCACTTTCGTTTAGGTATTAAAACAAAACACAATGAGATAGGTATAAAGACTATGAACATTCTTAATTTGACCAGTACCATCTGTGGATCGTACTGGTCAGATTAAGACTGCTCATAGTCTTTATTAATTCTTGATAACTTCAGTGAATCTTTGTACAGGCCACTAGATCTCTAGAAGGGTTCTTTTAAAGGTCCAACCTGTTGATAACTTTGACGGGCATGCAGACAGTCTCTCGCTTGTCCCCAAAGCTGCTGATGAAGTAGTGTTCGTGCGAGCGATAGTTACAAAAGTACCCCAGAACTTGTTATCACTCCACAGAAATTATTGACTCTGTCTGACAAGCTTCATTAATAATTCCCTAATATTGTCCTTCTTTCGTAACCAAGGAATTATTGTTAGTACCACAAACAAATTACGTGTGTTGATAACAAAACTTAGCTCTACAGATTTTTACCACAGACCCCTGTAACATATTTAGTTGACGTGAATTTGAAGGTGTAAAATGCTTTTCTCCTCGTAAATCGCCAATAGCACCCGTTCTCTCATCTTGATTCGTTAAGAATCATATCCAGAAACGACAACAAATAGCAGTAGACCGAACCAAAGATGCCCTTATTTTTTACTGCAGGTTCTTCTTCTTGTTTGGGAATAAGCCTAGTCATGCCAATGGTGGTGTAATCAACTTCAAGTGCCCCCTGATGAGCGAATTATTTCAAGGCGTTTGCGGTGGTCATCGTACATTATGTGCTTGCGGCAAAAATCGGTGACCGTCAGCGACCTGCGAGCAATATCAGATTAAGACATAACCAGTTTTACCTGCAGATGGGAGATCTTTTTGTCGCACATCAAAGAAATTATAATCACAGGTCGTAGTGACAAAAAACGCTTGTTTACCCGGCGCTTGACTGACTGCTTCAATATACATGTAGAGTGTACAATGCCACGACTTAATGTTATAAATCGAAATTAACCTGGAGTCATAATCACATATTGATGGAATGTCTATACGCATGCTTGAAGCTTTTGATGAACAAACATATCCTTATCATTTCTCGATACAGCTTGACAGAATGCTTAATTCTCATTGCCTGTTGCTTCGATATTGAGTAGCAGTATCGTACGAATCATAAATTACCACAAGCAACGGTATATTGTAAACCAGGAAATGTTCGCGCGCGCCTGATTATTTCAGCGATTTGCGAAAAAAAACAACATCGTTATTTTGTCGAATTACAAAATTTCTTTTTGTTTTCAAATAGAATAACCGACTTTTGCGACTTTAATTTTTGCGAATATCGATATTATTCCTGATAATCCGCCAAAGAACGCCCGCGAAAAGTTGTAGTCATATTTGGAATACGAGTAAGCAAACAAAGTGTGAATCATAAACTGTTTAGGCTTGAACACGCTGATGTTTTATGAAGTAAAGCCATGATTATAACATGTTACGTATTGTCCCCCCCCCCCTCCCCAGTCCCCTCCTGCTCCTAGCATTACATATACGTCCCAAATTAACATATCGCCAACAATATATGATCCGTAAGACTATCTTCATGCTCTTTATGATATCATGTTGCAGGATTGTAGGCCACTTAAACCAACTCAAAATAGTCTGCTCGCCAAACATAGAACAAGAATGTATGTATATATGCGCTATTCCTGTTATTACGGTATCATGATAAGTATAACATTCAAATAGCATTTACTTTAAAGCCTGCATTTGACATTTCGCAATAAAAGGCACCAAAAACGAAGGAAAATATATAAAATTTCATGCAAAATAAATAACCCGGCAAGAGATTAAGATTTGTCTCTATAATAAACACGTGATCGGGTGTTAGAATCAATTGTATCTTGTTGCAGTCTCTATATAGAATATTCCTATTATTTCCCGAGGATATGTCTGAATGCCATCACTCTCTAACATGCATGGTGTGTAGGTTAAAGTATTTGAAATCAGATCAATAGAATATTTAAAATTACGCAAGCAGTTAGCACATGACGGCTTAATACATTTCCGTATGTAACGCATAAGGTGGCTGCCATCATGTTTTCATGATGATACAGTCATCTTGGTTAGATTATGTGAGCAGTTTTTATCTTCTGACTTCTTCGCCATGTTCGACAATAAATGTACGCAGAATAGGTTTTATTGAGATTTGAAATTATACAATTTTCTTATCAGCTTAACTCGCACTGGGCCAAAAAAGTCGTTCGAAGTTTGAGAAATATAAGCTATGGTGTGACGAAAAAGAGTCACGCAGTTTGGCTGAAGGTAATTGAATAGGACCCGCGTTATACTTTTAAAGGAATGGGCGGCTTTTTACTGCGGCATGTGTGTTCTTCTTTCTGGTTCATCAAAAAACTATTTTTCTGAACGACTTTGATGCTTTTCCAATTTTGTTTCAGCTCTTAGTTCGTAGAAAAACGCGTTATTCGTTATTTTCAGTAAGCGCAAGTCCTGGCGCGAAATACCTTTCCTGCCACGTGAGTGCACGCCGAGATCCAAGTTCACGTCACCCCGCTATTTATATGACGCATCGTCATTTCCATTATCGTCGCAGTTGATCACTATGATGTCGGAAGAACCGATATCGGCACCAAAACATCACAGGATAGATCCATGGCTCCAGGCAACGCCTTACTAGTGCATCGTTCTACATGGAAATGATCGACGCTTGAAGGGCTAACTCGGGTCAAATCGGAGTTAACATCGGAAAAGCGTGATAATTCGGTCAGATTTAGAATTTTTCCTTTTCTGTGCAATTTGTTGATGGAAACTACTAATGTAGAATGAGGTGACTGGGCAGCCAACAGCTGGGTAATAATGCCACTGGTCCCTTAAGCCCCCCCCCCCCACCCGTCAGTTCAATTTTTTGTTTTTTGGGGTTTTTTCTTGCGGTTGCTGGGAATATTGATTTTGATTCCATGATATGATGCTGTGTAGATTTTGTTTCCATTTCTGGTGAGGTTATTTCGCTTCGCTTCTGCTCGGATACCATCTGCATGTCATCGGCTATGGTAACAGAGAGCGTATCAAGTTACACTCTCGAAAAGATTGTACGCGACTGAAATTTCCGATCAATGAATAAATTATCGCTTGGCCGATTTTTGCTCCAAATCAGTATGATAAAGCGTATCGTAGATGGCTGCGCCATCGCCTTGGCATATGTTCGGATTGCACTCCCAACATCGAATCGACTCTTAAAGAGAATCGACTCGAACTCCGGTCCAGTTCAAATCCGCCATTGGTGATGTCATTGGCGCCAAAAACTATTCTCTTTCCCTCGATTCAAATAAAGCATTTTCAAAAAGGCTGCTCAAACAATAAATCAGCTACATGTACAAACATTTGTTATCAACTTATAAAACTACACAAAGACGATTCATGGTGAAAAAGATCACACAAATATCAAAATGTAATATTGTTTTGAGGGGAACTACTTCGGCTTATTCACTCTGCCTCTTGCGCTACCTCGTCACAATCGTCATGTGCTGACAACTCAGATAATTTTTCAATATGGAGACGTCAAATGGCATTAGTAGGGACTATATTCTTATACGTCCGTCCCCAGTAACCCCTCCATTGTTAGAAGGTTTGGATTGCACAGCTGCATTCAAAGGAAAGTGCGTGACTGACAATACTAATCAAAGGAATGAAGACGGCTGTTTTACAGACTGTTGCTCCGAAGCGGATGTACTTGGTACGTCGGGATAGGACAGTGATATATATACTGGATGGTCACCAGTCAGCAGGACCAGGGGTTCTATGACAAGCAACATCAACTTAGTTTGGGATGGAATAGTGAACAATGGTTGTTCAATCAGCCGTTTTGTTCGCCAAGTCAGATTTATACACTACTCCGCTCGGGAATTCCCCTTAATTTTTTTTTTCTTCTTCTGACATCCGCTGTCTACGACATTGGGTTGTCGTCAGTTCCCGCTAGACGGCGCAAAATACTAGTACTGGTATGTTGGAGTTGTGCCACCGTTAGTGACCGAATACGATGTTTAAGCAACCGGGCCAGTCAATGCAATGATAGGCAGGTCTTGCAACCTCTATGTACCCAAACAACGAAATACGAATATACTGTGCATCTTTTTTGTTCCGAAATGAAGTGTACAGTGATCTCAGGCACTTCATGGCCTATTAGGTTTGCTTATACGCTTACGATTACGTCACAGATTCTAAGCCTCGCCAATGGAAGAATTACAAACCAAACACCTCATAGCCTTACTATACAGACCACAGCAGGCCACTTCATAAAACGTGCAAACATCATTTACTGCTAGTAGACAAATATCTATTTTCGCCAGTTAAAATCAGATTCGAATTAATGCCAATATTGATTTTCACCGGGCCTATTCAATGGGCAGTGCCTAGCAGTGTTTGGACATGATTCTAATATCAATATCCTAAATTTGCTATACATTAATGCGATGTTGTTTGCTTATTTTACACGTGTGCAGTCTTGTATTGAAAAGCATAATCTCATGTACAGAAGTAGTACGACCAGTCGAATATTTTTAGTGCAAAATAGCGACAAACTGAAAATCGCCGTGTTTACAAAATCTGTACTGTTCTTCACTTTCTTCTTTGAGTGATAAAAATGAATTACCAAGGCTCAGTTTCCCATAATGCAGTGCCACCCAGTCTCTTAGAACCAAGTTGGATCCCATAATATTCATTGACAATTCTTTTATAATGGCGTTTAGTGGGTCATTCCTCGGTAGAATAGTTCATGTTGCGATTTGTGGTGGGTTAAGCTCTGACTTGACTTAGAATGACTAGTCTATCTATTTGTTGGTATATGATAATGGGGAGTTTCCGCATCGCTTACGATTACGATTACGATTACGATTTCAAAGTCGTAATCGTAATACTCTCAAAACCGGCATGAACCAGAAATTTTGTTTCCGCATTCACACCAACGACTTGGTGTACTGTAGTATAGGCCCTATACTCTGCTCTCATGCTCTGGGTGCACTTTCCTCGGCGCTAAAACATGATCAAAATCGCCGTTGATCACATTAAATGCAGTTCCTATGTTTGACAGATATGTTCTAAAGTATTCTTCAATGAATATTTCACCTTGAATTTGATATGTAGCGTGGAAAATAGGCTTTTCGCTAATCCATGTAATCGTTTTTCGACTTACGAAGATCAGCCGGAATCCTCGTAAGAACGAGACGAAAGTACCATCGACGATTTCGCTGGGGATGACGTAGCACCAAAAACCGATGACGTCAAACACAAATCGTAATCGTAATCGTAATCGTAAGCGATGCGGAAACTCGCTAATATGGATTAAAAGTCTTAATGTCATTCTAACAGTAGCTCAGCCTACCAAGCTCATGATAAAATACGTCAAACACAGTACGAGTTTCATTTCAATATACAAGCAGAAACGTATAGTCGTTTTTCATCAAAATGCCTTTTCAACATGTTCAACAAAAAGAACATCTTGCCGGGATCAATAAACCTTCTTATGTTTCATAAAGCTAACGATTCCCGATAGTCACTCGAAATATTTATCCTTGTTCCTGAGGACATTCCGCGTGAGAGTCGGGAAAATCGAAGTACAGTTGGTATCGGAAGTCAATAATCTCCCCCTCTTTTGGTCAAAGTACCCTGACACGGCCACTACGAAAAAGCTGATTCGTTCATTTATTTAAAACATGGCGTGTCGACTATACAGTGACGACAGGCTTTTCTACGGCCTACCAGTACCACAGACTACAATTGCACCAAAGTCTGAAAAGGGACCTCGATCATCGGATTGATAGAATTAGGGGAATATATCGGATCGAACGTGATAAAATCATGCTCATCATTGCCAAAGCTTTTCCAATTTAAGGGAGCAGTATGGCGGAAGATAATGCCGATAATTTCGTGTCGATTAAAAGAAAGCGTTGCTTTTAAGGGTCACTTTGAAGACGCTTAAGATCAGTAGCTGAAAAAGTGCAACTCCTGTCATTATTGTTATTATTGTTACACCGAGTCACAGTTATGGTACTGTCACCTGTGCATTCACTCAGATGAATCGACGGCCTAGGTGATAGCGTGTCGAATGTATCCAAAGGCATCGGCATCCTTGATCAATGCATTATCGGAGACAGTGACTGCGACAGTGATAGTAACGCCATGTGTGTATATTCACAGCACGCATCTCTCGTGTAATAATAATGTCACCTAGTGCATCGATATCAATGAACATTTCTCTTGAAACTACATCCGACATAAAGTGTTAAATAGTACCCGAGATTATTGGACATCTATTCCTTTATGAAATATAATATGATTCATCGACCCGCAAATACTCTTTGGTAAAAAGGAGCTGTTTGTGACGCATACTATTTCATGAAATCCAAATTCGTGTGCGTAGCGCAGCATTTGAGGTAATATCTGGGAGGTGACAATCCATGTACCAGAAATGAACCTTCAAATCAAATCAAAATTGGCGCATAGAGGGGAGTGCGCTTGGCTTAATGGTACATGTACGTGTTGTTGCATATCTTTATTAAATATCTGAGCAAGATTATGGTAAAATGAAACTGTAAAGGTAGCAAGTTGGTGAGAACTGTTTGTGTATTTTTTATTGAAATGACTATTCAGCTGTGTATTGTTCGATATAGTAAATGTCCTTTTTGATGCCCCCCCCCCCCCCCCCCCATGGTGACTGTCTATACTGTGAGGTGACGAATTAAGTATGGCTCACATGTATATACTCACGACCTTCGATACCTCATATATTGATGATCCTCTTTTCCCGGTCATGTCACGAGTCTTGGAGAGAGACATCAAAGAAAGAAAATATTCTCTTGAATACAGTAATCTCAAGGCTTACTTTCTACAACGACCAAGGCCTAGTTTCTACCACGACCACCAACAACAGCAGGACCTATTGACTCTCATGGACTTTGGTTAGCAGATCATACTGTGTCGAAGTTTTTAAATCGGGTGAGGGCGTATGCACAATAGATATACTTTATGTTTTCGTCTCCTAACTGACGTGCCCCAACCGGTTTAAACACGTCAACACAGTATTTTCAATGTTATTATCGCATCAGCAAAGCCAACATTATCATCAATTTGATAACAGGCCCAATAAAAAAGACATAGATCAATTTGAAAAAATATACAGCTGCAATGATGTCTTCTTTTTCTATCCCACACTGGTTATTTTTTTTTTCTTCACGGACGTGTCTTATCAAAATTCTGAAGAAGACTTCTTTATGGTCTGCATCAGCGCCATATATACATTTTGATACCAACAATGTACAAACAAACGACAAGACAAAAACAAGTTAATTGATATTTCTAGTTGACCTACATGTATATATCTTCTTAGCATTTATCGTATGATTGAAACATTGTGACATAAAAGTGGTTCATCTATGCACAGCAAGTTCAAAAAATTGAAAAATTGAAAAATTATCAATGGAAGCTTATTTCCACCTTAGGTTTTAACCGGGCTGTTCACAACTCCTCATTTTTGTAAGCGTTTCATTATAGGTTTCCTTTAAGCGACCGTGCCTTCCCTTTTATGCAAACGACAAAGGCCTTGATATCTTCTATGTTCCAAAGAAGTTTAAAAACTTTTGATCACAGCATAATAGTGAAAATAATCCAGAAATTTTCGAATCAATCTAGATTCTGGATTGACAGTCTCCTTCCTCCTAGATTTGTCCTTAGGAGCAACATGAACCTGTCACAGTGTGTTGGTTGGTTTGAAACAGGTTTGTACGCCTTTAGCTATTGAAGACCCATTTTACTGTCTCTGACAGGCCTATCGCGTAGGGTGTGATGGCAAGACACTTGCTCCTTCCTAGCTAGCTGACAAAGAATCTAGATTGATTCGAAAGTTTTTGGACTATTTTCACTATGCTGTGATCAAAAGTGTTTAAACTACTTTGTTTTACAATTCCCAGCATAGATGAATGTTCATGAAAGCTTCTATGATCATTTACCAATTAGGCCTACATACTGAGACATTACTCCAAGGTTATAAGTACCCGCGGTCTTTGCAACTTAGTTCAAAGGGCAACGTTTCGATTTAAACTTTGATTAATTGGCATCGAACCAGAAGCGTCTGAAATTGAAATTACTAAGACTGATTTACTCTTGCCAAAAGCCGGTAGTATATCACTTTGACTATGATCCATCAGACTGGGTGACATAAAAACGATTTTGAACTTTTGGCTATGAATATATATCAATCATGAATTTATCCGAGTCAGACCGCATGTATTGCTAATTTAAGGGGTGCGTCGTTCGTTATATATGTGGGTCAGGAAAATACACAATGCAGCATACACAATACCATTGCATGAATCTGTCAAAACTTGGTATTTATGATATGTTTATATATATGTCTACACAGTGGCATCAATACAATTTGTTTTTTAAAATCAATTTTAAATTTCAATCGTTCAAAGAACGGCGGAAATAAGTATATTCGCCACAATGCACTCGCCATACATTACCTCAACTTATTGCTGAAAACAGGCGCAATTTATATTTCGATAATGAAATGGCCTACTCTGTGCCATGGAGTTAAAGGCCAGTGTATTAATCAGGGACGGTCCGACACAATCACATAATATGCAAGTTCAAGCGATGTAAGGATGCTACCATTGAGCCTAAAGAGGCAGGGAATGAACTTCAGAAGCAGACAGTAAATGTGTCAACCTCGATTTTCCAATTTCCAATTATCGAAAAATGGCCCTCTTGTATAAATGCGTTATGTTTGCTGATATAGATATCAATTTCTGTTTTAGTTCATTGGTATATCGAGTCAACTATCTTTTCAATCAAATATTCTTTAAGATCTGGGTCAAACATGTTTGATAGTTGTCCACCGTAAATAACCAGTCATGTATGTCTGGCCATATCATTGATATATATGGCCATAGAAAGCTTAGGAGCGTCATATATCCTTCTTCCGCTAGTTTGCTATGATTAATACTGCGTGAAGACACTGCAAATGCAGACCGCACGTGACGATTTTCACAGAGGTTGGGTGAATTTCAATACTCATTATTGATTGGCTCGGCAATTGTGCTGTGAAAGTTGGAAGCTGCGACAGTTTCCCGCTGCAGTGGTCTCCAACCCTATACAAGGTTGGTGTCTGCACTAACCCAGGTTCACCTCCGGACATTGTCGGACGGGAACCAAAGCCCTGTTGAAGTCTTTCGGTGCGATGTCGTGGCACGACATTAAATTAGTATCTCATATGCAAAATGCCAGGACAAATGTTCGACAAGCAGTCCATTTCTAATATCCGGTAGGCCGCATTGTGTATGTATATGTCCAGCGAGACTCGCCAGGGAATGCCACATGTCCAAGCAAACCAAATGCATCGGTTTGTTGGCGTATTATTGGCTCCAGTTTCTTTATCTTATGCTAGTCGCACACATACAAATAGTGCTCAGCCCTTATTTGGTATCATTCGAACTTGCGCCACAAAGTACAGCCATATTTATATAATACCAAATCAGTTCGATATTAAGCGCCGCGTAGCACAGCGCAACCACGGGTCTCAGCTGTGCGCGGGCGCTTCCGCACAGCCGTATTCAACGTCGTATATAGCGCCGATGTCACGATGGAGCCAATCACACAGCGCCTTACGTCATACGTCTAAACTGTAACATGATATTGTTTACCTCCTCCAATCTGATGCAACCATTTCATTTTCATTTTTTGTAGCTTCAATGTATGTCTAGATGGACCCTTTAATGGTATTTATCGCCTATACAACGTTTTTCATACCTGGTAGGTGAAGGGTTAACAGCATCTGTTTACTACACGGAAGGTATAGTATCCGCTTCTCACATCAATAACTTTCCGACAGAAACTAATCCACCTCAGAGTCTACCTTGAATCGATAAATTTGCCTCTAAGTCTTTGGTATACAACATTCTATGAATAGGAAGTTTAAGCAACCCTTGGGAAGAGCGAAGAATGACAAAGTACAAAGTACGCGTATACATGTCAACAATGCATTTTGTCGTTTTTTGAAGACTTTCCTGATTGCTCGTGCTGGAAGACCATGAGTTGTAGAGATAACATCGTTTCACGCATGACCTGTGATGACACAACATACCTTTGCACGTCGTACATCGTCGATCCATCGTAGTGGATGCGAAACCTGTCTATCATTATCGTTTGGAATGTTGGTTTGCTTCCTGAAATATTATCCTGCGATTTTTAGATGTTCATAAAATACCATTTAAATAATTCAATAGTTAATCTATAAAACGTCATTTTTTGGCGAGCATTATATTTTTGCGAATTCAGCAAATGGCCTCGATTCGCGGAGAACAGAAAGAAACTGCAATCTTCAAAGACATTGATCGTTAAAGTTTACGTTTTTTGGAATTTTCGCTAACCGCCAAAATTAAGAAGTGTGACAATTGTGAAGTTTATGATAGGCATGGTGGTGTATAGTGCATTGGAGATATACGAGACAAAGTAGTGACCGTGGAAGCCGATATTTTTCGCATTGCATTTATTAAGAATAAAATTAAAAAAATGAAATTTCAAAGAAGATATGATACAGGCTGATCGATGCTACGTGTACATTATATGGTACTTTTAAGGGTGTTTTGAAGGTTTTGAAGACTCAGGATCGAGCAGACAGCAGTGTAGGTCTATTATATGTTTAAAATTGTACCACAAATTTTGGAAAGAAAATATCACAATATTGTTTTACTTGGATGGTGAAAGCTTTCATAAAATTCGGTTTTAAAAGGACATCGACTTTAAAATATATTTCGAAGAATGAAAGCTTTTAGGTAAATCAATAATTTAGTGTGGGTTTGGTTTTTGAACCTTAATGTATACTACTGAATAATTATAAAACTTCGTAAATTTTCATCGAAAACTATCAAAAAATTCCTTTCTGTTTTCATGCAGGTTCTGTGCAGGTTCTATTGGAATGAAACGTAGCAATCAGAAAGCTACCAGACACCATTCTAAAATATCTTAGGTGAACAAACCTTACCAGAAATATTCGCTGGTGTGGGAAATAAATGTTTCGAGCTCAATTCACTTTAACTCGATCATCTGTCAATGAGATATTTTTACTGCCTGATAATTCAGACGAGCATTATGTCAATTTCAAAGGAATTCATTTTTTTCCCAAACTGAGACAGTTATTACCCTGCAAGCCTCTTAAAGAACTCAAGTTGTGTTTGCAATTATGGCAACTTCTGGTATGATAATAACTAACCTGATTTATGTTTACCCCCCCCCCAAAAAAAAAAAAAAAATGCTGTGCGGATGCAGTCATATCGTTCCGACTAAAAACCATTGCGGTATCACTGGAGGGAAATCAACAACAGCAAAAAAAGCAAGCATGATTTTTTGCATATGAACCAAAATTATATAAGTTACAAAACTCTCTAATACATTCCGTAACATCCGACACTGATTACCACGAGGAGGAGCATGTGTTTGAGAAATCTTGCGAACTTCCAAATAATGCGTGATCATGTGTACCTTCGAAATCGTATCTTACATATCATTATGACTAAATCAGCCACATTATGGTGACATCTATACATCCAGCAAATTAGTGATATAACCAAGGCAATGCTACCTACTGATAACCAGGATGAATGGAATACCAGTCGAAGCTATAACCTCAGGTAGTCCATTCCTAAGTTACAATAATAATGAGCCCTTTGCTGCAGCTCCTGTAGTAAAACAATATCCCGCAGCCGCAATCAGTCCTTCGCACGAGTCCTCGGCAGCTTTGCCATGCCTTGTGCACGTTGCCCCAGGCAATGGATTTTGTTTACCAGTACGCATGGATCCAAGTCCAGCCTGACTATGGTCAGCGCGTTATGTTGGCCGCGGAGTGGACATACTGTAATTGCATTTTATTATGGTCGCTAGCAGATAATCGATTTATGGTCTAGCCCATGACTTAACCAATCCTGGGTGGTTTTAACCCTCTCTGACCAATTAGAGTCCAGGAACATGTTACACCATAATCGTGCTTTTTTTCTATGCTGTAATACATTACATTTCCGCCAGTCAAATGTTCATATGGGCTTATTATAAACCGCGAGATGCAGAATGCGAAATCGCGAGATGCCAACCTCGGTGAGAGTACCATGCGTCACAGGATGTATTGCAAATATTAAACCTGACAAGGCGAACATTCATGAGACCGAGGCTGTAGTAGGGAGCTATCACTGTTTCGATTAGCCCATTGAAATAGACTTAGCTGTGCGATGTGTGGAATTTAACCTAATTTATAGCCTAGTTTCGAGTGGTCAGACTATCCCGCGCTATTTTCAGGGATGACCAGACGTTCACCAAGTGCATGCCCTGTGTTATCGGTCAATCATGTGTATGTTGACTTGTGCCACCAGGCGAAACGGGGAAATAATCTTGATACATGCAGCATCCTGAACCACGTTGTAATATATTCACAGTATATCTTGATAAGTTGCAAAAACCTATGTGGTCAAGATGAACATGTACTTGCATGTAGCCTTTGTGTTGTCTTCGGCCCTACTATCATTGAATGGAGAAGTGGACAGCAGCATCACGACATCAATCGCTTCAATGCTAACTGCAGACCCGTAAGTACCATGGTCTGTCCTATACGTTGAAGCTGAAATCTTGATTTTTTGGTTGAGGGCAGTGGGGTGTGTTGCCCCCCCCGCCCTCCCAAAAAACCACAATATCACCTTTTTTTAAATCGCTTAGATTCAGCCCATTTCAAGATGATTCCTAATCTTTTCCATGTGTGCGTCAATAAAACATGCGGTAAACCAAACGGCAGTCATGGCAAAAAATTGAGAAAGATATTTCTCTCATCAAGCTTCCTTCTGTTTCCACCTGACTGACGCGGGTTCGGTCTTAGGGACCATCTCAAATAATGTCAAAATGCCGTTAAGCCACAAAATATGAAATGGTTTCAACTTGGGGAGGGGGCTGAAAACCATGACCTGTCGCCACTCATGCTAGATTTAAGCTCCGTGCGCATATAGAATGTTGAAAAAAATTCTTTAGTCTGTGGCGCAAACGAGCGATGTAAGAGCGCCTTATGCTTCGGCTTCATAACTGGCAAAAAGGCCAAAAATCGCCAGGATCGAACGTGGCAGACAGTTTTATAAGTAATTCAATTTTACTTGTATCGATTGGCCATGGCCGAGGCTCCGCTAACCGGCCCATACATTGTTTGACAATATTTTTTTCTGAAATATAATTATGAAGCAATGAAACTACGTTTTTCTGTCTCTTTAGGGGGAATCGCTTGTTGCTTGGTATACTTTGAGATGGTCCCTAACGATTCCTCAAAGAAATTCTTACTATAATCAAAGCCAGGTCTTGATACAACCTCCGGGAGTTAGAACTATTTTAAACCATTCCGCAAATCAACCTTGTTTAATGTTAAAAGGGTCAGTTTCGTTCGTTCAAAATTTGAAATTGAATTCATTGTATTCTGATGATGTAAGCGCGTGCTGAATATGAATTTAAGCGATACTGTTGTGTACACTAAGAATAATGCTACATAGTTTTATCACACTGGTGTGTCTGGTCAATGCGCTACGGTAAAGCCTCTTTCTAATTACGAACAACAAACACTGCACATGAACAAGCAAGGCCTTAAAACTTCAGGTAAAAATGAGTAGGCAGGGATTTTACAGTGTGCATTGAGGTGTATGATAAACTTTATTGTGAAGTCACCACAGTCAAGCGCCAAGTGGGAGGAAGTTCGCTGCAACAAAAGCACTCACACAGCACAAAAAGTTGGCAGTCACTCCAACTAGGCTGACTTAATCTTTAAAACAATTTCTGCAATTCTTTGATGCAACCAAGATCGTTTTTCCCATCCAGGTTTTATACCTAACTTGGTTACCTAAAGCATTTCTCGTTTTACAAATCTCATTTTACAAGATTTCATTTCTTGATTTCTCGTTTTACAGACACCCTTCCAAATAAGTAAGTTTTCATACATCGGTAATTGCTTTTTGTACACCATTGTGAACTTAAAACATATTCACCACGGCCAATGGTTTACAAGGTACACGTGTTGAGTAAATTGAAGTACGTGTCCATTGACAAGTGCACATACTATTATGTTGCCGAGAAATAACCTTCTTGAGGGTAGATATTTTCCTTGCCCAGTGGGGCTGGCCACTCTAAATAAAAAGAAGCAGCTGGTTAATGGACTCGTGTTTCCTGTAACATAACAAGTGTACGATTGTACACAGTGATGCCTATGTTTGTAAACAAACGTTTAAGTATTGGATAGTCGTTTGGGAAACATAACTGGATACTTTTGACGAAGACTGTATGCCAGCAATCATCGGGCTCGTTAATTCTACATGTAGCCGCGGGTGAGTGTATTTATCAATAATTGACATGTCTGGCAGTATCAATTCGTCATCATGCATTAGCGAAGCAAATACATTTTCTCGGCTTCTCTGACATAATAGACTCATATCGCTTGGCTTGCACCATTTTCATCGAGCAGTAAACTGTACTTACAATAGTCATCATCGGCATTGACAAAATAGCTAGATCGTTCAAAAAACGATTCACCTCATCATTCATGCCATTTCGAGCTGTGTCGGAGACTTACATTACATGCAGTCTCTTGAGGAAGTTATATTTCATGAGCAAGGAAATAAAAAGTGTCTCTTATGTACCTTAGACACAGACTGTACACATACAATGGCTGCCTCTATTTCCAACTGTACCTCGACAATAACATACTCATCATCTTTAATTTCACCTGAGCATTTATTGGAAGGAAAATAGAAATGTTACTTAAAGGACCATTGGCATTATTAAGGGCAATATTATCCAGCTGTCGGCTACCCAGTCATCCCTCATTCAAGATGATTCCTAATCTTTTCTATGTGTGCGTCAATGAAAAATGCGGTAAACCGAACTGCAGCCTGAGTCATGGAAAAATATTGAGAAAGTTATCGCTCACCGAGCTCACTTCTGTTTTCATAAACGAAATTAAGTAAGGTATTTATAAAGTGAAATTAATTTAAGTAATTAATTTAATTAACTACAAATGTAAATTTAGATAACTACATTAATTTAAGTAACAACAAAAGTAGTTTCCATCAACAAATTGCACAAAAAAAGGAAAAAATTCTAAGTCTGACTGAATCATCGCGCTTTTCTGACGTTGACTCCGATTTGACCCGAGTTAGCTCTCCGCGCATCGACTTTATCCACGTGGAACGATGCACTAGCAAGGCGTTTCCTAGAGCTAGCATCTACCCCTTGATGTCGAGGTGCTCACAGCTGATATCGATTTATTCCGACGAACCCCCAAACTGCGACGATAAATGGAAATGACGTATCGTCTTAATAGCTGGGTTCAGACGTGAACTCGAATCTCGACGTGCACTCACCTGGCGGGAAGTGACTTTCGCACCAGACCGTGCGTGTTCTGAAAATGACGAATGACGCGTTTTTCTACTACCCAAGAGCTGAAACAAAATTGGAACAGCATCGAACACGTTCAGAAATAGTTAACTGATGAATAAGGAGAAGAACAAACACACTGCAATAAAAAGCCGCCTATTACTTATTTCAGAATGCACCTATAATAAGATCCCAAGCATTGCCCTGTTTCTCTCTCCCATGGCATTGGATCCAGAGGTTCGTTACGCTGGTCAAAAGTTTACAATGTTAAAGACAAGGACAAAGTCATTGTGATACCCGTGTTGACAAATTTCAATGCCATCAACTGAAGAGGTCCATTTCAGATGTTACGTGCAATTGTACGCGCGGGAAAAATTCATTAGCACCCCGCACTACCCAAAAAAACCCAGTGTTTTCCCATTTCCCGCTATTTGGCAACGAACGGAAATTTGCATCTTTCATTCTTTCATACCGAGTGATTTTCCATGATTAGGAAAAACAGACAGGGCCGGTTATGCTTCCGACACAGACTGTACCAACAATAACAGCCTCTTCATCTGTCATCTCAGGGTGTGCGTGACTTCGTCTATTAAGTAAGTGACATCACTACCTTTTATCATTAACATCAAAGGCTCTCAGACAATCAAATGGAGCTGACACACGCAAAATCCACCAGGTACATGCCAAATGTAACCAGTAATATAGTATACAAGTACAAAGTTGAGGGAGATCGGTGAGGCGTGGTGAGGTATCATTTGGTTAGTGCATTGATTCTGGCCGTGGTTGATTCTTGCAGCCGATGTATAAAATGTGTAGCCTCGCACCTAAACCACAAGATTATGTCGATAATCAAGAATATTTCAGAACCTAATGACACAGCTCTTCGTAAGAAAGCCGCGTCTCGGTTAGTTGGCACTCCATGGAACATCGTTTACGCAGCTTGATATTATATGAATGATGCCTGCTCACAATACTAAGTAAAATAAAGGGTCAAGTTGGTTTGGTGCGACCATTTTTCAAAAAAATTCAAATATCAAAACGTGTATGTGGACACAGCCGGCCATTTACTGGAAAGGTCTTGCTGAGAATCTTCTTTATACAAATCATTCGGGCTAGGGGCAGGGGCTAAGGGGAGAGTTGGTAGTCGTTAGGTGACAGCTAGAGTAGAGGCCTGAATTGTGTAAATCACATTCCTCATTAGCGTTAATATAGATTCACCCTAGAAAAGTCAGTTGAGTCTTGGCGGACTCTGGAGTCTCCAGCTTTAGTTTGGTGCGGAAGAGTTGGGCGTGGCTTGTTGTTTGTGGATGAGGGGAGTGGTGAATGAGTGGCCGGGCATGGGTTGAAATGGTGTGGTGGCCGGGGTGTAGTTCCGTATGAAGATCGGGGAATTATAGTCGGTAATATCAAATGAAATAAGTGGCGCCGGAGAGACAATACACTGCTCCAGCCCATAGGCCCCCTTCAAGGTTTTGAAGCTGCATGCAAACTTCTTGGAAGTTCCTAGAAATATACACCGGTCCCCCACACTCTGTCTATTCATTTCCTTTGGCAGATCTTGGTACTAAACTCATTAACATAATACATGTGCATTTTCTAGTATTTGCCAAAATAAACAGCACAAAAGCTTTATTTGGCAAACAAACCACAATGTAAGAGTAAATAGTAATACAAATTGTAGCTGTTCACGGGTCGATGGGCCGAATATAATTACTTTCAGCCAGTTTTTGTTCAAATGACGGAGCGACGCTGCTTGCAGTGTACACAGTGCATTACACTGATCAACAATGTATCCCGATACAATGCCGACGTGGATCAACGAACGGTACAATTAGCATGGATAATTTGTTAATCAAGACATTAAATAACAGCTAGTAAAATCATCCATCTCATTCTAAAGGCGAATAACAAAACATTGCTTTATTCAATATCCCACCCGTTCGTTCTTGATTGTTATTGATGTAAGCGGCAAGATCCTGCTCGAGGTTTGTTCACTTTCACGTACATTGCCCAGTGTAATTTCGTACGGAACGTCACCCTGGAGACAGTCTGCCCTCTGCAATTTCCAGACAAGGTTGCATCCAGGTAAGTTTGGCAGTGCATAGCTCTCTACACGTACATACGCTACATCGACCTGGCGACGAGCGTGTGCTGGAATTGAGAGGAAAATGCCTTGATACAAAAATCTCCAGCTCAAAGCCGGAGTCTGATTACTGTGCGACAGAAAGAACCCCTTTCAACGACTTCGTGAAACTTAATCTGCCCAACCTTGCTCTTCCTCTAGTCGCCTTTTGATGAATTTGATTTTTTTCTTTTTGAAAATAATCCTTTCTAAACTCTAGTCATTCTCGGTTGAATGATAAAAATGTACACTCGCTTGATCCTGAGTGCTCAGCGAAAGTCTAGTATGTCAAAAAATGTATCGCATTTTTACAGAGTTACCGTTAAGTTAAAACCTTGAACATCACAGCGATGGATGTCCGCTTTTGTTTACTTCTAGATCTGATAAACAATTAGAAACGAGATGAAACCTACACATAAACTTCATACAAAACAACGTAGGTACTGAAGTGCAATAGCTCAATGAGAGGTGAATTTAAATTGTATCATTTATTCAAAACAAGTTTTTGCTCAACAGTCAAGCACTTCAATCGATCTCCAATGTACTGTTCAAAACGGCATACTAAAAGAACCAACATACATGTATATCAAAAGCTGGTAATTTCCGATAAGGGCACAATCATATTATCAAATTACCCAATTTTCCGATATCGATTCGAACATTGTCCACACCTACGTGTAGTCGTATATAACCTGAGGAGTTGACGCTGGCAAGGATGACAACTAGCCTTATATTGAGAAAACGCGAATTAGAATTGATCTCCAGAGATCAGCATAGCAAATGCTTTTACTTCAATTTTGTACAGAAAGGCCTAGTGTAATTGTACATGGAGTTTTAGATAAAAGCATTTGCTAGTCTTTATTCATATCACCCATTGTCTAATGGAAAACACTATCTGAATGTCTATCAAATGAGCCCCATGGTCTTCAGACAAGTTTAGGGTTAAAGTGTTAACGGGACTCAATTACGCTAGCTGACAAGCATTATGCACTTAATCTAGTAAATCCCGCACGATGACAATTAGATTATCTAATTACTAGCGTATTGACTGAGGCATGAACACTCTCCCAGTGTCAAGCAGTACATGACCTGGCACTAATGGAGTGATGGATGTGGTATCAACACTGTCTTGATGTAATGACTTGTCCAGCTGGCTAATTAATCGATTGATCATGATAACGGAGGGGGGGGGGGGATATGATTTTACCTGTTGACATGACCATACTTGGAAAGTAGTTCTCCATTGGCACTTCCTGATGGTGCCATCAATGAGCCTTATTGACATGACCTGATGACTATTCGTTGAAATAAAGCTGTCCACCATGCCCACTTACCAGGAAGCACTTTCTGATGGTACCATTGCCGATTTAATAGAGAGCTTTAAAGCTGCGCTTTCTGATGGTACAATAAGTTAACCTATTGACATGGGCATTCTTTGGAAAGCTTTGCCATCAACGTTTTTTGACGGCACCGTTAGTAAACCTGTCGACATGAGCATTCGTTGGAAACCTCGTGATAAGTACTTTTAAATAGTTACAGTTGACGTAATCAAACCATGGTCAAGATGTTCTGAAATTGCTAAATGTTCATTTGACAACTCGTAATCTGCTTGTATTTACGTATGATCATATGGTATAGTAGCAATCTTAAATGTATCGACGTGTCACGCTGGCTCATTAATTGCTTGGTATCCAATTGACATCACCATTCTGTGAAATGCTCTCAATCAGAACTTTTAGACAACACCAATTTTGACAAAATTTAGGTTGGGGTAAGCATAATTTCTAAATGGATGATTCATAATCTAATTACTATAGCATACATATGTACCGAATAGTACACGAAATGATGGTTTGAGTAGTAACTCTTGGTGTGATGCCGTAACACGCTAGCTCATCAGGAATTGCAGCAAGATGGTGCGACGGCGTCGAAAACTGTGTCGAAGACCTATTGACGTGGATGATTTCTGGAGAGCTCTCAGAGAGCAATATTTCCTTCTGATGGTGCCCATTTGTATATCATCGTCATCATGGTTCATCAAAATATCACATTCATTTCAATATCAGAATAGTCATTGTTAAAAGGGACAAGCAGGCATGACATATACAAGACATTAGGTTTCCATACGAAAAATGGCTTCGAGATACCCGTGACTTCTTCAGAAAGTATTGTTAAATGAAGACTTCCTGAAGTGCAACTGCAATTATTAGTGCACAAGTAAGCTTACTGGAAATTCACAAACCATGTCCAAAGCCGACTATAACTCCTGCGAAAAGCATTGTTTCAGAAAATAGGAAACCGATATCAATTTGTTAATTTCCTGGACATGGTTAAATATTTTGGAAATTGGCAACCACCATTTATTACCTAATGATGTCATCTTTCTTATGACACCATGGAATTCAATTTACTGTCAAAGATGACCGAGAACAAAGCAGTTCAATCAACCATGTCAGAACTGGTCTTGCACCAACTTTACCGCAGCGGAACTCCGACAAAAAAGAAAGACCAGTGTGTCTGTAGCAAAATTTATATTCAATTATTTCACATATGGGTGCTGATTCCTGTCTCAACCTAACTCTGGTGTCCTTCGACATGCCCCTCAATCCTCTCAATACAAACGTCAGCTCTGGTTCTCATTCCTCTCACTGCATTCCTGATTACGTTGCAGCGACGATTCTGGCACGTAGTGGTCATTGATATCTTGCGGAGGCGACTTGTTAACTTGGTTCGCAAGATGTCCCCACAAAAAAAACCCACAGGGGATGAGGTCATGGGACCTTGGTGGCCATTTAATCACACGATTGATCGCAACAATGCATCTGCTACTTGCTGGAGACTTCCAGTCCTCAACCACTCTTCTACCTCAAACACGCTGCTCAGTTGTAAGTCGCATTTTGCTAGCCTGAGAAAAAGGGCAACCTTTCCAACAAAGGATTGCATAATTTGTATTCCCAACAAAAGCCCTGCACTGGGGAGACAAAGTTTATTACCAAAACGTCTATCTGGTGCAAGACCAGTTCTTCCATGGTTGATTGAACTGTTTCGTGTTTAGTCATCTGTGACAGTAAATTGGATTTCTTGGTGTCATAAATGTTGCCAATTTCCAAAATATTTTCCCATGTCCAGGAAATTAACAAATTAATTTCGATTTCCTTTTTTGTGAAACACCCTGTTTATCAGCTTCAGAGTGCTGCTACACGTAGCGGTGGATAGTGGCGAGCAGGGGTGTCATGCTACTGCATGGTTACATAAATCGCATGCGCAAGTTGTCCCTTTAAGGAATTTGTATCCGGGCAGTTTGTTTCTGTCAGTTGTTTGCGTGTATAGGATTTGTATAAGAATATTGCCAAAGTTTTTTAAGTAGGCAAGGCAACATGATAGGTGCCTGAACTCAGGCTGTATATTATCGCAATAGTACAGATACGAACAGTTTCATTGTGGCAAATTACGAAAGATATATCACAATTGTGTGATTCGTGTACCGACGATGGAAAATACACTTGTGAGCGAACGGTATTATACAGGTCGTTCCTGTAAGACGAAGCTGAATGACTTGTGTAGGGGTGTTCCGGTATTATATGCGGTCTGTGTCCCTAATATACCTCCAGTAGTATATAGGAAGTGCGTAATGAGAAGTTCTTGCGGCGGGTATGGAGGTTAAGAATTAGCGAACCTCTTCATCGGAAAAATTAATCTGCGAGTTACGTGTTTTATATTTAGATATGCCGCTGAAGAGTTGTTATGGTAACTTCATTTTGTCTAAAGGCTTGCGAATTACAAAGGATGTATCGAATCGGTGTGTGCGTTCGGTAGAGGCTGTGATCAATTCGCTATTTAGTAGTGGTGAAGACTCTGATAAAAAGTGAAAAACAAGGTATGAAAATATGGGAACAGGCGGCACTGTGTACAGTTACTTAAAGCATAGATACTTTTAAATAGACCTCCAAAAGTGAAAAACAAGTCATTAACATATGATACATGCGGAAGCATAACTCAGGCACGCGGACGTGATAGACTTCCATTCCCTTTGCATATACCACGTAAATGTCTCGACAAATAAAAAAAACAAAAAGAACAGCAACAATACAGAAATCTGCTGTGTATAATGCTAAAGTAATATGCTGAAAATCTAAAAGACATTCATTGGCTGGCTTAGATGAGTTAAAGGAAGGCTGTTTTTAAAGCTGAACATGGTCAATTCATCATTTGGTGTTGAACCGGATTGAGATAGTAATGACGAGGGATAGAGGAGATTATAGGATATTCGAAAAAAATGAAACAAAAGATGTGATTACCTGGCTGGCCAGCTCATAACAAAATATAATGTAATCTTTGCACCATATTGTGCTTTTTCACATCGCACCAACATGTATTTATACGCACGCTGCACGAAATTCAACGACCTGTTTTTTCAATTGTACTCAGTACGTGTACGAATAAACAAATCAATAGAATTGATAGTCAAATGTCATAATGACAGTCAAACTGTATACGTTAATTTCAAACTGAAATATAAGATTCAAACCTGGCCTAAGTGAATTATACCTGAATTATACCTTAAAGCTGAACTACATGCACAAAACCAGAGCACCCCATGCGACAAGAGTAAGACATTCAAACGACCGAAAGGCCCTTCTGAATACGGCCTGAAACATGATAGACCTCCAATGCTTCGATGCGCTTGATTTCACAAACCAGCAAGCCGCGGGACGATGCGGACCTTCGCAGAGAATTCTGGAAGGAAAAAAAATAAAAAGGTCCTCTCATCGGGCTCGAACTCGAGACCTCTGGTTTTATTTGCCAACACTCTTATCCTCAAGGCCACTAGGCTGCTTGAAATGCCTGTCGTTTTATACGCCTTTATAGAATGTTCAAACATTTGTGTGTAATCTTTGTTCAACATCTTTGAGCGGCTTCCAGTGGGCAACTACAGGAAGAAAGTCATTTTTTCTTTGCTGTGCGTGATTGTGTATGCGGAGTCTACGTTTTCTCTTAGCAATGTTCACCTTTGTCTTGGTATCTTCTTCTATGACATGTACTTGTGAACATTTCTGTTTCATCTCTCAAAAATAAAGCATAATCGCCATTCATATAAGGTGTATTTTCTGGTAGCAGCTCACAAGAAAGCCCCCCCCCCCAAGCTCAGACGGTTAGAGCGTTCGTATTCTGAGCCCGAGTTCCCTGGTTCGAATCGCTGGAGAAGATTTTGATTTTTTTTCTCTTCCATAATTCTCCGAGACTGTCCGCTTCGTCCTGTTGCTTGCTGGTTTGTGAAATCAAGCGCATCGAAGCATTGGAGGTCTATCATGTTTCAGCACGTATTCAGAGGGACCTTTCGATCGTTTGAATTTCTTACTATTGCCGCATGGGGTGCTCTGGTTTTGTGCATGCAGTTCAGCTTTAACCGCATGAGCCTTTGATACTTCAGTATGATTTACGAGCGTTTACAAGATATTTTTTATTGCGACTAACCCCCCCCCCTCCAAAGAACAAAACAAAAACACAGTCTGATTTAAAACTGAACCGGACTGTACTCACCTCGACTGTGCAAAGACGCTTCTTCTAAGAGTTCCCTATATTCCGAGTTATCCGTAATATGAGCAGAATCAAATTCCTTATGCCACACTTCGAATTTTGTTGTATTCCTTCTTGTCAATTTCAAAAATACAGCCTCCATTTCGAAATAGCATGATGTATGGCCTTCTGTGGCTTTATCCCTAGGCCGGTGGTTATAATACAGCATCGCTATGTGTTCCCAATTCCACTTTGATAAAACAGCGAGTATAAACTCGGCAGCCTTCTCATATGAGCCGGAAATACGTGTCAGTAATTTATATACGTGTTTGTCATCGAAAGCTACCACCAGGGCAGCAGCACTGATGATCGGTATATTCCAATATGGTGAAAAGCGCGCTACGGGTGCGACAGAATAGTCACAACAGGGCCCTAAAAATACATGGGCTGATTTCTGTACGTACATGTCTACCGCTGCTAGTGGGCCAAAAGTTCCTGAGCATTTTGAGTCGCCCCATGTCAGCATAAGCTCATGATCTGGCAATAAGGATTGATTTGCATTGATTGTTTGTATTGCTATGTCTATTGCCGGGCCCGTATTTGGCTTAGACCATGAGTAATTCCCTCTAAAAGGTAAAATCAGTCCCAACTTCACCGATTTCAGATCTTTCGACGAAACCAAAATATAGAATAGTGTTGTAAGAAGAATTGAAAGAAATGTCCGTCTGCATAGGATCATTGAGCCCATTTTGATATGATTGTTCTCGTTGTCGTGATATTTCTACAAATTCCACTCAAGCCGTTGGAGTGGACGTTCTTTTGTCGTTGATTTTTAAAATCATCCGCTCCTGCCTTCTACTAATATGAGACCTTTCTTTCTTCCTGATAGCGATGACTGCTAAATAGTGTTACGGTGTGCGCTGTGGAACAAATGGTGCTTGACAAGAAATACGATCCAAGTGCGTTCTAGCTTAATAAAGATCAACAAACATGTATGAGACCGGTGGTACCTTTAAGTCAGTCAATGCCAAATGTATTCACAAGTAACTGATACTGTCAAATTGCTATTCAAGGTTACACTCAAATTTCGGATCTGCTCTTTAGAATAAGTTTTAATGAGCATTTGATATGAAATCCATTCCATTGATTTGAGCAAACTACACCGATCATTATAATCCAACTGAATGAAAATCCTAATGCTAATCCAGAATGTTTACATGAGCATCTGATTGTCTGAAATGTGTATTATGCAATAAGCCTTAATAACAATATGTGGGAAGCTTTTGAACAGCACCGAAGAGATATCGTGTTCGACCCGATTCAGAAACTCAAATACGAGTTGAATACTGCCTATTCTGAAACGTGTGACTGAAGAGTTAGCACATTCAATCTACTAATCTGTATGTGTCGTTAATTAAAAACCTGGTTGATCAGTTCCAGTTCTGCCGTGACCTGTGCCACGACGAGCGCAATGGTTGTCCGCAGGGCCCAAAGGAAAAACAATTGGTAGACAGTTCCCCTTTTGGTCGTGATTTCAATCAAAAGTTTTTCTCTCGCACCTTTTCAAATGAAATTTTGCGTTATTGTACAGTACCTGCCACACAGCCTGAGATCCGCTCGGTTAAACTGTGGTCACCACAAACAAAGCCTACGATATAAGAACCATCAAACCTCAAAGGCCTACAAGCCTAAACAGTGACAAACTAAAAATCGGAAAACGAAGTTCCCGAAATCGTCGATAATTACAAAATCCCCAAAACAAGATGCCAAAATGTATCCAGCGAAAAGACGAGTGCAAGATGATCTCCTACACCGGACTGAATGGATCAGGCACGGCGTGTGGTTTCCTACTAAAGCATTCCATCATGCACTACGTAATCATTACTTTACTTCGATAATGCACTGCAATATTGACACTGTTACGTAACAGCAATCCCAAGGTAAATTGATACGTCGATCTAGACTTTGGTTTCAACAATGAATGCTCAATCATCGCCTGTACAACAGGGCAAAATGTACTTGCATGAGCGCTCAAGATAACGTCGGGTTTCCATGCGACTTAGTTTTATCAGATTTGGTCGAGTCTTTTGTACATTATGTGTCTAGCATATATGTGTGAATGTATTGGTGTTATTGGTCATTTTAATTTGGGATCGACCTGAGAATGAATTCCATCATGCATTTTTGTGTGCGTAAATTATACACATGATTCAGTGTTCCTGATCAATTTAAGCTGAAATGGTCAAGCCAATGATTATAGAAGTTGTGTTTCTTGCGACGCACACTATTCATTCATGTTGAAACAATATCTAACCAAATTGATTTTCTGGCTAATCTGCTGTGTAATCAGGCGCCTGACGCCGGCGATATTTGTTGTAGCGTTACACGGAGTTACTGGTCCCGGCACGCTAACATGACGGACTAGCCAGACTAGAAGTAACGAAGATTACTTCAGAAACATATCAATAGTTTTTTTATTGCTATGCAACTTTATCGACTAGATTATTCAATAAATTCAGGTATGAAACTGGATATGCGTTGTGTAGTGCTATCTCCGAGGGCCAAGCATCCAGAACATCATGGTCTTAAACTCCATCATATAAATCTTGGTAAGATGCTCAACCCTGGTGGTCACAATGTTTTTAGGAGAGTAGTGAGTTTCTACATAACTCACGACACGTTTTTGTTATCGAACAGATTACATGCAGGAAAACAAATATTTGTCTTCGAGCCATCGGAACTTCGCTATATTGGGTTTGGGGACTTAGAAATACACGCCCCAAACTGGCAACTGCATTAAATAATGTGGACGTCTTTTCAAAGCTGGCTTTATTTATAAGCCTCGGTTTATCACACACAGGAGGTAAAAACCTAGTATATGTTGTCAGTGTTTAGAATTGACGAGCAAGAATGCATGAGGGACTTTAGAAGTGTCAAGGTAAAATTAGATAAGTCGTCGTTATACAACGTAATTTAACTAATTTGTGAGATGTCAGGCGCCAATATGAACAGGGACGTCATATTTCTATCATAAGCATCCACTACGCCAGCGGTCATCATCATTAGAGTCGCCTGCGCATCAGGCGACCAGCAGTTTTCCCGCCAACAACATTAGCTCCCCTCTCCAGAAAAGTACGGTTGGAATACTGTCAGTGAGCAATATCATGTACATCGCAGCGCACACATGCGATATCTGTCGCTGCGACCTGCGATGATAACTGCTACGGTGTAAGACCGATTCTTGTCTATACAAGCATCTTGAATGCCATCTCGAACGAGCAATTTTTTTTGCATCGCAGATCGGCGCGATTTAAATCGCTCGTTTGTGGCGCTTAACCAATGCCGCTGTGTTGGACTGAGCCACACGACGTATCTGAAACTCTACCCAGGCTAGATAATTATATCCTAAATACCACTATTACACTGCTCAATTTCAGCCAATTAGCAACTGAAGTCAAATGCCCTAGGACGTTAATTATAGTAATTAGTTTATCTTTAATCTTTTAACTAAGTAAAGAATTTCCTTCACATTCAGATACATACAGCATATGCTACATATGTGTGTTTTGATTTAGCCTTCGGTACGTTATATATAATGTTCATAATTTGATCACAAGATAGGCCAAATAGGCTAGATAAAGCGCCCGGTTAACATGGTTAAGCAGGGACGACAAGTTGCTTTATAAAAATGATATCTAGCCCCCCCCCCCCCCCACGAACACCTTGGATTTCTTTGTTCTCAGGCGACGACGGGCAAGTCCAAAGCATGACCATATGTCGAACGGTAATTCATGTCGAACAATGGGACAGGCGTTGGCGTTCGCGTTTCGGGGTATTTGCGAAAACTCACTTATGTGAAACTGCTCGGATTATGAATGAAGACTTCTTCCCGCCTTTAGTTTTTACTAGGCCGTTTAAAACTTCATATTTCTGGGAGTATTTCGCTACAGGTTTCCTTTAACGAGTCTTCGATAGGCCTAGGCATCTATACTATAATGCGCGTTGTGGCCGCTAAATAGGAGGCGATTTTTGTTTCAAAATTGGGCCTCGGAAATGCGTCGAATTCTTGCAACTTTTGGCTTCGTAGGTCTGGATCATAAGTAAGAGTGTCACTGAGGGTGTCATACGTCGAATATCTTGGTGGTTTTGGAATAAACAACAACTTTTCAGAGAGCACGTCGACTGGAGAGCTCCGCTCATTCTCAAAAGCATACACAAACTTCACGCATATTCTCCCTGCCACATCAATATTAGCTTCCAGCACCTATGTAGTGCTATACAACCTGGTCCATGGTGCAGGGTATTAGCAGGGAGATTAATGATTAGCCTATTCTATTTTAGTTCTATTCGAGAAACACTGACCGGAGTGATAAGGCAAATTCTGCAGGGTGGCCTACCGGAACATGCAGTCAGGGTATCAATAAGCAGTTATGCCAGGATGGACAAAATATGTACAGTGGCCAGCGCTTGCTCTTTGATTTATTCTTTACTGATTGATGTTGTCAGTTTGAATTGCGTTCTGCATCTCTTCATGCGCCTGGCTTTGGTCCGACAGTGGCATTGGGTACGGGAGTGGGTAGGTGATATGCCTAATATGTGAGGCCCTTATTTGGAACAGGACCTGCTGTCACTGGTCTCAATGCATTGTGCAAAATAGCGTACTCCAATCAATCTATTGGGGGTTGCATGTAGATAGCAACAATAAGTCCCTAAATGCAGTTCATTTCGTGTTTAACCTTTAATAAAACTTCAGTAACGTTAGAAATTTAATGTAGTTCAATCATCGTGTCCATTTAACTAATGTATATTACATTTCAACTTTGCCCGCTCCATGGGTATATGCTAGTCTACATAATGCTGTTGTGCATTCCCATCATACCTTACTTTCCTGTATGAACCCTTTTATCTATCTGGAACATCATGAAGTCAGATGTCAAGAGCATGCACGAGACTCTTCACGCTGGAGTAAAAACACTCAGGGTAGAGTTGCGGTGGTGATGAGGCTTATCATAAACTGGATACGCTTGTATTCATTGTATAATACGGGACATAACCATTTGGCCTGGTTTGCATGATGTTGATGAAGCCATTTGTAACGTGTAACGTGTCACTTGTCACGAGCATTTGTTCGTTCTTCATGTGATGAGTGACATGTGTTAAGCGACATAAAAAAGTGACAGCGTTAGGTATATGTAGATCAAGTCAGATTGCATTGAGCGGGCTTATCATTTTATATGACAGGCTACTTGAATCTGAGACGCTCGTATCAGACTCGTGTATTTTTAGACTGAGGTTTTAGGGCGGATGAGGCAGATAATGAATTTGGTTGATATTAGTGTATGGCACAATTATCAGCAACGATATCGCCCACAGGTGAGGACCTCACTTGCAGCTGAACATGCTTGTCTGAGAGAGTTCCATGACTAATGATAGGAGTGATGGATGTCGGCTAATTTCACCGAGGTCTTTGGAAAGTTAGTGTGCATTTTCCTTTTGCACGATGTAGCTTATTGGCGTTACTAATCTGGATTTGTGTACTAAGAACGTTTTACTGCAGTTATGTATAGTGGAACATCTCTATAAAGGTCACGATGACACCACATAGGCCTAACATCATATTTCTGCATGAACGTCAACATCATGCTTGCCAAGTCATATAATACTCAAGGTTGAGTTGTTTTGAATACTCTAGATTCACCATCATGAGACCGCTACAATAATAACTAGGCCTACATGTGTATCAATCACCACAGAGGACAAACCGGGACATGACGTCATCACCATCAGGCAACAGCGTGTCGCCAACCCCTTCTACATAAGGCATGTTTCGCAACCCGACGAAGAACGAAGTACGAACTACGAAGGTCTGTTTTGCCATCATAGACCTGTGCTAATTCATTTATGCGACACTCGTAAATCACCCTCTATATGCCTACGTACGTGTAGTTGAACGAGGGGTAGGGGGAAGTTTATTTACATCAGTCGTATTTGATCGTTCGTTGCTCTTCGTAAGGCGTGCGAAACCTGCCTAGTAAACACGATGAACAGCATGAACGGCATCGAACGGCCCTCATGCCACCTTGAATAATAAAATATAAACTGTATTATAGCGGTGAATCTAGAGTATCACTCAATGCATTACCGAACAAAACAGTGCGTGGACTTATCTCTAATCTTGTAATTTGACTACGAGGAGTTTACAGTCTATTATCATCTGCTATCCATTATTATAACTGCCCAACATCGTGACCGATACAAGAGTGATCGGGAAGTTAACCCTTGGTTCAGAATTGTTAAGCAGATTTTCAAAAGGACTGTACAATACGCGTACAATTGGGTCCACCTCCACTACAAGCCAACCATAGTGTTATTTTCAACTCGCTTCGAATCTCTTTGTGGCAACAATTTTGGTTTAATGGACCTATGTTTATTAACAATGTCCTTACTATTATTGATGTAAAACGAAGTCGTTGATATATGTTGAACAATGATGATTGTACATGTATGTCGGCCTATATTTTGGCTTTATGGCGGCGATATTAATATAAGAACCAATTCAAAATGAGCTTATCAGGCATTGTGGCTGTGGCATTGTCTTCAAAAGACCCCCAATTTGAGACAAATTGTAATCAATCACACGCATAATTTTTTTCCCATGCAACACAATGATTTGTTATGTAATTCCATTACCAAAATAGACGTTCTGCTTCATAGCTACAGGCATTACTGCCCAGGGAACAGGAGGAAGTACAGTGGAACTTCCCTTAGCGGACACCTCTCAATTAAGGACACTAGTTTTGGTCCCAAATTGGTTGTTTCCATTCAGTTTGACCTCTCCAATCAGGACACCTCTCTATTAAGGACAGCACTTCCCAGTCCCAAGGGTGTCCTTAATAGAGAGGTTCTACTGTAGTTACATGAACGTATATTTTTGCATACCACGAAAAAGCAATAATGTGGGAATGTTTGAATGGGGAGAAGAGATCATAGATATTTCAATTTGGCCGACATCGACGACATCTTGGTCATTGAGCATTATCTTGTCATGTTTATAGATAACAAAAATAGCTAGCCATTTCTTCAAGTGAAACGTGACCTGATTTCGAACTCTGCGTGTGTCTGCCTATTATATGTGCTGTGACCATTATATCTCCTAGTTTTCTCATTTGAATTGCCCTCATAAACTACACGTAAGCCTCCGTAATAGGGCCTGGAACAGCGCACAGGCAGGCCGACTTGAAATATATAGGGATCCCGCAGATAATACCAAAAATGCAACAAAATATGTCAATGTAATAATTTGCGTAAACTTTGATAGTGCCGCGTTAAGTTTCCCGGACTTCATGAAGGTATCGCTAACAAGACATTACACTGTCATCTCAATCTAATCGCATTAGAAGTTCAAAATATTGTGGTCACACTGGAGCTGACCTTTCGTAAATCTTCAAAAGGAATATATTCACTAAAGAACGGGTTAACACGTCGTATAACGACGAAAGTGATCTTTCAAAATGGCTCACCCCATAACATTACCTGTATTAAAAGTAATCGATCACTATCAACGAAGCAATTTCAATCTCTTTTAATCCAATTTTAATCATGAGATTAGGCAGGAAATCAGTCATGATCTTTCCGATGACATAAACAGTCGGATAGGGGGACAGACAACTCAGACCAGATTATATATTATAATGGAGACTAAGACGCTATTCAGTTTCTGAGAAGAATGATTTTGACAGACATAATGTCCTTGAAACCCATCCGTATTTTGATTTACACGCTGTGGGAAAACCAGTCCTTGAACCCAGATAATGGAGAGAACTGACTCGCTTGCTGAACTGCACAGGCGGCCTGGCACTACCGAATCTTACCCATATTTTCCGCTATCAAATGAAAAAGCTGAAAATGTCTTTCAATGGAGACCGTGTTGAATGCCATTCTGAGCATCGTTTTCCATAATTATGTGCACTGACCATGCCACAGGACTATACAACAACACGCATGTGTGGTGCATGGATTTGTTGTTAAAGATGTTAATACACGCATCGGCTATTGTATTGGAATTTAGATGTCAAAATGGTGAATACAGATGACCTCAGTATTAACAACAACAACAACTATCATTCAGGATTTCATCTAACTATAGCAACTAAGATTCATGCATGTTTGTATTAAAAGCCTCAATGCGATATGTCTGATTCAGAACGAGGAATTTCTATTTAAAACCACTTCTCCCTATTCGTGACCAACATAGGTTTTGCATCCTCACTCAAACTCTTGAGAGCGAATTAGGCACTATAGAAAAAGCTAGTTTATCATCCCGCAGCACTTTTTCCATCCGCATCATTATACTTTGATACTTTTGATTTCCTAATTTCCAAATTAAATAACTAAATTAGCGCCATCAACATGTTAGAATGATTTATTATCTATTTACTATTTCTAATGAAATGTCCTTTTTGCAATGCCAATGACACAAAGAATGTCCGTTTTGGTTCATATTATCAGCAGTCATCACTTATTTGAATGAGGAAACGGGCGCATTCCGGCACGGATGCCGACACGGATACGGCGGCATGCCGCACATACGACAAATGATTTCTCGCAAAAAGAACTAGCAGCATCACACATTAGACCTGGCCTACTAGTCACGCTTATATTAACAGCAAAACCTTCAATTCAATTGCTTACATCCATTCAAGTTTGTGTTCAAAAAATATTGAAAAGGTTAAGTGAAACAGCCGTCCCGCATTGACTTTCTGAGGTAAACAGCATGGTATAATGATAAATTAAACTTGAGCCTAGCAGTCGTCTATTGACAATCTCGAATACCGGAAATTGACCATTGCACCAACCTGACAATCACTTTACATGAGACAAAGCAACTGACTTCAACAACTCATCAATTCAGATATGTCACATATGTGTAAATACGTCGATAGCCTTAAGGTCTGCACCGTTCATTCAGAAATTGCAAACGTTTTCAAACCTGAATTTGAAAGTTTCCGTGTAAATAGGAACTGGATATACAAACTTCAACCATGCCAGCATGTAGACTGTACACAAATAATATATATGCCAAATTTATTGTGGCCACGACAGTGTTTATTTCTATTTACCCGAGCGAAACAAAATGAATAAATATAGACCTCAAGAATATAGGAATTTATTTTCAAAACTACTTGTCACTATACAGTGCGTCTCAATAAAAAGGTAATCCTTAAATAATGGGTTGATATGAAAAATGCTTCTAGATACCGCAAACCTCTAAGTTTTCGCCACTCTTTTTTTACAATTCAAAACGAATTCAAAATGAAATAAAAATTTATGAGTCTTTTTGGGAGATTCCTGATATTGTTTAAAGATTATCATCATTATGCGAATCAAGATTATACGTTAACTCCGCGAAATGAAATACCGGCACTAGTTTAAGGGGGGGGGGGGGGTTACATATCAGAACATTCGAACCAGGAGGAACTCATTGCAAAACCAAATGAAAATACTTCAAAAGTCAGATAATACCGAAAGATAAGTGACGAATCCTCTTGGACAAAACTTCACAAATAAAGTGCAGCTCGACCTAAAGTTTTCCTGAAAGCCAACCCACAATACCAAGCCACCGATTATATCAAATGTACTGGAAGAATATAAGAGATGTCCAGAGTGGGGCAAACTCGGAGGCTTCCCCGCATACCCAAAAGCACAACCTCGACTTATCACTAGTCACCCATGAATGTAGTAGTGGTTACGGAGGAGTTTTCCCAGAATCTATTGCAAAAGAGACAATATGGCAAGTTGGATGTAGGCCTAATTCCCATACAATTTAGATGAGTGGAATGAATTATCTGAATGTTTTGTACATGATTAGGCCTGTTGAAGCGGCATAAGCTCTATAACTGCCAATATATATTTCCGAGATGATAGGTGGTGTTGAAACAAAGCTTGAGTTAGATATGATTAATGACACAAATGTGCATCTGATGATCTAGGCCTACATTATTTTCATTCACATCTCCTGTAAAGCTATATTTCGAACCACAGACCAGATGCTTTGGAAATAGCATCCATTTAGATTTCACACAAGACCAGCAGTGTACACTGCCGATGTAGGCCTAACTAAACCGTTGAATGAGAAGCTAGGAGATCCCTCTTGAAAACAACGGGCAAATAGAAATAACCTCAAATCCATATATTCAAATAAAACTAATAAACAATAACAAGTTTAATTCAATCCATGATCAAATTGAAATGAAATCGCACACCATCTAAATGCACAAATCAATACAAAATCAAATAAGCCACATGTTATACCAAGAGTAAACCCAATGAACTGTTGAACCACACATACTTCACGCACATTATCCTAATCGATATCAGGAAGAAATCCACACTAATTGAACTTAGACCAATTTGCACGCACGTTGCTATTCCAAGTTAGCGAAACATGCTCGCAGCACGTTCTGTTATATTTCGTACTCCAGATTAAACATGTTTAGCTCCAAATTTGTGAATTCCTTTTGATTTTATAGCGGTGTTTAAGGAAACCCCATTGTAGTCCTACTGTCTTCTAGGTCTAACCTAGGTATGCTCTATGATAATGGGAACATTCGATCTACGCAAGGCATGGAATTTACCTGTGGCGGCGCATGGTGGTTCATTGTCAAACCAATAAGTTCAGCGTGAAAGTAACGACAGGAGTATCGGTCATTGGAGAGGATAAGAGATCGTTCCGCTTACGCTAACACTAACGCAAACGCTATTTTTCTGGCGTGACCTTGACCCTGATACCGTAGATGCGCTATTCGCTCAGCCACGACCGAAAATCTCGGCTCCAGATCATATTGATCCAGACAAATACATGGATGATACATGGAGCCACGGTGACCAGTATCACCTGTAGTTGCGAGGATAGGCCCTCTTACGCATTTCGTATGAAGACTTCATTACAGCATTTACTCATAACCAATTTGGTAACATTAAATTGATATCTTTGAGGGGGTTGCATAATTACGTAGTCTCTTCAACCCTATTACGACATAGTTTGCTGGTCCGCGGAATGGTGTCGTAATAAACTAGGCCTCATACCGCTCACGGTAATTTTTGGACGCTGTGTTGGCTTGCATACCGTTCCAAGCACGATAACCCTATTTCAGTGATAGTGAAGCGACGAAGCTCAGCAATAGGATCGATCACTGTTCAGAGGTAGGTGTGTGTGATATGAGTTCCACCTTGGCCATTACACGATTTCAGAATGTTGTTTCTGTTCAATTTGATTGTGTATTCTTCTTTTTCAGTACAGAATTAAAATGGCAAGCAAGCGATTCCGGTTCTCGACTTCCCAGGACGTATTACTGCTGCGTGAGGTACTCGCCGTCAAGCCTATTGCCGAAGCAGGAAAGAACAAAAAACGCCTTTGGGCTGAAATTGCCGAGAATCTAAATGCCTGTGGAAAGGGTTTCCTTGTCGACAACCGCCTCTGTCGTGAACACGTAGACCTGCTTATGAAGAAATTCAAGAAGGACGATCACGATAGTAGAAAGAAGTGAGTCCAATGTACTGCAATGTCGGGAAAGAGACGACTTTACAGCTCAAGAATCTTGAAAATGTGGTGTATTCAAGAATTAGACATTAAAGACCATACAGTTTTATGCATTCATAGTTTCATAATCTTTTTAAATAATTTCATAACTAAGTAAAATGGTGAAAAGCCGTCTTGCTAAATATCTGTTGATTTAAAACTTATTGCAGGTCTGGTGTAAATGAGAACTTCGACGAGCTGACGCAGCTCCTGCAGGAGTTAAAAGAACTTCAAGCTGAGCAAGAGAAAGAGGTTTCGGTAAAGAAGGAAACAGAAAAAGCGAAGGCGGAGAAGGTTCGAACGAACGCCCTAAAGGGCCTGGAAAAAAGACCAGGTAAAAAAAATCTTCCCGTTTGTTTTGATCCACAGCAAGTAATACACACTGGCGTTTGAATGTGGCTGAATTTTCCAATAAAAAACATCTCTTCATTGTTCTGTCCCATCCAACAGGCTATATATGAAATGCCAGAAATCTGGCAAGCCAATAGTGTACAATTTTTATTATTGAGACGCATGTATTCCTGTCTCCTCTAGCTGATGCATGCATTTAAAAAAAAAATCACCTCCCACACTCAAAAAAACTCGTGTCTTTTCTGTACACGATATACATGTAATTTGTCCAATCAGGTTGACCACACCATGAAATCGATGCATGTAGAGCTAACTCCGGTCAAATCGGAGTCGACATCCCAAAAGCGCGATAATTCAGTCAGATTTTGAATGTTTCCTTTTTTGCGATTTGTTGAAGGAAACTAATAGGAGACGACTGGACAGCCGACTGCTGGGAATATTGCCCTTAACAATGCCAATGGTCCTTTTATTACGTTTCTCAATCTATTATTAGAATCCTGCAATTATCTGCTGGAATGATTGAGGGGTAAATTTGGACCGCGGAATTTATGGTCACAGTCACAACAGAAAGCCATTCGTCACAATTATATAGAGATTGTTACCGCTGTGTATCTGTGACATTGTGATATCAACGCCATTGTAAGTGGAAATTTGTGTTTTTCTTTAATTAGCTCGAGGTGGTCGTGGTTTTTTATAATTGCCTGAGCTGATTGTTTGCTTTGATTTTCTCAACATAATCAATCAAATGTTATGTTTTGACCGGCAGCCATTTCGATTCACATTAGTTGAGTCATATAAGGAATGTTGCAGATAATTTCTCACTTTTACATCTTTTGAGGCTGCAGCATATCTCTGAATCACTATCTGCAGCACCCTTGGGTACGTTTAGCCCCTGTACATATGGCGCCGCCAAGTGGAACTATCTAGAGAAAACAACAGGAGCCGCTGTGGTGCAGTGGCTTGGACGCTCGACCAGCGGTCAAGAGGTCCCGGGTTCGATCCTCACTGTCGGCGTGATACTGTAGGCTGGTCTCTCTGTCTTACTTGCCTCTCTGCACCCAGGTGTATAAATGGGTCAGAAATGAACAGATTTTCGCGCTGGTTGAGTACACGTAGCTCATCTGTGGTCTACTGAAAGGTTTCAGGACAGACCGGGGTTAAACTGAAAGTCGGATGATATCCTAATATCGTAGTTGATATCAGACTATTAACCCTAAACTTTAACTTTTAACTTTAACATACCAACACAAATAATAACAAGGGAGAGAGTTTATACACTTACCTGTAATAGTTCATAGTTGGTCACAGACGATAATATGAAAAGAGAAAGTATAGAATGCATTAGTTGATGCAATATGAGAAAGTCTTGACAACTGATATTTTGCCTGTATAGTGTGTAAGCATAGAAGACCTTCGTGAGGAAGGATTCCCCCGAAAATCTTCGATTGTTCGAAACAATTCCCAATGACTTTTCATTGCCATTTGTGATCATCACTGTCTGATACTGCAGTGTAGTCTCCGTCACCGTACACCTCTTTATAAGGGACGCCCTCTCTATAAGGGACATCGCATTTTATCTTATTTTGGTAATTTTCATTGAAACTGACCTCTGTAACTCAAGATACCTCTCAATTAAAGACAACATTTATCAGTCCCAATGATTTCCTTCATGGAGAGGTTCAACTCTAACACTAACTCTAATACTGTAACATTGTGTATGAGGCTTAAATTCATTTCCGTACAAAGAATTTGGTTGCACAATTTCTCCAAATTTTGGCCGTATGCATCCCTTGCCTTTGCAATGAAAAGTTCATTTCTCAAACAGCATTGAATCGTGAACATCAATGTTACAAAATTTTCTTAATAATATGAACGATTTGCCATTTTCAGACTTTTTCTTCCAATATGGGTTTGCGAGAACGCGGATAGCCGAGATATTCATAGTATTTCCACCATGTTAGCCTGAAATCAACTTGAATTACATATGTATGAATCAAATACTGGAATAAGAAAAATTGATTTTACTGATGCACGAGATTAGAGTTTTTAACCACAACACCACTAAAGCGGGAATTCCTATGAATATATCAGTTAATTTCATTTTCTTCGGCCGAGTTTGACTTTAGTCAATAAAACATGACCAGAATATAAATAGGCAATGCTATATGAATTTATCAAACACACATAAAGAAAAATATTCACTTTGCATGCCCCAATTCTGACCTCCTTAAACTACGGAACGAAACAGAACGGAACGGAATGAACGGACTGGGCGTAATGGAACTCGAAAAAAAAACCTAGTATGTATTTTACAGGTAGCGGGAACAAGCGGGAAATTTCTGGAGTGGGCCCCTGATAACCATAACTTTGCGCTAAGTGTTGGCTTACACAATTCTCTTTCACAATTCTCTTTCACATGAAAAATATAGGCCAGAGCTGCCCTCTAAACAGTATCTATATCGGCCCGTACAGCAAAACGATTTTGGCGAAGACTAAGCATGGTTTTATCACGTTCCATCATGCCCCATCCGTTTATTCCTTCAATTCCATGAGGCCTCAAATTCCTGGTTTTTCAGTTCCTCACGCTGGTACGCCAAATGTGCGGTAGTTGTTGTTATTTTGGACTGGCAATGACTGAAGCGTCCAATCGACAGTGAACAAAGATTTGATCGAGTGGCCCAACGTGCATGCTTTGTAAATGTAATTTTTGAACCGGTGAAATAAAAAAGAAAACGTACATTTCGTAGCTAATACACGTGGCGGCCAATTTTGAAACGAGTGGCCAGCAGTGACACTCTTAATTTTAGACACCCTGGCGGAAATGTACAGTCACTGAACTAATTGATTTTGAACAGCTTACCAGAAACCGCTAATTGATTGAGCCTAATTATTTATTCATCACAGGCTAAATAACCTCGAAGCACACACAAAGTGCTCTGATGTTTGTTTTTCTGTGATGAGAGTCGATTAGATTGGCCATGTCAACAAGAAGCTCTGATCGACTCCGGCAAGGGCAGGAAACAACATGTATCCTGTGCTGCTGTGTGTATAGATATTTGTTGGTAAGGAATTCATGCTCGTTAAGAAACATACTACATGATTGTATAGAATATAGGTCAAATCAAAATTGGTATGACATGTGATGCATCCTTGCTTGGAGTACCTACCATAAATTCTTTTTTTTAAACACGTCAATAATAAGCGAGATATTGCACTTTTAACCTTTTCAGTTTTAGCCCCCTTGTGTTCAAGTCGAGAATCATATTGGACCGAAATTCGATGTCGGGGGTTAATTGACCTAGAGATTCATACTTGCCAAATTTCAAGTCGTTAGCTTCAGCGGTTAAGAAATGTGCAATTGTTACACTCAAACGGCCAATTTTAACCATTTGACCTTTTTGACCTTGAAAAATAGGTCAAATCAATAACTCATCAGACATGTGATATATCCTTTCTTGGGAGTAACTACCATAAAAATATTATTGAAAACAAGTCACTTATAAACACGATATTGCACTTTTTGCCCTTTCAGTTTTGCCCCCCCCCCTGGTGGGCAAGTCGAGAATCAGATCCGACCGAAATTCGTCTGAATTCGTCTGAATAAAACCTGAATTACTGGCCCATCACCATTCAAAACCATTGTAATGAATGTGTTTCGAAATAAAGTCAACACTTAAGATTTGGTAATTTTCAATTCTATTATTGGCGTTAGTTGACTTGGGCGCTAAGGTCAACAAGAGATGAGAGGCATGCGAAATTTAGGTGTTTTGAAATGTTCGACGGATTTCTTATGCTACGTGTTTCAAAATATTGTTGTTACGTTTCATTCAGTAATTTGTTTGATAAAACCATGAGTGAGTCTCTACGTTTATTTTCTGCGGTTTTAAATATGATCTAGCACGTAGGCTAGTATGTACAATATTTTCAATACATCATATTATCTCTACTGTACTGGGCGTCCGATTCTGAACGCACGCCGCCTGATTCATTGTTCATTACGGCTTATCTTTAGGTGGCCAGGATACGGTATTAATTGGTCATCTCAAGCTAGATCGTTTCATAAGACGGCTATTCGTGGCTTGCCAAGTCATCAATGCAGTCCATTGTAATCGAGATACGTCTTTGGGAACCTATTCAGGAGACGGATAGTCATATCATGTCCACAGCCAAGTCACCATTCAAGCTATGGTAGCCAGCGAATGATGTTGACATGGTTTGTCACCGTCCATCACCGATCGAATTTTGAACCTGTTCCAAAAGCTTATCACTTTGACATAACTAAATTTTTCACCAAAAAAAGGGGGCAGTTTCGAGTCTATTTAAAGACCTGTGGATAGGGCCAGTGCAACGGAAAACTATTTTTGGAGTGAAGGAGTGAGGTTTAACCCCTGGACGATGACAAGTTTGTAATGCCTCACCAATGTTTCAGGTTCTGGCTGATTAACTTGTTTTGATAAATTTGTGTTTTTTACGAGAAAATCGTCGTTTCACTGATACCGAAGGTTGAAGTATAACCCTCCCCCATTTCTTGAAAGTTCCCGATTAAAACAAAAACAAAAATCGAGTTCCATCAATGTTACAGCACAACATTGCCTGCTTTGAATGTTGTCGCGTAAACCTCTTTGAATGAGTCTCGAACCAATAGTCATGCCGCCCTTTGATGAGCAACAGTCTCTCATCGTGAAAGTTGAGTTACCATGTGCATCAGTACTTCTCCCGAATGAAGAATAGAGGGGATATTACCCTGACCACAAAGCTCTGGTACACTGGCATGTCTGTGGCGGAACTCTCTATGTCAGCCGACTTCGTTACCGAAAACTGCTTCTCAAAATCTCCAACGCAAAAGAAAAAGAAAGTTACCACTAAAAGTCTCTCTTGTGCAGCGGCCAGTGCCAAACCATGTACCCCTCCTACTCCAGAATCGACCCTGGATTGACAAAGATTTGACAGCAATCCCGGGGATTTCCAAATTTTCTTCCGATTATTCATGGTGACTAGTTAAGAAAATCGTGATGATGATAAATCGCCGATATCGCGGACCTATCGAAATTATACACCCGTCGATCGTATTTGTGAAATGCTAGTTATGCTGTGAAATCATCGCCTTAACGGTCGCCTATGACACTTTAAAGTGGAGTCCGCCTAGCATTTTGACAGATTATCCTATGAAAAGTTAAAGAGTCTGAGATCAACTGCGGTGAAAGTATCTTCCCACTTCCCACTTTAACCCTGGTCCATTCCGGGAACCTTTCAGTGGAACTCAGCTTAGCTGCTCATTCCACCAGTTCTACGTGTGTGCAAGTGTGACAACGAGAACTAACTAAAGTCGACCATGTGGTTTGACCGCTACCCAAGATTCCCAGCTACTAGTCCACAGCGGCTCTTACAGCAATGGGAGGATCAGAGTCAGTGATAGTGCACTTACACATCATATTGCGGCATTGGTTATCAAAATGCATCGCTTCAAGGCTGAGCAAGACAAAGTAGAAATCGTCTTTCGACGCGCTACACCTGGCCTATTCCTCCTTGATACTTAACTTCACATTTTGACCAAGTTAAACAGTGGCAGCTTCACCGACCAGCCGGGCGTATCCACCGACAGACTGTACTGACCATTACATTGTACCACACTTCGCCCCTCCTTCCCCGTGGCGTAGTATCACCTTTTGACTGACCGAGCTGCAATCCATGAAAAGCTTCACCAGATCCACCACGCGTGTCCACCGAAGCGGACGCATCCCATCACAGGACTCATATGGTCGCAATATTTATCAAATACCCTCACTTTCATGGCTGACCAGACATAGTGTTAACGCAGGGATATTGGACGTTATCACCCGGTGACACAGGGATACGGGCCAGTCAGCCATGTGATTGTTTGGCTTGAACGCCGTCAATGCTGCAGCGGTCTCATTCATTTGCTTGTCATCATCGCCTGAGGGTTGACTGTGCTAACAGCAGAACGTATTGAGAAAACTCAGTTGTGAATTGCGTGCATACACTGCATGGAGTCACTGGACATACGAAGGAGTCAGCTGTGATATGACAAATCAGGTCTTGGTGTAGTTATTTGCAGCAGGGCTACTAAAGTCTCTTGTCAGCAGCGGCAAAATTATCATGGATTAAGCTTGATGGTAGAAACTCTGTGAATGGCATCCTTCAAAATGACGCTTGGTCCTCCGCATGCCTCGGGGATGGAGGGGATGGAGGTGATGGAGTTCTTGGCAAGTCCGCCTATTTTCAATTATTTTTTCATGCCGAATTACATACGTAACGCCTTCATCGATTTTCAATGTCAATTAGTCAAGAAGTTCAAAGGGAATGTGCAGGACGCGCATTATAGACTTCGGTTCGTACCCGACTTAAGTAGGTTATTCGAGAAGATATACCTTGGGTTTCGTTAAAAAACATGATCCACATATTTTTGTAACTTAAAGAAATAATCGGAAGTATGTTTTGGCTGTATATGAAAATTTGATACTAGTATTCAAAAGATAATATTCAATATATTTCTTATAAAATTGGACAGACATAAGCCTGGCGGAATAAAATAGTTACTTGACCACCATCGCCGCGCCATCTACTCACAGATCATAACAGCAATATGTATTGATGCTAAAATGAATAAGTACCACAGGTGAATGGGAATCCCAATATTAAGAATATTTCAGCAGTTAAGAAAAGAAGAGCCTACATTGAACGCTAGATTGGGGACAGCAGGCAATAAGTGTGGTAACGGTATCCATTTTCGACTACTGATAAAAGGGGAATGCTGACCACAACTGCCTGGAAATGCCTTGAGGAGCGCTACGTTGCCTGGCGGAAGCCAGCTAACAAAGGCATTGGGCGTGAAACGCTCCATAGCATGCATTCCTGAAGATAGGCCTTACAGTCTCCCCTTCACCAGGAGTGGTAAATCGCTCCATATTCATTTTCAGCCTGGTCCTAGTAGACGGACGTTATGATTTAGTTCAAGTTTTCAGCAACATGTATTCTCAAGCGCGCAAGTCCGTGATCTAATAGAGATGGGCACACTGCGGAGCGCAGTGGCACATGGACAGGGTGAGATAGCGTCCGAATTGTCATTTGAAGTTGTGGGCTTCAAGCCATCGGCTCACCTCTCAGCTGATCTCATTGGCCACATTTTAGCGCCGTATAGTATATGTGCGTTCCTTATTTTCATCAGAAAGGTTTCCGGATCGGGTTGGGAATAAGGCTTTGACAATGTCGTCCTGTTAACATACAGCGCTGTAAGAACTTCCGTCGGCCGTCCGTGAGAGCAAGTGCAGCTTCGAGGTTGGGAAGAAGCTATGTTAGATCTGCACATTGTGTATAGATGGAGAAGTTGTTTGACTCATTTCCATTCACTGTGAATAAGGTACAAAGACACAATGCGATTGTACGGGCCATACTACGGTTCCGGTTTAGCAGTCTTAATTAATAGTCGGTAAGATGGACATAATCAATTAGGTTTCCAGTGAATACGCTCTTCATCATCACACCATTCCTACCCAACCTCCTGAGGGTATATTCAAGATCACCCAGGCCTAACATTATGAAGATTGATTCAACATAAACTGTAAAATAATTTTTAAGTGTAGTTCCTTGAAATACAAATTTTTATGATCTTATCGCAAATTGATACAAAATTTACTGGTGTGCAGTTTATTTACCATCTCGAAAACGTGTACACACAATTTAGTCACCCAGACTTGTCGATAACGACGTATGTTTTGGCTGTATATGAAAATCTGATACTAGTATTCAAAAGATAATATTAAATAGATTTCTTATATAATTCGACAGACATAAGCCTGGCGGAAAAAAATAGTTACTTGACCACCATCGCCGCGCCACCTACTCACAGATCATAAAAGCAATATGTATTGACGCTAAAATGAATAAGTACCACAGGTGAATGGGAATCCCAATATCAAGAATATTTCAGCAGTCAAGAAAAGAAGAGCCTACATTGAACGCCAGATTGGGGACAGCAGGCAATAAGTGTGGTAACGGTATCCATTTTCGACTGCTGATAAAAAGGGGAATGCTGACCACAACTGCCTGGAAATGCCTTGAGGAGCGCTACGTTGCCTGGCGAGTCGCCAATTAACAAAGGCATTCCATAGCATGCATTCATGAAGATTGGCCTGACAGTATCCCCTTCACCAGGAGTGGTAAACCGCTCCATATTCATTTTCAGCCTGGTCCTAGTACATGCACGTTATGGTTTACTTCAAGTTTTCAGCAACATGTATTCTCAAGCGCGCAAGTCTGTGATCTAATAGAGATGGGCACACTGCGGAGCGCAGTGGCACAGTGGACAGTGCATGGGCAATGGCAGTGGCATAGCGTCCAAATTGTCATTTGAAGTCGTGGGCTTCAAGCCATCGGCTCTCCATTTACTCTCAGCTGACCTTCATTGGCCAAGTTTTAGTGCCGTATAGTATGTATGCGTTCGTTATTTTCATCAGAAAGGTTTCCGGATCGGGTTGGGAATAAGGCTTTGATAATGTCGTCCTGTTAACATACAGCGCTGTAAGAACTTCCGTCGGCCGTCAGTGAGAGCGAGTGCAGCTTCGAGGTTGGGAAGAAGCTATGTTAGATCTGCACATTGTGTATAGATGGAGAAGTTGTTTCACTCATTTCCATTCACTGTGAATAAGGTACAAAGACATATATGCGATTGTACGAGACATACTACGGTTCCGGTTTAGCAGTCTTAATAGTCGGTAGGATGGAAATAATCAATTAAGAAGCCCGTAAATCCGCTCTTCATCATCACACCATTCCTACCCAACCTCCTGAGGGTATATTCAAGATCACCCAGGCCTAACATTATGGAGATTGATTCAACATAAGCTGTAAAATAATTTTTAAGTGTAGTTCCTGAAATACAAATTTTTATGATCTTATCGCAAATTGATACAAAATTTCCTGGTGTGCAGTTTATTTACCTTCTCGAAAACGTGTACACACAATTTAGTCACCCAGACTTGTCGATAACGACTGCTATATCTGGTCGCAAAAATTGTTCCTTTATTTTTGTATGCAGAAATGTATGAGTGCTATGTGTTTAAGCTATATGTACACTCATTTTCAAAAGTTTATGGACAGCAGTTTTTGCACATTTTCTCGAAAACGGCTAATCCTTTTGAAATTAAACTTTCATCACTTATTGAGAATCTTCTTGGCTATAGAATGATATCATTGTTGATTTCAAGATGAATTCGAATTTGTCCTATTCGAAAATTTTCCAATTCATATTCGATGACTTGAAGTAACGATTAAAGAACTGTTCGCCCTCTATCATTAAAATATGCTATCAATGTCTGGTCATGAAGAAAAACAGGGTGCAGGCCAGAGTCCGGTGTTGGTGATTTTATACAATCTATATCGCACGTTCTATCAAGAATGAGTATTATTCAAAGCATTCAAATCGTTATTTTTCTATCAATTTTTAATAGTAAAAACAGCTTTTCAAATATATGACATATATTTGCACGCCAACTGTCTTGCTCCGATAAGCATCGCAGCAGAATGTTTTACCATTTTCCCTTCGACGGAGAGATACACGAACTGAACGGTACGTCCAAAGGATCGCTAAGGCAATTTTGATAACAACAATTCCAATGAAACATGGTTCGTGGGGGTCAAAATGCCTGAGCAAACAAAGGGAAATAAAGTAACGTTATGTCACTGTCGGTATTCGTTCGTCTCATCAAGGACGGCTCGGATGAAGCAGTCATCTCCCACCAAACCTAGGCGGCCTACATATTAGCCGCAAATCTCGCGGTATTTGGTGAGAAAACCAATACAAGTACCCCCAGTGATGTATCAATCGCTTAGAATTTGATCTAACGAAATGCTTTTTATTTGAAATAGGGACCCAATGAGAGACTCGCTGACAAAGTACAGTGACATGAAATTCAGCAGCTGTGTTAGTTTACAGGTTGTGTGTAGATGGAGAAGTAGTTCCATTTATTTACCTCGCTGATACAAGTATACTGGCATGCCAAGATAATGTCACAATCTCGTGGTTTGATAAGCCCCTCAACCGTTTCAGTGCGAGGAGGGATTTTTGTCCGTACACAATATGGATTCGTTCTTTCGCAAATATTTTCTGAGCCATGGATTTCAGCCATGTCAGATTTCAACAAAGTATGTAAAAAGTCAAACACTTCCAGATAGCATGCGCACACGAGTCTTTGAAAGACTCTGATAGCACCAAGCAGGTTGGCCTACGATGTAGGACTCGTGCTCCGTTAAAATGGGCTCGCATTAATGAAGTTCCCTACTACAGTTCGCCTACTGTGAAGAATGTCTGGTAGAATTGTCAGATGTGTCAATGATCTAGAATCGATGGGCCTCGGCTTCTAGCAAAGCAAACGTAAAATGACAAGTACATTGTATGGTTTCTGCTTTGTTCCATGAGACGTTAATTGACATGAATGCGCAGAAAAAGTAATTCCCAGCCTTACACTCATTATGAATAAGTTTTTGTTTTAGTTTCTAGGGTTTTTCAGCCAACGCAATATGCACCCCCTACATTTTTATAAGGTTTTAAGGAAAATGAGAAAAGAAAAAAACCTTTACATAACTCTACCTTTTGAAAAAAACTTTAACTTGTTTAATTTCCGCGAAAAACATCTAGATTGGGTGATATCAAAGTTGGTTGTGTTTTTAACACTGTGTTAATCTTAGTGTTAAACTGTGGCTATTAATCCTGCTATCTGATTAAAACTAATACTTTGTTTTTTATTAACACTTACACTGACAATAAAATGAAAACTTATGGTAAAACCGGAATTGAAATCTGGTAAAGTGTTAGTTTTAACACCTCGATTTTGTCTTATCCTAGGGTCCAACACCAAGCATGAGTTCAATCTTGGTCTAATCCGTGGTTTTAGTGTCAGATTTGGTGTTAAAACACCATCTTAAAACTGACTTTGAAATCACCCATTGTGCATACTAGTATACTTGTTTTCGGAAAAACCAAAGAGAAAATATTCAGATGCTCAAAATATTTGTTTTTGTTTGGTAATCAAGTCATTCCTCTACACACATCTGTCATGGAGAATTGGTATACAGGGCAGTAACGAGATGCAAGTACATGTATTATGTATGACAACTGTACATGTGTGTAAACCCTCTTTTGTGCCCGCTTTGATGAGCTGGGGTGGTTGTAGGTAAACTTCAATAATCCGATTCTTCTAGAGAGATTCGAGAAACCGGCGCCGAGTGTTCATGATCAGGAGTCCATTAGTATGAATATCTGATTTTCTCGCCTATAGCATCAAGTTCTTGCGAGTAAGCTCTTTCCTGCGCTTCATCAGTGGCCCGCGCTTTGTTTATCACTCGGGATTCCTCTATTGCGTCGTGTGCTTGTTCAGATGAAAATTCTCGCTCATACACAGGCAGCACTAATCTTGTCATTGTTCTAGTATACCTTGAGATTATCTTCCCTACTCAACCGAGATCCAGCCAGCACATCTATCTCAGGGTCAAAGAACGAGGGTAGCCTCCCTCTATCGAGGCAAGTTTCTAAATGTTCATGATACACCATCAAAACCATTTTACCAAGAGACATGCTAGCATTTTAGAAACAAATCTACAAGATGTAAGAACAAGTTCTTTAGCCGGTAACTTGTAATATAGTCATCTGCCCGCACAATCATTTGTTGGCATTTCACGACTTTAAAACAACACACTTCGCTCTTTCGTGGACCTTTAGCTGAAATCAACACGTCTATCTGTCTCCGATCAAGCGCCCGGATGTGCCAAGGAATGCCATCATGACGTGAGCCGACGGTCGTTCAGTTGTCGATTACTCCGAAACAGCGCTGCGCAAACTATCAGTTTTGAAATTATAATCGCTGCAGTGCTGTCTGCAATAAATGATATATAATGTTTGCGGATAAAACCAGTCGCTTGGGTTAGTAATGACATGCGATGACCACCGCAAACAAGTAAATATCGCTTCATGCGACTTAAATCGCTCAGTTGCCGTGTAAAAAGAAAGTCTAAATAACTTGGTAAATTAACACCTTACTCTCATCATGATTTGTCCCGCTATCCCAAGGAAGTGGACAAAACTGACAAAATGGGGTTTAAACTGACAGAAATCGCTTCCTCGCCTTCAGAGATAGCTCTCCCCCAATGAGCGTGTCCGCATGTGTATTGTTTAAACATGTCGACAATGGCGATCTACTGATTTTGCTCTGCTATCTAGCGGGTAGATCGGGTACCAACTTGTGCCACATAAACAAGAGCGGCCATCAGGGGCGATCAATTCCTTCCGAACATTAATTGTGACGTGCTAACAACAACCTCAATTTGTACTGGCGAGATACATGTAGAGGAGTGGTCCTCGTGATTTCTAACACCAGTCAAGTTGATTTACCACGTCTTGATTGTCACCAAAATAACACGATATTTTTATTTCCAAGAAAGCTTTATCACCATTTTAAAAAGAGATAAGCGAAAGTCGGCCGAGCATACTGATAAATATTGTGAATTAATTTTATCGAATTTCGCGAAAAATCTCAAATTGCGAAAAGAAAAAAGAATTACAAAATCATTTCATTATTTGAAATGTCAATAAATTTCGTAATCTGCGAAAATAAAAATCATGTAAAAAGTTATCTCCAATGCTAGGTGACAGGTCCTTCGGAAATTTACAACATGTTGATTCCCTCAAGATGCGGAGTTACTGCCTTTGCATCGCATCATTATTCTATTCTACGCCTGCAGATGAGCTGGTTCCAACATGTGCGTGGCAAACGTGTGGATCAATGACATTATTCTGCCTTAGAACATACTAACAAAGACCAACCTGTGCCTGAGATCCTACTAGGAAATCCTGACATTATCAGGCCATTTAACTCGATACATACTAACTCCCTCAGGAAACATGCGTAAGGAGGGAATGTTGTTGGCCCTGTTGGCAAGAGGATGGAGAACCAACTAACCAGTGCCTGAGGGCTCACTGGAAAAAACATAACCCTTTTCAGCATAATCGTGTTTTACATAATCGGGAGTGCGAATTATTTCCATGCCCACGGTAAATATTCAGACAGCTGGTTGTAAGGAAGTGTGTTTTACTCATTTTGGCCGACATACTTGGGGATAAGTATGGTAGATCGTTGAGAAAGGTAGATCTTGAGATGCAACAGATATCTAGTAGTCCTGTCGGAAGTTCCGAAGAGTGTCGTATTTTGAATTTTCCGCTGTGGCGATTTGTACCATTTTGGGAAGATTTCTATGGAGGCGGCTTACTGATTTTCCTAAAATAAACATGACGTAACACGCCAGTGTCATCAACCACCTCTCATTGGGAGATTATGCAGTGACGTGAGTGATGTCAATATCAATTCTCATTCCACAGTAAACTCCCCAACTCGTCTGCAAATTTATTCTCTACAGAAAGGAAATTGTCAAAAAGCTGGATTTGATCGTAAATAATAATACAGGTTCGTAGTTTATCGCCCGTCTTCCAGGATAGGAAATAAATTATGGTCCCCTTTAACCTCGTTCTCATACTGAATGGTAATGTATAGCAACGGTGTAAACTGGGTTAGGAATCATTTCTGGTGCCCAGGTTGAAGATTATGTAAAATACGATTTATGCTAAAGAGGATCATGCTTTTTTCCAGTAGGCCGTGCCGGAGAACCTGCCAACTCAGACCAGCGTGTGCCTGAGGACGAGACAACAAGTAGCCTATCCATTTACTTTGATCTAGCTATATCAATGCGGAGTATCTTGGAGAGGTCTCCTTGCGGAATTTCCCTTATCTGGCATCAAACGCCCAATCACCTATCGGTGATGATAGCTTTTTTCAATCAATCGATACCGTTTCAAGGCGTGGTGAAAATGACGGATTAATTGAAACTGCGGGGGACTTGATTTCGCCTGTGCAGTGTGGCCTCCGAAAAGCAACCGTAATGACACTCTAGCCTACTGCTTCGTACAATGGGTGATTTCAAAGTCAGTTTCTAGATTTAGTTTTAAAACTAAATGGAACACTAAAACCCTTGATTAAGCCAGCATTGAAATGAAGTGGGTTTTATTTTCATCCTATTTCAAAGTCGGTGTTTGTTGGTGTTAGCATTATGCCCGGTTTTAGCTTAAAACTAAGGGATGGTTTTAGTGTCAAAAACTAACACCGGGACTAAAACTAAAACTCTCCACAACACCAGAAATGAAATCAGTTCTGGTGTTAGTTTTGACACTTAGATTTAGCATTATCCTATTTCAAATTAGGTTTTAGCTTCACACTGAAACCAATTGGAACACCAAGGTCTGATCTTAATCCCAGCTCGGTGTTATATTTGGAATATTTGTAGTGCATTTTGTATTACCAATAAAACTAACACCTTGGGCATTAACACCGAGTGGATTTCAAAGTTGGTGTTGGTGTTAAGAAAAAAAAATCATGTTGTTCGTATCATTTCAAGAAGTAGTTGCTGGTATTTTGAACGCTGATGGGAATGATGATGGACGTGAAAGAAGATGACCAAATTTATATAGATCGGAAGCGGTTACAACAGTAACAACGACAACAACATGCATGTTTGGTTTTTCCAAGGCTTTATCTCTGTCCATCTTGGTGTTAGTTTTACCTGCAGAATAAAACCTCTTCTTAGATTCAGCCAAGGTTTTAGGTGTTTAGATAAAACCAGGTGTTGGTGTTAAACTAAAACCTCGAATTGGTCTTATCCAGACATAGGTTTTTAGGGGTAGAAATTAAGAATAAAACTGACACTAACACCCAACACTAAAACCAAAACCAACTTTGAAGTCACCCAATGTACATTGCCATGTGATGCCGGTTTAAAAACCTTTACACTCAACCTTGCCCCGTCACATTGCAGACAGTGAAGGGCATGGCCTGTCTGTCGGCAAGCTACCGTGACTCAACTGCAGTTACGTATATAGTCGCCAACTCTTCCAGTCTAATAAAGTCCAACCACGTCTTGTAATCACTACCTCATTAATTGTCCGCCTGGCTCTTCCTCCGCACGGATAGAGGAGAAACTATCATCGATCGTTGGTCAGTCTTTATTGGCGACAAACTCACATGGTTGTTTTACCAGACGTATCAACCACTCTGGCGTGACCAAGGTCGCTTGCCATCCGTGAGGTGAAATGCTTGCTATCAAGAAATGAAACGGCCAGGGGCCATTGTGCTCACCGTATACATCTTTTAGTAGGCAGGATCATGCTTAGTTTAGAGGTGAATATGGTGAACACAATCAGGCATGAAGACTTTTTTTAGATGTGTATTGATGTCAAGTAATAAGACAGGGCAGTATATATAAGTTTATGATCCAACCAATAATTGTCTATGACATCAACAAGATCAATATCGTGTGATTGCTAAGAGTCCCTGCAATAAAAAATTCATCGAAAAAAGTCATTAATAAGCAAGATATTGCACGTCCTACTTTTTCAGTTTTGACCCCCTGGTGGCCAAATCAAGAATCAGATGAGGCCAAAATTCGGTGTCAGAGATTATCTGATGTAGGGGGTTACATGTACCAACTTTCAAGTTCATAGCTTAAGCAGTTAAGAAACGTGCCATAGTTACACTCTAATGGCCAATTTACGCCATTTGACCTCTGTGACCTAGAAAAGGAGGTCAAATCCAAAAATCGTAGGACATGTGGTGTATCCTTGCTAGAAGTCCCTGCCATAAAAATTTTATCGAAAACAATTCACTCAAATAAGCAAGATATTGCACTTCTTCCTTTTTCCATTATGGCCCCCTGGTGGCCGAATAAAGAATCAGATCAGGCCAAAATTCGGCATCAAAGGTTATCTGATGTAGGGGGTTATATGCACCAAGTTTCAAGTTCATAGCTTTACTGGTTAAGAAACGTGCCATAGTTTACACTCCAACGGCCAATTTACGCCATATGACCTCTGTGACCTTGAAAAGTAGGTCAAATTGAAAACCCGTAAGACATGTGATGTATTCTTCCTAAGAGTACCTACCATAAACATTTTATCGAAAACAAGTCACTTATAAGCGAGATATCACACTTTTTAGATATCCACTTTTGGCCCCCTGGTGGCAAAGTTGAGAATCAGATCAAACTGAAATTCAGCACCAGAGGCTATGTGATATAGGGGGTTATATGTACCAAGTTTCAAGTTCATAGCTTTAGTGGTTAAGAAACGTGCCATAGTTTACACTCTAATGGCCAATTTCGCCATATGACCTCTGTGAACTTGAAAAGTAGGTCAAATTAAAAACCCGTATGACATAAGATGTATATTTGCTATGAGTACCTACAACACAAGTTTCATCGAAAACAAGTCACTAATAAGCGAGATATCACACTTTTTAGATATCGACATTTGGCCCCCTGGTGGCCAAGTTGAGAATCAGATCGGACCGAAATTCAGTGTCAGAGGTCACCTGACCTAGGGGGTGCTGTGTACAAAGTTTTTAAGTTCATAGCCCTAGCGGTTAAGAAACGTGCCACTGTTTTTTAAATAGGATACGACGACGGACGACGGACGACGACGACGGACGACGGACACTGCGGTATTACATAAGACTCCCCTACAGTGAGCCAAAAATCAAGAAAATGTAAGATACAAGTCAGAAAAGACAAAAGGGAAAAGATAAAAAATAATAAAATAAAAAAATATTTTTGGCCGTCCCTGACCGGGGTTTGAACTCACGACCTTTGGATTGCCACAACACGAAAAACACAAAACATGCAATTTCGGCCATATCTGTGTCTGCGTTGTGACCTCTGTGACCTCGACAAGTAGGTCAAATTATAAACCCATATGATATATGATGTATCCTTGCTATGAGTACCTACCACAAAAGTTTTATCGAAAACAAGTCATCAATAAGCGAGATATCACACTTTTTAGATATCCACATTCGACCCCCTGGTGGCCAAATTGAGAATCAGATCGGACCGATATTCAGCACAGGAGGTTATCTGATATAGGGGGTTATATGTACCAAGTTTCAAGTTCATAGCTGTGGCGGTTGAGAAACGTGCCATAGTTACGCTGAAACAGCCAATTTATGCCATTTGACCTCTGCAACCATGAAAAGTAGGTCAAATTAAAAAATTGTACGATATATGATGTATCCTTGCTATGAGTACCCACCACGAAAGTTTTATTGAAAACAAGTTATTGATAAGCGAATTATCACACTTTTTAGGTATCCACATTCGGCCCCCTGGTGGCCAAGTTGAGAATCAGATCAGACTGAAATTCAGCACCAGAGGTTATCTGGTATAGGGGGTTATATGTATTAAATTTCAAGTTCATAGCTGTGGAGGTTGAAAAACGTGCCATAGTTACACTGAAACAGCCAATTTATGCCATTTGACCTCTGTGACCTTGAAAAGTAGGTCAAATTAAAAACCCGTATGATATATGATGTATCCTTGCTATGAGTACCTACCACAAAAATTTTATTCCAAACAAGTCATTAATAAGCGAGATATCACACTTTTTAGATATCTACATTCGGCCCCCTGGTGGCCAAATTAAGAATCAGATCGGACCGAAATTTAGTGTCACAGGTCATCTGACCAAGGGAGTCCTGTGTACAAAGTTACAAGTTCATAGGCTTAGCGGTTAAGAAACGTGCCACTGTTTTTGAAACAGGATACGACGACGACGACGGACGACGACAGACGACGACGGACGACGGACACTGCGGTATTGTAAAGACTCCCCTACGGTGAGCCAAAAAAGGCAGATTCTATGCCTACTCGATACCATGTCTATTATTGACCAAATGAAGTAGTAAGAATGTCTGCCTGACGTTGTACCATATGATATTCTTCCGGTGCTACAACCGACGCACTTCCAAGAATGTATTCATAATTCGTTAATGACTTGAGCATCAAAAGCATGACATTTCACCGAAACTTTGCAATGCAATTGCGTTTAGTTAATCAAATGAGATGTACAATGCCATAAGGGCAATCCCTCCCACCACCACTATTAATACCACTACCACTATCACCACACACTTCCTCCACTCAGCTTGCACGATGTTATATCCCGGCAAATCACGCGCGGTACTGATTGCAAAAGGAGTATACCAATTGTGAGTCCTGCAAAACATCATAATTCCAACCCAACTTGCCCGAAATCAACTACACTCAACCATAAGCGTCATACACCAAACTTCCGTCTTAATACATTGAAACCGTCCATGGAAAATCTTCCCTTCTGCGAAATTCTATTCTGCAGTTATTATTCTATATTTTGCGGAACAATTACGGTCGCTTCTGGCGGGAAAAATCGGTGTGCTCAGCTGCAATTTCTCTAAAGGATTTTCCGCTCGGCTGCTTATAGGGATGATAGTCATTAAGAAAATTACCCCGTTCGGCATATTCTTCGATTTGTTGTACTGTATGCAAGCCGAAATACTCTGTTTCCTCACGTTTAACGTCTTAGGGCGCCATATTTAAGAGGCCCGAAGGGATGGATACCTCGCATACCTAATGTAAAGGTTAGGCCTGGTGGATTCGCCTGATTGGCTCAGATCGTGGCGCAGACCTTTGACCAGAGACACCCACTACTTGCAGTCCACTACCATTGGTCGATGGGATTTTAAATGAATTTAATTGGTTGTATTCCCAGACAATCGTGTTTGGGCTTTATTCATGGCGTGACCGAGGCGGAGCAACTGAACAAGGCCCATTCATCACGTGGGCAAATAAAAACCGCCTCGCATGTGGTGAACCCTATTGCGTACCCCATCCAATGTATGGACACTGTTATTTTGTATTAGCAGTATAGGAAGACGGTATACGTGAGGAGTATTTTCGCGTGCGTTTTAATTTCGCTGATATTTATGAAAAAAGGGAATTACGCAATCTGCTCTCTACTTCGTTTAATAGCTCTACGGATTGCGAAAGTACTGCATTCTTGATAAAATTCCCGATTCCACAGCAGACCTTCGCCGTTCGTATACGTAGGGGTTGCGAAACTCGCCTGCTGACAAATTTGACGAACTCCATGTGAATTGTCAGTTTTCTGTGCAGTTTTACTTTTGTAATTTGCGAAAATTTTAGAAAAATAGATTTAATTAGGCAGATTACGCAAGCACCTTTGATTAGACCCATGATAACACTGGCGTTGTGCGGCAATGCTTCTTAAATAAACAGAAAAAAAAATTGATTTAGACAAAGTGCATTACTTGCAAAGCGCTGTTAATACATACATCTCCTGCCTAATCCGGAAGCCTTTCTGTACACACCAATTTAAGGAGTGCACATACTATAACTCTTGGCCATTTCGGACCAGGGAAGAGTACCAAGTTGCATTGGTCGTGCCTCGAATCCACGACCTTCCGATCACGGGTCCGGCGCACTACAACTGTGCCACCCCGCTTCCCAAATGTGGCGCTATACAAATTCAAATTCAAATTCAAAATAGTTTATTGTGCCTTATAAAATAATTTTACATAAGCTTAACAACAATAAACTCGAGTGCAGATAGAACGTAGTTCATCTGCTGCTTTTCTCATCAGCCCCTTGAGACCAACAACATTACTGATTAAAACCCGCAGCGACAAGGAAAGTTTTTCACTCGACGTAGAAAACGAACCGAAATGAATCTTAAGATATTTTCGTTTCAGCGCGTTTGAACGAGATTACCCTGTTTATACACAGCCTGCATTTATTTGAAGTCAGGAAGTCAAACTACACGTTAATCTGTTTTTGTGATCAAGAAGGAAATCGCTTAATTCGGGCTTTAAGATAAAAGGAGTACACTTGAGATGAAGATGAAGTTCATCTTCAATCCGGTTCGCTAACTTCGCGTTCTTAACTCTTTGATAAAAAGTATACCAAATGTGCCGCGTGCACAATGCTCGAACATGATATAGCATGCACACGAAAATCTTTCAGAGCTACAAAGCGTTTTGTGTAGAAATCTGACATTCTTCTTTCATTTCATGTTATAGATTGCACAGATTTTTTTTGTACTTCGTAAATATCAAGTCAGTGTTTTGTTTGACATTAATTCGAGTAATTCATCAGTGACTTGAAAATGTCTTTTGAATTGTATGCCAGCTAAACAAGTCACTCAACTTCAAAGGGACAAGTTGGGTGTGTGATTTAGACGGTTGGAGATTAATGCATCTGATCACCACCATGCACGCCACATGTGCCATCACACAATTCTGATCTCTAATAAGTGTTATCAGCAGTATGAACGATCATACTATGTTTGGATAGAGCTTGTAAATTGCAGGTCTGCCTGCGGTTATGTGAGATTGCAGTGCGCAGTCTACTGCAGTTAAAGCAATATTTTAATGATCCCGTTCGGAGAAGTCATGGTCAAACTATTAGCCATTTCCACATGTAAAACCAAAATATCTCAGATCATGCCCTACTTTGTCTCTCTGAAAGGAACGATATGGGGGGGGGGGGGGGTCAAGGGGTTATGTGATAAGTATTAATGCTATGGATATGTCACTGCATGTATGATAAAGTAGACCCTTTCCATTGATGTCTTCATATCACCTATGTCTGCACACCATTGTCTTGAAAATGACATGCAGAAATCTAATTTGTCCAAGCCGCCTAGGTCCAGTGAGCCCAGTAAGCCGCAGTATTGCCTTCAGAGAAAGTGATGGCAATGTTAAGGATCAGTTATTTCTATTCCACTTTGAAATGTACCAAGCATATTTTAAACAAACTGGGAATAAGAGAACTCGGTTGTCTTCTTTTCTTTCCAGCATATCATGATCAATTGGAACAACTTAAATTTCAGCTGCACCTATAAATTACCTCATGCAATCACGCATGGAATCTTGGTTTGAGGTGTATTTGGTACCTAAACATGCAGGAAAAGTTGCTGCATAAGTAGATGTGAAAATATAGTGCAATGATTGCAACACAAGAAGACGACGAGGCTTTTCGGTATAATATACTCTCCAAACGTATCTGGAGCCTCGCTCCACATGCTCGAGTTTTTGTCGCCATCACTCTTACATTAGGGAGGTTTCGCAACCGCCCGGTTAGGCCCTTCGACGACGTTTATCTATTGTTCAGGTAAACTCACACAATAGATAAACGTCGTCGTAGGGCCTAAACGGGTGGTTGCGAAACCTCACTATTATATCATCCACGCCGACATTTAGTTATCTTCTCATTTGATATCTTAACTACATCTTGATGCGTTAATAACCAGGATCACTTTTACCTGTCAGAAAACCCATCTTAGCAAAGAGTTTGGGATTTTTAATTAGTCTAGTTCTCTGTCAGATGAAGAAGGTATTTAACACGTCAGTAAGACTACATTGAACTTCTCCTCGCGGCAGAAGTTGAATCCTGATCGTCATTAAGTTGTCGTGTTCGTTTGATTGTAGTTTATCAACAAAGTTCTAAACTAACATGTTTGACTAAGATAAGAAAGGCTGATCATGGTGTAAGGTTTCCAGGTTGTGTATACCGTGTGCTCGCGGCGACAGGTTGCGTTGAGTTTGATTTATAACTAATTTTGGTGTCGCCGATGGTGTGACACGCTATTACTTACTGATATAGGATCATTGGTTCGACTGCCGACCTGCGGCAGATTCATGACTTCATGTCATCTAGCGTATTCCTCCACTTCGAACAGATATTCCTTTCTAAATTACGCTACACATCTACAAAAGGTTTTCTGTACATCTAGCGATTTAAGCCTCCACGTCGCCTTTTATAGACATTTGATCATGATCGTCAAAGTAAAACGTTCTGCATGATGCATTTAAGTTAAACTGAGCAGCTAACTTTTTCAGGTTAAAATTCAAAACTTATTTTGATTTCATACCGACAAGGGAGTAATCATCCAAGGCCGTATCAAAAAACAAATATTCACCGATAACTCTCATTAAAAGAAGAACATATTTCGATGTGTTTCTTTTTTTGCCGAAACTTTTGCGAATCGGATAAATTGATAGGCGCAAAAATTAGGCAGTTTGCCATATACCGACAGGATCAAAGACAATCTATGAAATTCGTAACTGATACTTCGTCTACGCGTGGTGAAGGGTCACACAGCTTTATTTGGAAGACACGCTGCAGGCGAAATCCCCGAAATCAATTCTGGCAGTTGCTGAGAAAGGGATGACGGGGGTTAGAGCTGAACTGCCAATAGAGCTGAGGTCGTGTATGTGAACTCCGAACGTGGCAGTACTGTCGAATATGGTCAGAATAACAAGAAAAAATCGGAACAACTTACGTATATCTACCGAATTACGAAAAAATTAACCCAACCAAAATCAGAGTTGGATACATAACTGTGGCGAGAACAAAACAGCTGATAGGATCGGATTGTTCAAACTGAGAGCCCCCCCCCCCAAATATTTCATACCGAACTCAACCAACCGACAGCAAAAGGCACGTCCTTACCATTTGAAGGTTAGACGCCGGGGTGCTCTTTTCACGCTCAGACATATCACGAACCATTTTTTATCAGTGACGATTTTTTTACTTTTAGGAGCATGGTGGTGTAGTGGTCTGATAAGCAGATCCTCCCCTGATCACAGACGAAGTCGTCAGTTCGAATCTCATTTGGTGTAACCAAGGTCACGAGCGCTTACTAGATGCTCCTCAATATTCTTGGGACGCATTTGGATGACGGCTCAGCGCTTTGAGCAAAGAACTACGGTGAAGCACTGTTTATTACAAGCATGTTCACTTTACAATGAAAATTGAACTTACCTGATGTGTTGCAAACGTCACAGGTAGATCGGTAAATGAAAAGAAATGAAAAATGCCAACCGCATTAGAATCAAATTAGCATTATTCATCAAATGTAAATTCACGGTGTTTTTTTCTCTCAAAGTATGATAAATGATCTGGTGAAAACAGAAATGCAAGATTTATGCGCGCGTCTGACTGATGCCTAACATATCAAATTATAATCTTACGGCAATGAGAACCGTCAAATGAGGGATGAAATATTGCCTACAGCTTGCTCAATAGCCTTGGATTTTTGTGTGTGTGTGCGATTTGTTATTCTCATGGTCTGACAGCAACTCAATTAAAGCGAGAATTGATGAGACTAAAGAATATGGAAGCAATAAAGTCCGGGAGATGAGCGACTTTTATTTAACATGCAGGCTACAAATGATTTGATTGTATTGTGGGAAAGAGTAAGCCTATCTGGCTATAGAAAGACAATTCTCAAGTTTTTCCAGTGGTGGGTGTAGGAGATAGAGGGTTAGAATTTTTTTAGTGACTTCACCATTGGGCCACGAATGAAGCTCTGTACAGGAGCACAAGCACCAATGTACATGTACAGTCCTCATCATATTAATATCCACCCCTACTTCATGCAATATCTCCCAAGCTATACACAAATTCCAATACGGTTTTCAGGATATTGTCCGCAATTTTGTTTTCCAAATTACACATTATGGCAAGAATGTGAAAGCATGAGTGCGTCATTATGTAATCGGCCATTTAAAAAAACCTTACAAAAAAGTTTTTTAGTTCAAATTTTTTCTGAAATATTTTTCGCTACAACAATATAAAAACACAAAATTCTAAGAAGACTGACAAAAAATCATCAAAAGCGAACGAGTAATAATGAGGATAGAGCTATTTTTCAACAGCGCATTCACTGCCAAGTGGCATGTTTTATACGAGAAAAGCATGCTTTTGACAGTGAAACCCTTAATCTTCATTAATCTTCTTTACTCGTTCGATTTTGATGGTTTTATTATCAGTATTCTTAGAATTTTGTTCTAGCGAAAATTGTTTCCAAAAAAAAGTTTGAAATAAAAAAGGTTTTAGAAGGGTTTTTTGATTGGCAGATTACATAATGAAAGACTCATGAATTTGCATTCCTGCCATAATGTATAAATAGAAAATACGATTTCTAATAGTATCCTGAAAACCGCATTGGAATTGGTGCAATAGTTTGGGAAATAGTGAATGAAGATGTTGATATTAATATGATCAGGACTGTACAAGCAAATCTTGAACGGTTGAATTGAAGACAAGACCCTATAAATGAATTACCAACAGATGGAAACATGGTGCTTCTGAGTGTTTTCAAAAGCCTCCTTTTGATATTTTATAGGAAAGGAAATGAAGTTTTAAATTGGTTTCTGTGGAAATCAATGCAAAATTCATAAAAAAGTCATTTCCAACCACACTGCCTCTTTAAAACTAATAAAAACATGATTATCTCACTCAGAGGCACCATGTTTCTGTCTGTTGGTAATACATTTTTAGGATCTAAATCAAACCGTTCAAGATCTAAGTCTACATTGATACCTGTGCTCTTGTACAGAGCTTCATTCGTGGTCCAATGACAAGGAGGATACCGCGGTGACGTCACGGCTTTTCCAAGATAGCGCTGCATATTGTAAACAAACTCGATCCACGGCGAAGGGAAAATCAAGTCATCAAATAAAGTTAGATTTTTCGCATCAAATCAGAGTTATTAGTACTTTTCTGCTATGAAATCAGTCTTCAGACAATAAGTTATCATTTGAATAATGAAAAGTTCTGTTTTGATGGGGAAAAATAGGGTTTCTAAAACCAAACAGCCGGGCACCGATCTTCAGTGCTGGTGCTGTCAGTAGACTGAATCTGATTGGCCATAGCGATCAGTAATATGGGTCGTGATCACGTGATGTGACGTCACCGCGGTATCCTCCTTGGTCCAATGATGAAGTAATTAGGGAGTAAAAACCATTGTTGAAATGGGCAGCTGATCGGAGACAGCTTGCTCGTGATGCAGTCACTGGGATCAAACCAGCACTGTAAATGAACGAAATGTTTTGTGACAAACAGTGTATATTTTCTTACGCAAGGCACGAAAGTAGTTGATTGTCTGATTTCACACAAAAAAGCCGTATAGATACAGGGTGGTCCAGAAAAAAACGCAACCTGATAGTTCCACTTCCAGGGCGGCAAAACCATTGATATCAGTGGATAGGGAATCTTTCTAGGAGAGGAATGATACCAAGATCGCCCGATTTGGTTCAGTAGTTTTTGTTTTAGAGCCTATTTTATGAAGCACAGACAGGCTTCGTGCATAGGAAATATGCCGGTAAATTGAACTTACATGTAGGTAGATTAAATGTTAGTTAATGTTACTGATATGGGGTAATGTCGACAAGGTTCCTAGCAACCATTTGCAATTGAGTAAAAGTCGTGTGAGCATGGCCAGTCCTCAGCCCACCACCGGGATATTTCTAACCTACAGCAGAAGCGTTCAGTTTGTCTGCACTAAACTCAGCGCCAACTCTACCGACACACCAACTGGGTATATGATATGCAACCATTGTATGAGTGACATAAGTGAAGAGTCGTACGCGTGCCACTTTCCAGAAAAGCGACTTCACTATAGATATAGGATGGTACTACTGGTGTCGTGTTTGACCTTGTTCGCGTTGCGCCGGCTTGTATGCTCCGGTGATCTTGTCAGACAACTTTCAGGTGAAGCCAGGCTTAACATGAATCCCATCCCTTAAGCTTCGAGGGTTTGGTGTAGGGCCAACACCCTAATATCTTTAAAACCGATTGGTTGGAAACTACGGTTGAGCACATTCTACACCAGCTGCATTTCGTGATCTATGCTCATCTCAGGAAGCCACTTTCTCGCAACACGTTCCTGAATCTCGCGTGACACCGCGTTATTGTCTCCTGTGATGGCAGCATTTATCAATCGCAGTCCAGTCGCGGATATTTGCAAATTCGTGGTAACATGTAAACGCATCGTAATCAAATTGACTAAGAATTATAAACAGAGGTAAATAAATACTTTGGGCGGAATATTTCGTGATCGGCAGCTTAATTGATAAGGGGGAATTATCAAAGGGAGACACTGCCCACTTTCTGGTGAAGTTCCTAAGCAGATCGCGTGTGACACGCGGACCGGTACGGTTTTGGGGTTAAGAAGAGTAGAGAAGGAAGAAGTGATGGACAGAGTGGCTAGTTTACCTCTTTGCCTGCACGACCACCAATAATAACCATACTTGTAGAGCGCTACATTCAATGTGGTTTATGATCATCACCAAAACACTTCAAACTACTCCAGCTTGGCAAATACATTCGTGATTCAAGCTCCACTTTCTTGTCGTAGTTTGTTACTACGTCTTAGCACATTGGACTGGCATCCATAGTATTTCGATATCTCTGCCAGCCAGGAACCCATTTCCCCCTCGGTGGAGACAAGCAAGTCGGGTTATACGAGTCTTGCTCAATGAACCAACAACGAAACAGCTGTGATCCTTCCGAGAGCCGAGTCCGCATATTCCTGATTACAGCGAGTCTCTGGCGCTCTAACCACAATTCCACAGATCTTTGAATAGAGTGGATGATTGCAAATCGCACTCACTCCCATTAGCGGCATGTTTTCATCAAAGACGCCCGGAGTTAAAAAGGATCACAGTTAAATTCTGGTGAAAGAAAAGAAACATAAAACTTCAGTTGCAGATTAAAGCAACAAACTGACGAAACCGCACACTAATCTTATCTATATGCGGCTCGTTACTGCAAAAGTATGGCGCTGTAGCGTTACACACAACTGTGTCTTTTTTCCGAGAGACGATTTTCTAATCGTATTGACAGTTGACATGAAGTGTGAGAGGAGAAATAAAGCTAGACTCCCGATCGACAGCGGGATCACAGATGCAAACAAGAAGCGAAAGACGCCTAGGACATGTAGAATGCTTGTTCCGGAGCAGGTGATTATCGCAAAGCCAACTAAACTTGGCAAAACTGCAAAATTCAGTATGAGGCTCGCTTTTGTGGCGTCAGCAGAGCCAGGGTCGAGTTACCGCGCTTGAACTTGGTGTCATATTCCGCTTTGCCCTGATGACCCTTTGATATTACTGTAAAAAAATGGGAATGTATGCCTTAGTGCGAGTAGGCCTTGCGTGTCCATTGAGGTGCGGGGATTCCCAATGGCGAAGTAATAATGTGCCTCGATCAGGGAATGTAGTTCCGGCACACCCGAATCCGACACCAGCAGCAAATTGCAAATTCCATGCTTGCCCACTAGCGGGTTTCCGTGCTGTTTTACATTTGTTGAACAACTCAGATTTATCAAACTAACATCTATTATTTCTTCCAAAGAAGTTAATGATAAATTGCAGTAATTAAGACGTGACAATAACAGAGCAATTAGTCAAGATCCCGCAAATAATCCGTGATTCAACAAGCTGTCTCCAGCGATAGTTATGCCGATGTGAAATTGCTCTCTTGTGGTATGGGATGAATCTGTCTATATAGAGGTACAGGATATGGACTGCAGGGAATGTGCCAGTACTTGGGAAATTTGCTGAGAATCTATAATTTGCTGATAATTTATGATTCTTATGTGCAAATCATGGCCATATTATACGGTCAGATGTGCCTGCGTATCCTTCACCCTGGAAAATAAGATGCCCAAATTGAACGCTATCATATCATAAAGGGACTATATAAGCAGCAGCTAGGCAGGCAGGATAAAGTTACACAAAGTCGTCAATAGGGGTCTCTTACATCTCCCAGTATGTCGAAGTGATTCACGCTTGTACGAGGAATAGATTAAATGTGAATCTGACATCATGACCCAGGGCCCTTACTGTGTATATTAGTCACCTGAAGTTGGCCAAATTAGCCCCTCTGCTCCTGCCTATAGTCCCCCTTTAAGAGTAGGTTTTCAAATCAGGGAGAAGTGGTGCATGGAAAAACCTTAGAAAATAGGTGTCTCACAAGAGAGACAGCCAAAATGCGCGCTCCAAAATAATGATATACAACCAGCTCTGACCATTTCTCGGCAAGCTTGGTAATAGATTTTCGAGGGAGACCTAATGCTTTAAATGTGTTTCTCATATCAAACTCATATGTCTACCTAGCTGGGCGTTATGTTTTTCTGTCGTGGTCTGTTTTCACTGAAAAAAAGTGTTACAAAGGAAGCATCAATTTCACGTCCCATTGTCGAAAGACAAAGTCATTTTTGATTGAGCGTCGAACCAGAGTCTTCCAAATAAAGACTGTGGTCGTGAGCTAACCACTCCATGGTCGACCTAAAAGTTGTCAATGATGTTCATTGTTTGTTTCATGTTCCGAAAGTGACAATGCATTTTGAAATTATCTATCGTGATTTCTGGCCCCTTGTGTAGGCTATTACTGCACAACACCAATAAACGTTTGCCTGAAGATTTGTTCAAACTTGTGACAGTTAAAACCAAGAGTTAACATTTAAACAATACAAAAAAGCCACAGGAGACGAGCTAATTTCTGAATATGTTCACGTTTGTCTCTATGGGTGACACAAAACATATTACTTACATCTGATCGTGAATAATGACAAGCTACTGAGAACACACACTGGAGACAAAAGGTATTGAGACCAGCGATGCACATGTGGCAGATTTGGTAAACTTGTTGAACGTTAAGTTTTCAATAATAGATATAAAGTCGTATTTCTCATCAGGTACAAGAACCATTCCATAACAATTTAAAAAACCTCTCTCACGGAAATAAACCAGAAAAAAGTTGCGCATGCATCAGATAAAAAAAAAACGGTTACGGAGACTAAAACTAGTCTGTGTAATACGACTAATGACGAAAATCATTACATTACAGTGCGCACACTAGTAAGCAATTCTTAGGTCTGGTTACGATGTCATTATAGTAATTGCCTAAAACTACCCGCCAGCGTATTTTTTTATCACCAGACAGTCAGTTTCTTTATCGAATTAAATGAAATTTAGTGGAGGCGTGAAGATGGCTTTCGCTCGGGCAATTTCGGCGGAAGTATTTATGTTACGAGTAAGTGAATCAGTGTTTCTCTCTCTCTTTTCTTTCGAATTTTAACGAGAAGATTTGTCTTCGCACAAACGCTATGTCTATGGTGGTTATTAGTCTTGCTCGTGGGTTTCCGCACATGTGGCGCGGTGGTGTAATAATTAAGCTTACTGCCTTTCGATACAAGGGTCGTGGATTCAAACCCCGGACTGGTCGTCATTTCTCTTTCACATGTCGAGCTCAGTCAAGCGCCGAAACGACGGCAGTTAATTCATACCAATTATAATTACAATTACAAAAATTTAAACCGTATAACTTATAAGGTATAGATAAATATATGTATGATAAATAAAGCTATGATGAGATTATGAATGATCTTTTAATGAATTATGATAAATAGGAATAAATTGTGGCTCTGCGTGGAGAAGTAATTTGAATAATTTTTACAGACCCCGGTCATTGGTAAAACGCTTCAAAAGCTACAATTGTTGCGATTACTGTTACTGTTCTTTTCACAGCTCGTGGCTATAAGGCACGTGTATCAAACATATTACTAACAGCGCTCAACCTAAGCTAGACCTGGAATTGAGCATCTTGACCAGGGCTGATGGCCAGTATCATTCAAATGTATTGCCACTTGATTAGTGTAACGCATGTTAATGCTCTACATTAAACTGGGAGTGAACAGTCCCCTGAACGAGCACAATCAGAAGTTTTAGCCAATGTAGTGATCTTATGATACGCTGCGTATCAAAGCATGTGCACGTGTGGCTTAATTCTCTGATCCGTGTTCGCTTGTGATATCCTATCTTTGCGATATCCGTCAGATCTTTTGGACACAAGTCCAAAACCTTGTGACTCACCATACAAAAAACCCCATATATCCTTCGTTTGGTTATCGGACGTTCGCATGGGTTACATCAGGAAACATGCCATTGAAACAATGAACACCACAAGTCAATCAATTAGTAGATCATGATAGCTATTGTAAAATATGTCTTGCTATTGGGAATGTGTATGTTGTAGAGTTTTTTCCGGCTGATTCGTGGGGTAGCGGGTGTGACTGTCAACACAGGCCCAAGTTTGTTCCCGCCGATTCGTGGGGTAGCGGGTGTGACTGTCAACACAGGCCCAAGTTTGTTCCCGCCGATTCGTGGGGTAGCGGGTGTGACTGTCAACACAGGCCCAAGTTTGTTCGTACCGATTCGTCGAGTAGCGGGTTAGAATGTCAACACAGGCCCAAGTTTGTTCCCGCCGATTCGTGGGGTAGCGGGTGTGACTGTCAACACAGGCCCAAGTTTGTTCCCGCCGATTGGTGGCGTAGCGGGTGTGACTGTCAACACAGGCCCAAGTTTGTTCGTACCGATTCGTGGAGTAACGGGTTAGAATGTCAACACAGGCCCAAGTTTGTTCCCGCCGATTCGTGGCGTAGCGGGTGTGACTGTCAACACAGGCCCAAGTTTGTTTGTACCGATTCGTGGAGTAGCGGGTTAGAATGTCAACACAGGCCCAAGTTTGTTCCCGCCGATTCGTGGAGTAGCGGGTTAGAATGTCAACACAGGCCCAAGTTTGTTCCCGCCGATTCGTGGGGTAGCGGGTGTGACTGTCAACACAGGCCCAAGTTTGTTCCCGCCGATTCGTGGAGTAGCGGGTGTAACTGCCAACACGTACAGGCCCAAGTTTGTTCCCGCCGATTCGTGGAGTTGCGGGTTAGAATGTCAACACAGGCGCAAGTTTGTTCCCGCCGATTCGTGGAGTAGCGGGTGTGAATGTCAACACAGGCCCAAGTTTGTTCCCGCCGATTCGTGGAGTAGCGGGTGTAACTGCCAACACGTACAAGCCCAAGTTTGTTCCCACCGATTCGCGGAGTAGCGGGTTAGAATGTCAACACAGGTTCAAGTTTGTTCCCGCCGATTCGTGGAGTAGCGGTTGTGACTGTCAACACGTACAGGCCCATGTTTGTTCGTACCGATTCGTGGAGTAGCGGTTGTGACTGTCAACACGTACAAGCCCAAGTTTGTTCCCGCCGATTCGCGGAGTAGCGGGTTAGAATGTCAACACAGGCCCAAGTTTGTTCCCGCCGATTCGTGGAGTAGCGGGTGTGACTGTCAACACAGACCCTTGTTCCAGCTGACCTGTTTATTTCAAGCTTGAAATTATGCTCATGGCCGTGCAATGCCAATCCTCATGCTCCACCGAATAGGCAATTGGTCGTCCGTTGGCCACGCCGAAATGTACCGGCTTGTCATTTGTTACTGGTCTTATGATTGGTGAAACTAGCGTGATTCATGGCTGGGTTTTTTATCCTTATCAAATGTCTGTTTGAAGGAATATATAGATGCCAAACAGTTATTTCTTTTCTAAAAATAAAGTGAGACAAAAAATACGAGCCGCCGCTTTGACTTTAACAATCTTTGATAAAAAATATTGATCCAGAATGTTCTTTTATTTGCTTCCCGTTTTTAAATATACTAAATAGACTGTCATCTCCACCGAATATCCGATCCATAAGTACAAAAAAAGACCCAGTGAAGTTCTTATCTCAAAAGGACTGACGATAATCACGACATTAAGCAACACATAATCGAAAAGTCTTAAAAACGGCAAGTCTTTCTTTGCTAAAACCACAATGCGGTATGTTTTTTGTTTGTTTTGTTCTAAATGTGCAATTGACAGCTTTTTCTCAAATATACTTATTAAGTGTGATGGTCTGATCAATGTGTCATTACATTTAGCACAAAAGAAAAAAATGATATGAAACAAGACTCGCTTTTTTTCTGAGTTTCAAAGTGTCTTAACTGTCAAAACATATCTCATGTTGGAATACACCGCAAAAACTGTAAAAAAAGATTCCATCTAGCACCAGCTTCATCATGTGCATCGTGCATAAGGACTTCATTCAATGCGCCGCATGCAGTGAGATCTTGCAATAGAACTGGTTCACAAAGCGCCATATAAGTACGTCTCTAAATCTAATCATTTTCGAAGAATCGTTTACTGGAAACACGTAGATCAAAATGCTCAATAATCCCAGAACTCGCACCTTAAATTAAGTTAAACCGCCTCTGATGCAATTGCACGGGATATCATTTACGGGATAATTTACCAGATGACATTCTGCGGTTTGAACATTTTTGTTACCCACATGTACTGCATTTTCGTGGATGAAGAAATCGGGTTAGAGCAAGGCTAGATGACTCTCAAGATATACGATAGAATACAAGGAGAACAAAGATTCGACTTGGAACAAGCAAAGGAAACATTTTAATCCGAGACAACCCGAAAATATTATCAGTACAATCAACATTCTAGCGTTTTGTAAGAAGTTCAAAACGTACACAAGCAAAACCTATTCTATAGCTCGGAGCGCACACAGAGGTAATATCACAGTCACAGAGATTGACTACGACGGATCATCCGTGGTCAACTAATGTTTCTGACGCCAATGAAACAAAACGTTTTAGCAGCAAAAGTTACTATTCCAGTATGATATTGATTTTGGTTCGAGATTCGTAAGATGTCTATTTATTAGTCAAAATGTTGAACGGTTTAATATTTTTCTGTCAACTGCTCTACCTTCAAGTGAGCATGTCAATAATCAATGCAAAAAGAAATCCATTATTAACATACTTTTTTTTTCTGCGGTGTTTTTGTATTAATAATGGCAATGAGTTCGAATCAGTTGAAAATTAGAAAGTGAACTATTGAGTTGAGGGCTAAGAGTCAACTAGGACGTTGTTAAATTGGAACTTGTAATGTTTTGTGGGAGGAGAGAAGTAACTCCGGAGATGCTATTAGAGGGAGCCGCCCTCTGATTCTCTTGAGGATGTGGACTGACGGGACCAAATCCACTATATATAGGCCGTGGGTCAAATCCAAAATTGATTGCATGACGACTTTTGGGGGCAGAGTATTAGTGCACTTATCGACATAAGCAACATGTTACCATAACAAAATTCCGCAAAAATATTAGCAGCTTAAGCAGATATTGACATCAGTAACCGGAAAATCAAATTCACCTGAGCATGACTGATAGAAAGACTTTAGTTCACGTCTTGCCGCCTATGTGGTAGGACTGAAAGAAGCAGGTTCGATCACATCGTCCTTGGAAGCAATAGATTAACTGAAATAGCTGTATATTGCACTGGATATACACGTGATTTAAGTCATCATATCCGGTAACTTGCATATTTTTTTGGTGGGACTTGAGTGATGTTATTACGTAATTCATCTTAAGTGGAATTTGACTTTGCCCCCGAAATGTTATATCGAATGGCAGCTCAGCTTTCCAGATTTAGCCCACAGCCTACTATACCACATTGGGTGATGCTGCTTTCACACATGAGTTTTTTCCACGGCACCACTATAATTCGATCAGACGTACACACGGTGGATTACCGTAGCGGTTTAGCGACCAAATGTACAGTTCAACGAATTGCCGCGCTTGTGCACTCTAGCAGACGACGTGAGTTGAAAATCAGTATATGAAATAAAATATGGAAGATACGAATAGTTTTGGGATGTAGCGGCCTGGGCTCTTAACGTGATGATTAAGGTCGTTTTGATAATAATTTAAACACGTTTCGTAGGGTACCATGTAGTTGCTGTCTGCTCAACGGTAGGCCTTCACATTCCCTTTATGGAGTCAACCTCTTGGTATGTGTTCCGTGGTATTTCATTCGAAATCCTGCCCTTTTCTTAATTCTTTTCCTGATTTTGACGGATTTCTGCAATGGCCGTAGCCGCGGTACATGTCACATAACTGGCTTTTACGTCATACCGACCTCTGCTGTGGCGGGGAACGTCGTTTTCGCAAGTGTGCGAACGCGTCGGCGACCTGATTGCGTCTTTCTTGAATTTCACATGGTATGAAGTCGTCTTTCTGATTCGCCATTGATTTAACTGTCCGATGTATTCCATGCAGCAACATTTCGGCAAAACAGCCCCAATAAATTTAGCTTTACCAATTACAGAAGACGATATGCCAAACATTCTACTCTATCGACATATACGATCGTTCTAGGCTTTTTTTACTTCTCCACCATGGATTTACCCTGCCACTGGAAGGAACCTTTATCTGATTATAAATGTTTAAAACTCATTTTCCGACAGAGTAACTCCTATGAATCGCACTCCAAATCTAATTCTGTCTTTCAGAAGTCGGTTGTATACATCAGCTCTCCTGGAAAATTGGCAGCAAAGAAAGAAGGAGCAATTTTAAAGACAGGAGTTCTCAAGGTTGATTGTGTGTTCACGTGCCTCGTTGTGACATTCATTGATGAGTTATTCATGTATATGTAGTATATGTTTATTCGTACTATAAGTACAGAAACTCTGCATGGGCAAGCGCATGAAACATTTGGTGCGGGTGAAGACAAATGAACACATCGTATTTGATGATGAGATTTGGTTTCAGGGACGTGAAAAAGCCAGAGTCTGAATTGTTGCATTTGGAATAAAAAAAAATTCAAAATAATTGCCTGAGCTCTATTTTGTCTTCCGTTACCTCTCAGCTTGAGGCAGGTTTCGCAAGAACGACAGAGTAAGAAGGATGTAATGTAATTCATCGACGACTTGCAAATGCAATTTTAAGTCCACGATTTCTGGAACAGCTAAGTACATAAAATTATTCATATTGTCGTGCTAATGAATCAGAACACGTCTTGATGACACGACATTCGTACTACGTACTTTGACGTCCATATAGAGGTTGCGAAACTGGCCTCTTTTCTACTGGCAACGAACCGTTAGAGTGTGGTGGAGATTCACGTCGTATGAGACGCATTGTAGGTTGTTCTGCGTGGTTCAACCCTTAGTAGTGGAATACACTGGAACTGGACCATGTTTACTTTGGTAGGCCTAGTTTTTTTTACCGCCACGTCACCCCGGTCGTGGAAATATTATTAACTACGGAACACATTCCTCTGTGTTCCGATATAACATAGCCAAGCGGAACATGTCCATGTACAACTTACAATGCGGAGTGTAGTGTCAAGCGAATCCCCACACTGCATACTGAGTTGCATTTTTAGCGACGCGATTATCATATTCGTGAACCAACCTTCGATTGAGAATTCGAACAACCTGAAACAGATACGAATGTTTACTTACGATTTCAAAGCCAAATCACCAACATTCAAAGTGCTAGAGCTATGCCAGGACACCCGAGTGAAGTGGTCATTATCAAGCATTCAGACCGATGTGGCAACTCGGGTGTCAACGTTATGGCTGTTCCATTTGAAATTTTGGCTTAGATTTCCCGTACGCGCAAAAAACAGCTCAAACGCTGGAGATGCAATATCGATTTGAGAGCATAACCTCGCCACCGTTAGCATGGTTACAATCCAAATCACAATTGTCATCACTATATAAATTTGCGTCATTGGCGCATCATTGACACGCTACTATACCCAGCACGTAATATACGCAGCGCGTCACGGGTACGCGCTGAAGCAACTCGGCCCGCAACTCGCGCGTACGCGAAGCAGTGAGGATGTCAATTGTGATTTGGACTGTTAGAAGCTTTCAGTAAGATGTACAGTCCATATGATGGCGTTGTTTAAAGGTGGTCTTCTGTCCGAGTCTGGATATGCTCAGGGAGCTGGTTGGCCATGACTCGGAGAGATGGTTGCATTGGCCGTGACTCGGAGAGGTGCTCGGTGTTCGGAGAGATTGCACCTGATTCCTTAGGATGGTGCAGAAATGACTAAGAAATGTTATATACTTAAAAGCACTACTGTTTTAAAGCGAAATAAGTTGCATTTACATTATGTATTATGCATGAGTTTTTGAAAAAGAATTATGAACATGTACATTATGATTTGTGAGCACCAAATACCCCTTTTATTTAAAACAAATGCACCGAATCCGCTATTGCATAAAGGGACTAATAAGAAAGTTAATGCTGAGGTTCAATCAACGTCGTGCTGCCTGCGGCAAAGCTGACAGGACAACCATACCTCCTCCCGAGTAAGGCCGAGGCAAAGTATTCGGGATGTCCTTGACGAGCATTTTGAATCATCTCTTGAATATATATAGCCATTTACCCCTTAGCCGAAAACTAGTGCATATACCGCTGTTGAAGTTGCTTACTACATAACTCACTCACGAATCGAAAAGAATAAATTAATCTTCAATTGGATAAAACGCCTATCATTCTTCCACCAGTGGCAATGACAAACTAAGGTCAATTAGAGTTTTTCCCTTACTGATTGACACTGGTTGCTATTTGAACTGACACATTTGCTAAATCTCATTCTACCACCTCTAATGGGTAGATATGCCAATATTTTGGCCAAACTAATCGGAATCTGTCAAAATGTCAATTAAACAGCGAATTGGCGTTTCCTAATCTCACACGAATATTAGAGATTGGCTTGCTCACGAAAAGTCATAAATTGCTGAATTAGGACTCAGTTTTGTCATTGAACTGACGAGGTCATTGCATTTTGTTGATTTGATTGGTTAGGACTGTTGGCGAACACCAACGTTGTCTGTTTCAAAGTCATTATTCAAAATTAATTGATGTTACTTTGGTTTAACAAGAAGTGTAGCATGTTTAATGAGAAGGTTCCTAACGAGGCCTTTTCCAATTAATGGTAAACTCGATAGATTTTAATGGCCTTTATCTGTGTATATTTTACGACCATTATCTGCAAAACGTCAGTTAAACCTCAGACCTGGCATTTCCTAATCCCACTACTCTATAAGGATTGGGTATTTTCTGACAAATCATGAATTGCTAAATTGGGATTTGATTCGGTCATTGATTTTCGTTCATTTGATTGGTTCTGGAATGTTGGCAAAATAATAAAATGTCTCTATCAAGGTTGATTTTTTTAAATGTCATTATTAGTAATTTAAAGTAGTTGGTGCCAGTACGTATTCAGTACATAAGGGGCATCAATATATCATCATAAAGTGACGGTGGAGAGCTTTCAAATGATTGGTCGACGATCTAAATGATCAAGAACATTCTCGAGTGATCTGCTTCGGCCTTACTCGGGAGGGTATCTTTGACCGTCAGCTTTAATTTTGTCCTTTTTTTGGTGTCCCGCTATGACTGTAAATGTTTTAGATGAGAGCCATAATTGGTGATACAGGCAATGATTGAGTCTAGTAGACGTATAACTAAATACCTGGCCTGATCAGGGAATTAAGAATTTCCACATCAGAAACCAGTTCCAATTAAACTTCTTGTTAGACTTGACTGATGACTTTCTACTCCGCCAGCAGACGCAAATAAATGAATAAAAACATTGTTATGAGTGATCGAAGATCATCGCTGGTGGTACCATACATCAGAAACACTAGGGTTTTCACCAAATACATAGGGAATATCCAAACTCATATGATGCGCAGTTTCGTTTTCTGGCGAGAGTTCGTTAATAAAAAAACTCGATTCGAACCGAGCCTTGTTAAATTTAATCTAACCCCTTGTTGTATCCCTATCAACGGGTCTATTGATGAGTCGCATCGAACGTCATTCTCCGCCACCAGAGCCAATATCTGATTAAGAAAACGTAGGAATAATCAGTCATGCTTCTCTTACTCTGCAAATGTGACATTAATCTAATTTTGCATGAAATGAAAACAAATTGTAGTTACATGAAATCAAAAACACGTTAAGGGAAGGATCATCAGCGATAGACAAGCGTTATTACGTTAGCTGACGGTTTTGTACAATTAACTGGGTAATGGGCTAACCCTTGGCGCTATAATGATTTGTTGAAGTCAGTGGTAAACTTATAGAATAAAAGAGAGGTAAATTTACGATTCCAACAAATCTTTGAGACAGATTATAGTCATTAGGGATCACATTCAATCAAATTTTATACAAACGTTTCACATTCATCCACCAACTTTGCTTGCCAGTAAATATCCTAAAGTCTTGAGTCGGCAGCAACGGCCTACGACTTGGAATGCTCAACTTGGAGTAACAGGTCGAGTAAGTTAGTCATAATTGTATAGCTGGCCGGAACTGGCTCCGCCACACCATGAGAAAGCCTAGGAACCACATCACTGAAGCATGCACTCAGGTATCCGCAAGGCAAACGGCATCCAGGCAGATCGTGAACCACTTTTGGCAACGGAATCGGAGGCTGGGGTGACAGGGAGTAACTGGACGCCAAATAAGAGAACTGGTCTTGCAGGCTAGTGGACGAACTGGAATAATTTGGTTGGTGACTCATGCTCCACTTGGAGTAACATGAGTTAAGTCAAGTAAGTAAGTCTCCATTGTACAGCTGAGATAGGTAAACATCCTGCCTTCTCTCCTTGAAACATTCGGGATTTTTCGATCTGAGATGAAATCGCTCTGACATTGGCACACTAAATATCAAGAAATTATATAGATAAGTCTGCTATACATGCTTCCCGAAATTGGTGGCTTGCATTGGAACTAACTTTTCCCCCTTGTCCGTCATTGAAGGCATTCAAGTGTGTTGGTCAACCATGACTATCTCCTTTGTCCCTCCACCATAAGGCCTAGTTTTCCCTTATGACATCACTATTTCGGATACTCAGCGCCCCATTTCTGGAAAGGTGTTTAGCCGTGGTAAAACTTAATCAATGCAGGGAAAACAAAATGAACCTATGGCCTGAGCATTTCCGTGCCAATCAATACTTAATCAAAGTGGACTTAATTCTATATAATTTCGAATGTAAAAGGGCGTGAAAGATCAATTTCCTGATAGCTATCTCTTTTGAGCCTGAGAGCCTTTGAAAAGAATTGCTTCATTCATCTCTGTTATTCTACTCGCTACTAGTCCAATCTCTCATCACGCCCCTGCGATTATATTGTGTGTCCTAATTTATGCCCGGAAATTATCGGGACAGCTAATCGGCTGTATGGAGATTTCCCACGTGATGCTTGAGGATGAGTATTTGCCAGAGTAATTGACTGTGATTGGCTGAAACGCACCACGTGATGTAGAGCGGTTTCCGGTAGTGGATTATAAACAAAATCCAAGGTTTTCAAAATAATGCAACGTACGATGGTTATTATGATATTTCAGATACATATACTCGCAAAATGCTTGCGACAAGATGATTTGATCCATAAATTATAGGCACGTTCTCGCATTTACAGAATAAATCTGATCCTTGCACATATTGAATTGCTGTCGTTCAAAAGGCCAATCAGTTTGCCCAGATAAAATTGGGTCATGGGTTGGATAGCATAAGTGCAAATTAGGTCTTCTTCATACAGAGATTAGTATCAATCCGCATCCAGCATTTTGACAACTTGCAAACTAGTGTAAAAAGCAACAACGGATTTTGCGTCAATTAGCAAAGGCTTTTATACTGAAATGTACAGATAATGCACATTACAGGAATTGTGTATGTAAAAATGTTGCAGCTGCAACCCTGAGTATTCACTTTATTGATGCAGCTGTGCTTCGTTCGCTGCTAAGGGCATTTAATATTCGAATAGCGTAAATTGATCAAAATTTGCCAGGTCACCTCAGGGCGAGTGATAACCTAAACCACGCAATGCTAGGAGCCAAATGGATGCTGCATTTGATTCATTAGAAAGATATCCTCGGGTTGCGGCTGTCGAAAACAAATAAAATTGTTTTGTTGTTTTGAAAATGTTGATGTGGCAGGAAGGCTAATTCATGAAAATCGCTAAATTTTTGCCCAACTTTTATTTTGTGACTGGCGAGAAATTCTTACGAAAATATAAAGACTACCACGAGTTTTATGTTGGATGGACAAAGTAAACGAGTGGACAGGCCGTGAATTCTTTTCTCAAGGAGATTTGTGGACACATTCCCATGATATTCCTGAATGTGGTTGTTACTGTGATCAAGTAAACATGCTTCCCGAAATTGATGGCTTGCATTGGAATTAACTTTTTCCCCCTTGTCCGTCATCAAAGGCATTCAAGTGTGTTGGTCAACCATGACTATCTCCTTTGTCCCTCCACCATAAGGCCTGGTTTCCCCTTATGACATCACTATTTCGGACACTCAGCGCCCCCATTTCTGGAAAGGTGTATAGATACGTGCTGTGATAAATAATGCTAATCCCTGTCTCAGGCGCTTTCCTCCGTGCTAATAATAACCCCTCAACCTCATGCAGAAGGCAAACATTCACTTAGGAATGCATTAGCGGAGAACGAATTCATCAAGTGTCCGAAACTGTGAAATGGTGACAAAAACATCATGCTAAGGATGAGAGTAATGGTTATGGTTAGCATTAGCATTAGCATGATAGTGACAATCGACGTTTACGGTTTACCACATTCCAAAATGATGATGACGAAAAAAAACTGGTCTCATGAGATCCCGTGTGAAAAAATCGTCTCCTAGCGAATCAAATCCTGAACTCCGGGCATTTTGTGCCAAATCCAGCTCCCTTCCTTCAAAGACGTAATAAAGTTCTAATTCAACTTGTGCATTGGATCTTGGGGGCCACGATAGTTGAAGTTTCACATTAAAAGCACCCTCCGATTAGCTGCAATAGCTTTTGTTGTTGATGCTTGCAATAGCATATTTTGCTTCGTCACGCCGACCAAGCAAAGATATGGTGTGGAAATCAGTCCATAACAGGCCCAGGAGTTCCAGATCCGAATGTATGCATCAGTTAAATACTACCATATTAAAGAATGCCATGGGAGAGCCATTTTTGTGAGGAAACCACTGAGGGACTGGAAATTCAGGAATACGAGAAGACCCGGAACCAGGACTTGGCACCAAATGCCCGGAGTTCAGGATTTTGATTCTCCGGGGTGACAACACCTCTATCTGATCAACACACGCATGGGATAAAATCGCCCCCAGCCTCATAACACCTCAACTTGACTTAGGGACAATGTATAGGCAGCAGCTAGACAGCAAAATAAAGTTACACGAAGTCGCCAATAGGGGTTTCTCACATCTCGCATACGTCGAAATGATTCATACTTGTACAAGGAATATATTTAGTGCTGAGTCTGACATGACCTAGGGGCCTTACTGTGTATATTAGTCACCTGAACATGGCCAAATTAGCCTCTCTGCTCCTGCCTATAGTCACCCTTTAACATAAACAATGTCGTTGTTCACTTCTTCTTATGTGACCCCCCCCCCCCCCCCGACCCTCATCAAAACGCTTCTCACATATTCCTCTTATCAATTAGCATAATTCCCTTGGCATCTCTGGCGTGTCATGCGAGTTGCGCCTAGTTTCTCTGCCAACAGAAACCCGACTATTAGTCTATTTGCTGAAGTAAAAGGAGGCAATAATGGAGATTTGTTCGCTGGGTCAACATTGCAGACACCTGATAGTTAAGTGTGGGGATATGGTTGTGGTGAGGTAAACGTCTCTTACGTGTAGTGCTTCTTCCAAAGGATCTTGGCAAGTTTCTATTATACGATATAGCTGGTGCCACTGTGTTACGTATGTGTGGATTCCGGAGTAAAGAGGTGACAAAGTGCCTTAAGACATGTAAGACAACGAGGCTAATAGAAAATGCATTTTTACCAAGGTCAATGTTTCACACTAACATATGACGTTGTCGACCTTTATTGTATTTTAACCAGATTTGGATAATGTACATAGTTATCAACAACTGTTAGTGTTAATACTTGCACAGCTTTTCATAAAAAATGGAACGGGGTCATTTTTTGTTCAAGTAAATATTCTAGCTGATCTACAAAAATGGTTTAGATACATACTTCCCTTCTGATAGCATCCATTTTAATCTACACTGTAAGGGGGCACTGACTAGTTAGCATAATCACAAGGCGACCTTCAATGCTTCAATGATCACCACATAATCATAAGGCACCAACATGGCGTATTGTATGTTCAGGTTGACAACATGCTATTAGCCTGGGGGCGTGGCAGGGCAATTGGGAAAACGTGGCTGAAATAATATGAGCACAGTGCGTGTAGTTTATGGAAACATAATGTATTGTACAGTGCATTGAGTAGATCTTAGAGTAGAAGGTGTTTATCCATTATACATCGGCGGGGTCATTCCTAGAAGCCCGTCCCGGCCATGGCGATTGAGCGAAATCCTCAGAAATTGAGAAATCTGCCGAAACTTGGCGGAAACAGACTAGAAAGAGATTGAGAATATCGATAGTATAAAATAATATTTGTAATCAAATTGCTTAAATGGTGACATTATCAACGCATTTAGGGAAACCCCAACATGCATGAACAAAAAATGGTGAATTTTTTTCTCCGACTATTCCTATATTGGACGTGGTTGGGAGAAAGGAAAACCTTCCACATGTTTAATAGTACAACTTATTATTTATTTTTTATGTTGCTTTTGCTCAGTTTCCGTAAATTCCTCTCAATGGCCGTGGCCCATTTTTATCTCATTCATCAGTTCCTCAATCACAAGAATTTTTCCCTTGAAAACAGAACGTTTGCCAGCTCATCATCTGTTACATTTTCACGTAGATAAGCACGCCGTCGTAGCCGATACATAAAGGGCTAAAGGACCGAGTCTTAACTGCAACAGGGGAACCGTCCCGGACTAAGTGCATCTACAATGAAAATATTCCTCTACATTCTACTCACTGATCCTTGTTGAAATCAACCGGAGCCAAGTGCCTTAAATGTCATGAATGGTAAATGAATTGAATAGTTTATGGCTTCTTGACCCTCAAGATTTGGATCCTCTTCGCCGACCCGGAGTCCGTTACATCATGGGGGTGGTAACCGACGGAGTAACTCTAATGGTTCGGAATGAGTTTATGCGGGATTAGCACTTGTTTCCTGCGGTGTGATAGGATTAGACGAATCAATTCTAACCAATTACGGAATGAAATGCACAATCTATCATCCCCATCATTGTTTATTTGCACTGGGCAAGATTCCGCTGTGTTCAATTACAATTTCTAGAGTTTACCTTCAATAACGGTAATTTGCCATCTAATACTGGCATGCACAATTATCACCTTGACGTGACCGCCGAGCTATGCCAATCGCATAGTAAACATTTATTCACCAGAAACATAACACGCTTCTGTTTACCATGGTAAAGAGCTGGTGGGAGATTGGTAACTGTCAAGTGGTATGTGCATACTGCAGGTCTCTTTGGGAAAAAAAACATCGCTTACTCCAATGAATGAAAATAAACAACCTCGTGGTATTCAAGGGTTTTCATTGAGACGAAGTCCGGTATTATGCATCATTATGCCCCGGCTTGCAGAAAATCATAGAAACTGAAAAATCGAAAAGTTGGAAATTGGAAGCAGTAGCTGTGGCTATAAAAGGTTTGGTAACCTTATCCCAACCTTCCTTACGCCACAGCCTGGGGCAAATCACAGTGTCCTCTATTGCCAAGGCCATTATTCCAAGACTACGCCGTCGCATGAAGTCATTCTTCAACTTAGTAAATGTTGTTACCGCGAGTACCGCTATCAGAAAGTTACCTAACTGTTCGAAAGTAAAAAATGCGATTAGCGAATTGTTTCTCCACGGCAGCGGGCGAAATCTGCCTTCTCTTACAAACAGCAACAACAAAAGTAGAAGAAGGCGAAAGAGAAGGAAGTCAAGCTACCATACCAATCACTGACTTCGTTATTCATCTGATGCCTCATATAAGTATACAATCTTACAAAGACACCAATTTCCTCTTGCGGTATTAATTGGGTATTGTCATCAAAGACAAGGCAATATCGATGAGCTACTAATTGCAGCTGAACACAACTATATTTTCGCGGACGTTTTAATTTCACGGATTTCGCGAATTTGAGATTTGTGATGATAGAAATAGCGAAAATATGGAAGTTAATTTCGTATTTCGCCAAAACAGAAGTCGTGGACGGTATATAATATTCGCACATCGCAAAAATTAAGATGGCGTAAAATATTGCGGTACAGTAGTATTCAGCTGTAGAACAGGGATAGATGTCCAATGCCAGCAGTTTATTAGATCAATATTTATGCAGTCTAAAATACTTGTACTCAATCTCCATTCATCCCCATGGTCCCGAGCTTATAACTAGTATTCCGTAGATTTACCAAGTCCTCTTCAGTTAATATAAGATGAAAGACGCTGCTTGAAAATAAGCACAGGTTGATGCCCTATGGTAGCCGATTGGAGATAATTTATTAATCGAATTTCTGATCAGGTAGACAGGTAGATTCCGAACAGGTCTTCTGGTATAGAGAGACGAACACTTCCTCTCCTACAAGTAAACTACTGACAGTACCCGGTACTAACTCACAGAGTATTGTCATTGTGAAAGACATCACGCGACGGAATACCAGTCATTATCTACTAATTGCAACACACAGACTGACAAATCAGACGCCGATGTTTGATCATCGCATTCGTATCAACCCGACTTAGTGACGCCTTGGACTTCAGTTTTCTAGGGCTAAATATCGAGCAGTTTGGTTCCTTGCTGTCCAGTAGTTAAGCTACAAATCCATTCTCTACAGATACATTTTACAACAACTCGTATCCAAGCGCGAATACGTGAATAGGTTTGGCTGATCCACGTCGCGTGAACGGACAGCATTTCGCTATGTTTTTTTATTATTAGTAGCCCTACAATGTCAAACGTTTTGGTACCTTATGAGAGAAGAATGATTAATTACGTGATAACTGGGAAGAAAAAAAATCCACTCCTTTTGGAAAAGAAATGTTTGGTACAAATAGTTGAAATGTAGTATGACAAGCTTTGAAATATTTGAATTAAAAACAGGTCCAAAACGTCCAATAATTGTGATTGCGCGATTTCAGCACATATAGTCAATGGCGGCCTGGCAGAGATCTATAATCGACGTTGTGGCCGCGAAAAAGGAGGTGAATTGGGTTTCAAAATGGGACCTCGGAAATGCTTTGAATGTTTGCAACTTTTGGCTTTGTAAGTGTGGATTATATCTAAGAGTGTCATTGAGGGTTTCACAAGTTGAATATCTCGGTGGTTTAAGGATATTTTAGGAAAATGTCAACTATCAGGAGAGCACGCCGGTTGAAGAGCTGTGACTGCTAATCGGGGCGCCAGATGGCTCTACCAGCTTTGTCGGGTATTGGTGACCTCATTCTCCAAGGCAGACAGACTATTCATGCGTATTCTCTCTGCCAGTATTATCTTCCCAGCACGGATAAAACTTCTATACATCCGTGCTTCCAGGTACAGAACACACAATAATAGTGGCCCTGCAGACCATGATAGGGATCAGTAATTAGCATATTATATTTTATTCCAGGATGTATTTGTTGCGAGTAGCGACCTGGAGCCACTTGGTGGTTTAAGCGGCGTACTGTCCAAGCCAGATGTGTGTGACTAGGTCAGCATGTGCGTTTGCCAGCCACAATGAAGGCATTTGGTGAATTTCCGAAGGGGCCGGGCCAATTCATTTTTATGTTTTGTCATCGAACGGACGGCACTAATTGCCAGGATAGACATAACATAGGAGCCGCTGTGGTGTAGTGGCTTGGACTCTCGACCAGCGGTCAAGAGGTCCCGGGTTCGATCCCCATTGTCGGCGTGAGACTGTAGGCTGGTCTCGCTGTCTTACTTGCCTCTCTGCACCCAGGTGTATAAATGGGTACCGGTCAGAAATGCACAGATTATAGCGCTGGTTGAGCAGCTCATCAGTGGTCTACTGAAAGGTTTCAGGACAGACTGGGGTTAAAGTGTAAAGTCGGATGACATCCTATATCGGAGTTGATATCAGACTATAAACCCTAAACTTTAAACTTTAAACTTTTTGTCTTAATGCATTCAACGGCAAGCGTCATTTGTGACGTCACAGGTATATACGAACGCGGTCACGCTGATATGAAGAGGCACATGCTCCAGCAATCGAACCTGCTATACTTATTTCAGACCAGGAGTAAATTCTGACTCGGACTGAAAAATTGGTTAGCAAAGATATCAGCCACTCTAGCTATGAATGCAAGGGATACGCAGTCAAATAACCTACCTGATTACCATAAAATAGTTGAATCAAATATGAAAAGAGAAAGAAAGCCATAAATTAGCATGATTGCTTTAAATGCAAGATAGTCCAACATTGGCAATAAGAATCCAATAAATACACTCGCCCGTAACATGTTTCTCAAACAATGTTATAGGGGCGTGACAAACCCGTTCAACCCATCAATCTCGCCAGCCACAAACGGTCTCGGTTGATCCGTTAGCATAGGCTCACTGAATGTAGCTTGATCCGTTTACTCATAGATGGCCGCACTCTTCTTTCCTTTTCCACGAACATTCTGAAATTTAGAACCCAGGACCGATCACTTTTTCTCAAAAACTGAATGTCGCTTAGTTCTAGAATCTGGTTCTCCTCTGACGTTTCAAATTCTGAAGCCAATTTGCCATAGATATTATCACAAAGTAATAAAGAGTAGTCTTATCATGCGTATTATCATTCGATGCCATTCAGGATGTGCCATAGATCGATGTTTATCAGATTTTCGCGAGCGATTTATTTTTGCGGCGGTTCGCGAAAATCAAAAACGCGATAGAAATTTTCGTGTACGCATCCGCTATAATAAAACTCATACATTTTTTCGAAGTTTGGTTGGTGGTTTTCAGTCGATGAGAGAGACACCAAGTTGTACAACGGTCATGTCGGCATGCCCTTGGCCTGGGGGTATTCATGGCCCGATGGTCAGGTCGGCATGCCCTTAGCCTGGGGGAATTCATGGCCCGATGGTCAGGTCGGCATACCCTTGGCATGGGGGAATTCATCGCCTGACGGTCAGGTCGCCATGCCTTTGGCCTGGGGGTATTCATGGCCCGATGGTCAGGTTGACATGCCCTTGGCCTGGGGGAATTCATCGCCTGACGGTCATGTCGGCATGCCTTTGGCCTGGGGGTATTCATGGCCCGATGGTCAGGTTGACATGCCCTTGGCCTTGAGGTATTCATGGCCCGACGGTCACGGTACGAAATACATTAATTCTACCGTCTTATTCATTGTTTTATCGGGTAGTGAACAATATTCTTAACTGTTTAATATTTTCAATGTTTTTTCCCTTTCCTGATTAACTGATACAACGCCAAGACACGATGTTATGTTATTATGTTGTGTAGTGTGGTGTTGTGTTGTATTGCGTTTCGTTACGTTTCGTTACGTTTCGATACGTTTCGTTACATTAATGCTATTTGCTACTCAACCAAGAAAGCAGTTGCGTTAATCTTTTTCGATTACCCTAGCGTTGCTGGACCATACATATATACGTAGGATTCATATTGGTTTGATGAAAGATCAAGCTCGTTCATAAGATATTTCGAGTTACAATAAATAATTGCGATTTCGTTTGATGCCCCTTCGAACCAGCCTAACGAGCATATTATCGTACAGCTTGCCAGAGCATCAATTCTGGAATACTGCAGCTGTAAAATGTATATGCCTATCTAAAAATGGACATAAATCAAATATTTACAATAGGGCCTAACCAATACACTGTTTGTACCACAACCCATAGGTCAAAGCATTTGACACTGGCGCCCTTACATTTTCAACAACCTCTTCATGATCACGATGTTTGGTAATGCGTATGGTACTATCTGTATAATATTTTAACTTCTCGACTACTAGTGCTATAATCATTGCGACATATAACAGGAACCGGGCAGATATTTCTAGAATCAGATTTTAGCATTTCGTTTGATGTTCCCAAAGAGTGTTTCATAAAGAGCTTGGGTATATCTCCCGCGGTGATGGTCGCCCCTTTGGGGGTGAAATTGACTTAAACATGTATAAATATTGACTCGAAACCTGAGAAATTGGCTAATGCTAGCAGCATTTCTTTGAAGTATGAGTGGGTTCGATATAGATTTGATACCATTAGGAGTGAAAAAAAGGTATTTACAGTAAGGTGAGCGAGTTTAATTTGTGAAATGATTCTTTGATTTCAGAAGAAAAACACATTTTCCTTGTTCTTGTCTGTAGTATTGGTTGTGGTGTTCAACTGAATTAGAGTTGTTACAGGTGGAGAGAAACACTAAAGGTAAATTATTCAAAAAACGTTTTTCGGGGCCAAACAAATTTCCATGTGCGCCGTTTTCTTAAAGGTAAACATGAAATGCAAAGCCTTTTTTTATCATGAAGTCGAATAGAAGTTCGCATCTCAAACTGGTGTATCAAGTCATCAAATTTCCAGCGTCTCCATCGGCGAACTTAGCCCAGACAGGTTCATTTGTTTTACATTATGTTCACACCACCTTAAATTATCTGAGTCAGGCCCGCTGATGAACTATGAAATATTTTTTTGTATTATTCTTCAGAATTATCAAGTAGGTGACTAATTCCTTCACGGAAACGCCAGCAAAACCCTAATCTTGTTGCAGAAGCACAAACACTTGGTCATCAAAAACATAGTTGAGCTGGAAAACCATTTGATCTGGTGAAGATAAAAATGATGTTGATGTTAATAAGCTGTTGGTCTCTTTTTAACCTTAAATAGTAAGTAGAAAGCCTTTAAAATCGTTCGAAATTCGGTTTACCCGTGAGACATTAACTCGATATCTCACAACTGACATGGAATAATATTTATGTTTTCCTTTGATCTTGTAAATAATTTCGTTGAATTGGTGACTTGATCGCGGATAAACCTACTTATATTCCTCGTCACATAGTTCGAATCATTATTATAACGAAAAAAGAAACTAGAACAATTACCACGCGTGCCACGATGAAATTGAAGCAATTGTTGCACACCTTGCTGTGGCCCCTGCAAAGCTTTTCCTTGCGAAGAGAGTCTCAATTATGGTTTGGTTTTTGCTTGTTTCTGTTTGTTACCCGCGAAGAAGTTGCCGCATAATATTTGCAGTGTTCAACCTTTCAAGGCAAACTTAGTTGCACATCTTTGTCATTTTATCAAGAACATTACTATGGAATCACAGATATGCCAAAATTGAATTAATGACGTTGAACTGTGAGCTTGTTAGTTTTTCGAATCAGACCAACCGCAAAAAATTAAAGGTATGCAATCATTGTTACTCAGTACATGTTGATTGACTGATTAAATAACATCCGTCGATCAAAAGAAAGAAATGGTACTGGATCCACACACAAATAAGATCCTAAGCTTGACAAAAGCCGATTTGTACCACCGCCTCGATGGGTAGAGTCTAAAGAGCCGAACACAATAGTAGGCCTTCCGCAGCCATAGAAAGGGTGGGTTATCAATATTCAAGGGTTAACAACGTAATCGTCATGAATAGTCAGTCATAACTCTACAACTAAAGACCAATTGGAAGAAACGAAGACAAGATATCCCACCCCTTTTATGGCTGCGAAAGACCTGCTTACTTATGCTCTGCCCATTGAGGCGGTAGTAGAACATGGGTATTGTCGGGCTTGGGATCTTATTGGTGAGTGGATCCAGTATGTGTGATGGCAAAACATAGCACTACACCGACTTTAACGAAACAAGCTGTTAATCGACTAAGTACGCTTATTACAGCGTCACTTCTTTTTTTTACTGATATTCATGACAATGTGCCCAGGATCTTACAGAATGATACCAGTAAATGCCTTCGTGGTTGCAAATCAGAGTAAAAAGTCAATCTCCAAGCATCGCCATTGGTAACCGTCGGTAAGTATTCAACAGTCAAGCGCCCTATCCATAGACCAACAGTGAACGTTTTAGAACGTTGTTATACTCTCATTGGTGAGTGGAAGAAAGTATGAAGATTGCAATTCCCGGATAAGTTATTTATTTATTTCCTTCTCCGAGCATTTGTGAGAATATAATTATGGGCACTCTTCCGTTGCATGTGCCATTCAGATTTTTTACTTTTGAAGTCACAAATGCATGAATCTCAAATAAACTTCGATTTGCGAGAAAAAAAAAGAAAAATGGAGAGAAAAAAATATTGAAGAAAATTAAATGAAGTTTAATAATCCGCCAAAAAACGGCGTAAAACTTGAAAGAGTTAATGTAAGTTTTCAATCTCACTCGATGACATAACGTAATAATGCGAACTTGACAAATGAATTATGGCGCACATCACCGCAAGCACTTCTGCAAACAGAATACATAAGAATACGCTTGCGTTTTAGGTTTCATAAAACATGCTATTCATTTGTAATTCTGTCTTGTCAATGCGTTCTTCAAATCATATCTCCTTCAAAATGACTAAGAGTGCTATTAGCGTCAGAAAAAGCCATACATTATTTGACTGTAATATCAGAAATATAAGTTCATATTTCATAACTGCGTGTTCCTGGTGTTGTGTGGGTTGAATATTGTTGCCGATTGTATAAACTTGTTATCTGCTGACAAATTGATGATACACGATATGTCAGTAGCCTAAGTTTTTTAAAGATTATCTCAATTTTGTGGTGAAAACCAGGTTGCAACTGTACTGTTATCTTCAAACATTGACTAAACTTTTAGGGTGGAATTATTACTGATAAAACATGTTATTCGATTGCCAACCATCAGTCAATACAGCAGCTAAAGTTGAATTAGAATTAGAATTCTATCTCGATAATTTCCAAGTCTTTACTAGCAAATATCACATGATGCGGCAGAGATGACACCACAGTATCTCTAACAGAGGTGAGCATGGAGATTGCAAGCAATGAAAATGGCCCGTTGAAACACATGCACGAACTACTTGATATATCACAACGCTATGGGATCATGCTTTACATCATTCGCAAGTCCACGTATACAACCTGCAAATACCGTAGACCATAACCAACCTCGAAAACCTTAACTTAGTCGGCAGACTGCAAGCGAATTAAACAAAACCATGAATAGCGTCGAAGACTTGTAACCCCCCCCCCCCCAAACACGCACGCCCACCATTCTAGAAGGAAATAAAGGTAAATCGTTTCTTTAGGTGTCCATATTGTCATGTATTGACTTACTCGGCCATCTTATTCAATCAACGCAGATTATACGATTATTTGGGATTAGGCAGGTCGAAAAGTACCAGAAAAGGGGCAAATTGTGTCCTTAAAATGTCTACCAGAAGCACCTCGACCTGTAGTTATAGATATTTCATTGGAACAGAAAGTGGACCAGGCAAGGACTAGAAGTACTGCCTTAGAAACGCCTGGTGAGGATGCTACTGGGCCAGCCTTGGATACATCAAACAAGCTTCAACAGATAGATGTGAGTCAGTACTAGTCAGCACTTAACCCTGTTGCCAAAGTCTTTCGTCCATTGTCGAAATCTAGTTGTAGTAAAATACCTCTGTCAATTGGCCACATCAAGTTCAAAGATACTAGTTTGTATGTAAGTGGAAAAATCGGAGGTTTTCCCACAAATATTCTTCTGGACATAGGTACAGGGCTTACTTTGATAATTAATAGTCTGTGGAATGAATCAAAGGGAACAAATGGGAAGGAACTGAAAGCGATCGATGGATGTCTACAATCTGCTGCTGGAGATGAGCTGAAGATATTAGGCGTGGCTGATCTTACCTTTTAACTTGGCTCCTTTGAATTCGAACATCCGACAGTGGTTGTGGAGAATCTGACTCATGACTGCCTCTTAGCGAGCGATTTCTTTACAGTCAATATATCTGCTATCGATTATAAAACAGCGACTCTGAAGGTTGGTGAGAAGGAAGTACCACTCCGGAATCACAGTGAGGAACCAAAGTTCTGTCGTATTGTTCTTGGAAAACGAATAACTATTCCTGCGAATACGGAGATGATTATTCCTGGTAAACTGGCCTAGTCACCATCAAAAAGTCATTTGGTACCAGGATTAGTTGAAGCAGGATATGGACAGTAAAGATTTACCACAGGAAGACCATTGGTGGCTTCGGACCATGGTAAGGTGCCGGCGAGATTAGCCAATTTCTCAGACAAGCAAGTAGCAATTAAGACTAATCGAACAATCGGATGGTTTCATCCAGTGGAGGAAATCGCAGCTGCTAAGGGACTGGAGCAGTATCAGCGAAAGGATCCCGATTTAAAACCACCTAAGAAAACGAAACGATCAAGACGCCCGAAAAAGCCAGCGATAGAACTGAAAAGGAGTGTTTCACGGGAAACTAGGTGCCTGTAGCAAAAAAGGCATCGGTTAACATTGCAAACATTAAAAGAGTAGATACCCCTGACAATAATTGCGAGGATAAGTCTTCAATTTGTAAGGAAGCTCCTGATGATAAGGCTGAACAAGCCCGCCTATCAACGCTTCTGGAAAAGCTGGAGATAACGGATTTTGACATTACCGAGGAACAGCGAGATGTGGTGATAGATCTTGTTGCAAGACATCAATATGCTTTCTCTTTTGGAGATTTCAACTTTGGAAAGACCAGTTTCATACAGCATGCTATCGACACAGCAGATGCGGTGCCGATCAAGCAGCGACCGAGACGTAAACCCCCACACAAGGAACATTTTGTGAAGGACACTGTCAATGAACTGTTTAATCGAGACCTGCTCAAGAAGTCAGATAGCCCTTGGAGCTTCCCATCGTTCTGGCTAAGAAGGCGGATAGTTCTTACAGATTATGTGTGGACTACCGGAAACTTAACTCCATGACAGTCAAATCAGCTCAACCATTAGCTCGAAAACATGATATTCTGAAAAAAGTTTCAGGAGCAAAGTTCTTCTCCACTCTTGATTGCGCCAGTGGCTATTGGCAAGTGGGTATGTCACCCGAGGATCAGGCTAAGACATCGTTTGTGGCGGGAGTTGACCAGTGTGAATGGAAAGTGATACCATTTGGTTTAACAGGAGCCCCTGCAACGTACACACGCATGATGAACACGGTCTTGGGAAGACTAGACTTCTACTTGGTTTACCTCGATGATATTATAGTTCATTCAACCAGTTTTGAAGAGCACATAAGTCAGCTGGATCAAGTATTCACACATCTGGAAGCTGCCAATCTGAAGTTAAAACCGAGCAAGTGCAAACTTTTCCGGGAGATGGTGAAATTCATTGGCCACATTGAGAACACTGAAGGCATATCAACAGATCCCGAGAAAGTGAAAAATTGGCCTACCCTAACTTTTGTGTCAGAGATTCGTTCATTCATAGGCCTTGCGACGTACTGTAAAAGCTTGTTCCAGACTTCGCTCAAATTGCCTCTCCATTGCACGATTTGACAATGAAGGGTGTGAAATTCGCATGGTCGGAGCCGTGCGAGAAATCGTTTCAGATATTGAAGGAGAAGCTGATAACTTCTCCTGTGCTTGCCTATCCAGATTTTAGCAATGAACGATCTTTTGTTCTTGATACCGATGCTGGCGACTTTGCCCCAGGAGCAGTTTTATCATAAAAGCAGAAAGATGGAACAGAGAAGGTTATAGCCTAGGGCAGTAAAAATCTACAAGGAGGTGAAATGAATTATTGTACCGCACAGAGAGAAATGTTTGCATTTGCGGAGCACTTCCGGTACTTTCTGCTTGGCAAGCAATTTCACGTGCGGGTAGATAATATGGCACTGCGATGGTTGTTGAATTTCAAGGAGCCTTCAGGTCAGATTGCCTGCCTTAAAACTGACGGGTCGAATATACATTCCCGAGATAGGCCGAAGCCGAGCTCTCGGGAATGTTCGTGATGTACATCATTTCGATCTCATACTGAATATACCCATTACCCCCAGCGCACGAATCGAAAAGGAGGCAGTCTCTGCAGACACCGTAGGGTGCACATCGAGTGAGAGCGTCCAGAGATCAGTGTATAAAGAGATCAGTGTATATAGTAATATAATATCCAATGATTGATAGTACCCAATTTGAACCTGACAAATAGTTTTTAAGGACATTATCCAATTTGAAAATCGACGAAATGTAATTTTGAAGCACAACATCAAATTTGATACAGTGGCGCTTAAAGTATAAAACGCTATTTGAATAAAATGAATTTTAAAGAAAATTACCGACTTTGATCTAATGAAGTTCGAAGGGTTGATGTACCCGATGTGATCAGGATAGAGTTTTCATGATAGTTCCCATTTTTAATCAAATGGTGTTTCAAGGTTTCGGCTATCGCGAATCCTAGATCCCTGCCCTGGTGCACATGCTTTGTGTCCCTGTGATCCTAAGGGCTACGCTGGCAAGAGCTGTAGCTCGCTTCAGGTCCAACAATGATACCAAACAGGCCAAGACCAAAAGTCGGACTCAAGCGTTGTGACGACAAGTGGAGGAGAAACTCATCCACATTTACCGGGCGGGTATTGGCCAAGAACTCATTCCGTCGCTGTACAAAGTTACAGAAACGAGAACCGCGCAATTTTGATTACTTAAGTAAACAGTCATGTTGCAGTTATGCAAGTAATCGAGTAATCAATTAAGGAAATATCATTATTTTCTTAATCCTTATCGTTTGCCTGTGACTCAATTGTATAACGAGAAGAATTCAACTATATATGATATAAATCGACTGCTGGGTAGTGTGGCTTCTTTCCCGGTGACTTAATAAAGTGAACATGAAATTCACCACGAGGGAAGAAATACATGTGTTTGTCTATTGGTTCGTTATAGGGTGGTTGGATTAACACATTCATGGTATTGAAGTACGGTTTCACCACTTGGTCAGGAATGATGCCTTGTGAGGGGTGGCATCTTGTAGCCAGCCCGATGGCCTGGGGTTCAGGCATCCTGAATAAGAGAACTAAGTTCAGCAATTTTATAACTTTAAATGTCACAACGTTTCTGACTTGTGACCTTGTCAGTACAGAAATATCTACCAATGTTCTCTTAGGCTTGTAATTATTTTGTTCCTGGTGAGAAATTACATGAAATTGTCCATTAAATACTTTAGCATCATATATGACACCATTGAACAATTTTATATTTTCGAACTCGGTAGTGATGCAAGTGTACGTTTTGAGAAGCAGTCTGAAATATCCAGTTCTGTTCAACTCGGTTATGTGATAAATATTGACCTTTGAAAGACCTTTAGTTCTACACCAGAAACATACGAGATCATTATCAAACCTTATCCGCAACGGCTTTCCGGTAGTAATAAAACGGTTGAAGCAAATATCTGTTTTGGGTAGACGAATATCACCTTTGAAAGTGCCCTTCACGGTATCATACATAACAATTTGATATCTATTTTGCGGATTCCGGATTCGGAAAGGTAGATACTGTCTGAACATGAACATCGAAAACCCTGTGATATGTTTGAAGAACTGCCAACTGTACCTAATGCTGTAACGCATATGAGAATACAGGTACACAACTACTTCATGAAATGATGTACTCCGTTGTGATTTTATCAGAATAACTCTGCCTGATGCTTCGTCAAATGACCAGTCATGATATGCGAAAGCCACCAGCGGAGGTACAAAAGGAGCTCGTCCTCCGTATCTAAAAACCATCTTCAAGTTGGACTATAAAGTATGCATGGAAAAGTCAGTTCGGAATCAATAATGGTGTCAACATTTACGTGTTTCACATCCACGGCGGTTTTATCGACGTCCTGGGGTGTCGTCCTTCCATATATATTATCAGGCGTTCGATCTTTCTGAAAGGCACTCACACAAAGGCTTGCTGAAATCGAATATCGCTCCTGAGCTGGTGGCGGTCACAAAGTTTCAACTCATGGTACTACTTTTATATACATTCACCAGGTGTTCGAACTTACTCGATCCTAAACTTTGGATTTTAAGTTCATTTTAAGTCTTTGAAATGCATCGCATGGACTTTCCAATCTCGTCCCCAGGCAATGCTATAAGATGGACTGGGCTACAGCACCAATTAAAACGTGGGCTTCTCTAACGGAGTGCACACATCTACAAAAGTGCTATACACACAATGAGTTCACTGACACTGACCATCATGATTCATCGTCATACCAACGAGCTGCTGACGTGGTGGAAACCAGGATGTTCAGATTGGAGATAGAGTAATGGCCTCCTTCACCTCATGAGGTATACATAAAGTGTAAATGTAAACTGAATCATGAATTGTTCCACGTGGAAATGGTCGATGCACGGAGAGCTAACTCGGGTCAAATCGGAGCCAACATCGGAAAAGGGGAATAATTCAGTCAGATTTTGAATTTCTTCTTTTTTGTGCAATTTGATGATGGAAACTACTTATGTAGAATAGGAGGTGACTGGGCAGTAGGTGACTAGGTAATATTGCACTTAATACTCCCAATGGTCCTTTAGATGTAGGAAACACTGACAGGTGTTACACCGAGACAACGAAACACCTACCTTCTTCTGATACATCCGGGAACATTGATATGCTAACGCCTCTTCCCTCTCCATACACGTGACCCTCTTTATACTCATCTGACAGGCATAAAACCCTTCATAAGGCACCAAGTTGAGAGTGCGACAACAACTATGCAATTGGCACACGAAAGCGCACGACAATGCAGAAATGACTTCTTCGATTACCACTTCCGGTTTTGCAATTGCCCAGTTTGAAATGACATTTTCAAAATAAGCGATTCGAAAAGCGCCTTTTGAACTTTGTGGCAGGTGCGTATTCTCAGAACATTCCATGTCGTTTAAATTGCTTACTTGTCAATCTGGCTATTTTCTTGCCAAAAGCATAATTCATTTTCCTTGGCAAACACAGCACGATTTTCATTAGCACCTCTAGTATTCTAGTTCATGCACTACTAGCGTCTTCTGAAAATCCTTTTCTGCGAAAACCGATTTTATCTTATCGTTGGATACTTTACGGAAATATATAGATAATGAATTTAATTAGAGATAATTCATTACTGGCAATATACTGTAGGGAAATCAGTCTACACTCATCATCAGATCAGATATTTTCATGGTCACGTGCACGTATAAATATGCACCACGTCAAGTTTCGTGCTGAGATCGCACACACGATCAATTCTTTTGCAGAGCTGCGAGTCTCCATCAAGCCAAATCTGACAAGGGGCCCTCACCTTCTGCTTTAGAGTATGCAAAGTTACAACAACACCCGTATGATCAATATCATAGAACACGTAAGATACCAAAGAATACGTAGTTGGCAACAATATCAGAGGGTAAAAATGGCTGGCAATCGGCAAAATTTACCGTCCCCGACGCAGACATTTGAATATATTGAGAAAGGAGATGGAAACGTTCACCTACCGATACTTCCAAGATGGCCAACATGTCTGGCTAATTATCTCGGGTGTTCGTTAGAGGTGGGGACAGCTAGATCGCCAGTTTGAACGCCCACATCTGCGAGTCACCATCTATGTTATTGATCATACGGGGTGAAAAATGACTCGAAAATGCTATCAGCCACTCGATGTTAACAGCCCTTTTTATAACTCTACAATTGAGCACACAGCTTTTTCAATAACACAATACTATTCGTGTTTAACCATGCAACATTGCTCAAAACCACATCTGACTCTTCCTCATTCATCGGAGAAATCCATTCATGACATGTCGGGAAGTAGTTGAGGCTGATCATCCTTTAAAAAGAAGGCACTTCACTCTTAGCGCGGGAAAACGTTCGGGCAAACTATGAGTGCATCAAAGGTTCGACTTCATGGCACCCCGAGTTTACAACTTTGACGTTATTTCCACATTTGTAGTAGAATCGGCGTACCTTGGATCAACTATTAAATGACGTTATGATTCCGATCTTCCTCTACACGCAGCGCGTCGTCAATGCATCGATCCGCTCAAGATGACTCTCTACACGAGTTGACTCACTCGTCACATTGGAGGACTGGTATATGACAGCCAATTTCCAAATTTAATGCAGTGCGTACAAAAATACGTGAAACATGAATTTCACTACCATAATTATGCAAGTCACTAACATCCAGTTTGGTCGCAAACAGCAAGCCAATAAAAACAAATTTCTAATTAATCCGACCAGTTGCTCGGGCAACAAAGCGGACATAACAATTACGTCCTATGGAGAAATATTGGTGCTTAATTTATGGTTCCATCAATCAAGGCACACGCCTTCTAATTCTCACATTCAAAAAGTCATTTTTGAAAGACTCTGCTTTTACCATTTTACGGAGGTAGCCTGAACGCTAAAAACAAGGTATGTCTTGTTTGTACTGTAGAACATATCCGCACAATGCCATATCTAACGCTTATAATCGGCTAGGTAGACGACTCACGATTTCGTAAAACAAACGCCCCCTTAAACAGCTGAAAATAAGTGGCAAAGAGGGTGGGTGCCCCGTTGAAAACAACTGGCGATGTGTAACATTCTCCAATGCAAGCAGGTCGAAGGATATCTCTCTGTCATCACCAATTTTCATTGCAGTGTAACTTGTGATAATGCACAGGGGCGTGAAAATATCAGAATTAATCAATCAATTAGCGAGCAATCCGACTGCAACAAATCGACGAACAACCTACAGATTAAATTCATACTTCATGCAGTGTGCCTCCTATTAATGTGCCTTGTACGTCTATTCGTAGGTCGCGTGTATTTTTTAAATTTGCGTTGGTCGATCGCTATTTTCACGCGTTTTCATGCGATCTACTCCAAAAATCGTGGAGTAGTTCAAGACAGTGGTGGCATGTATTAGCAGTGACCAAACGAGGTCATCAAGTCTAGCACCAGGATGCGCAGGAGTGAAGAGGGGTGCAAAATGTATATAATTGCAACACCGCATGCGGCCGAGCATCGTCAGCAGCATGGATGCCCGTTTTGCCAATCGTCACCAAGTCTGGCTACCACGTCATAAAACCTCCCGATTTGACTATGCCTAGATATACCACTTGGTAACTTCGTCAGCCATAAAAAATGAAAAATAATCATTGAAATCAAAAAGGACATGCGCAGATGTGTTTTCCCTGAGCAAACCTATTGAAATGACATGGGTCAAAGTGACAGTGAGTCAGTATCCAAGTCTTGGCGAATACGACTGACGAATTCGACTGGCGTAATCGAATTGGTGCAATTGCCCGTTCGGGCTACAACATATCGTTCGGGTATCCTTGTCTGTATTCAATCATTTTCTTTTTCACTGAGGGCATGCCCAATATTATTGTTAATACCATTGATGGCAGCATGAACAGCCAGATAGGATAAGCATGGTTGACATGCAGTGTGATAGCGAAACAAGAAACAAAATATCACCGGCTCAAACGACAGCTTCTGGCTTTTGCGGCGAATTCGTAAACGCTGTGTATTTCGCGTGAACTCGAAAGCCTTCATTGTATGCCCCTGTCCGTGAATTGCTAAATATCTGTATGGTCCAGTCGACTGACGTACATCAACTACATGTACTTTGTTTCCTTTCAGGGTTATCCGTGGCGCAAAACGCTAAAGCTTCAGCACTCTGAACAGACCGTAGTCTTCTTATTGGCACTCTAAATGAAATTCCGTAAATGGCTTCATGAAGTATGAAGAGCTATGCATATGCTATTTAAATCCATTAACAACTCGTGTATTCAAATTAAATCCGACTACCCATTGGAAACATTTCATCTCATTGAAATTAATTCAATCTGTGATCGAGCTGATTGGCATAGAATGAATGTCAATATTGATTATTTTCATTATCGTTATATATGTTGTATATATCAGAATACGAAATCCACCGCAGGGTTACATATACGAAGTCACCGGAGTGCCAGTACATGTATACAAAAAAAAATAGCTTGGGTATTGACTATGACTAATATAAATAGATTTAATTGGGCGACCCAAACCAGTACAGTGCACCGAACTTAAGGAATTAAGAGCCTGAATGTGTTACCCAATCCTAGAATCAAAATTGGCGTGCCTTATTTAGATATCTTGAGTTCAATATTATTGAGCCATCCGATATACATGTCAGGTTCCCAAGATTTAAAATTCTAACGGAAACCTTAGCCTGTGTTCGGTAAATTAGAATATTGACCAGCTCCTGGCTTTTGATGGCCTGTCTGCCCAATGACGTCATCTAGGTCAGCTTCTTCATCATATTATGCGGACAAGTGAGGGATGATTTTCTGATGAACACTGACAAGCTGCTCGTAGGGTAGACAGTCATGTTTACATCATGGCATTGTATAGACGAAGTGTAGCCCAACCCACATTAAAAAAATCAACGGTTTTTGTTGTTGTTGTGGTTTGTTTTTTTTCTCCATCTTTTCGGATAAGCTTTGTTGCAAGCAACAACCCGAAATTTGTTGCCTTGAAAATATCCATCATGAACCACAAGGCCGTATTAAGGTTGTTCGTTATAGCAAATTAATATATTTATTTTAAGACCAAAAATGTGAATTGAAGATCAGATGAGATTTGACCGATTTCTAGTAATTTAGCTTCTATACCACATCTCCCTTATTTCTCATTTAATCAATAACTTTGCACAAAGTTTGAGATTATGAGATTCGCTCGAAGACGTTGCCATGCAAAACATGGTTCAGGGTGTTTGGCCCGTAAGATAGGTGATACATCGTTTGGAGGAGAACCTACCATAAACATTTTAGCGAAAACCAGTCGCTTATAAGTGAGATATCGCACTTTTTAGGTTTTAACCCTTGGTGGCCAAGTCAAGAATCAGATCGGACCGAAATTTGGTGTCAGAGGTTATCTGACTTAAGGGGGTAATGTGCACTACACTTCAAGTTCATAGCTTCATCGGTTAAGAAACGTGCTATCGTTAAGTCAAATGAAAAACCCGTATGTGATATGTGAGCCTTGCTAGGAGTACCTGCCGTAAAAGATGTAGCGAAAACGAGTCGCGTATACGCACTTATATCACACTTTTTAGGTTTTAACTTTTGGCCCCCTGATGGCCAAGTCGACAACCAGATTAGACCGAAAGTCAGAGTCAGAGATCACCTGATCTGGGGAGTTATGTGTACAAAGTTTCAAATGCATATCCCTAGCGGTTAAAAAACGTGCCACTGTTTTTGAAACAGGATACAGACGACGACGACGACCAACGACGGACGACGGACACTGCGGTGTTGTATAGACTTCCCTACGGTGAGCAAAAAACTGGTAACTCGGCCTTGTGCTAAAGCTGCGCGTCTTAAAAAGTGGGATATAGGTTTATGCCGAACGCTCGAGAACGGTAGGTAAAGGTGTCAGTTTACCAAAGAAAAATACGTGCTTACCGGAAAGGAAATACCGACACAAAATAAACAGACAAAAGATTAGTTCATTTTGAGGAACTTATAATTCTAATCCGATGGTACACCCCGTAACACTGTAATGGGAGCTATTGTGTAAAAAGGTGAACCGATACCTTTTGCCACCCTTTGAAATAAATCATCGTGGGATATTATGTGAAAAACACCTGATTCGTTATCAACAACTAAATATCTTACATCCCAATTAGTGAAGATAACAGACCGATGAGACTAATCGAACATTATATCATGCGTTCTATTTGTCCAACTTGTATCACATTTCTAAAGTGTTCTTAGGCAAATTATGCAAATCAAACCTTTATACTAGCGCTGTTATTGACTTCAAGACTGGCTAATCTGTGGGGTGGAGTGCGGCAGTAGTTAGACATTACATTGAGCCAAGATGATAGCTTAGACGTATGTGTTTAGGTATGGATATGTGCCGGAGGGGCACTCTCGGCCTGATTGCGGAAATACTGGTGAAGTCCTGTCGTTTATATATCCCGTAAGCGGTCTTCCTAACATAGATGCAGGGTGGTTCAAAAATACCATTGATAAAAACAAGGTTTTACTAAAAAGAGGAAGGCCTAGCTATCTACATATATTCATACCATGAACTCGACATTTAAGATATACAGTGAGTACTTAGTTAACTGGTGCTGGTCTAAAATTTTCTAAGTCCATAATAGGTCATTATAATATGCATTTTAGGCCCAGATGGGTTGTGCAGGGCCTACATTCCTTTTGAGAAGCATGAATGGGCTAATAATGACAACTTGAGCCTACTGCACATGTCGGCATTGATACCTATTGACTATGATCACTTTCATCAAGTACTCAGAAAGTTTTAATAGCTTGAAATCCGACATGCAGAAAGTCCATCCAAGACTACGATCACTGGCCAGTGCTTTTCATGGAAAATGAATGTCGTTACAAGCTTTTTACAGGGTAAACCCTAAAAAAAGTGGCATTTGAATCAGGGAGGGGATGTGAGATTTTTGCCCAAAAGTTTAACTTGGGGGGTAAAGTAACTAACACTTACATAACCGATGCCATTAACAACATTTACTTATTCACTACTTTGCACTACAACTGTTTTACAATTCCAAGTTGTCGTCAAAATTTAAGTTATCATCATCATTATCGGAGTCTGACAATTCGTTTTCACCAAGCAACAAATCATCTGCAACATCATCACGATAATGACCATCTGGTTGAGGTGTTAAGCCAGCCACTTGAAATGACTTAGCCGCAGACTCAGGAGCTACATCATTCCATGCTCTACTTATAATGCCGAGTACATCATGTAATGTAATTTTGCGGCAATTTCCGTCAGCCTCAGTTGCATCACATTTCCATAACTTCCAATACTTTCGCATTATAGCTTTAAATCCCCTCATAATAGTGAGATCTAACGGCTGAGCCAGCGATGTACACCTAGCAGGAATATTGTCTAACAGTATGCCTGCTTCAACCATTGGGTAACAGAAATCCTCTGCTTGATGCGGTCGGAATCTGTCCAAAAGCAGAAGGATGTCATTAAAGTCAAAATCGCCAATGTAAGGGAAAAGAACATTGTCCAACCAATGTTGCAGTGTCTCTCCATTCTCCCAACCAGACCTCGAGGATGTGACCCGTACGTTATCTGGAATGTTGTTCAAATCTCTAATCTGACGCACGAAGCCCGGCTGCCTGAAAACAACATGAGCAGGCGGTTTTTCTCCGTTGGAGCCAACTGTCAATCCAACGGTGCACCCGAGTTTGGCATTTTCTCGCGATGTTTTCACATTTACATCTACTGTACCTCTGGTCTCAGCTGTATACATCGGAGGGAAGTCCAACTGAGCAAACGTTTCGTTAAAGTTCAAGAGCGTGTGGACATGGTTGTCAGCTACAGTTTGCCTAACGCCAGTCTGAAATTCTCTCACTCTCTGTGGTGCATCAGCCGGTACAGTGGTGGAATCTTTCGTTTTACGGCGGAAAACAATCTTTTTCCGTTTCATAAAATTTGTAACCCAACCCACTGATGCAGAAAACTGGGACCTTTCGGGGCGACGTGCTGCAATGTCCTCAAGTTCATTGTGTGGGAGTTGGCCCCACCAGTTCTGAAATTCAATCGTTGCATCATTAACAATGTCCGACCGAGAAACGGGCAGGGCAATATTCCTCCGTTCTTGAAAATGCTGGTGCACGATATTCTCAACTTCCGGCCAACAACCATCATGGTCGGTTCTGACTCGCCGGCGTTCTGCATTTTCCTCCACTTGATCCGTCATTTCATCGATGTTCTGTATCCATCTCCTGAGCGTTGTTGGGGATAGTCGATAGCGCCTAGCATACTCATTGACATTTAGAATGCGGCCATGTTCAATTGCTGTTTGGCAATCCAAGGCATGTCGCAGCCTGGCTTCAACAGTGTAACTGTTACATCGTCGAGGGAGACCAACTGCTGCAGCACCATTCTGCTGATCGGCATCATCATCATCATCATCGTCATCATTGCCAGCATCCATCATTGACTGACACATGACAAAGAGCGAAAGCATCAGCAGTAACAACAACGTTGTGTTCCTCATGATTTGAACTTTCTACAGGAATGACCAATATGATTGTTAGGGTAAAGGGCCTAGGAAATTACACAACTGCAATTGCCTTTCATACCAACCATTGATTGATAAAATTGGCCACAGAAGACCAGATCAAGAAATGAACATGTAATCAAAACACTGTCATTTTCTTCATTGAAATGTGATTAGTATAGGCCCTACATGGTCGTAAATCGACAATATCCCATTCTGGGCCTCTATTAGTGACTTAGAAAATTTTAGACCAAGCACCAGTTAACTAAGTAGTCACTGTATGTTCACAAAGCGAGCATGACGCTTCTATCAGCCCACAAATGATGAAGGTGTGATGTAGCTTAAGTAATCTTAGTAGGGATGATGAAGCTAAAGTTAGCTCCGTATGGTATATATACAGGGTGTCCTGCAACTGAAAATTGACGCCAACCGATTTTGATGGAGTGGGCTTGGCGGTATCATTAAATTTCGAAAAGCACCAATTTTCGAAAGAAACGTCCCACCTATCACGAATGATTAAATCGATGGTCAAAGTAATTCTTCTTGAGATTGACAGGAGACCGATTTTGCGGTCATGTTGAATTTCAAATACACAACACGTAGCAGAAGCAACCACCTAGATCTTGAGCTGATAAGCTATTCGTGCGAAAACATTTTTTGTCAAAAAGTACCAAATCAGAATTGATGCACCTTCTTTACTGTCCAGTGGTGTAATAATGACAGAAAATCTGTTCATGCAACTTTTCTTCAAACGTTATTCTAAGACTTCTTGACAATGTAGTTTGTAATACTAATTCGTAGTAGTTGGGTAATATTTCTCCCCGAGTCCAAATACAGATCGTTGCCAACCCAATATACAAGAACTCTCATGGACAATTGTTCAACGTGAAAATATGTTTTACATGAACAGATAATCCGAACAAGCACGTCTCAACTTTGTTAGGATTGTGAAAATCATTGATGTTTATCGACGACCCCTTGGCCGTCCCTATATCAACACCAGACGACAGTCCAATAATAAATAATAAATGGTCCTTTAATGGACCGTGTTTTGTCCTACCTAAAACTGGCTGCAGTTATAACATACTAAGGTAAAGTGTTAAAATTCAAGCCCCGTCAAACGTCCCTGTAGAAAACATACAGTTGACAGTAACCTGTACATAAGTGCCGAGGCCACGACTGCGCTACATTGCCTCACACAATGAATTGTAGACGGCAATGCCTCTATTTAAATGAATGTACGTACATGTAGTTTCATTGAACGTCACAAATAATAACTTCGGTCATTCTGATTTCCTCCAACAATAATATATCGTGGCGATATTACATGAAGCCGGTCGACCACGACATGTTCCAAATTCAGCGCACTACTGCCCTGAGCGCATTACATACAAAGACTGGGAAAAGCCGACATTCGCTCCAAACATTTCTAAAAACATCATATTGATACAGAAAAAATGACTGGCAGGCTGTGATGGCATGTCAGAAGGTTGCGAAGAGTTTGAGCGCCAGGGGCTAATTGGGCGATTGGTCACACTGATTGGGAAAAAAGCGGTAAGAAGCTTGACCAGTTGACGTGGGCAGGGAACCTTCGCAACTAATATCAGGAGAGATCGTGCCACTAGATTATTAATCTCCATCAGTGTTGCGGTATTTTATGGTAGGTTTCCTGAGGCTGAGGACAACTTGGGTATTTTTTGTGTACACGGTCGAAGTACATACAGTTCTTGCTTTTGACCAAATAACAGCTGTACACGTTGTCGTTGGACTCACTTACTAACAAGGTTCCAAAAAATGTTATAGACTGGGCGCACAAACAATTCACATTAGATGCTCGTATTAGAGGACCATTGGTATTATCAACATAGTAAGGCCATTGTCGCCATGGAGTAACCATGCAGCCTAAGCTGGTTACTCTAAGTTGAAACTGGGCTATAAGCTGCCAAGTCATCTTCCATTTTACAGCGATCGCTCCTAATTGACGTGTCAATTATGACGGTGTTTGTAGGTTCATCTTAATTGACCACCTGACGTCATTCGGAGTCTCAGTGATATTTGTTTTGTTCATCTGATGATTACCAATCAACCATCGGAATGTAATCTTATCGAGATCGTGTTCGCCACATGCACTGGTCGTCCTCAAGTTTAGCTGTGGCCCTCCGTGCGTTATAAAATGTATATTTCGATTACTTTAAGGATTCTCAACCATTTCGATTCATTTTATCCAATTATCTCTGTCACACGGTGCATTATGGTGATCCTGTGATTGGGCATTGTGTGAAATCGGCCGGTCAAGTTGTTTCTTGGAGCGACGACTGGTAACTTAATTAGCCACACAACGTCATGCAGAATATCAAGTTTGACACCAGTTCACTCTTCGTAATAGTCAACTAAAAACTTCGTCAAAATCATTTTCTATTAACGACCATGAACTCCAACAATTTGATATCCCCTAGGTGAAATTAGCTAGGAATTTCCGCGGCATGCGCAGGAGCTACAGTATTAAACAATTAAATTGTCTCAACAACTAATCTAGAATTCCCTAACCTCTATTCATGATCAGAAGTTTGAAACGGCTAAATTCACAATACAATTTTTCAAGATATCAGCAGGGGAGAAGGCATCATTTCCCTCGATAAATCTGGGTAAAGCAAGGAAAAATTGTCATCAAGTTCGTTGCTTTTTTTCACCTTCAAATGTGCATCAATTCATTGCCTTCGGCCTGAGGAATAACACGCTATTGAAGCGCAATTCATGATGATGTCAGATCAATCAACTTTTTATTCAGCTTATCATCTAATGTCGGCGCTTCGATTAGCCCTATAACCCAAAGGGGGTCAATCAATGGGCGAATTTCAAAAAGTGAATCGTTCCCATATTCCCATATTCCAGAAGGTCACGCGCTCGTTTTTCGCACTCAGCGAAGTGCTATAAATAGATAACGTAGATAGTATGCCAAAGGAAACGATAATCTAACTCAAAGGCTGGGTAATAGGCAGGAAGCTGTATTAGCTACAATGCTACCATAAGGGTAATATCCAGCTATACTAATAACCTCATCATCCCCCCCCCCCCCCCCCCCCATATAAAGATGTTCCCCTGTAACTGGTTCCATATGTTCCCAGGGACTGAAGTTCCTCCCGGTGTGTTTCGGTTTGCATTCCAACAAACTCTCTGGAGCATTGACTACATTCAGATGGAAAATAATTGTGGGAAGGAACTAAAGCCCTCGCCCTAACCAAATCTTTCCTTCTTACTCGAGTTTAGTTTCTTACTCGAATCGGCCCTCACCCAGGTCCTTATCCCAACTCAAACTTATGGAAAGTAGGCGCGGTCCAAAATCACCCCTATCGTTTTCCACGGTAGCATAATTGTACCTCTTTAAAAAACCATAGATTTATTATGTAGGTTCTATCATCTACTTCGACCTTAATAACCTGTATAGACAATTTACAATGGTTTAGTGGGCAGTGTGCTATTGAACATAGCTTAACGCAGTTGCGTTATTCATTTCTCGTTTAAGATCTCTTGACAAAGCTGGCTAGCCCCATGGAAATGATCACCTTACTCGAACTTGGTCAAAGGCTGCTTAAAACGACTGCAGTCCATTGTACATGTATCAATCAATTGGTAATGTTTCTTTTTTACAATAATGATCTTACACATGGTTTAATCGGGTCCATCAGCGCTAAATTAGGATCAACATGTGCCTCGTCTATAAAACTAGACTGTGAACGAGGGCTTATTATAAACCGCGAGTTGCGGAATACGAAATCGCGAGATGCTAACCTCGGTGAGAGTACCATGTGCCACAGGATGTATTGCAAATATGGACCCTGAAAAGGCGAACATTCATGAGACCGAGGCTGTAGTAGGGAGCTATCCTTGTTTTGATTGGCCAATTGAAATAGACTCCGCTCTGCGATGTGTGGAATTTAACCAAATTTATAACCTAGTTTCGATGGTCAGACTAACCCACGCTATTGTTTGGGGTGACCAGACGTTCACCATGTGCATGCCCTGTGTTATCGGTTAATCATGTGTATGGTGACTTGTGCCGCCAGGCGTAACGTGAAAATAATCTTGATACATGCAGCATCCTGATCATGAACCTTGTGGTATTATACTCACAGTATGTATTGATAAGTTGCAAAAACCTTCGTGGTCAAGATGAACATGCAGTTGCATGTAACCTTTGTTATTGTCTTCAGCCCTACTATCATTGAATGGAGAAGTGGACAGCAGCATCAGAAATGGTGATTGTCATGGTCCAGGGAAGTAGAAAATCTTTTAGCAGAAAATACTGATTACTCATCTCGCGATTTCGCGATTTCTCATCTTGCGGTTTATAATAAGCCGTGCACGGGTGCAGACGCAGATTACCTGCCATTTAAACCTCCAGCACCAGGTAGCAAGGTACTCGCACTGCATCACGTTATCAATATTCCACTGTGCATTAGGTTGGATGAGTCATAGCGGATAGGCCAATATTTAAGGCAGTGGTACTACTGGTGAACAGTGTCAGTGTCGCGATTCTACAAAGTTACGTCGTTCTTCGTTTCGCCATTCCGGATCCAGTACAATATTGGAAGAAGAAAAAAAGAAAGAAATATGAACACTTAGTTGGCCTCAAAGAAGGGACCATCTGTGCTCAAAGGCTGCCTGAGCGACCTTTAAGATGCTGCATTAGGAGAACACCACTATTGCCATTAGGATTTTTTTCCATTCTGTATTGTGAATGTCGTACATGTAGAAGATATAGCTCTGGGCGTGGACGTTTAGAAGGTTTCTCGTGTTTGTGACTCTGAGGCAGTTGCATGCTGAAATACTCGTGGTGACTGTGTAGCTGAGCAATCTCGCAAATGCCCTCGGTGATAGTCAGAATGATTGCTGTGGTATTCATTAAACAGATCGACAAGGTCTTTAATCATAGCGTGACTACAACTAACAGCACGTACCCTAGGCCAGGAATACACCCCAATATGTCCTTGCTCCTATGCCATATTTCCAGAGTTATAAAAACATAAAAAGATCACTAGCGCTTCGTTCTGTAGTAATGTTGATGTACAATGTCACCCACGGTAATAAAGGTCTTATGATTTTCTGCGAGTGGAGCACTTTTTGACTTGGTTGCCAAAGAACGGGGCAATTCAAGCTAATACGGCAAAGACAGGACAGCATGACGCTCCTTCATGATGACGCTCTTTTTTAAAGTAATGTTCTCCCGGCCTTCTGACCGTGACTCTATATGTCCTTGGCTGAATTCAAATAAATCTGCTACAAAATGTCTTTATTTGTTGTATTTCGTCTTCGTCTTCACGCCTACCCCAGACACCTTTAACCCGGTGCTGGTGTGAATGGTCTAGTTGTGGACGAAAAACTAACACCAAATGTTTATACTGGGATATGGCAACGTTTGGGAACATTATTACTACTATCCACATGGGCACCGTCGATAGGGGGAGTTCCTCTCAGCATTGGCGCATATCCGGATGTGTGCGGCACAGACGTCCTCCATTATTAAATAAAAAATAACTGTCAAAAATACTTCGCCCCCAATTTCAAGACGGGTTCGGCATTTCATGGATACGTCAAACATTGGCTTCGTTAGTATGATAAACAAGAAAATACCTTTGCAAATTCATCAATGTCAGAACGGAAATAACAGTTTATCATTAGACCTTGTCAGAGATTTCCTGTATGTATTACTAACGTATAGTGTAATCTGCCAAACATATCAGGCTGGTGTTTTAATTTTGCAAATTTTGCGAGTATTATCAAACCGATGAAAGAAAAATCGCGCCTCTTCTTCTTTTTCACAGTTCACCCAGTTATGAGAAAATGAGACTACTTTAGTGTTTTATGAAAATTGTCGCGAATCATAAAAAATAAGGTAGAGGATACATACACATCATGATGTGTATTGAACATAACAATTATGGTTGCTTCCACAGTATGATCTGAGTGCAAGCAAGCAACACGCTTCCGTACACATCATGGTGTGAGAGCAACAGAAAGTATATTTTCTGTTCATAGAATTTATATCAATATTCATTAGGCCCACTTGCTCTAATGCCAGCAGCCTGGCGAGAGGGCAGTTGTACCGTATAATATTTGATTAGCTGGCGGCTAACCAACCGGCTGCATCGGAAAGAGGCGGGACTCGAACCTTCGACATTTTGTTTCCGTTTCAATCGGGTTTGGCTAAGTTGGCAAATTCATGATAATCATAAAATTCGTAACAACGAAAACAAAAAAGGCGCTAAGATTGTGCAGGTTACAGTTACTTCGTACATGTATATTTTTGTGCATGCCATTTTGTCGGCTTTTTAGTATGAAAGAAGGTTATAATTCAAACCAACAAACGTAAAGACAGAATGTAATGAAATGTAGATTTTCAAAGACGCTACGAGATGCATTTTGAAACGATTAATATTGATAGCACAATTCGTAGTTACCATTAACCTGTCTGGATCCCCTTAATGAAGAAAAAATCCATGAATTTTCCTTTTAACGACATCTCCCCACTTTAATACTGCTCGCTGTTCAAACAGCATGTTTAAACATTGTACCCGCCAGCAAGATTACAAGGAAAGCGTTTCACTGGCAGTACATTAGAATACAAGGTCTTTCTTCATGTTAGTTTATTTTGGATTATTCGTCAATATAGTAGTTCTACCAGTGTCGACCAGTTTTGCCTCTGTCGTCTTGGGGTCAATTTCCAAACGGTTCTCGCCGACATGGTTTATGTTTGGTCAGACACAATTTTCACTCCATTTTCAATGCTGTACACAGTCATCTCAGTTGAGTCACATAATCGAGTCTAATTATCAGAACGAAACGTTGTGATATATATTGGAAGAAATTGTCAGTTAGATTGCTTTAAATATTAAAATCAATATATCCAAACCCGACAGAGCTTGTGAGTTGTCACACGTGCACGACCCGCAGAGAGAGATTGTTACCCATTTCTTTTGCGTGAACTTTAATAGTTAATAGTAATGTCCAGCTTTTATTTGGACGTGTAACCTGTTTTATTTCAATAATAACTTGGTCCTCCATAAATTAATGAACCAAGACAAGAATTTTGTGTTAGGAACAGTCAAAACATAACCGACAGACACCAAGAAGTGTCAAGCTTTAAAAAGTTTCCCAGCAACATACTTTAGTATCAAATCACATACAATCTCGTGTTGTAAACGGGGTAATGTTCGCGTCTTTTCATATTACCGATTCGCAATTTCTATATTCAATGAAATTGTAACGGTTTTATTTTAATTTTAGCTGATTACAAAGTTTCTTTCGGTTTTTCCAATACAAAAAACAAATCACAAAATACATTTTCGTTTATCATGGTTAGGCCTACTTTGGTAATTGACAAAAATAGAACTAGCGTTACAGAAAAACAAAACCAAGCTCAGAAAGGCATTCCTCAATAGACAAGATAGACGTAATCATATCAGAAAGAAAGATCTGATATCGCCAAAAGCTACACTTAGTCGATTTCTCCATTCAAATATAGTAGATATCGATACTGTTGTCCTATATAATCAAATCAACTAGATTAGCCTAAGGCAAGTGCCGACTGACCATTCACCTAATACCAAATCAGCCTCATGCGTTTCCGGGTCTCTCGTAGCGCGCAAGCGCACCCTTGAAGCTTTTACGCCGGCTGCCGCTGGTAAATATTGCCACACAGGAAACTAGACCTGGGTGTGTTCCTGGCTAACGGTGGCGAAATGGGATATACTTGACGTATGAAAACACATTACACTTGGTGGAAACTGAAGTACAGGTTGACCCAAAAGTACGACCCATATAATGCCGATACAATCACCTAGTGACAATTGTAGATGTTGTCCACACTCACTCTTACAATCACAGTGACACTGGTCTCATATAAAGGTCTGTGCACAGTCCTCTTTATACAAAGCATATTTTTCTGACTTGACATTTTCATGGCTTCAGATGACACAAAACTAAATTCCGGAGCTGATGCCGGTGTGGAATCCGATTTACGAAATCGCAGGTTTGGCAAGCCTTGAAAACAGCCACGAACGACAAAATGCGATGTATTCTATCGACGATTTTGTTGACAATGTCCTCTAATTTATTCTTCTTCCTTATAAGTATAAATGGGGTCTATGACACCAGGGACAGGCCTTCCTGCATCTTACTTATTCGCTCGTGCAGATTGCTACACACTGATCTCCCTTTTACATCACCGTCGCTCCAAGTTGAATCACCATCGCTCGAATAAAAGACAAAATAAATCCGGCCAGGTCGTCAACCTAAAGCCAACTGGTTATTTTTTCCTCCTATCTAACTGGCTCGATCTTTTGCCGGATGCAAAGTCTCGCATTGATTAGTAGAAATGCCATTTTGCACAAGGTTAAAAAATGATGGCCTCTTTTGATGAGGTACGTGGCCAGAGTGGTTTAACTGACTTAGTCATTGCTTTACAATCTCTTCGCCACTGTGCAGCTTTGTTGACAAAGGTGGGAATTGTCGTGTTTACGTGTTGACGAGACCACCATGCTACAGTCGTAGACCACGTTGTCTGATGTAGCTGTCTTGGACAAAGTTAGTCTTATCTCCTACAGGCATCCCGGAGAATCGAAGTCTTCAACTCCGAGCATAACCCGGTGTGACAGCGGATATAGTCCCCCTGGAGTCATAGTCCGGTAGCATTGTATTTGACCAATTAAGCAGCATGATCTATTGTACCGCTAACCCTAACCAAAACATTTAGCAATGTGGGCTATTGTTACACGGACTATCAGCCCTAGGACTACTATCCCCGCCACACCGGTTTCAAACATCTCTTGTTCCTGGGTTCATGATCAGAGTCCCTCCTTCGTTGCTCGATCTGCAACGGTGCGCCTTCCTGGCATAGCTGCGTATGACTGCACCAAGTTGATGTTTGCCTTCGGATCGAATAATACTGGACCTGCTGTAGACAGCGTCTTAGCACCATATATATATATTGACCTGCTTAGATAGCAGCAGGTATAAGCACTAGATCGTAAAAAAGCAACCAAATCGAAATTGTTTTTACTTATACAGCCTACTAGAGGCAGGTTTAAACCTGAAACTTCGACCATTGTTCACAAAAGAGCCCAATATCCGAATGTAAGTAAAATAATCTGAATTAGACATTTGAATTTCGCCAATACACGAAATCGGGGAACTCCATCCGAGCAGACTGATCCGTGTGAGCGTCTTTCAGTGACGACTGCCGCGGGTCCGTGGCCCAGATGGAATTGAAACCGTCTTTCTTACTGTACGCCAACCGTTTGCCAATCGCCAATTTTGTGTCACGGCGGCAAATTCGGGGAGAAATACGCTTTATGATAATGTAAAGGTGGATTCATTAGCGAATAATACGATGATACAGAGGCTGATATTGTTATTTCGTTGTTGGGCGGGTCCCGGGTCATGCCAGTAGGCACCTTGGCGATAGATCGTACGCGGGAGGGTACAATCCGATCTGGAACTCGCGTAATGCTCGAAATATAGGAGGTGACAGAGGGTTTCGTATGATGAATGGAAAGATGTAAATCTGTTAGTGTAGCGGTGCGAATTGTATCTTCAAAGCAAGGGTAGCAATATCAGTTGGAGTTTCAAAAAGGGTTACTCCAATGAATAACTGCGAAAAAATTGGCTTAACTGAAATATTTGAAAACTGTCTAGTACAGAGATCGAGGACTGCCATAGAAATAATACATCAGTACAGTGTTAATCAAAACGAGCATGGCAACGGAAGGTTGTTTGCGCGTCGGAGGAACGATAGACTCTGCCGCAAATGTACAGACTTCTTTCATTTCCCACAATAGCAATGCGCCAAAAAATGTTACTAGACGTTTCTACTTATCACTAGAGTAAAATACGCTTCATTTTTTCAATGGTCATTTCCCCAATTTGTTGGCCTTGTGATCGAGAGGTCCCGGGTTCGATACCTGTCCGATACCACTTGGTAACCCTCAACTTGCCTGAAATGTTCTTGCGTGCGCTAGATTGTGGCTGCTCTTGGTTCTCAAGAAAGGTTTCTTGATAGGTTGAGTAATAATATTTGCGATTGTAAAGCGCTTTGAAACAGCTGATATTACAGTGAAAAGCGCAATATACCGGCATAAGAACTCACTATTATTATGCCCCCGCTAAAGTGGGGGCATTATGTACTTGGGTGGTTTCCGGCCGCCGCCGCGTCCGCCGCACTGAATTCCAGACTATAACTCAAGAACCCCTTGCTCGGCTGACTTGAAATTTTTAGGGGGTGTAGGCCTAGTGTGTCAAAGGGTCCCTATTGTTTTTTGGCGCGTTCCAAAATCCAATATGGCCGCCAGCCGCCATCTTAGATTTTCGCATTCCGCTCGTTAACTGGAGAACCGGAGGTCCAACAGTCTTCAAACTTTTGTGGCGTAATGGTCTATGGTAGGGGAGGTTCCCTATCGATTTTGGGCCCGACCCGAAATCAAAGATGGCCGTCAGCCCCCATCTTAGATTTTCGCATTCCGCTCGTTAACTGGAGAACCGGAGGTCCAACAGTCTTCAAACTTTTGTGGCGTAATGGTCTATGGTAGGGGAGGTTCCCTATCGATATTGGGCCCGACCCGAAATCAAAGATGGCCGCCAGCCACCATCTTAGATTTTGGCATTCCGCTCGTTAACTGGAGAACCAGAGGTCCAACAGTCTTCAAACTTTTGTGGTGTAATGGTCTATGGTAGGGGAGGTTCCCTATCGATTTTGGGCCCGACCCGAAATCAAAGATGGCCACCAGGTCCCCGACTTGGTGATTTGTATTCCGCCCCGTAAATTAAGAACCGAGTGAGTGACAGACCTGAAACTTATGTGGTGTTATTACCTAGTGTAGGGGAGGTTCCCTATCCATTTTGGGCCCGATCTGAAATCCAAGATGGCTGCCAGGCCCGACTTGGTTTTTCGCATTCCGACCTGTAACTCAAGAACCAAGTGAGTGACAGACCTGAAACTTATGTGGTGTGATGAGGTTGTGTAGGGGAGGTTCCCTGTCGATTTTGGGCTTGACCCAAAATTCAATATGGCTGCCAGCAGCCAACTTAAATTTTGGTATTCCGATTGTTAACTGAAGAACTAGAGGTTTGACACACTTCAAACTTTTGTGGTGCAATGGTCATTCAGGGGATGCTCTCTATCAATTTTGGGCGTGTTCCAAAATCCAATATGGCTGCCAGCAGCCAACTTAGATTTTGGTATTCCGATTGTTAACTGAAGAACTAGAGGTTTGACACACTTCAAACTTTTGTGGTGTGAGCGGGGCATACATTCGCAATTTGCCCCAATTGCGTTATATATTTCTAGTTAAACCTGACCATGCCATCAACACGAACTAAGGTCGGTTACTAACATTTTGTCATTTAAAGCATAAGTTAAGTTGACTGAGAATCAAATAAGAATCTGATTGTAATTTCGACATTGGCTGTTAAGAAGAATATATAGGCCAGTTTATGGTTGAACATTTTGCGGTTGGATAAACCGATGTGTTGGTACAAAGGCATGCTAAGGAAAAAAAGAGCTTGTAAAAATACTTTTGGAAAAGAGTGACGCAAGCCCGGTAATTTGGCCACGTCAATTCAAACAAATAGAAATTGTAGATTGAAATATTTAAATCAATATCACTTACCTATTTTTGCATCAAGCACATTGTAGAATGGCGGGCAAGGTTATGGAAAGAGAAGAAAGAAATAACTAATTCAGAACTATTGCTAATATTTATGAAATACCTCAATATAATAACTTCTGAAAAACAGTACCACAGGCGGAAACGCTTGGACTGTGAATCCATCCAATATCGAGATCGACTTCCGTAAAAGCACTGAAAGGAATGCGTGATTATATTGGTCGGATTTAAAAACTTGTCAGTTACCAACCGATGCATTAACTACAGTTGCCTTTAGGCAGGTTTATGCTATACGTACAACTCCACGCATGCACGATCGACGAAGTACGAAGTACGGAGTATGTGTAAAGGTATTTTATCGACTATTCAAATGAAAATATTTCCCGGGATTCCTCCTAAAACTGAGTACAATAGACGATTTACGAGTATCGCGTAAATGAAATGACAGCACACATACCTTAGTTCGTACTTGGTCGGTCAATATGGGCATTGCGAAACCGGTGTAACATCTGTGGTTGTTTCCCATGTGTCAGTGTTTCCAAACAATAGGCAGCTAGAGAGACCACGACTTTTCAATAGGGGGGATACACAGAAAAACTTGTCAATCTATTTTTGAGCGTTCCCAAACAATGAGGGGAAACACTCAAACACAGAAACACTCAAAAACATTACACCGGCACTAGGCCGAATTTATACCGAAGTGGATATATTAATTGGTCGTCTCACCAAAACCGCGAGGGTGGAGCTAAAACCGAGGCAGACTAAAATATCTCTAATTAAACGACGAAAAATGTGGTTTTCACATTTTCCACCCACCTAAGCGGTTATGGTTGCCTAACCATAACCGCTGAATTCAAAACGAGGCTTCGTTTGCGCATAGTGCATTTACACTAGAAAGTCCGTTCGTTCTAAATCCAGGTATTTTATAATTTGAAACCATAAGTTTGTTATTTTATCACATCGGGGGACACAGAACCCTGAAAACATAGGTCCAATGGAAGATTAACCCGGGGAACGAAGTTACGCACCCGACAATACACTCCCTATTCAACTCTGCATCCCTGACGGTACCGAATGATGTCTCGTAAACCATCCAAATTAAGATAGTTGCGGTTGAATAGGTCTGCTTTCGACATCAGAGCCTCATTAGACTAATTCATTTTCCCAGAGGAAATACATTGAAGTCAAATCTGCCAACAGAATCTGACAACAATGTTAACAATAATTTACTTTAACAATGATGATGATTGATGTAGCTTGCCACACAAAGAACGAAATCTACTGAAGACGCCATCTTAGATTTTTGGAGGACACATTAAGGCAAAATCTTTGTCGATAGTTTCTCCTGTATCGTTTTTATCGCGATCACTGATGTACTCTACAAATGTGTTGTAATGTGCATGGTTGTTTATTTGGGTGAATGATTGCTTATGACAGGTGCTACAAATCGCCGGTGTAACATCTGTGGTTGTTCCCCATGTGTCAGTGTTTCCAAACAATAGGCAGCTAGAGAGACCACGACTTTTCAATAGGGGGGATACACAGAAAAACTTGTCAATCTATTTTTGAGCGTTCCCAAACAATGAGAGGAAACACTGAAAAACAGAAACACTCAAAAACGTTACACCGGGACTAAACCACTGGCGGCTTGATCCCAAGGCTAATTCTAAATATGTATACCGATTTGCTAATTGCTAGCCCCGTGGTATTGGTGTTCCAAAATAATGTCAGACAGAGAAATGATTGGCAATAGTCATTTATGATTCGTCTAAACTTGAACTAAAATGGCTACCGGCCACAAAACCCTCGATACCACTGCCCAGCCTTGTTCTTAAAAAACATTCGGCAGCATGATTACGTTTCCTTGCTGCGAGAATCCAAGTGATATTTGAGTTAACCAAATGATCTTTGTTCAGCGTATACCTCGATAGATCAGGTAGAAGCTACCTCTCAGAAAAATGTTTACTTCAGACAGGCTGGTTCTTATAGATGTATACCAAGTCAGTGTAACCCGTGTTGCTCTTCAAATCCCTACCAGAACACAACATGACCTACCAACCATGTACTGACATAAGCACAAAGGAACATTGGTGTATTGAACACAGCAGAGTGTTGATGGCCTCTAAAAACCAAGGTCGTAGGGTGGCTTTTTTCTTGCCTTTGCCAAGTCGAGAGATGACCACCCTAGTTTTCAAAGAAGACGATAGACGGAGTCTTATTTCCTGTAACAAGCTCACCATTCTGGAGAGTGATGCTCATAATTTGATACAGATAAGGCTGAATTTTTATAAATTCGACTTTTGTTCTCATTAGGCTTATTCGATTTCGCCAGAGTCTTTCAAATAAAGAGTCCGGTCACGGCAAATTTCCTTTGATCCCAAAGCTCTCTCGGGCAATTAACTGGAACCCATGATGAAGATCTTTTTAATTCAGCTAAAAACTGAGCTGAGGTGCAAAACAGTGATGAAACGACCAAAATTCAACGAAAAATAGTTACTCTACATATGAATTATCGGGTTGCAAGTACAAACAATACAAATTATATTGATTAGAACGATCTAAAAATTTAGGCAGATGCGTTGCTTAGCTGTATATATCTGATCAAGTAATGCTGTATTCCCCAACTAGGTCGCTGCGTTCAGAATCGGCATACGAGTTGTCAGTTCCAAGGTTCAGGCTTGAGATGTTCGGGAGGAGGGCATTCGTGACATTGGCCCCGAGAATGTGGAATGCTCTTCCGATAAACATCAGAACTGCCAATACCATCGACAGTTTTAGGACGATGCTCAAGACATTCCTCTTCAAACAGTACTTTAACATGTGACAATTTTGCAAATGACATATTTCTGACTTTTGTGAGCGCCTTTGAACATTGTTTCAGTAAGTAAGGGCGCTTGTTAAGTGGTATTTATTATTATTACAGTAGAACCTCCCTTAGCGGACACCTCTATATAAAGGACAACCTCTCTATTAAGGACACTAGTTTTTGTCCCAAATTGGTTGTTTCCATTAAATTTGACCTCTCTAATCAGGACACCTCTCTATTAAGGACCGCACTTGTCAGTCCCGAGGGTGTCCTTAGTAGAGAGGTTCTACTGTATTTATCAGCTGCTAATTGCCAAACATAACAATAATCTAAACCACAATTAAGCTGCATGCACATGCACTCTCATCTCTTTGCAATTTGTTATAAAAAATCCATAATTAGGTCGTAATCAATGGCAACATATACTGTAAATTGTTTCTCATGAGGTGACTCAAAAATTGATGTACGCATCATAAATGTTTGTAAGGTTTAAGCCAAGTTGCGTGTTCGACACTATTGGAATGGTACACCTCACCGATGGGAAATAAAACCGTTTTCTAATCTACATATAATAGAAACTGGGCTTCTAATCACAAAACTATCAAATATCCCACTAAATATAAACAGTTACATTAATTTTTTTTAAAATAATAGACATAAAATGGGATTTCTAAACTTGTGAACATCTAACCACAAAAAACGAGGCGTCTTGCATGTTTTTTCGCTTTTTACCGCGAACGCGAAATTTAACCTGCTATAAAACTAGTTGTCGGTCAAAATTAATAAGATATGAATATCCTATTATATGACAACGAATGAAACCATGTAATACCCTTGTATGGTACATCAAGCACCGACAACATACTAAACTGCTAACCACAAAAATATGTGATGATGTGGAGCAGAAAAATTATTTCCAAACCAGTGCCATCACTTCTCCTCAAAACTGTCGAAAAGCAAAATGCGAAACATATCACTTTTCATATAAATGTTATCTTTGTCATTATATCTTAATAGTTTTATAGAGATCAGTGACTTTGAAGCAGGCCTTTGCTTTAAAACGGGTTGTTTGTAACGGCCATGTTCATCGGATCGAAGAATTCTTCAAAGTCCAGTTATGCGGAATTGGCTTGGGTGTAACACGTGACCCGAGAGAGCTCTGTCCAAACGCGCGTCTTCCGAAACGGGCGGCGGCTTTGATGTTGAAGCCATACGTTCCCCAGTTGCCTGACTCTTTATTTGAAAGACTTTGATTTCCTCGCAGTGGAAATAAAGTGAAGTCAAATTTGACAGAATCTGACAACAAACGTTGCGCAAAAATTGTTGACACAATGATGTTGAAAACAAAATGATGATGACTGATAGGAATAAAATGTGAAGATAAGGACAGAAAACGCATTAACTGCATTTGAAGACAAAAAATATGCTGGCGTCTCTTTATTTTGTGATTACGAAAATACATTATTTTTTAATTTCATTTAAAAAATAGGCATTTTTGCGATTTTTGTCTTTGCCAATCGCGTTTGATTTCTTTTAAAATCTGCGATCCGATGGGGGGCTTGAGGTCCGCACGTCACGCGACGTGACTCTCATCATGTGAGAGTCATAGGGTGTACGTCCCATTCCCAGCGTAAAAAACAACTTTTAAGTTGTTAAAATTTTTAATACCTCGGCTGCTCACCCGTCGACGTTTAGGTACATACGCATGGTATTTTACTTAATAAATAGGAAAACAACACCGGTTCTTATTAGATATGTTACGTCACACCAATTGACGATTCTTTTAATTTGCTTTGTGGTCCCGGGGCCACGCGATATTAAGAAGAGCAGCGCAAATCAGTGTCGCATTCTCAGAAAAACCAATAACCCTCGAGACATATTGAAATAACATAATATAAGACATTTCAAATTATGTCTTGTGAAATTTATTGTGGTGCATCTGGCAGCCAGTTTAATTCTTCAGATTTTGGTCAAAATTGTTTTGGAAAAAAGGATTTTAGACCCGAGATCAAACTAATTTGATGCCGTCATATTTCACACTGTTACGACTTACAAAAGCACCCCCCCAAAAAAAAAAGCTAACCAAAGGCTTACATTTTTTTCCATTTTTTTCATTTCTCGCCAAGATTGCACATATGACAACATAAGCCTGTGACGGAGTGTAGCCGTTCTATCCACTGTCCACTGATTTGTAGAGTAGATCTAGTTGGAGGCTAGATTCGTTAAAAATGTTCCTTGTCAATTATACCCAGACACCAAACATAAGCAAATACTTTCTTCTCTCAGTCGTTATCGATTCCATCCATCTAAGCGGTATACTAGGAGAAAATCTATTATAATCCGGAAAATGTGACGGATATTAAAACACGTTAAAATAAAGCTGCATTTGATTGTAAATAACGATTGGATTGTTCTTGCGCTTCCATAATATAGCAATAAATTCTTTCGGGCTTCGCGAGGTAGCGTGCGGTTGATGTGAGTTTAAATCTGGGATCTAGGATCTGACAGATTTCCTCTTAGATTCGACCCAAACGATCATTGACTAACGTGCTAGAATGGCAAGGGCGTGTATCAACCTCCAAACCGCTCTTCAGGAAAACAGCTCGACGCAGCACACGAGCATAACCGGCGTGGCTTTCAAGGAACTAAAATTCCTGGCTCTTCACAGTCCTTCGAATGAGACTCAAAACCGAGGTTCCTTGTACCTGGTGTCTATGCCAGGGCAAGCTAAGACCCCACCAAGTGAGAAACATGAGTAGCTTGCGTGGACTCTATCTCTCTCGCCAAAGTCGGACCACTAGGCCAATAAACCCAATTGGCGCCTAACCGTAGTGGTACGCAGGATACGCTCATCCCGCCTTGGAGGAGGATTACTCCTAGGAGAATGACCCCTCCAAGTGCAGAGCGAACGCTGAAGAAGAAGAAGAAGAAGCACACGAGCATTAGGAACTGCATCTAGGGACACCGTCCTTAGTCCGAAGGCCAGCTGGCATGGTCCGAAGACCGGTTTGTCCGAAAAGTACACGATCAAATTCATTTTGAAAAAGATCACGCTAGTCCGATTGCCGCTAGTCCGAAATCAGGGAAAATACCCGCTAATCCGAAATGAAAAAATTAACCCACTATTCCGAAATCGGGGAAAGAAACCCGCTTATAATCCGAAATGAAATGAAACGGCAAGGGGGCCATTGTGCTCACCGTCTAGATATTTGGTGGTTAGGAATTCATCCTGGTTAAGAAACATGCTACATGTATAGTATATAGGTCAAACCAAAGTCAGTATGACATGTGATGTATCGTTGCTCGGAGTACCTACCATAAAAATATCATTGAAAACGAGTCGCTTATCAGCGAGATATCACACTTTTTATGTCTTAACTTTAGGCCCCCTGGTGGCCAAGTCGAGAATCAGATCGGACCGAAAAATGTTGTGAGAGGTTATATGACGTTGGGAGTCATGTGTATATAATTTCAAGTTCATAGCTTTATCTGTTAAGAAACGTGCCATAGTTACACTCAAACGGACAATTCACGGCATTTGACCTCTGTGACCTTGAAAATTAGGTCAAATCAAAGCCCGTATGATATGTTATGTATCTTTGCTAGAAGAACCTACCATAAACATTTTATCGAAATCGAGTCACTCATAAGAGAGATATCACACTTTTAAGGTTTCCACTTTTGGCCCCCTGGTGGCCAAGTCAAGAATCAGATCGGACCGAACTTCATTGACCTGGCGGGGGTCCTGTGTACAAAGTTTCCAGTTCAAGGAACGTGCCACTGTTTTTGAAACAGGATACAGACGACGACGAACGACGGACACTGCGGTGTTATATAGACTCCCCTGAGGTGAGCCAAAAATACACCATCATTTGAAAGAAGTCTAATTTTTATAATGACTGATGATTTTTTTCTGGCTTAGCATAATAAAACCTAACATTCAGGATTACACGATGTTCGTTTTTTTTCATTTTCGGACTAGTGGGCCTTTTTCCATTTTCGAACAAGCTGAACTCCAGACGAGCGGGTCTTCGGAGAAGCGGCCTGTTACCAGAGTGTCGGGGCTAGAATGCCAGTATATTTGGAAATAAAGTGAATGGTAAAATGATGCCAAGCGGACGCCTAATGTGATGTAGCGGTAGTTTGTCAGGCTCGGCTGATTCATGTCATAAGCGACAAAGGAACAGCGACATCAACGAAGTTCGACAGGGCATCGATGGCTTTAATGTCATACCAACGACATTCTTGTCTTTGACGGAATTATCAAGACCTAATTAGCCATCGCACTGGGTTGACTGCGACGGTTATGACAGAAACATATGACAGGCATATTTTGATAGCCAACTACGAGCTCCAATGAAGAACACATGGCTGTCTGTCAGAGGAGCACATATCGATCGGCGTGGCAGCTCTAGCAATAGCCTTAAAAATGGCTGGATCGTAACCGAAGAAGAAGATACCTTCCAAATCAGTTTCGAACGGAAGGTATTACCATCCCCTTGTTGGAAGCCTGTATTTGGGGCTATATGTCACATGGTACAATAACTTGATTTCGACCCAGCGACAAACAAATCCGCAGACAAGTTTCTTCATGTTCCGATATACACTATAAACTCTTTTCATGCTGCTATGCAGCAATGCTGAATTATTACTTGATGCAAACTCATTGCATCGCTTTATTCCACCTACACATTAGCATTGCGTAATGCTAGCTCACAGAAAATATCATCGACCTCGAGGACCTTGGCAGCCGATGACTACAAGCACGACCTGAGCGAAATATTTCAGCAGCTGTCTCTAAATTGCTGCACACTCGTCTTCAGATGAATCTATGATGCCGCGGGACGAGCAAAGTGACAAACGAACGAGGCCCGCGCATGGCACAAACCTTATGTATACCGGCGCAAAAGATGACAAGTGAATCATAGTGAATAGTGAATCGTAAACTTGAACGGTGCGACAACGTGAAGCCTATATAAACCCAGCCTTATGGTGGACATACTATTCCTTGATTAACCTCGATAAAGGGCGAAATCCAATTTCCCGCGAGTTGCAAGTGCGTGAAAGACTATCTACCGATCTATTAAAGATGTGAGTGCAGACCGAGGGTCAGTGAGAAACCCATACCCTTCATGGCGGAGGTCAGAAGGAAATTAAGGACGGTGGCTGGGCGGGGATTTGATGATGACATATTGGACGCCATCAAAACACGGGTTTCCCGATGAAATTTACAATGGGTCCTCCAAATTTCTTGTACATTTCTAGTAGGCAAAGTACATGTTCTTAGTTTAAGCCTCCCGCAAACGAGCGATTTTCGTCACTGCAACCTGCAAACGAACGCTTTTTATCATTGCGACCTGGAATCACTGATTCTGTCGTTGGCACCGGCGATAACTACTGCACAACGAGCGATTATTGCCGCATGCGATTATGATTGCTGGGAATCGTTCGTTTGCGGTGTGCTTCGGGAATAATCATCTTGCAGTCAACTTAACTGTTTTGGACACTGATCATGAATACATCGGCAGTTTTCTCTTCCTGCCTGAATCATGCATCAGAGAACGACCTTCAATTAATCAATATAAAGGTCAGGGTACCAAACATGAAGTTTACTGGAATTGACAAGCCCTTCTGTACCAATCACAGCTGATGGACATCATTTGAATAATTAATCAATCAGAAACGCTGGTAACCCGTCAAAGACCTAATATGACCACACATACATGTTTAATCCTCAAACAAGAAATGACTACAACGATCTTTAATATCAGTTATGACAGTTATAGCCAGGTATCCATTTCTCGCAACATGCAACGATCAGTGTCAATTTTCTGCTCGTCGAACTTCTGTAAAAAAATGATGCACGAGCTCATGGGATTTTAGTTCAGGTCCTTTGTGATCGAAGCAGTGACGAATCCTGGTGCTAGAAAAATTGCCAAGAATGGACTGAGTGTCACCGTTGTTATATGTACAAATGTACATGTACAAATGAGAAGTTTCTGGTGTGAAGAGTTATGTGCCATTTTCGTTGATTCCTCATCTTTTGAAAAGGCAAATGAAAAGAATACAGGTAAATCCTCAAGACAACAACGGGGCCGTGAGTGAAAAGGTAAGTTATGTTGTGTGTGTGGATTGAGGGAACAAAGTAGATTGAAGCTAATATCCAGTTTTAGGGCTAATATCACTTGGTAGGCTCCAGCGCAAAATAAGACGAGTGGAAAGAGCCCTTGTCTTAAAAAATCCAAAAAAGGCATTTGCATATACAGTGGAACCTCCCTTAGAGGACACCTCTCCATTAATGACAACCTCTCTATTGAGGACACTAGTTTTGGTCCCAACTTCGTTGTTTCCATTCAATTTGACCTCTCTAATCAGGACACCTCTATATTAGGGACAGCACTTGTCAGTCCCGAGGGTGTCCTTGGTAGAGATGTTCTACTGTATGATATAGGTGGCAAAAAGAAGTTTCTATCTGATAAGGTGGCCGTTTGGAAAGCTCCAAATGAACATAATTTGATGGCTCATCATTTCAATAAACTAGCTAATTTAAACACTTTGTTTGTAGGAGTCTATTTTATGGATTGTAGCAACACCGGTATGATTATAATGGAACTCTTCCGCGATCATTGTGTAACTTATTCACGAACGTGTGTCACATGCAACACATAATGAGTCAGTTTTGAAGGCAATTAGGTTATGCCGGACAACAATGCTATTAGCATTGATATCATAGGATTTGGTGTGAGGATATGACAGAAAACACAGACTGAAATGACCCTTGGAATATCAGTCAGACGATCTGTCGGGCATTGAGCATTGGCATGTCGAGAGGCAACTAATATATACAAGAAATCGCATTGATGATAATGTGAAATCCGTTATTGTTCATCCCGATTGAACAGTGTTGATCTAGTGGCCTGCATATTCAGATATGGTCTTAGATCATATTTAACCGGTTTTGGTTGGTCTGTTTCTAAAGGCCTATTGCAAGTAATATCTAGGCATCTTGTATAAGCGCCCTTGAACTGGCTTAATAGTATCTACGCAGTATATTAATCAATTTGACAAACAGCAATGTTGAAATTGATATGCAATGTTCATTGAAAAAATCTGATTCAAGTTCAAATTTCGAACTAACGACTCTGGCCTATAAGTAGCCAAGGCATTTCAACGTCAATTTTAATGTGGCTTTTGGAAGTTGAAAACAGTTTATAAATTGATGCTCGGCCATCGCATGATGATTGTACGTGACAAAATTACAGTTCTTCGAAGTTCTGCCACATTTTTACTACAACCTCATCATGTGCATTGTCGTTATCAGCCACGACCGGTTGTTGGCACAATGTACTTCCGGCTGCCATCGAAGGTGTCCGGAAAATGCAGAAGTGGGAAAAAGTAGAGTTCCAGGAGGTGGATCGGAGGTCAAACCCGGCGTATGCCAATAATGGTGATTGATTGTCAGAAAACGGGCGTCTTAATGAATCTGTTCGAAAGTTGGGGTTCGTGCGCACTTTGGTAAAAGATACGTATCGTGCACGGTATTCATTATTTTCTGAGTTAGGGTTTCGCTTATCCTTGTCCTCGAAGGCGGCGTTTACAAACCTTTTGTAACTCTGGCCTGACACCTGTTGTTTGATATATTAAGGTCCCCCTGGTAATTAACACAGTGGTATTGTCACAGAGAGTTATCAGCTAGATGAGATGTCAAGGACACCAGCGCAAATAACAGTCACATTATTATTTTGACGTTACAGAAATAGTATAGGTAACTGTCACAAGTTCGTTAGGGATTGTCCTATAAATATTGTACTTTGCTGAGTTATAAGAATAAGGCAAACATTATCTTGCCAATTTGCGTCATATTGTTGATAGTATATTGGCACTCTTTGGTGGTTCTAGAAAAGGGTGAGGACAGGACAATGATGCTGAGAGTAAATGTATGACCTCCCCTCGACAATCTGGGAAGAGATTGCGTCGGCTAGTTTATGGTCATGTTGGTTGTTTACACTAAATCGTCGCGCAACTTTATTCGTGAGGCTTCGAAAATCTCACAACGAATTATAAATTATAACTTAGGTTTATTTTCGCTGTCAGTTTTATCAAGCATTGTGTTTTTGAAGGGAATGCGTATGCATGCATACGCCTAGAGTTATGCGCTTGTTGAAAAACTGAGGCTGCGGTAGTATAAACGAATAATGAACAGTCTTGTCCGTACGTCTTAGACACAGTTCAACATGTTCAGCGGATGAAGTCAACAAGTCTTGTTTTCATCCAGGAGACCCTTCTAATAGTAACTTAAGTTTATCAGCTATATCAAAACCATGATCATGTCCTAACATTATCTTGTAAATGCCAATTCTTGATTCGTATTCCGGAATTTCTGAAACTTCGCAATTTAATTATAGGTAATTAAGATATTTCGAAAAATATGAAATAACATACGTTTTTATCAATGGCGGATACAAAATAATTGCGGTTCCTACCGAAAAAAAATCGCGGGTTTTTATTACAGTCATCGGCAAAACCCTCCAAAATAAAATGTTCACAGAAATAAAGCATTTTACAGGTGTATATATAGAGCAAAATGAAGAGCATCCCAGACATCGGAGTTCAATTGTATGCATATGAATTCCCTTTTTCGATGTCCCTAATTTGCGCAAGTACCTGCGCTCCACCGCGATAGTGTCCTCATAAACATACCAAGAACCTGAATAATATGACCATCGGTACCATACCAAACAATTGGGGTCAATTTACGGAATATTATTCAATGAAAATGCATGATTTGTCGCGGTTCTTGAAAAAGGTGAAAAAGTGACATTATATCTTACACAAGATGCGTCGTTTTGGCATCGCTGTGACACGAGATGGCCATATGCTAGTTTATTTTCTCAAAGGTTATCTGGTAGGGATATCAATAAGAGATGCGACGGCTAAAACAGGACTTTTTCTGAAATTGGTGAAAAATTATTAGGTCTCACCGCTGGTAGAGTTCTTTTCGTTTGCATTTGCTTCAATACAGCAGAGTATAATGCACCATGAACTATTGTTGAAAACCTCTTTGCGATTGCGAAACATTTTTAGTCAGAAATAAAATGCTTAGAATTTCCGCGGAATACGCTTTTTGTCCTTTTTTCGCTCAAGAGAAAATATATCATATATTCTTATTGCAAATCAACATATTTTGTATAATACCATACGCGAAAATAAGCCACCCGCAATAAATGGTGGAAGCAGTACATGTATATAACTTAACCTTTAATTAATCTCCACCAACAACTAAAACCTCTGCGACGGGGATTGCGCTTCGGGTACTTCACTTGTTTAGGGCGGAAACGGACAAAAACTCAAACACGGCCCTTGTGTGTTCCAGACTGTCTAAACGGAATAACGCCAATATAATGGGCTAACACGACGATAGCTCACAGTTATTGAGTGATATGTGGTGGGGATATACGAAAGGTGACAAGAGACACTTCATCCAAACACTGTCTAGGCTCAAATTAGATCACAATTAGTAGGCAAACCAGTGCATGACAACAACATTACCGCAAAGCGCGTATCGATGTCTTCTATGTCATCCGCTTCACACGGCGTGTACCGTTATTAAGTTGTCGTGTTGTCAGAATTCCAATAATGACAACAATGTTTAATATTTTTTCTATTGCGCTTGAATACGGACCTAGGGCTGTCAAAAACAAAACAACAGTATGAGGGGAGAGACGAGCTTCAGCAATTAGGGCACAAAAAAGCTCGACCTGCAAATGTCAAATTGGCGGCGATGCCATGATTCGATCCTATAGCCCTTGGACTCACCAATGTAAGACTCCGCGCACTTCAACCCCAGGGCGGCGGCCATATTTTGTTATATTCATAATATTTCCAGCATGATACTATCCAGTGTTATGACATGATCTAGAAATCAAGCCGTAATTCGTCACAGAAAATTATTGTTGATAATCGACTTTTAAACCATCCGGCTGTCTTTGAAAAAAATGCAGCAGCAAACATTATTACTGATGCAGCGCTAGCTACTACACGTTTATTCAAACCAAAACTAGTTGTTCACCTGCGATAGAAAACCCTAAACACTACTAGCATTTTTTTAAATACTCGATTTTTGTGACTTTGTTTGTTGGCCCCATACTTCACTTTAAGCTAATTACGAGTCTATGGTATTTTTTTACTAATTTCGAAAAAGGGTTCTCTGAGTCATTAGATGTTTAGATAATATCATATCCAGTTTTGTCATGTTCATGAACAGTGTTACAGTGTTAATGAAGAATTTCAGTTGGATGAACCAGAATATCCCGATAACTTTGTGGATACTGAATGGATCAAAATTAAGAATCCTGTACGAATCTTTTCGGCATTTTATTTCAATGCATTACTATGCATCATTATGTGCATCTTGGCGCTGTGGATGCACACACGACGGAAGAGGAAAAATGGTTCGGAATTGCAAGTACCTGTAATGATAAACCTCAAACAGTCAAATAAGTTTTGGCAAAACTTATCACGAACCAAATCACCTCTAAAATGGAATTTTAACAATTTAATCCCCAGCGAAGTGAGTTTATCAACTTTGCAATTAATAGTCACATCGACGACAAAAGCTTTAATTGAAAAGTTTTCTTAAGTCCTCTAGTTGCTTAGGTGATTGATAATCCGTCTTGGAAACGTCAAGACATGAGCTGAGTGACTTCCTACAGCTTACGCCGTGTCTATAGTTTATTCGTGAATCTGTATGTCCACATCGTTCGGATCGTCTGGATCGCAAATTACTTGCCGAATTTCTTCGATATTTCGTTTTTATTGATCTCATCTTCAAAGAAGGCCAAACTCGAATTATTTTCTCTTCATTTAAGTAGCCAATGTAACAACATTATGTTGTTTGTATGCTATTGTGTACAAGTTGCCTAGTATTATATTCTAAAATACCTTGGTACCGTAAAGTCAACTTTTAAATGGAAAATGCATAAGCCTCGTTCTGAGAGTGGAGTGTTTTGGACACGCAACCAAGATGCTCTACCAAAGTTCCCTCGGGTTGCACTAAAATGTGGAACCATGCACACAGCTCACTTCAGAAGTTTGAGGCTCTCAAAACACTGCTTCAAACACAAATCAGCCAAGGAAGCATCAACCACCCTAAGTTTTTTAATGAGCACTACACATATTTGCTGAGAAAAACGCTCCAAATAGCCCATTTGCGCGGATTTTAGCGTCACTTGAGCGAGCCGATCCGGACTTCCTATACGGGCTGCCGTAACATAATGTAAACAACGGCGCTACCGGCGCTCCGGGCAGGCGATGGATGGAATTTGCCAAATTCGCACATATTCAAGTTATTTCGTGGCCTATCTTTTTAAGTTTGAGGTATTTTAGAATAGAAATTGAACCCTCGGCTTCGGACCTTGGTTGAGTTACCAAGACACTCTCGGGTGGAGCTAAAATTTCGTCCAAACCCTCGCCTGTCGGCTCGGGTTTGGACTGTATTTTAGCTCCACCCTCGAGTGTCTTGGTAACTCAACCAAGGTCCTCCGCCTCGGGTTCAATTCCTTAAGTAACATTACGAGTGATCACCAATGAAACTTCACAATATGACGATGAGAGAAGAACACAATAGCATTCCGCGATAATGAGGTCACTGCAGCTGCTGCCCCCTATTTCCCCATCACTGAATTACAGGCAATGTCGGACAAACATGCGGTTTCGTAATGGATTCAGGCTTTCTAACTAGGGCAGTTAGATTCAATCTGGCACATGTCCGAGTGTTGGAAATACTACAAAATTGTTCTGAATATTTCTCTCTCTGACTCTATGGTATCATTCATGCTAAAAACAATGCAGGGTCAAAGATAATTGACTTTGAAATAAGCTCAAATGCGTAGAAATAAGTGTCGATGTCCGACTGTCACGTGACTAAAACGTCATCAATATCTTATTCAAATGACCTTGTGAGCTATAAATAGTAACGTCGCGGAATGCTATTAAAGGTTTATGGCTGTAAAGGTACTATACATGATATATTGCGTTCAAGCTAGATAACAGGACTGAAAGTGGCCATGTCTAAGGTGAATAAATATTTTCATTTTGGCGAAATACGGAACACCTTTCCGTGTTTCGAAGAAAAACAATGCTTTTTTCTTTTCACGAATCGCGATTGTTTGCAAATTCTGGTAGCGACATATTAGAACATGGTATGATGAGATTTGAAAAACTGATGCTGGTATTTTCTATAACACTGCGTGGGTGTTGAAACCAGAGCTAAAGGGCTACGGTGGAGAAGGCTCGGTCACCAAATGTCATCGACCTCGTCCTAGGCTGCACCATCAGTGTTTTGACCGTCAGAGGAGGACTGAGATAGATTGACAGTCTTCGATAAGAGATGTTTAAAAGTAACCTGGAGCGGAGTTCCAGACATTGAAAACCAGGAGAAAATCTTCAAACTACATCGAAAAGCTTATTCGCGAACTCTGCGAAATAAAGCGCCCAGAAAAAAAATGTGTCGGATCACAGAAAGTAAAAATGAACCCAACATATGATATTTACTATGAGTTTTCGGCAAAAGAGGCGGAGCTGTGGACAGTAAGGTTTTGATTTTTATTCCAAAACACCTCAAATTAATTAAACATTAAAATGTGATTTAGACCTTTGTTTTTTTTACTGCGTCCATTCTTTGTACCCTAATTGTTCTGGTTCTGATCTCCAAAGATGCTGGAGCGAAACAGAGGCGAAATGTTTAACGCATCGAGAACGATACTAGATTGTTGCAACCAATATGTTTTTAAGGAATAGCACGCATGCCAGTATGCTGACGTTGCTTTCAACACATGGTTCTCTACTGAGGTCTCTGTGGTACGAAACAGGAGACTAAAACCTACAGAATAAAAAATGATATCCTCTTTCTTTGTAGGTGAAGACAATTGTTGATATTGGATTTATTCTCAGACATAATATTCAGGAATATTCTCTCTGCCAGCATAATAAGCTCCCATCATGTTGTAAAGGTACTGTACATTACATGGTCTATTGCGTTCAAGCTAGATAATTAAACATGACTGAAAGTGGCCGCGTCCAAGGTGAATAAATATTTTTATTTTGGCAAATTACGGAACACCTTTCCGTTTTTTAAAAAAAAAACTTTTTTTCTTTTTACGAATCGCCATTGTTTGCAAAATCCGAGAAAAAAAACGCCCGCAAATATTTGGCGGTTAACAGTATCTATATGACAATTAATAGCCGCGAACATTTGGTGGCTTAATACTGTTAGTGACGGGTCAACTTTTATCGCAAGAAGACAGCCAAAACTACATATTTCCTATAATTCATCACGTATACCACAGGAGGAAACATTATGAAATTGTAATAAAAGAAGTATCTAGACGAGTGATGGTTTGTATTATTGTCGCAATTTTTGCGCCGGTTCTATACGTCACATCCAGAAGTTTGTTAAACTGCTGATGGATAACATCACAAAAGCTTCGTTCGGGTAAAGTGAAGTGATAGAATGGCAGGAAAATGCTCAGAAAAGAAAAATGTACCAACGAACCAGATAGCTGTCGGTTTATTGCCTCATGAACTGAAGACCTGTTTTTTCAACCGCTCCTTTTTATATCATAGCGATTCACGACACGCCTCGACACCATTCAAAGCAAATGTCTTCAAAGAATCTGAACGTTATTTTATCCCAACAACGTAGACCTACTCCAAAACAGCAGGGTGCATACCAATCCCCCAAATGGTTAAAAAAACCTCGCTAGCGTTAATAATTATAATAATTATGAGACTTATATAGCGCTAAATCCAACTGGTTTCAGTCGCTCAAAGCGCTTCACATTATTACCCCTAGCTATTGGCCTGTACATTTGTGGTTCGAGCTCTACTCTCTGGGAGTATTACAGGTCCGAGCTGTAGCTATACAGCGCTCAGGACTAACATTCATAGTGTGCTAACTCTGCCAGCTTGGAGAGAAGCAAGTTGGGTTAAGTGCCTTGCTCAAAGACACAAAAACGAAACAGCAGTGACTCTTCCGAGAATCGAACCCACGACCTCCTGATGATGAGTCCGGTGCTCTAACCACTACGCCACTGATCTTCCCTTGAATAGATATGTGTGCCGAATGCCACCAGGCACACTCCAAAGGACAACTCAGCATTGGACAGCCGAGAAGAAAAGAAATCGAGTCTGTCCAAAAGAGTTCTGGCGACGTATTAATAGTGGAAAAGGACATGAGGAGCTTGGTTTGACCTGAGAAAACATCCCTATTGTATTCATTAAATCGGAAAACTGTAATGATTATTGTAAAAGAAATTAGCCCAACACTCACAGTGACCCAAAGTTTGAAGACTAATTAACTCACTCAATTGGGTCACCTCTTGAACCCCATTATTCTGCATAGACCTTGATCTTTCATGTCCTCTTTCGGGAAGCCCTAGATTTTTTCTTAGGTTTTCTAGAAATCCCACCTTTCAGAGAAAAGTCGCACCTTTGTCGAATAAATCAGGAACAAGTTTGAGTCAATAAGTCGGAAAATGCCTCCTACTAGTGCCACGTCTACCTGATCAGATCCATGAATAATTCGTCATCTTTCATACAATGTAGTTTATCTCAAGTACTAAGCTGTTGTGGAGAAAATGGAAAAAATTACCTACCTTAATTCGACGAAATGATTATGAAAAGAGAAGAAAAAAACGAATACTGTTAAATACATTGTAACTGCAAAAAGTCATAGATAAACACTGCTGCATCAACCACTGACACTGAAAACCAAAGCGGAAAAGCTGAACTAAAATGTTATCGATTCTGCAGCATGGTCACTGGCTATATCGTTTTGAAATTTATGCAGCTATCAAGTTTATGCCCGGACCCCCCTCCCCTGTTTTGACCTAGTTTTAACTTGATTTGAATTTCACGCTCTTGTATAACTCCGAAAGTTGTGGGTTTAATCCCACTTCAGGGCAAACATTTAAAAAGAAGGTTTTCCTTTTCCTTTTTGTGTACTACAGTTTCTTTATTTTTTTTTAATTTGGCAGGCCGCCATCTTGAAAATCATATTTTGTCATTTTAAAGCCTTGGCTTAGAGTGACTAAATGGTTAGTGTATGTAATATGTTTTCATTACCGATCACCCAGGTTTTCAATTCGACCTACTCTTCAAGGTAATAGGGTTCAAGTTATTAATTTCACCAATAAGTAGCACGCTTTGTCATTATTTTTCCGCGAGTCGTTTCACTTTGGTATATATGCGTGATATATGCATATCAATATGTTGAAAGAGACCTACAAGGTACTTTCCATTTTTTGCACATTGATTCTCGCATGTATCTAAAAGCTGAGCGCCAACCCCTTGGGCCGTTTGTTTTTAAAAACAGCTGGCATTGACACAACATCAAAAACAAGTACGCTTTATTCTTGTAATGGACGCTTTTAAAAACGCAACAGTCATTGGCACATCAACATTAGAGAGAACAACCCACGTCAAACTTGGATGCTACAAGCACTAACTGACATTAAAAGAACCATCAGGTAAGCAGTTTCATAAGTACTCTAAAATCTCGAATGCAAGGATTGGGGCTCCGCCCAATGGTTTAAATGGGGATGGGCCAATAAGTCAGGCATTATTCTTTTATCAATGGCAAGGGTCAGTAGTCAATAGTAGGGTCAATGATAGTATCCCGAGTGCCACCCCTCTTCGCTCATTCTCGTTGTGTATTGGGGAATGGAAAGATGAAGCATATTGCCTGAAAACGAACAAGCCAATCGAGGTGCACCATCAAAAGGGTGGGGGGGGGGGGCGCAAGAAATTGATAATGACTATCCAACAATTACCTAAAAGTTCTTCTCTCCGCTCATTCACTCCCGCGAACACACTATGAATGACGAATAATCACTCGCTCGAGGGGTTTAAATACACTCGGGGTGTAGTAGCATCCTGAATGCCACCCCTCTTCGCTCATTCTCATTGAGTATTGGGGAATGGAAAGGATCAAGCATATTGACCATGTTGACAAGTGTAATAACAATCTTCGTTATTATGTTTATCCTCCTTCTCCCAATACATAAAATATTCTTCTTCTTCGCAAACAATGATAAAGCATACTTTGCTGCTGAATAGCCTCAAGGAGTGGGTTAGTGTGGGTCAAAGGCTGGAGATTCCTTACATTTGAGATATCCAGAAGGTGTCTTCTTGATACTGCACTGTACAACCGACAGCTCGGATGGAATTAACAGTCAAATTTAGCTCCCATTTCGGCACTTTTATTATATTCACCTTTATGACTATACATGTAAATTACTAGCTAAAGACGTGAAGGAAAGAACCCCAGCCCTAACCTACGTGAAAGTCTAGCTTCCACAAAAGGATTTAGATATCCCCGGGACAAGGCCAAAGATCAACTCCCACGCGCTGCCAGGTTTCAAATATTCGATGTTGGAAACCCGGAAAGAATCACAATTGAACAGAATTATAAATACAGTAACATGTAGAGCCAGCCACGAATGACTTGTGCTCCGAGACTCGCTACACCATCAAAGCACAGTGTAGCATGTACAGTGTACAGGAAGGTGTACACAAATACGGCGATAATTACTAACATAGCGGAGCGTTAGGTCTGCACACCTCGGCGAACAAACAATGAATGACGAATGGTCTCTCGCTCGAGGGGTTTAAATTTACTCGGGGCGTAATCTTGCTCTGATTTTGGCTGACATTGACAGTGAAACGAAATCAACGTCACTTGTTGTAGTAGGCCCATTTCTTCTAATAAAAGCGACCCTATTGTGTCGTTTCTTTAGAATTGATATTGAGGTTTTAGAATCCCTCCTCCATTGTAATGGATGGGGCGGAGGCTCAGTCATTTGTATTCGAGGTTTAAGAGTATATTCAAATGCACTTGATCCACTGATTGCAACAAGAGGACTATATATTGACGCAAGAAATGAAAAGAATGTGGTCGAGGCAGCTAGGGGGGGGGGGGGGGTGCCAGGATCGAGGGCGAAAAGGAATGATCATGAGCGTTAAAGTCAGGGACGTTTTGGCTAAAGTCTTAGAGCAGTGGACGGATTATCTTCCTAGTAAGTTTTTTCTTCTACAGCTTCTTTCTGCATGATTATTTTCTAAAAGTGTCTGACATAAACTTGATTTCATTTCGAAGCAACTGATCGACTTTTATTTAACATGCAAGCTACACATGATTTGAATGTGTTGCGGGATAGGGTACGCCTATCTGACCTTAGAAACCCAATTCTCAAGTTTTTCCATTGGTGGGTGTAGAAGATCGATAGAGGGGTTAGAATTTTTGGATCATTGGACCACGAATGGGAGCTCTGTACAGGAGCACAAGCATCAATGTACATGCAAATATTGAACGGTTGGATTGAGAACCAATAAATGTATTACAAACATATAGAAACATGGTCCCTCCTGTACAGAGCTCCCACTGGTGGTCCAATGATGAAACCATTGACACAAATTCTAACCCCTCAATATTCATACACCCACCACTGGGAAAACTTAAGCATTGGGTTTCTGTGGTCAGGTAGGCGTACTTTATCTCTCAATACATTCAAATCATGTGTAGCTTGCATGTTAAATAAAAGTCGTTCAGCTCCCGGGCGGCTTTCAAAGGCGTTGGATTATTTCGCTAATATTCGCGGTTATGGAATCCGACCCTTATTTATTATTTCAGCATGTAGCCCTTCTGGCATGCCTGGTGCGGGAAACGTTTCGCACCACCAAGGATACCCGAGTTTGGATTTATCCATCATAACATGACACTGTCGCTAATGATGTGTTGTCATCATTAGCATTGACATTGCGAACGACTCATTGACGTCATGATCGTAGCCTCCCCCCCCCCCCGCGCAGCGCTTGCCAATGCACCGATCTGCACAGTGGATTGATAAAAAGAGGGTTTACTCGGTATTGAAATCGGAATTGCGTATTTTTTATCGCAGATATAGAAATTGTACAGTTCATGTGCAATTTCGTGACTCACCGATCCAACGCCGGCATGACCGCCCCCAGTGCAATGCACACTAGCGAGAGTGTGCGAGATTATTAGCGAGAGACAAGACCACTAATGAATATTCATAGGTTGGAGGGTCGAGGCCTATCAATTAGACGAGTGCATTTTTTTAACTCTCAAGTACATATTTGGAGAGGAAAAAATATTTGTTGTGGCAATTCTACAGATATAAAGAAATTATTTGATGAAAAAATTAGTTTCGAATTTTGCTAATTTGGTAATAGGGGGCGTGTTTTAGATTTTTCTGCCAGTTGGCTGAAAAGAGTGGGAATATCAATGTCTTTCTAATTTGTCGATTATCAAAAAATTTCCGTGGTCAACTACCAGTTTATTTTTCACCATTTACTTGCTCGACTGTCCGGAATATCATATCAAAATTTCAGATTCACAACCCCACGCAGTATTTGATGCGTCGCGGTCAAACATGGACAATTTAACTGCTAAAAGGCTTAAAAAATCAATGATGGTCTTGTCTCTGAACAGGTCAAAGCCCTTTCATCCTGATTTGGCCCATCAGCCTGTCATTCTGAACCCTTGCTGTGAAATTGACACAAAAAATGCCAAGGGCAGGACATGATGTTATGACCATCAGAAATGTTAGACAACTTGGTGTCGCCCCCCCCCCCCCCCCCATTGGCTATCTCGATTGAAAAATGTTGAATTGCATCCAACGACAAAAAGCTCTATATGTATGGGGCCTTGGCTTGCATATTCCAAAACGCTGTTGATCGGCGAGTCTGGAGGAATTGCAATGTAAAAGTTGATCCTTTATAATAAGTAGGAAAATTAAAATCAAGAACAGAACAATTGGAAAAAAGAATTTCGCTATCTGCCAATAAAGAATAAAAGTTGTGATTGTGTGTACCATGGGGTTCTTTTTTAAAAATCGCATGAATAAATCGTAGTGAAATGTTGCGGTTTACTGTAATGTAGAATATATTTGTTACCCGTTATAGCATCAACTCAGCCAGAGGACACTCCGTGATCTATATTCGGCAAACAACTTGGAGGCTAAAATTACGAGGTATTTGTACAAACAGCCTTACATCTTTGCGATGATTTATGAACCTAGACCCTGCACGTGATTTTGCACCATTTCCTAGTTGAGAGAACAACATTATGATACGACATAAATTTCCTTAAAAACTATCTTACCTGCAAATTTCCTCGAAACCTTGTCCCTAAACACCTCATCCAACTCTAAATCCATCTTGCTACCAGACATTCTCCCAGCATTCAATAAATGAAAGTCATTTTTAACTCCGTGTGACTTCATCCGTTCGATAAGTGCACTTGTACTCAAGAAACAAAACTTTGTGAATATTTCTCCATAACCGTCAGGGTCATAAATTCCGTAAACTCGATTCCAGTTGTGGAATTTTAGGATGTTGTGGATGTACTCGGAAACTCCTCCGAAACCTGGGCCTATCCTGGTCAAGAGTCCAAACTCTGCCTTACGGGAGAAATCATTTGCCATTGCTCCTACGGTTATCATTGGGATGTTCCAATACGGCGAATACCTTGAGATTACAGAAAGCGATTTTAAGATTAATTGCGGCATATATTCGAGGCTTACATGTTTTTCAGATTTATAAAGAAAGCGCACTCAAGGCGGTTCAGTTTCCAAAAGAACATTAAGATGCCTCAATCTATTATTCAAAGAAAACATTTTGACCGGTTACAGTTGGCGTATTTGAGATTCTCAAAAAGACATACATGTATTCGAAGCGTATTTTAAATCAAGGAAGGTGTATTTGAGGTGTATTTCACATTTAAGCTAAGAGACATACTTCTAAAATCGATTTCGAAAACGAGTTACAAAGAGGATAATGCATCTCGAAGCGTATAGCTCTGGAATATTACTGAAAGCGAATTTGATAATGAAGAGGTCCATTTCGAGGCGTATTTGAGATTAAAGAAGGCGTAATCAACGTGTTTTTCAAAATAAAGGGCCCTCATTTGTGGTGTGCTGATAATTATTTTCCAAAAGGGGAAAAGAAGAAGAAGAGTATATGAATGAGTTTTAGATTTAAACGATTAGAGAAGGCTTTTTTAGATTACAGAAAGCGTATAAGAGGCGTATTTTATATCAACGACGTGGCATTTGAGCCAGGGTTGTTTCAAATAATTTCCATTAACAGAAAAAAATGAGGGGATGTGTGGGCTTAGAGAAATTACAAATGCTAGCGAATGTACTAGGTAATTGAAGGCAACAGGCAGAAAATAATTAGCTCAGCATTGGCGGTGAGTAGGCCCCATTACATCTAAGCGTAGTGTAGATTGGACATATCATGACTCGTCTTGGCACAAGTTGCAAGACAGGTTCTCAAAAAACAACCCAGTTTGAGGCCACAATTACACATCCCTTGGCTTCAAATGAAAGAAAAGCGCCACTTTCGATATGTTTTGACTGTCCACTGATCGCAAAGACAAAATTTTGCCGAATGAGTTGCAGGGCTAAGACAATTTTGTAAATTTGAATCAGCTAAAATCACTATACTTTTTTTGGGCAGTGTTGACATAACGTCTACGGAAAGAAGATCTGAGAAATAGAGAGAGACTCCTCAAACACGCCTTCTTATTAATCTTACTTATAATTACCTAGCCACTGGCGCCGCCGCGTAATCACAAAAAGGCCCAAAGAACACGTTCACTTCGTTATTCATATAAAACTTCATGGCTGCAATCGGTGCCAAGGTATTACTACAGTTCGAATCCTCGTATTTAACATTGATATGCTGATATAATCCCATGGCCTTGACCTTTTCTATGCCGATTTGAATCGCCGGGGCTGTCTTGGTGATGCTTGCATTGTATTTTGTATCGGCTGGTAGTATAACTCGTATTTTTGCGATAAGGTGTGTCAGGTTTTGGCTTGCTGCGAAAGTGACTGCTAACAAGCATATCAATGCTACGGATGCAGCCGTCATCTTGGACGTATAATGTTGATTTTGATACTGCTATCCGCAACAGCCTCTTATATTGATGAAATAAAAGCTTGAGCAAAAATATATGTATTCCTGTTATAGTACCTATCCTCCAGTTTGAAATTCGTCACTGTGTTTTTGGCCCGTTGATCACTTAACATAACATGTGGCTGCTTATGATGAACAATCTTAAATCTTAAGCTAACATACTGTATTATCTTCCTGTTCCAAATATTGTAACCGATATTATCCTCTATTCGTCACTTAAACCTTTAGTCCGTTACTTCTATCAGCATCAGCGCAGTGGAAAATCCAAAACTCTAAGAAACATATGTATATTGCTGTAATATCCTCCAGTTCCACCAATACTGTCCTCGATTCGTCCTCCAGCATTTAGTCTCCTACTTTACAGAGACTTGTTGCAAACAAGCTTAAGGTTTAATTCAAGCAAACTCGCTCCTGAGTATCCTCGATATGATCCAGTTTCAAATAATCGTCCGTATCTTCAATTCTTTCCTCGATCGTTTACCTCCCACATTTATCCATCTATTAATCTACTTAACATCCGGTTACCTTAGAGCTTATAATCTTCTTTCTCTTGTCACTCTCCTACACAAAGATCTCTCTTTGATAAATCAACATTTATAAACATATATCACCAGTTAAAACGCTTTTCCTCAGGTGTTGTCACATTTTATCAACAGAATGATGTCCATTAGCATCATATGTAAGAACAATCGCACTGCTGCCTTCTTCTGTTGCTAATGATGTGTCCAATCAAGTTGTAATGAGTCATTATCACTGCTTAACTAACACACCTAATTTGGGGACAGACAAGACCAGATGTTATTATCACTGTCTTTGTGAGACATCTTACACTCCTGATTGCCACATCCATTATATTACAGTAACACAATGGCCGTATTATCGAGAACAGATCAGAATGTATCATTGCTGAAATGTCATTTCCTATTCTGCTGGACATTATTACATAATAAAATAATTGCAATGTTTGCATAAACTAGCTCTTCGATATTACTAATTAGATAATTACGGTAATATGGACCGATAACGTAATCAACTAATTAACTATCGATATAACGTTAGAATCTATCGAAAAAATACATAGAGAAGTGCAAGACTATAGCAATGATCACACGGCGAATGCCTAAAAATCCACGATATAATTTGATCTAATTATGATCGAAAGTCCTTATAACGTTATCATAAGATTCTTAGTTTGAATATTATTTTTTTATGACATAGTTTCTATTTCTATTTCAATTTATTCTGTACTGGTACCATATGGTTATTACAGAGGTGAATAAGCAAGATAAACAATGTACCGTGTGAAATGTATGCAAATAAACATAGATAAAAGTACAGAGATGAAAGGAGATACAGGTTTTGAACATACCGTACTAACCTCTAAGATTATATGCACTGTATGCACGCATAGATGCATAGTAATATTCACAAGTTAGACGAAAATAATGAGGACATGAAATTATTGATTGAATCACATCATGTGCATCTGAGATTTCTTGTAAGTAGTGTCTTTACACGTCGCGATTTTCGTCCAAGGAATACTGGCGAGGCATACCTGATACTTACACAAACTAATGTGCTAGAGCACATTTCACTGCTTGTATTTATTGGGAGCAGCTAGCCTTAAGGTTTTAGCTCCCTTTATAATTCACGCATAGCCTTGCCGTTTCGTTTTGCACTTTTGTGGCGGAGGCCTACATGTCTAAATGAGCTAATGAATTACACACAGACTGGTCTGACATTGATTCCAACATCTCACAATGGCTAGTGTTGATGCGAATAACTCAGTTCGAGAGAGAATGAAGTACATTTTGTATTTCTATTGGAAATCTTAGAGGCTTTTTGAGATTTTCCTTTTTATTTCAGTGTTCATTGTAACCGTGTATGAGCCTTGGTAGACTACAGTAAACGAGGACAGAAATCTAGAGCATAATTATTTTTCGTATGGTGATAAGTACTAGCATGTCGTGCATTGCATCGTTGGGGATTCCCCTTCCCCAGTTTCGACATCGTGATGGGACTTTTTGCATTGGTGAGTTTTTTAGACCGTGTTTTACCCCTTTTATCTCTCCTCAGCCATAACCAGCCTCACTAGCTGCGACCCTCGAAGCCAACGGGCTTCTTTGTAGTATATCCAAGCGCCTCTGCCCTACGGTGATTGCGAGTGGACTATATGTGCAAAGTTGACATTGGGTTCATAACGCCAAATTAGGCAGATTATTACGCTGTTTTGAAAGACGTCTGGCGAGGCAATACCAATGGCAACGCTTTTGCATCAGATTGCCAGCCCGATAAATAGTCGCGCTACCTAAAACATCAAAGAGACCATCGATTAACATCATTATGTACGATGATTATGATAACACAGGCAAGTCACTACGAATGACGCGTTGTCGTCGGGGGAGCTTTTTAGCTTTTTGCCTCGACGCTCACCGCTTCGACTACCACCGAGTCTGTTACTGTAGTATCCTGACCACACTCGCGCTTATCCCCTGTTTTCTACAATATGCTTGTGCAAAAGGCCTGCATCTCCATGAGACTGTTGATTCAAAATATGATTTTCATCTGTAGGATAAGCAATATACATGTATTGCACTTTTTTATAAGTTGAATTGCTGTACGTATTGGATATTTCGCCACGTGTCGACACAGTCAGATCTAGCTATCTCAATGAAACTCCTCAACTGAGCTACGCCGTGGCTTATAGTCGATTTGTAGCTTCAGACCCCGGAAATCTTCAACGGGAATCGGCGACAAGTCGCTGTTCGGAAATCCTTTCTTGACTGGCTACCGCAGCTACGCAGCTACAAACCAGAACAAATGACGCCGCCAATCTACGGAATCTGAAAAAGATTGGCTCAGGCGATGTTCAAGTGTCAATACTACCACTAACAGCTGGCGTTTATCGCATTACAAACTCGATAATAGGTCAACTCTGGACACAGATGACCACATTATTGATTCTGGACCAATGAAACGATTTTTAGGACCGTCACAAAATTCGTACGTAAGTGAATAGGTATTGATGATATGTCAATATCGGCCGATTTATGGCCCCAACTTGTCCAATCATCGACATATTGATGTTGATCAATATTGCGAGATCACAAACGATTACCCTTCCGAATTTACAAAACTTCATCACCGTATGGAAACGGAGAAAGCTAAGCTTGCACGAAACTGGGATAGTCTGTGCCGAGACGACCATAGTTGGTGTTTATTGGATTACAGACCCGATAACTGGTCACCGACATGGTTGAGCTATCCCAGGACATCAGCCTATACCACAAATCGATCCATATGATTATATGACTCACCAATAATTGATTATTAAGGGAATCACAGAATTCGTTGATAACTGAACTGGTGAATAGGTCAATAACAGCTGTTGATTCGTGGACCCCCGAAATATGTGCTCTTATCGACAAACTGATGATTACTGACGAATATTTTGAGAACCACTGTGATGCCGATATTCATACCATTTGCGCAATGGTCGTACACTGCTGATGTGTGCCATTTGACAGATGCAAATTGCCAAGAAACGAATGAGTCAAACACCATGTGACACGCTTGTAAGCTCGTTTTATCTGTCGCCATAAACCTTATTATGGGTCTGAAATTGACAATTTATCGTCATAGTATGATCTAGTACCACTTTCCCCTATTGAGATTTATGGCAAAAACACATTAAATCTAATGTGTAATGCCTTTTGACTACTTGATTAACTATGTTCAGTTGCTGCAAATCGATGAACAAATACTTAGTCATTCTGAACACATCTTAAAATCTTTTTTCCTTTGTCGTTCGCATTTAACACGCCCTCTATTTTAAAAGATGGCACTGAGCCCTTAATATTATCAGCATAATCTTCCCATAATCCAGCACGTATCAATGCATCGACCACCACGCATCGACGAGTATGCACCAACCTGTGCAAATTAAACACTGTATTGTTCCATCGCTAATTGGCCTGGTCTTCTAATCTTTCCAGGCGACGTCCACATTAATGAGAGCTGATGTTCATGCAGGTAATGTATATCATCCTATCTCCAGAAATGTCAGGTCGGGAAGAAAAATTACATACATTTGAAGGAGAATATTATATCAAAAGTGCTATATATTGTATAACTGTACTGTCTCGACCGGCTTTATGTTGATTTCGCTACCAAATTAAGAAACTTGTCTCTAATACCATGCACATTGAGTCAAACCCGGTGTGGCGGGGATAGTAGTCCTAGGGCTGATAGTCCGTGTAACAATAGCCCGCATTGCTAAATGTTTTGGTTAGGGTTAGCGGTACAATAGATCATGCTGCTTAATTGGTCAAATACAATGCTACCGGACTATGACTCCAGGGGGACTATATCCGCTGTCACACCGGGCCAATTTGCGTAGTAGCCTAAAAGTGTTAAGCACGAGGCAATGGGATGCATACCATTAGATTATGTATCATATTCATGACATTTTTGCATTGGAAGAAAGGTTCTTCCATTGAATATCAGCCAAGGGCGATTTTAACATTCTTGCTGTCTTTACCATTCACGTCTGTACCGCGCCCATCCTGATTTACGCCAGTTTGGATAGAAACCTGTCCTTGTGTATGATGTCCACAACAGTTTGAACGTCGTCATCCACATCCATTATGTTATTGTATTTGTTCTTATGCCGTATGCCATATAAAATCCTCATGCACGTTTTCAAATGTGTGCATGGAATAGCGCCTGGCTACTTCTCAAGCCTGGTCAATATCTATAGGCCAGGAAGAGACCTTCGGTCGGCTGATGACAATAGACCAGTACTTCCAAGGGCCCGGAGCAAATATAGGGAGCGCTGCTTCTCATTCTCCGCAGCTGTTTTGTGGAATGGGATCCCTTTTGAGGTCCGGCAGGCAAAGAGCCTTGCATCATTTCAAACGATGCTCAAGACCCATCTTTTTTTTCGATTGTAATTTTGTTATAAATATTGTAAAAGCGCCTTTGAATGGATTTAATCTGAAAAGGGCGCTTAGATTTAAATATGGTATATACATACATACATACATAGCCACGTCTTTCATTTATCTTTAATACAATGATCAGCTGTTCAGCAGTAACTCGAGGCACATAACTAACTGAGCCACAAACGTTTGCTTGATGATCGACCCCGTTGGTCTTATCAGTCTGCCGATCATAACAACAAATCAAACAACAACTTATTTATGTTTATTGCTCAGATATAATAATCAGATTATTGACAAATCACGACATGGGCACGATCCATATACGACCGAGTCCGTCCGTTTTGACGAATATCCGCATTGGCGGAGTAAAATGACCATCAAACATTGCTCTTGCAAGAACAATGCACGTTTGAAATGCATGTATACTTATTTCCCGAAACTTGCTCATCCTCTATTTGAGGAATGACACGCATTCACCATTTATAGGCAATGATCGCATACTTATGTATAGATAAAAATGCAGCGAATACTTGGCGTTGATATCTAGTATAGATCAAATAAGAAAGATATAGATCAAAATTGATGATTGACAGGTCTATCTGACACGTACCAATCAAATAATCGACAAGGGAGTTTTACTGACGCGAAATAGTGCATTAACTGGACTTATTTTGCTGTCAATAATATTTTGATTTGGATCAGATATTGCTATCACCCTCTAGTATTGATTGTGCTTTCATATTGATAATGCCTAGAAACCATCGATTCGTGCTTTCCCAAAGCCGACTGATGCAGATGATAAAACTACATGTACCTGCCAAGTAATTGACATGATTCAACCCAGATTTCATACGATTCGCGTTGTGACTCGTCACGGTTTGCCAGTGTCACATATCACTTGGCATGAGCATGATATATTTAGCTGACCTCGATTTTAAAGCGTGACACGTGTTGACAAGAGTGTGTAGTATATAATTTTGCACGCTTTTTAGAAAAGAATTGTTACTTTCTGAAAGTGAGACGCTACACTAGATACACTAACTCTATGTAAACCAAACGTACTATTTTCATCAGGGTTGACTCTTTCCTCGTCCAGAGCGCTACTATAATTAGTACGAGTTCCAAACCACAGTACGAGTTCTAAACAACATTACAGTACTTATAGTGAAGTAGTTCAAATTGAGATGGGAACAAATATTGTTTAAGACAACTACTAAATAAGTTTTGACCTGTTGGTCGATCAATATGTTGCTACTTACAAAGTCGATATCGAGGAACTTTCACAAAATCAAACAAGCTATTTAACAACTAATGACTTTTCCAATCTGATTTTGATTTTCGAGTTGCCTGAACTCATCAAGAGATGCTAAAGGTAGTCTAGACAAGGGACCAGGCCGGTCAGATTTCCATAAGTTACACACGACTGCTAATATGACGTGTCTTTGTAATCCCACAATATATAGAAACAATTCATGCTTGTATAAGATATATAGTTATCACTGAATCAAAGACGACCTTGTTCCCCTAACTGTGCATATAAGACAACCGAAGACCACCAAACATGCCACATGAACCCATTAGCTCCGGCCTGCAGTCCTACTTTAACTACCGTATCTAAGTGTTGCTTGCATTGTATCCTACTGCGACTGATACAAACGACATGAACGTTAATCTGGCAAACGATTGACAATGCTGTTTGTCAATTGCTTTCGTCTAGACGTCTAACACCTTTTAACACTAAACTGGACAAGGCAGGCGACACTGATAGAGCGAAGAGAGTGAAGGAAAGTCGTTTCCCGGTCAGGAGATGATCCATGCTAATAAAAGTGTCAGTTAACTACACATTGATCACTAGTGGGAAAGGGCGTTTAAGGCTGACATTGACAGGCATGCTGCCGACGCGAGTGCGGACCACGGAAATTGAGCTGACTCGTGCTAACTGCGACAGTCAAAACCCAATGAGGCTGACGAGTCGATTCGTTGGAAAGCTTTCGGAAGGAACCTTTTCGCATCAGTTATCGTTGTTGTCTTTTTAAACATTATACATGTTCTTTGAATTTCTAGAAAATAAACCTATGTCTGACTGTATTCCAGTGACGCTCCCAATAAAAACTGCAAGGAAACACGATGCTTAATGGATATTCTTGTCAATGAGGGTGAAGGTGTATTTGACCATCCTACATGCCTAATGGCATTTTCATTATTATCAAAAGTTAGCATCGATATTACAAAATCACGGTATCATCTCTGCTGGTGTTGAAGATATAAAGGAAACTGGTCAGAGGAATCATTGATTCACCAACAGGTTAGTTGCTAGAGCTATGCCCATGATTTACTAAACGCATTTAAAGATTTATCCGCGTATTTTCTTGGACCTGCTGCGAACCGCTAATTGCATATCTAACTTTCATAAAGGCCGCTGATTAGAGATTTACCAATTACATCAATTGTCGGATGAACCCTTGTCCGTTATAAGCTTACCTCATGGCTTCCCTAATCAACATCGATTCTCGAGACCCCACCTTTCACATCCACGTATCTTTCGGGGAGGGGGGGGGGGGGGGGGAGGAGGATGCAGTATACAACATTATTTCTTATAAACCCTGTACGATTCGGCTGCCCGAGTTCTTCTGCTAATGGAAAAATCAAAGTAAAAGGTAACGAAATCGTTTTCGCTGATCAGATATTTACTGACCATATATACATCTATTGTCGGAAGAAACCAAGTCCGTAATAAGCTCCCTAATGGCTGCTATTCTACGCGGCATCGATTCTCGATACTTCAGCGGTTCACATTCTTGGATCTGAGTCCGAGCCTAAGCTAGTTATATGCTAGTTAGCCTGGCTGCTACTAGAGTGATGAGCATGCTACTGATATCAATTTTGTGCTGCCATATCAGTCGATTCGCTGAAATTAGTAAAACAATTTTTTTTTCTTGCAAAGCCAAAATACATTTTTGTAGTCACCAAATTGAAAACTGTGATCGTTTCTCAGAACTATTCGTGAATAGCAGGCATAAATAGGCGCACAGAGCTGGCAGTTTACATTATTATCGAAAGTCAACGAACTAAATACTCGCTATTTTACGTCATGTGTACACCACCAGAATCTCCCTGATCGTATAACAGAACCAACTCGACGCCTAATGAAGGTAAATGATCAATATCGCCACTGCATTATCACCACACACCGCGCAAAGACTTTACCAATCGCGGCAGCTGAGAATCAACACGTTTTATTACCACTTGAGCGAGTTTTATGGTGAGTCTCCTGGTCGATCTTTGGATGTGAAAGAGGGGAAAGCTTCCGCGCTACGACAATAAGGTGTAGGGCGTCACAATTAGTGGCCCAACATCAGTGAATACACCCGAACCATGCCAACATCACGAACGAATTTAATTCCCTGGGAATAATTTACTTTTATGATCGCTCCATGTTTGTCATAAGGCGCCATTCTTCCGCAAACGTAATGAAATTGCGATCAATATTCAGGACATTGAGTCAAAACATGCCAACATCACGCCAATGGCGATTGTAACGTCGGCCATAAGTGGTCTTACATGGAATTCAATCCATCATCCGAACATCAATGGTACTTGCCAATACCTATAAAACGGCTCCATCCAAAACACTAAGTTTATTTTTGCTTTCTACGGTCTTTCATTCAGCCCAAATTGTTCGGGCCTATTTCCAGACTAAGTTAAGCGTTTGCTTACCAGGGAAGCCTTATATGGGTATGTGTGACTTTGTCTATGGAAGCGATAATAATGACCGTATGAGCTAATGTCGATGACCGAGAGAGATACAAGCTGTGCCAACATCACAAGACTGATTCGATAACCACGAAAGATGCATCACGTAAATGTACTCCAGTAATAAATTAAAAAAACTTACTTCCGAATACCTTGATGTCACTGCATATTTCGAGTGCATGACAGTGTATAACAATAGTTTGCGGTGCGACACAACCCAGGTCAACATTACATCTGAAGTGCGCACCGTAGGACTTTCGAATCAGAATATACATTACACCTATCAACAGGAAATTCTGACTATAATGTTTGGTACATTTCCACTAGGGAGGATATAGACAAGCGATTTCGTCTTCTGTGGTAATGAAAATCACTCTCTGAAATATCATGAACTTCCACTCAAAACACCTCATAATTAAAAACCAACCATGCCAGCATCACATCCGACACATATAACTACGGAATGACATGCATTAATGCACTCCGCAGTAATGGGTAACGATTTCTGACTTCCGAATACCTGTCACTGCATATGATGCAAGGTAATACGTGACGAATGTGTCAACAAATGTCCGCCGTAAGACATAACTCGGATTTGTGAATTAGAATGTACTCACCTGACACAGTAAACCACAAAATGTACGCTCCTACACTGTCCTATGAATTTATATGCTTGCGATTCGCACAGATTCCGACAAAAAATAGTTTTTACGTTTTTTTTCGCGCTTTTTTCGTGAATCGATATTGTCTGGTCGACGGTATTCATTTCAAAACTTGGTACATTTACCCTGGGGAGAATAAAAACATGCGACTACGTCATCTTCGTTTATCAGGTTTAACTGTTTTGACACCAGACCTGGCATGATCGTAGTAGTGGTCAAATACGTTGCCATAATTCAATAATTACAGAAGGACATGGTTTGTTATCGTGCTGTCGTATCGTCACCTTGCATTTCAACATTGATGCTTCAGGTCCGCCCGAGGTCAAAACAGACCTGACGCGAGTTGACCGCCATTTTTTTCAATGTTGTACTATAAATGCATAACTCCGATGTCGGTTCGAATTATCAAACAAAGCAAGTTTATCAAAACAAATATATGTGGACAACCATTACTTCAGATTGATGTTAATATTAAGATAATTACATATCAAACTGAAGTGAGGTGTTGGGTTGTCACGCATATACACGACCCACTACAGGAAATTGATACCCAGTTTCTTGATCATGACATCACCAACATCCTTGTGTTTTTAAGAAAAACTGTGGAAGTGGAAGGAAATCGGCTCTGCAGCCTTCTTGGTAACTGACATTCTAATCCATCAAACAATGCCAATCGTATCACAATAACGCGACTAAGCCGCAGGGCCGCATGTTACTGGCAAACCTTGCTATATGTAGCTATGTCTGCAATATGACTTTTTCAATTTGAGATAAGTTTTCCTAAGGCAAAGGCCCAGGCAGAGCGTTTTATGTACTGATATTTCATCACAATACAGAACATATTTTACCTCACAGCATCCATCACTCTACTCATGTTTATACTTTCAAATTTGTACTCATGAAGGCGTAGAGGAGATGCATGCAGTAAGACATACACAACATTCATAACTAGTCGCCTGATTGCATATTGTATTGGGCTAGTGTTTTCAGCCTGGTTCAGTAACGGCGGCATTATCATCAGACAAGGGGGTCGAGATTTATAGACTCATTGGTGGCGGCGCCTCGTTTTTCACGGACATTTCTCTCCTGGAACGGCAAAGTTATCCCTTAAAAGGACTCTATAGACATCAGCTAGGGAGGCTACCCAAAGTTACCCAAATAAAGGTCTCTCCCATTTCTCAGTTCGTAAAATCACGCTGGTACAAGATATTTATTTTTGGAAGTGACTACTTGGCAATCCCGGCTTACCAAACAGCGACTTTTTCTTGTCCTGAATGGAGAGCCGAACTCATTAATATTAAAGTAGTCTCCAGCTCTCCAAACAGGGTAGATTTTTTACCTGTTTGGCAAGCCCGGCTGGCCGAACAGGGTGGATTTTTAGTGCTGTTTGGCAAGCGGCTCTCCAAACAGGACAAAAAAAGATGCCTGTTCGGCGATCATGAGCGGCTTGCCAAATAGACCCGGCCTTTATTTTTTTGGTGAACCAAACAGGACCCTGTGCCCTGCACCTTACATATTAGTAACCAAAATATGACCAATTCAACCCCCTTGCTCCTGCCTATAGTCCCTCTTAAAGAAAATACAATGTAGTACTAATAGGTCAATCGAAAATGGAATGAACAAGTCACTTAATGTTGTATGAAAGTGTCCTAGACGTATCCCGAGCAGCGACAGTAGAGGCAAATGGGAGAAGGACAAGACCCCTTCCAAATGCCAGTACACTTCTTCGTTAGCAACCGCTCTGTTTCCACTGCGCAATCGGTGTTAAGAAACCGGAATGACAGCATATTATGCAGTAGATACCTGACTGTGCCACACAATACATATCATTGTGAACTCGCATAGAAGGATGAACTACATCCGATAAATCTGGTTTGTGGACCGGCTTCTGGTATCATAGAGTTTTTCCTCCCCCTCCTTCCCAGGTTAGCTCTAGTAAAACGCATAGCTCTCTTTACTATCAGGAAGAAATGTCTATAACTTTCCCTACCGTTCCCGCAGTTCGTGTCATCTGTATTTTCTTGCTTACTCGTGGGAAAATACATATACATAGCTGTGGTGAAGGTATTATGCGTACTAATTCGCTGAAACGTAGCAATTATTGTATTGGTAGATCAGCGTTACTGAATTTTATATTCAGAACGTATGTACACAGCTGGAAATCTTCATTGTTTTTCAAATAAAGAACGAACGGCGAGGGCGCTGTAATCTGACTGTGCAGAACTTTTCAAACGATTCTTTGTCGAAGCGTTACACATTATTTCATTGTCGCCATCAAGCGTCTTCGACGAAGAACGAAGTATGTAGATGCATGTATGTAATACATCGACGACGGTTTCATGGTTTTCGAAGAGCTTTCGGATTCTCCGTGCTACTTATTGTGAAAGTCGATTTACGAGCGTCGGATGTGAATATGCGTAAGTTCGCGCAGAACTTCATAACACCACATTCATTTTCGGTGACTCGTACGAGTAGCGAAAGCTGCATAATTGACGTACATTTCTTACTAAACACAAACAGAATGCCCTCTGTCAGAAAACAAACACTACTCTATAGTATGTCTGTATTATTTATGAAAAGCGTAATATTCTAGACAGATTACCGTCAGCTGCAGACCAGCTGATGATGATAAGCAACCTAGCTCGACCGGGGCAATATTTCTGACTTGGGTTCTCCTCGTCTTAACACGAGCATCGGGAGACAGTCATAGTTAATTCTGGTAGGGAAGTGTCCACTCTAGTCTCGCAAAATATATATCATAGCGTCGGTGTTTTTCTTCTAAATCATCTCAAATCAAACAATGATTACTGTGATTTTAAATGCTTTTTGACTGCCACCATGTTTTGCAGCGACCCAAGCGGTTTTGGTTGCTCAGCCATAACCGTTGAATTGAAAATCACACTGTAAATTACGCTCCAATGTAAATCAAAGTGTTTCAGAATTAATAATCCCTCACCGTACATAGCCGCAACGCTGAATCCAATTATAATTGCAATTCAACCACGCGTGGCGAACCCCCAAGTATCCACCTCCCGCTGATTCCCAGCTTTAAAAAATACCAATTTCGCAGAGAATTTAATAAAAATCCCTCGTAGACAGTTGTTTCTTTTTATTTGTATTCTATTTCGTATATCAGGAAGAGAATAATAATGTTTCTATTTGTTTATGGCGTAATGGAAGTTTATGGAATGTGACGTGGGGGGCATTTTGATTAATATCATCATGTGTCTAGCTCTAAGATACAGATTGAAGGATACCACGCACTTAATGTGTCAGTCCACGAATAAATCATGGAAGAGGGGTGGTGGTTGTGGTTGCGTTGTGTGTGCGTGTGTACGCACGGTCAATTTGTTGGACTCCAGCACTTTTTGACGTCACATTATCAGGTACATCTTGCGTTCAAATGAATGTCTAAGAAGACACTGTCACCGTTGTTTTTAATGACAAGTACTGGTGGCGTTTGTATACCCCCCCCCCCTCCCGAAAATAAGGTGTTTCTGTTGCACTAAATAACGCCGACACCGGCTACAGATCTGCAGAGAGCCAATCTCAACCTGAACAGGGAGAAGTCCTTTCAAACTGCCTGTCTACAGATTCATGGAAGCTGGCTGGATGCGCAGTCAAAGGTAGTATGGTGGGTTGAAAACTGGTGAGAGTGCAGTGTCCAAACTACTGATCAGAACTGGGTTGTCGGAGTGCGTTGCATAGAGCGGTCTCCACAATAAACACTAGTTTCTTGAATCATAATCTACCACATCTGATCGATGGCTACAATGTTTCATTTTCACCCGCGTATTAGCCCCGTGAGAGAGCCTTGGTGAGCCAACCACGACTGACATCATTGTTAGGCAACCATAACCACGATAGGCCAGTGCAAAATATGGAAACGGTAAAAAAGCAGTCAAATTCACATTTCAGTATTCAGTATTAGAATAGTAATTGATACCTCACTGTCGGTAATTGTTGTCGTACCAAACTTCCTTCGAGGGGAGCTGTCATTCTGCCCGGAACCTCGACTGCCCTGGTTTTGGCCTACACATAGTGTTAAGTGCACCTTCGAGTTGTTTGGTGAGACAGCCAGTACCACCAGTTCGTTATTCATCTCTTAAGCATTGGAATATTCAGTAAGATCACTTTCTATACAGTTGCTCCCCGCCCTCAATCTAAGATACGTCTACAGACAAAACAATGCCGAGCGGATAGTCTGCAATACGACATAGATAATGTCGTCCATTTTCCAAGCAAATCGAATGATATTACCTCTGCCACACATGTGCTCGCAGGAGAGAGGAAAATTCCAAACTCATTGAATCAGTTAGCGGACACAGTTTAATGCTCCAACAAAATCTACAGAAAATACAGAGACAGTGATTTGCCAAGAAGAAACGGTTAAACGAGATTTCAGGAGACGATATTGTGATTCAACCTCTGTTATGTTTCCTTAGCCTTCAATTTAAGGGACCCATCTCGAACCTGATCTGTCGTCTTCAACATGAGATAAATGATGGTGTAACAGGAAGTCTAGCGCTAATGACTGTGTAGGGTATAGGCACATCGAGGAACATTGCCATTGCTCGAGTGCGCTATACACTATGGTTTTGTAGAAAGTGTGTTTGCCCAGTGCAAAGTTTCAGAAATAGTGCTAAGGACTGCATGTGCCCACTTGGCAGTAAGAATCCGGGGGGGGATGTTTTGACGATGTTTTGAAATTTTGAAACTTGGATTATTATGTACCCTTAGTAGCTGCACCTACAGTAGAAATATGAGCATCTTAGCTCAAAGGATTTGGGAGCTAGACCAGCTTTAAGTTTTCAGAAAAATCCACCTAATGGACAAACTAAGAATCACACCGAACTCGACCTAGATTTTAGGATCATATACATACATATGAAAAATGAAAAGGATCCGTCAAAAACGCTAGAGCGCTGACAAGGGCACCAATTAGGAATCTGCAGTTTTCTGCCATTCGACCTAGCTTTCCCTTAAAACAAGGCCAAATCAAAAACCCGTAGTTTATTTGATGTATACTTAATAGATGTACCTGTGATAAAACCTGGAGCACCCTAGCTCAAAGCATGAGTAACAAACAGCCATTTTTAGTTTTAAAAAAAAAACCTGCTGGTCAAATTAGGGGTCAAATTGCGCTTAAAATCAAACTTGGCCTATATGTAGATCTTGGGCCCATATGCACATATGGAAGATGAAAATGATCCGTCAAAAAATGAAGACAGTAGAGCGCTGGACAAGGCATAAAGTTTACAGACGGACGCACGGACGCACGACAGACCACCACTAACCACACCAAGCACAGCATAAGCCCTATATGGTCTCGACCAAGCGGGCTAAAATTGTGGTTTTATTCTAATATGCTCCTTTACAGCGACCAAGGGCAGGATTATACAAGAATTGTGCATTTTTGGAAGAATGCGCCAATTTTCGTAAAGAGCTTCTATTGGGGAAGAAAAAATGGACCATGTTAATAACGAAAAATGATATGTAACTCCGTAGTGTCATATAGAGAGGGCATCCGAGGGCTCTAGTATAATATGAAATTTTACTAACTCTCCGTAAGGATGTACTTAAGACCAACAAATAAGACCCTTTTATCTCTACACAATTTAAAATGATGAAGGATACTGGGGATTTTTTATCATTTGAAATTAAAAAAGTTCGTTCCGATCAGATAGTGGTCACGCGCATATCTTTGACAGGTTTTATGACCTCTTAATCAAAACACTTTCTTATAGAGCATACGAATGCTCGGGACAATTTTTGATAGTTTTGGGAGTACAATCATGTATGCTTACATTCGGTCCGGTAAAAGAAACGCCTAGCAATAACTAACAGATATAAGCAACTGTCATGGAACGGGACCTAGAGTATAATACATGTTTACGCTCCCAATAGTCGACCTACATCGTCAGCAGTGCTAACATATTTCTGTCACTGCACCGTTAAACATGGCCATACATCCAGACACGAATGAGTGAAACAAGAGCGTCCCTTTGTCCCAGACTTCGCGTCAAAGGCACAGCGGATCACTCGCCGTGAAGCCACACTCCAGAGTGCCCGACTAGCTATATTTGGCTTAGCTCCCAAATAAACATATATATTCATTCAGTTTGCGCACAATGCTTGGTCCCGTGACTGCAACAGGCTCATGATTCTGTTTATAAATTGCCATTTAGGAGTTCAAATCATTTCCAATTCATTTACTATGAAAGTACGACTACTGGTCTTTGCAAGTTATGCTTTCCAGTCAATTTTAAAGTGCAGCAAGTCTGTTGAAATTTTTGTAGCACAGAATTAGACCATGAGCGTAAACTGTCTGAACTTGCCCATAACTGCTACAGGCTAGTGGTTATGTTAAAGTTGTCATCAGGTGACTTTTCCTATTCATAATACACAGCCTGTCCATCCTAGATCATGGTTACATGGGGGGTAATCGTTGTAAAATTAGGCCAAACGCAAAGACAGTTAACCCGGGTACCACTATGTTTACGATGCGAACAAGCCGTGTAAGTCATTATCAGCATTTTTTTCATTGAACATTTGCGGGTACAGCGTCACAGGGAGCAGCATTGAACGGTAAACAGGTTCATATCATATTCAGACAACGGCTTGTTACGGCCATAAAGGAAACGATTCTTATCAACAAAACTACGGGCCGTATCGTCTGTTTCATGTTTTTTTGCATTACGCCCCCTGGTGCCAGACAAAGAATAATTTTGAAACGAAATTTGGTGTGAATTTGTAAACAAAGTTTTAAGTCCAGACCTCAAGCGGTTACGGGTACACACTACATTTATTATCCAATTGCTAATGCATTAAAAACTTGAATTGGTCAAGTTTAGCGCCCCATAGATTTTTCTCAGACGTGCCGATGAAAATCAATTTCCGGCAGATAATACAGCCCGGGTTAGATCTTTAAACCATAGACATTTTGTTGTGGGCTGACCGTGATAATTACCAGGTTGGGGTCTGAAGTTTTTGGTGTCATTTTCGACCATTTGTGACCGGTGAATCGACTTTTCAGCCAACGGCCATTGGGACTACAAAACACTAATTTGGCCATTGGGACCACAAAACTTAGGCTCCTAAACTGAAACGTCGTCATCGTTTTCTTCTAATGGAAAGGAAATTCATGATTTTGATTTTTAAAAACACGTATTCATAATGGAAAACACATCCATACTGGTGACTGACACCATGTATCAAACTTGACGTACCGGGGTAAAACATAATGGTCGCTCCCCCATTTCACTCGTTTCGTTTCGTTGCGCAAAGTCCAGTAGCCATAACTTAAAGAACAAGGTGGAATATCTCTTCAATATGTTTGTTCTTATCCGATTTCACTGGTAAACCTTTTTTTCTGAAAGTACTTGACGTTATGCTCCAGTGAAATTTTGATTTCCCCCCCCCCAGTTTTATGTGTACTAGTAGTTTGATAATATAATAACTAGAGTGGAAGGCGACTGGGCAGCCGACGACTTGGTGATAATGCCCTTAAAGGACCTTTGGCATTATCAAATACAATATTACCCAGCTATCGGCTGCCCAGTCACCTCCTATTCCCTTGAACAAATAGCACAAAAAAAGGAAAAATTCAAAGCTGACAGAAATGTCGCCCTTTTCGACGTTGACGCCGACCGATGTGACCAGATGTAGCTCTCCACGCATCGACTCTTTCCACATTGAACAATGCATTAGTAAGGCGTTTCCTGGAGCCAGGAACTACCCCTTGACATCATAGTGCTGGTATCGACTTTCCGACGTCACGCTGATAGCGCTTGATGAACCCGCAGCTGCGACGATAAATGGAAATGACGTTTCGTCTTAATTGCGGGGTGACGTGAACTCTGATCTCGGCATGCACTCACGTGGCGGGAAAGGTATTTCGCAACAGGACTTGCGCGTACTGAAGATAACGAATATCGCGCTTTTCTACTGTCTGGGAGCTGAAACTAAACTAAAACCAATTTATGAAGCAAGGTCACTTTTTATACAATACTAAGATAAAGTTAATCTCTCTTCTCTTTAATCTCAATATACTATTTGACATCACCATGGAAACAACCATATTGCGCGGAATACATTTTAAAAGATGTAATTTCAAAACAGTCCAATGTACATGCAGATTTCAGATGTAACTGCAGATAACAGTGATGTGAACGGATGACTCTACGGTTACCAAGACTATATAAATCTTATAGAATTGCGTCCATTTTGTGAAGTGATGGTCATTCCATTAGCTCAAGTTAACTTGAGATTGTGATACCTTCTCATCCGCGGACACGCCTGTTCGTGGCGGTGAGTACCCTTCTAATATGGAACGAAACCTTCCAGAGATGCAATCTGCAAATATCATGAAAATGTCTAGACGGCTCAAATACTGATTATTAGTGGCTTACACTAAATGGTCTCGACAATCTAAAATATGGGACCGCAAGGTTGCATGGGTGGATAAGTTGATCAACTTAGTTGGAGATTAGTCAATTTCTTCGGTTTATTATCCAGACAGCCTCAAACAACATGCTGAAATTAATTTGTTTGTTGATTTCAGTGCCGTAACATAATTGGTTTCAATCAGATCATTCACAAATATACCTTTCCGAGTGCTCCGACTTTATTCTTTGGGGTACATTTGACCCGTCAGCTAAAAAAACATCCTGAAAACGTCAAATCCATTCCTTAAACAGTTGACAAAAAATATAAGAAAAAAACCAAAATATATTATTTTTGCTACATATAGGAATGGCTTCATACTTGTATTGATTCAATAATGCTAATGGGTGCATTTGTTAACGCACGACCAGATTTCTGGAATACACCGACTCTTCCCGTTGTGTATTACACTCGAATGAGCAAACCTATTAAAAGCCGTACGCATTTTTTATATGTATCGGAAAAAACATTTCAAACACGTCAGGCGATATAATATTTATATTAAACTGGGTTCGGTGATTTTTCAATAATTTTTATGGCATGATATATCATTGTTTTGCTGAACAGTTGCCGCCACGATGCGCGTCAATCACGCACCAGTGATGCGCCTATTTCCCTGTTTCGCGTATTTTACGTGCGACCAACGCGCGACCTACACGCCACTGACGAGTCAATGTCACGAGTTTAGGGTTGACAATTGTGATTTGGACTGTAATTTAAACGAAACTTTTCACGAAACGCTTATAGAAATAGAGAGTTTTGAATGGCCCGTTAAAAACATAAGGTGGAATCAACTTTCAATTCGTAAATTTGAGTATAGTTTCGAGGACCCCAGACATGGAAAGTAGTACCCAACATTATTTGATATTCCGAAGTCTTTCAGTATTTAGCATTTACAAGTCGAGGTTGAGGGATTTAAAGAGACGCCTAGACCGTAGACCACCAGTCCCGTTCTTCTACATTGCCATTTTTGATACATCCTGTACTTGCCGGAAATGCACCTATAAGCAACTATTATTATGTATACAGCAGCCAGACATTCAAATAAACACATCAATCGAGCAATATTCACTTATAGACCATCACCCATGAAATACATGTATTACGATATTTATAGATGAAAAGGCTATTCATATGCCGGTGTATAACTTTGACGGGGATAATTAATACAAGAATAGCCATCTATGTTAGGCTAACATCATGGCAAGGAAAATTGATTAGTTGCTTCTGGAGATTTAGGACATCAATGGAAGGCTACGTAGCCTCGGGATACTTAGAAATATATTGACTGAGGAAGAACAATATGGATTTTACCCTTCCTCGTAGCCACTGGATTGGTCAAACCAAATAGCAATAATATTGGTGCCGAGCTTGAATACGGGGACAAGTAAAAAATGATATTGAGCTTAATTTACTTCACTGTTTTCTAGGAAATGTTATACAACGATAGTAAGCTTACCGTTAGTAGGAAAACTCGCGGTCCCTTGTATATCTCGTAATACTTCTTTTAAAGGGGCAAATTAAGCCAGAACAAGACGATGGTCAAGAGGGAATGTAAAGAATATGATGATCATCGCAAAATACTCTCCATTTTCAGGGAGTATAGTTGCGCGAGATAATGCCCAACAGACAATAACGATGATATAGAGTTTCTATTTAGAGGGCATTATCATGTATACAACAGTGCATTTTATAGCACACTCTTTGCCAACTAACGGATCTATATCCCTGCTACCCTCCCAAACGAAACCATGTCAATATCGCCCGCAAGCGCTCCCTTAAATTTGAAAACACCTTTGCGACTGTCTTGGCATGATTTGTAATGTTCCGTTCCATCAATTCGATGATGCCACGATTAAATTGCTGGTCTCCATGTGACTATGGCCGGCTAGAAGATATGTTTGAATTTTTGTTGTGGTAAAATCACTCTTCTCAGTCAAACAAGCGTGATCGAATAGGGCAAATATATCGTGAGATAGTAGATATTCCTCACGGCTAAATGGTAAGACGTAAGCTGTCTTCTAAATGTAAAAAAGGCGGTTTGTTCCTTTGGTTTGGGAGAGGCAACATGCTGAATGGGACTGCCCTGAAAGGGTTGATTAGTCTGTGTCAAAGACAAAGACGGACGATAACGGAAATGGAGCAAAAAGAAGTGGAAAAAGAAATGTAGTGTTCACCATTTATTGATGAACAATGAAATATTGGAATTTCTTTCCCCGCCAATTTATCGGTGGCCAAACACAGGCAACACATCTCAAAGACACGTCTTTGATTTATGAAAGTATTGGCTCTATCTACGCCTGACAAAGCTTTGTTAATAATTGAAACTAGGAACAAAGGAAATTGCACAAGGTATAACCACATATGATTGGCAAAATTGCTTGTTTACTTTGCGCCAGATGTAAATGAGGCATGTATAATTAAGAAGAATAAAGACGGTAGACAAGCTACGGTAGACAAGCTACGGTACTTGACTAAGATCCCCTAACGGCGAGTTGTCACCGATTCGGGCGACGACCCCCCCCCCCCCGATTCGGCTTTGCCAGAGATACCACGACGTTGCTAGATTAGGGGGATTCACCATAAAAGCTTGACCTAGCTAGCTGTGCAGACACGTCACCGAACATCCAATATGTTCGGCACTTTACATGTGGGATATATCTCGCTAAGTCCGACTACCGATTTTAATTTCTTCTGGTTTACACCAATAGACAGAGCGAATTGAGAAATCATCATTTTATTGAGCAAGGACATTTAGCTGATGTGCGCCTTTTTTCTAAAATCTATTTTGAAAATGACACGCCGCGGTCTATAGCGAGAGTGTAGTCGGCAACAAATCATCCTAATGTGCGCGGGAAGAAATTCAGAGGTGTGTTTATTTGTCGCTTGATCGAGGACATGACCGCGATCACCAGACTGCAGGGATAGGTTAACTTTAACTGAATAATATTAAGGTCGCTTTTCTAAAAATACGCATATCGACAAGAATATTAAGTTGTCAAAGGCGAATCGGAAAGAGGATTAGGCATCGTATATAAAAGTTACTTAAAACCATAAGAGAAAAAGATTGTGTCATATGGGGAGAGGGCAGCGTATCTACCGAAATTCTCCTTTTTTTCTGACATCCGACATTGCCAAAATATTAGCAAAACTTTGATGACAGACATCAGTCTTTTTCTCATCATTTGAGGGGTTCAGAAAGAGATGAAACCCTACACCCACACGGCATCAAGCAATTCTGAGATGACCCTTTACATGTGTATTAGAATGCAGGCGTTTGACACTCCTGGTTCATACGTAAAGAAGACACTATATACATGTGCAAACCCTGGATCTTCAGGAGCCGACAAAGCAGCGATGCCATAAGAAAAATACACCAATGCGACAATATGCGAGCTATATATCTCGTCGTATTCGGAGTTTACTAGGCCAAGATATATTGACCCTTAGTATTCACACCATCATCCATTACTTGTCGTGGACTTAATAAGGGGGCAGTTCAAGGAATTGATACCGATCCGGAAGTGTTGGCTGTTTCACCAAACAGTCCGGGGGTGGGGCTTGAACATAAAAGGTTGGCCGAAAGCTTGGGGTCCCCGAGGTTTTAGGCAAAACGACAACTCTACCCGACAACGCCAGATGATTTAAGTGATTGGCTAGACAAACAATACTGACAGTGAGGTATCAATTTCTATTCTAAAGTCAAACTAAACATTTAACCAATGTGATTTTGAACGATTTTTTGCCTGTTTTTATATAGTTCGTACCAACCCAAGCGGTTATTGCTACGAAACCAAAGCCACTACGACCAAAACGGTACACAATATGTCGTAAACGATAATTAAAAGCAATAAATTATTGTTACCAAGGTGAATATTCACGGGGTTGTGGCATCACATCGACAACATGTACGGATGAATAGCCTTCCTTAGACTTCTAAGGTAAAACCGGGATCTTCAGCTAAAATCGATATCGATTTATGAGAAACAAAATGTAGGAAACGACCTAGGCATAGGAGGAGACGACATAGGCACGTCCTTCCTATAACAAGAGGCCCAAGGGCCTGGCGCTCAGCTGAAATATATGAACATGGAAAGTACCCGATAGATCTCTTTCAACCTCAGTTTTGTCAATATATCAGGCAAACATACCAAAGTAAAAAGACTTTTAAATGGTGACAAATATGCCACTTATTAGTCAAATCTAAGTGCCTGAGCCAGGCTGACCTTGAAAAGTAGGTCAAATAGAAAGCCCATGTGATATCATGTAAAGGAGACTTATTGTACACCAACCATAAAATTCATGTCACTCTGGATACAGCAAAGGCTTTAAAATAGAAAAAAAAAACCAAGCCGGCCGCCCACCAAATTATTCAAAAAAGTAAAGAAAATGTATTTACAAGTGAAAAAAGTAAAAATTAAAAAAAAAAAAAAATTGACCCGAAGTGGGATTGGAACCCACAACCTTCAGAGTCATATAAGAGCGGGAAATTCAAATCAAGCTTAAACAAGGTCAACACAGATTTTGGCTCAGTAACGCCAACTGGTAGTATCAATCAAAACTACTCTAAGTAGTTTCAAGACCTACATGCATGCGGTTCTTTTCAACTTTATTTCAAGCTTCTATCTGCTTGAATAAAGCGCCAAAAAATTGTTTTGTGATTTAGGCTTTTTGCCCCCTGGTGGCCAAACTGTTAATTCTGCCGGACCCACACTTGGTCTATTCAGGAGTCCTGAAGGGTCTAAATGGCTTATAGGGAAAATCTATCGCCTATCCGCCATAGTTTTGAAACGTGCCTGTTTAACGGACAGACAGACAGACAGACAGACAGACGGACATTCATTCTACCATTTACTCATATGAATAGCTCAGCTTGTCAGCTGAGCTAAAAATAGCCGTGCTATTCGGTAAGCTTTAGGATTGCAGCAGCAAGAAACACTTATGAAAACATGTCCAAGTTAAACAGTAGGGTCGTATCTGAAAATGTTACCTGAAATCAAACCGAGCTCCGTAAAGGGCGGAACTTATGTAGAGAATACTATCACAACGTACTACACGATCGCCAGCACACGCTTGGGTACACAAAAAGTCGGTATACGGTAAAAAAAGTACAGGTAAAAAATGTACGGTAAAAAATGTATAGGAAAAAAGTACAGGAAAAATAGTACTGGAAAAAAGGTACAGGAAAAAAGGTACCAGGTAAAAAATATATAGGAAAAAATGGTACTAGGTAAAAAAGGTACAGGAATTTTTTTTCTCTAAATCATATTTATTTCATACCTGTTATAGTGAGTGATATTGGAGTTATATATAGTTGGGGCAAATGTCATCCCCGTATTATAATCCATGAATGATTTTCATTTTACAGCTTTAGGTGATATTTTGCGTACAGCTACTGTTTTACTACCCAGTAGCAGTAAGTTTGTTCAATGAGATTTACTTTTGGCGACCCTGTAACCGCGAAAAAACGTGAAAATAAAAGCATTTCGCGTCCGTAGAAGGCATGTTGAGAATGATGTTCAACTCTCGATTCGCGGACTTGATAAAATGCGGGACATCAGAAAGTGCCATCGTGTGCGTCACATTCCGTATGAGAATGTGGGTTCCTTTTGATGCACCTCTTTAAGGCAATAGACACATTTTTGTACCATCGACGAATGTACTGGATACTGTTTCAAAGTCCTTCGGGTGTGGTATTTAGATATCAATAATAGAGCGCTATCTGATGCACATCGGGAAAACTGTTAGTGTTTGTTTCATAATGCTTGAATTCCCAGTGCATCATCCTACCTGACATAATCAAATAATCAGCTACAACGTTCACCAGGGGCGTTCACAGGGAGGGAATTGTCGGTGTATGGTCTACGCCTCTGCCTTTATATCATTATTCGGTTTCTGTGATTTCGAAGTAAAGTACAGGCTGTTTAAATCTTATGTTATGTCATTGTACGGTAGCGCACTGTGGGACTATTCTCACCGATCTTTTATCAGATTTAACACCGCTTGGAGAAATTGCATTCGAAAGTTATTCAGGTTTCACTTCAGAACCCATCGTGTATTGCTGCCGTCTATTTGTAGAGACGAACAGTCCGATGTCCAGGTTTTTAAGAGATTTGTGAGATGTTTAAAAAGCTGTATGGACAGTGAAAGCAAGAGAATATCAATAAGTGTTGAACTGACTCTTCTGGGAGGAACGAGTGCGTCACGAAATCTGACGAACGTATGTGACTTTTTCGGGTGTACTATTGATAATTTACCTGACAAAGTGACATTCGAGGAAAGGGAGCCTAACGGACCAGTAATCAGGGACTTATTGAGAATGCGCGACCGCAGGGATTTTGCTATTCTACAAAGAGTAGAGGTAGAGCAGTTGATAAATGTATTATGCACAGAGTGACTCGTTTTTAACTGTAACTATACAATAATCATGTTCTTGCTATAAAGCCTGTGACTTCACACATGCACATGTTCATGCACGCTATTAACTCATTGTTTATTGTACTTCGTACGAAATAAATAAATAAATAAATATAGAGTGACAGAAATCACCGACACGCTACACATATATGAAAATCAAAGCCCTGAAAATGGCAGACAAAAGAGACGACAAATGTCTTATAAATGTATTTGCTCACGCAAGGACGACGCACCACAAATCAAGTGTCCTGTCCAACACCACAAACAAGATAGTCTTGATTACCACATAAACGCTCCCTGGTTTGATGGCAAAAACTCTTCAGGGGAACTATTGCCATTTTGATCTTTGTAACAACCGAAAATCGTGGATCGATACCCTAATTATAACTACAACACGTCTGGATATGTGAATGTGGTGTTTATTTCTAAATGTTGCACTATTTACTATGAATCACAAGTTGTATAGGGTGTGCTTGTAGAGCATACACTATATACAAAGCACTACAGTCATGCTGACTCTCTACTTAGTTTCTTAAATTACAGAGATGTGGGCCTACTACCTACGAAATAAAGAACAGGGGGATTTTAGTAATATTTAGCTTGGACCATTGGGGGAGGCATAGCCAGGTTCATCACCTTAAAGTTGAACAAAATTGGAAATTAGATGGAGAAGAAGAAAAAACATGGTCATGGAAGACATGTTGGAATTTTGTGACACCAGATTGAGGCTCAGTTCAATCAGGTCACAGGCCTACAAGCCTACAAAGGGTGTAACAAAAACTGTGGCCCAAATACAAAATGACCTAGCTACATCTTCACATTATTTTATTATTTTCGCTAGATAACATTGGGATAGCACAATTTAAAAATAGTTTCTAAATGTATACAATGTACTTTAAAACAAATTGTTGCTTTTATTTGAAGTCTGCTGTTTGTCATTTGAGATAAAACAAATGCACATGAACAAGTAGTACACGAAACCTGATAAGGTCTTAACTAAGAATCTTTTAAGAATCGTATATGGATTTCCGACCTGGGTACGTACGATACACAAAATACATCCAATTACTGTACACTCGCATTACATAGCAAAACTAAACTGGAGCACAGCGAAACTATCTGTAATTTTCCACTGACGACTTGCAAAATTTGTTCAATCAAAATGGCGGCGCAGATTCATTTTTAAAAGTAGATTTCAAAGGACATACGCGTATTAGTTACGACATGCGTATTAGACATAACCCACTTCACGTCTTATGCAACCAGGGGCGTTCAACATCCGTGAGTTTGAAGTGTATTGTGTCAACCTTTGTCTTTGAAAGCGACGAAACAATTGCATATGGTATCAATGCTTTGAACATAGGAGAGTAAGATGATACAGTGCATTGTATCTCAAATTTATACCTATATACACACACTGTAAAAAAATTTCTCGCCTAGTTATTTTTACGATTTCCGTAAAATATCGATGTTTATCTTGTCAAATAACGAAACATTCTTGGTTTTTCTCATAAAAAAAAGCGATTGTTTTGTATATTGAGATGGTTCGCTGAATGGGCGAATATCAAATGGTCGGAAAACTTAGGCGGTTGACAGTATTGTTCGGGTTAGGTGTGCTTGCGACATGACTATGTCGGGAGAGAGAAGTATCGGTGGATTCACAACCATACCTTGCTGTAGGTACCTGACGAAAACTGCTTCTCCTGTACAAAAACATGCAACTTAAGGAGCAGACTACAACAAGCAATATTTCAGAGAGAAACATTTTAAATCGGCGGTTTGTACACAATTGTTTTGACATTGTATTCGATTTTCATAAAGATGTAAAAAAAACAAGCAGTCTGTATTGAGTGATTTCTACCGCAAGTAAAGCAAGTAAAATATATATCGTCCTTTGAAGCTAAAAAAAATGCTGTAGGAAGTGGGCGGCGGCGCAGTTGTGAAAGCTGAACTCCTAACCGAAGGTATTGGGTTCAAATCCCTTCCGAGACACTTAGTTTTGTCCGTTAGAGTTCATATTTACGATTGTTGCGTATGGGTTTGGGCAGGACCTCGTGACACCACAGACCATTGTCCATCGTGTTTTTCATTGAAAAAAACCCTGTCGATTTGCAATGTCTCCGAACCACCTTGAAATATGTTTACAGTGGAACCTCTCTGTAAAGGATATCCTTGGGACTTACAATTGCTATCCTTAATAGAGAGGTGTCCCGATTAGAGAGTTCAAATTGAATAGAAACTGCTATTTTTGCGACCAAAACGAGTGCCCTTAATAAAGAGGTTGTCCTTAATAGAGTGGTGTCCGCTGAGGAAGATTCCACAGTATTTCACGGGTGCAATTTAATTAGGTAATACGAGGAGTGTATTAAAACGACTGAGTTAACAACCGGTTTTATCGGCTCTACTCATCTCTCCTAATGCCAATCAGAAAATGTCCATTTCACTTAGTTCCGGATTCGATTAAATAACGAATAAATCAAATTTGTCAAGGTTGCTCAAGTTCTTCAATAGAATTAGAGTGGTCACTTACAGTTCAGCGGAACTACAACAAGGTAATTATGATGTACGACACTTATACTGCTGATACCAACATTCTGTGAAGATTCTTATATCAATCAAGCATTTCACTTGTCTTCTCGGTACATTTTACCCAATTAGCCAATTATCTCTACCTTAATAGCAGGTAGACCCACGGCAAGGCCTTGTGTGTCAAGATGACTCAGCAGTGGGGGGACCGGCGCGATAATCAGCATGCTAAGGTCTCTAAAACCCGCTAAGATTATCAATTCTCAAAATGTATTCTAAGCTGCAGAGTAAATATCGCAACTGAGCATATAACAAGAACTTGGTAAAGAATTAACATGTCAATGTACACGAATATCTTAACTAGTTTTTGACGCCTGAGCTGCTGCCTGAACAGTTCTGACCAGTAACCATTTGAACAAAAAATGAGTCGGTAAGGCAAGTAAAGACAAAACAACCTGCATATAGTGAAATGCCGACTGAGAATTTCGAAGCAAATACATCTTGTTTGTCTGCCGAAATTCTTAGCAATTTGACAACAGCTATTCATCCTGCTAATAGATCGGTTTGAAGTATCTATAGCTAGGCGTATTCATAATGGAAGACAGAAGAGTTCCTTCCCTGGTAATAGGTGAATATCATTTTTACAAATTACAATTTTCCTTCCTCCTGGATGTTTTATATAGTGACAAGGAACACACTGCTTTGGACTTTTGGTACAGCTTTTCCGAATCCTAACGTACATCACTATCCCTCCATTGCCCAAAAGATTAGGGTAATTTATCACTTTGAAATTCATTGTAAACTATGCACATGCTTTTCCCTGACATAATGTAGAAAACTATCCCACCCTGAAATTGAGGGAAAACTATCACGTTTGCATAAACTATGACCAAGCAAAAATAGCAACATCTTTCAGAACCAACCAGCATGCTCAGACTATTACTCCCGGGGCGGCTCGTTCGAGGGCTATTTCAAAGCACATTTTCCTGTAGACAGATGACCAAAACGAAACCAGTGTCAAGTCTCGACTGCAGAAATAAAGTCTACTGGTTAAAATGGGTCGTGGGAATTAACAGCGCTCAGAGCAATTACCATTCCCTTGGAAATGGACCATTGCTGTACAAATAATAGCATATCTATGAGTCAAAGGTGTTTTCAAGTAATTGGCCTGTGCGCAGGGATACGACACGTGCTTTCATTAAATCAAACATTTAATTTCCCAGTAGCTTTCTTCAGTCTTACATATTCTCATTGGTAAGATACTTGTATATAAAGTATTTACAAAAGTATACAAAACCCCTCGTTCGAGTGCATAGTAATGCACGCAGTCCATAATTGAGCCAGGGCTGTATCAAAATGCACCGCATATCTCCTTCGTGTCATATTCTACGAAAAAATGAAAACAAAATGGAACCTAGACAGCTGAAGATAGGTTTCAGGAATTTATATGAATAAATTATATTTCATACAGTACATATCCTTTTCTCAATGTGTTTTACTGAAACTGTAGCGGGTTCAGTTCCTACAGAAATTAAACGAACGTGATCTTCTAACGGGAATTCTCTGCTAAAAATGTAAGAGTATTTAATAAGTATTCAAACAAAATATTAAATCATTGGTGCTTCATGTTCACATGAATCATCATTATTTATTGTGTGAACGAATGAATGATTATATAAAAAGTGTTAAGAACGAAGCTAAACGTATTGTCCGTATTGATGGATAGTCTGTCAGACTTGCAGTAATTTGTGTCATATTCTGTCATCCTTACAAATGGTTATTTAAAGGCAGAGTGCCTTAGCCTCTACGCGTTAGGTTTACGGACAAAGTTGCAATGAGAAGTTTTCGCAAGCTCCCAAATAGCGAACGGGGACGTCTATCTATTCGACATGTCGAACAGCGGGCATTCGCGTTGTTGGCGTTGTGGGGGATTTGCTTTTCTTTTTCCAGGATCAGTCTTTAAATGAAATCTGGTCAGACATGGTTATTTTTCGGCTAGCACCAGGAGATCGAAACAGATGATACGAAGTAGGTGACAGTTTCTGAATGCAAGACCACAGAAAACCTAGCCAACCTAGAAATGACGACGCGATTGAACGCATCGATTACTATTTTTGCAATCTGATTTGGCCAGCGCGCGAGTTCCGCCACGTGAAAAATATGATATTTGGTTGAACCACTGATGTGTGGAGACAGATCAGCTGAATTGTGAACTGTACTATTGTCATCGTCAAGCAAAGGTTTACGCCGCTGGAAAAATGTAATTGGGACAGATCTAGATGCATGTCGCTTGCTCACATGTATGGGTTAACCTTTCATCAAAAACTGCACGGAAGCGTAACATCCTAACTAAGACGCCTCAACTTAATCATGTTAATCATGTCTGGTAGCTTAAACCTGGTAGAGCAAATCAGTGAAATCAAAACACTGTCATGCATCGTCAGAAAACGGCATTGAACGATTTCATCACCCTTCAAAGTATACATGAATAGAATTAATTTCCTTACATGCCACTCAAAATTTTTGTCTACAATCTATCACATCATCCCTTAAGCGACATTATATCTGGCATGGCTGTGGATTGGATTTTGAAATCGGCGCACAAATCGCTTCGTCACGTCTGCTCTTGAAACCTTATATAACCTTTTGAAATATCGCTTCTCTCATCCGTTCCTTCTGTGCCAGAGATATCAATATCGATCACAGTGTTTCATGTGTCATTTGAGTTGACTAACAGCCGAGACGAAATCCAATGCTCTGATCTCTTAACCCCTTTCGTTATGTGCCCCTCACCTCGTAGTTAGTTTTGGGCCTAGCCACATTCACGGCCTATTGACATTAAGGTTATTACCGTTCGCACATTGGCCTGAATTCCTACTTCTTTTCAAAGGGTCATAAGGGCAAATCTGGGAAACATCGACCCCAAAGAGACAGCTTCCATGGGTCGAAATGCCTAAACCGACAAGATGACAACAAGACTTATGCTGTCACGTTCTTCATAGGGTCCGGAGCCGGTCGCTAGATCGTCGTTAGCCATGTTAGAAGTAACGATGTTAGCGTTAGGTCCTTATGATTCTATTGCGAATGAAAGTAACGGAAAGAGATAACGCTTGGTTGCGCAATGGCTTGCTTTTACCTCTAACTTCATTGAGCAACTGTGCCCATGGTGTTTTATAGGAGAAAAAAAGTATCTTTATCATGACGCTCTTGAGACTAACAGCCATGACAGTTGCTGACCTTTATAGAGAGGTGTCCAAATAATAGCAGTGAAATCCAATGGAGATTAACAACTCAAAACTCAGTATTAGTAACCTTTCTTCTCTACGCCTAGCCTCGTTATTGGAAAATGTCCGAGGTGTGACTCCGTAGCAGTTTGTTTTTCTCAGTCAAGGCATCAGTTTGTGAAATTGCTTCCGACACTGTTTCCGAATAGCTCATACCGACCCCAGTAAATCCCTAAATAAGTCACTTCAAAGTAGAAATTGGAAACAGACTACCATTTCATTTGCAAATGATCCAATGCCGAACCTTATTTTTTTCATATTTCGATTCAAAGGAAGCGATCAGCCTACGCTGATGAGATGTGTCTGTGTTATTGCTAGTGTAAACCGAGAGCCCCCACAGATGACTGACCTTATGACAACGCACCAGTTGCGAATTAAGCCCTCCCAGCATCCGAAGTCTGTGAGCAATGAGAAGATAGCGGAACGCATTTTTTGCTCAACACAGATAGATTCGACACAATGATAAGTCTAGCGATCCGGGTGTTTGATTGGAAAACCGAGAAATAAATCATAATCATGGGGAAAACATTCGCGGATCGCAAAAAAAGAGACGGTAAAACGGATTAAAATAGGATTTATAGTGACGCAAACAAAAACACTTCAATCGAGACAATTAATTGAGTGATTGAATTGATTTTGATGAGTTTTGTAAGGTTGGAAGCGTAGGTTATCGTCCGACGCAAGATCATTGGCGTCCGACCTGCGATTAAAGTATGGCCGGTGTAAAAGGAATGGACATCCAAGGAATGCAGAACCCCATACAATAGCTGTATATTGTCAACAAGTGTGGTTAATGGTTTGGTTAGGGTTAGCTACATAATCTTCAACAAAGGAACTTGGCGACTCTATTCACTTTAACAAAAGGACCGGACTTAGATTCCGGGGGACATGCATTTCTGTTACACCGGTGTCACTACTTTTTGTGCGTCCCACGCGGATGGCCTTGCGAAGGATAATGAAACCGTCATTCTACTCAACGCTTCTGCAACAACACACGCGTTACGGATTGGTACTTTTTATAGTAATTTTACGCCCAACTGCACACCCGAACAAAGGATTTAGGTCTGAGATTATGTTTACCCTATGTGCGATTCAAAGGAAAATTGCGCTCCGTGGAAACCTACTCTAAACTCACTGATCTTTCTCGCATGCACGAGCACAAACTGTTCGTGTCTTACATTGGGCAACCGCTTGAAATGAGTGTTTTCGATAAATACAAATCGCCTATCAGATGACTAGCCATCTCGCTTCAGAAACATGTGCCGCATCTGTAACTGGCCACCGCAGTCAGGCGGGGGTGGATTAATTGAACCTGGTATTCTATATTAATGATGAAGCTCGTGACAAAGAAAACTGACATGCCTATTACTGCTCCGACCGATTTCCCCATAACGGTTTTGTGCTCGAGTTGGCATTTTGCCACAACTGCGCTTGCAGACCGTCAGAGCATCCAGTTTGTGGAATGCTCTGTCCCTCGAGGTAAGGGAGGCGAAATCTCTTCCCATCTTTAGGGGACAACTGAAGACTGTGCTTTTCACCCGGGCATATGGGTCAATGATGTAAAGCGCATGTGAGCAGATCATTACGACCTGGAACGTGCGCTATATAAATCCATATTTACATTACATTACATAAGTTCCCCGTTGTAGATGGAATGGAGTTAAAAAATCCTGGCGATGTAATCAATTGGACATTCATTATTCACGCGATGAGTGAACGCAGAAAAAAACAGGACATAAGATGATGCTTCCTAGCACTATAGATGGTTTTACATATGCCCGATCAACTATGTCAGTTCTCGAACTCATATTGTTATAAAATAGTTTAAACTGTTCGAGATCGCAGATGGACAGTACGGGGCTCACTCTACCAGGTTACTTTCTGTCCGTAATGATTTGTGTATTCCCCTTGAAATGTCTATATGTGTACTTGACATGCAGTGCATTGCGGTATCCGGTACATTTTCCTACGCAAACCTGATGGTACATGGTAACGTGCGAAGCTTGCTCGAAATTTTGTTTACAACACTTTGGTGTCTATATGGCTATCATATAAGCTTTCTTACATCAATTTTCCCTCAAAACGCGTCTATGTACCTCGTGCTCCAGACTGTAGTATATCGGGCAATAAACAAGACAAAATCATGAGTAGGCCTACTTCAAATGACAAGCTGATAAAGCAGCTTCTCCGCTATGCATTCGAATGTGAAGGCTTATTGTGCAGAGTCAGCCACACAGCCGTATGTGTTATCAACATGTTTTCTTCGTCGACACTGGCAGAGAGCAAAACAATTATAAGCCCACAGGAATGTCGGAATGGAGAGTGAGCTACGATTTAATATCCTGACTGAGTGTTGAGCGAGGAATGTTGGAATTTCTTGATTTCTGTTTTGTTTTTGCACCAACCATTTACTTTTACCAGTAAGTTTCTTGTTTCTATCACGAGCTGACATGGAGAATCTCAGTCGAAAATGCGTAAAATTGTGGCGCCATACTTGACAGTTGATGCAGATACCGTGGAACCTCCCTTAGCAGACACCCCTGTTAGTGTTAGCAGGACACCGAACCCTCTCTTATTAAATAGGTCTCAAGTATGTAGTTTTTAGTTAGACTTATCTAACATTGTCTAATGACACACAACCACGCGTATGGGATTTCTGAGATCAAAATACTCCTTATAGTGATGGCCCTGGGCTTGGAATCTCCCTGCCCGAGACCGTAGATCGAAGTTACCTTGCCAAAGGCCATACTTTAAACCGCCATATTTTCGCGGATTTTGCACTTGCCCACCGAATTCAAAATAGGCGACAACAAAATCGCGAAAATATATCTATCAGAAAAACAGTGAATTATTTAATTTAAGAAAAAAGTAAATTCTCAAAAAAATCTGTAGGTTCAGAACAGTTCCACAATGCATGATACACATACTATGAGAACCTTTTATTCCACAGAAATCACTTACAAACTGAATGCATTCGTTAGACAGAAGAAAATGATGTTAAGCATCCTACGTAATTGTGGGGGCGGCGACATGAAGTCTGACATCGTGAGTTGTACGTTATCAATAACGAATAACGCTGTTGGTCTTCGTTGTAAGACTAAATACAAAAAATTGTAAAAATCTCAAGCACTTTCAGGAAAAAAAATTGATGAAACAGGATAAGACCAAACATATTGAAAGAAAATTCAATAGAAAAGAATAAAATATATGTAATGGAATTTCCGCCCACGTCTTCAACAGTAAGTCCTGTCCACGGAAGGAGGACATCCGTAATGGAAAAAGGAAACAAATCAGACATTGTTTGTAAGATCGATAAAAGAATCCTTCAGGGTTCCGAAAAGTCGAGCGACCGGAGATCGAACGACCGGATCTTCTAAGTCTACTGTGCCATGTATATACAGTCTAGCTCATACTAATATCAACATCTACTTCATACGATATTTCGCCAACTACAGAACCAAATTCAATGCGGTTTTTAGCACATTGTCAGAAATTTTGTTTTCTAATCATACATTATTTGATTGCATAAGTTTTTCATTTTCTAATCGGCCATTTAAAAAACCCTTACGAAAAAATTTCTATTTCGAATTTTTTTAAAAGTCTTTTCCTTTTGAATGATAAAACACAAAATTCTGAGAATCTTGGTTCATTATAATCGACCAATCAGAACTCTAGATATGGCAATTTTAAAAGAGCGCACTTAGATCAAAACAGTAGGCGTGAATAGGTGTGTTCTATTGTTGGAATGGCAAATCATTGTGTTGTCTACACAGTGCGTCCCATAAAATTGCATCTATTTTGTAATATCTCCACCATCGCTTGTTCGATGTTGATGAAATAAAACGAAAGATCATAGAATTGTGTCCTCTGTCATTTTATGGGGATTGTTTTGAAAACAAAAATAGAAATAAAAAGTTTTTTGTAAGGGTTTTTTTAATGACCGATTACAAAATGAAAAACCTGTGTCATTACATTTCTGTCATAATGGATAATGGATAATGGATTATTAGAAAACAACATTTCTAACAACATGCTAAAAACCGCATTGCATTTCGTGCCTTAGTGTGGGAGATATTGTATGAAGTAGGTGTTGATATTAATATGAGCTAGACTGTACTTGGATATTCGCTTGCTCGCCTAGGAGGACATTGGCTTAAAATGGCAAGAATGCTGAGGGTTCCTCATTTGTTCCGGCAAACCTCTTCCTTAATACCGTGGAATGGCTTTTTTATCTCCACAATATAGAGTTATGCTGTCTTGCTTGTCCCTAGTCAGAAAAGCATTTAGCCTATTGGATTTAAAGGCCGCGATACATGATACTTCATGATATTTTGCTTCTTCAAGCAGATATTTTCTTTTACCATAATGTCATGGGTCATTTTTCTTGTCATCACAGATACGTGGAATTACAAATAAGGTTCTGCAAAAGCGCCTTGTTCCAAATCATTGGGAACATGGCGTTTTATTACCAAAGGCTAATGTTTCCCTTAGCAAATTCTGACATCGATGCTTTTCAATTCACTATGGGTGAACAGGCATGGATGTCGAATTTTCCCGATTTCTCCCATTTGATTCAAGATGACCTTTTTTTCTCGCAACAATACGTTAGATTTTTTCTTTCTATCATCTTTCGATCAGTGATAGAAGTTGCTGAGGTGGGATCTGCTATTACAAGCTCTGTAAAAAAACATATTCCCAATAGCTGAAGACGAAGAAAAGTATACACTCAAGTTTCGCCGATCTTAGAAATTTTCTGACTATATAGTCAGACTCCAAATTAAGCACATGGTCTTTCGTCTACAACGTCACAGCGTCATCAAGAAACCACAATGCGTCATGGTGTCATTCAAACTGTGAACTTCGAACAAAGACAGATGCAAGTCAACCCAGCCACCTTGATGAAGCCAGGAGTGCGACAGAAACGTTGGTGCAACACAACAGCCCACAAGAGAGACCAGTGGACATTGTTGTAAACTACAGTTATGGTATGCAGTTTTACTTCTACTTCACATGGTATTTCAGTCTCATCCAAAAATTTCAACTTTGGTAGACAGTGGGTTGGCAAAACAATCCTCCGTACTTCGTGGCTTTGCCTTCGGCGACTTCGTATAGTAGTAGATAAACGGTCTTAGATTAGTGAATCAGAGGTATTTCCGGATTACTTTTTTACCCACGTTGCCTTTACATTTACCAGGACATGGCTCACTTTACTTAGCCAGGCATGTCTCGGGATACAAATCACGAGTGTTCACTTCGTCCATTGATAATTGTAAAGGTAGTTGAAGTTGCGCGTAAAAACGATCTCGTAATAGTCCGCATCGTTTTGGGCTCCCTGGGGGCGGAATCTACTCGTAGGATATTTCTTTGAAGCTCAATTGATTTGAGTTTCGAACACCGAACAGGTTCTGGATATCTCGGTTACCATGGTAACGAAATAAAGTTTTTGTATACATTTGGTATATTCACGTACTGCTTGAATATCGTCATTTTTCGCTCCGTACGGTTTTTTTTCATGGCCAATCTGGAAGAAATGTCATGTCATTATTTGTTTTGTACATCAATTAAGGTTCGAATTGTCAACAAGAATTGAGTTGAAACCAAATCTGGCCTATCAACACCCTTCAAATGTTTACCATATGGCCTCACTGAAGAATATTCTTTACTACTGCAACGCCATGGCTGTGAGCAATAGCAATGAAATGCTAAAGCCCGACATTCCTGTCCGGTCAAGAAAACACGGTCAGTTAATAAATAGGCCTTAAGTCCGGCGAATAGTCTCTGCACTCCAGAGCCCAACAATGATGTGAACACAGTGTTTACGAATAGGCTATAGACAGATCGGCAACGAATGTACTTTGCTGATTGTTTTTTTCAATTCAAACATATGTCTTTGACACTTTTACCTGTTCACTGTTAAATGTATCAACTATTCATCAGTGTAAAGTAAGACGTTTCTGGCGATAGGAATCGTAAGTCTTGATGTACGTATGGGCCCCGAGGTTTTCAAGTTGGTCGGTTCTCTGTTCATACTCCATTCTAAGTTATAAAGGAGATACATGTACTATCTTTTTTTTGGCAAATAAATTGGAGCCGGAAATTGTGGCCAAACATAAGGTGAAGAGCAACTTTGATTAAAAGCTTAATTTAAAGGAAAACTTCCGCGTAAACCTTGGATGTGATCTTTGAAACCTAAAAGTGATGTTTTTTTTACTCCTTCCCCATGCTTACCCATTCAGATCTGTCGAGCGGTTAGTAAGTAATATGTCACCAGGGCTGAGTTGTCCAAAACAACGTTAACCTTAACCCTTTCACTGCCAGAGGCAATATCTTTTCAAGTAAACAATTTTTGAAAAATCTGAAAAGTTACTAAAACCCTGTCATGTGGGTATTTATTTAACAGCTCTCATTGAAAGCTATCCAATGAATAGGAACATGACTAGGTTTAGGTCCTTTTCACAACTTGTTGCTCATTTGCATTATCAATAGAATTTATCTTGGCAGTGTAAGGGTTAACGGACGCGTTAAAACTTTAAACGCGAACATTTTGAAGGGATTAATTGAAATAGATAACGTCCTTAAGGATACTTAACATAACCGTTAAGGATAACGGACATTTCCGCTTTCGAAAAGCCGGGTCCAGGTGACATTGATATCAAAGTAAAGGTCAGACATCCCTCACAGATGCAGCAAAGAAACCGGTGATTAGTCACGTCGTGGTAAACGCGTTAAAACGTATGGTACATAAAGAAGCGAGCAAAAATGTTAGCTTTAAAATGCCACGGAAGATTGGTTTGCGCGTTTTGTATTCTGCTGGATCAGAAGTATTCATTCACCAACTTTCAACCGGCTTCAGTTACCGCCGCAGCTGTGCCGTGGATTTTGTGTGATATCTCTGTTGACAGGTCGAGTCAACAAATACAAATAGACAGACAGATCGACAAAGACCACAATCTCAATAGAAACTAGATGCAGATATACGGCAGATCAATTCTCATAAATAAATATATACATGTGTATTAACCAATTACATCGAGATTGCTGTTCTGATTAAACACCAGCCGGCGTGACGTCATGGTACAGCTGTTGATGATTGGAATAGCCAATTTCGCCAGTACATTAGTTGTTCAAAAGTACATTTTACAATACTATTGTGTCGCCTGCACTCTTAGAAAACCAGGTCGAGAGGGTAAATTTATGGCGCTGCATAGATTCTTTATTTTCCTCTTCGAGCCCTCGGATCGAGAAGAAGAAAAGGGCTTAATTGAACCCAAGCAGTCTGCCAACCTTATAAAAGCAAAATTAAAATAATCTTGATATCATAACGTTGTAAATAAATAACAACGTTCGGCTGATGTACATGTTTTAGTTCCCCCGAATATCACTTTGGGAAACTTATATAAATTTCTAACGAATTTTAGGAGGTGTAAAATATAGCAATCACTCGTCCGAAAAAGGTGCTTCACACCGACAACGCGAGCACTCAAGGTACATGTAGCTGAGCTGAGCTAAATTAAAATAAGGGATGGTGGCTATAGTCACTTCTTGGCATTGAGGTGACATATTCTAAAATACATGTACCTGGATTTAGAACGAACCGTACTTTACAGTCTAAATGCACTATTTTCAACCATCTGTAATTACAACTACAATTCCAGTATCGAGTTGAGTTTAGTTGACAGTCGTAGTCAGAGCAGAGTCATTCATATAAAGGTCAGAGTTAACACTTCATTTACCAGGTCAGGTGACAAATTGACTGCCAGCTGATATAGTGGAACCTCCCTTAGCGGACACCTCTCTATTAAGGACAACCTCTCTATTAAGGACACTAGTTCTGGTCCCAAATTGGCTGTTTTCATTCAATTTGACCTCTCTAATCAGGACACCTCTATATTAAGGACAGCACTTGTCAGTCCCAAGGGTGTCCTTAATAGAGAGGTTCTACTGTAGTTACATGTTCTAAAAGTGTGCGATTATAAGTTGATCATGGATCGCAGACACAATTAACAATAGCGACATCATGATAATCAGCGTGCAGTACAACTGATGAATTGTGGCTAAAGCAATTAGTCAAACACACAATGTCGACATTTGACAATATTGGGGATAAATCGCCTGTCAAATGAACGCTAGATGGGCCTCCCACACGTGCCAAACCGGCGATAACCGCAATTTATCGTTTTGTAACAATGTAATAAGTTCCCCGATTTTTTACAGAGCTGATCGACGATGACCATCAGTTAAATATGTTGTCTATATATCAAAGGATCGGAATCTGTGAGCGAAATTGAATGCGGCAACCAGTCATAATGCATGGTCTTGGACTCGAAAATTAAGAACTGAGTGAAGCTCGCACTCTGGTCACCCAATAAGCTATCATGCATCAACACAAATAGTTATAGGGATTAGTGATATGAGGTTAAAGAGAAACGTTTCTGGTACCATGAACAAGAACAACAGGTCGCCATGATTCGAGTAGACATGAAGAGTTTAATTACATCAGCAAACGCCAGACGGCGCTACATAAATGATGAATCTATCTATAGATTGAACATACTGTTACACTATACTCCATTACGTAACAGCTGTGATCAAATGCGATTTTTCACGACCACAGTGTGTCAGTCTATCATTTAAATTTGCATCGCAGTTTCTTATGTTTAAAAGTCCTGTCCAGATCAGTTAGCTAGATTACATCAGACCAGATGAACATGCGCACAATAGGGCCCGAAAGTCCATTTATCAATTCACATACGCTTTGATGATGCATGATATGAGGCGCCATACATGACATATTGCTCGTATTTTATTCAGAATCATAACGCGAGGACAATTATAGCGACTGCGATTTTTAAGGCAGCCGGTAGTATCAATGCGGGTTAAGACTATAATTGTACCGGGGCTATACAGTAATTGTACCACACTAGCTACCGCACATCATCTAGTTTCACCGTTACAATGAAATCATAAAATGGCCAAGCCGGAATATGCACAATGACCATCGAACAACTTGTTGTCGCTAGTCCATGGCTATTTAAACTAAAAAATGTTGAATTCATCGAACGGCCACGTGCATAGTATCTAGTTCAAATTGAATGAACTTACCGGTCTTTATTGGGTGAATCTAGAGAATGTGACCGATCCATCTGCGTGCGGATGGAACCCCAGTAATCATAATTATCTTGTATCGCACATTGGTTATTTCTTCCCCCGAGTATGGAATGCACACTGGTATTGCAAAATAAAGAAAGGCGTAATTCTCCTTCAGCGACCGGAGCATCACGCCGTGCTAATGGCCACAAAGGCTCATCACCTTCCGGATCGGGATGCTGGGAGAAGCTGAGAAGAGACATCAGCTCAATGAGACATAAATTGACATCCACTTAGGTTTCAGTTATTTTATACAGTAACTGCGTGTGGACACAACTGCAGGCAATAACAGTAATACCGTGGCTTGTTTTTGATTAGCTTTGTAGCGTTGAGGGAAATGGATCCTCCTATTGAGGATTCCGGTGTGCCTGTCACGGCACTGATAATTGGACAGACTCGAAGGGCCATTGACCGCCTTCACTCCTCTTCTGATGTTGTACACAACCTTGTTCATGTGGAAGAAATTGTGCTTCAGACGAGTCTAGATAGCTTAACCACTCTATCGGACCACGAAATAAGTGATGAGTTGTCGATCACAGGTGCGCGACTTGATGCCAGATATTTTTATCCGTTTTCTCCACGACATTTACTTGACCGGCATATTGAGTTGAGAGCTAAGCGTCAACTGCGACAACAGCAGCCTTATTAGGAAGTCATTAACCAAATCCCCAGGATGAAACCTACGCTGTCAAAGTGCGTCGACAATGATAAGTATAATGATGAAACCTACGCTGTCAAAGTGCGTCGGCAATGATAAGTATAATGATGAAACCTACGCTGTCAAAGTACGTCGACAATGATAAGTATAATCTGTGAATACTAATTGTAAAATAAAATGTCACAATTTCTGAGGGCAAGAAAGGGTCAAACCAAGATCATGCTCTACATCCCAGACTAGCTGATTAATTGTCAGGGAGTGCGCTGCCACCGCATTCGGAGACGCGGACCTTACAGAAGCCAATGCCATAGCCACAAATTTTCTGGGCAAGAATGACTTTGAGACACCATGACCTGCTTGCAAAGGTCCACGGAAAGAATGCCGGAGACAGAAAGTCAACGGAAGAGATGGCGCAAGGGTACTTCTACGGGGAGAGAGCAGACGGGTATCAACTCAAATGAAGGCGGAAATGATCACTAGTAGCGGGCTCCGAACACAGACATGTTCGGGGGAAGAGGGCAAGAGTAGGTGCCAGAGGCACTGACACTTCTCCACTGTTGACGTCAGAACAAGACAAGACGATACATCAGCAAGTATGGCTTAGAAATTGATATGAGTAAAGTGCTTCTTTGGCTGTACTGGTTAGAATAACAAATCACATTATTATGTAGAAAGTGATATTTTAGAAGCAAATAACAAACGCTTTTTTATTGATTGTCAGAATGAGAAAAATGATATGATTTTTTTGAGCGCAGGGATAAATCCATTGTCCCATTTGGTTACAGAATTTTCGCGGCCCTTTATTTAGCCGATTTTGCGAATAACAGATTTAGATATTCGCTACATAAAAAAAATATAAATACTAGTATGTAGTTTTTTATTGGAAAAAAAATCGCAAAATAAAGGGCCGGAAAATATTAATGCATATATGCCAAAAAAATCTAAAGTATGCTTTGCTGATATCTGGCATAATATAATTTTCTTGCTCAGGTGCCGTGCCCACATGAAACACATATTTTCCTATTCGACCAACGAACTCAGCCCACGCGCAGAACAAATTAATTAGCTAAACTAATTAGAATAAGTTGATTATGATGATAAAGATGAAACTATGTTGAAGGACGGAGACAATTGGTTTAGATATGATAGCCGCTTGTTTTGGAATCTGATGAAGCAAAGTAGATAATAAAACTGATATAGAGCGGTAATTTGTACTGTCGTGGTAATTTGTAATTTGTAGAGTGGTAATTAATCTTGATGTTGGTCAAAATCTAACGATGACCGCCTCTGAAAAGCAAAGTAGATATTAAAACTGATATAGAGCGGTAGTTTGTACTGTCGTGGTAATTTGTAATTTGTAGGGTGTAATGTTGATTTTGGTCAAAATCTAACGATGACCGCCTCTAAAAAAAAAAGCAAATTACACCCAGTAAGAAAAAGCCATGCGAGCGCAAACAATGTCAGAACTGCGATGCCTGACAAACCTTTGTGGTTTAGTCATTAATCGTTAATCGTTAATCGATATTTTATCTTATCTCTCTGTCTTTGACAGGTTGATAAGCCAGTTTCTGCCAGAATTGTGAGCCAGAAATAATGAAAAGGCCCCAGGATATCGCTTCCATCTGCGTTACTGTTTACGTTTGATTTTTGCATGTTCCACAATTAGCAGAAGCTATTGATTGGCAAATAATTTGGAACTACTTTTTTGTCAACTAACATTGAGAAAGTGACTACAAAGCTAATTACTATTCAATACAATATGCAGTTATCTGTTCGATCAGTGCTCACCTGGCACGATTCTGAATAATATAAAGGCCGGGTCTATTTGGCAAGCCGCTCGCCGAACAGGCATCTTTTTTGTCCTGTTTGGAGAGCCGCTTGCCAAACAGCACTAAAAAGCCACCCTGTTCGGCCAGCCGGGCTTGCCAAACAGGTAAATCTACCCTGTTTGGCGAGCTGGAGACTTTACAACACATTAGCCAGAGAGTTCGGCTCTCCATTCAGGACAAGAAAAAGTCGCTGTTTGGTAAGCCGGGCTTGCCAAATAGTCACTTCCTAATATAAATTGAGAATTTTGCTCTACTGGGAAGGACTAGGCAAAACGATTAAAGTCAGTCCTATACCCATTATACCCATGAGACTTTTGCACGCCTTCATTATGTACAATGCACGTATTACACGCATACGCACGATGAATAGGAATTATGTCGAGGTTTGTTGCAGTAACTCAGAGACTATTTGTTTGTATCCCAGTACAAAGTGACTGCAATTTCCATGCATCACACCATGGACCTGCACCACATGTACAGTGCATAGAAATCCGTGATTATAAATAGTGCCTCGCTTTCGAGGCATCGGTTTTAATTTTCGAGTTGCGCTTGCTGTGCTGGATTTATCCTGTATGAAAATCAAGGGAAATACTAGTATAACTTTATTCTGCATACCAACAATGAGCGGTTTTCAGCGGGCGACCGTCCATTCAGTTCAAGAGATGGGGCTATGCGCATCCGCCTCCCTTGAATGCAAAACTGGTGCGATTTTGTTCAAAATTCACCCGTCGGTTGGACTCACAGTTCCAATAGTACCAACATGTTTGCAGAGGGCTCAGATTCCCCTTCCAACTGAATTATGCCACGTAATTGACCTTAATTGACCTTAATCGTCTTGATCTTTTTATCCAACCTCTAAAATGGCTTCCCAAGAAATGCCTGTTTGCCTTGTTAAAAATTAGGTTCAGACGTCATCGCGTATGGTGTCAGATGGGAGCGGGTTATTTAGACTCCAAACTGTCCAAATCCTGTACATCTGCAGTGTTTGGATAATATTTTCCATCGCTCTTGTTCGAGTGTGCGAAAATCTGCACCGTCCGTTGGTCCACGCACTTTTTTGGGAGGCAACAGGTTTATTATTCTAGTGCGAGGCTGCAAAAATTCAGCTATCAACGGAGCAACTAGAATACTAGAATAACAGTGCCCGGTTCTTTCGTAAACAAAATAGTCAAACCTAATAATCTTAATGGAGCTAAACTAAAAATACACAAAACTATTGCCGTTTCAACAAATAAGAAAAGCCATAAATTTGATGAAATATCTACAAACCCGCCTACCTGACAATCGTCTTAAGTGAAAATCAAAGGAAAATATCTAAACGATTAAAAAGGTTTGCTCAATCAAATGCAAAAATATAATTAGTTATCCAGGGTTTACAGTTATATCACGTTCCCAATCGTCAAGGGGTAGACCGGACGTGCCCGCTCTGTAAACTAGTTAGAGCAACGCGTTTGAATTAAATTATTGTTCTGGCTAAGGTACAAAACGAGTTCCATTCCGTCTCATGATGAAGTGTTCGTTGATATTGAGAAGGTTATATCATTTGTCTAGCGTGAGAAAATGCGAGCCAATAACGGACGCAACAGCGGTGCAAAAGTTTAAAATACCCCAAGATAAAATGTCCGAATGACCTGACCAACTCTGGGGATTCTAATTCAGAAAAAACGCGGAGACAAGAAAGGATTGTAGATGTCCCGATCACACATACTGTTTTACCTATTATTTCTTACATGACATAAAAATGGCATAGATATAATCCAAAGAAAGCAAACCCTAAAGAATATCAGTTTCAATATCATCTAGCAGATGACGTTGGTTGCAACCTGCGGGAGCGCCGAAGGACGACGACCTTTCTGACTGAATGCTGATCCGTGTGTGTCCCGGACAAAACTGTTTTTGCGGATGAATTATAAACTCTAAAATATCGTGAGCGACGATTGGTCACTGTGCGATAACGACACTTTTAACTAATCCTTAGATCAATATTTTCCCTCTGCGCCAATGATCAACTTTATAGACTTGATAAATGATCAGTCCATATAATAATACCATTATTCGAGTAATAAAACTCGAACATGATCTCAGGCGGAAATTGCATTGTGGGGTCATTTTCTTGCACCATGTGCACGTTGGTAGAAAAATATTTTATTTGGCAAAATCCGGAACTTGAAACTACTCTTGACTTCGAACTTCAGTGTCGATACCGGTTTTATATCAGTCTTAGATGTATTAATAGAAAATTTATTCTTCCCTATTGTCTGTCGAAGTACTAAGTGGTTCCATATCGACTTTCGGCTTTCAATAATTCAAAGATTAAAATCGCATGATAAAATCAGGCACAATCATATGAGGTGTTCTTCAAGGTTTTCGGTCATTAATTGCTTAGTTGTAAAAATAGTTGATGCGAATAATGTGCATGCATACTTTTATCAAAAATATACAGGGTGTTAAAAAATACTTTTGCATGTACTTTTTAAAATCTTAATAACTTTTTATCAAATATTTTATTGAGAAAACAACTTCAGATATGGAAAGTAAAGGCTATGTGCGTTTTTTGGGATATAATGTGTGTCGTTGTGATAACTGGTTTTTACGCAATCTTATGGACCACTGAAATGATAGGCAATTTCTGAAACAGCAGATTATCAACTCACAGTTTAAAATCGATAGCTTCCACCTGGCGACCTCCGATCGCAATGCAACGTCACCTTGTACAAGACGGCATGGAAGGCTGAGTTTAACTTCTCCCTGAAGTTGGCTCCGTTCCGCACTGAATTTTTGACATAATTCCCGAGCATTTGGCTTAAAATGCGATTATGTCCCCCATATCTCTGTGTTAAATGCGCCTATCCAAGGCAGAAAATGTAAACATCAACGTCGGTGCATGACAATACACCGCCATGTCAATGTACGGAAACGCGTTGCATCGTCTCTATTGTACTACAGTTCACGCTAAATATCGATAAACTTCTTACATTTCTGTGCTTTGATTTCATTACACAGTTTGAGAAACATCCTTTCTGTACAGTCAGGATTTCATATTCCCATATCGTGCAATAAATCGAAAGATTTCATCAGCCCATCACTAGGAAACAATAACTGGCTTATTGGATTAGAAAATTCATCATGGCGGCCAATAAAGATCGTCAACAGACTGGACTCAGGTACGATCACTATTCTCTAAAGCAGACATAAAGCATATTAAGTATATCTGCCATTGACGTCCATTGCTCATGTATTGCAGCAAGAATGCTGGTACAAAATGCCTTATATGTTTTGGTTTCCTAAAAAGTGTTCAGTCTGCTCTAATGTAACCCTGCTTGATATTACCAAGCTGAATATTGATTCCTGTTTGAGCTGATTAAAACTGTTCAAGAGTCAAAACTCACCTCGCTTCAAGTCATCGTCTGCACGAACGGACCCGATCACACAGCAATTCTTCATACGCTACCAAAATAGTGCGCATAAAACCTCTCAAAATCACTTTGTTTAAGGAGGAATTTTTGGGGCATAAGAGTTGAAATACTATGACATGAGACAACCTTTTTGGAATAAAAAAGCCAGAAAAAGGCTTGTAGTTTCGTGGATGAGTTTACCAGATTCCAGATTGCAATGGTGACCAATTCAAGCATTGACAGTAGGTATCGCCTTATCACTACAGTCACTGCGCAAGGAGATTGGGTGGAACCATGTCTCAAGAAGTGGTCTGCGGTGGACCCGCGCTGTTAATGACCGTAACTGACAACGGTGCGCGGTCTGGCATGTCTGGGGTTAAATTCTCGTTTTGTCAACATATTTCTCATAAACTATTGTGCGTATAATCGAAGTTTTATCGTAAGTTTATAGGTGCTAATTAGTTTTATATATACTGCTAAACGCTGGCACCTAGGTAATTGCCATAATATTGGGCGGGCTTGCCCAACTAGGCACAATAGGTGGTCGCCATGGTCACCATGTATTAGAAATTTTCCCTATACCGACCTGGGGACGATTTGGGGACGAGTTTATGACAATATTGGGATCCAGAAACAGGCGCATTATAGACTACGGTTATTTGATAAAAATTAAATCACTACAAAAATTCGTTTCTCAGCAGAATATGGTATCTTGTCACCGTGAATACCTTTGCCGTGTTGCAAGACTTTTGGGTGAAGTCATGCATTATTGGGTGATTTATGTAATATCTACCCTTCATATTGCATGGCACAGTGAAATACGCTGTTCCCTGTGCAGCGCCCTCTGCCTATGGTTAAAGTCACCCAATGAGTCATTAATCTTGATCATGACCTCATTCGCATGAAAAACCGATGGTAAAATTTAAGTGATACTTCGTTTCGTCATCATTGAAAACGCTTTCCGTATTTGATTGACATTGCGCATGTCCGAAACAAGACCTCTCCAGGCCGCTCTATAATTGGCTAATTCCACGAGTTCGTCGAGCTGAAAGCTCGTTCCCAGGTCTTTCTCAATTGCTTTTACCCAGGTGATTTTGGGTTTTCCCCATGGTCTCTTTGATTTTCTGACGAATTCTTCCAAAGCCTGACGGGCAGATGTGGTCTCATCAAGATACTTTGTTTATTCTTCCCAATTATGAAAGTATGCCAACCACTATACATGATATGGCTGGTTTGTTTCACGTGTTGGTGACATCTACCAGAGGCCCTAATGTGTTCAGTACATGCTGTGCCAGCTATGGTGAATCTATATTATGATACAGGTGGAGGTTGGCTGATGTACGATGTGTTCCGTACCTGTGTAGGCCTAGGCCTCTTCGTGTCACACAAGGAGAGGTGGGCCCTGGTGGGATGTTGTAATGAACAGGGAATGGGACATGGGGCTATAAGACAATGCTTTCGAGAGAGTGAGTGGACAGTGGGAAGTGTTAAAAATATGTTGACTTGAATTGTAATAAAGTCAAAGAATCAAGTAAAAAGTCGGATGACACCCGGCTGCAGACATGGAGATAATTATGCCCGCATATCATATTTTTCGGTTACTTATTTCCAGCAAGCACTATTCTAAACATCGATCCATAGCTTGTATATGGGAATAGAAAGTTACGTACGAGAACGTCAGTGTCAAACGCTATTCCCAATAATTTTCTTTTGAATTCATTTGAGGTCACCTTCGTCGTCATCTCGGAACCGTTCGGGAATTTCCGGCAGGCAGTTGGAAGTATTTGGGGTCCCATGATCGACAAAACTCGTCATTTCCACTGCCACGGAGAGTGTGTGTTTTTACATATTATATTTCCTGAACATTTTCAGGTGCAGATAGAACCCATTAGAAACGCCGTGCCATTTCTCTGTCCCCTATGATAAGAATAAACTACTTACTCATAAAAGACGAACATGGCCCTATTAGCCTTCTGTATAAGGACATTAGGCAGGTTTGGCAAGCCTTACGAATAGTTAAGTAGATCGGAGTATGTACCGAATGTACTTTACCGACGACAGGACTTTGTGTATATTGTGTCTCCTAATTAGCTTGTTGTAATTAGTTAAAGAAAATAACTGTAGTTTTGATAGGTTTACCTGTTACTGAGAATGCTACTTTGTTGAGCTCACAATATTGCATGAAATACATTTAGCTCTTCTCAGAAAAGCCACTTTTTAGAGCTACAATTTAACGTCTGACTTTCTTCTGCACTTCTTGGGGTACTTCTTTAGCATTACATGTACAGGATAGGTAGATGCCAGCTGACACAAGTTTCATGAAATACCTCGATCAATGCACGTTTGCACATTCCTTGTCCTCCACTCTTTTCGCTGGCCAATTAGTTTTGTTTCTTTTGTTTCCCAAACTTTTGAAACATTTCAGAGGTGGTCAAATGACAAACGTCCGTACATTTATAATGCATTAATAATGCATTTTTTCGGGCAATGTAGATAAAGGTTTTCGAATTTCAAATCACTCAGAATATTATTTAAGAATTCTCATATTTGCAATTTTTTGTTTTCTAAAAGTAAGTTGCTCATCACCTGCTTGTAATGCATTCGCACATTCGGTACATTCAGTAGTGCATCGGATAACGACGATTACATTCGCTTTATTGGGATACGCACATTTTGTATTGATTCATCAGTTAACAACTTTATCCATCGAGTTGATCACTGATAGAGAGGTTAAGATTTTGATCTGAGAACGGAAACAAACGACTAATTAGCCATATCATATCCATAATGAAGGGGTCAGAGCCCAGCAACCTCTGTCATGTATGTGCAGATTCTGCGTTTAGTAAAAGAAGAGACGTAGTTGTTTAGGCTCGAAGACATTTAAATGCGATTTGTTTGTAAACCCTTATCACATGCATTTTGTTAACTGCCGTATCATTTATTATTGCACATAATCATCTATGTCCGAATCACCAAGAATCATTTTGAGAAACCGAGGCAAATTTCACCCGAAACATTTTTGCATAGGCTTTTTTGTGGCTGCCGTTTTGGGTAAAATCAACGAGGATAACGATCGATATTGTAAGAAATGCTTATGCTCCATTGCGACGTATTTCTTCCGAAATGACATGTGGCACCTAAGCTATAAAGGCTCTGACCCTTTTTCGAAACTAGCTAGCTATATCCAAACGCTACCACTAATCTAACTTTGCCGTAATACGTAATAGTTAATCCACAATATTAAAAATGAATCCAATTGCTTCCCTACTTATTCTCTTTCTCAACTATGTACACGAATAATCTCAATAAATATATAACTTTCTCGATTAAAACTACTTGCAAATGACTTGTTAACCGGGTGTGGCAATCAAGAGTGGAAAAAGCATCATAGATGATGTAACGCAATCACAATTTTCATAATTAAATTACGTAACGCATGGGACATCCCATTCGGACGTAGACAAACCTTTTACCGTAATTCATGAGAAGATTTTTCAGTTGATTATGTGGCAATCCAAGTGCAGTCATCCTCTACTCCATCCGCGATCTGTCGAAATATAATGTTAATCCAGGAATCACTGTACTCCAAAGATTCCCAAGTATCCTAACTGGTGCAAAGTGTTGATATATTTCTAAACTTCAATATCATAAGTGTATTCCTTCTACGCGTTGTGAAATGAGAACACGTTTCATCAACACACAACATGCGATTGAAAATTTGACAGCGATCATTCAAGAAAAAGTGACTGATTTGCCAAAGTAGACCTGGTGTGATTTCCAGTTAAGTTCGATGCAAGTACTAAACTTTGAAATAAACTACATGTATATACATCCCATCGCTTGATACTCCTCGGTCAAAGCCAAAGAAGCGAATGAAAGATCTGCGCGCTTCACGTGCATTCAATAAGGTAAGTCCAATTTGCCATGAACACAACTTTTCGAGCATTCAATAAAGGTTCACCAATTTGCAACGGAAGACCGATTTTAATTTACTGGTATGTCCGTCAAGGAAGACTGCACTCGTGAGAATAAAGGACATTGCGCTTGTGATAAACGAAGAGCAGCCAAGTTGCTGGAGAGCAGCTCCTGGTGTTGCTTTGGTGAACTAGCGAAAGCCTTTCTGGATCAACCAGTGAATGACTTGATGTTCATAATCGATAATGGTAGCATTGAGCTAGGTTGCCAGGTCGACAGCTGTACCTTATTCAAAAGACGGGCTTTGGATAGGTGAAATAATGCTCCAAGATTTCAAGTTTTAAAGAGGTCAAAATAAACGAGCAGATGAAACGTTCCATCGTTCATCATGAAGCTATAAGCCACAGGGAGCCTTGGCGACATGTAGTATATCGACAATCAATGTACAAAGTAACTTAATCCCTCGCGTGTAGAGCTAGGTCATCAGTGTCAGTATCAGTATCAGTAACAGTATCTCCTTATAACTCAAGGCTGTTGGGTGAAGGTTGACAAAATAAACATCGGCCGGTTTTTGGGAATGAAACTAACATGGGAGCATTTTCCTCTTTTTGATGCAATTGACGTTAAAAGGGTTCACGAGAAATAGGAGACGCACAGCCTAGTGGTTAAGGGTTGACCATAAGGCACCGCCATTTTGGCTGGAATTTGATCAAATTCGAAAGCAAAAATTCTTTCAAACGACGAAGGGAATGCAAATTTCAAGGGTTGTAGTCCAGATAAAAGCCTCCCATGGTAAAAATGGGCATGCGCGATAATTTCATTCTTAAAGAATTAATTGGCTGAGGATTTCAATTTCTATCCAACATGCATGGTACCTATAGTCAACCCTTGACACTGCTGGCTACCATACGATAGGACACGAAATCGATCTCGGCAAAGCCCGATAAGGTCACGATGCCGGTAATAATGAGGAAGACTTGAAAACCGGAGTGCTTTACAATTATTGTCACAGAGGAGAGTTTTTCTTTGAAGTCTTTTCACGAAAATATCAAGTTTAAGAACTTCAGTATATTTGTAAATTAACATTCGAGTATTAGTAAATAAATAGCCTACTAGCAGGGAATTATGAAGTGGTGTTCCAAGCCATGAAAGCTAGCCACAACGTGAACATAATATCTTAACCTCCCTATCAGCATCAATGTACAACAGCAGGTGTGATAATGGACAGTTATTGGTTTTATGGGAAGCTAATCCCATTCGCGTGCGCTTCGCATTACTTTTATCTTTTGGGCGTTCTGCTCAAAATCGCTAGTCATACGTCGAAATGCACATCAGGGAGCACAACAAATTTAAGTCACGCAGTTATCAAAACCATTGATGACCAGTTCTACCATAAATCTCAAGGGGCACATGTACGCCATTCCTTCAAATGTATTTACGGATGGCTCAACTATATTTATTTCCTATTTTTAATGTCAGGTGTCGCCAATAGCCAGTCATAAAGCATGCCACATGCATGCATACTCGCACAATATTGGTGCGTGTATCAATTTTCCTGACGTTACATGTTAGTTTAGCGTATGTGTGTACTAGTTTTCTCTGGTGCCGGAAACGAGATACCACAAATGGTATTTGTTTATCTGTTCACACGATATTGGTATTGATATATTCATTGCGTGTTTACACAACAAGAAAAAAAAATCGAGTTCGACTTTGAACATTCTGAACAAACTGAACAGGCCTTTTATGTGAGGAACACCGATGTGCTCAGTGCTCAGTGCCCGCAATAATGTACAAGTCCATAATCATGTCGTGCCAAATAAACTCTTTTTGAAAATGAACCATATCGAGCGAACACGCATTGACCGTATTTTCACCGAAGTCATAGTGTTACTAATGATAGTAATAATCCTATGGATTTCTTTATTTCGCCATTTCAATTACGGTTATAAGGCGTGCATTGGACAAAATGTGCATCACTGAACTGAAACCTCTTTCCAAGGGGTATATATAGGCTTTTAAAACCTTTCATGAAAACTGGTAGAGATATGTCTTTTCGCCATTGTCAGAAGTTTAATTAGATATATGTTGCAATACCGTGAGATACCGTAAGATTATCAACGTGTTAAGCGCACGCTCAAGTGAACTCAAGTTTTACCTCTGTACTATTTCGTCCTTCGAAGTATAGGCCTACGTAAAACAAAATGTGGATACTTGGTAGACTCTAGGTCATTATATCTAGTGTCTATGCCAAGGCACCGCGTGAGAGATATAAAGTTCTTATAAGATTCTTAGTTGAAATTTTATTCGGTTTCGTATACTTGTCATTGTGCATTCCTTGTAATATTCTTAGTTCTTAAAATCTTAATTGCAAGACTTTTGTGAAGAATGCACATACAGGTTCCGCAAAACTGAAAAAGATCTTAACTAATAATCTCTTATATATATATAGATTCAGGATTTTCGACCTGCTTGATCAGCTTGCCCTGGCCGAAGGAAAAGGCACTAGACCAAACACCCAGGGCACGGTTGTTAGAAGGCATGTTCGCTTATAACATCATGCTGACATTTAGTTACATGTGCATTGGTGTACATGAAACGACATGTCTGTATGATGTTATGAGCTAAATGCTTTCTAACAACCGGGCCCAGTTAGTGCCCAATCGTAGTGGCACGTAAAACCCTCATCCCATACCGAGGAGAAGAATACTACCGGGTGAACTACACATCCAAGTATATGACGTTTGATTAAAGGTCAGAGAGTAAAATGACCAGACAAATCTCCCAAAATAACTGAATTTATCATCAATCTCAATTATAATACTAAAGACCCAAGCAAATGATGTTCGAAGTCAAAAGTTGGTTTCTTGTGACACATGGGAGACGTTTGAAGTGCTGGTCATGGTATTGCGCATCCATTTGAAATCACGATCGGCAATGTACGGCTAACTCGGACGTTTGAGTCGCCCAAGTTCGAGACGGTTCCACGCTTTAGACGTCAACAAGCAGGTATGTCGCCGCGTGGTCTCGGTTCTGCAGTGGGCCAAGGTATTGCACAATCACAGACGGCCAACGACCTGGGCCACTAGCACATCATTTCCGGCGCATCATGTGTTAGTTTTGGGAACTATGTACTTATCACGAATTGGCACTTCCGAAATTTCGGATGAGAGGGTAAATGCGGCAAGTGGGAGTAATCATTATCTTAACAAATAAGCCCGATTTTTATGCAAAGTGTCCATTTAAAGCATATTAGAGATAGGAATGGGCTCTGATACTAGATAAGATTACGGCTTTTCCTTCTGCTCTCTGAGATTTAATAAGTAATTTTGCATGCACATTCAAGTTCATCATCAGCATTTATAAATCACCCAGTTGTCATATGGTTATTGGTTAGAAAACCATTTCACGAATACTCAGTTTTGCTCTAATGATTATGCAGACTTGGTGGCATGTTTTACGGAGCGTTAAGTTGTCACATATTGTAAACAAACATGCTGATTGTCACAGTAGACAGAGCGGGATCACCGAGCCATGGCAAGTAATCTTTCGGATCGGCTCGAGGTTAATGGAAAAGTAAGATGCCCATTCACACTCGGAGCAAGTAATGCAACAAGGATAAATCACTAAAATTATAGTCGAATTTAGCACGAGCACTTTTTGTCCAACTGGTCGAACAATCTCGATACCGAACCCTACAGCATTTTTTGCATTGCATGTTACTTACCAGGAACATATGTGATGAACTCCAAACAATTTTAATCGGGAGAATGAAAGTCAAATCAACACCCTAGAAATATACGAACAGTCGACTAAATGTCGGTCGTCCGAGTTGAGGAAGGGATACGGCGTTTATCTTGACCGCTAGATTTGCGAACGTGATAGACATCATAGGAGTTGAAATACCTTTCGAAAAATGTTGTCCTGTCTTATCGACTGCTGGGTCAATCGCAACTTTTTACAAAATTACCAAACCCGGCTTGATTGAAGTAAAACATTTGAAATATACAAGAATAGTTTTGACCTGTCCAGCTTACACACAAGCAGATGTTTTGGACATGACATTTTGGCTTGATGTATATTTAAGCTGAGTGCGTGCTCTGGGTTCACGACGTCACCTCCTTCTGACACCCTGGGGCTAGAATCTACTCGCTTAATTATAGTTCGTCGTCCCAATTACCAATAACGTTCTCACGGTAAACTACACTTCTCATCAGAGTCTATCAATTCGTTCGCCATCGTTTTCCCGTGTTTCCGTTAGGTATTATATATACGGCACACTACTAAGTTCAGGCTTCCGACCAAGAACACAGTAACGTGGAACAATACTACACCGATACGAGTTCCTAGGTTAACTTTTTGTGTTTTTCATATAAAATCAATTGATATTTAACCTGCTATGTTCAAGAAAGCTAGCGAGCGTTGGTTTGACCATCTGGTTTGACTACACTTTTAAGAATAAACCTTTTAGGGTTGTTCAGTCAACGCACAATATCCCCCTGGAGATTTTTTTGGGAACTGAAAAACCCGCGTAGGTTTTTCACAAGGTCAAAAAGTACAGGGGCTTTTCATTTTCCTGAGAAGTCTCTAGGGGCTGAAAACCCTTAATGTTTTCTTTTAAAGCTAAAACACCCTTATTTCCTTATTTGAACAATGTGTCCAGACCGAACAAGTAGAAATCCCATGCAGTCCCGTATATTTTTACTGCTTGGCCGGAGTGCGCTTTCAGCTATGCGATTCAGATATTTCTTTCGTGCATGTTTCGCAAATCGTTCTCAAAATAAGCCCTACCGTGCTATCAAGCGCGGTGAGGACTGTGCTATTTTTTTAATAGTCGGTGTCTGGTTCACCACCGGTGATTCTGATCAAGTCTAAATGAACTTTTCGGGTAACCTTTTTGTTTTCGGATATTTTGTCTGTCGGACCAGTGCTCATACGGTATATGCTAAAACCAAAAAAGCCAGACGACTTTGTTTTATGAGAGATGTTTTCGGTTGATTAAACAGGCAAAAACGAAGAAAATGTGACAATCATTTTAAATCAGCCAACGTAACGTATTGATTAATTAGAAACTGCCTTATCGCTCAGAGGCATGCTTCGGTATATTTCACATCAATTCATTAATTACCTTAAAAAAGCTCACTAATCACAGTTGATGGAATCACATCAGACAATGTATGTTTTTTGGCAAGTTTTGCTTAAAAACGTCTAGGTTCGGCACCTATTTTGTTTCAACTGAAACCAGGAGCTGAAAGAACCAATGGCATTATTGCCAAGGTGACGGCGCTCCTGTCACCGTCGACTCCACGAAAGTCGTTCCGATTATCAAGATGTACATGAATTGGGCAGAAAATTAAAATCTGACGGATGCTTTTCAGATTTTAATCCGAATTGAGCCCTTTGTGCGGATCAATCCATTGGCAGCGTCCTGCCGGCTTGCACCAAGGCGTCATCGATGACGTCAGACAGCCGGTGTTCGATTATACAATCCAAGTGAGTTCAATAACCCTGATTACCCCATGGAACTCCGGCGACATTGTTGTTGTAAGTGCACTCAAGATGCAGGAGAACGTTCCTGCGAGAAGATTTGTGGAGTAGATCAAAGGTGAGTGAAAATAACAGAATATCAATGGATAAATGTAGAAGATATCGATCAACCAATAATTAATTTTTTCACGCAGCCTAAAACATGTTACTTTTTATGTCGAGAGGCAGCAGTGTTTTCTGAAGGTGTTCGGAGTATCGCTATCGATCCATCACGCATCGGTGTCTCATCCGGGCCTCACGGGACAATGGAAGTCCGCTTTGACAGCGAGAACATCCTTCAATTTGCTTGGAAAACTGGCATTGGTCATAAGACATTGACAAGGTACTCAGACTAGCGGGCGAGATTGAGGACTCATATAAGGTAGAATGGGGTATTTGTAGCCCCTGCATTGTTTGATGCATTGGGATATCAATCAAAATCATAGGCAGGGGCTACAATTAAACCGGGGCTACAATTACCCCATTCTACCTTAATATATCATGTATTGAATATTATGATATTGGATCATTAGCTATCAACTAATCAACATGTGCCTCTCGGTACCAGTCCCCTTCCTTTGTCACTGTAGCTAGTAAGTCGGTAGTGCCTTGCGAGGCCAGATCTAGTGTCTGTATACTCAACAATAGCTCATATAATCCAACTCCATCTTCGTCTCATCTTTGATCAAATGGATAACTTTTCAATAGAGAAATTGGATACGGGAATACGTTCTCATTCGTGTATCTAAGCAGGTTTTGTTGACAGCAGACGGCATCCTCCCGTATCATTCAAACTCAGCCAGAGCCTTGATGACATAGCTAAAATTGATCTGATTTCGAAAGACACATTAGCCATTACACCAACTTATATCACCCTACTGTCCCATCTAACATTGAAAACCAAGAAACCTATTCTGATTATATTCACGTATTCACATATTCACAATTCACGTGTACCTACCGATTACACGTGCGCCCTCTATGTATATATACTACACAATGGTACCAATCTACCTGTAAGAAAATCGCGAGTACAAACACGGCGATGGCGTGTGTCGTTTCATTGAAACGATCACCAATGTAAAGAAACAGCGTACATATAGGCTATGGGGGCCAATTTCGGCAGGGCTTTGCGCATTTTAAAATTGATTCAAAGTCCTGCAAGGGGAGGATGCCAGACAGTGGCACATTCATATTCAGTCACATGGACCGCATCACTAATCAAATGTACTGAAAGACATCTAAATCTAAATCACTTAACCACTTTCACGAAGAAAACTTGTAGTATTACGAACGATGCGATGAGGTGTATTTTTCTCTCTCTCTGTTCTTCTTCCCCGCCCTTGGGACCCTCGACACATTGTCTTCTCGACAAAGGTAACAGTACACCTGATGCATTTGATTTCCGAGCTCGTGCACTAAGTGGAAAGATGACCCTCATATGGGACCTGACCTTTCATGCAAAAATCAACTGGTTACATAGTAAGTGTATTTTTGCCTAATCGGATCAGTACGCGTATTCCTTTTAGAAGTTTTACCAGAGTCAGTGTGTTGATATTCTTGATGTACTTCTGACTGGGATGGTTGATGGTTACGGATATGACTTTATACCGGTATGGTACGTGTTGGGGGGGGGGGGGGGGTTATAAGTTCCAATCCATAGCCGTCTGCAGGCTTGTTCACGATCCTAACCAATGCCGTAATACATACTTACACGCGTGGGACAATGACTGAGACTGGTATGACAGTTTAAAGGACAAAGGGATTAAGTCATCGGTGGACCTAGATTTACTAAATATGGGTATCAAAAAGTAAGGGTGTAACCTTAACTTTATGCTAAGTCAATCTTCATGTATATTGGTTTGGTTTGGTTTGGTTTACCGGCAGGATAGATTTGTGATTCTGGATGGAACCCTGGCCTTCCCTCGATCCAACAATCTAGCGTCCTCCTCGTGGTTTGGCCCGAGATGGTACCCGTGGCGTAGTATAGCGTCAATGGCATGGACTGGTCATCTAGTTGCTCCTCCGCCACTCCCTGTCTGTCGCTTGCTTTTTAAAAATTTGGAAAAATAACCATTTCAATCGGGGCTTCGTTTTCATTGATACGCCCTGTACAACGTATGAAAAGCTCATGTACGTGAAGAGCTAATTTTATAGTAGTTCTCGGAAGAATCATTGAACCATGACTCTACTGATTGTCCAGAGTGAGAAAATATGTTTTCCCAAACCTGAAAGTATAAGTGTCCGGACATGCATACCTTTTTTTCCCTAGATGACCTCGGCGTTGCATGGAGTCGCAAGAAAGTCGCGACGATACTTAAGTTGCTAAAGCTCCTTATTGTCACAAGCTGACATTAGTCATATTGACCTTTTTTTTCAAGAGAAAGATTATCCGTACAGAGTAGTAATCATGCTTATAAGGAGGGATAACAGTAAAACTGAAACCCCCACAGGGCCGCGGTGTGGTGTCAGTGTGAAGGCCTAAGCTAGCAACTCGTTAAGTAGAAACGTTAGAAAAAGATCAAACGACTCGACTGAGAACGTTGTGTTGACATTATCATGGCGGGTTCTTCATAATGATACTGACATTTCGCAAACATGGCGAAGGGATAATGCGATTTAAGGGTTGGCAATAGGGACCATCATTTTGGCCAGAACTTGAAATCTTAAAGAAAGTAAACTCCTTCAAAATGAAGCGAGTGCCCATTCCAAAAGTGGGATTCTGTTCTTTGTCTTCCAGAGAACGGCCTTCCATGTTTTGAATAGGCATTCACTTCATTTTGAAGAAGTTATACTCAATTGCTTTAGAATTTCGTGTTCTAACAAAATGGTGGTGCGTATGGTCAACCCTTAACTCGCTTAATCCAGGGCGTCTCCGATCCCCCCCCCCCACCGAAGGAAAAGGGGCGGAGGTCCACTTCTCAATTACTGTTTAATTAAAGCCAGAGAATACATTGATTCTTATTCCAAGATGCTGGGAAAATGTATTATAATATAGCCATTTAATTTTCAGATTAGACCGGTTCCACATTTTACAGACATATTTACCATATTTCACGCGCTGTCTCTTATCAAGATCCACCAAATTTGCCCCCTCCCTAGGGTTGGACTATAGTCAGTTGGCACGTTCAACATAGCGAAGGACTGGGTGTATCACGTGATTTTTCAATCGACGTAATAGCTTGGGCGTGGACCGGTGTACTTTGCCCCTCGAAACTGTCTGGAAGCTTTGAAAAAGTGCTGGGGTTCCAACCTGGACTGAGTTTAGCTTATTGAGCAGACACCGCTCTGTTATGTATTTTGCGATATTGCCCGTGTCTGCGGAACTATTTTCAGGGAAGCTGTTTGGAAGATTGTTCAAATTGATCACAACGCTTTTTTGACGAAGACCTAGTCATATCTCCACACCAACTTCTCAGGCAGCGTACTATATAATTATCCATATATCTTACATGTGGCATTTGTATTTCAGGACGTTTTGGCCAGAAAAACCGCCCACCAAAATCGTAGTAGTGGCATAACATATTAGAAATACCGTGTAAAGATTGCCGGAGAATTTCTACTTTCAGTCGCGGTAATTGGATATATGTTTATCAGCAACCAGGGGTAGCAAGGGTCCTCCATCAACATCTGTTATCAGTCCAGACCTAACCAGGCGACCAATGGTATCCCCTGGTGATTGAGCTCTAGCGGAAGTAACCTGACATGGGTTTGACAAGTTATTTTTCATGCTTGGTTTAACTAAAGCAGCCACCGCAAACTAGCCATTTTTGTTGCAGTGACCTGCGATTATGATCACATATAAAATACGATATATTGTTTTGCCATGATCATTGTAGGTGGCTGCGACAAGAATCAATGATCGGCGATCGCTGCGATCGGTATAAAATCCAGTGATTATCATTTTACCCCCAAAACCCAATTTTATCGTTGGTCGTATGTAGTAATCGTCGTTGGCTGCGCTGACAAAACCGCTAGTTTTCGGGAAGCTCAAAGGAATTGATTTTGAACATCAGGTATGGGTTGCTTACCAAACACCGCTAGGCTTGAGCTAAACTGACCAACGCCGAAAGCGAGCTGAATGTTCTGTCTTACTGAACACAGCGATGATATAGCTAAAACATAGGCCAAATCTGAGGGTGCTTGGTAAGACAACCATTACCGTAACAGTGGGACATCAAACAATCATGTCAAACCGACAGTGGGGTATCACGATCTATTCTAAAACTCCTCAAACAAATATTGACTTATTCTTTGAGTGCCTTTCAACTGCTTCAAGATTTCGCGAAAGCGAGCTACATCGTTTATAGGTCAAAGGGAAATAATTACAAATTCGGTTAATATTTTCTTTTTTCTTAATTGTTCATCAAGATGGGTAATCAGTAATAGATCTCGCAAAAGCCGTTCTCAAGTTACCGTGCAGAAACCGAAAAATGTTAACGGCCCCCTAGTGGCAATATCAACGCCGCCCGCCGCCCTGCTATTTCGGTAAACTAAAAACAGGGATTTTTTTGAGAAAAAAAACCTGGTTAAATGACTGATTACCCATCTTGATGAACAATTAAGAAAAATAAAATATTAACCGAATTTGTAATTATTTCCCTTTGACATATAAACGATGTAGCTCGCTTAGATAGTATGACGATGAAGGAGGTTTCGTTCTATGGTCGTACTGGTAGCATGTAGCAACCGAGTCACGTTAATTACCAAGAACATACATTCAGGTTTTTGTTGGTAGTTCATTCTTCTCGAATCTATTCTTGATACGATCATTGTACATCATTTGATGTATTCGCTTGCCGTTATCCACGTCTTCATTGAAAACATGATACTTCATTGGGAACATGCAGTGACAATGATGATCTCATATTCCTCAACTTGATGCGGATCTCGCAGAACAATGACACTTTCATGCCATTGTGTTGTGTTTTGTCAGCACGACTTCCTGCTGCACGTATGGTAAAAATACAGAAGGAAGAATCGGGCATCACGGATGCAGCCAACATTACAGTGACATGATTTCGCTTTGATGGATACAGCCACTTTTGACTCCAAAACATAATTAGTACGTGTAAAGGCTCGATTCGAGAAAGGACTTTTTTCTCGACCTGCCGATGTGTAAACTCTGACAAATCCCGTCACTGATGTTTCCCCGGCAGCAGCGCCCAAAATAATAATTACGTGATAAACATTCCTTGTGGACGCCATCAATTTGTGCAATCATGTGACGCTTCAAAGATAACTGATTACGCTACACATTAGCTGATATTGCTGACAGGTTGTGATGAAGTGTTAAGCATACACTAGGGACGTCAGAAGTCTCCGCTGTCGTACAATGATAGAGCAGTTTATGGATATTCTGGTTACCGTCCTGGGAGCAATTGCGGTTTTAGGGTAAAACTAACCTTGTACAAGAAGCAAATGACATCAATGTGCTTTTCTTGCAAAATGACACAATACGGGTATTGCAGTGAAGTCGTCTCTAATTTATCAGTAAAAAAAACCAATTGGGCTATAGTCATGACAGTATCTTAACTCGAATTTGCTACTGTAAACCGACATATTTTTGCGAACGTTCCATTTTCGCGGATTTCACGAATTGCATCACTTAGCGATTTTTTTGATTGAGGTTACAGAAGATAGTGTGTGGCGCCAAAGAAAGAATCGTAAAACTTCGAATTTTTAAAGGGACAACTTGCAATTGGCGTGGAATCTCCTGACTAAAAGGATAATACCCCTGCTTGACACCATGCGCCGCCACTTGTAGTGCTACACTAATGCTGATCTCTCATTATGATTTTTGCCTGTGTCACGAAGCAGTTTTGGACATGGCTTGTCAATTTCAGGCAAGCAGATGGTCACACTCCATTTTAGTGCATTGTTAATTGCAGTTCAACGATTTTTCAATCATCCTGTTGATGATGTTGCGGTCCTGCTGGAAGCCAGCTTTTTGTATGAAAAAAACTACATATCTCATGCCCAAGTTGTCCCTTTCGCCGCGGCAGCAATTTTTCGGTCAGCGCCGCCATTTGGTGACAGTCGATACCACTAATAAACTTTATAGCTAGCTGTACATCTAACTGAACGGCGAAACTATTCAAAAGTGTCGCCGTCTATACTGTCATGCAGGGTGGTCCAGAAAAAAACTCAAACGGATACTTCCACTACCAGGCGGTTAAAACTATTGATACCAGTGGATGGGTAATCTTTCAAGAAGAAGAATGGTACCAAGATCGACCGATTCCGTTCAGGAGTTTTTGTTGTAGATACGTTTTTGTGAAGCAAGGCTGGAGTCCCATGGCCAGGTTCAATGCAGAAAAACAGAACGCTTCTGGTGTAGGTTACAAACATATCGGTGGTGTGCTGAGGACTGGACATGTTTACACGACCTTTACTCAGTAAATGTTCACGAGGAACCTTGTCGACATTATCTCATATCAGTAATATTACCTTACATTTAATCCACCTACATGTAAGTTCAATTCACCGGCACAGTTCGATTTTCCTATGCACGAATAAAGCCTGTCTGTGCTTCACAAAATAGGCTCTAAAACAAAAACTGCTGAACCAAATCGGGCAAACTTGGTATCATTCTTTTACTAGAAGGATTCTGCATTAACAGTCAATATTAATAGTTTTAAACCCCTGGTAGTTGAAGTATCTGGTTGCGTTTTTTCTGGACCACCCTGTATAGGATGAAACTAATTATTCCCGAGTGCGTTTGGCATATTTAGAGAGGTTACGACCAAGTGCTGGTGGATAAATATTTTAGAAGGGAATGACGAGCTACGCACGTCACCCGCACGACATGGGACCATGTACATGACGTGCTATGCACGTCACCCGCAGCATGCAAAAAGAGGCGCGAAATTGTGGAAGTTTACAATGTGACAGTAACTTGAAGATGGCATGTGCATTGAAATACACTGCATAATTATCGTGAAAATACATGTACTTGACTAAGCTCTAGAACCGCCAAATAACATAGAAAATAATTTAGCCTTTACATACCTATTCCAACGAGAAATCGTCGATGGGATTGCATGAAAATAGAAAAAAATAGAAATTTAGATGATGGCCATTTTGGCTGTGCTATGAAAAGTCTAACGACTTGTTCTAGAAAACTGTGACATAAATCGAGTCTTCGTCTGTGATGCACGTCCGTTCTGCAAATAACAAAATAGAAATGATATATCAAAACAAAAGGCGTGAGTATCCCTTCAACATGCCTATTCTTCTCAAGTTTCGTTTATTGTAAACTAATTTTCCAAAAGATTGCGGCTTTTTCAATTTTGTTTCAACTCTTTGGTGAAATGCCATTGTTATTTTCACCAAGGACCACTAGAAACTGCCCGTGCCTTCCATGTCGCTAACGTCAATTCCGATGTCGTTGTGACATCGGAGTAATCGATCAAGCGCCGACATGATGACGTCTCCGCAGTTGGTTAATGCATCTGTACACCGTTTACTAATCGCTGTACGGACGGCCACTCGAGTCCAGTCGGGAATACAAACGGAACAGCGTGGTAATTTAGTCAGAATTAGATTTGTTTTCTTCATTTTATATAATTTGATGATACATCAACTATAAAGTAGAGCTTGAAAACAAAGACCATTCACTCTTGAGTCTAATCGGCTGGCCAAAAGCCTCTGCCGGACGATGAATTTTGAGCCGTAATGTCGTTACCTGCACCAGTCTAATCATCAGAGGGAACCGACATACAACAAAAATAAAACAGGTGGTACAACACTGACTGTTTTCAAATTATTTTTCAGACAAATTTCAAAACCAACCGATACAATAGAGTATATTTTATACGCGAACTGTCTGCAGTTCCAAGAAGCATCGCAGTAGAATGGTGTCCTTTTTTCTAGTGTGCAGGAAAAAACCAATGTACACAAACTGAACAGCTTATCCCAAGGGTCATTATCAAGGCACTCTTGATGACAAAGACCTTAGACCTTAAAGTTTAAGGGCATAAACGTATGTTTAAACTATCTGAAATTACCAAGAGCACATGCCTTTTGACTCTACTAACAAGGTAAATAGGCTAAACCCTCCCCATTGATACTACAATATACCGCCTCTGCCAACCACGCGAGAACTTCCGATGAGTGAACTTTAAAAGGCGCCGCTTACAAAGGCAAATAGACAGCTGTAAAGTAGTTTAGCATTTACTTCACGTTGGCAATCTCGCCCAGACTATAACTTCCTCAACGTACTAAAACATTCCATATTGACATTCACAGCGACCTTTTTTTCGTTGTTATCCCATTCTCGGATTACAAACGTGACATTATTGTAAATCATGTAGCTATCTCTTTCGTGTCACTGTATGCCGGATTAACGTAATCCGGATTAAGGGTTTAAAACACAATTTGTTTTCAACGAATACCGTTGTCTTTTGATCTTGAACGAGGCAATGTCGTATTTTTTTAGTTGACGCGATTATGACATACAACATGGTCACCCTGGATCGAGAATCAGTGCCCCAACGGACCGAGAATCTTATATTGATCGCGTGCATTCAAGGCTTGCATTCCAACTTACCGAGAGACCTGCTTTGGGTAGTGCCTGGGATACTGTGTACATTACAGAAAACATGCAGCCAAATATTTGCGCCCATAGGTAAATTTACAAAAAATAACGGTTGTCTATATATGGTAACTGAGACAATATGTCAATATATACACTTTAAGGTAAAATACATTTTACCAAGGGACACCCTGTACACTATATGTTCCCAATCAAGTTCTATCGCTACCGAACAAACATGAGGTCAGCCGAACGGGTTGGAATCCTTATAGTAATCTTCATTGGGTAAACCACAGCCTCGGGCAGTGGAACGAATATTAAAGAAAATGTATGACATGATGTTAAACCTGCAGGCTACGGCTGTGTTCGATTCGTGATCATAAGACCTGGGTAGCGAACCGTGAATCGAAGGAAACCAGGTTTGAATTGAGAAGTAGGTGGATGCCGGGGATGAAAGCAGCTGTAAAAATCGATATACGTTTTGTGACACCAACGATCACAACGATATCTTATGAGCAGATAGTGATTTTGAAGTCTCGATGAAAGTGCGTCTCAGTATTAAACAAGGGCTGTACCAAAGGTTTTTTCACAATTAAAAACTCGAAGAGTGATTTGTGCTGCCGAAAGGAACTTGTTTTCAATTCGGAATACGAGAATTGCCGTTTTCTTCTCTAAAAATGCTGTTCCATCATAGATTCCGTGGTGGATATTCTCCATCGCAGAATCTATGTCGAGCCATCAAAGAATTAATGATGGATAATCTTTGTCATTATATTATATGATGGAATAATTTGTTTGCCGGTGTGAAACCGATCAGGATGTCACTACACCCTCCAATTATATACTAATCACTCGATTACTCTAACTTGAATGGTATCAGCAAGTCTGGTCTATACCCGATATCATGAGTGTAGTCATGCTTTCTCGATTATGCCGTCCCATCTTGCATTGCAAAATTCGATAAACCATCAGGAACACCCTGTTTTTCGAGTAGAGGGCATCATCGTAATAGAGAATTTGGGTACCGATTGCGAATCACAACAAAAAATCAAGGCGGAAATTTAAATTCGTATCACTTTTAAAATGCCATGGTGAAAAATGCTGTTTCATTTTTCTCTTGTTCTATTATGCAAACCTGCAGCTTAGCATTTGCCATTAGTAAATTGCTAGGTGACTTAAAAAGAATCGCAGACGCGAGTGCAGCGCTCCCGCGTTTCTAAGTAAAACGGGATATCGGTTATCTGCTAGACCCGATTATCGATGATAAGTCATATTAAATGAATAAGGGAAAGTCAATATTTTGTTGTAAAAGATGCCCGCTGGTCCCATTCATTCAACACCAGGCATGCCCGGTCAGTTATTATTAAAACATGCGATCTGAAAACAGTTCTTTACATTGGGATTTTTTCGCCGTGCTTTACGATTTGGTGCCTTTCATTCCGCGATCAGGCTATAACTGTGGACTCGAGGCAATGTGGTTTCGTCTGGTTTCATGCGGCGTGCACGGACAAAACGATAATTTGCGGTCGTTTTAATATTTTTGCGGATAAGCGGATAACTTCAACTCGCCAAAATAAAAATATCGAAGAAACATTTGTCAATCGGAAAAACCAATAAACAAATCGTGATAAAAAAAAAAAATTCGCAAATCGCAAAAAGAGGAGGAAAAATATTGCGTTTGCAAAATTCACCTTAATAATGTTAGATCTGGTAGGCTGTTTTCGGTATGCTTTCATCATTTGGTTCATTCATACAACCAATACAGTTGAGATTCTATACCTCTGGACTCGAGGGCAATCTTGTTTTGTGCGACCCAATGCGGCGTGATCGGGATGAAATAATACAGAGAAGACCAATGGCATTGACTGATTGCTTTGGACCTCACGGGAAGTTGCACGATCGGACGTGAACAAAGTCAGTCCCGAGGAAGCCACCGTGAACAATCATTGACAATGGTTAAGCTGGATACATTTTCCAGTGAATTCGAATCGTTTTGGTACATTTTGCCAGATGCCCGTGCAAGATGGAGGCGGATCGTCGACCCCGGAGAAATATTTTTAACGATGACCTGGCCATGTGCATGCAATGTGCTATTTTCACCAATCACTGAGCATAGATGTTTGATGTCCGGTCGGAACATTTTTGTGAAGTTTAAATGCTTGGCGAATGAAATTCTTCCTTTTTGAGCTCACTTCCCGACCCCCCCCCCCCCCCCCCCAATACCTAAGCCTCGCCATTGGCATGATTGGCAACGGTTGTTGCGTGATTCTTGCACCGTGTACTAGCGTACATTTGGCATACATCCGGTTTTAGAGGTAAACGTCCTCTCATTGGGAGATTGCCCGTCCGTCCTGTAGTGGGACGTGCCTGGCCGCTATGTTCCCATTCATTTCCCCGAAGGCATGTCCGGCCACTCAGAACATGCAAACCACAGGAAGCTATTAATCTCAATGGCGAAAGGCTCTGGTCGTGAGAGGCAATTAGCTTGACCGTAATCGATTTGGTCGTCTGAATGGGTGATTAGGTTATCAATGAGAGTGGATTTGAAAATACTGCGCTGACTATTTCTGGGAGCAGTTTTTATCAACTAATCCTGATGTACGCTGACATCTCTGCGAGTCTGGTCCCCTTTCTTTTCGGGAAACAAGAGACATATGTCGATACAAATGTCGCAATGCCCTAAAGAGAACAGAAATGGACAGCACCAAAGATTGGACTGGGCTAACAGCACCTTAAAGTGATAAAAAGCGATCTTCAGGTGCACGCATCGCTATTGCCAGCTGCCATCATGACCTGAAAGGGATACGTCGTTCGTGATTACTGGTACTCAAGGTAAATAGAAATGCAGTTCCCCTGCAATGCCGTAGTGCAGTTATCATAACATACGAATTTGCTGAAAGCTAGTATTTATAGTTTTTTGTATCCATCTCCGCAACAGCAATGCTGAATTTTATATCTAGTATGTATTTAATTATTCAATTGGAAATTTTCAAATTCAATTTTTGTTAAAATTAATTAATTAATTTTTTTCGACCTGTCATGTAACTTAGAGTTAATGATCAGGCTGAGCAATCGTCTGATCGGTTAAATCCCAAATATAGCACGATGGCCGGATACATGTATAGCAGCTGAGTTCGTTTCAAAGCGTTTTCACAACCGGGGTCTCCTAGCATAGATACAACTGGCCTACGATATCTCCAACAGCCCCAGGATAATTTGGAGCCTAGCCCCCGAAAACGGACTCAAGTCCTGCAGCTGACAACCACTTAGGAACGATGCAAAAGATCAGCTCAAGTGTATTCTTCTCCGGACTAAAGTCGGGGATTACTCAGCCCAATCAAACAACCTAAGCCACTCATCACCGGATGGGGAGACCTCTTGAGACAGCGTGATGTGGTACCCAAGACTAAATTCCTGATCTTGTAGACCACCACGATCGAGTTGTCGACTTTGCAGCAGCGGACCCGAATATTAAAAGTGAACTTCGTTACAAAGACAGAATAGGAATTATTGATGCTTTTGGTGCTCGAACAGCACAGCCCAATCCCCCCCCCCCCCCCCCCCCACTCCATCGGACCCAAGGGCTGGGGGGATTGGGCTGCGCTGACTCTCGAACAGGAGGCATAACTAGAACCAGAGGTTGCCTCCCAATACGCAGATAGTTCTTGACGAGTCTGGCAAAGTGTTCTGTGCTGCCGATGGATGATGAAACGTCGAAATGAATCTCTGTTTATTTAGTTGTGAGCTGAGCTTTGACTACATAATGAGTTGAACCGTAAGCCTTATTTCGTCGGAGGAGAGTAGTCTATTTTATACTCATGACGAGTCTTGGTCAGAACTTAACATAAGCCTACATGTATCATCATCATCAACATCATCATCATTATCATCGTAATCATGTCCCGTGGCCTACGCCGACTGAGCAACCGGGTCTCTAGCGGCTGCTCAGACGCCGAATAATCATGATGATAGAATAATAATGTATCTTTCTTTGTGGAAAGTTAAAAGAAGTAGCACATTCTTCCTCTATTGTGAAGCAGCCACGCTACCAGTAAAGCAACGAGGGGAAACACTCGGAAAAAGACCCTTGCGATGCACCATATGTCAGCGCGGGCGCATCTATTCGCGGTTCAAGGTTTCTTTCCTAGAGTGCACTGCCTTGTCATTCGCAGGGGTGTGCTTCTCTACATTCAGCCATTTACGTCCTATTCGCCTCAGCTCCTTCTCCATCTATCCTGACAGCCAAGTACCAGCAATGCTTCCAAACACCTGTCTCATTGAAGAGCGGCAAGTGACGGGAGCGCCGACTTGACATTCTCGAGGATACTAGCAACTGACTGTATCATCGATTGGTCTTCAGCGCGGCTTCTACGAGATCGGGATTGCCATAATCTGCAAAAACAGCAGAATACCTACATGCACCGCGCCAATCCGGATATGCGTCAATACTGACGGAATATCTCTCACGTGGATCGTGCCGATTAGATGTTGTGATTTTTCTTTGATCTGATTGACATTTCAGAGCAATACAACTGAAATTAGAGTTTGTTGATTTGTTTGTATTTAGAACACAGTGATTATAAAGTGACCGAACATGCATGATCAAATACAGTACCCACTGCTCGATATCTTATGCACTCTTCTGACTTCTGCTAGAACTGAAAATGATTAGGCTTTATGAATACTCGATGCTACTTGACGAGAACTAATTCACCATGCGATACGGTTTACAGTATGGGCGGTTATTACCGCAAATAAAGACAAACCAAAGCAAAGACACTTGTGTAGCATATCAAGGACACGTAGATTGATACTCCTGTGTGTGCCACATCAAAGACATCTGGACCATACACCACATCAAAGATAACGATGCGAAGTCAACAGGCGGCGCCACTGTAGATTGCTGGCGGCCGTATGCCTGTTGACGTTGTACATAGGCCATGGGACGAGTGGCAAAAATGTGTCTCGAAAAAGGATTCCGTTTGAAAAATTAGCGGGCAAATTGAAAACAGTCGTTTTTGTGTAATATGGGGGTGCTGATTTCAAAAATCAATTTTTCTCCCGCGTAAAGTTGCACATTAAGTCAGAAATGAGACCCTTAATAGGGCCTAATGGTCCCATTAAAGTAGGGGTCAAAAAGTTGTGAACTTTGACCCTGTCCCACGATCTTCATAGGGACTATAAATGGATAAAAACTGTTTTATTTGACAGTAATCGGTCTCATTTCTGACTTAATGTGCAACTTTACGCGGGAGAAAAATTGATTTTTGAAATCGGCACCCCCATATTACCCAAAAACGACTGTTTTCAATTTGCCCGCTAATTTGTCAAACGGAACTTCACATTTTTCACACTCGTCCCATGGCCTATTGTTGTTATTCGCCACCTCTCTCCCCATTATTCCAACAACTTGTTGAAGGAGGTTGACACAGTTTTCTAACTTATCTCTATCCATGGTTATGATATACTATAGTATGATTGATGATGTTGAAAAGAAAGGGGATCTGAAAATACGACAGTCTACTACGAATAGATGCAATAGTGACATAACAACACGTGCATTTTCCCCGCTAGTCGCTGTATCAACAAAAACCTATAGTTGTCGAAATCGTTTTTACTTTTCCCAAGACGGTGGCGCTGCCTGTTGACTTCGCATCGTTATCTTTGATGTGGTGTATGGTCCAGATGTCTTTGATGTGGCACACACAGGAGTATCAATCTACGTGTCCTTGATATGCTACACAAGTGTCTTTGCTTTGGTTTGTCTTTATTTGCGGTAATAACCGCCCATATTACAGCAACGATACTATCAATAGAATGTTATAATCATAAGTAAGTATAACTAAATGGATCGATAAATGCATATCATAATAATGTTTAGAACATGCTATAATAAGTAAACTATGGAATATCCCCATAGACACCGTCCATCTGCGAGAGTTTTAATTCGTTTTCGCGTATACACGAATAGACATGGAACAAACACCACATGTACAGTCTGTTTAAAGCATGGAGAAAAGTACATTAAAAATTAGGCCGGGTCTATTTGGCAAGCCGCTCGCCGAACAGGCAGTTTTTTTGTCCTGTTTGGAGAGCCGCTTGCCAAACAGCACTAAAAAGCCGGGCTTGCCAAACAGGTAAAAAATCTACCCTGTTTGGCGAGCTGGAGACTTTACTTTAATATTAATGAGTTCGGCTCTCCATTCATGACAAGAAAAAGTCGCTGTTTGGTAAGCCGGGCTTGCCAAGTAGTCACTTCCTAAAAATTAATGTCAAAACTTGACCTCCCTCCTCCTGCTCTTCTGAAATTGAAAACTTAAACGGCCATTTAGGCAAGCTCCGTTCAAATGGCTCTATTAAATGAGAGCTATATCGTGAATAATTGTCAGTTGCGTTTCGAACAGATGATCAACAGTAAAAAAGGGAAGTGCCATTTAATGGTACCATGGCTAGTTTTATGAAAAACGCGAATACGGGAATCCATGATGATGTCATTTTATCAGTCGATCCCCGCAAACCAAAATCAAATGGAGATCTCCTTAAAGTTAGACCACTGTATAACTTCGTCCCCCCCCCCCCCCGCAAGTTTCACTCACGGAATGATCACTTGTCAGCACAGTTCGCTGCGCGAGTCTGATGAACAGTTCCTCATCTATTTGAAAGATGGAGTAGCTGCAATCGTACGGAACGATTCAGCGATACAGGAAATCGATCAATAGCAATTGCTTGGCATCAACAAGACATTATCAACTTGACATTAGTCGGGTGTTTGTTTGAGGGGTAGGGGTTCAGTGGTATAGTGACAGAGCACCGTCTATGTGTGCTTTCAATTTTCAATGTTTCCTCTCATTCTCTCTGAAGGCTTAATGACTGATTGACACAATTCTCCCTGTTTCCCCCTTTTGAAAACTCATGGTCTTAAAGTCAGGAGGTTCAGGCTCAGTGAACTTTTATCGTAATGTACTTGGGCAAAGAATCTAACCCCTTCTTCTCTCCACCTCGGAATTAACTGTTACCTCCAGGTAGCTGACAGATGGTTTATATGAACGTGTCTCATTTATTGCGGCAAATATCGAAATAGTTAAAAGTCACTGGTGATATTCCATAAGTATCAAATTGTTTAAACCGCGATACCTATCAGCCTTAAGGGGAAAAACCCACCAGCAGGACTGCCTTTCGCAGCCATAAAAGGGGTGAGATATCTTGTCTTCGTTTCTTCCAATTGGTCTTTAATTGTGATATGAAAAGTTCCGCTGCAGAGTCATGACTATTCATGACGCTTACTTTGTTAACTCTTAAATAGATATCCCACCCCTTTTCTGGCTGCGAAAGGCCTACTATTGAGTTCGGCTGTTCAGACTCTACCCATCGAGGCGGTGGTACGAATCGGGTATTGTCGGGCTTTGGATCTTATTGGTGAGTGGATCAAGTATTATAAGTATATATTTTATGTGTAATATTGATATCATTTTGTTTCTTAGCTATTTCGGGCCAGTTTCCGCAGAGTTGACTATCCCCTTCGCCTGAAATAGATACCTTACGCGGAAACAAATATAATGGGTTATTCGGCTTCAGTCTATTCAATGGTTGACAGGCTGACTGTTAACTGTTTTCGTGATTTTTATTGTACTTGCAAACATATCATACTTTTAGAGCATGTATTGAACACCTCCGCACTGGTCAACAGGTCGCGACAGCTCGACGGCCCCTTCCATTTTCAAATTCATGTAGGCCCTACGTAAACTTCAAACCTGTTGACCTGTCAACCTGGCAACCTGTAATATATCCGCCACACTATCCACAGACCCTTCGATCTGTCGACCTGTTAACCTGTCAACCTGAAAACCTTTCAATTAGTTACACTATCCACCTACCTATCAACCTGTCGACCTGTCGACCTGACACCTCGTCAATCAGTCACACTATCCCGCAGCTGTCGACCTATCGACCAGTCAACCTGTCAACCTGTCAACCTGTCATCAGTCACGCTACCCACCTGTCGACTTTTCAACCCCCTTCAGAACATGCGCTCAGCGTGTTTCCAGTGTTGTGAGCATGCGCACTTGTAACTGGGGTAGTGAAAGTATTCCTTCAAAGTGAAGAAGGATGGTCAACTCGCTTCAATTCTGCCTGATTTTTCATCATTTCTCTGCCCTCTCTATTAACATATAAAACCTCTCTTAACGTACAGTACACTCTCGGTAGTGACAAGTAATTTTCTTAATTAAGAAGTGTCACGATTAGATAAGTCATATGGAATAAAGACACCTTATTTGGAACCGAAACTAGTGATCCTTGATAGAGAGGGTGTCCATATGTAAGAGGGGTGTCAGCTAAGGGAGGTTGAACACTACTACAGTAATACTCAAAATGAGAAGAACATAAACTTTGCTATTCATAATAAACCTGTCGATCACTCCTGGGAGAACAAGATATAGGGTGTGCCGCTTGAAAATAGAACCTGTAAGAACTGTGGTGATGAAAAAGTGGAAGATGAGTTCCATTTTCTTTTGGAGTGTACAAAATATAGCCGAGAGCGGGTGGACTTGCTGTTGGATATTGGTGAAAATGTTGGTTCCATGGACCGGAGCGGTGGACTGAATGCGCTTCTGTCGAGTCCGGCAGTGGCAGGACGTGTAGCTAGCTATATACGACTCATCTACCAAATGCGTAAATAAACCGCCTCAAATCTTAAGTAGAATAAGTCGTGTATGGTCGGACCACCCCTCCCTTTGCCGCGGTCGACATGTTGCGCTCCCGTTTACAAATTATGAATTATTGTGTCTCGTAAGCCTTTGCAGGCTGGTTTTTTGTAAAAGGTGACACGTTAATAAAATATATATATATATAGCAACACGATGTGCTGTAAGGAGACCTTCATTGTCATTCTTCAATTAGTCTTAATGTCACAGCGAGGCTCACCGTTTCATAGCAATGATGAATACAAGTTGCTTATGCTGTCTCGTATAAAGCAAGAAGAACCGAAGAAGAACAAGTGCAGAAAAGTATGTGTCACTTCGCGTGTGCATATAGAAGTACATGTGCACACAGAATTTAAAAAGCGGTAAAAAGTGTCGAAGCCACAATGTCCGGATATCAGTCACGAAAAGGCGGTCTCAATGTTAACTGATATTTTATCATGCTGATATCGTAGCAATGCTGTGCATTTTATGTGTAGAAAGAGACTTACTAAATTGGTGTTGTACATGTTTTATGAAAAAATGAAGGAGTTGAACTCTGTCTTTAAACTGATGCATTCATGAACGTGTAAAAAAATATATAATTGTCATAGTATGCGAAATGCTGTCTACTGAGAAATACGATGTGCAATTATTCCGATACCCTTGACAAATCATACTCATGTCATGATGCAGTAAATGACAGGTCATGCATCATAGCCCGTGCGCTCTGCGACTCTAACTGATTAGGAATGCATGCTGTCATAGTCTCATTCCGCGTGATTTCGTACCAATTCATTTGCGAGAGCGGAGGTCTGTGCTGCCGATGTGATAGGAATGCGAACAATGATGAAAAAAGTGACAGCTTTGAAGACATGCAAGTTGCTGGCGTAGAGATGGCTCGAGTATGGCAATACTTGCGAGTATCGTTCTTTCACTAGCAGAGTGAATGCTGTCATATTAATATTTCGTCTGACTTAGTACCAATTCATTTGCGAGATCTGAAGTCTGTGCGGACGATATTCCGCCAAGGCGGTGGTAAAATGTCATCACTCTCACAACAGACAGTTTTCTCTTCTCATTAATTCGATCGATGTTATTTCACACTATTAGTTGTATCTTCTGATAAGGTAGACTGAGTCAAAAATGCTTAACATTTTTGCAGTCGCTGTGACTGATCGAACTGATAGAGGAGGAGAAATTCATGTTATCTTCGTTTGCAAAATATGTGTGGAATCAAACTGCAAGTACACCCTTACAATAACAAAAGGAGTTCTTGATTGGCCATTCAATTTGTTTGTATTATATGATCATCACATCTGATAAATTCGAAATTGCTAGTAGTTTTTGTACATTGTGACTGAACTTCGAGAGGAGAATTTCCTGTTGTCGTCGTTTGCAAAATACGTGTGGAATCGCTAGTAATTCTTAAACTAACAAAATAAATGGCTGGCGTTTTTTTAGAAAGCGTGCATACTCACGTTCTTTAAAACAAAACAAAACGAAAAACCCACACTTTCAAATGGCACCAACATTTGTGAGCATGCCATTAACTGTTAAGCAAAAAAAAGGCCGCGAGCATTTAAAGAACGTTTAATAAGGAATGCCCATGCAGATCACGTCTGTCTGTCATCATGTTCTGGGACCCAAGCGTGCTGTATGTTACTATCCTATCACGAGTCTGACATCATGTTAACTGGGACTCGGGCGTGCCGTTTCTCTCGAACTTTAAATTCTCGGCTAATTATATTGACATCCTACACGACACCAGGGAAAGATTGACAAGACACGAATCCAAACAGAAAATATCAACAAAAAGATTAGTTTGTGTTTTGATCAGTTAAGCAAAAACTATTTTCTGCAATATTTCCGTCGACACGAATCTGTTAATGGGGGAACTAGAGTTTAGAGTAAGGTGTACTGACTCTACTCTCCTAGTAAATATGTATGCATATTCCTAGAACTAGGCATATCATTGGTCGAGAAATAAACACCATGACTTTCGCCAAAGAAAGTATGTTAACATTGTGTTTAATAGATTCGCAGGTGCCATATACACGTGTAAACACACTAGCAATGATTGATTATGTGTGAGCTCAGGGAAAAAGTTCATAGAACAACGGGAATTGCGGTAACTAGCAACCATTCTGTTTCCCCACTAACCGTGCGACTTGATGCCAGTGACTGCACACCACCCAGCTACCGCTTGATCGTGAAAATCACAAACCAAAGTATCAAACTAATCCCCGGAAAAATCCCGGAAAAGAAAGTGACATCTTTAATCCCGTATGGTGCCAGTTGCCGCGCACGTCCTCAAGCTAATCGCTCACTATAAATGAAATTGTGGTGGTCAGAAATGGAAAAAATCTGCGTGATGCTCAATTTAGAATGCATCGGTTGAGAAGTAAAGAAGAAGAACAAACAGTCATTGCCTCTCGCCATCATATCGTTCGACTGATAGTGAGAATCGGTATCAGTTAATATCGGTAATCAGTAATCACGATATACGGAGAGCGAATTATTTTTATATTGATCGTTCATGTAATCTGCACGATAAAAAGAAAAGAATTCGCAATTCGCAATCGCAAATTCTTTGTTTGTGTTTCTATTTCGTAATCCGTGAACGATGCGAAAGCTCTTTGCTCCCGGATTAACAGAAATGGTTGGTGTCATATTCGCCTTCTGAATGACTTCATGCCAATCCGAAGTGCAGTCGACTCGCCATTGCGTCAATCTGTAGAGTAAAATTTACTTTCTCGCTTGCAATTGATGTTCATCTTCTTGCTTAGCAAGCTGTACGTGCGGCAATGTCTGCTTATTCAGACCAGCGTCAACCCGATGCTATTTAGCCGCGGCTGTGATATAAGAAGTTTGCTTACATACCATCCATGGTGAATGACGGCGCAAAATATTACCCAGAGTAAAGTACAGTGAAAACTGGGTAATCTTCATACTACGTTTTAGATACAGAGATTAATAGTATGACATGTAATTGAATTTACCCAACTACCCAACAAACTGAATGCTAAAAACCAACTCAGGTAAGCCCATTGCATGGGCAGCGCTGTTGCATAGACAGTTGATGCGCAAGTAATATGTCAACGTGCTAATGCACGATTACCCGCGCTAGGGCAATATTTCTTTTGTAAAAGTATCATGTTTCGTCGCTTTTTGTCCGCATGCATAACGGCTTCAATTTAGTGTAAATGTAGCATCACTTCGTTCATAATGCACGTTGTTGCTATGAAACAGTAAACTTGTAACATTATCATTGAATAAAAGAAGACGTGCTTCCCCTAACAGCTCTCTTATTTCATGATCTAATCTAGACTTAAAGATATCGAAGAGAATCATGTCAGTTGCAAGATTATAACAAACCGTGAAATATTCGCCGCTAAAACCAAATTTCACCTGTGGGGGGGGGGACGGAATTTCATTCCGTTTTAAAAAAAAAACTATTAAATAGTTCTTGAACATTTTTCGCGATTTTTGTTTTTGCAAACCGACATTATTCGCGAAGTCCACAGAACATCAAATGCATGGTGGTTTACAGTATCATGAGGATAATAAAGAGTTACGTATCATATTAAATGGCACAAAGTAAATATTTCTACATTATAAGATCCGATTCCTATTCGTAACGAATTTTTACTTGAATACACTCCCACGCTAAGTTCTTAATTTTCTTCCGATTGATGTTTCATGGAAGACTCATAAGTTCTCTTAATGATAGAGCGATTGCCATTGACGACTCTTCTTATCCCCAGATTCATATTTCAAACATACTCAACAAACATGAATCAGTTAATAGTTATGTCCAAAAGCTCACTGGAATCGTTTATATTTGCTTTATGTTTCATATAATCAAAACACATCATCATCATCTGGTATTACTGTCGCATCCGATCCAGTGCATTCGCATTATTCAGCGACTCCGGTCAATTATTGTGAGGTCACAGACATTTCTATCACAAATTAAAATGTTTTCACGGTTTTTATTTCGGCTGATTGAGAAATTTCCTTCACAGCAAATATTGTTAGCATCGATCCTCACCATTCAGATTTAATTGCGATAGGCTTAACCAGCAACAGCAAATAAACGGAATGCGGAAAAAAAATTTAGAATTTGCAAAAGGTAATACTAAATACATGTATATACAGGTCTGATCGTTTTCAGTTTGAAAGTACACACAACCGTTGTTTAGAAATCAATCTACGCCCCCCCCCCCCCCAAGAATCCCCATAAACAACATAGGGGAGATTGCCTTCACTTGATGTGACGGAAGTCCATAAAGTTCTTAAAAAGCAATCGTTATCTATTTGTGTCCTATCATCTCCTTAGAGTCATGTTTCATGCAAAACAAACGGCAATCATTTCGGCGCCAGTCGCTCGTGATGTTGGTTTTTTTTCATTTGAACATCTTTTCATAGCAAATGATGACTGTTTGACGTGAGCGGTTTCCTTTTGTTGTTTCTCGTCAAGGTAAATGTTGCGATTGAATTGGCTGATGCGATTCAAGCTTCTAGTATCGTTCTAGAGAAATACATATTTGCATCGTCTGGTGTTAAAATAGGAACTAGTTAAGTTTGACCAACAGTAAATATATGAGAACAAACGGTAGGTGTACCCCTTTAAACGATGCAACATCACCAAGTGTTGGTGGAGTTCAATTGATTCTTTATAACTGGCGCTGACAGGAACGTTGTTATAATCATTATCAGTTTTTCTAAAAATTGAAGTTTTTTGTCAGTCATCGTAAGCGTCTATCATGCGATCATCTAGTCTCTCACCTGTCTATCTATTGATACCTACATTTAAAACGCTTTCGGAATTCGAATCATCAATGCAATATTTTCTTCTCATTTCTATTGTATCGAAAGACGACGCTTAATCCTTTTGATATAGAAAGACCAGGGTGTCTTTAATGACAGTCTTCTCATTTCTTTTAGCCCGAGCATACATACACTCAGGAAAGATAAACATCTTATCTCTTCTTTGTATCCGTGCAGCCTGAGTAGCATGCCAGTCTAAATATACCATTCAGGCAAAGAAAACGGTGAGACACTTACAAGACAGTATCGGGTCACAGTTGCGAAGCTTATGAGCCTTTTCTTACACGTAAAACGACCTAAACCGGGCATGCTACCCTTATAAAGAGATCGCAGAAAGTGTAATCACAAACCGTTGTCTTCCCTTCCTATATAAATTTATCTACTTTAGTAATATCACGCTTTGATAAACTAAATCAACTTAAACTGTCGACATATGCCGATCCTGATGGTCTAGTTGTTAAGTCGTGCGTCTCGTGAACAGTAGGTGAAAGGTTCGAGACCCACGAGCTCGTCATTTCAGATTCGGTCGGTAGGTTATTAGCTGCTAGCTATAGTTTTCGTTTTATTTCCACGGATTTCACTGATGAGCTGGATTTGCAAAAATAAAAATCACGAAAAAAGTATTTATCGGTTAACAAAATCTAAAGAAATTTCGTAATTCGCAAATATTTATACGAAAACTCGTGAAAATTCTATCTTTTTCCAGATATTTTTGCGAATCGCTGAAAAGAGGCGTAAATATAAGGCAATTTACACTATTGGGTCCCTACAAATAGAGCGTCTTAATTTACTCTCGTACGCCACGATATTTTGACAAGCGTTCATCTCAACGATGTATATGTAAGCACAATTACCGAAGATATCGCGTGTCGGCTCTCACCTTGCGTGACACTATAAACCTCCTCTCATTAGACGGCCATTTAATCGATTGGCAGTCTCGTTAGGAAAGTGCTGCAGCTGGACGAACATGTTGACCCAACACTCAACACTCAATCAACAGTCCGGCTTCACTTCTACATGCATGACTAATACGCTACGTTATTTGCCCCTTAATTACCTCGCAGATAAAATGAAGGGTTTAGAAGCAGAATGGGCCATAACCCCAGTTTTTCCGAATTTGCGGCATGACCATTCTATGCGACACTGTGGATGGCCTTTATACATAACAGAGAAGTCTAACCCATATTAGTATTGCTATGCCCAAGGTTTCAAAGATTAACGATACTTTAAAAAATGTCTTCGGGATTTTTATTTACTCAAAATAAATTTTAAAAATTATTTACCTCAAAAATAATAGAAAGGGGTTGGCCAACTCTGCTTCTAAGCCGAGTGGGCCATTTATCTATCATCCGGCTTTTGATAGAATAAAGCTATACCCGGTATTACTGAATATTATAGCATTATTCTTTTATCTCTTTCCCCAGGGTCTCGGGCACCCTGTTTGAAACAAATGAAAAAAAACAAACTTTGGTAGGCTATGGATATGGAACCTATCTTGTGTTCGTGTTTGGCGCTTCTTCTTTTAAGTGGTACTAAGTTTTATAGGGGGATATTTGTTGGGTATTTTTATCCATTTATAGAAGTTCATGAAAAATCTCAATTTTCTGATTTTTTTTTCCGTTTTCAGAATTCGAACCCATCAAGAAATAACGAATCTAGAGCCAACTACCTATTATTGATTGTTGCCAACGATCTCCATGGGTTTAGGGAAGACATATCCCATCTAATTGCGAGACCAAAAGAATCCCTTTTATGCTCGGGAAGTCGTGGTACCCTTGTGTATTCCAGGCCGCTTTAGCGGCCATTAGGGCGGAGCCCATACGTTCAGGCCGCTTTAGCGGCGTCCGGGGTTCAAAGGGAAGGAAGCTGATATAATCAAAGGTAGGAATTAGGGTAAGACTCACGGTTAGGACCAGTCAGTGTTAGAAGGAGAATTAAGATATTTAGCTAGAGTAAGGGATGATGGCCGCTTTATCGGGTTATGTTCTCTTCTCACGACCATTCTTTTGCGACATAAAAGCCAGGCTTTAAACGAGTTTTGTAGACCAAACACGCTTTTGGAAACGCATCGCACCAACAAAATTGATTCGGGGATAAAGATACGCACCGTTCTGTGTATGTTACACTGCTCTCTGCGAACGTGGTCAACAACCATAATAGCAAATGAGAGGAACCACTTAACTGAGGGTCATATTCCTACTCGAGATAAGTGGAGAGGTCGCGTTACCATCTTTCTTATGATCGATACTGAGTTACAAACAATGTTGCGTGATTCGGCCACACAGTGCAGCGTGTATTACCTAGCGTATTCGTTATGTCTGTTTTCTGGGTAAGATGAAGGGCGTACAAGACAACCTCGTTTATAGTACCCTGGGACCAACCGCTCTCTTCGTCGACAACGAGGTTTTTTTTTCAATTTCAGAACCGTAAGCAATATGCTCGATTTTAACTTCTTTGTTGGCCACGAATGTATTTTAGTGGTGTAGAAAAAGGGCCACGGACCAAACGGCCATCGGGTCCTAGGTCAGGTCATTTATAGGTCATCGTCGGTGGATTCAGGTGATACACACAGTAATGCAACCAAGGCAAGAATTAGAGTATTTGAGCAACAATGCACGCGATGTCCGGACGAAACGGATCGGATTGGCACGACATTTAAAAGGATTATAGATGAGGTCGCGTATAGGGACCATTTATAAATTATAATCGCATATTGTCTAGTTTCCACGGCCGGAGGTGTGCAGGTATATGCTCATAATTCTGAACGAATTTAAGCCGTATTATTATTTGTTACAAAAAAACAAGTTTTGGAAACCTACTCAAGCATCTTCTTCCAACTGCGAGCTTCGATAGTGACTTTGACCGGAGATGACGGAACATGTTGTTTACGCACGTGACTCGAGGATGTTGTCCCATTCTTGGGAGTTTGTGGCCTCCCCCGTCGCGCTTGATGTCGGAGGCGTATGTATCTTGACTCTTTTACACATCTATCAAACCACCAATTCGATTCCTTCTTGTTCGAGAAAGTAAAATTGTTTTCAAGATATGAAAAGCCCATGATGGAATCATTTGCCACCAGGACATTCATTCAATTATTCAAAACTGTTACATCTCCTCAGGTCTAGCAAATCTAGTTTGTTGATACCGAAAGCCAACAACACCGGTTGGCTTTGATTATATCGCGATGTCGGGAAACTAATCCCACAGAATAATAAAGGACCATCAACTGCGTCATCAAAACGATATTACCTTTTGGAATCATGTGACCTTATGACAAGATGGCGACAGGAATGATTAGTTTTATCGATTTGATATGCTATCAATCATGGTTGCTTGGGTTGAAAATAATGAATAAGGAAGAAATGGTCATGTATCACATTCAATTTGGCAATATAATGATATTAGATGAAGTAGATTTAGGATATGATAGTAGATAAAAGTGTACCTTGTCTCCGCATTTCTGCAATACATATTCAATAAGCGGTTACCGAACACTGATGACGCATCATCATCAAATGGTCGGATATAGCCTTTTTGTTCTTTCTGACAAAAGCCCATACTAAAGGATGATAGTCATGATTATTGTAAACTAATGGAATGATTTCCAGAGTCTGATACGACATTATAAGAAAATACAATGCGCTGCCCTAATGATAATTGTATTTGGGGCTATTCCTACGAAGATAAGACTGTTTATTATAGATAACCGATATCTAGCGGAGGAAATGGCATCTGGGACATGATCGAATAATGTTGATAAATGGCAATGAGGAAATAGCTGTGGCGGACAGAATACATACAGACGTCTGAACCTGTGCACATGCGCAATAATACTTTGATGTATCATTCAAAGGAATACCTCGTTTATTACTGTTGTCTAAGCGCCGTGGAATCATATTTTAGACTTAAACAGCAACACCCATACAATAGAGAGAAAGAATCAGCTTGTATCATCTCTCCGCATCGTTTCGCAACGACAATAATGTATTACATACAGTCCAAATCACAATTGACATTCGTCCTGATTCGCGTCAGTGAGCTCGACAAACGCCCAAGTTGCGTGCCAATGTTTTGCGTATATCCCCCACGGCCTACGTGCGACTTACGAGCGACCTACGCGCTGGGTGACGCGCCACTGACGCACCAATGACACAATTTATGGGACGTCATTTCTGATTTGGGTTGTATGCACATAGAAGTATTCCTAGTGTTTGCAAATAATGAAAATACTGCTAGACTGCGCGGCGTAAACAGACTGACACGCTCTTTTCAAATAAAGCAGTATGATAATGTATCATAGCCTATGAACGATAAAACCGTAGAGTACCATCTGCTAACTTTAGCTAGTTTTCCAAACCTACCCCGGCCGGCTGAACTTGCAACGCAACGCACAACTCAATGTACAGATCATGATGTACATTACGGTCAATCTTCGCTCAGAAGCCAACCACTCCGAGTACATCCCGCTGACAGAGACACATCCAGTACACCGGATACATGCTCATTTCAGTCAAACTCGGGTTGGACCTTTGCTAAAAGCTTTCATAAATTCCCTTTGAAAGTATTAGATGAAAAACGAAACCATTTTCAAGCTTGAGTTTAAACCTTTGGAACGCCTCTGCTAAAAAGTCGATTTAAGGAAGTCATTTGTAGCTGGATTTTATTCCATAAGAATTTATAACTAATGGATCTCACATGGGTGATAAAAAGCTTCCATGAAGTATCTGACGACCCCACAGCCACAATTCATCTACGCTCGAACTTGTAATTCGGTGCGTTTGGTCAAACTCCGCGCAAAATTATCCCGCAAACAAAGGACCTTTGTTGCAGGGACATCTGACAAGTGTCGCTGCGATGTCGTACAAAACCATCCATTGCTTTTGTGGCGTCAACTGAATGGTAAACTGCTGATGCCAGTATACAGATAGACGTGTTCGTCTTTCTGGAGTGGGAGAGGTCCATGGAGAGACGATGCTGACGCGTGTCGCGTGAAAGATTTTGCGCATAACACGACGTATTTACGTACTTCGTACTGTCTTGTACGTAAGGGTTGCGAAACCTCCCCATGGAAAAGATGACCGAATCTAGCTTCAGGAATCGGTGAGGACCATTTCAAACGAGGTTATTCTTATCACTTGCACTGATTATCGGCGTAAAACCTACATACCTCTCGCTTCCAAAGCGCCTTACTGTACGTGTTATGTCGTGGCTATATGTATCGGCAAATGTCTGATTAAGGCTATGGGCATTCAATGTACATTAACCTGCGTCCGTAAAATGTTATAACCGACCCTATTGTCAGAAGGTCCTTGGGAAACCAAACCAACAACCCAGTCCTTGAACAACAGAAAATGCTAATATGGTTACTCTTAAAGCACGCGTATCCAGTATCATATTCTGATTTGATTGCACATGTGTCTGTGTATATACGACGACGCAGACATCATGTTGATTGAGAAGTCGTTCAGATGGTTAATTTCCGCCTGTGGAATTAAGCGACGCCGTCGGTTCCACAGTGACCTTGCTCAAACATGGTTGTCCACATGCCCGACTATTGACAGTCACCTCTCTGCTGGTAATTGTTTTCTAAGATACCTTGATTTAGAACGAATCGCATGCGCACTTGACAGTGTTAATCGCTCCGTGGGAGTTGAAATGTTGGCCAAAACTTCGGCTCTGCCTCCGTTTTAGTCTACATTTTAGCTCCACCTTCGCGGTTTTTGGCGAGACAATCAATACTTCCAGTGAGGTATCAATTCCTTAAGCTTATCGTGCAACTGTACAGGTCAGTATTGCAATCTGACACCTCTGTGTGGCGGAAAATAGCCATAGCTTGGTTGTCAGAAACCCAAGGATGACAACACTAGTACTGCTGCCAATTCTGTACGCATTTATTCTCCACGAGCCCTGTCCCCCAAATATAATGAGCCAGGACGATATATGTTCCGCGGATTCTCTGTTCCCCTAGAGTATTAAATACGGTTCAATGTTCTGTGCATGGACTCACGTCAGTCTTTAACCATGGTCCAAGACCAGCCCTACCTTTTTCCACAGCAGAAAGAAACATTTTGTTATTCAATGGCGCTTTGACAAATGTGTGGTTGAGCAATATTGATGGATAGGTTGTTGGATTGCTTTGCTGACATTTACATCAATCTCCTAAACTGAGAACACCATTGCTCCCTATCGAATGATGACATGACGAGCTTAATTAAAAATATTACAGATACCAAAGCCATCGCCTCAAGAATAACAATAGACTGGGAACTCATAAGGGGCGCACTCTGTGACCGATGACGGAGTGTCATTTTCATTGATTTTTTAACCAGCTTTAGCCTGCGCTAATGCTAATGAACTTAATCTATAAGCAACACTTAAAGGACTACTTTGCGTTACTCCAAATTGGATGTGTCAACTTGGTGACACGTTATAACTCTCATGATTTAGCACAATAAAGTTTGTTCGTATGATGAATTTTGGTGCTATGTTGAATTACGAACAATTCCCCAAGCCAGTGGTCACATTCGCTATGAAGGCAGAGTCGGTTTAAGGAACTGATACCGAGCTGGAGGTATTGATTACATGTATCTCACCAAACCGCGAGGGTGGAGCTAGAATGTATGACTAAAATCGAGATTTTGGCCAACATTTTAGCCCCACCTGCATGAGCGGTTTTAGTGAGATAATCAATACCGACAGTGAGGTATCAATTTCTATTCTAAAACGTCTCATATCAGATAACGAATGATGTTGTCTTGAATACTTTTTGATTGCTTCCACATGTTGCACCAATCCAAGCGGGTTATCGTTGCCTCACCATAATCGCTGAATTGCAAAAAAAGCTTCGTTGGCGGAAAGTGCATTACATGTAAAGTGCGATTCATTATAGATCCAGGTGTTTTAGAATTACTGACTCTACCACAGATTTCCCAGACTCGTGGTAAATAAAGTGACGTCACATCATTGGAGATTGCCACGCCAGTCTCAAACCGTCAACGTTGCTTAAGACAAGAATGTTGCAAACCTGGTAATCGCAAAAATCACGCTTGTGATTAACAGTACCTTATCCATCACTCGTACGTGTAACGACAATACATTCATTTAAACTTCAAATGAAGTTGAAAAAAAAAGTTTCACGGAGTTTCAGATTCCAGAAAAGTTCATTAATTCACAAAACCTGCGTCACAGTCTCCTAATGTGTCCCCTAACACCCTACACCCCGTACTGCGCTAAACATTGTTCCACATTAGGTGATTTCGGAAAAAAAAGAAAGTTAATGACCCAAGTATCCTATATTAGTAGTCTTAAAAACGCGAAAACTCCTCAAAAGCCGGGCGCAACGGTGATTATGCCTGTATAGGAAAGGCACACCATACATTTCAATCAAGCAATTAACGCCGACTAATGATCTCTCCTCCTACTGGTATGCTTGGCAGGCAAAGCTACGCTGCCTCCGTCATTTCCCACTGGTCATATTTTGTTTCCTTTGGCGACGTCTGGCATTTCAAAATGGTTACCCGGTTGCCTGCACCATTTTGATTGATTGTGATCTACGTGGCTTCTGACAACAGACGCATTGCGATTTTTAAAAAGACATTTCGAGATGCTCGACTCTACTTTACTCGAATGTGTTTCAAGTATTTCTCCTCAGTTTAGTCTTTCAATACCTATATACCCCCCCCCCCCTTCCCCACCACCAACAAACATGCACACGCGCTACCAGCACCACGACAGATCAGAACGTAACCTCCCGTCCCTCTTAGATTTAGCGGAGTATTGGCTTCTCCAGAGTGGATCAAATATGCTTTCATAAACGCCTCTGGCGCCTTCGCCTGCGAACATCGCACAGTCGAAAGGGAAAGGGGAAGGTTGATGTGATGACGTCCAATCACGTGCCTTCTCGCACTTATAGCTCTTATCGCATGCACATTGATTTATTCGGGATGAACCAGCCACTGTCGTGAAACACTAATTTCAGGGTTGGTGTGCCATATTGATCGAAATCAATAATCTATGATAAGTATTGCCGAAAAAAATGCATAAAGATTTTCTCCTACCTCCGTATTCGTTCCCCACTTCCTTTCTCAAAATTTGGTCTCCGAAATCCGCTTTGTTTGGTTCCAGTTGAATGTAATCCGCTGTGAAATTATCCCAGTCTTGCACCATTGTATAGTACACTGAATCAATCGCCAAGTGACAAAATCGTGTCATAATAAAATCTTGGCCTTGCTGATCATAGGCAATCTTAATTTTCTGCCATTTGTACAAATCGAATATGTTGTGAAAGAAGTTTGTCAGAGATAGAAAGTTGACCGGTGACATTGACGTCAGCATCCAATAGGTGGAGCGACGACGCGATCGAAAATCTCGCGCAATCGCGCCGACCGAGACTACGGGGATGTTCCAGTAGTTTGCTTGGCGTACGACTGGCGCTAGTGTGAAATCGCAAACCGGCCCAAAGAACACGTCGACCTCTTTAAACATGTAGAAGTTAATCGCCTGATTCATCCCGTCTGCATCGGTACATTTGGAGTCCCTGTCTTTGACTGTTAAGGTTCTTCCTCCGAAAATTGGGGTTTTGTCAATTGCATTTCTTATTGCAGGCAGCACCCTTTTTTGCGCAAACAATCGCTGTTCCTCAAAAGGAATAATCGCGGCAATTTCGACCTCCTTCTTCACAGCTGCACCCCTTTGAATATTGTGTTGCCAGTCCTGATTGGCTAATCCTGTGATCCATTGAGGCAGCAGTAAAGTAAGAAGTAATCCGCAAGCGAAGTTTTGATTGGTTGCCACCATAGTGTTTGTTCTTAGTGTGGCGGATTCTATCCAATGGGGAAGTATGATAGTTATGATTGCGATTTGGACTATCTTCGATTTCACGATGGAGGAAGACATGGCTTAGCAGTTGATGATGACGTCAGCAGTATCGTCGCTGTCTCCGCCTGAAATGGAATAAGGAAAATATGTAGAACGCGATTTTACTATCAATTTTGGAAGGCTTTCATTTAGATGACCCCGTACAAATTGTTGCTTTAGCATCCACGCTCATTGTCTTTCAATCTTCTCTATCTTTCAAATTTAACTACCAAATACAGGTCACGTACAGATTATAATTGATTTATTGTCCATTTGATTGCATTTATGAAACAATTTACATTCAATGACACCACGCATGACCGTTTCGGTTCATTTCAAGAGCAGCATCTGCTCTACTTTTAATCGAAACTCGCCCCGAAGTACATGCCGGCCGGCGGCATGTTAATTAACTGAAAGAAGACAACAATTGTTCTCTGTTCATCAGTATTCATATCAATTTGTTTCGTTTTTTTCTTCACAATAGATATGAAGAGTAAGACTTCCTCTCTCGCATCACAAAGGGTAATAAACCAACAATTATTTTGTGGGGCTGAGGGCAATGTATTTGAATTCACGTTTATCTTAGACAATTTACTTAAATATAAACGAAATATGCACATTGATATTTCATCAAAATTGAACTAAATTTTCCAGTGAATGCGCTATCAGATTGAGCATGCAGGCCGAGGGTCTTATGCACGAGATGCCACTTGAAACAAAAATGTGGATAATATGGACGTTGGCTGAATTTTCGACACTTGAAAAACAATGTAACTTCTAAAAGGACACTGTCGCTAAACGTGATTATGAAATACTTACCTTATGCACAGTACGCAGAGTTGTTCAAATTGCAAACTATCCAAAATATAAAATAAAAACTTACCGGGTTCCAAGTGAATATTTCGGCCAGGGGATAATTTGGCATCGTAGTTAGGATAATACTCCGGCTCGCCACCAAGTGTCGCCACATGTAGCAACAAACCAAGGCTGATCTTTAAATCATGCTTTCGCTAGTTTTTCTGTTATTCTGTGGCCTGCTTATAAGAATTTAGCAAATTTTTGTAATGATTCTGTTTGGAGTAGTTGCGATCCAGCTGGAATAACTTTTCGTATGAAAACAAACTTATGTAATGCGTAACTTGCCCCTTTAAAGTTATTTTATTGATCGTATCAATATTTTCAGATTTGCAATCTCAGGGGGTGTATATCGGTCACACAGGCACACACCAGGCAAGTTTCGCAAGCCGTACGAAGAAGCATTTTTCCGACGACTTTATCTGAAAATAGTGATGTTTCACTATTCAATCTAAGAACAGCTACACCAAAAACGGTTCTCGTTCCCATTGCGGTGTTGGAAGCATACAGAGGAGACATATAAAGAAGGAATTCGCATTCCCATTTTATATAAAACCTTGCATGCATTCATAAACAATTTTTTACGGCGGGGTTTTCGTGTCCTGACTGTCAGCCGTTGGCGGGCGGCTTGTTTCGCCATGCACTCTCGGTTTACAAATCAAGGTATGCTTATATTTTTCGCCAGTTTATCGCGTGAAAAAGGGTATGCCGCACCCTTTCTGAGTGTTTTCTGAATCACGGAACGGGAAAGCAATCATCCAACACCTATAGGCGGATATACAGTTTGACGTGTCGCATAAATGTGTTAGGACTGGACTTGATGGCACCACGGTCTATTGTAAGCAATTATAAAATTCAACTATATAAAAGTGTTTTTTTTTAAAATAGACTCGTCTGTCAGAGATCTGAATATGTCACTACTTGCTAAGTATATTTGTGGGGGTCACCCTGTGTCGGTACCCAGAACGAGTCCATATGTGAAAATGGATGATCCCTTTCCGCCGTGGCATTCGGTCAGACGGCACGGTCGGCCCGTGCTCCCCGCGGCCCAGTCGTGGGCATGATCGATCGAGTGGTGGACTCACTGAGGGCGGCACTCCTCCACGCAGATGACTTGAACAAGAGGCAGTCCCAGAATAATTAGGTAATGGCTGACCTTCTGGTACGGGCTTTCTAATTTTGATTGCATGTTGTACGCTGTATCCTGGAGTAGTTAGACTTATCATGGTTGTAAATTCAGGTTTTGAATGTTACTTTTCTCAATTTGAATAAAATATAACGTTTACGTATGATTATGGAGGAGGTTTTAATTGAATAAATGAATGAATCGTTCGTACGGACTGCGAAACTTGCTTGCTGTTTACCACGTCTACGAAGCGTATGAAACAGTAAGCTACTGGGAATTATGAAACCATCTCCCCTAGCTTGGTAATTGATAAATGATGATATTGACTACTAACAGTCATGGGGAACCTGAACAAAATGGATACGCTTATTCGACGTGCTCGCTTGATTCGAATCATTGAATAGAGCGGTCACGTTTCCTTTGCTCCAACAGCCTTGTTAAAGCTAAATGAAGCCATTTAAACGTTACAACAAAGTGAGCTGAATAACACTGCATAAACCGTTGCCCAGATTGCTGATAATCAGTCTTGTGTATCCAAGGCAGGCTTACCAACTTACCGAGCAGACTGCAATGGATGGTGCCAGAAAAAAATCGTTGCAGCACAAGGAAAATGGCCGAAATGTGAGGTCATCATTGGTACATCGGTGGTGAGGCAGATATTATGGCTGACGAAATTTATTATTAGATTAACACAGCTTCATTTAGTCGGAAGACTCCAATAACATCGTTTTTCTAACTTTAGAGAAACATGTTCTCAGGCATGCCAGGACAGTCATTCGGCTCGGCAAGTTGGAAGGCTTGCCTGATTCTCAGCATCTCGGAAACGATGTCGCCAGGAGTGAATGTGCAATTTTAGACAACAGCTCTGAAACTAACCAGGAGTTTATTCAAGAACTCTATTGGCATATAACAACACAACTTACCTTGCTTATCAACGTTAGAAGAGATAGGTTGCTGAATATCACGTATTAGTTAAGCCCGAGATAAGTATCCGTAAGCGTTGTTGATCTTAACCTCACTATCACGAGAACCCGGGCCTGCTCGTTGTCCTCTTTGAAGGTACAAGTGCACAAAAAAACACCGTTTTATCCATGTTCAACGCACAAGAGGAAAAACAAGTAAATATACCTTTTACAGTGGGAGTTTGACCGAGACAGTTGGATATGACGGTTTGCGCATCTAATTCAGCTGGGGATGTCATCTCAATTCGACGCAACACCATCCCTTGGCCAGCGCATTGTCTCAGAAAGGATTCTTACGCAACACTAATCTTTTTCGCAGTGTTAACTGTTTCAAGTGTCTTGACAGACAATAGACTTAATTGGTTGATTAGGCAGGAGGTGAAGGGGCATTGCGCAATCCCTAGCATTTCTCACCTTGTTCTTTCTGTGACAGACAGACTCATCAAGACTCAGCAGGGCGTTGATTGTTTTTTTGTTTGATTAGCAAAAGCCACAATGGGTCGATGATTACCGGTGGTCAGCGTCAATATCATTGTTAAACAACACTCTATCTTATGCCACAGTTTGAGGTTATGGTATTCCTCTCCTTGATTGCCCGTATTATAGCCAGTGTGAAAACATGATCGTGACACCATGTAGTCATGCTATAAAACATCTCCGAAATAGTTTGTTTGGCGTGTCACACGGAAGCTTAAACAGTACCGCAAATTGGTCGGTTGGGAAATTGCACTTAGTTACGTGTACTCATTGTCAATATGGCTTGCTATGACTCCCAGCAATTTCAATTTGCACATTCAGTACAACATATGTATCTGACTTTATTTTGGAAAAGCCAAACTTACCTTGGGTTTTTGGGTCAGGGTACATTGACTGACATCAAGTTCATTTAGCAATGTCAACCAACATACACAATACAGATGTTTCTCACGCACCGTAGTTTTAAATATATATACGTCATCAGCTAAGTTAAACTCGAATCATTAGTGACGGTTGCTGTCCACTGCATGCGATTGCGACGCAGGTAGCAGTGACTAAACTCGCTCATTTGCACGGCGCTTACAGACCATGTTGTCTTAAGCGCTACGTACTACGCACTGCAGCCAACCCATAGACAAATAAATTGGTTCTGCGATTATGCATGCCCTGTGCAATTTAGGTAAAATCGCAAACGGAGTATGAATCCGCCAGCGTCCACAAACGAACACATCGCGCGATAATGCTATATAAATTGCAATCGCTCGTTTGCGACGCGGATTACTTATAGACACCCGAACATCGGCGTTCGATCTATCCCAGGGCCTGGTTCTTCAAAACAAATGTTGTAACTAACGCTGGCGTTAACTTAACTAAATGCCAAGTTAATTTAACTTGGCGTAGGCTTAACGCCAAATTAAGTTAACGCCAGCGTTAGTGACAAAGCTTGTTTTGAACAAGTGGGCCCTGATCTTTACGTTGGTGTCAACATTTTGATCATGCATCGGACGCCGATGGTTGATCGAGCGTCAGAGGATGAATTCGGCTGAATCCTATCCTTACAGTACGCATAATACATTGTGTATAACAAAAATTATACATCGAAGAAAATAGTAAACTAAGTGTAACTTACCGTATTATTGATCCGTGTATCCTGAGACGTCGCTTTAACCGAATAACCTCTGGAATAACCTCGCGTGCAACCGTAATACATGAACTAAATGACTGCAAAATGACACAGCGCAGCGGGAACATAAATATATGAACAACGTAATAAACATTGAGTCTGAGTCCACACACGTATTAAAAACTGTCATAAACATCTGACAGTTTGATAATTACCACAGTTTTGTGTGATTGCGTAAACTGATTTAAGGTATAAGATATATTCGACTTGGTTCCGGTAATGCTACCTCCTCTAGTAGAGTTTGAGTCATTTTAGACCGCTAAAAGAAAATACCAATGACTTATTAACAACGATTTTTAGACTACTGCACTATACAATGTTGTAGGCGTTTTCATAAGTAAATGTCACTACCATTTTGGGCTGCTGTGCAAAAACTACTTGGTCGATTTCTTCAAAGTTTGTTTTCTAATGTGATTAGGTTAGAGGTTTGCAAATCGAGAGACGATTTAGACGGCATGACCAGTCAGTCTACTTCGAGCTATGAGATAGCCATCAAACAGTAAAGTTATGCTGGACACTCTCGGGAATACGACCCGTCAATTAATCAAATATGAAAGTATTTGACATAAGGATATACTTGACGCACCCATCAAATGACTGACTGCGTCCGGCTACTAGTTAAACATTTCCTCATCAAGCCCGTCTACACCAAAATGGTTTAACCGGGACACAACCGACATGTCTTTTTCCCCAGTCTATTGTTGTCAACCGGGAATGCCCCAAGAGATGTCGAGGTACAGCTTTACCAAGCTCACATCTGTGTCCCTCGGGCTTGCCCAGTGGGTGACGCAGGTTTTCATAGACAGTACGAACACTGAACCAATTAACAAGATTGGAGATGTGATCGCTACGAGTTGCCTGCGATTAATTAAAATATACTGGTCAGAAATCATCAACAAATAATTGGCTCTTGGGACCCGAGCCTTGGCTAATACAATATTAAGAGCATCCCCGATGGGACTTATAACCTCCAATTCGCACCTTACTTCTATGACAAGCAAACGTGACAGAGGAAAACAATAGACGGCGATTGTTTGCCTATCCGAATCTAAATCTGTTTGCTAAACACATTTAGTACCGAGAAGTTGCTGGCGGCCACAAAACCATGAAAAATGTAAACTCGTGAGGGCCAGTTCAACACATTTCCCTCAATATATCCCAAGATTATAAGTTGACACTTGAAGGTCGTTAAGTAATCGACACATCTTGTGTTTCTTGACGACGGAAATTTAACGGGAAATGTTTCCTCAGAACTTGGGAGCAAGTTAATGACACGAGAACTGTTGACTCCCAACCGGGCTAAGCGGTTTGCATTTACCGCTGCATATATAAGTGAGTTGGTGCACCCTACTCCAAACATAGGTACCCCTGTGTGACGGCCTCCCTATTACTATGATAAGTCTCCTGTCAACAAGTAGTTAGGAGCCTAATTTCACGGTTGAGCAGGACTCGGGTTATGGTGTCATACCGATGAGACAGTGTGAGCTAGGTGTTCACTGTGTGTGCATATTCGCTCAGTGGAGACCGGTGATTCCCATTGGCAGAGTCGTGGGCTGGCGCAGGAATCGGGTTCCCCCGTTTTGTCAGAGAGCATCAATTTTAAAGATGCCTCTTCCTACATAGATAGACAGAGAGATAGACTTATAGATATTTATTAACCCCCAAATTTGGGGAGGATTAAAATTTCAGTACAAGACAGTTTAAAAACATAGAAATCGATCAGCCCTGTATAACATGTGTGCGAAAGCAGTCTACAAATTAAGTATCAGCAGCTGACAAGCCATGCGGTGGGAGTCTGACCCCGGAGTGCGATAGTCAGCGCGATGAAGCAGATCCAAGAGTGTGTCCGCTACTCCGTCTGCGCCATCGCGCCAACCATCCAATTTCACCCGGGGCCGCACCAGGGGCAATGTCAGCGGCTGATAGGTTAAAACCAAGGGCACGGCCCAGTAACGTGCCTTTTACCCTTTTGCAGGTAATTAAAAATATAGCGGGTAGATCAGTATTGAGCCGGCGGGCTAAATACGGTATTTCTAATCTAAGCCTTCAGATGCCCGTGAAAAATATATTTTTCATTCGGTATAGTTGCATTGGTTTGAACTCGATATCACCAAAAGTTTTCTTAATAAACATTGATGACATACAAAACACTAATCTGAAATTTCCGAACCTAAAGATTGTCATCTATGCCGCTAATCATGTAATCTTTATCATTTATGAAATTTGCCAAGACATTCTGATCGAAACTTGATGCACGAGTTTCTAACTAAGAACACGTGAACCGTGTTATCATTAAAACGCTGCGAATCTTTGATGGATGGCATGGCAATATGGTTACAACCATAAATCGAAAAAAATCCGTAAAGACTAACCGTAGAGATTCGACCTAGCGAATTTCGACATTAAAGAAAAACACGAATGATAATTCCAGTGCAGAAAAATGTGTGATAGTTTTCAAGTTCATTCAACCAATAGTAAAATCCTCCGTTTTAGTTGGTTGGCCTACTCTTAAATAACTTAAATACATGATATTTAAAGACTTATCCCAGCCATTCGCGATCCAGATTAAAGAAGTAAGGTGACGTCGTTCTTGAGGTTGCCAGAACGTTCCTTCGTATGAGCGTAACTTAATTTGAAATTTTAGAATTCATCATGACGTGTGTTAACGCCATATCGTAGTAAATTGAGAGGTTCAGTATTACCAATAAGTTTTGAAGCATCAAACATAATTATCAAAATACCAATCAAATCCCACTGATCATCAGGCCTTCAAAGTCTCTGATCTTTGTGTTCATGAGGAATGTCAGAAATTTCTCAGTAATTCAAATCTCATTGCAGCAAAACCTGATGTATTGCTCTGTAATTTATTCAATCAACTTGTGACGTGTGTTATCATCATAGCGGAGTAAACGTTTGATAGATGGCATGACCAGATACTCCGCCAGAAATGATCCTTGGATCATTTCGTCATCATAAAATCCGCATTAGGATCAGAATCAATTATGCCTGTCGTTTAGCAACATTACGGCATCAAAATGCGATAATTTGGTCATAAATCAGGGCCTTTTATAAGATCATAGCGCACTAGGGACACTGTCTGTTGGAAGGCGAATTAGTTCGAAAATGTGAAGACTGCTGCAATCACTATTGTCAATAGTACAGTTGTTGCTCCAATGTCAACTTAGATTAGTATTATCCATGCACCAGCTCGATCAGACCAAATGAAACACAACCGCCTTCATTTTCATTCAATTTTCCATATAATACGCAACCTTTGAAGTTATGAGTGAATTCAAGCGCTTTTTTTTCAAAGTCGAAACGGATTATTGCACGCTGCCACGAAACTGATGCGCATTTGGGATTCGAGTATAGTGCAGAGACGCGGCAAGCAACTGCCCTCTTAGGACAGCCACTGTGTTATCAAACGCTGGATAGAAAGAATATTGTTTGCCAAACTGGCTGCCTCTGACTACTCTCGGAACCGTTCGGGAATTATGGAAGGCCGAGATTTTGACTTGATTCTTTTATAAGGTGACTCTTTGTCAACCCTTACATCCGGGATCTACTTGATTAGTATTCAAAATGGCTGCACCACTAGACCCTGGATACTTGTGTACGTCATATCACTCGTCACCGCCAGAAGCTGAGGGTGACGTAGCATGTTCGACCTATGACCCTTCTATTCGGGCACTACGTGTCAGCACTATTTCATCATGACCAAAACCGTTTGTAGCCGACCAAATAATTGTAAAATTGAGCAATTATCCCATGGTGAATACAAATAAAGAAGCCTTATACTTAAATATGAGAATAAATTATCAAAAGGGATTTTGAAATAATATTTTCACAGTGCTCGCGCGATTGGCATTTGTAACACGTGTTTCTTCCGTTCTATTTTGCTCGGAGTGCCCGTATGCCCGTATCACCATTAGTTTCATATATTATCCGTGTCCATGAAGTTCTATTATGCCGTCAATTGATTTGTGATTGCATTAGGGTAAATGGTTATGTAGACTGATAATGCCGCCCTTTTCGCCGATTCAATGCAACATTCCATGAATACATCTAGTGTCAAAACATTATTTACATCTTATTTGCATGTCAAACGTTATTCGTTGACCTAGTAATTTACTGGTTTTAGATCGGCGACACTAGAGTAACTTCAATATTGGCTATATTCTTTATAGAATTTCTAAATGTTAATGCCATTATGAGTACCAATGAAGAAAGCAGTCCATTAAAATAGGAAGGTGCCTCTCGTTTATAATTCAACTTTATTTTCTAAAAACCCATTATTACAATATAGATTAAGAGATTCAACGTTACTTGAAATCACTAAGGGAATCAGTTACTCGCAGCATCAATTATTCTATTCCGACTTAAAGGAAACCTATAGCGAAACGTTTATAAAAATGGGGAGTTTTGAACGGTCCGGTTAAAACCTAAGGCGGGAATAAGCTTCCATTGATAACAGTTAGCAGTTTCGAGTTCCCCTTAGGTTATTGATAATGTTGCCAATGAGCTGCTAAAGAAGTAGGCCAATTAAGTTATTTTTACCACGTTCTAAATAAAGACGTGTGCCACGACTGGATGTCTTTAGGAGTGCGCCGCGCTCAAGAAACCTAATCACCCTACATTGTATATCAGCAGTTGACTTTTCGGCAAGCTAATACAATAAATGACAACCTTTGAAGTCGTAATAAGCGAGGTTCACCAATTATATCCCTCTTTTTATTCTCAATAGTTTCATTTTCAGAGTAGATTCAGGTAGGCTTGAATGATACCGAAGCACAATGAGCGGAGAAAGCGAAGGGCGATGTAAATATAAGGCAATCTTTAGAAGACGGTAATGAAGAATTTCGCGGATGAAAACGAGTGATGCGAAGGCAATGGGATCAGTGTTGTAATATAATGAACGTCATCTTGAATACGCCTTTAAAGCAACATGGCAAGGATGTAGTCACACTGCTATTTAATCTTAGAGCCCGGACTGCATGCATGACATGTAGGTGTAGTAGCTGTTTTGGAGGCGATATGCTAGCTCTTTTCGCCAAGAAGCCTAGTATTTTGATGAAAAATCGGTTAATATGCTTTGAAATATCTTAAGTGCATAGCAAGAGGGCCTACTGATGGGAAGCACCCGTTGCTCTATCAGTGAACCTAAAAATAAATGTAATCTCATTTGATACATTGCGCTTTAATACTGCTTTTCCATCACTTTAAATACCTTCATGTTCCACATTCCGCATTCTACTGGCCAACTTTGGGTCAGTTGAAAGTACAGAGGGGCATTGGCCGATCCTCGGACCCACACGATCACAAGTCGGTTGCAATTTCGCTGTGCTGCGGCTTTTCCAAAACCATCCCAACCGTTGTGGCCAGTCGGACAGCCCCTCGATAATTCCACGTACACTTAACAAAACATGATGTGGTCAATAGACTATGAATGTCAAGTTACATTTCGATGGCAAGGTTATACTGTCTAATGACATATAATGCAATCATCTGGATATTTCCCACACGGTGTGTTTGTGGGAATTTTAAGCATTGGCTCAACATTACTTGGCAAAGCCAAAGGGGGCGTGGTTGTGCAGTGGCCAGCTTGCCGATGATTACACACTTGGCATAACATGATGTAGATATCAATATCTAGTATACAGTTCGTTGAGCTCGTAAGGATATTGTCAATGAACCAAAGTTGACAATACCCCTGGAGACGCGATGAGGTCATCAAACTGTATCGTACTGGGGACAGCAGGTCGAGTGGTGCCGATGCCCGAGTGCCAGTGAAAAGTCTTCAATATTCTTGGATATCATACCCGGTCCGGAGAACAAACGATTCTACTATCTACTTATCATATCTGACATGTCTGTGGTATTGACAATTGTGGTCTGTATTGAATCATATTGAACCATAATACGTTAGAATACAACAGGGACGGACTCATTTTCCAGCGGTATCTTTTCTACTTCTATACCAGAGTGCAGAAGATCAAAATGTTCCAGGATAGAATATCCAGGAAACGAAGGATTCTACTAGTACTTTAGTCTCTGAGCTACTGGCGGTCAAGCATAGAACATTCCTCCTTGCAAGCTGAAAACTAAAAAGAATCCACACTGATTGGTATTACGTCCGAGACACCATACGTAGCCACTAGCATTTACTTCCTTCCATCCTATGTACGTAGGAAATGCTGTCCAGACCACTCCTCTACAAATTGCCATAGCCTGACTCCCAAAAGTTCTTCAGATGGTGAATGTCATGCGTCGTCAACATACCTCTGGCAATATTTTCGCTTCATTGGGTCTGTCTGCTTGCAGATACATCAATCGCCTGGCCGGCATGTCTGGAATGGGCCGTACTCGTCTACTGCTAAGGCAGGTATATATCAAGTCTACCGACCTATTCTGCCATTGATTGGCCATTTTCAGATGTATGTGATGATTAGGCAATTAAGCAATATATAATATTTATCACCGTTTCTTTGAAGATGAGCTGCCCTTCAAAGATCTGCATGTTAGAGACGCTCAGTTAAATATATAGATACAACTCCACATAAAAGAGCGAGAGTAATCATGGTTGCTGCCTTTCCAGGCCGAAAATAGCCCAATTTATTATCAGTTATTCCGCTGCAGATTCACCCAAACAAAGTTTTCTATAATGAAAAAAAGTTCTCCTTTCCCAGTACAAGCCAGCTCGGAAAGTTGGTAGACCCGCCTGATTCTCGGCAAAAAGGGGAATTGGTTACAAAGTGTTATTGATGCAGACAGACGAGTCACAGTTCGTATTTCCAAGAATCACTTAACCGTCGTTCCCTGTAATTAGAGTAGCTTCCAGACTTCGATCCCTATTAATATCTTTGCTTGGCCGATCCTTCAGTCATATTTCATCTCTAACGGCTTCTTGGGATGCCGTCGTTGTATAACTGTTCCCGCTAAATGACCTTGTGATGGCCTCGTGATTAGAAGGAGAACGATACGGGAGATACACATTGCCGGATTGCGGCGGCGTGTTTCTGAGGAAAATGGCTGTACGGTGTACAGGATAGGTTTAAGGCAATTATTGAATCTAACGACACTGCATGGTACTCTTTAGGTGCTATATTCTCGAAAGAGACGTGGAGACATCATCAGACACGATACAGACCATAGATATATGAGCGGCGGTATAGGAGACTTCGATCATACCGGCTGTATCTCCTCTGCGCTTGACTGGTCCTTCCCAATCGTATTTTAGCTCTAACGGCCTCTTGGGAGGTTGTCACGGTCTTGATTGACCCTTGTGGTCATACTTGTACCAGAACAAGGAGATACTTAAGACTGATTGCGGTTTCGTAATGAGCGGGACAACGGCTGTATACAACATGTGGTCGTAGCACGCGAGTTAGTCTTATAACAGTGTATGCATGTATACTGAATCAAAGAAATATTCGTTTTCGAATCAGTAAGCTACGCGTCACAAACGCTATAGACAGGACCAGTAGGAAAAAGTCATATAATAAATATGGATGGGTCTATTTGGCAAGCCGCTCGCCGAACAGGCACCTTTTTTTGTCCTGTTTGGAGAGTCGCTTGCCAAACAGCACTAAAAAGCCACCCTGTTCGGTCAGCCGGGCTTGCCAAACAGGTAAAAAATCGACCTTGTTTGGCGAGCTGGAGACTTTACTTTAACATTAATGAGTTCGGCTCTCCATTCAGGACAAGAAAAAGTCGCTGTTTGGTAAGCCGGGCTTGCCAAATAGTCACTTCCAATTAATATAGCACTTTGTTTGCTTGTGTTTTAGAAAAAGCACGATAAAAACACATATAAGAAACACTGCAGCTCAGACGTATAGGGAACACAAGAACACGTCATACGCATCATGGCCTTGGCCACAAATACATGTACCCAGTTCGAACATCCAGGTAAGATTCGTGTAAGATTCTAGGTGATGATCTTACATTGATCTTGTTACGAATGTACATGTATCTGACCGAACATGAAGAAGATCTTTATCAATACACATGTAAGATCCTACACAAATCTTATCTTACTTTTCGACGTGGCCGTTTTTCACATTAAGTCGAGTAGAGACGGATCAAGAGTCAAATCGGCGGACGATAGGATAATCGGGCAGTAACTCACCATTCGGAGATCATTATACCCGACTGCAAGAGATGCCGTGAACTTGGCTATGCACAACCATAACCGCTTATTCTAAATCACCAGTGGGAATTCAAATCAAACAGTTAGCGGCTGCTAACTCGCAACAAATCAAAGATTAATCGGCACTAGTGGCTGCTGAGGGATTGTGGAGTGTCCGGATCAAGGTCAGATGTTAACATATCAATTACCGAATGTGTGTTTGCAGTCAAGCATAGCATCAATCATATATCAATCAGTCTTGGATGTACCGTTATAGCCAAAAGAAAATTTACGACGGAAAAACTGCAACCCTGTAGCTCTAGGTCTACACAATACATTATTGTGGTCCGTGCATGACCAGTGAATGATGGCAACAGGTCAGGATCATTGTGCAATCAACAGCATTAGGCGAAAATAGATAAAAAGACATCCAGTCATGGCACAAGTCTTTATTTAGACTAGCTGAACATGGTAAAAATAACTAAATTGGTGATTACTTCGTATGCAGCTGACTGGCTACATAATCAACTACCTGAGGGGAACTCGAAACTGCTAAAAAATTATCATTTGAAGCTTATTCCCGCCTTTGGTAATAACCGGGCCGTTCAAAACACTCAATTTTTTAAGCGTTTCGCTATAGGTTTTCTTTAATTTGGCGTTTTAATTAGTCAAAGAAACATTTTCCGCTCTTTGCTGCGTTCTCGGAGTTAGACGATTACAGCTATTGTATGTAACAAATCGAAATTTGGGAAAGAAGAATTCACCAGAGGCATAGATCCTTCTACTTAAAAATGAGTCGTCTTCGCTTGGACCGATGTGATGTTCTCCATATGGAAGAACACATACTCCCGCAGAAGCTGCTGAACTGGCTCCCGGAACAGGTTCGCAACATGAGAAGATTATCCACAACACGTGTAATGTGATATGATGCAGCGAAACGAGGTGGTACACGAGCTGGTCTTTGTGATGACTTGATGAAAGCTACCACAGACAGAAAACGAAGGCAACGATCCTTCGCACTTTTGTTGGCCTAAATCATCATATCGCTGTTAGTAATCCGGACCCATACCGTCACCGGTCTTAATTGACAATGTTTCATACCATGATCGATCGGATGCTGTGATACCTCTGATTTCCTGTGTACATGTAGCACATCGTAAAAACTCTGGTGGGTTAATCCCCTTCTGTCTCTAGTCGATAATTGACAAGGATTCATTCTGTCACAGGTACTTATTGACAAGGAATTATATGCTATTGCCATGCTGCACTGCCGGAATCAACCGTTCACTGCTTATTGACATCATCGTACCATTTGATTTGACTGCTTAATACCCTTGCGCGTCATGTCATCCCGTACCTTATTGACAAGTTTGCATGCATTACTGCCCTGGCCCGTGCTTGAGCATTAGAAAGAAAACTACACCATTTTATCGTTTAATGCAGCGACACATCTCTTTATCCAAATGGATAAACTCCAATCTAAAGAAGCTCTAGGGGATAAAAATGATGATGAGTGTTGACTATGAGAATTAGTGGGAAAACCGATGCATTATGTGAGGATTGACTTTAACGTTATGGCTGTGTATTGCATAGTGCCGGATAATATAAACTTTTTTTGGGTAAATCATGTATAATACATGTAATGTAAACATCATCAAATACGTTATCTTGTCCGTTGTAAGTGTCGTCTCTACGTCAGTCAACACGTACAGGATTTCGTGACCAACTTGCCTCCCCTCCCCCCCCCCCCCCCCCCCCCCCCCAGCATAAAACGTCTGTTCACATATCTTTACCATGGTTTCATTTTATCTAGTGCCATTTTCTAACACAAGGCGACGCGCCCGCATTCAATGAATCTGGCCGGGAGCAACTCACGCTGCAGTCACCAAACCACTGAGTCAGTGGCCCAGGACTAGTGTTGTGTTGCTCATTGGTGTTCTGGGACACCACGGCCCCTGCATTAATTGCCTCGGCAGTACGGTGCAGTGACAACCTTCCATGTCTTAAGCTGATCAGGGATGATGTAAAGGTTTTGTCGCCTTTTACTGTCCAACACCAGGTATCATCACTGACGAATCCATCTGTAGCAATAGCATTCCGCGACGTTACTATTTATAGCTCACAAGGTCATTTGAATAAGATATTGATGACGTTTTAGTCACGTGACAGTCGGACATCGACACTTATTTCTACGCATTTGAGCTTATTTCAAAGTCAATTATCTTTGACCCTGCATTGTTTTCAGCATGAATGATACCATAGAGTCAGAGAGAGAAATGTTCTGAACCATTATGTAGTATTTCCAACACTCGGACATGTGCCAGATTGAATCTAACTGCCCTAGTTAGAAAGCCTGAATCCATTACGAAACCGCATGTTTGTCACATTGCCTGTAATTCAGCGATGGGGGAAATAGAGGGCAGCAGCTGCAGTGACGTCATTATCGCGGAATGCTATTGCAATGGCTTGTGCCCTGTTGTACTATATATTGTAGATGTCTTCTCCTACTATGGCGTTGTAAGGTCGTCCCTCCATTGACAAAAGCCAACGACGGCAGTTTCAACTGGGTGCCTGAACCACTCCACTCATTTCATCTGATGTTGTCATTGTAAACAAAAACATCTTGAACAATCTCAATTTATTTCAAATTTGAATCATGAACGAACGGCATGTATATAGGCGGTATGAGAAAGCCACAGCAGATATATCTTCAAAAAGTTTCATATTATATTGTATTTGTTCAACTGGAGAGGGATGTAGGTCTTGGGATTAACACTTTAACTATGTAATGGGTTCAAAGTTCGAGTAAAATGCAGGTACTTGGGCAACCGCTTCTGTGGTGTCAGATCATCCCTCGCGTTTAGTTTCATTGGTCTTCGAAGAGATATACAAGCACCAAAGGGCACTTAGATGGTATTGCTTTGAAGAATTATTTAAATGTGTGACAAGTCACACGATCCTCAGGCCATCGCCTGTATCGATATTAGAGAGGTTCTATCCGATCCGTATTGGCGTATATCTGGATGGGCGAAACAGAGGCACGCCCTTCGCCCATGGTGACTGAAAAAACATCCACGTCGAGGCATGGCAGACAATTCCAAGGAATTAGCCACTTACGGATATGATCATCATGGTAAATCATGCGTTCCGTGGACGTGGACATGTTCCGTGGACATTAATGGAGGTTACATTATCTTCAATTGAGGATTTGCGTTCAATTTGTGTCTCGATGTATGACTAATCTAGTATGGATAACAGCAGCAGACCATACGAGGTTTTGTATCAAATAAGTTTATACTGATAACTGGAATAATTTGTTACATAAAAGTGTAGCCCCCCCCCCCCGAGCTTGCCGAGAAACTGGTAGGCCATTTGCGTAAGTTATTATCCAGACTGGAAAAGTACGGGTCACGAGTCATTGATCGTTGGTAACTTGTTTCGTAGAAACCGTGGTGCAGACGTCAGTTCGCCGATCTCCTGTTGAGATGTTTGTTTGGGGCCCGATCTGTTGAGTTGGGTGTTGGTTTTTGGCTACGTTCGGGTCACGAGAGGCATTGCCAAACGAGCATTGATCGTTGATCACTTGTTTTGTAGAAGCCGTGGTGGAACGACAGAGGGAGATGGTTCGGAATATTGATGGTGTCGTGGACAGGGGTATATGATATTCTGGGCACTAGGAACGTGTTTGCCGTTAGACCTTTTCCTAGCCCGCCCGCATTCCCTTTCATTTCACTCCTTCTGTTTAGTTTCGTCATGGCGAATGCCATTTCTCCCAACACCTTATCGTCAACGTGAAATGGGAGATGCGCCCGGCACTCGGGAAACCCTAGGTACAGTAACCCATGATGACATTTACCCCTTCATGTGCGAAAAGATCTAATACGAACAGATAGACGAAAATTACGTAGAACTTCCAAAAGATACTTGCAAAATGTTTACTACTATATATACGCAATTTTCTTTTTCCTCGTCGACTAAAATACCCCTGCAGCAGCAAATGCGCCAGGTTCGTACAAGAAGGGCATATACCTATTCTTCCTTCGAGTAGAAAAAGAACCATTAGCGGATATACAGTTGCCTAGAATAGGCCAATTATTGGGATTCATACGGGGAAAAAAGCAAATGGCCTCAAGAAATGTCTTGGCGTTGACGTCCACTGTGCAAACGATAGCGATGGTCGCACCATGCTTACTAGGCAGTTTTTTGGCGTACGGCGTCTATGAGTCAGCAATGAGCAACTTCAGTTGGAAATAGTTTGTAGTAAATTATGCTGTACAATTCGTTAAGGTATCAAAGCGCTTACCGGTGATAGTCCTAATATGTGTATCGGAACAGGGACCGGGATTCGAACCGAGAATGGTCACTTCACCACGCCGACGTCCTAAGGTCCGCCATGGGATAATGACAGTTATATTGACACTGCTGCCACATTTCAAACTACGGCAAGGAAAACGATATTATTTATAGCACGTATAGATTGCTAACAAGCTGAACTACATGATGAAATAACCGCAGTAACGTCATTAGCGAAAACGACGGCAATTCGCACTCTGAGCAACTGGTCAACAAGCTAGCATTGGCCATTTCGTCTGTTCTGAAAAGATGTACCCGGGGAGACGAGATCAGATTTCTGCTTCTGATGAGAGGTGACGTGCAGGTCGATGCAGTATGCTTTGGCACATTGCTCTTCGCGTCGAAAGCTGTAAGCGTATGGTAGTTACCAACTGCCAATGGGGACTCATTGGTCATGATACAACATTTGCCTAGTAAGACATGTCCATTATGCTTTTCGTCCGTCGACGTGATCGTTGACAGGGATCAAAGTTGCAGAAGCCTTGGCCAAAAAGCGATTCACACTCTGAAAAATTAAAGTGTTTGAGCATTTTGAGACAACTTGGACAACAATAAGTATTTGTTTTCGGCCAACACAACTGTAATCACCCTGAAGATTTTTTCTGTGAATTATCAGCATAAACTCGAATGCACGAACGCCATATAATAAATAGATTTAATGCTGCGGGTTAAATATACCGATGTCGAGCACTGGGGAATTTTTACCACTGAACATTTGGATATCTTACTTTTATTAAATGAAGTCATTGCCCCCTATCAAGTACACACTCGAAATGAGGCTATTCATAGGCATCGTAAGATACACTTCGAGTAACATTTTTACAGGTTGGCGCAAACTGAAGTAAAATGTCGGACCCCATACCCGGACAATGACTGAATCTCTACCCTCTCAGACACTGATTTCTAGCAGCACTATGTACTATTCGGATTGATCTCAGGGTGGGCCCCTGAAGGCGTACATTTTGAAAGAAGTCCCCCCCCCCTCTCCTATCCACCCACCCCAAACCTCATGATGAATGGTCGAATGGCAGTGTTGAATCGTATGAACAAATTTCAAAAATAAAGAGACGAAAGCATTATCCGGAAACAAAATCAGTGAATAACAGAATAAGAAATAATTGGCAATTTTCGCGAAAATTTGTCAAAAGCTTTTTTCAAAGTCTGGATTTATTGAATCATGTATCATGTTAACGGCCATTTTGTTCGCCATCAGGATGGTTTGTCTCGCTTGATATGATCGAGATAATATTCGAATATTTTTCAAAGAAAGCTACGTGTTTTAGTACTCAGTAACCTTTTTCGACATCTTGTTATTTGGCAAATTTGCAAGTACGGGTATTGTGGACTTGACCACTTGCTGTCAGTGCTTCTGGATAAGCTCTGGTCTCTCCTTTAAGTCTGAGCTGAATATGTGTGTATCTAGAAAACGCCAAAGGCTAAGCTGACCATATACTAGGCCCTTGATCACCGTACATCGACCAGAGGAAATAAAGGATTCGATTTCGATTACTTCATTCCGTTTTCCCGGTAACTCCAAATGAGACATCATTATGTGACACAACCCGATCGCAAAATCGTCTCGATCAAGGCAAAATCGAATCATCCGTTATAATCTCGTCCGTGCATCACGTCGACTTTTCCGATGAAATTTAGCTAAAAAGCAGTTTATGCTCTTATGATGGCTTCTAACTCAGTGTCCTGTTTGATTGTCTCATAATAGATAAGACTTTGAAGCATCGCATCAATTTATTTCAGATTTGGACAGTGTCCTGGAAGCTCAACATGTTGTACCATAACGAATGAGTGTACGAACGCGCATATTCTTCACTCGTTGTGTCACAACACGACATACATTTTAATATTGATTCGCGAGCACTTGGCTGATTAGGGCCGTTTACACGGGACCAAACCCGATCTAGGTCGATTCGGTACGGTTTAGACAGAGATGGATATTGGTCTGCCGTGTCAACTCGCACGAATGTGACCGGACCTGGTCTGGTTCGATGAACATACTTCATACGTCATTACGCGACATACGTCATTCATGACGTCGTGATGGATGTGACCTGAACTGATTTGGTTTTGTACCGTGTAAGTGGTTCCATTAGTGGGTGTTCAAGCATCATTCAGTCGAGTTGTGCTACAAAACGAAATTGTACAACCTAGAGGAGATCTTTGCTGTCGAAGAAAGGCGCCCTACCTCATGATGAAATCGAGAATCGAACCAGGGGCCGGAGATGTGACAGGCGCCGATGATTCTAATGGAAAGATGGTAAAATGATTGGCTGAACAGCCATGTATAAACGCCAATATACATGTATCTTAAAGTATGTTCCCAGCCGAGGAAATTATCAAACGCATCTTATTTATGCTGATGCAGTGATTGGATTGGAGACTCCGGGGTAAATATTTGTTGAGGTGTCTGTGGTCGGATCAAAGGGTGTGATGGGGTTTGAAAGACAAACAATATCCCCAAAATGAAGCCATCAATAAAAACGATAAGAGCAGACACGACCTTTCATTGGATAGCTTTCAGTGAGCATTTTGAGATGGCATAATTCGTGTAGTCATAGGTTTCATATTCGAGGCAATCACATAAAAATTTTTTTTTTTTCTTCAAAAATATATATGTTGCCATTCGTTGTCAAAGGGTTAAATTTTCTATCGATTTTCAATAGCATCTGCTCCGCCTTATGTCCCAACGCCGTTTCGGCATTTGGGAATCAGTTCCCACATGTCCCGACGCCGTTTCGACATTTGGGAATCAGTTCACACATGTCCCGACGCCGTTTCGGCATTTGGGAATCAGTTCCCACATGTCCCGACGCCGTTTCGGCATTTGGGAATCAGTTCCCAGTCAAGTAAATTATTGAAAAATGACTTAATATGCTGATCTTCCGATTAGGTTCGATACGGATCGCATCAGCGGGCGAATATTGGTGATAATGAATCTGCGGACCAATCAATGAGTATGACAGGGTTTGGAAGACAACAAACTGTCCCAAAAAACCAAAACACTTAGGCTGGTATTTTAGAATGTTTCTTTATTTTGGTCAAAGGTTAACCTATCATTAGTTAGCCTTTGGGAAGGACTTCTTTTCATAAGGTTGACCTTAGAGTTGTCGTTTTTAGAACCGACCTTATGCAATTTCTTTATCGAGGAATTCCTTTTGTGAAAGGTGAACTTTAGGAGGGCCTTGTGAAGGGATTCCTTATGAAAGGCCTACCTAAACCAATTATCTCCTCGGCGCACATTGGGGAAGGGTGCAACATAGTTTAGCAATGAAAGTGTTCATGGAATTCTGTGGCACTTGGCCCTCTAGTAGTGAATGAAATGGAGTCAAAAGGAGGAGAAAGTGGAGGAGGGAAGAAGAGTAGTCGCATAATCTTTTGCGAGCTGGAAAATCACTTGCTAGTGTCAATCCTCCAGAAGGAAAACGAAATCATAGACGTGAGAAAAAACACGACCAAGGCAATAAAGGACAAGAATGATGCCTGGGAGCGTATCGTCGCCAAGTCAAAACGATAACATACGGTTGACACGATCATTGTTGGAAAGCTTTCAATGGGCGTTTCTAAATGACATCATTCGATCGATTAGCAATACGTGTACATGTAGTTGTCATTTTGGGGGTAAACACAGCACAGTCATATATAAAATCCGATCTTTTTTTCTCTAAAATGTTGCCACCCACATGTTAGCAAAATGGGTTGATAGGCTTCCCCATCTAACAAGCTGAGGAAGACTATTCATTTTACACCACTACTCCGCTTCCTCTTATCATTATCACCTTGGAGCCTATATAAACGGTTAGATTTTTTTCAATAAAATCTGACACAAATATCAGTTGGGGGATATTAACAAAATGGCATCATTGTCCTTTTTATCATTGACTTCCAAATAGCATCTGTTCCACCGCATGTTAACGCCGTTTCGCTATGTTGAACTTAACTCGAGCCGAGTCAATTATTGAAATCGACTTATCACACTGATGTGCTGATTAGATTTGAGATAGATAGCCCAGACTGGCCAATATTTGAAGAGGAGTCTGCGGTCGGGTCAATGGTAGTTGGATCGGGGTATTGGTAAGAGTTGCGTTCAGAAAGTGGGAATTGTGTCGAAACTATTGGGTGAAGATTTACATTGTAGTTGCAGTATACATGTTTTAAATACTTAAAACTTCACGTGGATTTACAGTAGCCATACTGTATATAGCTGAAGTGAACATTCACTAACCTTTTTTCACATCACCCATTTTGATGCTAACACCATTTAATTGTCTCTTATCCAAGATTGCGTTCAAAAGCATCAGATGAATAGCATTTTCGGTAAATATGATTAATACTGCCAGGGGCCGCGGTTTGCTTGTGGAAGAATTTAACGACCGTGTCGTGCTCATACGGATGCCAAGTTTCTTCGTTAGGATATTGATACAATATAAGTTTACATGTACATTCGTTACCACATCCGTGTACGATTCTTAATGAAGATCCTCACTAAGAATCGTACACGGCGGATCTTAAAACTTTTAAGAGAAATGAAGCCATCGGGACTTGCTGCCTGTCGATTTCGCTAGGGGGAACAAATAATGAGGCGGTGATAACCCGAGTCAACTATTATGACAATTTGGTCACAACATTTCTTAAAGGAGTATACCGTTCGTAATTATTGGTGGTTCTGTTCAATAGAAATCCACTAACACACGATGCCGTAGTGCAGTTATTGTGAGTACAAATTTGTTTAAATTTGGTATTCATACAAATGATCTATTTGTATATCAGTCTACACAACGGCAATGTTGAAATATATATTGCGTACGTATTTCCGCAATTAGAATTTTTTAATTCAATTACAAATTCAAAACTTTTAACGAACGGCGTAGGCCTATACATCGCATGTAGCAACCACTGTCACTGAAAACTATTTTCTCACTGAGGCTCATTTTGTGGCTTCGTACGTTTACTGATAGATGGCAGCACTCAAGACACAGTATCATTCCCATACACAATCTGACCCGACCCAATTTCATAAAACAAAATGTCACTTAGCCGACTCTAGTTCTCACCGCCTCCAATGATGTGAAACGACCAATTGTGAGAGATACATGGCAACAGTTTTACTGGCTACACACCACTAATATATTTTAAGCCAGACATTAGACATCGATAAACTGCAATAATTTTTTTTTTATTGCGTGTGACGTCATTAACGTCTCTTTGCGCCGTCTACCGGGATGTTAAAAAATACGGCTTCCCATTTGACCTAAAACGGGGATTCCGTCAAATTTTTATATTTAGACAAGTAAACGTACACGCACCTACTTATTTCCTGTTAAAGCATTCGACGCAGATCAGGTAGCTATTTTCAGCCTGATGAACATGTGGACAATAGGGCCCAAAAAGGGTTACATTCGGAACTCGCGTATGCCTTGTTGGAACATCAATTGTTTTGATACCGTCTAAGATACGGCGAAAGGCATAGTGTTGCGCGTACGAACTTGGCTTTATGGTTCAATTACATGCTCTCATATCGCGCCCACCCATGTAGAAAATATTGCAAAATCCGTCTTTATTGCCATTTTTTTCTTCTTCCAAAAATGCATTGAATAGAAGTGGTATCTGCTTTTACTGTCTCTTTTTGCGCAAACCTCATGGGGAAAAAAAGAATTCGGATTTCAAAGATGCTTGAAAAAGTCTTTTCAGCAGGTTTGCGGTTGATCTATATCGATAGGCCGATTATCGCTCTATTTCTTTATCATAGTCGTCGGGTTCTAAAAGAAAATAATCATTGCGGTGGCCGCATTCACGACTCATCTCATTCATTCCAAACAGTTCATCATATCAACCCGACCAAGAGGAAATATTGCAAACTCCACCTTTACTTATAGAGAAGCCTAACGAAGCATTTATCAGGGACAAAGTACGCAATAAGTATTTCAGCCTCAAGGCGTTTGTATCTGACTATGAACACGATGAATCTGCACATTACGTTGGAACCTTTTTCTTTTCATATTTTTTTCTGCCCTGTTAGATACAAGTACAGCGATATTGCGCTGTATGGTGTCGCTTGATATCGCAGTGGATCTAGGTTTGGTCAGAGTAAGTAAATAAAGGTGATTTATTGTTTGAATGCGCATGACCCAGAGCCTTTATTTCATTTCGAGAGAACAGGTGACCGTCGGGTACACTACGTACTTGTATTTTTAGTCCATAGGTACATGTAGGCTACCGGCAAACAAAATGCTCGAATGTTCGCGATGCATTCCGATGTCACTCATTTTTCCACATGTAGTGAATTCTTCCCCTGTCAAATAGTTTATGCATCATTTATTCATCAATGAAAACATCACCTCTGTATAGTAACTCCGAAAACTAGCGTAGCTTTTATGGTCATCACCTGAGAATCGACAAAACATCCAAATCGGGCTAATGGAAAATGCAGTAGGACGGCAAAGTTCAATAATCACATGGGCTTTTAGGCCGATGTAAACCATTACAGTAATCACGTACACCATATGTGGAAACGGCTACGAAGTGATCAATAACAGTGCAATGTACGAAACCCTTTAAAAAATAAGATATTTTGAAATCGATATCAGTTTTTTAATCTTTTTTGTGATTTTTTTCCCGAGTCACGATTTTTCGCGACGTCCGCGAAAATAACACGATTTTCACAAAAGCTGCCAATTGGCCACCCTTCTTACGCTGCATCGTTAATTAATGATCCATGTCACTTCTCACATTGATTATTGTAATTTCCCTTCTATATGACATTTCTACACATCAACTCTCCAGACTGCAGCGTGCACTTAATGCTGCAGCTCGCGTTGTGTGTCTGGTGCCGCGGTTTGATCGTATCACACCGGTTCTCATGCGACTCCATTGGCTTCCTGTTAAATACAGGATTGTTTTCAAAGTGCTTTTATTTATATATAAGGCAATACATGGAGTCGCACCTGCGTACCTGCGTGATATGGTCAGACTGAGGCACCATTCCACCTACAATCTCCGCTCTGTTATTGCTCCAACTTTGGTGGTCCCTCGCACTAAGTGCAGAACCTTTGGTGACCGTTCTTTTTACAAGTCATCACCGGGTCTATGGAACCAGCTACCTTCCAACATCAGGCTTGCTGGTTCCATAGACATTTTCAAAACTCTCCTGAAACAACACCTTTTCAGGGAGTGTTTTGCTTTGTAAAGCGCCTGAGAATTTAAGTTTTTCTTTTAATTCAGGCGCTATAGAAATTCTTATATTCATTCATTCATTCATGTAGTTTTCGAACCTCTGGTCACCAAGGGAGGCACCGTTAGTGAACTAATGGCCAAATCCAGACATGTCCAGATTTGACTCTTATTCACTTACTCCAGCAACTTGATGATTTTATGCTCACTGTGCAACCAAGTCCCTCCAGGCATTGCGGTCATGAGTCATCTGTATCAACACCTCTCTTGCAACTCCAGCGCTGTCTGCATCGCTGGCTACACCGTCTATCCAGCGATATGATCATATTATATCGATGGACCTCCTTGATATGACTCAATTAACTAGGCTAGCATCATGCTCCCGGGTCTTAATCTATTAATTTCATAATTGCAGCACCACTGAATATAATACCTGGGTATAAACGGAAATTGGGTTTTAATCTATAAGGTATATATTGTGCCTTGAGGGATAGCATTATTAATTGCATACTTCCTTCGAATAATACGTTATTAATCTCATATGTTTCAAATATTTCCAACTATAAAAGTAACCAAAAGGTGGTTTATCCAAATAAGATTCTTATAAGATTCTTAATTTAGCATGATCTCTTTCAGTTTTGTGTACATGTACACTGTACATTCATCTTAAGATTCGAAATGCCTTAAAAGTGAAACGGGGAGATACATCTATTACGTATTTTTTTAAATGAACATAGTTCGTGGGACTTACTGTCCCCTGATTGTCGAGAAAATGTTTCTTAGTTCTGTTAATTCAGTTTGAAAAGAATAGCATTCCGCGATAATGACGTCACTGCAGCTGCTGCCCTCTATTGCCCCATCGCTGAATTACAGGCAATGTCGGACAAACATGCGGTTTCGTAATGGATTCAGGCTTTCTAACTAGGGCAGTTAGATTCAATCTGGCACATGTCCGAGTGTTGGAAATACTACATAATTGTTCTGAATATTTCTCTCTCTGACTCTATGGTATCATTCATGCTAGAAACAATGCAGGGTCATAGATAATTGACTTTGAAATAAGCTCAAATGCGTAGAAATAAGTGTCGATGTCCGACTGTCACGTGACTAAAACGTCATCAATATCTTATTCAAATGACCTTCTGAGGTATAAATAGTAATGTCGCGGAATGCTATTCACTATAAACCAACAGGTGACCTAAATAATTGAATTAATTTGTATCAACACTTAGGGCCACTGAGAGTGTTTGGCTCTCACATCTTTAATCCCATTCAACAAATGCAATTGATCTTCATTCCCCTATTTATACAGCGTGGTCCAGAAAAAACGCAACCGGATACTTCCACAACCAGGGTGTTAAACCATTGATATTAGTGGATGGGGATTCTTTCTAGAAGAGGAATGATACCAAGTTTGTCCGATTTGGTTCATAGGTTTTTGTTTTAAAGCCTACTTTGTGAAGCACAAAAAGGCTTCATTCGCGCAGAGAAAAAAATCGAACTGTGCTGGCAAATTGAACTTACTAAGTAGGTGGATTAAATGTTGGGTAATAATACTGATGTGAAAATGTCGACAATGTTCCTGGTGGAAGTAAAACTGGATACCGTCACTGTAGTTTACAACAATGTCCATCGGTCCCTATTGTTGGGCTGTTGTGCTGCTTCACCGACGCGCGTTTCTGCCCCTCTAGGCTTCATCAGGGTGGCTGGGGTTGACTTGCATCTGTCTTGTTCGAAGTTCACACAATGTTCCTAGTGACCATTTAGAACTAAATAGAGGTCGTGTTAGCATGGCCAGCCCTCAGCATGCCACCGATATGTTTGATACCTACAACAGAAGCGTTCTGTTTTTCTGCATTGAACCTAGCCAAGAGACTCCAACCTTGCTACACATAAGCGTCTTTACAACAAAAACTACTGAGGAGAATCGGTCGATCTTGGTATCATTCTTCTTCCGGAAAGATTACCCATCCACTGGTTTTGATGGTTTGAACTCCCTGGTAGTGGAAGTATCCGGTTGCGTTTTTTCTGGACCAACCTGATATTTTTCACAGTATTTTTTTAAAAATCTGACTTTTCAGGGAAAAGTCAGACAATGTTCGACTTCTGTAGGAGAAATCAAAGGTAAGAGAAAGCGTTAAGAAGTCGGAAAGTCTCTTAATATATTGTACATGTATATACTAACTTCGAAGTGACTGGGCACATGTCAATTGGAATCGACAACCAATTTAGGAGCAGGCCGTTCTTTCCTGACTGACAGCTTGGGCAAAACACGTAAAACCACTGTCATTCAAATTAAATATCATAATACATCAGCAGGGATTTTTTTAAAATGTCCAACGAGAACACCCAAGAAATACCTTGACTATAAAGCCTGGAGAAATCCTGGACGATGATCAGTATCTTTCAAAAATCATAGTTTTATGTCCCATGACGAGATGTAGGGATTAACGGCATTGATTTCTTTAAAATTTGACAGCGATGTGGGTTCGGAGGTTTGCAAAAATTTCCATAAAAAATAAAGATTCTTAGCTTTTTTGCAAATTGCAAAATTTCTTTTCTATTGTGGATCCACTGTGTTAGGGAAAATAATTCTGGGCCACCCTGTAGAGCAAGGCCTATCAGTCACACTTGGTCAAATAGCAGAAAATGAGGTCTAGGCCTAGGCTAGTCAATGTTGATTACGACAGCCTTCTTACGTCTTATTTCATGTCATCCAACCAGAAAAGGGTCAGGTCATAATTGTAAGTCATGGTGAATATTAATTGACTGGTTCGGGGTGGAGTTATCTGGTGTTATAGTTCCGGAGATAGAATATATAAGAATAATAGAAAATGTAAACAAAATGCATTTCTACACCATACTGTAAAATATGTGATAAGCGAACGGCCCACAAAACTGGTCGAGAGGAAATCATTGCGTATACATGTTCAGGTCCTTTGAAATAGGCCTAGATGACGCTGATGACAAGTGTCGTTTTCATGTGGTTATAGCCTAGGGGTTATTGGTGGTAGACTTCTACCGCGTTCGTGCAAAAGCAATTGGGCTCATTGAGTTGAATTGGATGAAAAAAAGACAAACAGGATGTGATGATTGATACTGGGTTTAAGTCAATTTTTCGTCCAAATCTACAAATTCTAGACCATTGTCTTCGATTTCAATGTTATCAAAATCATCTTTCTCCCATTCCTTGTAATCCCTAAAGTTACGGTACATCCTAGTTTCGGATTCCCTCGGGACGTGCGAAGATCAATATTTGTTTTGCCTCCTTTTCATTGTATTGTATTGTATTGTATTGTATTGTGGCGCCATGTCAAAAAGAGCAAACGTTTCATTCATGTTTATCACAAGTTCAATCCCATTTTCCCGTTTCCCGTTCCTAGAGAGAAAACCAGTTAGCCACCCTCTGGACGCCCTGAAGTCTGTTAATTGTGGCCGATGCTGCCGGTATTCCTGTTGCTGCTGTTCGGGAAGCACTGCCCACCATGTTCGGAAAGACTGTTCAGCTTTAATCATCATGTCGTCACCCGAGACAGGTACCCCATGTTGTCGCCTTGTTGCCATCCATTCACGAACTGACCTGTCAACCTCTGGCCACAAGGCTGAAAAAAATGTGGACTTTAGAAAAGAACAATTTCAAATTTAAAGTTCCAGGTTCTTATGGACATCAAATTTGAAAAGAAAATGACATTGAAGATGGCGTTAATTTTCTGTTAAAAGTACAATACAGCACTCACCAATGCCTCTTTGTCTTTGTCTGCGCCTGTTGACCTGCCTGCTCGTAGTTTCGCAATGTCTCTCTCGGAGGTCATCCTCAGTCTTCGCGGAGCAATAGGCGCATAGTCGCGGAGGGAGGGGATGTTATGCTCCCTGGCAAACTGGGGCGATGAAATCCCATGAGGCTGCCTGATGTTTTCGTTTTCATAGTCATCGAGCAGACGGATTTTCTCCGCCAGTCAATACGATCGATGACGCCGAGCAGGAGGTTGAAAGGCATCGATATTTTCAACAACATTATTGATGTCGCCATTATCCATTGGATGAACGAAATCAGAAAACATTATCAAAATGCCAAAAAAGACAGTGCACATCATTCTGGTTTCTTACTGACGCTTGCGATTGACAATCTTAAATGCACGAGTAGGCCAGCGTTAAATCGGTTATTCAATGTCATCTAAATTCAAAGTGATATCAGACATGGATTTTGTGGTACATGCACATGCTCAATAAATCGTGTCATTAGCGTCATCTAGGCCTATTTCAAAGGACCTGCACATGTATACGCAATGATTTCCTCTCGACCAGTTGTGTGGACCGTTCGCTTATCGCATATTTTACAGTATGTCTTTCAATCTGAATTTTTTGCAGCAGACCCATAGGAATTCTAGTTCCGGTATTTCGTGCATTGTTACCGACTCAACGAAGGAACGCACCGAAGTACCGGCAGAGTATGGGGCAGGTAGCGGCGGCGACGGAAAGTGAAAATTAAGAAAAAGCCTTGAAAAGACGTGACGAAAATGATAACAAACATGCGATTTCTCTCCGCACGATGAAAAAAACAACATTGACCAGCGAGTGGATAACTTTCTGTTTTTGTCACTTTATCTGTAAACTACCATCAGTGCACTTAATTAATAATATTTGTTCTGAACTTGGTCATTTTTGGTGTCGGTGAATTTGCAGTCAAGTTTGAATTTTAAAACAGCTACTGTTCGAAAAATACATTTGTAGGCGCAGTGTCTAATTTCTCAAAGCATCGCAGCAAAATATTGTACCGTTTTTCTTTCTTAACTGGACGATCACACAACTGACTTGCTTATCTGCATGAGGAGTATAAGACAACATCACTACTATAACATTTATAATGAACGTAGAGTTGTAATAGTTTGTAATCTAACTCCTCCATCAGTGTAGATCGGACGACAACAAAACTTCTCCTGAGAGTCGAGATTGACACAGAGTATGTTTTTGCCGGGTTTAATTTTGGATTCTGGAGCGATTATGGAGAAAATACATTTTTAGTTGCTTCCATATAAGGGCATGGTCATCATCATAAGGGGGATTGTCAAAAGCCAACAGGAGTTCTCATTAGCAGATGGAGGCATTTCATGAGTCAACAGTGCGGAAATATACCGAAATAAATACAAACTGCAAAACAAATATCAGTGTAAATTGTTCAAGTACCTACTAATGCTATTTATTCTCCCATTCCATGTTAATTTCAGTAGATGCTTTATTCACTTTTAACTGAGAGAAACAACTCCTTTGACCAATTGAGTGCTTTGCATGTGACCGCCACGTGATCCATCGTCTTCACCCTATGCAAATATTTCTAAACACCCACCAATACGCAACGTCATGCTAGCCTCTATGCACACAACAAGATAAGGGATCTACGTGTTTTGTGGCTTTGGGGCGTTAATGATACATGTATAGCCTACAGACTGATCTATTTTGGGCGAGATTGCGGTCCTATTTTTACTACAGCAAATATCTCCGGGACCCTGGTGGGGTGAAAACATTCTGGATGAGGGGATATTTCAAGAGACACGATAGGGGCATTGTTAAATAGCCAGAGCGAGCCCTTGATTATGATGGGAATTTCAAGTGAAGGTGACCATGGTCTGTCTGCAGTGCTCTACGACAGCTTTCAAAACTTGGTGTATCTGAAGAGGCGCTATTAGTCTATCAAGGAGCTACTCGGTGCTGAACCTCTAAACCTCTTTAGCTTGCCTCCTGACTAAGTGCCTTGCCCAGGACCTTGCGAGGAGGAGCACGCATTTTAGAGTTATAGTTGTGATATTGTAATTGGTTTGATTTCTCCATCAATAAGTATAGTGATGTACTCCACGTCATGTAGAAATAAAGTCTAGGTACAAGTAGAATATATACAAGTTCGTAGTTCCTAATTTCCTGTTATAGATGTGGGTTGGCTCATAGCAGTCAGACCCAAAGGTCTAGCAGTACGCAGTGTGTAGATCCATTTTGATTCATGTTCCAAGTGTAGGGAATCTGAATGGACTTTTTCTAGACCACAGGCTTTGAAGTTTTGTAATTGGTTTGAGCCATAGGACAGCCGGCAGGTGAAGGCCTGTCTGAGTTCTCCTTCTTCTTCTCCGTATAAAAAGGGGCCTATTGCTGACTAAGGTACGAGGTATGTTCACATTGCCTCATCAGTCTATCGGACCAATAAATATACTTTTATATGCAAGCAACAGCATAGGGTCAGGCTCTGTTGACAATTGGTTGGTTTGATTTGTCTGTTCGATACGGCCCCTTTGATATTGAATTATATTTTCATTGCATTCAATCTTTCGACCCATGCAATTCAAGTATAGCCCATTTCAACCAGCTTGCACCACGGGTATAATGCTAGTCTTGATAATTCGTACGGCTCCAAAAGGCGTTAGAGTTGTACGAATCGTTTTATCTTCAATGGGGGTGGGGGGGGATGTACACGCATTGCTGCCTTTGCACTAGGCAATTGTCGCATAATGAGAGATAGGGGAACTGTGATCGAAATTTGAGAGAATGGGCTATTCTTTTAATGTCTGAATGAGTTCCTAGCCACCATCTTAATAATGGCAGCAACAAAGAATGCAGAATACTACGATAATATAAAATGACAGAGTTCACTTTTTTACCAAATGTTTAAGTCTGACAATTCAGATATCTGGCGTGTTGGCATGTCGCTCAACAGCAGAAAACATCTGTTGCAAAATGCCCTAATCTTACCATCGCTAGGTGTTACCTTGCACAATTGAAATGCATTTATCATTTTCATTATCACATCTCTGATCATGTAGATGTAAATAGATTTTAAATAAAATGCTGAGTTGACACCATCTGCCGGCATGACTTTCAACAAATCTTCCAATCTTTAGAGTCCTGAACGGTCAAGGTACATATTTCACACTTTCGATTCAAGATCTAAATGATAGCGAAAATTTAGACCGCGATGTCGTCGACATTTTAAAGAATAGAAACACATATGTCTCATATTTGATAAAGTAAATACGTCATTCATTTGATATCATTAGTGAAAATCTTAGATTTTGAGATGAAGAGGTAACATGTTTGGAGGATGGCGTGAGCCGTGTGTTTCTGTCAAAGATGAAATATGATTCTGTTTACTCTCCCGGCCCAAATGATTTATAACGGTGATGTTGATTCAGCCGAACCTTGCAAATATTAAATGTAACTTGAATTCTGTTGCAAAACCATCAAGTTTAGGTAAGAATTTGAAATGAGCGATTGGGCGTAAAACGTTTGATTTCCGATTTTTTTTTAATTGTCGCTGTGCTGCAAGTAAATCTGCGCCGAATCTGCTTGCAGAAGACGCTATGCCGAGTTGGCATAACTACAAATATAAGCCTGGACGATATACAGTCAATGCATGGACTGTACCTTTAAAGAAACGAGCACGTGATCGTCGAAGTCATTCCCGGGCCTGCTTGAATAAATTCCGGTCACCGCCCATACTTTGCCACTTTCGAGTAAATATTTGCTCGAGAGACACCGACAAGAAATAGTTTTTACGAGGCTGCTGAAAAAAGAGCAAGGTAAGTTGTAGCTAGTCAAAATTTCCATTTCTTATTTTTCCATTTCCGATTCATTGTAATGAAACTATCATAATGCCTTGGGATTCTCATATTATAATAATAATAATAGTAATACGAGTCTTATATTAACTGGCCGCTCAAAGCGCTTGATAGGCCTCTTTAAAAAGCAAATGTTTGAGTTGTCCCTTGAAAGATAACAGAGAGCTGCAGTTTCTAACAGTTGAAGGAAGTTTGTTCCACAACTGAGGGGCTCCAATTGAAAACGCTCTACCACCGACTGACTGGCCTATCTCCAAGTGCACATCGACAAAAGTTACAATCATTTTTTTTACATGCCAACTTATGTTTTAGATCAAGTTCCCTTGCGTAAATATTTCTTGCCAGACGATTATACTATAAGCATATGTTGCCATTACCAGATACCATTTTAGTTTATTTTGTAATACAGCAAAGATATAATTTCAAGTGCTAAACTAATTATTTAAGATCTAGGTATGGGCTTTCAGTCAAATTCTTCTGATATCTCTTCCTATCTCCAAGCGCACATCGACAAAAGTTACAATCATTTTTTTTACATGCCAACTTATGTTTTAGATCAAGTTCCCTTGCGTAAATATTTCTTGCCAGACGATTATACTATAAGCAGATGTTGCCATTGCCAGATACCATTTCCTTCAATATATAGGTCCTGTGCTCATAAATAATATCACATATCAAATATTTGAAATATATTGAATACATTACTTATTATCAATGGATTCAACACGCATAACATATATTGCATATTCGAAACAACTTACTGTCTACTTGTCAACAGTCTTTGGACGATTGGCACCTGCACATTAGTTAACTTAAAAGCTTGCAAACACCTCGATTATTAGTTACAACAATGTTACAATACACTCCAATTATCATTTTAATCGGGATATTTTAGCTGCTGTCGTTTCGGAAGAATTTGACTGAAAGCCCAGACCTATGTCTTAGTTAAGCACTTGAAATTATATATTTGCTGTATTACTACAAAACACTGAAATAATCATAAACCCAGTTGTGATGATGTGCAAAAGGGTCCCATGATATGAGCTAATTAGCATTGATATTTCTTGGCCACTCGGGAAGTTTGGTTCATATTCTTAACAACATGCATTATTTGATCGGTTATAGCAATAGTTAGGGAGGCCCTAATATTCTTTCGACTTTATATTTTTAAAAACCCAGGAGGGTGTCAGCAGCCTTTTAAAAATTTGTAGTCTAGATAAAGACTTGTGCCACAACTGGATCTCTTTAATGTGTGTCTGCACTAATAGATAACACATCTTCGTTCTGTTTCAGATGTGGCTTTCTCTTGTGAAAGTGGCTGTATGTGTCTTCGCCATAATACACGCAGCATCGCCTTTGACTATCATTCCTAGATCCCCTACCACTACCGGTACTCCCTCTACCCCTCCAATTACCTCTATCCCTCCAAGTTCCTCTACCACTCCAAGTTCCTCTACCACTCCAAGTTCCTCTACCACTCCAAGTAAGTATCGCATCGCACTCTTCTCTACTCGGTTCAAGCATATTATCCCTGCCAGTGTTGGCTTTCATTGTTCGTGTATTGTATGTGTAATGTACATGTACACGAATAATCGCGGCAAGAATGCTCGAACAAAATACATGTACCGTAAATGTGGCAATTTACTAATTTACAGATCGTCGAGTCTAAGGCTGGGTTTACATAGAACTATACGGTATTCGGTATACGCTATTCGATATTCGCTATTCGGTATTCGCTATACGCCATACGGGCACGGCGAGTCACATAGGGTAGCATGCGTGCGGTATTCGGTCTTTTGGCGCCGATCAGATGGACAGTTCAGACGAAGAAGATTTGGCTCTTCTCCTCTTAGCCGAGGATGAAGCTGACCAGGCACAAAGACCAAAGAAAGAAAGAACAGAATGTGTGCGGCAGCACTTTAAGATGAGACCTCTGTTGGGGGAGTACCACAGGACATCTAAAAACCTCATGGATCATCCAGATGTTAATTAAAAGAATAATTTAGTTGATTAGCAATAAAACATGTATTGAAGGCCTGTTCTTAGAAATTGCAATAAAATGAGTAAAAATGAGTACTATTGTTTCTAACTTATCCTATAGTATGCAATAAATCGTTTAATAATTGTGATAGATAACATTAAAATGCACTGGTCACTTCTGAACAGGGTGGTATACGCTGCACGAAAATCGAACGCGCACGATTCCCACTATACTATACTATACGCAGGTATACGACCTTTTCGAATAGTGCCCTCTTATGTGACCCGGTATTGTGAAATTTCCTTGTTCGATTTCAGGTACCCGTGTGCCCTGGCAAAACGTGCACCGAATACCCGAATAGTATAGTTCTATGTGAACCCAGCCTAATGTAACCCTGTTTGACATTACTAACGTGATTACAGTATTCACCCCCACGAGCCGATTATAACTGTTCAAATGTGAAACTCACCTCGCTTTAAATCATCGTCTGCACGAACAAACCTGATCACACAGCAAATTTATATACGCTACCAAAATAGTGCGCAGAAATACTCTCAAAATCACTTTGTTTTAGGGGAATTTGTTCGGACAAAGACTTGAAAAGCAACAATTTGACAATCTTTTTTGTATTTTGAAATAAGAAAAACTCACAGAAAGTATTGTTAGTTTCGTGGATGGGGTATTTAACAACGCTGAGATTGCAATGGCGTCCTTTTCAAGCAGGGACGGAACGACAACGATAAAATAAGAGTTCCGGTCCTAAGCAAGGAGTTTGGTACGATGGGCTCATTTCGAGATTCGAAATTCAAATGTCCAAACTCGACTTTTGGCCTTATCGTATGTTCACTGCCGTAAAAATGTAAACTAAACTGATTCTGTAAACCAAGCATTAGAAGCACTCGCAGAAACGACTTTTTTCTAAAAGCAGCTGGAACTGTTGGGCATTTAATCGCGGGTCGGGATTATCACGAGTAGCCTCATATTTACGAGGGCATCATTGGATATATCACTTAGTTGTTAGTAGGGCGGGACTCGCAATCATATGAATATGCATTCCATTGCAGAGCGATACTGCTGTAGCGAAGCGCCTTGCGGAGGGGTGTGTGTGAGAGGGTACTGTAAGTACCCATACAAACAATTGAGTTCATCAAAATGCACATGCCCTTCAGGGATGAGATGCTGCAAGAGTACAACGAGTAAGTATATCAACATATTAAGTGCTGCTTGATGGCCACGCTAGATACCAGAACGTTCTCTTTGCCCTGTTATTCATACTTCTTCAAGGGTTGGACAACAGTCGTTTTCGTATAAAGGAATATCGTGCGCTTCTTACTGCCAAAGTCTTGAAGCAGTACTTTTATTGAGAAAATGTAAAACCTGTGTTTAGGCATCAGGGTAAACGCCAACAAAACGCATATCTTCAAATGTTTCATGCTTTTCCGGCACTCTTTTAGCCCTTCAAAATCAGCGTGAAACATGTGCAGATTCTTATCACACACTGTTCTCTGTTCTTTCTCTTCAACTAAGACTTGCAAAAAGTCCAATAGCCTGTTTAAATGTGTGTTAACAACTACATTTTTCTGACACATTTTCTGAGCCATTTAAAACCACAATTAGGCTGTAGGAATTCGTGTCACTAGTTTCTTTTTCTCGTACCATGGAGCTCCCCTAATAAGTCACGAGAAAGTGCACCAGCGTGCATAAGTTATATATAAGTATGTGTAAAACAATGATTCATGTTTTTTTACACTAACCATCAAATCGTCAAATAATATTTCTTTTTCCCTTTTTTACACTTAGCTCGCCACCCATGTGAAAAATGCAACAGCAAGTATAAATGTGTGCCGAAACGTGTATACTGTGCATCTCCCGTTTCAAGAAAAGGTTGTACTTGTCCTAAAGAGAAGAAGTGTTGCAAAGGTAATGACACTTATACTAAAACTCAACATGCAACCTGTTGGGAAGTAAAGGATCTCAAAATAAACCTTACAAGCATTATTTCTCTTTCAATATTGCAAAATTTTACTTTTTTTAAACCACTTTGCACGTATCATACATACAATACGTAAGGCGAATTATTTGAAAAATCCTTCCTATCATCATGCCTTCAAGTTAGATACTGCCAGCATCTTGAGCTAAAAATTAATTTTAATTTCATTCACTGCCAGAGAAAATGAGTTCTCGCTCTTCTTTACATGTTCTTATCTGTAGCTTTATATCATGTTTCGTCCTTACTGTATTTCATATATCATATATCTTGTCACCCTAAAACAAATACTTCATTGTGGGTAATGAGTTGTGTTCGCAGAAACATTTTGATGTAGGCCTACATATTAAAAGGGTTCTACTTCTCCTGCCATGCAAGTACACGAACTGCTAAAAAGTACATTTCAATTACCTATTAAAAAAATCTATAATGAAAACAGAGTCAAAACTTAAAGGATATGACAAGAGTCAAGCGTGCTCTATATTTCTCACTTCTCAAACCGCTCTTTCTATTCCAGGCCCGTTCTGTTTTGAATGCGGTGGACGATGCAAGAAAGGAAAATGCAAAGCTCCCTTCTACCCGATCTTTAACTCCAAGTGTCCATGCCCCAGGGGAATGTCATGTTGCAAACGTAAGCAAGTCTCTTATCTTGTATTCGGGCTGTCGTACATGTTGGCGCACTGCAGCTAGAACTTTACACTACGACTTGCAGATAACCATGAACTCTTTGATTTGTATTTGCTACCATGGTCGTGGTTGGTCACCTAAGGTCGCATAATTACACTTTGATGGTGTGTGAAACATTTGTAACTCTATCGACTTGGCTTTTTTTGTTCGGCTAGCGAATTAAATTTCATAAGCTGTTCGCTACTTTCAGAACTTTGTTATCATTCCTAACTATAGCAAGCAAAAAAACACACACCATTTTCCTAAAACTCTCGCCAAGAAAGGGATCATCGCGCAAATGGGATTTAGCACCAATGCGTTTCTATAACTAAGCAACGCCGGCTTGGTCATCTTGATCAAGTTCTATAGACGTCTTTCTATCTGAATGTTTTTGGACCTAACGACTCAAAAGAACACAATTACGAACAATTCATCTACATGTATATGTTTAACTATTTGGCGATTTTGCCCTGCCAAAAGTTTGAGACTGTGCCCAAGAAGATGCACGTTTCCTAGCTTTTGCATTGTATCACCGTACCATTGGTAAGTGTCAATGGAAACCCATTCATCGATCAGCAAAACAGCGGAAAAAGTCATGCATCCCTTATAATTGGCAACAGCCACAGACGACATCTTTACTCTCTAGTCACAATCAATGGACGTATGTAACAATAAAGATATTAGATCCAAAAAGGATATAAAATAGGCCTATGAATGAACTGACCACAAGAGTTTACTGACATCAATATTTCCATGACACTGTGTATGATTAAGTGTGCAAGCAGGCGAATTTCTCAACGAACGTTACTGATGTTAGTATCATTATCCCTTAGAAACTCGACAAATTCTACCATAATCTTTTCAGTTCAGCCCCATTGGCTTGGGTGTACAAATAAGGTTTCTGACCCTCATCAAACTGGTCATTAACTCCAGAAGTTTTAATTGACCTGACATTCCTTAGCGTATGACCTGATTCAAGAACCAGTGATTGAAATGTATATGTTAGGCGCTATCGACCGATTTGCGATATCGATTGATCGCGCAGCGCCATCTATGGATCTGTCGTTTGTGCAAGCATCGGTTGATGGCTCAGCGCGATCTATCGATGGGTTGTATAATGGATACTGGGATTGGACAGTGTCTGAAGTGTGCATCCACTTTCACGTTGACATCGAGGAGATGGTGCAGGATTGCCTCGTACTTCTCTTCGGTCAGGACTGGGCTCTTCTTGACACTGCCTGGACATCTACAATCTCTTGCATTTTCTTCTTGAACTGTTCGCTTTCTATTTTGCATGTCTTGTTTGGATGTGGAATCTTTCTAGAAGAAGAATGATACCTAGATCGCTTGATAATCGAAAGTCGAGCTGGCCGGGTGATTTCAGAAAAAATGTTCTCTCAATTTTACGGGTTATTATAATCAGTGATGAAAAATGTTGGTGCAGCCAACAAAAGATGATTTTGCATAGTATCAATGTGCACAGTTAACGTGGTTCTCATAAGACGGTGATAGAATCTTTGGAGCATGTGTCTAACACGCAGAACGCTGGCAGGAGCTGCATCAGCGAAGGAAAGCTAAAAAATCATTGACCTTATTTTTTATTTACCTTCAGGGGCTAGATGTGGCAGCAAAAGTTGCCCATATGCGAGATGTGTCTCGGTCGGGGCATTTTGCCCAAAGGTAATTCGTGGCAGAAGATGTTCATGTCCGCCTTTCATGAAGTGCTGTCGATGTAAGTACAAGAAGACGTTTCTCTTATCACAGCTTATGATACATTTAGTGCACTTGCATGCCTTCCACCCATTGAATTAATGAATGAAGTCTACACTAAGCCTACATACTGCAAAATCCAAAATGAATTTGCTCTGATGTGGTGCTTCAAAAGGTCGTCTGACCAGAAACCCTCACCTGAAAAAGGCAACAGTCTTAGCCTTTTGAAGATCAAGACTTAGTTCGTTCCAGAGTAAGGAACTGGAGCTCCGATCCTGCAATCATTCGTCGCCAGGCGATACCTGGACAGATATGTTAGCTAGATATTGCAAGTAAATAATGACACGTGAACCACAAATCGGCGCACAAACACAAATAACCCGTCGTTTATGTTTTTATTTTAAAATAACAATTATAGAATTTGTATCGTATAATAAAAAATAAAACGAGGCTATATTGAAAGTGACTATCTCCTGCAAAAGTCACTTAATTTACCAGCAGATATTCACTTTCAATATAGCCTCGTTTTGTTGTTTTTTTCGAATTATGATCAAAGTAAATAGTTAGCCACAATGATATCAGATATCATCAATGGCGGATTTCGACTAAAGTTCGAATGGCGACGCATTTTCGAATATGCGGCTTTGACACCTCACTGTCATGACTGAGGCTATGTGCTAATCACCAGAGAATTATGAAGACATCGCTTGTCACGCACCGGGCCATCATCTGGCGGCTCAGGTATAGTGCTTAACTTTGGTCTTGTCGAGGGCCTATGATACACAGTGCGTGCTGCAGTTATCTCTGTATTTCAGACACATGTACGCTAGCTGGATGCAGAGGAAAATGTGTGAAGGGCCGCAAATGTCCCAAAGGGTCCAGGCTGATAAAGTCAAGGTTCTGCACTTGTCCGAAAGGCTATTCCTGCTGCACCCGTAAGTACCAAAATATCCCAAAAAAATAATTATGAGAAGACGGCTCGTTTCAAAAATGTAATTAAGTACATATTATGGCGTGCTACAACCACAGCGGCTACATAAATCCATATTGCCAATTGTCAAGCGTGCCGGAGCAAGGAATTATATCCACAAAAAGTATTTTCTATGAAGTCTTTTAAATCGTTTTCAACTACAAGATGCCAATATGCAACGCACGGTTATTTGTTCTGGGGAAGATTTCTTACACATTCATTCTTTATTTACCCTATCATATGGGTCGATCTGATAACAGGTTTAGATTTTTTCTCTCGTTTAGCTGGATGGGATCGGCCACGAGTTGAAGAGGTACCATACCTTTCATACTCACCGTCTCTTGATTTAGACGTCGTCGCGGCTGAAAACCCGACGTAGCTACCGCATATTTTTCCCACAACAATGTTACCATCATATAAGTACACTGATGTGGAAATAGAATTAAGCAATCGAGACTTCTTTTTTTTAAAAAATATTTTTACTCTTTATTAACAACAGAACATACATATACAGGTACAACAATACAATGATAAAATAGCTGTTTTTATTTATTTTACAATCCTGCCCTGCCCAATTATCCCCCCCCCCCAACCACCCACGCACACACCCACCCACTACCACCAATAACACCATCTTTCAGTCTGTCCTACTCAAATCTGGCTGTCCTGTCCATATTTATCAGTCCAAGTTTTAAAGGAAATCGAATGTTGGGTCCCATTTTTCAGAAAATGATTCAATGTTTTTATTTTTATAAGCTATTTCTTGTTCCAGTTGCCTTATGTATTTATTTTCATATTTATATGCCTTTACGTCTGGTGCCACCTTTTTGTTTCTACACTGATGTATAAATTGTTTTGCCAACATTATCAAAGTGTGCGAGAGGCGGTTATCAGTTCCATAAAATACTGTTGGAGCATTAATTTTAGTGTGCAAAAAAAAAAAAAAAAGGGCCTGAAATGGTTTTCTTTTTGCAGGCATATGTCCATACCTAACTACAACACGCGTCACATGCAGACGCCTTGGAGGATGGGTGATACCCGGCAGAGGCGTACCTCCACTTATTTGCTGCAGACGTAGGTCCCAATTTTGCATACATGGACGACATTTGATTATAGACGGAATGCAAACGAACATTTGGTGCAATGTGTGATTAGCTTCACATTTTGACGTATATATAAGGATGTCACATTTCAAATTGTTGTGGAATTACATTTTACGCCAAAGTGACTGAAGCATGAAAATAACTAAACTTGCTTAACGTTCCTCTGTTGCACACAGGCATTCTATTGTTTTTAAGTCATATATTTTGTTATTTCAGGAACTTATTAGTAGATGTAACAAGAGTTCAAGCTTTCCACTGTTTTACACTTGTATCGCTTTTTTTAGCCCCAACATGTGCGAGAAACTGTAGAGCACAAAAGGCACGATGTGCACTCAGCCGGACATGCAAGTTCAAAATAAAATCGTCGAAATGCCTCTGCCGGCCCGGCCTGGTATGCTGCAGGTGTAAGTGATATGTTTTATTCATGTTTGGGGCCAATTAGGACCAAAAAAATTAATAGGACGTGATATCCTCAGTAAGACTCGATGAAAAGTAAGCGGTAGAGCGCGAAAGTATTAAAAAATACCAAAAGTGTTTTTGTTTTTTGTTTATATTTTACTCTTTATTAACAACAGAAGATACATATACAGGTACAACAATACAATGATACAAGAGCTGTTTTTATTTATTTTACAAAAGTGTTTGATACACAGTGCGTACGTCAGTTCTCTCTCTATTTCAGACACCTGTGAGCTAGCTAGATGCAGAGGTAAATGTGTGAGGGGCTCCCGATGTCCTAAAGGGTTTAGGAAACTAAGCTCGAAGACATGCACTTGTCCGGTAGGCTATTCATGCTGCTGGCGTAAGTATTAAAACAGCTTAAAGGAATATACGTATTAGAAGTGGTAATCACCGTTAATATCCTGGGGAGCCATCTCATAAACTAAAGACCTGGAGTGATAAGATAATCTGGTAGATTAGAGTCATTCAAATGACCTTGGTGGTTTTTGCCTAAATCGAGCTTATGGTGCTCAATCAATATTATTGTCAGGGGAAAATAGCAAACCAATTGTTTGTGCCTTCTGCTTTAATCTACCTTATAATACTCGTTTACGTTACAACACAGTTTCGGACGGAGGTACTATCGTTTCATGGTCAGACGATTTCCTGACGGTGAAAGACATTTTCTGTTGCTCAGTTAAGAATCTCCGATGAGCGCACAAAAATCTGACTCCGGTTAGTCGTTGGAATATTTAATGATATACCCGTCATGGACAAGTGTTAAGCAGGTGTTTTAGCGGGTTTGAATCTGTTACATTTTTAGATGTTACCCGCTGGTGGTGGAATGGCAAAAAGTTCCTTGATTTATGATTATGATGATTCAGACATTATATCTATATACATGCGTTGTCAAAATCATCATTTCGACCCTCTAAGTCTGCCTTTTTCCATATCATGGCCACAGCTAGGGACACTGAATATTGAAATAGAGGCGAGTGCTGCAACCAATGATAATCATTTCTTTTCCCAGGGAAATGTCCATACGCAACTAGAACTTATCGCAGTTGCATACAGCGTGGAGGATGGGTAATACCCGCTACAGGTGTCCCGAAATTACATGTTTGCTGCCAACGTAAGTCCATAGGGTTGACATTCGTTGACAAACGGGATGCATAATGTGCATGTAATGTATTGCGTGTTGCATTGTGTCAAACCCTTAAACTACTGACCTATTTTCACATAGAATTGACGTGGTCACCTGTACGGATTTCACTATTCACTTTAATATTGCGCCTCATTAAGCGCATACTTGTGGCGATGGCCATCTGACATTTGAAATGGGGCAGAGACGTACCGCATCAAATGTAAATCAGGTCCGAAATACGTTGTTGTTCACAATATTTCTACGTCGATGCTGCAACATTTAGACTGACATGGAATTTTGCAATGGCGGGCATACAGAAGAACGTTATATTATAATTTTTTTTTTACTTATTAAGGGTCACAATAAGTAGATGCAGCAAGAGATCAAGCTTCCACTTTACATTACGCGTTTTTGCTTTTTCAGTACCAACATGTGTGAGGAACTGTAAAAGGCAGAAGGCAGGATGTGCAACCAAGCGGAGTTGCAAATACATAATAAAAAATGCGAGATGTCTCTGCCGGCCTAACCTTGTGTGCTGCATGTGTAAGTATGATTAGGACTATGATAGAAAAGGAGAAAAAACGTGACATATAATTCAGTGTAAGACTAGTGGGGAAATAAACGGTATAGGCAAAAGTATAACGAATGAATATGTACCACAAACGTATTATACACAGTGTGTGCATTATCTCTCTTTTTCAGACACCTGTGGACTTCGTGCATGCGGCGGTAAATGCATAAGAGGCCGCGGATGTCCTAAAGGGTGGAGACCGCACCGGAATACCTGCACTTGCCCGCCCGGCTATAAATGTTGCTCACAAAAAGGTAAGCATAAGAACATCTTATTATAAGAAGATGTGGTTGCCGTTAGATATCAGACTGAGGTACTGGCTTGTATGGATAAATTATAGCCATTTCAATGAGAGTGGTTTATGCCGATATAAAGAGAACAAAGGAGTCTTATTGAAGTCTAAACACGATTGAGCTCTTTGACTCAATCTACTGCCTTTCGTACTCAATAATGAGGAACCGGCGCGATTTATCCGCCGCGTGGCGCTGCAATCGATCATACCAAAACTCTCCATTTTCAATGCAATATCATGTTATTTCTGAGCCCGAAAACGATCGCTTATTTTCGACCGATTTCGGCGACGTTTGCATCTTCCTGTTTTAAATCTATTGAGCTATCAGTTTCTGAAGATAATTTTGCGGAAAATATGCGTGATGCCAGTTATTGGGCACGTTTTCTGTTGTTGAAATCCTGTGCAAAAATGTACGCAATGGTTTCGCGTGATTGACCTCATGCGACGTCAACAGACCAGAAAATGACGTCATGGCGTCAGAAGGTACGATCGATTGTGGCGCCGCCACTGGCATTTAACTTAACGCCGGTTCCTCACTGTTATGGGTAAGATATCAATCTATTCTTTTATGTAAAAAAAACGATTCAATGGGAGGAACTTCCGTTTCTTGGTCAGACGAGTTCTTGATATGTTGACATGGATTTCCTGCGTCATGTGAAATGGAAATACTCTAGAATCACCGATCTAAGACCGGTTCATTAATCAGAGGCATGGTCGCCCCCAGTATGATATGCATTGAACAGGCCACGGTTCTTTCATACGATTGGCTCACACTTGTCTTCAGGGTGTGGTGAGTTGATGGACATTGAGATTGGCATGAACTGATCACTTGTGACGTGATCACTAACACTTCTATTAGTGGTTAAGGTGTATCAAATCAGTTACCCTGTCTTTTAGCCTAGGCATATCGACTACGTATCTTCAATATAAGTAATCGCATTGATATTAAAGTGAAATGCTTATGGGCCTACCATTCTGAACTCTTGCTATGAAATAGATGTAAAGGCGAAAGCATAAGCGCTAAACAAATTGGTGTCGCCCACCCATTGTCCATCCCGACAAATACTGTTGAATGGCGTCTAACGACAATGCGCATAATATGTAAGGGGGCTTGGCTTGCATATCAAGAAACGGTTTTAGATCGAGGAGTATGGAGTTTAGAGTATATGTAATGACACATGTTTAAATTCGTCTCATTTAAGACGTACGCCGTCGGCAGTGGATTGGCAAAACTATTCGAGTAAAGAAACGTGTCATAATCTGATAATTTTGGCCCAACAACTTAACACCTTGGCTGCCAAGGGTGCTTTAAAGGGGTACCTTTTGCATCTACAACGTCATTTGCAACAAATGCTGTAGCCAGGCCAGAAATCAACATTCAAAACATGGCCAACAAGTCTACTTCCTGCGATCTAAAGTACCCCGACGTGGTGAAAGGGTGATGAGAAACTTGAATATTTTACTGTTAGGACCATATTTGGTGGGAAATGCAAACGTTGACGCCTCTAGCTCTTAAACGCGGCAACAAGCTATCGAAAAACGAAGGTCACTTGTTGCATGCGGAATTGAATTTCCTTCAAAATGGCGCTAGTCGCGATGCGATTTGACGTCCCAGTTCTGAGCTACAGCCGTTTTTTTGGGAATGATGTAAAGTTCGTGTTTGAGATTAAGTAAATCTTCGATTTTCCTTCATCATTCAAATTGATGTAAAATCAACAGCTTTCAGCCAACATAATATTATACACCCTGGCACTTTTGTGACAGGATGGACACCCGTCCATAAAATACTAAAAAAAACATAGGCCTTAGAAAAGGGGGTGAATTTAGCTACGTGATTGGCACTCACGTCCCCAGGAGTCTGTTTTTCTTTGATAATGTATAGCCACCATTATCGTCGCTATATATAGGGGACAATGCTGTGAAACGAGAGATAAGTCCTGACATAATTTTCTTTTCGCAGGCAAATGTCGACACAAACCTATGAATCTTTTCAAATGCAGACGGCTTGGAGGATGGGTTATACCCGCGTATGGAAACCCGAAAGGACTTATTTGCTGTAAACGTAAGTTCTGACTTTGAATAGGAATGATATTCGTTTACAGACGGGACAAGCCCTAAAAATGCTCACAATAAGAATGTTCATACAGAATTCATGTTGTCATCTGCAATGATGTAAGTCGTGTAGTGTTTAAGGCTTAATGCACGTCATCATGAAAAGTGACACTTGGCATTAGAAGTGTGGAAGACCAGTAGTGTGCAATCAGGTGAATAGGGAATAACGTCAGTAGTTAACCTTCCCATTGTGCCTCTGTTGCAAACAGAATTGCTATTACGATAAATTATTAACATAGCAAAATGCATGGATGTAAGTAAACGTGCTCAGGATTAAGCTTCCACATTTTTACGCTTTCATTGTTTTTTTAGTCCCAACATGTGCGAGGAACTGTAAAGCGCTGAAGGCAGGATGTGCACACAGCCTGACATGCAAATACAAAATAAAATCGTCGAGATGCTCTTGCCGACCTGGTCTAGTATGTTGCAGATGTAAGTGACAATTTTTAGTATATAATGATTTGGGCAATAGGATATACTCTAAAACTTCGAAGACAAGGAATGAGGCTCCGCCCCTAATCATTCCAATGGTTTGAATGGGAAAAGGCCAATAAGTCTGGTATTATTATTTTATCAATGACATGGGCCAATGGAGTAGCATGTGTTATAATCTTGCTGTGACTGGCCGACATTGACAGTGAAACGAAATCAACATCATTTGTTATAGTAGGCCAATTTCTTCTAATAAAAGATACCCTATTGTGTCGTTTCTTAAGAATTAATATTAAGGTCTTAGAATCCCTCCTCCATTGTAATGAATAGGGGCGGAGCCTTGTTCCTTGTATTCGAGGTTTTAGAGTATACCTTGGCATGTGTACATGTAGCCGAGTAAAGTCTAGGCGAGAAAAAAGGCAGTAGTAGGAATAGGTAACAAGAAAGAAACGCATGATACGCATTGTGTGCATCAATTATCTCTCTTTTTCAGACTCCTGTGAAATGCGTGGATGCCGCGGTAAATGCTACAAGGGCCGATGTCCTATAGGGTGGAGAAAGCACCGGTATACCTGCACTTGCCCGTTCGGCTCTTCCTGCTGCTCGCCTGTTGGTGAGTACTAAAACATTTTTGGGGTAGTGTTATCGGCGCCATTTTTTTATTTTCGGAATACACAATTTGGTTATAATTCTATCAGTTATTTAATTATACTTTGTCCCTTATAGTTTTTTAACGACAATTCAGAATATGACTTCCAAATTTGAATGGTTGTAATTTTAGGTAAATAATTGCTAATGACTGTGCCGTTTGAAAAGAAAACAAAGCAGTTTGAGTGAGCTTTATACCCCAATATACCGTATACAAGTAACAAGTATTCTTTCGTTTTGTGCAAAATATTAAACCATGTGTTTGTGTACAAGATCCGAGGGAGGCACTACCGTTTCTTGTTCAGACAATTTTCTGATGTTGAATAGGGTTTTCTTGTGGCTTATTAAACATCTCCGATGAGTGCACAAAAATCTGGCATCAGTGGTAGGTAGGAATGGAAAATATATGTCATCGATGTCAAAGCCATCCTTGCAACTCGTTAAGTCTTCTCTTCCCTCCGATAACATGGCCACCACTGGAGACAGTGATCAGATATGGGAATAGAGGCAAGTCCTAAAATTGTCTTCTTTCTGTAGGCAAATGTCCACATCCAACGAGAACATATGCCAATTGCAGACGGCTTGGAGGATGGGTAATACCTGCTTCAGGTAACCCGAAAGGACGTATTTGCTGCAAACGTAAGTCATAACTGCGCATCGTGAAATATTTAATTGTTTACAGACGACATGCCTGTACTGCATCGCGTGTTGGATTTTAGAAAGCCCGAGAAATGCTTACAATACCAAAACAATAATGTTGACATGGAGTTCACGATGACGCCAAGATGGATGTAACTTTTCACTTGGTAATAGCGCGTGGTGTATTTTAGCCACACTGAACGTAAGTAGGATACTCATTGGAATGAACAATTGGCATTTGTGGCAGAAGCACACTAAAATGAACTAAAGTAAATCAGTTTCAACATACACGTATAGTTTTTTTGCTATATCTAAGTGTTTCCATACAGTGGACAGCTAGACAGTCCAGGACTTTGCAATAGGGGAACACAAAATAACTATTCAGTCCAAAAACAATACAAAAAATGCTTGAAAACGGACCACTCCAAAGCCTTAATTGATTATGCCTAGCGTGTCTCTGTTGCAAATAGACATTCTATTATTCAACGTATTGAAATTCATAAGTAGATATAACAACAAGCTTTCTATTTTACTACTCTACGCTTTTATTTCTTTAGTCCCAACATGTGCAAGAAACTGTAAAGCGCACAAGGCACGATGTGCCCCAAGCCGGATGTGCAGATACCCAATAAAATCGCCGAGATGCTCCTGCCGACCCGGCCTAGTATGCTGCAAGTGTAAGTGAAAGTTTACTATTTATAATTGGGGGCATAATAGTATAGGGTAAAAATAAATAAATTTGACATGTATTCCAGAGTTTGATTAGACGAGGAATAGACAATACAGGGCAAAATTATATAAGAAATATGTACAAGAAAACGATTGAAACACAACCCTCTCTGTTTTTAGACTCCTGTGAGCTTGCTGGATGCAGAGGTAAATGCATTAGAGGCCAATGTCCTAGAGGGATGAGACAGCTGAGCGGAAGGACCTGCACTTGTCCGGGAGGCTACTCATGCTGCTCGCGTAAGTATCAAAACATACGTAATGACAAATTGTATGAGAAGACGCGCCGTTATATCGAAGATGAGCCATCAGACACACTACTTTACCGAGGAAGAAGTGTGAATGGATAATTTGTTAAAGTCATTTAAATGACTGTTGTTGGAGCCGATTCACAAGAAGACACACCAGTCTTATTGATGTTTAATCAGTCATGTTCAATTTGATTGTGCGTTTTGCCTCGATCAGTCAACTGTCCGTATAATCTTATAGTCTTATAGTTTTGTGTGAGTCATCGCTCCATTCATCTATAGAAACAAGTATGAGATGATGTGCTTGCCGTAACTTGTAAAAAAGCACCCATCTTCAGATGAACTAATGTGAATGGATACTTTGTTAAATTAGAGTCATTTAAATGACCATAGTTCGAGCCTTTTAAAAAGAAACCATGTGTAATCGATGTTTAAATTCGATTGTGCTGTTTTCCTCAATTTGCCGTATGTTTTGTACTCTTGTTGTTGTGTGTGAGATATCATTTGATTTATTGAGGTACAATTAATTAAAGGTTGGTACTACGGTCACAAAATTTTCTGACGTTGGATTTTCTGGTGCTATATTAAAAATGGCCGGGTCTATTTGGCAAGCCGCTCGCCGAACAGGCATATTTTTTTGTCCTGTTTGGAGAGCCGCTTGCCAAACAGCACTAAAAAGGCCACCCTGTTCGGCCAGCCGGGCTTGCCAAACAGGTAAAAAATCTACCCTGTTTGGCGAGCTGGAGACTTTACAACACATTAGCCAGAGAGTTCGGCTCTCCATTCAGGACAAAAAAAGTCGCTGTTTGGTAAGCCGGGCTTGCCAAATAGTCACTTCCATCAAAAATATCCTATGAGTTCACATATATATGCATCATGGGGCGTTGAAATGACACATAGCTGTCATCTATAATAGTTATCGATGACAGGTGGAAATGCCAAAATGTGTCGAGTTATGCTAAGTATAATACTCTGATGATTGGACGTTACAGCTGATTAAAGTATGAAATAAACATCATTGCGACCCCATAACTTTTTTTCCGATAACAAGGCCACCGCTATACAAACGGACACTGATAGTCAAGTCCTAAATTGCTCTCCTTTTGCAGGCAAATGTCCATACCTAACTACAACATATCACCGTTGCAAACAACTTGGAGGATGGGTAATACCAGCCACAGGTAACCCAGTTGGACGTGTTTGCTGCAAACGTAAGTCCTCATTTGGTCTAGGGATAACAATTTGTAACGTGTAGGGAGCTCACCTTTTATTTTGTCAAATCACAGTTTACGCCAACGTCAATAGTCTTAGACCTCGTGACAATTTGGATTTGGCATAAGAAACTGGCAGGAACGTACTCAGAAGCAACATATGAGGTCATGTTTGCCATATTTAAGTCTTTCCATCGAGTCGACATGTACAGCTAGGCAGACCAGTAGTTTACAATATGGGGAGTGGGGATGCAGAGAAATGTTTCAGTCCCAAGCAATGATAGAAAAAAAATAACAAAAGGATTTCATTCATATACTTACACCTGCTTAAAGGGTCACTGTTTCATATAGACATTCTGTTGTTTATGGTCTTTCCTTTGGCTATTTTAAACATTGCGGTGAAAAATGCATGTATTAAGTTGATGTAATACGAGTTCTGGCTTTTTACTATTTACGGTTTCATTTCTCTTTTAGTCCCAACATGTGCGAGAAACTGTAGAGCATACAAAGCAGGATGTGCAACCATGCGGTCATGCATATACAAAATTAGAACGGCGAGATGCTCCTGCCGGCCTGGCCTAGTGTGCTGCAGGTGTAAGTGAGAGTTTCAATTATGTTTGGGGCCATCATAGCTTAAAAAGACATAAATAAACTAGACTGGCAACCACAGTCAGACTGACGAGAAAAAGCGGTAGAGGGCAAAAAGTATAAAAAAGTAAGTCTCGGTGAGAAAAAAAACAGTAGTGGGCAAAATGGTAAAAAGAAATAAATATGTAACACAAACGTATGATACACAAATTAATTATATTTTTTTGTATTTCAGACACTTGTGAGCTGGGTGGATGCCGAGGTAAATGCGTACGAGGCCTATGTCCTCGAGGGATGAGGCAGCTGAACTCGAGAACCTGCACTTGTCCGTTAGGCTATTCCTGCTGCTCGCGTAAGTATAAAAAAACATATTTAACGAAAATACGTAGATTCGATGTTGATTGTTTCGGAAGTCGCCTACACCAAACAAAGGAACTAGAATGATGAGATGATTATGTTAGATTATGAGTCATTCATATGACCATCGTTCGTGTCCATTAAAAGGAAACAAATCTGTTTTATCGATGTTAATATCAAAACGTGTGCCTCAATCGAGCTTACAGTACTCACTCAATTGTTATGTGTAGGATATACGAAACCATTCGTTTGTGCTTTGTAATGTTTGTTTCCTCAATCTACATTCCATGACGTTCAACGTTACGAAAGGAGGTTCTTCGTTTCATGGTCAGAGGATTTCCTGTCGTTGAAATACATTTCCTGGTGCTTTATTGAAAATAATCGACGAGTGTACAACAATCGGGCATCGGTGCTTGATGGATGGACGATAACTGATCAGCCGGCGTGTTATCATGTTTGAATATTTTTCTCCTATACACACATCTGCCGCTGGTGGTCGAATTACCAAAAAGATTGACTTGTATTATCGATACACATCATATGCTGGTGATTCATAGTCAAAATCATCATTGCGACCCTATAAGTCTATCCTTTTCTATACCATGGCCGCAACTAGGTACACATAGATATGGAAATAGAGACGAATTTAAACATCAATTTCTCTTCGTAGACGCGAGTTCTGACATTAATTTCTCTTTGTAGGCAAATGTCCATACCCAACTAGATCAATTTTGATGTGCATACGGCTTGGAGGATGGCCAATACCCGCTACAGGTGTCCCGAAAGGACGTGTTTGCTGCAAACGTAAGTCCTAATTTTGGGGGACATTTGTTTACAGACGACAGGAATATACACCTGCAATGTATTGCTACACATATCAATGTTAATAGAATTCACTTTGTCACCGGTAGAAAAGTCACTTTTCACTAAATCTATAATGCCATAATTATAATATATAATTGAGCCTCGATCAACGTACTCGTGGCAATGACCATTTAACATTTGAACCACGGCAGAAAACGTCGCGAATCCAAAGTAAATCGGGTCCAACAAACGTGGTTGTTTGCCATATTTCTGCGTCCATGCAGTGGACAGTTATTCTGACTAGAACTTTGCAATGGCTGGATATACAGAAGGAAGTTTTAGTCACAAACAATGACAAAAAACGGAAACACCCAACCTGTCTGGCGTGCCTCTGTTACAAATATATCCAACTATTCTAACGATATCAACGTACAGTCAAGAAAATATGCTTTTCATTTTATGTAACGCTAATATCGCTTTTTCAGTCCCAACATGCAAATACAACTGTAAAGTGTACAAGGCACGATGTGCCCCAATCCGGATGTGCAGATACCCAATAAAATCGCCGAGATGCACCTGCCGGCCCGGCCTAGTATGCTGCAAATGTAAGTGACAATTCTCAGTTATGACTGGGGCTATGATAGAAAAGGATAAAAACATTGGCATGTAATCCAGGTTAAGACTAATAAACGGTTATAAAGCGGGCAAACGTATAAACAAATACACATAGTCTACTATCGTATGATACGCAGTGAGTTGATCAGTTATCATCTCTGTATTTCAGACACATGCGAGCTTCGTGGATGCAATGGTGAATGCATAAGAGGCCGCCGATGTCCTAATGGGAGGAGACCGCTTCGGAATTCCTGCACTTGTCCAGCCGGCTATTCCTGCTGCAAACGTATTGGTAAGTATCAATTAACATCTTAAAAGCAAAATAGATGAGAGGCGATGACGTGCTTGCTGTTACATTACCAGACCGAGGAACAAGCGTTTAATTTGCCTATAGAGTCATTTCATTGACTGAGGTTCGAGCCAAATCAAAAGAAAACAAAGCTGTCTTATCGATGTTCACACTTGAGTGAGCCTTTTACCTAAATCTACCGTATAACTCAATCAATTGTTATGTGTTAGATATCAATCTACTCGTTTATGTACAACTATCTCGATGGGAGGTACTAGTATGCCATTCATGGTCAGACGATCTCCCGATGTCAAACGGGAGTTTCTAGCGCTGCGTTAAAAATATCCGATGAGTGCACATCAAGCTGGTACCGTTGGGTGGATGGAATGGGAATTACCCGTCAATGATAGCTATTTAGCCAGCGTGGTAGCATGTTTGAAATCGTCTCTTTTGAGATGTATGCCATCGGCGGTGGAATATCCAAAATCTGTAGAGTTATGCTACGTATTATACTTTGATGATTTAGACGTTACGGAGTATCATAATGCGATGTCAAAATCATCAATGCGACCCCATAATTCTGAATATGGCCACAACTAGGGAAAATTACTAGCATTTTGAAATAAAGACGTTATTTTCTCTCTGTAGGCAAATGTCCATACCCGACTAGAACATATGCCATTTGCAAACGGCTTGGAGGATGGGTAATACCCGCTTCCGGTAACCCGAAAGGACGTATATGCTGCAAACGTAAGTCCCAATATTGCATAGGAATGACGTGCTTATGTGCCTGTAATGCACTGACTGTTGCATTTTGGCAAGCCCTTGGTTTGCTTTCAGTTGTAACATGTAAGGTTGTCACCGTTCTCTTCAATTTCGTGTTTTTTGTTTTTAAACCTCACTGCACGTACTAGTGGAAATAGAAATTTGGCTTTGAGCCGCATGTATGAATTATGCATTCTATTACGCTAGCCTTATTGACTTCCTGAAATTCATGAGTTGATAAAATAAGATATAACTTTGTTTTACTTATTGTGCGGTTGTATTGCTGTTTTAGTCCCAACATGTGCGAGGAACTGTAGAGCGCAGAAGGCACGATGTGCACTCAATCGGACATGCAGATACCCAATAAGATCGCAGAGATGCTCCTGCCGGCCCGGCCTAGTGTGCTGCCAATGTAAGTGACAGTTCTCAGTTCTGACTTGTGCTATGATAGAAAAGGATAAAAAATGTCCAAATAACTTTATTTTTTAGTTGATTTCGAATTTGGTGTATATTATATACATGACTGTACAACTATATAAATAATACATAAATTTGGTAGATTCTAGACACATATTCGCTTTTTATAAAATAGGCACATAGTAGAGATTTTTCCACTTGCTTTCATCTACGCGATGTTGCTGACATCTTTTCTTCGACGGATGGCGTGAATCCGATTGTCTTAGCCAATATACGTCATGGTTCATTTGACTAGTGCGACACCAATTTGTCTCAAGGTTATGCGATTCGCCTTTGCGTCAATTTCATTGTAAGAGTTCACAATGTCAGGCCTATATAGATTTCACTTCAGTATTTGCACTATTTCTTTTCTGAAGATTTGTCGTTAATCCACAGTGACACTGATCGACAAAACCACAAACACTGATAGAAGTATAGGGACGGGTTAGGCCACAAGTGATCAGTTGATTCCCAATGCTAACCACTGTCAATAAACTCATGGCAACCTGAAGACCGACCAGTTAGAACCAATCAGCAAGAATCTTCCTTTGCCTGATTAATGCATAAACTAGGGGCAGTCCAGCCTAAAATTAATGTACCGACCTAGAGTATTTACCGCAAACGTTTGATACAGAGCGCATGCGTTGGTTTTCAATTCATTTCAGACACCTGTGAGCTTCGTGGATGCAATGGTAAATGCATAAAAGGCCGCCGATGTCCTAATGGGAGGAGACCGCTCCGGAATTCCTGCACTTGTCCAGCCGGCTATTCCTGCTGCAAAATCATCAGTAAGTATTAATACATCTCAAGGAAAAATAAGTATGAGAAGGTGTACTCGTCCAATACTAGAGGAACCATCCACGATACCGAGGAATGGTAATAATTGATAATTTGTTAAATTAAAGTCTTTAACGACGGTAGTTCGAGTCCATTCAAAAGAAAACAAAGAAATTTCCCTGAGTTGAAAGACATTTTTATGGTGATATATTACAAATCTCGAAAAGTTCACAAAAATCTGGCACCGGTGCATCGTTGGAATTGAAAAAAAACACCTGTCGCGAATAACTAATTCGTCTCTTTATTAGACAGACGCCGTCGGCGGTGGAATGGGCAAATTTGTCGCTTTGGCTGATTGTATATTTTGTGATCATAACATTATTTTTTTGTAGAGAAGTGTCCATATCGAACAAGGACATATTTAAATTGCAGACGGCTTGGAGGATGGACAATACCCGCTTCAGGTGTCCCCCTTGGGCGTGTTTGCTGCAAACGTAAGTCTTAGTTTTGCATAAGGATGACATACAATGTAATTGTTTACAGACGGCATGAATAATGTGCCTGTAGTGCATTGCGTGTTGCATTTTGGCAAACCCTAAAACTGCTTAAAATACCAAAACACCGATGTTTACTTTGATAATAATGTCGCTCTTCAATTAAATGACGTGTCGTGTTTATAAGCAATATATAGTATAACGTACTCATAATAATAGACAGATAGCGTTCGGATCGAAGTAGAGACACACTAAATCCAATGTAAATCAGTTGCACCATACATGTATGTTTGTCATATTGAAGTTTTTCCATACATTGGACAGCTGGACAGACCAGCACTTTGTAATTTTGGGAACACTGAATAACAAAGCAGTCAAAAAATGACATAAAATGCATTTAAAGGGAGACACTAGAAAGGGTAAATTCTGCCTAACCTGCCTCTGTTGCAAATATAAACTCTATCTTTCTAATCTTATCAACATATTTAATTTCGTTAGTAACAAGATATCAAGCTTTTCATTTTGCTCTACACTTTTATTGATTCAGTCCCAACATGTGTGAAAAATTGTAGAGCGTACAGAGCGCGATGTACACCAAAGCGGAATTGCAAGTTCGAAATAAAATCGTCTAGATGTTCCTGCCGGCCCGGCCTAGTATGCTGCAAGTGTAAGTTACAATTATCAGTTTTGAGTCGGGGCATGATAGTAAAAGATGGAACACAAATTGGCAATGTATTCCAAGGTGATACGAGTCAAGAAATAGACTGTAGAGGGCAAAATTACCAATAGAAAATATGTACCACGAACGAAATTGATACACAGTGCGTGCTTCAGTTATCTCTGTATTTCAGACACATGTGAGCTACGCGGATGCAAAGGTAAATGCTTTTTTGGCCGCCGATGTCCTACAGGGATGAGGCAGCTGAAGCGGACCTGCACATGTCCAGTAGGCTATTCCTGCTGCTACCGTAAGTATTAAAACATCTTAAAAGAAAATAAGTATGACCATGTGCATTCCGTTGGATACATTATAGTAGGAGCCATCTACTAAACCGTGGAACTAATGTGAATGGATAATCTGTTAAATCAGAGTCATTCAAATGACCGTGGTTCGAGCCTTTTAAAAATTAAAAAAAAACAGATTGGGAAGATTTATCGATTTTTAACTTCGAGTGCGTTTTCGCCTCGATCTACCGTATATATACAGGGTGTTTCAAAAAAAGGAAACCGAGATTAATTTGTTAATTTCCTTGACAGTATTTTGGAAATTGGCAACCACTTATATGACACCATGGCATCCAATTTACTGTCACAGATGACTGAGAACGAAGCAGTTCAATCAACCAGTCAGAACTGGTCTTGCACCAGATTTACCGCAGCGGAACTCCGTCAAGAAAGAACCAGACCAGAGACCAGTGTGGCCTTTTAAAACGTACGCCGCCGGCAATCGATGGCCAAACGTTTTCGAGTTATGATATATTGGGTGGATAACAATACGCGCCCAACTTCATAGGGGTCAATAACTTTTGATTTTTTGCTCTAGTGAAATATAGTTCATTACATAGATCTCATAATGTTTGTTACTATTATGCGAAGTTGGTACGAAAATCTTAGACTTTATTTTTTTGGGAGCCTATTGAAATCATCTTGTAAAAAGTTGCAAGGTCCAAAATGGTTCCCGAGACGTTGCCTGCGGATGATGTCCGGAATATTACCTGTCAATTAATTGTCATTGAGCACCGAAAAATTTTTTTTTTGGACCTGATTACTTTTCTTAACAGACACATGTCATAGTCTCAAACAATGTTTGCATCAGGTGATGCACGGTAAAGGAGACTTAGGGGAGTATCGGTGTACGATGGTGGGCCACTTCATCACTTCGTGTAATCTGCATATAGGTCACTCTCAGACAACGATGATGAAATCGACATTGGCACTTCTTTTATCTGACATACCTTGAACACCCATGGCAAAATTAAAAGGAAATTTACACACGCTGTGGGAGAAAAATAGATAAGAAAATACACGGATTTTCATTAGCATTGCCTTTTAAGATGCAGTGCTCTGAATTGTTGGATAACATTCGTCTTGACGAGAATATTGCTTTGCTATTATTTGGACTTGGCATATTTTAACCCTTCATTTTAATTTTGCCTTTAATCTAAAAATATCAAAGAATTTTTAAGGTAAAATTTATTATACGGTGGAAAACACTCAGAACCTAGTATTCACAAGCTTTCATTTCCATAGACTGGATATCTGGTCATTAACCCTTATAAGTCGGCGCAATATTTTGTTATCCACTCGCTTTATCATTCTCCGACGATTTAGTTGTCAAAATTATCATTGGGACTTTATAAGTCTGATTTTCTACCCAATATCATGGGAACCACTTAATGTAGGGACACTTTAATATGGAAATATAGAGGCGATTCCTCACATTATTTTCTCTTTGTAGGCAGATGTCCATACCCCACTAGAACTTATGCCAATTGCAAACGGCTTGGAGGATGGGTAATACCTGTTTCAAATAACCCGAAAGGACGTGTTTGCTGCAAACGTAAGTCTTGATTTCGCATAGGGGTGACGTTCGTTTACAGAAGGCATTTATATAGTGTCAAACCCTAAAAATGCAACCATATACCTACCATTTTCACATAGAGAGTTTAGGTCGTCACCTGTAAGAATGTCACTTCTCATTTTAATGTCGTGTCGTGTTTTCAAGCCTAATTGAACATACTCGTGACAATAGCCATTTGGCATGTAACGCGTGGCAGAAATGTACATAATCCAATGTAAATCATGTGCAATATACGTGGCAGTTTACCATATTTCTGTGTTTTTCATAAAACCCCGCTAAGAGGATGGGTAATACTGTGGGAGAAAAATAGATAAGAAAATACATGAATTTTTCCCCCTCTATTAGTCGACAGCTAATAGACAGATCTACCAGGAAAAGGTAGAGAGAGAAATCTATCCAAAACAGTGACAAAAAAGACTGAAAACCGAAACACTCAAAAATGTAAAATACTTTTCTAATTGCTTTGTCCTGGTTTTATTTGGAGGGAAATGTTCAGTATTGGGTTGTAATCAAATTATTTAAACAGAGAAGCAAGCCAATTAGTTCAACGTTTAATGCATTATAGCAGTTTAATTACAAAGAAAACCTATATTGAAAATACGAACGATGTGCTAGCCAATCTAAACAAGAGCTCGTTAAACATTCTTCTTTTATACATGATAATAATTGACTTAGATTAATTAACCTTTTGATATTCATACGTAGATATCAACTTGTTTCCACTTTTTTTAAATTCTGTAATTGTTTTTTCAGTACCAACATGCGCGAGAAACTGTAAAATTGTCAAGGCGCAATGTGCATCAAGGCGATCGTGCAGATACCCACTTATCACCTCAAGATGCACCTGCCGGCCAGGCCTAGTATGCTGCAAGTGTAAGTGAAAAATGCAAAATGATGAAAACATGAAAAAAAACACAATATGATAACCTTTTAACCGGGCCATGATAAAAGGGAATGAAAATAACTCGATCAAGTATTCCAGAGAAATACTAGACGACATAAAATAGTTGGAGGTCAAACGTTTAAGTAAAGGAAAATGTGCATGTACATGTACCACAAACATATGTTACACATTGTGTGCATCAGTAATCTCTCTATTTCAGACACATGTGAGCTAGCCGGATGCAAAGGTAAATGCTTGAGGGGCCGATGTCCTAAAGGGTGGAGACCGCACCGGGGTACCTGCACTTGTCCGCTAGGCTATTCCTGCTGCTCACGTATACGTAAGTATTGCAACTTGTTACAATGAAAAAATATGCCTGCCGTTTGATACAAAACCGAGGAACAAAGTGTGAATGGATAGTTCGCTGAATTAGAGTCATTTTATTGACTGTGATTCGAACCGTTTAAGAAGACAACAAGGCAGTCTTATCGAGTGAGTTTTTAACCTCAATCTTCCGCTCAGTACTAAATTAATTGTTATGAGTAAGATATGAATCCATTCGTTTATGTAAAAAATCCGAAGGAAGGCGTTAACTACCGTTTCGACGGTTAGACGACTTCTTGATGTTGAGTGAGGTTTTCTGGTGCCGCAGTAAAAATCTTAGATGACTGGACAATCAATAATCTGTCGTTGGCATGGGTAATACCCATCATTATACAAATAGTGGATGTTTGGGAGTCCGATATGGAATTTTGATGGACGAAGAAATGTCATGGCGGACTAGGCTTTGCGAGTCCGCCATGACATTTCTTCGTCCATCAAAATTCCATATTGGACGACCTTAAACATCCACTATTTGCTATATTATGCAACCAAATGTTTCTTAAACGTAACTACCGGCGACCATCCAAGATCATTTGTAAACTTCATTTTGATTGGATTAAAACCTTTTAGGATCCGTTACGACATTTTTTTGGATCCGTTATTGCTTTTTTGGATCCGATACGATGTGATGACTTGAAATCACATTATGTGAATCGAGTTACGCTATTGGCCAAGAACATTTGGTAGCATAATATGGATGGTTTATGGCCGGTGTAATGACATGTTTAAATTCGTCACTTTTTAGGCGCTGGCGGTGGATCAAATGGCCATAATTTGTTGAGTTATGATACATATCATCACAATTGATTAAAATGTTATGCCTGATCATAATGTGATCACAATGTCATCATTGCGACCCCAAAAAGTCGATTCTTTCCCGATATGGCCAAAGCTATATATTCGGACATTGATATGGAAAAAGAGTAGAGTCCTAAAATTGTTTTCCATTTGCAGACAAATGTCCACACGCAACTTTGCCAATTTTGGTTTGCTTACGGCTTGGAGGATGGGTCATACCAGCGTCAGGTAACCCGAGAGGACGTGTTTGCTGCAAACGTAAGTCCTAAATTTGCATAGGGACGACATTTGTTTACCGACGACATCCATATATCCCTGCAATACATTGGGTGTTGCAGTGTGTCAAGCCCATAAAGTTCATGCAGTACAAGTCCTATGTTCACATGTAGTTCACCTTGTCACCTGTAAGAATGTAACTTCACTTTATCGTCATGTCATGTTTTTATGCCTTAAATGTCAAAGAACGTTCGACTCGTGTCAATAGTCACTTGGTATTTGAACCACTGCATAAATTTACTGAATGCAATGCAAACCGGATGCAACCAAAGTGAGGGAAGAACGTTCATGTCCCAAACAATGACAAAAAAAACCCATTGAATATCGGAAACATCGTTAAAAACCACCCAAACGAGCCACTGTTGCAAATATACATTTGTATTCTTGAAACATTATTTACGCACTGAAAATTCGTGAGTATATGTAATTATAAGATATATATCATGCTTTTAACTTCTAATCGCTTTTATTGTTCTTTAGTCCCAACATGTGCGAAGAACTGTAGAGCGCAGAAGGCAGGATGTACACTCAAGCGGTTATGCAGATACAAAATAACCTCGTCGAGATGCTACTGCCGGGCCGACCTAGTATGCTGCAAATGTAAGTGTCAACTCTCAGTAATCATTGAGAGACAAGACCGCCATTGACTTTTTAAGCCTTTTAGCAGGTAAATAGTAATGCTTGACCGCGACGCATTAAATACTGCGTGGGGTTATGAATCTGAAATTTTGATATGATATTCCGGACAGTCGGGCAAGTAAATGGTGAAAAGTAAATAAACAGGTATTTGACCATGGAAATTTTTGGATAATCGACAAATTGGACAAACGTTGATATTTCCACTCTTTTAAGCCAACTGGCAGAAAAATCTCAAAACATGCCCCCTATTGCCAAATTAGCAAAGTTCAAATTTATTTTTTTCATTAAATAATTTCTTTATATCTGTAGAATTGCCACACCAAATATCTTTTCAATACCTCTCCAAATATACACTTGACATTTAAAAACATACTCGCGTCTGATTGATAGGTCTGAAACCCTCAACCTATAAATATGCAATGGTGTTCGTGTCTCTTGAGGCCATAATGGGGCTAAAAACAGGGGGGGGGGGAGCTAGACGAGATATACACGATGTAATATTCCAAAAAGTATGATACAAAGTGCGTTCGACAGTTATCTCTATATTTCAGACACTTGTGAGCTACGTGGGTGTGGAGGTAGATGTATACGAGGCCGCCGATGTCCTACAGGGAGCAGGCTGATGAATATGAGGTCCTGCACTTGCCCGCTAGGCTACGCCTGCTGCACACGCATACGTAAGTATTGAAACAACTCAAAGGGAAAATAAAGAATGAGAAGATGCGCTTGCCCTTTGGATACCAGACTGAAGAATTCGCATGAGAAGATAATTTATTAAATTTGAGGCCATTAAATGACCGTGGTACGAGTTGATTCAATACAAAACAAAGCAGTCTTGTCGTTGAATTTGAGTGAACTTTTTACCTAATCTACCGTCGTATTCATTAAGGTCTCTCGCAAAATTGTTATGCATAAGATATCAGTCCAGTCGTTTATGTAAAATGATCCGAAGAATGGAAATACCGCTTCATAACAAAAATTTCCGTATTTTGAAATGGATCGTTTGGTGCAATGGTGAAAATATCCGGTGACTGCATAAAACTTTGGCACCGGTGGGACATTGGAATGTGAAATTAATGTCATCGATAGATATAGCCGGCATGATTTCCTGTTTGAATTCGTCGCTTTTTGTCGCCGTCGCTGGCATTGCAACAAATTTTCGGGTTCATGTATGATATATACAATACTCTGATGATTTAGATGCTACGGCTATATGATTGTACTGTTATATTAAAATCATCATTGCGACCTGATGGTCGTTTTTCTCTTTTCTCCGACAACATGGCCACCATTATGGACAATGACATGGATGTAGAGGTATTCGCGAATTCTTACATTATTTTCTTTTCGTAGCCAAATGTCCATACCTAACTCGAACATATAGCAATTGCAGACGGCTTGGAGGATGGGTAATACCCGCTTCAGGCAACCCGAAAGGACGTGTTTGTTGCAAACGTAAGTCTCGATTTTGCATAGATTGCATTTGTTTAGCGACGATATTCGCGTGCACCTGTAATGCATTGCGTGTTGTATTATTCTATATAATTTTGCCAAGAGGTGACATTCGTTTACAGACGGCATACATGTAATGCATTGCATGTTGCGAGGCCACCCCAGAATTGTCTTAAAATACCAATCGCCGAGAATTAACGTTGTCACCTGTCATGCTTGTTAGGATGTCACATTTTAGTTACTGTACCATGTTTTTAAGCCACGATGAAAGTACCAAACATACTGTAGAACATGCAATAAGCGAGCGCTGCGGGAAATCGGAATAGGCCTAGGTTTTTATTTATACATGGTCAAGGCGAATAATAAAGTAAGTCCATTACGACGTAACAGTCCTATTTGAAAGGGCTTTGGTGTTAGGGTAACAACACTCATCATCTAATGAAATTGATGACTAGACCTATTCACCCATAGGCTTGAATTGCTGCCAATACAGTGTATAAATAAAAAGATCTATTCCTATTTTAATTATCCGCTGGGCTCGCTTATTGCAAGTTCTATTGTACTGTATATACATTATGTTACTTTGACATTATTAACCTACTAGCATTGTACCCGTGGCGCAGGCAGGTTCAAATGGGCTATACCTTGAATAGATTGAATTGCAATAAACATCTAATGCAATATCAAAGGAGCCATATCGAAGAGACAAATTAAACCAACCATTTGTCCACAGACTCGGACCTAGCTGTGGCGTGCTGTATGCGTGCATATAAAAGTATATCAGTTGGTCCGAAAGAGATGATGAGGCAATGCCTCGTTCCTTCGTCAGCAATATGCGCCTTTTTATACGGAGAAGGAGTACCCATGCAGATAGGCCTTCACATGTCGGCCTCCAAATGGCTCGAACCAATTGCACTATCACTACTATAACTTTAAAATGCGTGCTCCTCCTACATGTAGCCATGCAGGTCTCGGGCAAGGCACTTACTCGACAGGCAAGCTAGAAGTTCAGCACCGTGAGCAGCTCCCTCGGCTGATAAGGCCATTTCAGGTTCAGCGCGCCTCTTCAGATCAAGTATTGAGAGCTGTGGTGAGCTCATAAACATACCATGGTAACCTTCATTATCACGAGTTAGCTCTGGCTAACACAGCACCCATAAACAATAGACCACCAATTTGACCCCAGCTCCTTACTGCGGGAAAACCCAAGTCCAGCAACCGAAAATACCAAAAATACATTTTTGTTTACATTTGAACTGCACACATACGTTTGTTTACAATTTCTTTCCCCGCGAAATCTCGAAGATCAGGTGACCTAGGCCTACAATCGTGGATTGAAAAATAACATTAACCTTGGTTCAGCAGGTCAACACGTGTACAGGCTGTTCCAATCACCCCCCTACAGCCAGCCGTTCAACAGGTAGTGTAAGTCACCCTGTGGGGTGGGAGTGCAGGTGATTCATTAATCCCCTGCATAACTAAACAGCAATGGCTTGGCTTCCGTGTATAAGGAGAATTGACCGTGTCCGATTAAAAATCCCTCATTACTGCTCCGCTGAAGTAAATTTCCGAAAATAAACATGACGTTGCATCAGGATAACATATCACCTGCAAACGTGCAAAATTTCCAGACGAAACACTACCCCCAAATGGCACTTTAGCGAGCCGCCTTATAGTATTATGATATAGATAGAGTGGCTTCACGTGACGTGTTGGGGGTGATGGGAGGGCAGACAAAAGAAAGCAAGTCCAAATGACCATGACAGCAGTTGACTTAGTCTGGCACGACAAACTATTGTTCTGCCCTCTTAACATGGCTGACCGTGAAAACACTCTATTGCAATGCATGATGAGTAGATGTATCAAGTGATCATGGCTTTTCAATTTTACTGCTTTTATTGCGTTTTAGTCCCAACATGTGCAAGAAACTGTAGAGCCCACAAGGCTCGATGTGCACCCACGCGGATGTGCAGATACCCAATAAGATCACTGAGATGCTCCTGCCGGCCGGGCCAAGTATGCTGCAGATGTAAGTGACAATAATTGTTCTGTTATGATTGAGGCAACATAGGCTATATGTATTCCAAAGTAAGAGGCGACAAAAAAAATGTTTTGAGCGTCAATCATAATACCTTTGATCTATTCAATCACCTTTGTTATTCATTTAGTTGTTTTCAAAATTATGAACTGGCAAGAATGATAAAAACTATAAAATATAAACATGTTTAAACCAATAAAACCCCAAAGTTAGACACCTAATATAATTGCTTTTTTCTCGTTTTCTCCATCTAAGTTTTCCATCTAAGTTCTCCATCTAGTTCCGCCTACTTCTCTGTTACAGAAACCATATTTTTCACTCTGTATAACAAGCAGGACCTGAAATCAGAACGCCCCTGGCTTGAAGTTATATGTAAAAAAACCAGTTTGCATTTAGTCGCAACCCGCCTCATCAACCCGCCCTCTTTGCAGCGGGATTAGATCTATAAAAAGGCTGAAAGTGGAACACCCGCCAGATGGGCTGCCACAAGTGAATAGTTTAAGTATGTAAAATGTACTACAAGCGTATGCTACACAATTGTTTTTGTTTTCTAGACACCTGTGAGCTCCGCGGGTGCAAAGGTAAATGCATCAGAGGCCGCCGATGTCCTACAGGGTTGAGACAGCTGAGCCAAAGGACCTGCACTTGTCCGCTAGGCTACTCATGCTGCCACCGTAAGTATTAAAACATCTCCAAAGAATATTTGTATGAGAATGTGTGCGCACCGTCACATACAAGACGAGCCATCAAACAATCGACTTTGCGGAGGAAAAATTGTGAATGGATAATTTATTCAATCAGAGTCTGATTTAACAAAATTAAAAAGAAAAAAAAATCATATGAAAGGATATGGTTCGAGGCGACTCCAAACAAGACACAGAGGTCTTATAAATGTTTTTAAACACTTATGAGGCAATCGATTCATTTATATAACAATCAACTTGTAAGACAAAAAGCACAATTTTTTTGCCTCAATGAACCGTCCGTATAGCACTCTTTCATTTTTGCGTAAGTTATCACTCCATTTATCTATGTACAAGGATTGAAGTAAGGCCGTACGCCTTTTCATGGTCAAACGATTTTCTGATGTTAAAAGGGATTTTCTGGTTCTGTATCAACAATTTCAGATAATCGAGTGCACCGGTTGGTCGTTGGAAGAGGAAATAACTCTCGCGGATAATTGTTTAGCCGGGTTGATAACATGTTTGCAATCGCCAATTTTAATTAAAGGCAGTGGCGTCGAATTGCCAAAAATTGTCTAGTTATGATACATGTCATACTCGCTTAATTTAAAAGTTCCGCTAATTAGGCCAGTTTTTTTCCCGATAACACGGACACGACTAAAGGGACACTGATATGGAAAATAAAAGCGAGTCCTAATTTTATTCTATTTTCGCAGGCAACTGTCCATATCGAGCTAGGACATATATCAGTTGCCGACTGCTTAGAGGATGGGTAATACCCGCTACAAATAACCCAGCTGGACGTGTTTGCTGCAAACGTAAGTCCTAATTTTGCATAGGGGTGACATTTATTGTTTACATACGGCATGCATATGTATATGTCATACACTGCATGTTCCTCGCATTGCTTACCATACCAATGTTTACATACAATTCACAATGTCACATGTGAGGATGTGACTTTTTGCTTATGTCTTGTCGTATTTTAAGCCTCAGTGAGCGTATTCATGACAGTGGATATTTGGCATTTGAACCGGTCGTTGCAGAAACCTACGGAATCCAATGTAAATCGGGTCAAATACGTGGTAGTTTGCCATATGTACGTGTTTCCCTTCAATAGCCAGCTAGGCATGGCCAGGGCTTTGCACTAAAGGGATAGAGAACAACATTTAAGTCGCAACAATGCAACACTGAATGACGAAAACACCCAAAATTGGTAAACCTGCCTAACACGACACTTGCTAATAGCTGTTCTACTGCTCTAACATCGTCAACGTATGTAAATTCATATAGATGTAAGAAGAGATCAAGCTTTCCAGTTTTCTAAAGCTGTTATTGTTTTTGTTTAGTCCCAACATGTGCAAGAAACTGTAGAGCTCAGAAGGCGCGATGTGCACCCAAGCGGACATGCAGATACCCAATAAGATCACCGAGATGCTCCTGCCGGCCCGGTCTAGTATGCTGCAAATGTAAGTGACAGTTCTCAGTTATGACTGCGGCCATGATATAAAAAACTTATAAAATATGACCCGGGCGTGTAATCAAGATTAAGACTATGAAACATAAGCGGTGGAGGGCAAAGGAACAAACACATGAATATGTGACAAGCATATGATACACACACTAGTTATCTCTGCATTTCAGACACATGTGAACTGCGTGGATGCAGAGGTAGATGCAACAGGGGCCGATGTCCTAAAGGGACGAGACCTGCCCGCAATACCTGCACTTGTCCAGCCGGCTATTCCTGCTGCATACAAATAAGTAAGTATCAATTAACATCGCAAATCATGCTGCTCGGTTATACGTAAGTATTACTGACAACATCCTAAAAGTAAAATAGGTATGGGAAGTTGTGCTCGCCGTGAAATACCAGTGGAACCATCTTCTATATCGAGCAACTTATTCAAATGGACAGTTTGTCAAATTAGAGTCATCTTAATGCTTCTAGTCGTTTAAAAACAGTATTTTTTTATGATTATATTTGAGAGAGCTTTATAACCTAAACCTACATCTATAGTACTGTATTAAGTGTTATGTGTAAAAAATGAACCCATTCGTTTATGTACAACATTCCGAGGAGAGGTACAACCGTGTCATTGGCTGACAATTTCCTAATGTTGAAATGAGTTTCCTGGAGTTTTATCACAAATCAACGATGAGCGCAAAAAATCATGCATCGGTTGGTTTGGTAGTTGGGAAGGACATACCTGTCATGGATAACTATTTAGGCGGCGCTCTTTTTAGACGTACGCTCTCTGCGATGGAATGGCCAGCATTTATTGTGTTATGATGCATATAATCACACTCTGATGATTAAGGTGCTGCAGCAAATTGCTATGGGATGTCAAAAATATCATTGCTACCCAATAACTCTGATTTTCCCCGATAATACGGCCACCACTACAGGGACACTTGTAAAGAAATAGAGGCGATTCATAACATTATTTCCTTTTCGTAGAAAAATGTCCATATCCAACTATGACATATATCAGATGCAGACGGCTTGGAGGATGGGTAATACCTGCTAAAAGTAACCCGAAAGGACGTGTTTGCTGCAAACGTAAGTTTTAATTTTGCAATTGGGTGACATTCGTTTACAGATGGCTTGCGCACTGTCTATAATGTATTGCGTGTTGCATTGTGTCAAGCCTTAAAATTGCTACCAAATGGCAAAATATTCATATACAATGTGTCTCAAAACATTACCCTAGTTTCGCACTCCTAACGTCAAGCCAGATCTTGACCAAGTGCACATTTCCAGGCCCGTAATGGAGTAATTTTTAGGCTTTCTATAATCCTCTAGTATTTGAATGTGAATGGTCGATAAAAACCGTCCTCTATACTTATGGTAACTATAACAAGACACAAATAAAATCACCCCACTCGCATTTGTCCTGCCTGCTTGGGTGTCTTATTAACCTATTCAAGCCACGATTGCCATTGACGCTGCGTTCAATCAAATAGAGGGCCAGATAAACTTCCTCCCGTCGTGGGCCTACGAAAATATACACATACACTGGGTGATTTCAAAGTTGGTTTTGGTTTTAGTGTTGGGTGTTAGTGTCACTTTTATTCTTAATTTCTACCCCTAAAAACCTATGTCTGGATAAGACCAATTCGAGGTTTTAGTTTAACACCAACACTGGTTTTATCTAAACACCTAAAACCTGGGCTGAAACTAAGAAGAGGTTTTATTCTGCAGGTAAAACTAACACCAAGATGGATAGAGATAAAACCTTGGAAAAACCAAACATGCATGTTGTTGTCGTTGTTACTGTTGTTTCCCTATTGTAACCGCTTCCGATCTATATAAATTTGGTCGTCTTCTCTCACGTCCATCATCATTCCCATCAGCGTTCAAAATACCAGCAACTACTTCTTGAAATGGTACGAACAACATGATTTATTTTTTTAACACCAACACCGACTTTGAAATCCACTCGGTGTTAATGCCTAAGGTGTTAGTTTTATTGGTAATACAAAGTGCACTACAAATCTTCCAAATATAACACCGAGCTGGGATTAAGATCAGACATTGGTGTTCCAATTGGTTTCAGTGTGAAACTAAAACCTAATTTGAAATAGGATAATGCTAAAACTGTGTGTCAAAACTAACACCAGAACTGATTTCATTTCTGGTGTTGTGGAGAGTTTTAGTTTTAGTCCCGGTGTTAGTTTTTGACACTAAAACCATGCCTTAGTTTTTAGCTAAAACCGGACATAATGCTAAAACCAACAAACACCGACTTTGAAATAGGATAAAACTAAAACCCAATTCATTTCAATGCTGGTTTAATCAAGGGTTTTAGTGTTCCATTTAGTTTTAAAACTAAATCTAAAAACTGACCTTGAAATCACCCACTGGCTTACTACAGTGGACGTTAGGCGTGCGAAACTCGAGTATATTGTTTGCGTTTTGACTCAGAATGTGATCAAATGGTTAACATAGTTGCCTTCCTCACACGTTCAGGATGAGTGAAGTCTTGGGTCTTTCTAAATGCAATTGATAAGGCATGAGGTGATAGGGACCTGCATGTTGTGCTTGCCTTTGTGAGCGTGAGAAGCAATAAATATTTCAAATCACAAAAACAGTGGTTTTAAATTCGTTCCATTCAGGCCTGTCGAAAAAGTCATCTGTTTGCCATTACCTTCAACAAGCCTGTGTAATCATGCAGTGACCGTACCATACCTACTCAACTGGGATGTGGTAATGCCACTACTATTTAAGTGACCTGTGAAATATACATGTTGACCCTTTGATTCCTTTTTGAGTCAAAATTTAAACCACATGATTTATTGGGACACATGCATGGTAGAGTCCACTTGTCGCCTATAAGAATGTCATGTTTCACTATGAAACCCGCCGTCATGTTCGAAAGCCTCGGGGAACGTACTCGTGACATTGGACATTTGGCAACTAAACAATGAAAAAATATATTCTGACGATATCAGCGTACAGTCATGAAAATATGCTTTTCATTTTAACTAATGCTTATCACCCTTTCAGTCCCAACATGCAAAATAAACTGTAAAGTGTACAAGGCGCGATGTGTCCGAAGTCGGACGTGCAAATACCCAATAAAATCGCCGAGATGCACCTGCCGGCCCGGCCTGGTATGCTGCAGATGTAAGTGACAATTCTCAGTTATAATTTGGGCCATGGTAGAAAAGGAAAAAAATAACCTGAGCATGTAATCCACTGTACGACGAGACGAGACATAAACGTTTCATTGTTAGACTAATATTAAAGTAATAAAACACATATCTACCAAAAAAACGTATGCTACACAGTGCGTGCGTCAGTTCTCTCTGTATTTCAGACACCTGTGAGCTTTCTGGATGCAAGGGTAAATGCATAAAGGGCGGATGTCCTAATGGGAGAAGACCTCTCCAGAATACCTGCACTTGTCCGGCCGGCTATTCCTGCTGCTCACGTGAGTATTGAAGCATCATTGAATACCAGATCGATGAACAAACGTAAATGGATTTTTTTCAGTTAGAGTAAAAATGGCTGTGGTTCGATCCGATTCAAGGGAAATAACAAATCAGTCTGATCGCCGTTTCATTTCGAGTGATCGTTTGACCATGTTAAACTCAATATACTGTATGATACTCAAACAATTGTTATGAAGGGATACTGATATAGATATTGAGACGAGTGCTAATGTTACGTTCCTTTCGCAGGGAAATGTCCATACACAACGAGAACATATCATAGTTGTAGACGCCTAGGAGGATGGGTAATACCGGCTTCAGGTAACCCGAGAGGACGTGTTTGCTGCAAACGTAAGTCATTACACATTGCAAAGGGATGATGACATTCGTGTACAGATGGCAAGCACACCTGCCTATAATGCATTGCGTGTTGCATTGGGGCAAACCCTTAAATTGCATGCATTAACAAAGTTCGCATAGAATTCAAGTTCTCACCAGTTATTGCCTGTAAGATGTTACATTTCACTTCAATGTCGCTTCGTGCTTTTATGCACCATATGAACGTACTCGTGGCAGTAAACACTTGACATTTGAACCCTGGCGGAAAATAACTGAATGAATGTCAACGTATTGAAAGTCATGAGTAGGTGCAATAAGCAACGAACCTTTCCACTTGTTAATTACTCTGATATTGTTTTTTTAGTCCCAACATGTGCAAGAAACTGTAGAGCCAACAAGGCTCGATGTGCATCCAGTCGGGCGTGCAGATACCCAATAAAATCGCCGAGATGTACCTGCCGGCCCGGCCTAGTATGCTGCAAGTGTAAGTGACAATTCTCAGTTATGATTGGGGCAATGATATAAAAAAGGATAAAATATAACCCGGGCGTGTAATCCCCATTAAGACTAGACGAAACATTTATAGCGGTGTGGAGGTAAAAAGTATAAATACAATGAATGAACCATAACCGCATGATAGAACGTGCGTGAGTCAGTTTTGTGTGTATTTCAGACACTTGTGAGCTACTAGGATGCAGAGGTAAATGCGTCAGGGGCCGATGTCCTAATTGGATGAGGCAGCTAAGCCAGAGGACCTGCACTTGTCCGGTCGGTTATTCCTGCTGCGCGCGTAAGTATCAAAACAACGTTTACATGGTTTAGGTTTATTTAGAAAAAAAATTAGTATGAGGAGTTGTGCTTGCCAGTAAATACAATATGGGATCGTCTTAACCGAGGAAATTAAGTGAATGGAAAATTTGTTAAATTGGAGATATTTCAATTACCCATTCTTTTGAGCCGTTTCGAAAGAAAAACACAGCAGTATTGTTGATATTTAAATTCGAGTTTGATGTTTGCCTCAATCTAATGTATCTTACTTTACATATTAATTAATTCGTTAATGTTCAAAGATTTGAAGAAGGTCAGGCCTACTTCCTACTTCGGATTCAAGTCGTTGTGTGGTTTTTGGACCTCGGTCCATTTTGGAAAACACTCCGATTCATTGTCAGTCGATTTCCTGGATTTTCTGGTGTTATAACCAATATCTCCTATGAGTGCACACGAATCTTGCACCGGTAAATCGCTGAAATGGGAAACACCCATCTTGATTATATTGTTTAACTGACTTGATAGCATGATTGAAATTGTCTCGTTTTCGACGTACGCCGCCGGCGGTGAAATTGCCAAAGTTTGTTTAGTTATGATATATGTAGTACTCTGATGATTTAGACATTGTGTTCCGCTTTGTAGGCAAATGTCCATACCCAACTAGAACAATTGCCTGGTGCAGACGGAATAGAGGATGGGTGATACCCGCTACAGGTGTCCCGAAAGGACGTGTTTGCTGCAAACGTAAGTTCTCATTTTGCATATGAATTAGTTTACAGACGGCATGCACAACTACCTGCAATGTATTGCGTACTACATTGTGTCAAGCCCCAAAGTTTCTTGTCACCAATGTTTACGAATAGAGTTGTCGTTGTCACTTGAAAGGATGCCATTTTTCACTTTAATGTCGTGTCGTGTTAAGTAAGCCTTCGTGAACGTACTCGTGACAATGGACATTTGGCATTTGAACCATGGTAGAAGCGTGTATTATGGTCCAACATGCGTGGATGTTTGTCATCTTTTCTGTTTGACCATACAGTGTACAGGTAGACAGACCATTTCTTAACAAAAGGCATGATTGGGAAACAAACAAAACCGTTTAGTCCCAAACAATGCAAATGGCAAAAGACACTGACAATTTGCAACACTGAAATAGTATTGCAACCGCCAAACGTGTCTATGTTGCAAATAGGCCTATACACTCTATTGTTTTAAATAACTTTTTTCCCTGAACATTATCAGCGTATTGAAATTTATGTCCAGGTTCATATATAAAGATTCCTTTTTCTTTAATTTATGACTTTATTGCCTTTTAGTCCCTACATGTGCGAGGAACTGTAAAGCGCAGAAGGCACGATGTGTACCCAAGCGGACATGCAGACACATAATAACTTCGTCGAGATGCTCATGCCGGCCCGGTCTAGTATGCTGCAGATGTAAGTGGCACTTTACAGTTATGACTGGGGCCAAGAAAGAAAAAGGTTGAAATAAATAGACTGGACATTCCAGAGAAATTGTGGGCAGGAAATAAGTGATAGAGAACAGAAGTATAATCAAATTAATACGTGCAATGTGTTTGGCCCAGAAACAAAGATTACAAAACCGCTACCAAAGTAAGCAGAATCTGCACATAGAGAGATTGTCAGGTTAGAGAGAAATATGGAGTTTAGTCATGAAAAGGTTATGCAAGACGATTGAATTGTCGTCCGACTATTGAACCAATAGTGCATGTTCATAAATTTTGTACCAGTCAATTCGACGTCTAACCACTTCAGGGTTCATTGCCAATAGTCTGTTTTTGCTCGATCCATATTCCCTCAAGTAACAGTAATAAATAACTCACCGAATAGACTTAGGAGAACAATGCTTCAATAGTATATGAACAAATCCACATGTTATTCAAACGCGAGAATCACGAACACGACTATAACTGAATCTCACTATTAGTATGGTTGCAGTGACACATCGTCCACATCATCGGGAAATGTCAATTCGCCATTTGGCTGCTTAATGCCTCACTGTGGCTAAGTCTAAAACCTACCGGAAGTTATATGTATGGATGAATTAGTCCGATCGACCGCTGCTATTTTTTCGGTCACGTTTCTGACCATCATCTGCCTGTTCTAGGTAGTGCATCGGTCTTGTCGATCACGTCAACCACTTTATCGAAAATCCATATGTTCTTCCGTTCGTGCTCAGTTATCTCTGTTTTTCAGACACATGTGAGCTAGCTGGATGCAGAGGTAAATGCGTAAGGGGCCGCCGCTGTCCTAAAGGGAGTACGTTGAAACGTCGGGCGACCTGCACTTGTCCAATTGGCCAATCGTGCTGCACGCGTATACGTAAGTATTCGAAAAGAATAAATCCATGAGCAAATAAGTACACGTATATGAGTATGTGCTCACGGTTAGGTACCGCAGGAGCCATATATTCTACCAACGAACAAGCGTGATTGAATAATTTGTTAAATCAGAATCTTCCGAACGACCATAGTTTGTGTCTACATGCATTTAAGACTGGAGTTTACCTCTTTTGTGCGCTTCCAGCAAAAAATATTTATAACATATTGACCACACAAGGGTAGGTTGCCTATTTTGTCAATCTTTGTTTTAGTTCCAACCTTATCTTCCCATTCTGCCTAGAAAACATATCAATTTTGACCGATAAGAATAGTTAATTCACTTAATCAGAGGTCATCATTTGAGTTTTGAAAAATCCTGCAGACTTTACGATGCGACATAACGACCTTTTTTTTTTTTCTAAAAATACGTTCCATTCATTTGGTATAAGCAGATGAATGCCCTGAAAGGCCTCGATTTACAATTTTCTGAATATTGCCTATTTCCGTCCAAATATTTATCATCATCATTATATAAACGGATGGGTCCTTCAGTGTGTGCGCAGACATAAGATATAGTTTATATTTCCGTTCTTTAGTGATTTTCAATAACGAAACGAACATACAACATAACTGAACAGGTGCAGATAGCAATATTTACAGCATCCTCTTGAATATCTTACGAACATCCAATGAAACTCCCAGCTAACTTTCTCCTGTATCTCTCCTATTTCTAACCCCTCAATATTGAATTCTATTTGTCTATCACTCCTGAGACTGGGCTATATAATGAAAAGTGTACATGTATCTCTGACAAGAAGAATCTCAAACTAACTAGGATTAGATACTAGTATGTTACTGATTATTGAAACTGACTCGAGATATTTCGCTACTTAAATGGCTGTCTAATCTCTTTTTGAAAGTGTCTTTGTTATATAGGAGAGTCTAATACGATCGTTCCACTGGTCATTCCAATCTTTAATTGTGCTTTGTCTCAAGTTTGCTGTTGAGTGTTGGACTGCCAGCTTGAAATTGAGACCGCGAGTTTTATTTAGAAAAGCGATCGCTAGCCTCTGGAATTCCTAGATGGCTATATATATATAGTGAAAAACTAATTTTGAAAATATAGATCCATTGATAAAAGTGAAAACCTGCAACAAAAATATCGCGAGCCGACCGCCGGTTACAGTTGTGTTATTGTTATTCATTTCATTACCGCCACTGTCTGTAGCTGTTCGGATATTCTGTGGTCACTTATTGTCAATTGCAAACCAGGTCAATTGGCCTATCTCTGATCTGAAAGACCACGAAATCCGAAAACTGCATTGAAATATTTTTTTTAAGGAGTGTATCGGCTCGACGAAGGGAATGAAGTCTGCATGTAAATGGCGTGAAATAAGCATTAGTTCAGAGGACCGTCGCTTATCAACAGTGCTGGCTGTTTTAACACCAAAAATAAAAATAAACAATTAAAGCAGTCTTATCGATGTTCAAATAAGAGCAGTGTGCACGTTTCCTAAATCTTGTTTAAGTGCACAATGATGAAATGCTATGTGGAAGGTGTTATCTGTTCATTTATGTTAATCCGAATGGCGGTGTCTCATAGACAAACAATTTTCCGATGTTAAGAACAGTTCTGGAGCTATATCTAAAAATGTCAAATGAGTTCCTGTAAAATCTGATCGATACACATACCGTTAAAATGAGAGAAACTAGTCATTTAATATCTGATTAAAGCAAATATACATTCCCGCGTAAGACCGAAGCCGACAGCTTTCGGGAATGTTTGTGATGTGCATTTGGATCTTCTACTGAATATATACCCATTACTCCCGGTGTACGAGTCGAAAGCGTGGCATTCCTGCAGACACCGTGGGTTGTTGCGCTTCGAGTGAGAGCTTCTTTAGATCATTATATAAAATATTCAGACGAAAAGGTCTGAACACAATTCAAACCACTGGTCTCCACATTGTATTGCTAAGGCTTTTAGTTTAACCATGGTAGTGCAAAGATAAATTAACTAAACTATCTGCATATATTTTTAAAACTAATCAACGCCAACATTTTACTTTAATTTCTTAGATTTATCATCAAGTTCGTATCGAAAAAGATTCTAGCGTATTTTGTTGCTTAATTATGATGCTGCAACTTGTTCATTCAAATAAATTTGATATTTCAATATCGGTATCAGTGAAATCAGAATTTTTTTTACCAGATGGAATACGTTTACACGAATCGTTGGCCCATCGATGTGAGAGTTCAAATCTGAAATAAATATGTTGCATCGTAAAGTCTGCAGGGATGTTCAAAACTTAAATGATGACCTCGAATTTAACTTTGATAGATTAGAATAGAGTTAAAAAAGCTTTTTTTAACTCTATTCTAGTAGATCTAATCTATCAAAATTAATATTTTCTATGCAGAATGGGAAGATAAGGGTTGGAACTAAGACATACATTGACATATATAGGTACCATTTTGATCAATTTGCTACAGATATTCTTTTTGTAAGCACACAATGGATGTGTCATGAACCCATAACCTAAGAGACGATTGCCGCAGCCACATGAATTAAGGAATTGAACCCGAGGCGGAGGACCTTGGTTGAATTACCAAGACACTCTCGGGTGGAGCTAAAATACGAAATTTTAGCTCAACCAAGGTCCGAAGCCGAGGGTTCAATTTCTATTCTAAAATACCTCAAACTTAAAAAGATAGGCCACGAAAATAACTTGAATATGTGCGAATTTGGCAAATTCCATCCATCGCCGGCCCGGCCGGAGCGCCGGTAGCGCCATTGTTTACATTATGTTACGGCAACGTTACAGAAAATGAGACATGTACATTTTGTACAGCGCGCATAGGAAGTCCGCATCGGCTCGCTCAAGTGATGCTAAAATCTGCGCAAATGGGCTATTTGGAGCGTTTTTCTCGGCAAATATGTGTAGTGCTCATTAAAAAACTTAGGGTGGTTGATGCTTCCTTGACTGATTTGTGTTTGAAGCAGTGTTTTGAGCGCCTCAAACTTCTGAAGTGAGCCGAAATTCCATTGACGTGACGTGTGCATGGTTTCCACATTTTAGTGCAACCCGAGGGAACTTTGGAAGAGCATCTTGGTTGCGTGTCCAAAACACTCCACTCTCAGAACGAGGCTTATGCATTTTCCATTTAAAAGTTGACTTTACGGTACCAAGGTATTTTAGAATAGAAAATCGAGTTCAAATACAATTTATCATACTCTGTTCATCATGACCTCACGGCTTAAGTGACGCCAAAATAAAAATGGCTTCCCTAAAGTATGCCATCTTTCCACCACATGTTGACCAGTAGGGACGCTGATTTAGAAGAAGAGGTGATGAGTTCTGATAATTATATGTCTTTTTTGGTAAATGTCCATGCCCAACTAGAACATATGCCAGATGCAGACTAGCCAGTTCTGACATTATTTCTCTCTGTAGGCAAATGTCCATACCCGACCAGAACATATGTCAATTGCAGAAGGCTTGGAGGATGGGTAATACCCGCTAGAGGTAACCCACCTGGACGTGTTTGCTGCAAACGTAAGTCTTAATTTTGCAAAAGGATAACATTTGTTTGCAGACAGTATTCGTATGCACCTGTTAGAGTAATGCATTGCGTTTTGCATTCGTTCAAGGCCTAAAAGTTTTTACAATACCAATCGACTGGAAATTGCATGCAGTTGGTCATGACAAAATAGATGTTCGAGAACCTTTTATAGGCCCTGTTTACATTTATAAATTCACGTTGGGAAGTCTTGTCGCATAATTGTCGTGTTTGAAGCCTAATGTGAATTATTGTCCGACCATTGAACCAATAGTGGATGTTTATAAATTTTGTATCCATTATATTCGACGTCTAACCACTTCAGTCAGTGTATTTGTTTTAAAGATGTTTTTCCTAACATTATTATCGTATCGAAATCCATGTGTTTATCCATGTGTTGGTTCATTATAAGATCAAGCTCGCCTTTATTTTTAATTTGCACGTATATTCCCTTTTAGTCCCAACTTGTTCCAAGAACTGTAGACTTTACAAGGCAAGGTGTGTACCCAGACGGACATGCCTATTCCCAATAACCACGTCGAGATGCTCATGCCGGCCTGGCCTAGTATGCTGCAAATGTAAGTGGCACTCTACAGTTATGGTTGGGGCCGTGATGGTATGGATGTCGTAACGAATATTATACAAGTAATGTCAAACATCATACATCTCATACCGATCGGACAACGCCCATTCGCCATCTGGCTGCTTTAATGCCTCTCGGTGGCTTCGTCGGAAAACTTGTCGAAAGTTATGAGTAAATGTTAGTCGATTGTTGTTGTTTTTCAAGCTCTGTGACGTTTATAATCATGCTGCTTATTATGTGGTGCTAAACGTCAGTCTTGTCGAGCACGCCGCAACTTTTTCAATTCTTATATCAGTTATCTCTGTATTTCAGACACATGTGAGCTACGTGGATGCAAAGGTAAATGTGTGAGGGGCCGCCGATGTCCTCCAGGGAGTAAGCTCTTAAATCGGAAGTCATGCACTTGTCCGATAGGTCATTCTTGCTGCACGCGTATACGTAAGTATCAGAAAAAATGAATCCCTGAGTAAATTAGTATGAGTAGATGGGCATACCATTAAATACCAGAAGGGCCATCCGCTAAACCAACGAAGTGCATGCAGTGTGATTGGATAATTTGTTAAATCAGATAGGTAGTGCCTATTTTAAAGTAAACCATTAGGGCAGCTTATCGAATATCAAGTGAGAGCAGTGTGCATTTTGCCTATATCTTGTTTTCAGTGCACATTGATCAAACGTTATGTTGAAGATGTCATCCGTTCATTAACATGATTAATGTTCAATCTGAAAGATGGTGTTCACTGTTCTCATGGTCAGACGATTTCTTGATGTTAGGAAAGAATCTGGAGCTTTATTTAAAGATGTCCGATTTATGCCTGTGGGAGAAACCCGTCATTGCATATTGATATCTGCTCATTAAGCCGGGTTAATAACATGATGATTTTTTTCTGAACTAAGGCAAACACCACTGACGGAGGATTGGAATAGCCACAAATAGCCAAACATGTTCAGGTTAACATATATAGCATACTCTGTTGATTTTGACATCAAGGTTATGATGCCGACATGATCATGGCGACCGTTAAGTCTGCCTTTTCCCCACGACATGTCAACCAGTTTGGACGTTGATATAGAGGCGAGTTCTGACATTTTTATCTCTTTGTAGCCAAATGCCCATACCGGACTAGAACATATACCAATTGCAGACGGCTTGGAGGATGGGTAATACCCGCTTCAGGAAACCCGAGAGGACGTGTTTGTTGCAAACGTAAGTCTTGATTTTGCATAGATTACATTTGTTTACCGACGATATTCGCGCGCTCTTGTAATGCATTGCGTGTTGTATTATTGCAAGCCCAAAAGGGGTTTTGATACCAACCGACCAGAAATACATTTCCACAATCGGTGGAGATGATTTTTAGATACGTCCTTACTCTCAGGCATAAGAAAAACACGATTTACAATTATTTCGCCCTCAAAGGGTCAATGATACCAAGAGTGCGAATTTCTTTCTCCCTCCCGGATGCGGCAGAATTCTGCGACGTCACGGTGACAGTGTTGGTTTGACAGGTTTTTTTTTTGAATTACGATTTTTTTCCAATTTTTCTTATTGCTCAAAGCCACATTAAAAAAAGATGACAAATGTACTCAGTGTATTCTTATGCGCTCAAACAAATAACAAGGAACGTCATAGGCCGCTAGGGTTGGTTAGGATCTCTTCCTGGTTCGCTACTGCAAAGGGGGAAAATCTTCGACAAGACACAACAATGTAGAGCCATGGCTCTGAACAGCGCCCTACTAGTGGATCGACGCATGGAGAGCTTACTCTGGTCAAATTGGAGTCCTCATCTCGGAATAGCGTGATAAAAGAATGATTGGTCTGATTTTGAATATTTTCATTTTTGTGCACTTTGTTGAGAGAACTTGGTGGCATCTTGGTTGAATTGTCCTGGATAAAATGCAAAGGGTCCTTAAGTGTGACCGTACATACAGTCGCCAGATAGACAAACACCCTTCGCAAAATGAGAACACACAAATTCGTGTCCCCAAAAAATGTTAATGACGGAAAACACTGAAATTCGCAAGCACTGAAAAAGAAACGATACACCTTTCTGTTCGTTTCAAATAGACATTCTAGGACTTTTGCTTGACATTGATATCGTATTGAAATTCACAAGTAGCTTTTTTAAAGATATCAAAACTCCTTTATTTTTATTTCACGCATGTATTGCATTTCAGTCCCAACATGTGCGAAGAACTGTAGAGCACAGAAGGCTCGATGTGAATACAAGCGGTATTGCAAATATATAATACCGACGCCAAGATGCGCCTGCCGGCCCGGCCTTGTATGCTGCAGGTGTAAGTCAGTCTTCTCTGTTATTACTGGGGGCATGATAGAAAAGGATGAAAGAAATAAGCTGGACATGTGTTCCAGAATGATTTATAGTGGACAAGAAATAAATGTCAGATGGTAAAAGTATGTACCACAAACGTGCATGATCTAGATTAGAGGGCATACCCAAAATATAATACTTCGCGGAAGTGACTGACACTTCAGAGTTATGTGTTTTGCCCAGAATCGGATAACAAACTGCTAGGGGAACCCACTTTACGGCCGGGAATTTCGCTTGAAATGTATACGTCATATGATAATCAGTCACTGTGGAGGCAGAGTGGAGGGGGTGGTTGAGAAAATCTGGCTCAATTCTTCTCCTTCGGGCGCACGAGGGCTAGAGGCTGGAGAGACGTTATGAGCTCCCTCCCGATTGGCTGTGAGGTAGCTGGTTTCAGTTATGCTAATTAGAGGATAAAGCCCAAACTAACGTAAGCAGAATCTGCACACAGAAAGGTTGTCGGGTTAGAGAGTAATATGGTCGTAAATCAGAAAAGGGTTGCCCGACAACTGAATTATGGTTCGACCATTGGACCAAGGTTGCATATTGGTAGATATATTCGTCGTTAAACCACTTCCGTGTTTATTACGAGCAGTTTAATGTTGCACATTACAGAGCTCCTAAAGTGTTAATGATACGAAACTCGTATATTTGACTGTAGAAAGATAACGCCTCGCAGTGTTTGGAAAATGTACATGTTACTAGAAATTACGTTACAATATTATTTTCCCACATTTGTTATCTTGTTTCACTTGATTATGTTGTTCACATGCACTTCCATGAATCTATTGATCCTTTATGTAGTGCATGCATTACCTTATTGCAAATGTAACCATCATGAAATTGTCATTAAAAGTAATGCACAAATGGGTTGATCGTAGATGTAAGGCATTCAAACCGTGCAGTCACCGGTCTTCGGCGGCAATGACGAACAAGTTAATCACTGACAGTATTATAACGAAGTATCACTATTAGTATGGTTACCTAAACGGGTTTTATACTAATAATACAAATACTGTGCCATATCATCCATCTCTTCGGGCGGTGTCAAATTGCCATCTGGCTGTTTAAAAGCCTCTCTGTCTATGTGGCTAATAAATGTATGAAAACTAAACGAGAGTTATGAACGAATTACATGTAGTTGACCGATGCTATTTTTCTCGGTCACGCATCGAGCATCATCTTGCTGCACAAGGTAGTTCCTAACTTCGGTCTTCTTGAGCACCTCAACAACTTACCGACAATTCTTTAGTTGCTCAGGTGTATGATACACAGTGCATGCTTCAGTTATCTCTGTATTTCAGTCACATGTGAGACACGTTCATGCAAAGGTCAATGCGTGAAGGGCCGCCGATGTCCTAAAGGGACCAGGATGATCAATAGGAGGTCATGCACTTGCCCCAATAACCATTCTTGCTGCACTCGTTTACGTACGTATTTAAATGAAGAACATCAATCAAATGGAAAGTTTGTAGATGATTGTGATCAGCGTAGGAATCATCAACTAAATCTGGCACTAGCGTGGTGGGATAATTTGTTAAATTAGAGTCTTCCAAATGACCATAGTTCCTGCCAATTTAAAAGAAAACATCAAGCAGTCTTATCGTTGCACAATTAAGAGCAGTGTACATATCGTCTGCATTGCGTTTTAAGGGCCCAATGATCATAATGTTGAAGATGTCACCCGTTTATTTATGGTCAATCCGAAAGGTGGTGTTATTGTTCTCATGGTCAGAAAATTTCCTGATGTTAGACAATGTTCTGGAGCTATATCTAAATATGTCTGATGTGTTCCTGAATATGTCACGGGCCATTGGAATGGGAGAGGAGAATCCCATCATTACATATTGATATCTGCTCATTTAGCCAGCTTGGTAATAACGTGATGGATTTTTTCTTCTTTAAGACGAACGCTACTGACACTGGTAAACACAAAAATCTAGGAAAGCGCACAATATTTTTCCGTCATTTTTCTGGATTGGCCGTGAAAAATCTGAAATACCGGTGATTTATCTTCATAAAACATGAAACCATCAAAAATGTTATGCAACTCCACAGCACTGGGCCATCAGATAAACAAAGGAACAACTAATGGGGCAAAAACATTTAAATAATTAGGCATTATTAGGGCCAAACTCTTCAGAACCAGTGGTGTGTCATCCCAGAATGCTCTCATTCGGATTATGGGAAAATCCAAAATAGTACAAGAAGGAATGTATTGGCACAAAACTAGGTCTTTGGCATAGAATACACAAAAACTAAAGCAAATATAGTATAATTAATGAAACTATTTATTTCCACGGGATAATATAATTGTCTGTTGTCAAGACTTCTTCAAATTAAGGAATAATGCCCTTTTGGTAACTTGTGAGGATTGTTTTGACAAGAATTCCAAAAAAGTAACAACAGTTTGTTCTTAGAGACAACTTGTATTTTGGTTGTCTGAGACTGCAATTAGGAACTGGAAGAATAATCATAGTTCAAATTCGCATTCATCATATTTATTTTCCCTGATAAATCAGTATTTACATGTTCAATTACCCTGTTCAATATGCCTTCTTAGGAAAACAAAATACTTTCCACTTAATAGTTTCCCGTTGATCTGTAATATGGTTGTCCCAAGCTGCAATTGGGAACTGCAGTGATGACAAGGAGCAGAGTTCAAATTGACATTTTGTCATGTTTAATTACTCTGCTCATTATACTTTTGTTATAAACGAATGCTTTCTACCCCGTTTTCAGTTGAACATTAAAAATTATAAATCTTGCAAAATCTAAAAAAATGTATCCAAGAACAAACTGTAGTTGTTAATTTTTGTGCAATTCCTGTCAAAGAAATTCTCACAATCTTTGTTCCTCTGATTGCCCTGTGCATTGAAGCTCATAACGTTTTTGATGGTTTACTGTTTCAGGAAGATCGCGGATAAATCACGGGTATTTCTGATTTTTCACCAACAATCCAGACAAATCAGTGAAGATTTTTGTAGTTTGACGGCAGAATAGCCAAAAATGTTCGGGTTACTTTACTCGGTTGATTTTGACCTCTGGGCTATGATGCCAAAATGATCACGGTGACCATTAAGTCAGCCTTTTCCCACAACATGTCAACCAGTTTGGACGTTGATATAGAGAAGTAGATGCGATTTCTGACATGTTTTTCTCTTTTTAGCCAAATGCCCATACCGGACTAGAACATATGTCAATTGCAGACGGCTTGGAGGATGGGTAATACCCGCTTCAGGGAACCCGAAAGGACGTGTTTGTTGCAAACGTAAGTCTTGATTTTGCATGAAGGATATTACATTTGTTTACAGACGATATGCGGACACACCTGTAATGCATTGCTTGCTGCAACCTAGCAAGCCCTAAAATTACTCTAGGCTCAGCTATAAACCACCATGCCTGCAAAAATTATAAACCTGCCCACATCTTATTTATTCATGACCTCTTTTGTGTCATAGGAACCAATCGAAGGCAACAATCTGTGCGTTTGCAGGGCTATTGTGCCTTGGTCTGGGAAGCCATGTCACTTACATTAGTACCGAGGCGTTATTTATTCTATGAAAAACGACAACGGGTTTTATTAATCAGAATTGTAGGTAGTAACGTATTGCACGACAGGTAAGAGATGAATACAAAAGGCCCTTTTTAAACATTCACTTGATCGTTGAAATTTATTCGTTCTGAAAGGACGAGACAAGCCGGTGCGCGTAACCTCCATCGACGAGGTCTGTGATTACATAATGATCAACAACGTGGCTTGTCATTCGATCAGAGAATCCCCACACTCGTGAACTCAAGCCAATCAATGCCTACAGTGAACCCTAACAAAAGAATTAATATATCACTTTTGAATAAATATAATGTGGGCAGGTTCGCTAGTTTATGCTGGCATGGTGGTTTCGAGCCGAGCCTAGAGCATTTCAATAACAGGCTAGAAATACATTTCTGCAATTGGTTGCGACGAAAGCACATGTCGAGAACCGTTTAGGTCCGGCTTGACACTGTCACATGTAAGGATGAAAGACAAACAACCACGACTTCGAAAAAAAGAGGAACATACTGATCCTTACTGTCACAAACAATGCTTGTGACAAGAAAACACTGAATATCAGAAAAACTGAGAAACCTCCTTACGTGCCTCTCTGTTTCAAATTGAAATTATACTTTTTTGGCTGACCATTATTATCGTGCTAAAATTCACGAGTAGGTTCATTAAGAGACGGAGCACTCATTTTCTTAGCTTACGATATTATTTCCTTTTAGTCCCAACATGTGCGAGGAACTGTAGAGCCCAAAAGGCTCAGTGTGCACCCAAGCATACGTGCATATACAAACTAAGGACACCGAGATGCTCCTGCCGGCCCGGCCTAGTATGCTGCAAGTGTAAGTCCCACTTATCATTCATGACTGGGCCCATGATAAAAAGGGTGAAAAATAACCTGGACATGTATGCCAGAGTAAATGTATGGTAGAGGGCAAAACCATTGCTAAATGAATGTGTACCCAGACGTTCAAGAATGCATACAAATATATTTTACTTCGCTGAAGTAGCTCATGCATGATAGTTGTATGTTTGACCAAGAAACACGTAATCTGTAGAAAGAACGATTTTTGGGACAGGGAGTGATGTTGAAGTGAATAAGGAAAGGGTCGCACAACAACTGAATTATCGCCCCACAAACACTGGACCAAGAATACGTGACCGGTAAATAATTTATTTGGCGTCTAACCACTTCAGGGTTAAATAAGATTAATTCAGTGCTGCATGATCCATAGTCTGTAAAGCATTAATAATCGAGAACTCATCAAATTGACTGAAAGAAGACAAACCCTCGATCAGTCAATTTCTGAACGATGAACAGTCCTCCCAGAAAGAAAATGTCCACAGGGTTTTTTTTTATATCACAGAGATAGAATAATATAATTGAACGCGGTTTTCTGCAGAGAATGGTATATCTAGTTGGTTATGTATATGATGGAGTTGGACCAAGCTAATCCTGTCTCTTAATTAAGTAACAGGCAATTTTAAAAATGTCCAACAAGTCACTTTTTTTTAAATTTTAGGCCGGGTCTATTTGGCAAGCGGCTCGCCGAACAGGCATCTTTTTTGTCCTGTTTGGAGAGCCGCTTGCCGTACAGCACTAAACAGCCAACCTGTTCGGCCAGCCGGGCTTGCCAAACAGGTAAAAAATCTACCCTGTTTGGCGAGCTGGAGACTTTACTTTAATATTAATGAGTTCGGCTCTCCATTCAGGACAAGAAAAAGTCGCTGTTTGGTAAGCCGGGCTTGCCAAGTAGTCACTTCCTTTATTTTATTTTCGTTCTTTTTCACAATGTATGGGTGAACTATGATGCAACAAGGGTCAAACGTCAACCACTATATACTGACAATTAATGAGTAGCTCAGCCGTATGATATACAATGCGTGCGTCAGTTATCTCTGTATTTCAGACACATGTGGGCTACGTGGATGCAAAGGTAAATGCATAAAAGGCCGCCGATGTCCTAAAGGGAGCAGGCCGCTCAACAAGAGAAGGTGCACTTGTCCGAGAGGCTACTTATGCTGCTCGATTATAGGTAAGTATTTAAAAATCAATTAAAAGAAAATAGGTAAATGTTGTCGCCGTTAATTACTGGAGGATCCACTAAACTGAGGAACTAGCGTAATAGGATAATTTGCTTAATCAGATCTAGAGTCTTTCAAATAACCGTAATTTGTGCCTATTTAAGAAGTAAACTCAGAATATTGATGTTGAAATGAGGTTAGCGAACATTCGGCAGAAATTAGTTTTTTTAAGTGCTTAATGACAAAATGTTATGTGTGAGATGTCATCCGTTCAATTTTGATCAGAATCTGAGTACCGGTGTTACTGTTTCATGTTCAAACGATTTCCTTTCTTTCTTTAATTAATAACTTCTTCTGTCTTGGAATTAAATAATTGATTATGTCTTGTTTAAGACGAACGCCTCTGCTGGGAATAGCGAAAACAATTTGAATTCAGATACAACTCATACTCTGTTGACATGGTTGATATTGGCATCAGGGCTAATGAAATACAAAAATGATCATGGCGACCCTTAAGTCTGTTTTTTTCACCATATTATGTCCACCTGAAAGGACGCTTATGAAAGTAGAGGCTAGTTCTGATTATCATTTTCTCTTTGTAGCAAAATGTCCATACCGAACTAGAACATATATCAATTGCAGACGGCTTGGAGGATGGGTGATACCCGCATCACAAAACCCGAAAGGACGTATTTGTTGCAAACGTAAGTCTTGATTTTGCATGAAGGATATAAAATTTCTTTACAGACGATATGCGTATACACATGTAGTGCATTGCGTTTTGCATTTCTTGCAAGTCCCTCAAGTGTTCATAATAACAACTGACTAGAAATGCATTTCTGCAGTTGGTCGCGACGAAAACCAATGATTGACAACCGTTAAGGCCCTGTTTACATAAAGTTCACATTGTCACATATGGATATGCAACTTTTCACTTATATGTCGCGTGTGTCATGTTTTAAGCCTAAGTCAATAAATTAACGTAATTGTGACAATTGACATGCAGCATTATTGAACCGTGGCGGACATGCACTGATTCAATGTATATCAGGTGCAACATACGTGGCTGCTTGCCACTTTCAGTTTGTCCATACATTAAACAGCTAGACAGACCACGCCTCTCAATTGGGAAACAAACAAAAAACTATATGTACAAACAATGTCAATGACAGAAGACACTGAAAATTGGAAGGCTTAAAAACCCTGCAGCCTCCTTATGTGCCCCTGTGGCGAATAGACTATTTTAAATTTCAAAAATCGTTATCTTGTTTTGTTCAACATCATCATCGTACTGGAATTCATGACTAGCTTAATAAAGAGATCAAGCTTCCCTTTTTAATTAACGACTTTATTGCCTTTTAGTCCCAACATGTGCGAGGAACTGTAGAGCGCAGAAAGCAAAATGTGCACCCAAGCTGACATGCAGAAACAAAATATACTCGTCGAGATGCTCCTGCCGGCGCGGCCTAGTATGCTGCAAATGTAAGTGACACTTTACCGTTATGATCGACTGGCCGGGGCCAATGATAGAAAAGGATGAACAAAATCCTGGAAATCCAGAATAATAAATAGTGGACAAGACATAAATGTGACTCGCTCTACCAAAACTAGGCGCTTGTCGCATCTGAACTTGACAGGTCGATACGGACTTGTTGTTCATTTCCCTATTGTAGACCTTTGGTGAAATGTAACCAAATCAGTTTGTAATAGATTTCACAAACAGTCTACAATAAGGAAATGAACAACAAGTCCGTATCAACCTGTCAAGTTCAGATGCGACAAGCGCCTAGTTTTGGTAGAGCGAGTCACAAATGGTGGAGGGCAGATCGTATAAGTCAATTAATACCACAACGTACAGGATGTAAGGTAAAATCGGGTATTTGAAGCCCTTTTTCATCTATAACTTTGCTTACGCAATAGATTTCCAGGCAGATTCACTAAAACCGGCCTGCATCTTGTAGTGGCACCGCTTCCAATTTTACAGCCTGTAATTCAGGCCACTTAATCTAAAACAATGCCTCTGAGAGACAATACAAGACCTGTGGTCAGGAGCTACAAATTGTTACCCCGTGGCATTGGGGTATTTGTAGCCCCTGACTAAAATTTAAAATTGCATGTTTTTATGTATGAGAAAAAATTTGTCACATGTTTATTGTCTTTATTGGTAATAAAGCTTTCAAAATTATTCCAATCTTGGTTGACGACGAGATTTTGCTGGTATCAAACGACATTTATTGAATACATAAGCGATGTTCGAAGCAATCACTTACCAACAGTTTAAACAATATCGTCGCAAATCAGACTGATTTTAAACTGGTATAAAAACAAAGTTCTATCTATCACCTCTGTTGTACATTACACCTTGTGTCAGACAACATCTTGTGACATTCTGAATTGACTGACGGTCTTGTCGTGCGCCATTAAAAATTTTAGTTTCAGTTATGGGTCATGTATCAACCCCAACTATAGCTGGCACCACTTAATGGTAATGCAATGTACCATGAGAAATGCTGCTTTCTAGTCGATGGTGTGGCTTTAACTAGAGACACCAGTGACTTAAAAATATTAACATTATTTCGAAATATTTTCAGATAAACTAGTATGAAACCACAAATGTACATTGCTCGTACATAAAGGGTTGACATTGTATCTAAATCGGATAGAGTTATCATCAAATAATATAATTCGGGTATAAGAATTTAAAAAAACCTAGCATTTTCATGATTAATGACCGGATAAATTGAGATATTTATAGGGGATAAAAATACCCCGAACCAACGGGCTACAAATACGACGAGGGTACCTTGGTCAGAAAAGTGTCTCTGAAAAATTTACTTTTAATAGTGACATCAAATGCCACATGCAGCATTCTCTACACTCAATACTGATCACCTGAACCAAGTTTCAAATGTAATCAATGCTCTGCAAGTGTGGGAAACTCAGACCTGTAAAAAGTTCGATCCCAACTTATTTTGTGCATGTGTCTGATTTGTTTACTTCTTATCGCCAAAACTCTTAGTCAACCTGTTGCATAATCCCAAACTATTTATGTTAGGATACTCAAGAGTCACCTCTTCAATATCCATGCTCGGGTTGGCTGAATAACTCCATGGTTACCGGAATATGATTAAAACATTGCCAGGGGCTACAATTAGACCGGTGTGACAGCGGATATAGTCCCCCTGGAGTCATAGTCCGGTAGCGTTGTATTTGACCAATTAAGCAGCATGATCTATTGTACCGCTAACCCTAACCAAAACATATAGCAATGCGGGCTATTGTTACACGGACTATCAGCCCTGGGACTACTATCCCCGCCACACCTGGGCTACAAATACCCCATTTTACCTTATACCAAAAATGTATTGCTTTGCTGAAATTTCTAAAAGACGATAGTTCTGTTTGGCAAAGTAACAGTGATTACAAAACCCTAGCTAACCAACGTACTAAGCTTAAAATATACAGAGAAAGGTTGTCGGTTTAGGAAGAGATATTGAAGTGAGTATAAGGGAAGGGTTAAGAGACGACAAACCTATCATCCGACTAATGAACCAAGATTCCATTTGATATCAGGTTAACGTCTTTCCACATTAGGGGAATTGTTTAATGTTGTTCGATCCTGCGTTGCTAGATTACAAATGATTAAGAACTCACCGAGTTAACTTAAAGAAGGCAGTGCTTAAGCCCGCAGCACACTAGCCGCCAACTTTGGCGAAAAGAAGCGTTCAGCTGACGCCTCTCGACGCCGAAGTTGGCGGCCAGTGGATCCCGGTCAGAGCACACCTGCCCAGAATCGGCGTCCAGTAGCGTCTTTTCCGCAACTTTAGGCTGCCATTTTGAAATCATGTGACATCAAGACGCAAGCTAATTGGCGATAGCCTCGCCGCCGACGCCACGTCAGGCGGCCATCCGTAGCACACCTGGCTTCTTCTTGCGTTCAAACGCGGCGACACGCGTCAAAAATCAAACATATTAGATATTAAGATGGCGTTAAGTTGCGGCAAGTGGCTGCAAGTGGCGTTCGCCGACGCCGTTCGTAGCAGACTAGGGATTTTTCAGGCGTTCAGGACTCTTGCGGCAAAAAACGCCAGTGAACGCCGAAGTTGGCGGCGAGTGTGCTGCGGGCTTTAGATCAGTCGGTGTATGAACAATATAATACATGTTATTAAAAATTACTTTACATTCATTGTTGATACGTTTTGTGATACCGAAATGACTTAATCATTACGTTGTTCTCCGTAATGCACATCAGTCTCGTCGATGAGCACGTCTACAACTTTACTAACAATTCATCATGGTCATAAGTTGCTAAGACGTATGACACACAGCACGTGCTTCATTTATATTTGTATTTCAGACACATGTGAGCTACGTGGATGCAGAGGTATATGTGTGAGGGGCCGCCGATGTCCTAAAGGGAGTGAGCTGAAAAATCAGCGTAGGTGCACTTGTCCGATAGGCTATTCCTGCTGCACGCGTATACGTAAGTATTAGAAAACAAAAAATGCTATGGTCGAGTAAATGAGTATGATAAACAATGTATGCACTCGCCGTCATATCTCCTTAATCGAGGATTTATAGCGTGAAAGGATATATAACGCCGTTGCCGGAGGAATAGCCAACAATTTTCGAGTTGTTGATTTTGACATCAGGGCTGATATGATGCTAAAATGGTCATGGCGACCTGTACGCTTGGAAAGTTTGCCTTCTTCCCAAATTATGTCCACCAGTTTGGACGTTAATCTAGAGAAGTAGATCCGATTTCTGACATTATTTTCTCTTTGTAGCGAAATGCCCATACCGGACTAGAACATATACCAATTGCAGACGGCTTGGAGGATGGGTAATACCCGCTTCAGGAAACCCGAAAGGACATGTTTGTTGCAAACGTAAGTCTTGATTTTGCATGAAGTATACATCTGTTTACAGACGACATGCGTATACACATGTAATGCATTGCGTGTTGCAATCTTGCAAGCCTTAAAATCATTTCAATAACAACTGGCTAGAAATGCATATCTGCAATTGCGACGAAAACACATGATTGACAACCCCGCTTCATATTGTCGCATGTATGGATGTGGCTTGTCACTTAAATGTCGTGTTATTGTTTTTTAAGCCTTAGTTATTTAATGACCTCACTTGTGACAATGGCCATTGGCATTTGAACAGTGGCGGAAACACACTAATACAATGTGTATCACAGATGCAACATGCGTGGTTGAATTGTTTGACACATTAAATTAAAGGAATAGAGGGCTCTTTACTTTGCTTGATTTAATTTTCTCCTGTTTCATGATGGGCACACAATACTTCTCGAAGTTTGTTTGTTTTTTAATTTCCGAACTCTTGTGCATATGAGAGACAATATTCATCAATCATCGTCCTTAAATGAATCGTCAATGAGTTCCTTTCGGGCAAATTCACGAATCTCCACGACGTCTTTTCGTTTTCACCTCGTCAACAGGGTCAGTGAGGGAATAAGGGAATGCAGTATAGGGTATTGGTCCACATGGAGTGGATCTGCGCTAGAAGGGCTAATTCTGCTAAAATCGGAGTCAGCATCTTAATAGCGTGAAAATTCAGTCAGATTATTAATTTTTCCTTTTTTGTCCAATTTTTTAATGATACCAACAGTCCTTTAAGTGTGTTCATACAGGAGACCGCTAGACAGACAACAACTTCGAAAAAAGGGAAACTTACAAAACCGTTCAGTCCCAAGCACTGCATATGAGAAAAAACAGTGAACATCGGAAACACTAATTTTGAATCTCCTAACGTGCCTCTCTGTTGCAAATAGCAATTATGCTTTTTTTGTTGACCATTATTATCGTGTTGAAATTCACGAGTATGTTCATAAAGAGACGAAGCATTCCCCTATTTATAGTTTATGATTTTATTTCCTTTTAGTACCAACGTGTGCGAAGAACTGTAGGGCGCTAAATGCTCGATGTGTACCCCCGCGGACGTGCATATACAAACTGAAGACGTCGAGATGCACCTGCCGGCCCGGCCTAGTATGCTGCAAGTGTAAGTACCAATTCTCAGTTATGACTAGGCCCATTAGCAAAAAGGATGAAAAAACTACCTGAACAATCATGTGTTCCAGAGTAAATAGTGGACGAGAAATATTGTAGAGGGCAAAAGTATTAAAAAATAGATATACATGTATACCCAGACGTGCAAGAGTGCGTGCCAAAAATGTATTACTACGTCGAAGTAGCTGACGCATGATAATTATGTTTCATCCAGAAACACAAAACCTTGACAAACGTTAGCAGAATCTGTAGAAAGAAAGATTTGTGTGTTAAGCCCGCAGCACACTAGCCGCTAACTTCGGCGTGCACAGGCGTTTTTTGCCGCAAGAGTCCTGAACGCCTGAAAAATTCCTAGTCTGCTACGAACGGCGTCGGCGAACGCGACTTGCCGCCACTTGCCGCAACTAAACGCCAAATATCTAACATGTTTGATTTTTCACGCGTGTCGACGCGTTTGAACGCAAGAAGAAGCCAGGTGTGCTACGGATTGCCGCCTGAATTGGCGTCGGCGGCGAGGCTATGGCCAATTAGTATGCGTCTTGATGTCACATGATTTCAAAATGGCAGCCTAAAGTGGCGGAAAAGACGCTACTGGACGCCGATTCTGGGCAGGTGTGCTCTGACCGGGATCCACTGGCCGCCAACTTCGGCGTCGAGAGGCGTCAGCTGAACGCTTCTTGTCGCCAAAGTTGGCGGCTAGTGTGCTGCGGGCTTTAGGGAGAGATGGACGTGAATAAGGAATGGGTTGCACGACAGCTGTACGTGACAAATAATATTGTGCATCTCCTTGGGCAGTGTCGATACGCCATCAGGCTGCGTTAGTGTACCCCTGTGGCAATGTCTGAAAATTTACCCAAAGTTATTGACAAATTAGTTGACCGTTGTTCCTGGTATTTGTCTCCGTCACGCATCGGGCCACGATCGGGCTACTCCAAGTAGTGCCGAACTTCTGTCTTGAAGAGTACGCCAACCACCATATACTGATACTTCATTAGGTCAGGCGTATAATACACTATGGTGCGTGATAAAGTGTGCTTTACTTATCTCTGTATTTCAGACACATGTGGACTTGCTGGATGCAGAGGTAAATGCGTCAGGGGCCGCCGATGTCCTAAAGGGAGTAGGCTGCTTAACCAGAGAAGGTGCACTTGTCCGACAGGTTCCATCTGCTGCACACATATAAGTGAGTAAATAAATATCAATTAAATGAAAATAAGAATGAGGAAACGTTCTCGCCGTTAGATACTAAATGATCCATCCACTAAACTGGGGAACTAGCGTAATAAGAGAATTTGCTAAATCAAAGTCTTTCAAATGACCGTAATTCGTGCCTATTTACGAAGTAAACAAAGCAGATTGGTGTTGAAATGAGGTAAGCGAATTTTTAGCCGAAATCTTTTTGTAATTGCTTAATGACAAAATGTTATATGTGAGATGTCATCCCTTCAATTTGATCTGAATCTGAGCAGCGATGTTATTGTTTCATGCTCAAACGATTTCCTTTCTTTCTTTAATTAATAACTGTTTGGCGGGCGTGACAGAGGGATCGATTCTGTCCTGTTGAATACGAGCGCCTCTGCCGGGCGCAGGAAAAGCAAACAATTTTCAAATTAAGATACATGTACATGTACATCTCACACTCTGCTGATTGTGACCTCAGAGCTAATGGAATGACAAAGTTAGCATGGCGACCCTTAAGTCTGTTTTTTTCCACCATATGTCCACCTGAAAGGACGCTTATGAAACTAAAGGCGCATTCTGACATCATTTTCTTTTTGTAGAAAAATGTCCATACCCAACTAGAACATATGCCAATTGCAGACGGCTTGGAGGATGGGTAATACCCGCTTCAGGCAACCCGAAAGGACGTGTTTGTTGCAAACGTAAGTCTTGATTTTACATGAATGGTGTCACATTGGTTTGAATACGATATGTGTATACAACTGTAATGCATTGCGTGATGCATTTCTTGCGAGCTCTAAGTAACTGACTAGAAATGCATTTCTGCAATTGGTCACGAGGAAAACACATGATCGACAACCCTTTATGCCCTGTTTGCATAAAGTTCACAATGTCACAGATAAGTATGCCATTTTTGGCTCACCGTAAGGGGAGTCTATACGATAGCGCTGTGTCCGTCGGCGGCGGCGGCGGCGGCGTCGTCGTTGTCGTCGTCGTCGTCGTCGTCGTCGTCGTCGTCCGTCGTATCCTGTTTCAGAAACAGTAGCACGTTTCTTAACCGCTAAGGCTATGAACTTGAAACTTTGTACACAGCACACCCTAGGTCAGGTGACCTCTGACACTGAATTTCGGTCCGATCTGATTCTCAACTTGGCCACCAGGTGGCCAAATGTCGATATCTAAAAAGTGTGATATCTCGCTTATTAGTGACTTGTTTTCGATGAAACTTTTGTTGTAGGTACTCATAGCAAATATACATCTTATATCATACGGGTTTTTAATTTGACCTACTTTCTAAGGTCACAGAGGTCATATGGTGTAAATTGGCCGTTGGAGTGTAAACTATGGCACGTTTCTTAACCACTAAAGCTATGAACTCGAAACTTGGTACATATAACCCCCTATATCACATAGCCTCTGGTGCTGAATTTCAGTTTGATCTGATTCTCCACTTTGCCACCAGGGGGCCAAAAGTGGAAATCTAAAAAGTGTGATATCTCGCTTAAGTGACTTGTTTTCGATAAAATTTTTATGGTAGGTACTCTTAGGAAAAATACATCACATATCGTACAGGTTTTCAATTTGACGTACTTTTTAAGGTCACAGAGGCCATATGGCGTAAATTGGCCGTTAGAGTGTAACCTATGGCACGTTTCTTAACCAGTAAAGCTATGAACTTGAAACTTGGTGCATATAACCCCCTACATCAGATAACCTCTCTATGCCGACTTTTGGCCCGATCTGATTCTTTATTCGGCCACCAGGGGGCCATAATGGAAAAAGTAAGAAGTGCAATATCTTGCTTATTTTTAGTGATTCGTTTTCAATAACATTTTTATGGTAGGTTCTCCTAGCAAGGATACATCACATATCATATGAGTTTTTGATCTGACCTGCTTTTCAAGGTCACAGAGGTCAAATGGCGTAAATTGGTCGTTTGATTGTAACTATGGCACGTTTCTTAACCACTAAAGCTTTGAACTTGAAATTTGATACACATGACTCCCTACGTCATGTAACCTCGGACAACGAATTTCGATCTGATCTGGTACTCAACTCGGCCACCAGGAGGCCAAAACTAAAACAGGTAAAAAGTGCAATATCTCGTTTATTAGTGACTTGTTTTTGATGATATTCTTATGGTACTTACTCCAAGCAACGATACATCACATGTCATACCGACTTTGGTTTGACCTATATACTATACATGTACAATGTTTCTTAATCTGGATGAATTCCAAAGCACCAAATATCTATACGGTGAGCACAATGGCCCCTGGCCGTTTCATTTCAATTTAATGTGGCACGTGTCATGTTTTAAGCCTGAGGTCAATTAATGAACGAATGAACAATTTACATGTTGCATTATTGAACCGTGGCGGATACATACTGATTCAATGTATATCAGGTGCAACATACGTGGCTGCTTGCCACTTTCAGTTTTTCCATACAGTAGACAGCTAGCCAGACCACGCCCTCTCAAATTGGAAACAAACAAAAACTCTCTCAGTACCAAACAATGTCAATGACAGAAAACAATGAAAATTGGAAAACTCCGAAAAACGCTGCAGCCTCCGTTGTAAATAGACATTCCGTTATTTTAGATCATGTTCATGCTGTCGTATTAAATATTGATAACTACTTTCATTGGAAGACGAAGTTTTCTTTGTTTAGTTATCGCTTTTATTGCCTTTCAGTCCCAAAATGTGCGATTAAATGTAGAGCGAAGAAGGCACGATGTGCACCCAAGCGAACCTGCAGATACCCAATAAAATCAGAGATATGTTCCTGCCGGCCAGGCCTAGTATGCTGCAAATGTAAGTGGCACTTTATTATCCTGTGCATGATAGAAAAAGATTTTAAAATCCTGGAAATTCCAGAGTGATAGTTAACAAGAAATAAATGGTGATGTATAGTTGATAACTGATATCTCCACCCCGAACCAGTCAATTAATATTCGCCATGACTTACAATAATGACCTACTTATTTCTAGTTGTTTGATTCATGAAATAAGACGTAATAAGGCTGTCGTAATTAACACTGACCAACCTCGGCCTAATCCTCAACGTCTGCTGTTTGTCTAAGTATGATAGGCCTTGCTGCTTTTGCTAGGGTCATGAATAATCACCATCATATAGGTAGGCCTCGGATCGTCTCTTTGTGGTATGGTGATCGAAAAGTAATAATACTCTTACTATGACACATCGTCCGTTTTATCTTGCAATGTCAAATCGTCATCTGGCTGCTTTAATTAATGCCAACTGCTGTGTCTATGCCTGAAAACTAACCGGAAGTTATGGAATAGTTTGTTGACCGTTGCTATTTCTCTCGGTCAGGCATCGGACCATCATCTGGCTGTAGAGGTATTCCTGAACATCGATCCTGTCCAGTACTTCTACAACTTTACTAAGAATTTATGATCATAAGTTGCTAAAGGCCTATGATACACAGTGCATTCTTCAGTTATCTCTGTATTTCAGACACATGTGAGCTAGGTGGATGCAGAGGAAAATGTGTATCAAGGAGGCTTCGATGTCCTAGAGGCACTACGCTGAAAAAGAAGACGTCTTGCACTTGTCCGATAGGCTATTCCTGCTGCACGCGTTTACGTACGTATTAGAAAGATAAGAAAAATTGCTTGATCGTGGAAATGAGTTTAAGTACATGAACTTGCCGGCAGATATCAGAGAAGCCATCTGCTAAACCGAGGAACTAGCGTGATTGGATAGCGTCATTTCAATGACTGTGGATTCAGCCGATTTAAAGAAGTCTTATCGTTGTTGAAATAAGAACAGTGTGCATATCGCCTAAATCATGTTTGTTTGTGCTCAATGATCAAATATTATCGAATCTTGCACAGGCCGTTGGAATTGAAGAACCCCATCATTACATTACATGCTTTTGGTCAGCGTGATAACATGGTTGATTTTGTGTTGTTCAAGACGAATGCTGCTGCTGCCGGAGGAATAGCCAAAAATGTTCGAGTTAATATACATGTACATACATATCATACTCTGTTTTGCTCTGATCTCATGCTGGGCTAATATGATGACAAAATGAGCATGACGACCCGTAAGCATGGTAAGTCTGCCTCGTTCTCACAAAGGTGTCAACCAGGAGGGTCGTTAATATTGAAGTAGAGGCGAGTTCTGACAATATCTTCTCTTTGTAGCCAAATGTCCATACCCAACAATACCATATGCCATTTGCAGACGACTTGGAGGATGGGTAATACCCGCTTCAGGTGTCCCCCGTGGGCGTGTTTGCTGCAAACGTAAGTACTTATTTTGCATTAATGATGTCATTCATAATACAGACGGTATGCGTGCACACCTGTAATGCACTGCGTGTTGCTGCATTAAATTATTTGCAAGTCCAGAAGTGTTTTTTACTACAAACCAACAAGAAATGTATTTCTGCAATTGGTTGCCATGAAAGCTGTTGATCGACAAATTTTTAGCCCTGTTTTCATTAATTTCACACTGTCCAGGTATAAAGGATGTCACTTTCACTTAAATGTCGTGTCCTATTTATGCCTAAATAAGCAATGAACGTACTCGTGACAGTGACATTTGCATAACCTAGTCAGAAACGTGCTGATTCAATGTAAATCAGGTGCAATAAAAATATGCGTAGTTGTTTACCATATTTAAAGGAATTGGCGGGTTTTTTTACCACAATTTCTTTTCTACTCATGAAGACACTACACTTCTGACGATTTTTAAATTTGTTCTCGGGAACGACAAGTGTCTGAATTTCCCGCTCCCCGAAGCCAGCGGAACTCCATGACGTCATTTCGTTTTCACCTCCTCAACATGAACAGTTCGGGAAGTGAAGAGGGTGCTGTTTTGTCGAGATTTGAGGGGGAGGGCAGAATCCTTGCAAATTACTCAGCAAGTTACGTCATAGCTACCGAGGTAGATTGGGGCTTTCCCCAATTCGATACAGTAACAAGAAAAAGAATAGATATCTACAGCAAGGCGTCAGAATGTTGATCCATGCCTCTAGACAGCGCCTTTCTAGTGCATCGGTCATCATGGAGAGGATCGACGCATGGATGGCTAACACTGGTCAAAAGGGAGTCAATATCACAATAGTAAATCAAGACATGATCAGTCCGATTTTGAAAGTTTCCATTCTTGTGCAATTTGTGCATGGAATCTGTGGTTAATTGGAAGTGACTGAACAGCCGCCAGCCTGGTTAAATTGCCCTGAATAATACAAACGGTCATTTAAGTGTGACCATACAGTTTATTGACAATGTCGGAACACACAAACAATGTGACAAATGGTAGAAAACATTGAAAATTGGAAAGACTGAAAAACGTTGCAATTTCCAAACGTGACTCGGTTGCAAATAGACATCTTATTCTTTTGAATTATGTTATAGGCTAAACTTTACCATAGTATTGAAATTCACGAGTGCTTACAGTAGGATATTTTAATATTTTGATATCCTGATGTAAGAACATCATCTGGGTCACCATCTGGCTGCTTAAAATCTGTCTTTATTGTTAGTGTACTCTTTTCCATCTTTATTGCCTTATAGTCCCAACTTGTGCGAGCAACTGTAGAGCCCAAAAGGCACGATGTGTACCCTGGCGGACATGCAAACACAAAATATCCTCATCGAGATGCTCCTGCCGACCTGGCCTAGTGTGCTGCAAGTGTAAGTTGCACTTTACAGTTTTGACTGGGGAAATGATAGAAAAGGGTAAAACAAACACTGGACATTCCAGAGTAATAGTGGAAAAACAAATGGTAAAGGGCGGAAGCATGAATAAATGAATATGCGTGTACACCACAATATATACCAAAAAAACGTGCAGGAGTGTATACTAAAAAATAAAATGCCTTACTGTGGTTATGTCGCAAAATTTACCGTACGTTATGAAAGAATTAGTTGACCGTTGCTGCTACTTTTCTTTCCCTTGCTCGCGCATCGGGTCATCATCTGGCTGCTCTCGGTAGTGCTAAACTTCAGTCTTGTCGAGTACGTCAACCACTTTACTGGAGGTAAATAAGTGTAGCTAAGGCGTATGATATACAATGCGTGCTTCAGTTATCTCTGTATTTCAGACACATGCGAGCTAGCTGGATGCAGAGGTAAATGCATAAGAGGCCGCCGATGTCCTAAAGGGAGTAGGCCGCTTATCCAGAGTAGGTGCACTTGTCCGATAGGCTATTTATGCTGCTCGATTATACGTAAGTATTTTAAAACCCAATTTAAGGAAATTATGTTTGTACATGTGGATGTGTAAGGTGTCATCCATTCAAACGTGTTATGAAATACGAATGGCGGTATTGCTATTACATGATCAAACAATTGCCTGATGTCTGGACCGGAGGCTCTTTTAAAAGGATAGACCAATCATTAGTAGATAACTGCTTAGCTGGTTAAATACCATTATTGAATTTGTCTGGTTTAAGATGAACGCCGCTGCTGGTCACAGGAATAGAAAAAAATATCGAGAAAAGATACATGTCATACTCTGTTGATTTAGACCAGATGGTTACAGTACTTCATATTTGATCGTGGCGGCCCCTTATTAGTCTGCCATGTTTCCACCACATGTCCGCCCGTATGGTTGCTGATTTGAAATTAGAGGCTATAGCTAGTAGGCCTACTGACATTATTTCTCTCTGTAGACAAATGTCCATACCCGACCAGAACATATAGCAATTGCAGAAGGCTTGGAGGATGGGTGATACCCGCTACAAATAACCCGAAAGGACGTGTTTGTTGCAAACGTAAGTCTTAATTTCGGATGGGGACATTGTTTTTTTACATACGATACGCGTTCGCATCTGTAATGCTTTGTATGTTGCAATCTTGCAAGTCCTAAAAGTATTTACTATACCAACCGACGAGAAATTATATATGTAAAGAAAAGTTTGTTTATTATATTTGTATACATTTCTGCCATTGGTTGCGACGATGACGCATGATCGACAACCATTTAGGCCCTGTAAAAATAAAGATTTCGCTGTCACATAGTAGGATGTCTTCTTCACTGAAATGTCGTTTTCTATAATTCTCATCATTTTGCATTTGAATTGAGGCAAAAACATTCTCAGACCGATGTATGTATGATCATGTATAGCAAGTGCAGCATACGTGGTTGTGTGCCATAATTCAATTTGACGATAAAGTAGAATGTTGGATAGACTACGCTTTCACAAATTGGAAACAAACACAATCTCTCAGTAGCGAACATTGTCAATGACAATAACACTGAAAAACGCTGCAACCTCATTTGCACTCGGTTGCGAATAGACATGGCATTCACTCTTATGGTGAGTTTTTGTATTTAAGCCTCACTGCGGGTACTATTTAGTCGGAATAGAAATTTGGCTTTGAGCTGCATTTGAAATATGCATTATATTACGCTAGCACTATTGACTTACTGAAATTCATGAGTTGATAAAACAAGAGATAACTGTTTTTACTTATTGCTTTTTCAGTTCCAACATGTGCGAGGAACTGCAGATCGCACAAGGCACAATGTGCACTCAGCCTGACATGCAGATACAAAATAAAATCGCCGAGATGCTCCTGCCGACCAGGCCTAGTATGCTGCAGATGTAAGTGGCACTTTACCGTTATGACTGGGGCCATGATAGAAAAGGATATAAAAACCGCAGACATTCCAGAGTAATAGTGGACAAAAAATGGTAGAGGCCAGAAGTATAAATAAATGAATAAATACCACCAAAAAGTGTTTCTATGCTATTACTATGACACATCTTCCATCTTTTCAGGCAATGTAAGTCCGCCACAAGGCAACTATAATGCTTCACTCTGGCTCAGTCCTATGTCTAATTCCATTCAGTCTGGCTATGTCCGAAATTTTACCGGAAGTTATAAAATATTAAGTTGATTTTTGCTACTAGTGTTTTTTTTGGTCACGCATCGGGTCATCATCTGGCTGCTCTTGGTAGTGCTAAACTTCAGTTTTGTCGAGTACGTCAACCACTTTACTAGAAATGTATGGGTAGCTACGGTGTATGATAGGCAGAGCGTACTTCAATTATCTCTGTATTTCAGACACATGTGAGCAAGGTGGGTGCAAAGGTAAATGCGTAAGAGGCCGCCGATGTCCTAAAGGGAGTAGGCCGCTTAACCAGAGAAGGTGCACTTGTCCGATAGGCTATTTATGCTGCTCGCGTATACGTAAGTATTTAAACTCCAATTTAAGGAAAATAGGTATGAGTAGATGCCATCCACTCGACCGAGTTACTAGCGCGACTGAATAATTTGTTACATTGGAGTATTTCAAATAACCATCGTTCGGGCCACGGTGAAAGTAAACAAAAGAGTGTGTATCGATGTTTAAATAAAAGTAGTGTGTATTACTTATGCCGAAATTTTGTTTTTGGTGGTGAAAGATAAAATGTAATGTGCAATATTATGTCATCCGTTCAATATTTTCAGAAATACGAATGATGTTGCTATTCAATATCAAAAAAGCTTTTTTTCGGGCGGTATACTAAAAGATGTCCGATGAGTGACTTCGCAATCTAATACGGGAAGGTCGTTGGAATGGGGGACACCTGTCATGAATAGATAACTGCTAAGCAGGCGAGATAACAGAAATGAATTTGTCTTGTTTAAGACGAACTTTGCTGCCGGACAAAAGACCAGCCAAACATTTTCAGCTATCATTCATACTATACTGATTATTACCAGGCAGTTAACGCAATGCATGAATGATCATTGCAACCCCTTGCCTGGCATTATGTCTTCCCGGATAAAAGCTGCCATGGAAGTAGATTCTAGTTCTGACAATATTTTCTCTTTGTAGAACGATGTCCACACCGAACTAGAACATATATCAATTGCAGACGGCTTGGAGGATGGGTAATACCCGCTTCAAATAACCCGAAAGGACGTGTTTGTTGCAAACGTAAGTCTTAATTTCCGATAGCGATGCCATTTGTTCACATACGATTTCCGTTCGCATCTGTAATGCTTTGAATTTGTTTTTATTGCAAATCCCAAAAGTAGTTACTATATACCAATCGATGATAAATATATTTTTGCAGTTGGTCGCAATAAAGTCATACGATCGACAACCGTTTTATAGACCCTCTAAAAACATAGTTATCGTTGTCAAATGTAAGGTTGTTTTTTCACTTAAATGTTCTGTGGTGTTTAAATCCTAAGTCAAATAATGAACGTTCCTGTGAGAATTGACATAGGTTTTGAGCGGTGGTAGAAACGTTCTGATTCAATGTATGGCAGGTGCGACATCGTGGTTGGTGTCACGGTATTGATGTCACGGTATTGAGGTCATTTCCGATAGGGATGCCCTTTGTTCACAGACGATTTCAGTTTGCATCGGTATTGCTTTGAATTTTTTTGTATTAGTTGGTGTATTAGTGATCTTAATGATCTCACGCAGCCTTCTTATACGTGCCTCTGTTGCGAATAGACGTTCTATTATTTTAAATCATGTTGTTTCCCTAACATTATTATCTCATTGAAATTCATCTCTAGATTCATTATAAAGAGACCAAGCTTTCTATTTTTAATTTACGATTGTATTGCCTTTTGTAGTCCCAACATGTGCGAGGAACTGTAGAGCGTATAAGGCGCGTTGTGCAAGCAGCCGGACATGCAGATACCCAATAAGATCACCGAGATGCTCCTGCCGGCCCGGCCTAGTATGCTGTAAATGTAAGTGGCACTTTACAGTTATGATTTGGGCCATGATAGGAAAAGGGATGACAAAATAGCCTGGGCTGGTTTGTTCAAAATCACATTGGCTTTAACGGCGCCGTTAAGTCTTAACATGAAAATGCTAATGGGATTGAAACTGAAAGAGATAATGTGCATAAGAATACATAACGTAACCAACAGGCACCTATTCCATAGAGCTATACCCTATACTATACTATACGCGAACAATAGTTTCATGGTCATGCACCCTTTGTGAAACCATTGTTCGCGTATAGTGTAGTATACCGTATACCTCTATGGAATAGGTGCCTAAGGCACCTTCTCCATAGAGCTATACCCTATACTACACTATACGCGAACAATGGCTTCACAAAGGGTGCATGACCATGAAACTATTGTTCGCGTATAGTATAGTATAGGGTATAGCTCTATGGAATAGGTGCCTTAGGCACCTTCTCCATAGAGCTATACGGTATACTACACTATACGCGAACAATGGCTTCACAAAGGGTGCATGACCATGAAACTATTGTTCGCGTATAGTATAGTATAGGGAACAATAGTTTCATGGTCATGCACCCTTTGTGAAACCATTGTTCGCGTATAGTGTAGTATACCGTATACCTCTATGGAATAGGTGCCTTAGGCACCTTCTCCATAGAGCTATACGGTATACTACACTATACGCGAACAATGGCTTCACAAAGGGTGCATGACCATGAAACTATTGTTCGCGTATAGTATAGTATAGGGTATAGCTCTATGGAATAGGTGCCTTAAAGATAACGTGACTTTTGTGCTTTAGAACAACTGGGCCCAGGAAATGTATTTCAGACTAATAGTGGAAAAAGAAATATGGAAGAGGGCAAAAGTATGGACAAATTAACATATACACAGCCATTGTAGGGTTGCCGGAAATGGTTTTCCACTATTACTGTGACACCTCATCCATATCTTTCTGGGCAATGTCGATTCGACATCAGACTGCTTTAGTGTATCACTATAGCAATGTCGGAAAACTTATCGGAAGTTCTAAACGAATTAGTTGACCGTTGTTGCTACTAACATTTTCTTGGTCACGTATCGGACCATCATCTGGCTGTTCCACGTGCTAAATTTCAGTCCTGTCGATTACATCAACCACTATACTGAAAATAAGAGTTTGAGATCCGCAAATTAAAGCAAAATGTATACGACTACTTTCGAACATCCACGTAAATTTGGAACGTATAGAAAAAAATTAGTTGAGAAAACCGCAACTGATGAGACAACGAATTATTTTCAATAATGTAACATGATTGCCAATTCGAGTCGACCAGTGCCTTGTGACCAATAACAGATCGCCTTAAGCCCGCAACTTTGGCGACAAGAAGTGTTCAGCTGACGCCTCTCGACGCCGAAGTTGGCGGCCAGTGGATCCCGGTCAGAGCACACCTGCCCAGAATTGGCGTCCAGTAGCGTCTTTTCCGCCACTTTGGCCATAGCCTCGCCGCCGACGCCAATTCAGGCGGCAATCCGTAGCACACCTGGCTTCTTCTTGCGTTCAAACGCGGCGACATGCGTCAAAAATCAAACATGTTTATAGATATTTGGCGTTTAGTTGCGGCAAGTGGCGGCAAGTCGCGTTCGCCGACGCCGTTCGTAGCAGACTAGGGATTTTTCAGGCGTTCAGGACTCTTGCGGCAAAAAACGCCTGTGAACGCCGTAGTAGGCGGCTAGTGTGCTACGGGCTTTACAAAGCGCGATATTTTGACAAACGCCTGTCTCCATTGATGACTGACCCGGCTATGCTGTTAATTGTGGAAGACGATAACAAACCCCAAGCGAACTGGTGTACTGCTTACGATCTGAATAAAAGGCAACATCATGTCGCTTTTGGATAATGATCTCACGGACATTTAAACCCCGCATAAAATATGATGTGGATGTTTTGAAATCAGAGTAGAACAAACAAAGAAAATGGCTTGTTTTTGATGGATTTTTTCCGCAGTTCGTTTCGATATTTTCCATTAAAATCAACTTGCGTGGTGTTTGTAGATTAGGTCTCCCCGTATAGAGATACGATTATGAAATAGACTCGGCGCCAATCGATATGAAGATAACAGCATAGAAGCTTGAATAAGTCGTGTCGTGGGTTTCGTATTCAGATAATGCCCTTGTATAAGAATTTGACGGATGGTAGAAAAGGACAAACAAAGCCACCCTTTATTCTCCGTCTCTGGTTATCTAGATCTGTTGGCAGTTGTGATAAGTTATGAGCTAATTCATTTTCCTTACTTTTGAAGAGCGGTGTTATCTCATTCGTGAGTCAACTAGCCATAGCATTTTAATCGAGATGGGAAGATTCGACAGATGCGCAACTTATGATGGGAAAAATCACTCCCATATACATTTGATGACGTGGCAAAAAATTAAGTACGTCGTTTTGCTCTAAGTTGACAGTCGCCAACTCTCTAATAACGAGTAGCTTAGGCCTATGATATGAATAGCGTGCCTCAGTTATTTTTGTATTGCAGACACATGTGAGCTAAGTGGATGCAGAGGTAATTGCGTAAGGGGTCGCCGGTGTCCTGGAGGGAGAAGGCGGCTAAACGGGAGTAGGTGCACTTGTCCGTCAGGTTATTTATGCTGCTCGCGTATCCGTAAGTATTTAAACTTCAATTTAAGGAAAATTGGTATGAGTAGATGTCGCCGTCCGATACCAGAAGAGACATCCACTGAAACGAGGAACAGGACAGTCTGTTAAATTGGAGTATTTCAAATTACCATAGTCCGTACCGATGTGAAAGTAAACCAAACAGAGTAATATCGATGTTCAAGTATAAGAGTAGTGTGTAATTTGCCGAAATCTTGTTTTGAGCGCTGAAAGAAAAAATGTTACTCGTTCCGAAATACAAACAATTGCCTGATGTTAAAAGGTTGGGTTCTTTTTCTGGAGGTATATTTATTTTAAAAAGTCCGATGATCGGGAGTGCCTTATCGGATCTGGCTCGGCCGGGATCAGAGGGTCGTTGGAATGGGGTAGACCAATTATTAATCGATAACTGCTTAGCTGGCGAGAATACAATATTGAATTTGTCTTATTTAAGAAGAACGCCGCCGCCGGACAGAGGAATAACCAAAAGAAATCAAGTATAGAAACATATCATACTCTGTTGATTTTGACCAGGCAGCTATATGTTCACCTGTATGCATACTGACATGAAAATAGAAGCTAGCTGGTTCTGACAGTAATTGTCTCTTTGTAGCCAAATGTCCATACCCGACTGTACCGTATGCCTTTTGCAGACGGCTTGGAGGATGGGTAATACCCGCTTCAGGTAACCCGAAAGGACGTGTGTGTTGCAAATGTAAGTCTTTTTAATTTCGGATAGGGATACCAATTGTTTACAGACGATATGCGTTCGCATCTGTAATGCATTGCGTTCTTGCAACCCCTAAATATATTTACTATACATGTACCAACCGACGAGAAATACATTTCTGCAGTTGGTTGCGACGAAGACACATGATCGACAACCATTTAGGCCCTGTTAAAATAAAGTTCTCGTTGTCACATGTGAGGATGTGTTTTTCACTGAAACGCCGCATGGTGTTTTAATCCTCAGTCGATTAATGAGTATTGTGCATTTGAATTGTGACAGAAACGTTCTCCGACTGAATCAATGTATAGCAGGTGCAACATACGTGTTTGTTTGCAATATTTCATTTTGACCAGACGGTGGACAGATGGACAGACAACGCCTTCACAAATAACTCTCAGTACCAAACATTGTCAATGGCAGAAAAATCAGAAAAACGCTTCAGCCTCTTTACGTCCCACTGTTGCGGATAGATATTCCATTATCTTTTTTTGCCTTTTTTAGTCCCAACATGTGCGAGGAACTGTAAAGCGCTGAAGGCACGATGTGCACCCAAGCGGACATGCAAATACCCAATTAAAACGCCGAAATGCTCCTGCCGGCCTGGTCTAGTATGCTGCAAATGTAAGTGGCACTTTGCAGTTAATCACTGCAGCTATGATAGGAAACTAGTCAACACGCTATTGGTATGGCTGCCGAAATGATTCCAACTGTTTTACTATGGAACAATACCCATCTCATCGGGAAATGCCAATTCGCCAGGAGGAAGCTTAAAAATGCCTCACAGTGGATATGTTTGAAAACTTATATACCGAAGTTAGTTTTTTTCACGGCCATCACCTGGCTGCTATCTGTAGTGCTAAACTTCGGTCTTGTCTCGTACATCAAACACTATCCTGAAAAGTAATGACAAGCTCAGGCGTGATTCAGTTATCTCTGTATTGCAGACACATGTGAGCTATCTGGATGCAAAGGTAAATGCGTAAGAGGCCGCCGATGTCCTAAAGGGAGTAGGCTGCTCAACCAGAGAAGGTGCACTTGTCCGATAGGTTATTCGTGCTGCACGCGTATAAGTAAGTATTTAAAAATCAATTAAAGGAAAATAGGTGTAAGAAGATGTGCTCTACATTCGCTACTCGACACAGGTAACCACACAAATCCATGAAAGATCACATTCTTCTGTGCAGTTCTGGATTGTCCGTGAAAAATCTGAAATACCCGTGACTTATCTGTGATCTTCCTAAAACAGGAAACCATCTAAAAGTTTATGATCTCCACAGCACAGGGCCATCAACGAAACAAAGAAACTGCTAATGAGGTATGATCGTTTAAGTAATTGGACATTAACATGGCCAAACTTTTGCATACGAGTGGTGTGTCGTGCGAGAGTGCTCTCAATTGGATTATGGAAAATATCCATCATTGTAAAGGAAGGGGTGTATTGGTATAAAACTAGGCCTTTGCCATAGGATATATCAAAACTAAAACACGCATAGCATCATCAATTAAATACATTTTTCACAGAATAATATAATTGCCTGTTGTCAAGACTTCTTCGAATTAGTGATCAATTCAGTGTATGGTGAAACTTGTAAGAATGTTTTGGCAGGAATTGCATCAAAAGAAACAAGAGTTAGTAAGTTCTAAGATTGCAGATTTTGCAAGATTGATTGAGAAAAAAAATGGATCAAAAGGAAACTTAGTAGAAAGAATGTGTTCATCTTTAAAGTATATTGAGCAGAATAATTAAACATGACAATAGGTAATTTTGAACACTGTTCCTTGTTAGCCCTGCAGTTCCCAATTGAAGCTCGGGACGACCATAATAAAGATGAAAGGGAAACTACGGGAAAAGTGTGCTTTTTTATCCTTATGAGGCATAATGATCAGGGTAATTAAACATGTGAAATATCGTTTTATCAGGGCAAATTAAAAAATTAAAATGCGAATTTGAACTTTGATTATGCCTGTTATTGTAGTTCTAATTGCAGTCTGGGGCAACCAAAATAAGAATCGTCTCTTAAAACAAAATTTGTTTTGCGTTTTTTGCAATTCCTGGAAAAAATTATTTTCACTAGTTTTACCATACATGTACACTGAATTGTTTACTAATTGGAATAAGTCTTGACAAAATGCAATTATATAATTCCGTAAAATAAAGAGTTCAATTAATTTCGCTATTATTATTTGTTTTAGCTTTTGTGAATTCTGCTTTTGTGAATGCCAAAGGCCTAGTCTTATGCCAATACATCCCTTCTTTCACCAAGTTGGAATTTTCCCATAATCCAATTGAGAGCATTCTAGCATGACGCACCACTGATCCTCAAGAGTTTGGCCTTATCAATGCCTAATTACTTAAACGATCATGCCTCATTAGTAGTTCATTTGTTCCTCTGGATGGCCCTGTGCAATGGATCGGGCTCATACAATTTTAGATGGCTTCCTGTTTTAGGAAGATCACGTATATATTACGGGTATTTCAGATTTTTCACAGACAATCCAGAACATCACGGAAGAATGTCCCCTTTCCTAGATTAGTTTAATTAGTTACCAGTGAGAGGAGACATCCACTAAACTGAGGAACTAACGTTGTAGGATAATTTGTTAAATTGGAGTCTTTCAAATGATCAACGGCAGTGCCGGTGTAACATCTGTGGTTGTTCCCCATGTTTCAGTGTTTCCAAACAATAGGCAGCCAGAGAGACCATTACTTTTCAATAGGGGGGATACACAGAAAAACTCGTCAATCTATTTTTGAGCGTTCCCAAACAATGAGGGGAAACACTCAAAAACAGAAACACTCAAAAACGTTACACCGGTGTGAACGAATACAATAACAGTGTCTATCGGTGGTCAAATATGAGTAGTGTGCATTTTGCTGAAATCCTGCTTTAATTGCTTCAAGATAAAACGTTATGTGCAAGATGTCATCAGTTCAATCACGTTTAGAAATACAAATGGCAGCGTTACTATTTCATGGTAAAACAATTTCCTGATATTATATACCATATCAAAAAAATGTCCGATGAATGCCTATGAGAACTGGCACGTAATGGAATGGGAAAACAAATCATGTATTGATAACCGCTTACATGTAGCAGGCAAGATGACAAAAATAAATGTGTCTTGTTTAGGACGAACACCGCTGCCGGGTAGAGGAATAACCAAACAATTTCGATTTATGATACACATAATAATCTGCTGATTTTGACCAGGCGGTTTAAAGCAACGCATTAAACGATCATTGCGACTCCTTAAGTCCGCCAGCTGATATTGTAGTTGAGGCTAGTTCTGACATTATTTTCTCGTTGTAGAAAAATGTCCATACCGAACTAGAACATATATCAATTGCAGACGGCTTGGAGGATGGGTAATACCCGCTACAGGCAACCCGAAAGGACGTGTTTGTTGCAAACGTAAGTCTCAATTTTGGATAGGGATACCATTTGCTTACACATCGACGATATACGTCGGTAATGATTTTTCTTGCACGCCCTAAAAGTATTTCCTAGATACCGACCGACGATAAGTACATTTCTGCAATTGGTTGAGACGAAGACACATGGCTGACAACCGTTTAGGCCATGTGAAAATAAAGTTATTGTGGTCACATGTAAGGCTATATATTTTTCACTTAAATGTCGTGCTTAAATCCGAAGTCAAATAATGAACGCACTTGTGACAATTGACACTTTTGCATTTGAACCATGGCAGAAACGTTATGATTCAATCCAGGCAGTACAACATACGTGGTTGTTTCCCACTTTTTCAGTGTGCAATTACAGTGGCCAGCAGTAAACAGACAACGCCAAGGGAAACAAACACAAATCTCTCAGTACCAAACATTGTCAATGACAGAAAACTCTGAAAAACGTGCCTTTGCCACGTTTGTTCCGAATCGACATTCCATTATTTTATATTGTTTTTCCCTAACATTGTCATCGTTGTGAAATTCATTGCTAGTTTCATTAATTAAGAGATCAAGCTTTCTTTTTTTAGTTTACGCTTTTTTACCTTTTAGTACCAACATGTGCGAGGAACTGTAGAGCCCAAAAGGCTCGATGTGCACCCAAGCTGACGTGCATATACAAACTAAATAAGTCGAGATGCACCTGCCGGCCCGGCCTAGTATGCTGCAGGTGTAAGTGGCACTTTACATTCATGGCTAGGGGCCATAATAGAAAAGAATGAAAACATAACTTAAACATGTATTTCAGAGTGGACTAGAAATATGAAAAGTATCGATAAAAAAATATGTCTTGGGCAGTGGAATTCGCTATCATACTTCTTTAGTGTATCACTGTAGCAATGTCTGAATTTTGTTTGGAAGCTATTAACGAAATAGTTGACCGTTGTTACTAGTATTATGCTCGGTCATGTATTGGGTCATCATCTTGCTACTCCAGGTTGTGTTAAACGTCAGTATTTGCTAGTAGGTCAAACGTTATGCTGAAAATTAATGAGTGGCTCAGGCGTATGGTATACAGTGTGTGCTTCAGTTATCTCTGTATTGCAGACACATGTGAGCAAGCTGGATGCAAAGGTATCTGCATAAAAGGCCGCCGATGTCCTAAAGGGAGTAGGCCGCTAAACCAGAGAAGGTGCACTTGTCCGAGAGGCTATTTATGCTGCACGCGTATAAGTAAGTATTTAAACATCAATTAAAGGAGAACAGGCATGAGAACATGTGCTCCCCATTCGATACTAGACACTGGTAACCACACTAATCCAGGAAAGAGCTCATTCTTCCGTGATTTTCTGGATTGTCTGCGAAAAAGCAAGAGATACCCGTGATTTATCTGTGATCCTAAAACAGGAAAGCACCTAAAATTCGGTGAGCTCATAATGTTTCCTACGATATCAAAAAATGTCCGATGAATGCCCGTGAAAACTGTGAAAAGTTGGAATTGGGAATTGGGAAACAATCGTGAATTGATAACCGCTTTGCAGGCAAAATGAGAGAAATGCATTTGTTTTGTTTAGGACGAACTGCGCTGCCGGGTTGAGGAATAGCCAAACAATTTCGAGTTATGATACATATCATGCTCTGCTGATTTTGACCAGGCGGCTAACGCAATGCATAAATGATCATGGTGACCCCTTAAATTTGCCATTTTCCACTACATGTCCACATGTGCATGGAAGCTATGTTAAAGTAGACGCCAGTTCTGACATTGTTTAATCTTTGCAGATAAATGTCCATACCGAACTAGAACATATATCAATTGCAGACGGCTTGGAGGATGGGTAATACCCGCTACAGGAAACCCGAAAGGACGTATCTGTTGCAAACGTAAGTCTAAATTTTGGATAGGGATCCCATTTGCTTATACAGACGATGTGCGTCGGCATCTGTAATGCTTTTTCTTGCAAACCCTAAAAGTACATGTATTTAATACTATACAGACCGACGATAAGTATAGTTCGGCAATTGGTTGCGACGAAGACACATCGACAACCGTTTATGCCATGTGCAAATTAAGTTCTCGTGGTCACATGTAAGGGCGTCGTTTTTGACTATGTCGTGTGCTTTAATCCTGAGTCAATTAATGAACGCACTTGTGACAATTGACATGTGGCAGAAACGTTCTGATTCGATGTATAGCTAATGCAACATACGTTATTGTTTGCCACTTTTCATCAGTTTGTCAGTACGGTGGACAGCTAGACACACAACACCAATAGAAACAAACAATAACTCTCAGTATCAAACGTTGTCAATGCCAGATTGTATGTTTTAAAAGTTTTAAACAATGCATCAAGACATATTTGTTTAAGGAAGCCTTTTATCACTGAGTGTTTTAACTATGTTTTAAACTGTCCTGTAATTGTTTTAATCATGTTTTAAATGTCTTTCCTATTATTACTGTATGAATATACTTTTGTAAAGCGCTGCTGGCAATTAATTTTTAAGTGGCGCTATAAAAATAAAAAAAATTAATTAATTAAAATTAAACACTGCAAATCGAAAACACCAAAAAAGCTGCAGCCTCCTTACGTGCCTCTGTAATGTCTGTTGCGAATTGACATTTGTTATTTAAAATCATGTTTTGCTTAATGTTATCATAATCGTATTCATGACCATAAAGCTTCATTAAGAAACCAAGCTTTCTTTTTTATTGCCTTTTAGTCCCAACATGTGCGAGGAACTGTAGAGCGCAGAAGGCACGATGTGCACCCAAGCGGTCATGCAGATATAAAATAAATAAGTCGAGATGCACCTGCCGGCCTGGCCTAGTATGCTGCAGATGTAAGTGTCACTTCACAGTTATGACTGGGGCAATGATAGAAAAGGATGGACAACATCCTGGAAATTCCAGGGTAATAGTTGGCAAGAAATAAATGGAAGAGGGCGGAAGTATAAGTTAATAATACCACAAAATGTGCAGGAGTGTAAATTCAACAATTTATATCTTTGCACTGAAACACGATAGTTGTGTTTGGCCAAGAAACACTGGTTACAAAAAAACTTGCTAACCAACGTGCTAAGCAGAATCTTTACGGAGAACGGCCATTGAACCAAGAGTACTTTTGATATCAATTATGTTAAACGTCTAACCACTTTAGGGTTATCTTTTATATACATGTACTTTAATGTTGTTCTACACCGATTAGACTTTCGGAAGGCAATGCTTCAGTCAGTGTATCAACAATGTATACATGTACATGATATACAAAATTACTTTACATTCGTATCTTCATTATACTTTTCATTTTCTTCATATTTCTCAATAATTACGTTGTTCTCCGTAAATCACCTCCATAAATGCTCCATGCATTGATTCATTGTAAATGTAGACATTATAAAATTCTCAATAAAAGTATTTCACAAATGGGTTGACTGTAAATGTAAAGCAGCCGTCTGCCAACTGGTCACCGCGGCGGCAATGCCGAACTCGACTATAACGGATCGTCTCACTGTTAGTATGATTGCCAATCGAAATTATACTCTTACTGGAACACATCATTCATCTTATCTGGCAATGTCAAATCGTCATCCGGCTGCTTTAATTAATGACCACTGTCGTGGCTATGCCTGAAAACTAACCGGAAGTAATGAAATAGTTAGTTGACCGTTGCTTTGTTTCTCGGCATCGCATGCACATCGGACCACCATCGGTTTGCTGAGGTACATGTAGTACTAAACATCGATATTGTCGAGCATGTCTACAACTTTACCCACAATTCATAAGTTGCTAAGGCGTATGATACACAGTGCGTGCTGCAGTTATCTCTGTATTGCAGACACATGTGAGCTACGTGGATGCAGAGGTATATGTGTGAGGGGCCGCCGATGTCCTACAGGGAGTAGGCGTAAAAATCCCAAATTCTGCACTTGTCCGATAGGCTATTCCTGCTGCACGCGTATACGTAAGTATCGGAAAAAATCCATTAGCAAATGAGTATGAGTAGATGTACCCGCCCTCATCAGATACCAGAGGAGCCATCTGCTATACACAGGCAAAAGTGTCCGTCCACTGATAGTTGAGGGTCCATGGAATTCCGTCCATGAAGGTCCATGGATGGAACGTTCATGATTATCACAAACAACGTTTTACAACTGGTAAATCCAAAATGAGACACTCAAGATTGGCCGCAACACGATATGTAAAGCATTAAAGAGTGGCAGTATTCAAACCTTTGGAAAATAAAAATGAAATGGCTGTATTTACTTGTATTCCATCATAGAATCATATGACGGCCCATCATAGATTCTATAACGGATTCCATCATCAACTTTATCTACTGATAGCCCACGGACGCTCCATCCACGGAGGTCCAGCCATGGATAGCTGATGGAGATCATCCATCAATTATCCATGGATGGCCCATGAACGTTCATGATTAATCCCATAAACTATCCGTGGACGGAAACAGAGGAATTATAGCGTGATACGATATTTTTTTTAAATCATAGTCATTTCAATGACTGTGGTTCCGGCCGATTTAAAGTATTGTTCAAATAAGAGCAGTGTGCACATCGCCTAAATCGTTTTTTAAGTGCTAAATGATAAAATGTTATGGTAGCAAGCAGTCCCGGTCATTACATATTGACATCTGCTTATAGCTGGCTTGGTAACATGATTGATTTTGTGTTGTTTAAGACGAAAGCCGCTGCCAGAGGAATAGCCAAAAAATCGAGTTGGATACATATCATACTCTGTTGATTTTGACCTCGGTGTTAATATGATGGCATAATGATCATGGTGACCCGTAAGCATGAGAAGTCTGCCAAGTTCCGACAACGTGTCAAGCAGTTGGGGATGTAATATCGAAGTAGAGGCGAGTTCTGACATCATTTTCTTTTTGTAGCCAAATGTCCATACCGAACTAGAACATATCGCAATTGCAGACGGCTTGGAGGATGGGTAATACCTGCTTCAGGTAACCCGAAAGGACATGTTTGCTGTAAACGTAAGTCTTATTTGCAAAAGTGACAACATTTGTTTATACATATGGTATGTGTACGCACCTGTGTTGTGCATTACGTGTTGTCGCATTCTTTGCAAGCCCTGAAAATGTTTCCACACCAACCAACTAGAAACATATTTCTGCATTGGGCGCGATGAAAACTGTTGATCAACAACCGTTTGGTCCTATTTCCGTAATTTCACATTGTCTGTTTTAAGGTTGTCACTTTCACTTTAATGTCGTGTCGTGATTTTAAGCCTAAATGAATTGATGAACGTGCTTGTGACAATGGATATTTGCATTGGACCTGTGGCAGAACTGTACTGATTCGATCATTCAAAGTATACCAGATGCGATGAAAATATGCGTTGCAGTTTGAAGGAATCTGAAATTGTTAGGTCAATGCTAGAATTCCTAGAACCCGAATTTTCCGCTCTCCGGAGACGGCGGAATTCCACGACGTCAACTCGTTTTCAATTGTAAACAGGGTCAGTGAGGGAAGTGAGGGCGTGGTTGTTTTGCAGTGATTTGTTTTTCTTTGGCGGGGGGGGGGGGGGGGGGTGGGGCTGAAGCCTTGCCACTTTATGCATTTAATTGACGTTTTTTCTTATTGTTGAAAGCCACGATAAAATATGAAAAACATACGCAGTGTATTTTCATGAGTTCAAAGAATATCAAGTAAAGTCACCCATCACCGAAGTTGACTGGGGCTTTCCCCGATTCGCTGCAGCAACACGAAAAAAAACACAATGGGTGATATGAATAAAGACTAGCAATTGCTTTTATCTAAAACTCCATGTACATTTACACCAGGCCTCTCTGTACAAAATTGAAGTTAAAGCATTTGCTGGACTTTATTCATATCAGCCAATGTCAATAGCAAGAGCTACACGCTCTTGGAACGTCATACCAGTGCATCGGTCCAAATGCAGTAGATTGACGCGCGCATGGATGGCTTAATCTGGTCAAATCGGAATCAACATCGGAAAAGCGTGATAATTCAGTCAGATTTTAATTGTTTTCCCGTTGTATGCTATTTGTTGACGGACAACTACTTGTGTCGTAGGAACTACTGGGCAGCTGGCAGCTTGGTAATATTGTCCTCAATAATATCAACGGTCCTTTAAGTGTGTTCAAGGACAGATAAACAGACGACGACTTCGCGAAAAGGGAACTCACAAAACCTTTCCGTCCAAGATAATGTAAATAAGAAACCACAACGAAAATAGGAAATACTGAGAAACATTGCAACCTCCCCAACGCGCCTCTTGCAAACAGAAACTATGCTTTTTTGATCACTATTATGATCGTATTTAAATTCACGGGTAGGTTCATTAAAAGATCAAGCTTTGTTTTTTTAGTTAACGCTTGTTTTGCCTTTTAGTCCCAACTTGTGCAAGGAACTGTAGAGCCCAAAAGGCTCTATGTGCACCCATGCGGACGTGCATTTACAAACTGAAGACGTCGAGATGCACCTGCCGGCCCGGCCTAGTATGCTGCAAATGTAAGTGGCACTTTACATTTGTGACTTGGGCCACGATAGAAAAGAATGAAAGAATAACCTGGACATGTATTTCAGAGTAATAGTGGACAAGAAATATGGTAGAGGGCAAATGCACAAGATAAAAACTATGTTTCAGGCAATGCCGAATCGCCATCAGGCTGCTTTAGTGTATCGTAGCAATGTCCGAAAATTTACCCGAAGCTATTAACGAATTAGTTACTAGTATTATGCTCGGTCACGTATTGGGTCATCATCTGGCTGCTCCAGGTTGTACTAAACTTCAGTCTTGTCGAGTAGGTCAAACACTATACTGAAAAATAATGAGTAGCTCAGCCGTATGGCGTACAGTGCATGTCTCAGTTATCTCTGTTTTTCAGACACATGTGAGCTATCTGGATGCAGAGGTAAATGCGTAAAAGGCCGCCGATGTCCTAAAGGGAGTAGGCCGCTAAACCAGAGAAGGTGCACTTGTCCGAGAGGCTATTTATGCTGCACGCGTATACGTAAGTATTTAAACATCAATTAAAGAGGTCCTGTCGTGCCACAAGTATTTATTTACACTTGCAGAACGTAATAGTAGGACTAAATCGGCGATTACCTCTTATGCACATCATTTATTGGAATGAGTAATGTTACGCAACGTTATACAGTGTTAACCAGATGCCAAGCTCACATAATCAACTACCTTAGGGGAACCCGAAACTGCTAAGATTTATCAATGGAAGTTCATTCGCGCTTTAGGTTTTAACCGGGCCGTTCCACATTTTTAGAAGCGTTTTGCTACAGGTTTCCTTTAAGGACATTTGTTATCTTAGCGGCGAGCTCATCTACTCATATATGTGGCTAGTGCGAAAGGATAATTTGTTAAATTGGAGTCTTCCAAAAGACCCTAGTTCGTGCCGACGTGAAAGTAAACGAAACAATGTATATCGATGTTCAAATAAGAGTAGTGTGCATTTTGCCGACATTTTGTTTTTAGTGCTTAATATAAAATGTTATATGCAAGATGTCATATCAATATTTTCAGACATACGAATTGCGGTGTTACTATTTCATGGTCAAACGATTTCAAATGGTCAATTTTTTTCTGGAGTTGTGCTAAAAAAGGTCCGATGAATGCCTTTGGAAACTGGCACGAAAGGGTAGTTGGAATAGGGAAACCGATCATAAAAATAACTGCTCACCAGGAGAGATGACAGAGATAAATTTGTCTTGTTTAGGACAAACACACCGCTTCCGGACAGAGGAATAGCCAAACAATTTTGAGTTAAGATAAAAGACATAATCTGTTGATTTTGACCAGGCGGCTGACGCATTACATGAATAATCATGGCGACACATTATAGTCTGTTATTTTCCACGACATGTCAACATTGTATGGAAGCTCATATTGAAGTAGAGGCTAGTTCTGACATTATTTTCTCTTTGTAGTCAAATGTCCATACCCAACTAGAACATATCGCAATTGCAGACGGCTTGGAGGATGGGTAATACCTGCTACAGGCAACCCGAAAGGACGTGTTTGTTGCAAACGTAAGTCTTATTTTGGATACAGGTACCTTTGTTCACAGACGATATACGTTTGCAAGTGTAATTATTTGCATGTTGCATTCTTAATTGCCAGTCATAAAAGTATTTACTATACCAACTGACGATGAATTCATTTTTGCATTTGGTTGCAACGAAGACACACGATTGACAACCGTTTTATATGCCCTCTAGAAATAAAGTTATCGTTGTCACATGAAAGGTCGTTTTTTTAAATAAAATGTTCAATCCTCAGTCTATTTATGAACGTTCCTATGACAATTGACATTTTGCTTTTGAGCCGTGATAGAAACGTTCTGATTCAGTGTATTGTAGGTGCGACATACCTGGTTGGTGGCCGTTTTACAGCTTGACCATACAGTGAACCGCTAGAACCACTACGTCTTTGAAAAAAGAATACAAACAAAACCTCTCAGTACAGAACATTGTCGAAGACAGAAAACACCGAAAATCGCTGCAGCCTCCTTAAGCGGTTGTCTTTTGCCTTTTATTATTATTGTATTGAAATTCATGGCTAGATTCGTTATGAAGAGACCAAGCTTTCTATTTTCGGTTTACGATTTTATTGCCTTTCATAGTCCCAACATGTGCGAGGAACTGTAGAGCGCAGAAGGCAGGATGTGCACCCAAGCTGACGTGCAGATACAAACTAAATAAGTCGAGATGCACCTGCCGGCCAGGCCTAGTATGCTGCATGTGTAAGTGTTATTAACAGTTATGACTGGGGCTAGGATAGAAACGAATGAAAAAATAACCTGGACCTGTATTTCAGAGTAATAGCAGACAGAAAACATGGTAGAGGGCAATGGTATAGATAAATAAATATATACCCAGACACTATTATTAGTATGGTTGCCAGAACGAGTTTTCCACTATCACTGTGACACCTCGTTCATATTTTTCTTGGGAGTGTCGATTCGCCATCAGAATGCTTCAGTGCATCACTGTGGCAATGTCTGAAAACATACTGGAAGTTATTAACGAATTAGTTTATCGTTGTTGCTACTAGCTATTTTCTCGGTCACGTATCGGGTCATCATCTGGCTGTTCTCGGTGTTGCTAAACTTAAGTCTTGTCGAGTACGTCAACCACTTTACTGAAAATTAATGAGTAGCTCAGCCGTATGATAAACAATGCGTGCTTCAGTTATCTTTGTATTTCAGACACATGTGAGCTACGTGGATGCAGAGGTAAATGCGTGAGGGGCCGCCGATGTCCTAAAGCGAGTAGGCCGCTTAACCAGAGAAGGTGCACCTGTCCGATAGGCTATTTATGCTGCTCGCGTATAAGTAAGTACTTAAACAGAAATAGATGTTGTCTTGCTTTTTTGGCGAGCGCCACTGACGAACAGAGGAATAGACCAAAAATTCGTGTAAATATAAATTTCATACTCGGTTGATTTTGATCAAGCAGCTAACGTGAAGCCAAAATGATAATAGAAACCTTTGGTTCACCTCTATAAAATCAGATAAGGAAGTAGAGGCGAAAGCGTTCTGACGTTATTTTCTCTTTGTAGTCAAATGTCCATACCCAACTAGAACATATGCCAATTGCAGACGGCTTGGAGGATGGGTAATATCCGCTTCAGGCAACCCGAAAGGACGTGTCTGTTGCAAGCGTAAGTCTAAATTTCGGATAGGGATAACATTTGTTTACCAACGATACGCGCTTGCACCTGTGGTGCTTTACGTGTTTCATTCTTGCAAGCCCTAAAAGTGTTTGCTACACCAAGCGACGAGAAATATACTTCTGCAGTTGGTCGTGACACATGACTGACAACCGTTGGCCATGCTGAAATAAAGTTCTCGTTTTCATATGAAAAGCATGTCTTTTTCACTCTTTTTGTCGTGTGGTGCCTTAATCCTAAGTCAATGAATGAACGCACTTGTGACAACTGACATTTTGCATTTGAACCGTGGAAGAAACGTTCTGATTTAATGTATACAAGGTTGTTTGCGATATTTCAGTGTGACCGTACAGTGGAAAGCCTCTCCGCAATAATAGGAATAATTACAAACGAAATCGTTGAGTACCAAACATGGTCAATGATTGAAAACACTGAAAATCGGTAACACTGAAAAACATTGCAACCGCCCGTCGTGCCTCAGTTGCAAATAGATATTCGATTGTTTGAAATTATCGTTTGCTTAACAATATTATCGTATCAAAAACCATTTGTAGGTTAAGAGATCACGTCTTCTTCATTAGTTTAGGCTTTCATTGCTTTTTTAGTCCCAACATGTGCGAGGAACTGTAAACGAGACAAGGCACAATGCGCATCCAAGCGGTCGTGCAGATACCCAATAAAATCGTCGAGATGCTCCTGCCGGCCCGGCCTAGTGTGCTGCAAGCGTAAGTGCAATTTACATATATCTGACTGGGGCCACCATTGAAAAGGATGAAAACAGAACCTGGTCATGTATTCCATAGAAAGGACAGAGAATAAATGGTAGAGGGCAAAAGCTTAAGTAAATGATAGGTAAAACAAACGTGCAAGCGTGCATACCAGGAATATATTTCTTTGCTGAACTAGCTGAAACAATAAGTCATGCTTGACTCATTTTTATGAGCTAAGTCTGGAATTTTACCAGATGTTATGAAAGAATCGGTTCTGTTGCTACTAGTAGTGTTCTCGGTCACGCTTTGGGCCATCATGTGGCTGCTCCTGGTAGATCTAGGTCGGTCTTTTCGAGCGCGTCAACCACTTAACCGACAGTTCATAAGTAGCTCTGCCGTACGATACACAGTGCGTGCTTCAGTTATCTCTGTATTTCAGACTCCTGTGAGCTATCTGGATGCAAAGGTAAATGCGTGAGGGGCCTCCGATGTCCTAAAGGGAGTAGGCGGCTAAACCAGAGTAGGTGCACTTGTCCCAGAGGCTATTTATGCTGCACGCGTATACGTAAGTATTCTAAACATCAATTAAAAGAAAATAGGTATGAGTAGATGAGTCCACCGTTAGATACCAGAGGCCCCATCAACTATACCGATGAACTAGCGAGAGAATGAAATGTTATATTAGAGTCTTTCAAATGACCTTAGTGCGTGCTAAATATTCGTCAAAATTGAACATGTTTGGTCAAATTTATAAAGGGCGTTTAAGGGTTAGACGTGTGCAACTTCTCTCTAATCAGTTTCAGGGCCTAGTCATATTCTGTGAAGATTTACATGAATGACCTGAATCTGTCTATTCAGTAGTTAAACGCTGTTTTAAGCTAAACGCCCTTTATGGATTTGGTATTTAGTGTTTTAGTCCGATGACGAGTGCATCTGGCACGGCGGGTCGTTTTAATGTATGAAACCAGTCATTAGTTGATAGCTCCTTACCCAACGTGATAACTTGATTGAATGTGTCCTGTTAAGACGAACACCACTGCCGGCCGGAGGGATAGCCGACAAGTTTCGAGTTGGAATAAATATCATACACTGGCGGTTGTTTATTTTTACCTTGTGGCTGATGTGATACCAAAATGATAATGGCGGCACTGATGTCTGCCTTTTTTCCGCAACAGGTCTACCAGTACTGCAGTATTGGCGATGATATAGAAGCAGTGGCGAGTTCTGACATTATTTTCTCTTTGTAGGCAAATGTCCATACCCAACTAGAACATATGCCAATTGCAGACGGCTTGGAGGATGGGTAATACCTGCTTCAGGTAACCCGAAAGGACGTGTTTGTTGCAGGCGTAAGTCTTGATTTTGCATAAGTGTAGTGGTGGCATCATTCCTACTAGCCCAGGCTAGGGGGAAATTCCCTTTAGCTCAGTCGGTAGAGTGATGGCCTTATAAGCGATAGGTCCCGGGTTCAATCCCCGGTTGGACCTTGATGTTTTTCCTCTGTTACATTTGGCGCCCAACGTGGGGCAGGGTACTAATAATTTGTTTAGATGCTGGTGTGTCTTTGGATAATGAATTAACCCTTTGTATCACGGAAGAACCCGGTTGTGAGGACACAACTTTCCCGAACAGGGGGAGTATGTAGTGGTGGCATCATTCCTACTAGCCCAGGCTAGGGGGAAATTCCCTTTAGCTCAGTCGGTAGAGTGATGGCCTTATAAGCGATAGGTCCCGGGTTCAATCCCCGGTTGGACCTTGATGTTTTTCCTCTGTTACATAAGCACAACATTGGTACATTCGTTCGCACCTGTAATGCATTGCATGTTGCATTTTTGCAAGCCCTAAAATTGTTTACAAAACCGACCGACTAGAAATACAGTTTTGCAGTTGTTTGCGAAGAAAACAAGATCAACAGCTGTGTTCATTTACAAGAAGTTCACGGCGTTACAGGTTGTGATGTCAAAACGCATGGTGTGTCAATTAATGAACATATACTAGTCACAGTCGACATTATTTTTGCATGATTCGCACCTTTGCAGAGAAACGCACCGATTCCAGGGGCAACATACGTGGTTGTGTGCCTTGTTTAAGTGTTTCCGTACAGCGGACAGCTATAGAAGGAATTCATACGCCCCTTCGCTATGAGGGAAAAAATACAAACTTTCAGTCCTAAACAATTTTGATGATAGAAATCACTCAGACTGCAAATCGGAAACACTGAAAAATGTTGCCACCACCTAACGTGCCTCTCTTGCAAATATACATTCCAATGTTTTAAATTATATTCTTCTTTGCTAAGCACTATTATGGCCCTTGAAATTCACGAGTAGGTTTATTAAGATATCAAGCTTTCTGCTTTATTGTACGCTTTCATTGTTTTTTTAGTCCCAACTTGTGCGAGCAACTGTAGAGCCCAAAAGGCACGTTGTGTACCCTGGCGGACATGCAAACACAAAATAAATTCATCGAGATGCTCCTGCCGACCTGGCCTAGTGTGCTGCAAGTGTAAGTGACAATTTTCATTTAAGACTGGCCGGGGCCACGACAGAAAAAGATGAACAAAGTCATGTATTCCAAAGAAATAGAGGACGGAGAAAAAATGGTAGAGAACAAAAGTATAAATAACTAAATATTTACCACAAACGCTGAAGAGTGTACTGCAAAAATAAAAAAACTTTGAAGAAGCTGAAAAATTATAGTTTAAGTTTGTTGACCCGGAAACACAGATAACTTGACCCCAACCAACGTCGAGGAGTATGTATGCACTGAAAAAGATGGTAGGGTTTGGGAGAAATCTGTGATGTTACGGTTAATCATGTTCGTTATGAGTAGTTAGTGTTTCACGACCCAGAGAATCCCTAGCGTTATACAGCGACAGAAAACTCACCCATATTTATTTAGGAAGGATTACTATTGGGCTTCGGTGGATTATGGGTATAGAAATAACCAGGAACTGTGGCAGTGTATAAAGTGAGATGAGCTATAAGTCGACATTTGACCATCGGGACAAACGTACACTCTTCATATACATGTTATTCAAAATTACTTAATTCTTATATTCATACTTTTTTGTCATCTTCTAATCACTCGATAACGTTTCTTCTCCTTTAATAAATTCACTTCATTAAACATTTTAAAGTAATGCATAAATGGGTATTCGTGTAGTGTAGTGCAGTCATTAGGCACCTTCTCCATAGAGCTATACCCTATACTACACTATACGCGAACAATGGCTTCACAAAGGGTGCATGACCATGAAACTATTGTTCGCGTATAGTGTAGTATAGGGTATAGCTCTATGGAATAGGTGCCTTAACGGTCTACGGGCCAACTGGTCACAACGGTAACAATGCCGAACTCGTGAGTCACTGACAACGCCTTAACGGGATATCACTATTACTATGGTCTTCGAAACCAATTTGCCATTTATTGTGACACTTCCTTCTCATCAGGCAATGTCAATTCGACATCCGGCAGATTTAATACCTCACTGTAGCTGTTTCTGAATATTAACCGAAAGTTATGAAATAATTAGTTGAGCGCTACTAGTATTCTTTTCTGTCACGCATCGGACCATCATCTGCCTTCTCAAGCAGTGCTAAACTTCGGTCTTGTCTAGCATGATTATCAGTATAAATTCTGCGTGCTTCAGTTATCTCTGTATTCCAGACACATGTGAGTTACGTGGATGCAAGGGTAAATGCCAACGGGGCAGTCGATGTCCTCCAGGCAGTAGGCGGATAAAGAGGTCGGCGTGCACTTGCCCGCTAGGCTATTCCTGCTGCACGCGTATACGTAAGTATTTCAACATCCAATAAAAGAAAATAAGTATGTCTGCTCGCTGTTAATTAACAGAAGAGATATCCACTAAACCGAGGAACTAGCGTGATAGGATAACTACTGGAGTCTTTCAAATGGCCATAGTTCGTGCCCATTATAAAAGTAAAATAGCGATATTATCGATGTTCAAATAAGAACAGGGTATTGCCTAAACATCTTTTGAGGGATTAATGATCAAATGTTATGTAGAAGATGTTATCCGTTCATTTTTGGTCAATGCAAATAGCGGCGTTCCTATTTCATGACCAGACGAAGTCCTGATGTTGAAAAAGGTTCTAGAGCAGCATGTTTATCTGAAAGTGCCCGATGAGTGCCTCTGGAATATGGCACGGGCCATTGGAAAGGTATATGTTTAGCCGTGATAACAGGATAGTTTATTTACTTGTTTAGGAAGAACGCCGGTGCTCCAGGAATAACCAGAAATCTTCGCGTTAAGATGTACTTATCATACTCCGTTGATTTTTACCTAACGGCTGTGGTGCGAAAATGCCCCTTAAGTTAGTCCCCCGCCACATGTCCACCATTAGCATGGTTAGGGACGCTGGTATGGGACTTGGGGGGGAACTCTGACATTGTTTTATCTTTGTAGTTAAATGTCCATACCCAACTAGAACATATGCCAGCTGCCGACGGCTTGGAGGATGGGTAATACCCGCTTCTGGTAACCCTAAAGGACATGTTTGCTGCAAATGTAAGTCTTTATTTTGCATAGGGGTGACATCTATTCAGTTTACATACGGCATGCGTATGTACCTGTAATGCACTGCATGTTGCAATCTGTCAACCCCTCAAAAGTGCTTAGTTAGTCGCCATGAAAATACACGATCGGCAATAGTTTAGGCCATGTTTACATTACGTTCGCTTTTTTACCTGACATATACGGATGTTATTTTCACAATAAATATCCTGCCGTGTTTTCAAACCTGCATCATTCATATAAGGTTCTCGTCAAAATTGACGTTTGGTATTTGAATTTTGATTATATTGTTGATCAGGCGAAACATAACTGGTTGTTCGCTATATTTTAGTCTCTCCATACAATGGCCTGCGAACTGACGTAACTAACTTATGTTAAGGGGAACACTCTTGAACCGACTTTTTATATTAAGGGAACACAGAAAACGTATAAGTGCAAAACTGCAATGACGGAAAACACTGAAAAACTGAAACAGTCATAACATTTAACCGGCCAAACGTGCCATTTATCATACCAACTTAATGTTTTCGTTTAAGTTAAGTTTTTTTAAACATTAGCTCCATTTAAATATATGAGAGATGTAATTGATATCCAGCATTTACCGTTTTAAACGATTTTTTAATACTTTTTCAGTCCCAACATGCGCGAGAAACTGTAAGGCATTCAAGGCACGATGTGCACCAAGGTTATCGTGCAGATACAAGCTCGACAGGTTTGCGTCGAGATGCTCATGCAAGCCCGGCCAAGTTTGCTGCAGGTGTAAGTGACAATTCTAAATAACTATTGGGGCTTCGGTGGATTATGGGTATAGAAATAACCTGCAATTGTGAAATTGAATGAGATGAGACGAGCTGCTATAAATGGTAATGTTGACATTTGACCATTGGGCCTTCTTCTTCATTGGGCCAAATGAACACTTTTGATAAATATGTTTGACGTCTAACCGCTTATTAAAGGTTTAATACAAGTTAGTTAAATATTGCTCTAACCTACGGTTGCTTGGAAAGGACATCGAACCAGAGTCTACAAAGTGTTGATATACTAGTATACTCACCAAAATTGACTAAAGACAGACAATGCCTTAGTTTTGCACTAAGTGCTATTTTAGCTCTATAGTATAAACTGATTTACTGTGAATGTATATATACTCGGCATTATAAAATGTTGATTAAAATTATTCACAACTCATTTGACTTTAAATATGAGGAATTCGCTGTCAATGCTGCCAACTGTCTATCACCTATCTATAGCCACTGCAGCGTTGGTGCGCGCTAAACACATGAGCAGTTTCTGAAGGTCGCTTAGATGTATTCTATACTATTGGTATTATATATCTCTTCGAGAAATGCCAATTCGCTTTCAGGCTGCTATATGATTCCTCACGGTAGCTACTTCCAAAATTTCAGCAGAGATTAAGAAACACTAGTTTGACAATGGGATCTCTCCTACAGGGTGTATGCTGCACCATTCATGCGTTTGTTCTAACTCTATTTCAGATACTTGTGAACAAGGTGGATGTAAAGGAAAATGCGTGAGGGGCCCATGCCGTGGAGGGATGACAAGGATGAACCCGAATGCTTGCACTTGTCCGCTCGGCTACTCTTGCTGCAAGAGTAAGTAATAAACTGTATTTGGTTCAATGAAAAGAGTCTGAGAAGATGTGGTATCCTAAAGGCTACATCTCATAATAGAATTCCTGCATGCTCGTGTACATGATGTACTGCAACCACAGTTATATGGCACGGCTTAACCCGCCGGCCATAGAGGAATCCATTTACGACCGATGGTTACTGCACATATTAGTAAAATGAAGACCACCAATTTGACCCCCACTGCCCACCTGTAGTCACGCTTTAAGAAAAACTTTTCTAAACACCAGTCCAGCAACCACCCACGTGCCTTTCTTGACATTTAAACTTTGTACTTTGACATTATACAATTTAAAATCCCGCGAAATCTCAAAGATCCGTGACCTGCAATTACGGGTTAAAATTAACATTCACCATCAGTGGCAGACCTTCCCAAGCGATGCGAGCATGTATTGTAGTTCGGTACAGAGACGCTCGGTGTCGCTAAGTGACTCGAGATGATGTCCTGTACCCCCACGGGTATATGGCACGGCTTAACCCACCGGCCATAGAGGAATTCCTTTATGACCGAAATGTTGGGCACGTTGTCTCCAGGCAACGTTTAGCGCCGTCAACTTGGATGGTTGACCGTCATGTATAATGAACACGATAGTCAGGAAAACATACCTATAATCAAGAATTGATAATAATCTAATTATTGCTACAATATTACACATGTTATAGATTGGGTGGATAGAAAAATGTGCCGATCTCTTAAGGGTAAATGATTCGCCGTTATACCTCCGGGTATTTCGCAATTTCGAAGTCGTACGTAGGTTGCACATGACTTGATAATCAGGTCATTCCCGAAATATTTCGAGCTGTTGGTAAGAATTGATGTTTTTGTTCAATTCTATTTGTTAATCACTGATGAAAGCTGTTGGTACAGAATTGTCTACGGCGCAAGGCATTTAAAAGTAATTATGCGAACATAATGGTACATAATGGTACCATTTTCACCGACAAAATTCTCATGTCATTACTTTTCGAATGCGCACTTTTTTGTTTTATAAATTGATATCATTTTCACGATTGATACTTTTGCGCATCACGATTTTTTTCAATATGATTATCACGATTTTAATTCTCACGAATCAAGGTTAATGTGCGAAAATAAAACAACTGAAAAAAATGTGGTTGACAGTGACCCTTAATTCTCAGGCTAACTTTCCAAATTTTCTATTTCAGTTATTTGTCCATATAAACCTTGCTTGAGGGCAGCCACGTGCAGACGGTACAAAGGATTGGTTATTCCCGCCTGGGATTGTGCCAGAGGCAAAGTCTGCTGCAAAGGTGGGTTACTTTATCCCTGACATCCACAATGGCATAATTATCATCTGTTTTATTTAAATAGAGTTCGAGAGATTAGGGATTCACATTCTGGCGCCCTCAAACCTACCCAATGGCTTCTATTCGATAACTCTTTTTCCTGATTCTACCCATCTGCATATGAGAAAAGCAGATACTATTGACAGAGCAGCTCACATGCATGGCATTCGCGTCGTGTCCATTTGGCCTCCGTTGCTCCTACTATAACTGTGGAACGACACACTAAAATCTACATGCCAGATTATAAATTAATATGAATTATGTCCTGAACTGTACATGTAGGGTCAACATTCTATTGCAGTGGAAATTGGTTGGTGGCCAATTTGTGACCAAAATAATGATGTTAATAGAATGCATACTGTCTTCTGACTGTTTAAGGGATATTTGACTATCGTAGTGTTTATTTCTATGCAAAAGTAGGTACACGTGTTTTTTCTCTTTTTAGGAACATGCCCATGCCCACATAAATGCGTGTCTGCGCTCTCATGTAAGCTAAAGAAGGGTACTCCTATACCTTCTTCGGATTGCCGGCGTGGTCACGTTTGTTGTCGAGGAAAAAAGTAAGCCTCCACCACATGGCGAATCCTCGGTCGACAGAAACGTTAAACGAAATCAAAGACGAAAAATGGATGACGGCTCGAAAACATCAAGTTTAAGATAAAAGCACCAGTTAAAAAAGAGAGGATATAGACTTTCTTACTGGCTGTAGAACTCCTACCTATATTTATCGATGGTTGTGGATGTTTCATTGAATTTACCAAATAGACTACCGTAGTTAGGTTAAGAAGGAAATGTTCACAACACGTGCATTGTTCGTATCGTGCGCAAATACACACTAGAAAATTTATTTTGAATAAGTTAGAGATTGGTCCGAGAAGTTCTTATAAAAAAGACTGTTATCGTGCGGCCCCTTGTGGCGTAATCAATGACGACCGGAGTAATCTTGATCAGTAAACCATGAGCCAACAGCAAGGTATATAATTATCGAATGAGAAACCAACATAGTGGTTGTTGATTCGACTTTATACCGGTTTACACCCTAGATTGCAGGCCCACTGTCAATTTTTTTCGCATGACCCTTATCGATTAGATATGTCTGGAAAATTGTTTGACATCGACACAACAAACAAATCGAGCAAAGGACTTCACGTTTGTCAGAAGTAGTCTTTGTTTCAACGCAACAAAAGATTTAATCAAGCTGGCCTGTAATGTTACCCAAAAGGCTAGGGACCAAATTGTGTATTGTCAGGTCGTGAAAATTGCGAAACAAATGCTTGCTATAATTTCCCGTTTTTTTAGCATAATGAGCAGCACAGTGTCTAAATTTGAAAGATTTGCTTTAAGAAGACAAGTCAAGTGTTATTACGTTGAGAACGAATCGTGCTATATTATATTTTGGTATTTTGGCCAGCATTATAAAGATTTCCCGATCACTTAATATTCAACTATTTTGTCCGACTTTTTATAGAGTCACAGCACCATATATTTTGTTATCTGACTCATACATTTCAGAACAAGTGTTTATCTCATTCAGACACAAAACTTTTCATTTTCAAGTGACGGCTAACGTATATTGTGCTACAGTATACTTTTTATTGTAAGCAGAAGAAGTCGAGTTGTTTCCAAATTGGACTAACTGAGTTACATAAAATGCAAAAGAAATCTGAATATATTTTGGAAATCAGTTTGAAAACTTAGTTCTGATGCATGATCATGAATGAAAATGAAACGAACAAACACACACACACACACAAAACAGGAGTCTATTTCATAGTTGATTCACTTGTTTTTCTTAGTCCGACTCTTTGTGCAAACATTATTCCTTCTTTTCCTATTTTTTGTTTTATCATTCTCTGTTCCCATCTCTACCTGTAGGATGCATAAAAAAAACGGCATTTTACTTCTATTCATGTTCAGGAACTAGTCAAATATTGTGTTTCAAAAACAAGGAATATAGGTCAATCGTAGGTTTCTTATGATCAAAAAAAATTAAAATCATTTCACCTATCTTTCAAAGCGTTTGGTCAATACCATGTTCTTCAGTAAGCTTATCGACGAGGTTATTTTTTTGCGACAGAACTAAGCTTGAAAGTTTCACTACCGTGCACGAAAAGCAATCAGAGTTATCAACAATTGAAATTCGAAGCATTTTATTGTAAAGTGTTGTATGTAATTCATTTCGTTTCGTCTCTGTTACAATAATGAACAAATAAAAAAAAATGAGTAAATGCCAAATCGGAATATTTGTTGTTTTTTTGCATTTTCTTATGACTGCAACATCAATAATGTGAAGTATATTCATAACTAGTTATTCCTTTAAAGATATGAAAGGAAAACGATTTTCCGGAAAGCGACCAGTCGCCCTTTCCAAACCAAATATCTCAGCAAGAAACGATTCCTGTAAATTTCGTTGTTATGATCTCATTCAGTTTTGTATACAATGCAGAATGTACAATGATTATTGTAATGGTAAGAATCACAACCAAGAATTGTGTTAATGATTTGCCCTATGTGTACGAAACTGGATAAGATCTTACCTGGGAATTATAAGAATCTAATTGAGATTTCCTATTTCCGACAACAAGGAGGGGGGGGGGGGGCGATGAAGGGGACTGCAAATCCATTTGCTTGATCCGTCATCAAACTGTCGACATGAATTAAAGGAGTGGATGGACAAATCGGTCAATATTACACACCGTTCCATGATGGCATGCCATCACCACATGCCTCTGGACTTTACGACAGTGAATTGGAGTCGGCATCTATCGAAAGGTCCGGGACGCACCCCGAAAGCGGCGTCCGCAGTCCTTCGTTTGACCTGTGTTGTTCGCATATTAAGGACTCGGAATGACCGTAGTTTTCAATCCGGTTGTCCTGAAGTACCCATTTAAAAATGTCCAAAGTACCCATCCTTCTTGGCAATATTCCACATATTTCCTTCTGATATTTGAGAGGGGTAGGGGAGGACATCCGACATGACACACACCTTGAAAAGCAGTGACTACAGTACTTCGACTTGGTTTGTTTGGCCTCAAGGCTTCAAATATTGATGCCGCCAACATGTCTCAGTCACACAGGAATTTTCGATTCGGCGGTCAAAAGTACCCGGTCAAATATGTCCGAACGGGCCCTACTGCCTTCCTGCCTTCCTGACAACTATATCAACTGCTTAGTTCGGAAACATTTACAACCTGAAATACCAAGAGGCTAAAACAAATGGAAACAAAGAGACATGATCCTCCTTATTATTCGACAAGTGGAACCCTACATGCATAGAACCCGGGGCGCATTGAATTATCCTTTGATCAATGTAGTACCAACGAGGCATGGTACAGTTGGCAAAGGGAATACGGAAGCCGGGACGCAAAGATCCTGGGGACCTACATGGGACCCGCTTCGATTATATTGCTGCCAATACTTGGCGCAAGGAACCTGGGCAGCCACATGGAACCCGGTGAAGAAGTTTGAAATGTCCTCTGATAGAATGTCTGTGAAACAAAGGATGTTATCAGGCACTTTTATCTCTGAGCTATTAGAGGTAAAGAGCGATTATTCTTTCAATAATTCAGCTTTCAATTAGACCAGTCTCTCTGTCTATGGGGCTTTTTCTACTTGTACATGTTGTATGCTGTCATGCATGGACGCCAGAACACATAGAATTTTATCCCTTGTCGCATGAACCCCCTTTGATTTTGGGACACATATTAAGACAGACGCACGGAACACGGTGCAGGACGTACGAACTAAAGACATATCTCAGGTTGCGTAGAACCAGTGACACAATGAACTTGGGTTACATATATTGCGAACCATAAACGCGTTTTATTTTGGAACGCATAGAGCTCGAGACTGCAAGGAATCATGGACATGTACGCAGATCTCATGAAGGCTTCACTAATCTGGTAACAAACACAATGTATAACCACGGCACATGAAACCATTTAGAACGCGATGTCCATTATGACTCATCGCGGAGTCGACTTTTAGATAAGATTCTTAGTTCAGATCTAGCAGCTTACACCCATAGGCTGGGACCAGGTTACCAAAAAGAAGTCACTAACTCCTTCAACCAACATTCAGCTACCTTTTGCGTGTACTAATGTATGTTCGGGAATGTTCGGAAAGCTGAAAGGTGTCCTCTAATCAGCTTCTTCGATGAATTTGTTGTCATCAAATCCACGTGTTTTGCCGTGTTTAATTGTTTGTGCTGTGCCGCAAGTAAGCTTATTTCTTTTCTTTAAGTGTCAGTCCATGATACCACCATGCAGGATCATGTAAATGGTGGCAAGGTGGGGGGTCAACAGATCTAGTTGTAATTTCTACCACAGACCTGTCCTAGGGTACTATGAAGGCTGGTGGATTGGTTTCGAAAATAACCCCACAGTTTTGGGGTACGGCTGTTAACCATTTCCTACTCATTTTCCTTTTAAAAAAACATGCATTATCCCTCAAAATAGGCTAAGTCTTTTGTCAATTTTCGTGCATCAAACAGAATTATCACTAAACACCGCCTATTGAAATTGAAAGTACATGATCTGAGCTACCTTTTCATGCCTTTTGTTTTGCCCCAGGTACATTTTAATGACAGGTACAGTACGTCCCAAAAACAATGCAATCTCAAATTTCAGTAAAAAGGCAATTTTAACTCTCCTTTAGCTCCAACACTGCAGTTTTTTAGGTGATGCCACTTCCAGGTAAGGAAGTCAGAATGCTGTTTTTTAATTTGCAAAAGAAAAAAATCCGGCCGCCCTTACGGTTTTCCGGTGAGGGGGTCGAGTCGCGCCCTTCTCACTGGTGCCCATTTTTTGCCCATTCCCTCAGATAACTGACGAAATACACATGCTTTCCAAATAAAATTACATTTTTAGATGTTAGTGAACCCCCCTCTCCCTTGCCCCTCCCACACACTCCCTCAAACAACCTAGAGGCCTTTATTACCCCTGTGGAGGCTTAGCGGTCTAGGCGGAAACGAACACCAGCAAAGACAACAACAACAACAGTTACAGTTACAATGCATTGTGTACATGCACGTGTACATTGTGTGATAGTCTATTGAAAATGGAACCTGAAAAATCACAGTTGAAATGTGGATTTGCTGTCATATCCAAGGATATCGAGTGTGGTACTGACGCTTCATACCCCAATGACAAGAGTGTGATCCCCTTGAAACAATGTAAGAAGGACGTGCACTCCCATTTGATGCGTTGGATATCCTCCAGGAAAGCCAGTCAAGTCAAAAGTGAATGGGAGCTCATAGCACTTCGTGCAGGCGTGTTTGATATGAGTTCTCCAGTTCTGGACACCACAATATGCCCGAACCACCGATACAAGTTGAGTTTATCATGGAATCAGCAAAGGAGATGCCAGCACCCACTTCATCAACCCTCCAAAACAAGTCGGAAGCCCAGAAAAGATGGTGGTTCAGTTCATCGAGTGATGTCTCGGGAAATATAGGCCTACATCAAGTGGGGAGTTTTTTTCCCAGTTGGCTCAGGTAAGGGATCAGTCTCAAAATCACTGAAGTAGAAAAGAAGCAGTAGGCCTGTAATGATAGCCACTCTGACTAAACCTAACTTTGGTGCAAAACCAACTGAGTGATAACGATTTACCACTTCACTTGTGTTCTTGCTAGAAAGTTGATTGGAGCCTTGGCTTGATGATCAGGAAGTCCCAGTTATGATTCCCTGCCAGTGCCACTGGAGGTGATGCTTCACTGCCGTACAAAATCAGCATGGCCGGTCGCATTATCAAAACAAGTCTATCATAATCATCATCATCATGTCCTCACACTATTATATTGCACATCATATTATCATTACCCCCATAATCTGGTGCCTTTTCAGCTCTGTGTAAAGGATGTGAGGCTAAACATCGTGTATCTGTGGCAAATGTAGAACCAGAAGTAGAACCAGCACCCATGGATACAGAGGTGAGTTGAATGAAAAAAAGGGGAGAAGATTCGGGGCAAGCCAAAGTGAATATTGGTTAATTCAGCCTGCAGCGACTGACTTACATGTAAGAAGGTCACTGATGAGAGAGGAGGGACTAAGCTGAAAACCTTGATGCCATTCTGGCTCCCATCTCCTTGGCAATGAGGGACTCTAAGCCAAACCTGATTCTCCATCAATATCTTTTTTCAGTCCGCTGTTGCCTCTTCCTCTGTTCAAGCAGCCGACGCCTTAGAAAACCCAGCAGACGGGACAGAAGGGCAAATTTGATGGGTAATGTTGTTGCAACAGTATCATAAGGACTGCTGGTCAAGCACTCTTGAGCTGGGAGAGAGAAATGATAAGAGGGTGGAGACAGATTTTCTGAAATGTTGTCTTTGAGTCATGACTGGGCAGAATTAGCCCAGTGAAAGTTGTCAGCTACACATCAAGAATTCTTGATTTAGAATGAAAGGGTACGACTTTATTGGATGTACATTCATCAGGCTTGACCTGAGATTTTCCACGCCATTGATTGCAAATGCATTGTTCGCATTCTACAATACATCTCTCTTTTCTAAAGAAAATACATGGTGAATTTCCTAAAACTGTTACATGCTGTGTTTTTGTCTCCCTTGACTAACATAACCCGCAATATGAAGGACATCCAGATTTGATGTTCTAGTATATCTAGCGGATGGTTCATCAGGTAAAATGCGGGGCTTGGTTAAAAAATGATTTTATAGCGATATCTTGGGATAAATTTGAACTTTGGCTTTCAGTAAACAATTGTAAATGCCAAGATAGATTTTTAATGTCAGTATACTTAGTAGCGCTAATGTCAGTTTTGAACAACCAAGCCTGCTACTGGAAAGTGGGACTCTCTCCTGATAATATCCTGCACTTGGGCCTGACATGTAGTACCGTAAATGAGGTGTTACTAGTATTGGTCCCTCCCTAGTAGTGGTTAGTAGTGGTTTGGCTATTGTCTGCAAAATAGCCTTTTTTCTATGTATCATTATATTAGCTTGTAAATAAATCACCCATTTGTAAAAAAAAAGTGTCCCTGCTTCTTAGGTGGCAGCACTGTCCTCTGCAGACAGGTACAAGTGTAGCATGTGGAAAGTTGTGATCTCTCCTAAGGGACTGGACAGTACCGTAACTCAGTTCATGAAAAACTTCTCCATTCCAGTACATGTATATGTACAATTTAGCCAATGCTAGAGCAACTCCAGGAGAACATTTCACCGCCAACCAAGGAGCTAAAAACTTCCAATAGCAGTACTCTGACGGTGCAGCCAACTGCAGGGTTGTCCTCATCAAACAGTAATTACAGTAGGAACTGCACCTTTGGTCAATTGGCTCCTTAGCAATGGAAGGTGTTACTAGTATGTGAAATGAGCACTTCTGCAAGGTTCTTAGGAACAGGATGATCCCTGCATGGGTTGATAAAGATGTATTAGTAGGTCATACCACATGCCCTTCAGGTGCCTTAGCCATGGGGGGGGGGGGGGTCCAACCCTTACAACATGCTCTGGCAGCATGACACAGGCTAATGAATGGGTCAACATTAGCATCCTCACCAACAGGGGGGTTTCTTTAGGTTTTCGGACTGTAAGAAGGCTTACATGTAGCTTATTCAATTACGTTGCCATCAGGTAGGCCAAGGCCGAAATGTTATTTGAAATTCAAATCAGCATTTCAGGACCTATGGGGCCCAATTCCCCAAAGGGCTTTCATCAAGGGCAAATTTGTAGTGATGAGCTTGTTCTTTTTTTGGGGGAAAAATGCAAGTGGAGTTATTTACCGGTAGGCCTACTTAAAATAGGTTAGTAGGCCTAGGCATGGGGGGGGGGGGGGGGGTGATCATGGTGGTTGACAGTAACTACTAATCCTCATGGCCAGCACCAAGCATAAATTATGTGTTCATTATGCATTTATTTTATAATTCATCAAGTGTACACAAGGTGGCAGCACTAGCCAATGAGTGTCATTTTGGTGGAAAATAGCACTTTTTCCTTGGTTTATCCTGGGAAAACAGTAAAAGGGGCCGGAAATTTTATTTCTGATTTTGAAAGTAGGTATCATTACCTTTATCATGTGCAAGCCACAGCATTCAAAGACCTGCAGTGTTGGAGATATGAGCGTCGATAGAGAGCTCTTCCTAAGCACTGCCCCTAGGTATGCATAATTACTAGGCCTAGCACGACCAAAGTATGAAGTGTTACTCAATGACCTGTTGCAGAATGGAAGATCTCATCAAATACTTCCATCATACAAAGGGGGAAAATCCAGCTATTTTTTTTAGTCTCTGCAGGAGTGCCCAACATTGACCCAAAAATACACAAAAAATAGGGGGAAAAAAGCTAAAACAAGCCCCCTAACTAGGCCTGCCCCTAACTCGGTTGCTAGTGATTTTTGAGAGTCATCAATTGCTGTGTAATGATGTCTTAGTGGAAGGATCTTGCATACCTAATCTCGTTAAAAACGGTTGACCCCCACCTTGCCACCCTCTGCATGGTGGTATCATGGACTGACACTTAATACCTGAGGCATTTCACTTCACTGGTTAAAATGTTCACTTTCTGAAGCTTTTTTGAGTCCTAGGGGATATTTTCTTCGAAATATTCAAGTGAAAATATCAATCAATGACACATTAGACCAAGGGCAGGGGCGGGGGTTCGGAGGTATAGGGAGGGGTCATGCTGTATTTTCTAGATGCATGCATGCATGCAGCAGCAGCAGCAGGTCGGTTGGCACCTTCACTTTTAGAGGCGAATATTATTACCTTTACATTTGTTACTTTCACACGCCATACGAATTTCGTTGTTGTGTTTACTTCAAAGTCATGCACTTTTGGTGGAGTCAACAATGCCATAGTGACTTGTCAAAACGTATCAAAGAGTGTTGTTGATGATATGATCATTCCGCCATTTTAAAATGAATGCCAGCTGGGATTCCCGAACATGACGTTTATGGCGCTATGAATATTAAGGGATTCCACAATGACGTCATCTCAGGTGGTGCGAACCATGATGACGCGACCCGGATGAATATTAGAGACTTTCAGCAACGTCTAATCTTCTGCCTGTATAAGTATCCCTATCCATTTTAGTTTCGACGACAAGTGGAACCCCATAGGTATACGGTAAAACGCAACGTATTCCATGTGGGAAGCAATACGTATGATATTGAACATTAACCTGCATTTGCTGCTAAATTGAAACTTCTATAATCTTTCCATCTCTATATCATTGTGTAAGAAATATTGTAGATTACGTTGATGATGCTTTCGTTCGTGAGGTATGTTTTTTTGGGAGAAATTAGAGGCGTTTTTATTGCCACGTATCTCTTCAGCTGTTCACAGATTGCACACGGATGACCTATCGATGCTGAAGCTCATTGTATGTCCTACCCATACGTATCACCTACCCGTAGGCGCCATACGTATTTTCCATACGGATTCGTGATACGTTTAGACGGTGCTGAAAAACCTTATTGTTAAGAAATTGACCTACGTGTAGATACTGAGAAGCTCAACAATTGTCCGTATTTTAGAAATTAAAATTATCTCCTAACCATCCCCCACCAACTAAGGGAAAATGCCTTAGATGCCGGGGGATGGATATTTGATGAGGGGAGAGTTTCTGAGGAATAGTTTATTGACTTTAGCTCTCAGCTTATATGAGTCAGGTAACCCCCTGCTGAGTTGCCGGACAAAAGCTGAGGTCAACATATGTTGTTACATAACCGACCTTGCTATCACCTCCTGGTTGCCTTGAAGTCGACCAAATTACTTCTAATTTTGCCTCACCACAGTAAATTAGTCATGAGTGTTATCACTGGTTACGCTGGCCATTAGGTAGATAAGGTAAATATGCCGATCATCACTGTGTGTAGTATCAGCGGGGTGCTTGAAGTTGGAGGGCGACTAAATATTTTACAGGGCTGGTTTCCTCATGCTGAAAATATTGTCGATTTTGTGTTGGTTAGTATGTTTATTATAGCTGGGTTGTATTGTTTTGTTGGAAATGCGTAGGGCAGGTTGTGACATTATTTCGCTTTTGGGAAGGTAGAAAAAGCATCATGTCTTCACTGCATTACTAAACTATTGAACAAGAACTGTGAAATTTGCTTTCAGCAAATTTGTGTCCATCACCAGGGGGTGACGAGTTGCTCCACAACCATTCACACGTGGGTATGGCGATTTTACAAATCTGCCCAACATTGCAAAAGGAAGTAGTGTAGTGATCTCCCTGTCTATTCGCTATACCGTTTCGCGAATGATCTATTTCCGGACATATTCGCTCGCTCCTTTTGTCAAAATAACACGCTCATTAATCATTCAAACAGTCAGATGGGCATGATAGTTCATCGATAAGTATTTACGGCTCTTAGTTCTGATTCCTACTTTCAACCGTCACACAGTTCTCCGTTTTCTTCGCTCAACATACTCGACAGCTCGCGAGATCGGCGATGAGGATGACGTTAACATAACGGGGGCGGAGCTTAATACATGCTAATGTATGCGTGATTGACAAAATCCCGGCCTCGCCGGCCGGTGATGTTAAAAATCGGAGCCAAAAAGTGCTTCAAAAGCACCGAAATGATCAGAATCTGGGGCCTATAATCAACAAAAATCAAATACGTCTGCAAAAGATGATTACGTTATAGAGTTCAGGGCGATGAAAAAAAGCCGTAACATCAATATTCATGGTAATATCGATGACATCATTGTGGGGATTGCCGTGTATTAGAACTCTACTAAAAATAATCCCTAAAACACCTCAGAAAACACCCTTCAAAACACCTCTGAAACACCACAGAAAACTTCAGACAAGTTGAAGGATGTTTATGTGGTGTTCATGAAGTGGTCCGTGGGTTCTTCTGAAACAAAATACCTCTACTGCATACGTCATCTTCAATGCCTTGATAGCCTTGTTGATCTGCTTTTTCTTCAACCACGCTTTGTCATCCATGTTCCTCGGAGGAATAGTCGAAACTGTCACACACGAATTTGGTGCAGCACTTGTAACATGACGTACTATTTCATGAAAGCAATATTACAGAGACCATAAAACGCTATTTCAAAATCCTATCAACCTCTTCTTCGAAACAAGCAACTTAATCAAGCAATTTTATACTTGAAGTTGTCTATCCATATGTCTTCCAATGTTTACAATATTTTGCATAAGGTCAATGATTGCTTCTTCATCATTTGATTTAAAAAGGACTTTACGTCATATAAAACTTATGGCCAAACTTTACTAGCTCCATGTTCCTTAAACATCAATGCAGGCCTAACACTACCATGATGACTGCTAGCTGGAAAACTTACATAAATGCGATCACAAATTTCCTTCGTCGAGAATCCGGGCCCGCTGGCAGCACAGTCATTCGTCCCGACCAAAATGAATACGTCAGTAAAAGCACCCCACCGAATCTTTTACATTTTTCTAACAAAGAAATAGTGTTCAACCCTTGAAAAGCAAACGTAATGTGGTCACTGAATGGGCATCCAAGAGCACTGTTGTCCACATATTTTAGAATCGAAGCAGAAAAAAATCACCGTTCGTTTTGCACAGGTCGCCATTTTCATGATTTTTTACGATAACTCCAGCCGTTTGGAATTCGTTTGAACACAAACGGCAGGAATATATTTCTTTTTCACGGAAACTATTTGAAAGAAAACGAAAAGCGTTTGAAACGCGTTTGCTGACAAATGGCGCAATGCCGTTTTTGACGAAACGAAATCGAAACGTTTTTCTAAACGTTCTTCAAACAAATTTCAAACGCTCTTCAAACGAAGTTCGTTTAGGGTGAAACGAAATCGCGTTCGCTTTCAAACGGGGAAAAAACGGTAGGGCCAGCGTTTGACAATCGTTTTACAAACGTTTCAAGATCGTTTGGGTGCGTTTTTATTGTTCACATTTCAGCATAGTCTCTTGTTAGTTTGTTAAGGTTCTTCTAGGTTTTCTATTTTCATATCTTTCTCCCTCTTAACTGCTGCGAGATCATCCCCAGCTTGTTTTAACCCTCTAATTTCTCTCAAAGCGTTGTCTGTAAAACCTAATGCACTTAATTCTTGGTCAGACGCATCTATCAACTTATCTATTGGTTTAGGTGAAGCGCTAATCTCATCAATTACTGTCTGTGTTTCAGTGGATACATATTTAGGTTCCCTTCTTGGTGAATGACCTTCCATGTTAGTCATTTCAAACGCCTCTGTTGGCCTTGATTCTCGGCCTGGTGAAATTAGTTCATTCCAATGTTTAACACATTTAGCACCAAACTGATTATTTAATGTGCCTTCAGCAAAGAAATCATCATTCCCTTTAGTTAAAGGAATTAACTTGGTAACTTTTCCATCATGATGGAAATGAAAAAAAAAATCGTTTTCTTGTTTATTTTTTATCAAATTAAATTCTTCTTGTGTTTTCGGATAGTAATAAAGTTTGTTTGCATCGTACACAATGTGTGGTACTAGATTACTCAATTTGTTCTTGTCATAATTCCATTTTGTTCCTTTCAATGCATCTTTACTTACTTTATTTGCTTTACTCTATGCTTTATCAAGTTTATCCTCTATTTCAGCGTAAATTAACTCCTGTGCTACAAAATTAGGGTCAATACCTTTTACTCTTTCTGGTGTGTCATTAAATGAACTTTCAGTAGTTAAGGTACCACTATTTGTGTTGTAATTTGTGCCATCATCAAATACTGGGTTACTGAATGTTATTTCAGTAGCAGTTCTACTGTTTGCTTCTAAAATCTTATGATCCTTCAACTCATCCATTTGGGGATCTTCTCCTCCTTCAGCCATTTATTTTTACAATAATAAGGATTAAACTACCTACAGTAGCATAGAGTAAAAACTTGATTGTTTCATGAGTATCATCAGTATTACTGGACACATGAGTCTTATTGGACACATCAGTCTTATTGGACACATCAGGCCTACCGGTTGCGTCAGTCTTACTTGTTACAGCAGTCTTTTTAATCTCATCATGTTTCAGATCTTTTGGTGTGGTAATATTAGTCTTAACCCTTATCTTCTTAACAGTTTTACCTTGCATCAATGGAGGAGGGATAGTGTTTTCATTGTTAATGTCATTCTTACCAGGCTTCAAGTGTTTAGGTGCTACCAGAGTATTATTATTGTAATTCTCGATCTTACCGATCTTGAGTATCATGTCATACCCTATGATGTACAGGCCTGGGGCAATTACATAGTCTAATCGTGTGTGAGTGTCCGACAGTGTTTTCTGGTATCTAGCAATTGAGGTAGGGATATCCACATGCTGTTCAATTGAGTCACTTAGCAGCTTGATGAATTCCTTCTGTGCGTCTAACTCTGTTCCTGGCTGTCCAGTAATCGGGGTTCTAGTGAGGGCCTGTGATCCCAGTATACAGTAAACGTATGTTCTGATCGAATCATTCAATCTTTCTATCCCTGTATTCGAGAAACCTGAGGACTTAAGAGTCATGAATTGTTGGTATGTTTGACATGGTTTCTGTGTAGTGACATCAAATACATTCTTGTGTTGTTTGACGTGCCACTTAATAAAGCTGTCAGGGTACTTGAAATCATCCATCCCAGCGTCCCAGTCTTTTGTAAACATCGGGGGCATTCTATTCTCGTGCACTTGCATTAAGAAGAAATTGATTTTCGAATTATTGATGTAATAGCCAGGATCAGTTATGTTTGGATTGTAATCCGGTACACTCCACGAAGTCCATCCGTCATTGTTTTCAAACACTGAAAAATCAAATTCGTCTTTTAGGCCAAACTCACTTAGTAACTTGCCTAGTTTCCTACGGTTTATGTTATTGTTTGTTTCGTTGAAATTGCTTTCTCCCAAAATGGGGATATCAAGGTTCTTCATAATTTTTCTGATTTGATAGTAGGTGTGGAACCTGTAAAATGATATGATCATTTGATTGCTGCTGTTCAGGTGCTCGAGTGAAATGCCACATCCAGTTGTCGCGAACCAGACAGCCATGTTAAACTGATTCTGGTAGAACGTCAGTGGGTTTTTTTCAAGTCTAAGACAATCATCTCTGTTTTTCAATTTTAAAAACCCTGGCGTGATATCACTTTCTTGTACTTTGAAAAAGCTGTTAGCAGTAACATAGGCAGCAAAGTGATAGAAGTCAAATGTAAACATATTATTATGCTTCGTTGCCAGTGGGTAATACATTATTTATCTTACTTGAATTTTCCTTCGCAGACAACATTTGGTTAGGTCAAACGTTAGCAGATGGCAGCACTGATCAATCACTGATCAATCACTGAAAATACAAAACTAATCAAACAATATTGGTAATTTTGATCACCAAGTTACAGATATGAACATGCCACTGACACCAATCGATAGTTCTCGATCTCTCCTTTCCAAAAATATGTAGTTTATGGGGTGTAACTTCAAAGGCCTAGTTACTATGAAGTTTCTAAAGAATGTAACAGCACCACTAACCATTGTCAAAGTAAAAGCGCTGAATAATCAAATTGTGATTAGGTCAAACCATGGTAAATATACACAAGAGATCGGCATCACATAAAATGGACTTGTGGTACTAAGTTGAAGTGGAGTTCCGGACCGCGGCCAGGGAAAAATATGAAGTCTGGTTTTATTCGCGGTTAATGAACGATCGTAAACTTATCACAGTGTGATAAGTTTTTATCCCAGTGAGATAATATTTTGTTTTTTTTGGATAAATTTTTTACGTAACAATTGTCAGTAATAGGAAAACACATCGGTTTTATCTATGTTGTATTTTGGTAGTGTTTGTGATGAAAACGAAGTTTTCTTGCCAAATTTCCAGAAATAGTCGGAGGTAAATCGTACATGTGTTTTCCTATTACTCATCACATCAACCCGACCAAGAGGAAATATATTGCAAACTCCACCTTTACTTATAGAGAAGCCTAACGGAGCATTTATCAGGGACAAGCATTTATCAAAGCATTTATCAAGTACGTAATAAGTATTTTAGCCTCAAGGCGTTTGTATCTGACTATGAACACGATGAATCTGCACATTACGTTGGAACCTTTTTCTTTTCATATTTTTTTCTGCCCTGTTAGATACAAGTACAGCGATATTGCGCTGCATGGGGTCGCTTGATATCGCAGTGGATCTAGGTTTGGTCAGAGTAAGTAAATAAAGGTGATTTATTGTTTGAATGCGCATGACCCAGAGCCTTTATCTCATTTCGAGAGAACAGGTGACCGTCGGGTACACTACGTACTTGTATTTTTAGTCCATAGGTACATGTAGGCTACTACCGGCAAACAAAATGCTCGAATGTTCGCGATGCATTCCGATGCCACTAATTTTTTCACACGTAGTGAATTTTTCGCCTGTCATATAGTTTACGCATCATTTATTCATCAGTGAAAATATCACCTCTGTATAGTAACTCCGAAAACTAGCGTAGCCTTTATGGTCATCACCTGAGAATCGGCAAAACATCAAATCGGGCTAATGGAAAATGCAGTAGGACGGCAAAGTTCAATAATCACATGGGCTTTTAGGCCGATGTAAACCTTTACAGTAATCACGTACACCATATGCGGAAAAGACTACGAAGTGATCAATAAAAGTGCAATATACGAAACCCTTTAAAAAATAAGATATTTTGAAATCGATATCAGTTTTTTCAATCTTTGTTGTGATTTTTTTCCCCGAGTCACGATTTTTCGCGACGTCCGCGAAAATAACACGATTTTCACAAAAGCTGCCAATTGGCCACCCTTCTTACGCTGCATCTTTAAGTAATGATCCATGTAGTTTTCGAACCTCTGGTCACCAAGGGAGGCTCCATTAGTGAACTAATGGCCAAATCTAGACATGTCCAGATTTGACTCTCATTCACTTACTCCAGCAACTTGACGATTATATGCTAACTGTGCAACCAAGTCCCAGGCATTGTGGTCATGAGTCATCTGTATCAACACATCTCTTGCAACTCAAGCGCTGTCTCCATCGCCGGCTACACCGTCTATCCAGCGATATGATCATATATCGATGGAGATTAAAACCCAGTCATTGCTCACCTCCTTGATATCACTCAATTAACTAAGCTAGCATCATGCTCCCGGGTCTTAATCTATTAATTTCATAATTGCAGTACCACTGAATATAATACGTGGGTATAAACGGAAATTGGGTTTTAATCTGTGGGGTATATATTGTGCCTTAATTGGGGGATAGCTTTACTAATTGCATACTTCCTTCGAATAATACGTTATTAATCTTATATGTTTCAAATATTTCCAACTGTAAAAGTAACCAAAAGGTGGTTTATCCAAATAAGATTCTTATAAGATTCTTAATTTAGCATGATCTCTTTCAGTTTTGTGTACATGTACACTGTACATTCATCTTAAGATTCGAAATGCCTTAAAAACGAAATGGGGGAGATACATCTATAACGTATTTTTTAAAATGAACATATTTCGTGGGACTTTGTCGAGAAAATGTTTCTTAGTTCTGTTAATTCAGTTTGAAAAGAATTCACTACAAACCGACAGGTGACCTAAATACTGAGTGTTTGGCTCTCACATATTTAACCCCATTCAACAAATGCATTTGATCTTCATTCCCCTATCTATACAGGGTGGTCCAGAAAAAAGCGCAACTGGATACTTCCAACACCATTGATATCAGTGGATGGGGAATCTTTCTAGGAGAGGAATGATCCAAGTTTGCCCGATTTTAGGTTTTTGTTTTAGAGCCTACTTTGTGAAGCACAGAAAGGCTTCATTCGCGCAGAGGAAAAATCGAACTGTGCTGGCCAAGTGAACTTAGTAAGTAGGTGGATTAAATGTTAGGTAATAATACTGATGTGAAAATGTCGACAATGTTCCTAGTGACCATTTGGAACTAAATAGAGGTCGTGTTAGCATGGCCAGGCTTCAGCATACCACCGATATGTTTGATACCTACAACAGAAGCGTTCTGTTTTTCTGCATTGAACCTAGCCAAGAGACTCCAACCTTGCTTCACATAAGCGTCTTTACAACAAAAACTACTGAGGAGAATCGGTCGATCTTGGTATCATTCTTCTTCTATAAAGATTACCCATCCACTGGTTTTGATGGTTTTAACTCCCTGGTAACTCTCGAGGTGACTGGTCACATGCCAATTGGAATCGACAACCAATTTAGGAGCAGGCCGTTCTTTCCTGACTGACAGCTGGGGCAAAACACGTAAAACCACTGTCATTCAAATTAAACATCATAATACAATAGCAGGGATTTTTTTAAATGTCGAACGAGGACACCTTAGAAATACCTTGACTAAAGCCTGGAGAAATCCTGGACGATGATCAGTATCTTTCAAAAATCATAGTTTTATGTCCCATGACGAGATGTAGGGATTAACGGCATTGATTTCTTTAAAATTTGACAGCGATGTGGGTTCGGAGGTTTGCAAAAATTTCCATAAAAAATATAGATTCTTAGCTTTTTTTGCAAATTGCTAAATTTCTTTACCATTTTCATGAAAAAGTACTATTGCGAATTTTAACTCACACAACAGGCGTGAGTCTAATAGTTACGAGCATATACTCGATCTCCCGAACTATAACACCTCACAAAGAAAAGTCACTAGACCCACCTTAATGGCGAATATTCATGACCCTAGCAAAAGCCTATTATACAGGGTGGGCGACAAAGGGTTTCCCTTGCACAATAGAATTATATTGTGTATCCACTGTGTTAGGGAAAATAATTCTGGGCCACCCTGTAGAGCAAGGCCTATCAGTCACACTTGGTCAAATAGCAGAAAATGAGGTCTAGGCCTAGGCTGGTCAATGTTGATTACGATAGCCTAATACGTCTTATTTCATGTCATCCAACCAGAAAAGGGTCAGGTCATAATTGTAAGCGATGGTGAATATTAATTGACTGGTTCGGGGTGTAGTTCCGGAGAAAGAATATATAAGAATAATAGAAAATGTAAACAAATGCATTTCTACACCATATGTCTATCAATCTGATTGTTTTGCAGCAGACCCATAGGAATTCTAGTTCCGGACTTTCGTGCACTGTTAACGACTCAACGAAGGAATGCACCGAAGTACCGGCAGAGTCTGGGGCAGGTAGCGGCGGTGACAGAAAGTGAAAATTAAGAAAAAGCCTTGAAAAGACGTGACGAAAAAGATAACAAACATGCGATTTCTCTCCGCACGATGAAAAAACAACATTGACCAGCGAGTGGATAACTTTCTGTTTTTGTCACTTTATCTGTAAACTACCCTCAGTGCACTTAATTGATAATATTTGTTCTGAACTTGGTCAATTTTGGTGTCGGTGAATTTGCAGTCAAGTTTGAATTTTAAAACAGCTATTGTTCGAAAAATACATTTGTAGGCGCAGTGTCTAATTTCCCAAAGCATCGCAGCAAAATATTGTACCGTTTTTTTTCGTAACTGGACGATCACACAACTGACTTGCTTATCTGCATGAGGAGTATAAGACAACATCACTACTATAACATGTATAATGAACGTAGAGGTGTGATAGTTTGTAATCTAACTCATTCGTCAGTGTAGATCGGATGACAACAAAACTTCTCCTGAGAGTCGGGATTGATACAGAGTAACTCTTGGCGGGCTTTAATTTTGGAATTCTGGAGCGATTATGGAGAAACTACATTTTTAGTTGCTTCCATATAAGGGCATGTTCATCATCAAAAGCCAACAGGAGTTCTCATTAGCAGATAGAGGCATTTCATGAGTCAACAGTGCGGAAATATACCGAAATAAATACAAAGTGCAAAACAAATATCAGTGTAAATTGTTCAGGTACCTACTAATGCTATTTATTCTCCCATTTCATGTTAATTTTAGTTGCTTCATTCAGTTTTAACTGAGAGAAACAACTCCTTTGACCAATTGATGGCTTTGCAAGTGACCACGTGATCCATCATTTTCACCCTATGCAAATATTTCTAAACACCCACCAATACGCAACGTCATGCTAGCCTCTATGCACACAACGAGATAAGGGATATACGTGTTTTGTGGCTTTGGGGCGTTAAGGATACATGTATAGCCTACAGACTAATCCATTTTTGGCGAGATTGAGATTTTTTTTTTTACTACAGCAGGTATCTCCGGGACCCTGGTGGGGTGAAAACGCTCTGGTTGTGGGGATATTCCAAGGGACACAATAGGGGCATTGTTAAATAGCCAGCGCTAGCCCTTGATTATGAAGGGAATTTCACGTGAAGGTGACCATGGTCTGCAGTGCTCTACAACAGCTTTCAAAACTTGGTGTATCCGAAGAGGCGCTATTGGCCTATCAAGGAGCTACTCACGGTGCTGAACCTCTAGCTTGCCTCCTGACTAAGTGCCTTGCCCAAGACCTTGCGAGGAGGAGCACGCATTTTAGAGTTATAGTTGTGATATTGTAATTGGTTTGATTTCTCCATCAATAAGTATAGTGATGTACTCCACGTCATGTAGAAATAAAGTATATGTACAAGTAGAATATATACAAGTTCGTAGTTCCTAATTTCCTGTTATAGATGTGAGTTGGCTCATAGCATTTAGACCCAAAGGTCTAGCAGTACGCAGTGTGTAGATCCATTTTGATTCATGTTCCAAGAGTAGGGAATCTGAATGGACTTTTTCTAGACTACATGCTTTGAAGTTTTGTAATTGGTTTGAGCCATAGGACAGCCAGCAGGTGAAGGCCTGTCTGAGTTCTCCTTCTTCTTCTCCGTATAAAAAGGGGCCTATTGCTGACTAAGGTACGAGGCATGTTGACATTGCCTTATCAGTCTATCGGACCAATAAATATACTTTTATATGCAAGCAACAGCACAGGGTCAGGCTCTGTTGACCATTGGTTGGTTTGATTAGTCTCTTCGACACAGCCCCTTTGATATTAAATTATATTTTCATTTCATTCAATCTTTCGACCCATGCAATCCAGGTATAGCCCATTTCAACCAGCCTGCACCACGGGTATAATGCTAGTCTTGATAATTCGTACGGCTCCAAAAGGCGTTAGAGCTGTACGAATCGTTTTATCTTCAGGGGGGGGGGGGGCTGTACACGCATTGCTGCCTTTGCACTTGGCAATTGTCACATAATGAGAGATAGGGGAACTGTGATCGAAATTAGAGAGAATGGGCTATTCTTTCAATGTCTGAATCAATTCCTAGCCACCATCTTAATAAAGACAGTAACTAAGAATGCAGAATACTACGGTAATATGAAATGACACATTTCACTTTTTCACCAAAAGTAATAGATGTGTTGAACAGATTGTTTAAGTTTGACAATTCAGATATCTGGCGTGTTGGCATGTCGCTCAACAGCAAAAAACATCTGTTGCAAAATGCCCCAATCTAACCATCGCTAGGTGTAATCTTGAACAATTGAAATGCATTTATCATTTTCATTATCACATCTCCGATTATGAAGATGAAAATATATTTTAAATAAAATGCTGAATTGACACCATCTGTCGACATTTTAAAGAATAGAAACACATATATCTCATATTTGATAAAGTAAATACGTCATCCATTTGATATCATTAGTGAAAATCTTAGATTTTGAGATGAAGAGGTAACATGTTTGGAGGATGGCGTGTGCCGTGTGTTTCTGTCAAAGATGATATATGATTCTGTTTACTCTCCCAGCCCAAATGATTTATAACGGTGATGTTGATTCAGCCGAACCTTGCAAATATTAAATGCAACTTGAATTTTGTTGCAAAACCATCAAGATTAGGTAAGAATTTGAAATGAGCAATTGGGCGTAAAACTTTTTATTTCCGATTTTTTTTAATTGTGGCTGTGCTGCAAGTAAATCTGCGCCGAATCTGCTTGCAGAAGACCCCATGCCGAGTTGGCATAACTACAAATATAAGCCTGGACGATATACAGTCAATGCATGGACTGTACCTTTAAAGAAACGAGCACGTGATCGTCGAAGTCATTCCCGGGCCTGCCTGAATAAATTCCGGTCACCGCCCATACTTTGCCACTTTCGAGTAAATATTTGCTCGAGAGACACCGACAAGAAATAGTTTTTACGAGGCTGCTGAAAGAAGAGCAAGGTAAGTTGTAGCTAGTCAAAATTTCCATTTCTTATTTTTCCATTTCCGATTCATTGCACTGAAACTATCATAATGCCTTGGGATTCTCATATGATAATAATGATAATAATAATAATAACTATACGAGTCTTATATAGCGCAGTATCCAACCATTAACTGGCCGCTCAAAGCGCTTGATAGGCCTCTTTAAAAAGCAAATGTTTGAGTTGTCCCTTGAAAGATAACAGAGAGCTGCAGTTTCTAACAGTTGAAGGAAGTTTGTTCCACAACTGAGGGGCTCCAATTGAAAACGCTCTACCACCGACTGACATGACATTGGCCTATCTCCAAGTGCACATCGACAAAAGTTACAATCATTTTTTTTTACATGCCAACTTATGTTTTAGATCAAGTTCCCTTGCGTAAATATTTCTTGCCAGACGATTATACTATAAGCATGTGTTGCCATTACCACATACCATTTTAGTTTATTTTGTAATACAGCAAAGATATAATTTCAAGTGCTAAACTAATTATTTAAGACCTAGGTCTGGGCTTTCAGTCAAATTCTTCTGATATCTCTTCCTATCTCCAAGCGCACATCGACAAAAGTTACAATCATTTTTTTTACATGCCAACTCATGTTTTAGATCAAGTTCCCTTGCGTAAATAATTATTGCCAGACGATTATACTATAAGCAGATGTTGCCATTACTAGATACCATTTCCTTCAATATATAGATAATGTGCTTATTATTAATATCACATATCAAATATTTGAAATATATTGAATACATTACTTATTATCAATGGATTCAACACGCATAACATATATTGCATATTCGAAACAACTTACTGTCAACTTGTCAAAAGTCTTTGGACGATTGGCACCTGCACATTAGTTAACTTAAAAGCTTGTAAACACCTCGATTAGTAGTTACAACAATGTTACAATACACTCCAATTATAATTTTAATCGATATATTTTAGCTGCTGTCGTTTCGGAAGAATTTGACTGAAAGCCCAGACCTAGGTCTTAGTTTAGCACTTGAAATTATATCTTTGCTGTATTACAAAACACTGAAATAATCACAAACCCAGTTGTGATGTGCAAAAGGGTCCCATGATATGAGCTAATTAGCATTGATATTTCTTGGCCACTCGGGAATTTGGTTCATATTCTTAACAACATGCATCATTTGATCGGTTATAGCAATAGTTTAGGGAGGCCCTAATATTCTTTCGACTTTATATTTTTAAAAAACCAGGAGGGTGTCAGCAGCCTTTTAAAAATTGGTAGTCTAGATAAAGACTTGTGCCACAACTGGATCTCTTTAATGTGTGTCTGCACTAATAGATACCACATCTTCGTTCTGTTTCAGATGTGGCTTTCTCTTGTGAAAGTGGCTGTATGTGTCTTCGCCATAATACACGCAGCATCGCCTTTATCTATCATTCCTAAAACCACTGTCAGGAGCACTTCCAGTCGTGGTCCTATTACCCCTCCTAAAACCACTGTCACTAGCACTACCAGTCGTGGTCCTATTACCCCTCCAAGTTCCTCTACCACTCCAAGTAAGTATCGCATCGCACTCTTTCATTGTTCGTGTATTGCATGTGTAATGTACATGTACACGAATAATCGCGGCAAGAATGCTCGAACAAAATACCGTAAATGTGGCAATTTACTAATTTAGTCTAATGTAACCCTGTTTAACATTACTAACGTGATTACAGTATTCACCCCCACGAGCCGATTATAACTGTTCAAATGTGAAACTCACCTCGCTTTAAATCATCGTCTGCACGAACAAACCTGATCACACAGCAAATTTCTATACGCTACCAAAATAGTGCGCAGAAATACTCTCAAAATCACTTTGTTTTTAGGGGAATTTGTTCGGACAAAGACTTGAAACGCAACAATTTGACAATCTTTTTTGTATTTTGAAATAAGAAAAACTCACAGAAAGTATTGTTAGTTTCGTGGATGGGGTATTTAACAACGCTGAGATTGCAATGGCGTCCTTTTCAAGCAGGGACGGAACGACAACGATAAAATAAGAGTTCCGGTCCTAAGCAAGGAGTTTGGTACGATGGGCTCATTTCGAGATTCGAAATTCAAATGTCCAGACTCGACTTTTGGCCTTATCGTATGTTCACTGCCGTAAAAATGTAAACTAAACTGATTCTGTAAACCAAGCATTAGAAGCACTCGCAGAAATCGACTTTTTTCTAAAAGCAGCTGGAACTGTTGGGCATTTAATCGCGGGTCGGGATTATCACAAGTAGCCTCATATTTACGAGGGCATCATTGGATATATCACTTAGTTGTTAGTAGGGCGGGACTCGCAATCATATGAATATGCATTCCATTGCAGAGCGATACTGCTGTAGCGAAGCGCCTTGCGGAGGGGTGTGTGTGAGAGGGTACTGTAAGTACCCAGACAAACAATTGATTTCATCAAAATGCACATGCCCATCAGGGATGAGATGCTGCAAGAGGATAACGAGTAAGTATATCAACATATTAAGTGCTGCTTGATGGCCACGCTAGATACCAGAACGTTCTCTTTTCCCTGTTATTCATACTTCTTCAAGGATTGGACAACAGTCGTTTTCGTATAAAGGAATATCGTGCGCTTCTTTATACTGCCAAAGTTTTGAAGCAGTACTTTTATTGAGAAAATGTAAACCTGTGTTTAGGCATCAGGGTAAACGCCAACAAAACGCATATCTTCAAATGTTTCATGCTTTTCCGGCACTCTTTTAGCCCTTCAAAATCAGCGTGATACATGTGCAGATTCTTATCACACACTGTTCTCTGTTCTTTCTCTTCAACTAAGACTTGCAAAAAGTCCAATAGCCTGTTTAAATGTGTGTTAACAACCACATTTTTCTGACACATTTTCTAAGCCATTTAAAACCACTTGGCTGTAGGAATTCGTGTAACTAGTTTCTTTTTCTCGTACCATGGAGCTCCCCTAATAAGTCACGAGAAAAGTGCACCAGTGTGCACAAGTTGTTATAAGTATGTGTAAAACAATGATTCATGTTTTTTTAAACTAACCATCAAATCGTCTAATAATATTTCTTTTCCCCTTTTTTTACACTTAGCTCGTCACCCATGTGAAAAATGCAACAGCAAGTATAAATGTGTGCCGAAAAGTGTATACTGTGCATCTCCCGTTTCAAGAGCAGGTTGTACTTGTCCTAAAGAGAAGAAGTGTTGCAAAGGTAATGACACTTATACTAAAACTCAACATGCAAACTGTTGGGAAGTAAAGGATCTCAAAATGAACCTTACAAGCATTATTTCTCTTTCAATATTGCAAAATTTTAATTTTTTAAACCATTTTGCACGTATCATACATACAATACGTAAGGCGAAGTATTTGAAAAATCCTTCCTGTCATCATGCCTTCAAGTTAGATACTGCCCACCATCTTGAACTAAAAATTAATTTTAATTTCATTCACTGCCAGAGAAAATGAGTTCTCGCTCTTCTTTACATGTTCTTATCTGTAGTTTTATATCATGTATCAGCCTTACTGTATTTCATATATCATTCATCTTGTCACCCTGAAACAAATAATTCATTGTGGGTAATGAGTTGTGTTCGCAGAAACATTTTGATGTAGGCCTACATATTAAAAGGGTTCTACTTCTCCTGCCATGCAAGTACACGAATTGCTAAAAAGTACATTTCAATTACCTATTACAAATCTATAATGAAAACAGAGTCAAAACTTAAAGGATATGACAAGAGTCAAGCGTGCTCTATATTTCTCACTTCTCAAACCGCTCTTTCTTTTCCAGGCCCGTTCTGTTTTGAATGCGGTGGACGATGCAAGAAAGGAAAATGCAAAGCTCCCTTCTACCCGATCTTTAACTACAAGTGTCCATGCCCCAGGGGAATGTCATGTTGCAAACGTAAGAAAGTATATTATCTTGTATTCGGGCTGTCGTACATGTTGGCGCATTGCAGCTAGAACTTTACACTACGACTTGCAGATAACCATGAACTTTTTGATTTGTATTTGCTACCATGGTCGTGGTTGGTCACCTAAGGTCGCATAATTACACTTTGATGGTGTGTGAAACATTTCTAACTCTATCGACTTGGCTTTTTTGTTCGGATAGCAAATTAACTTTCATAAGCTGTTCGCTACTTTCAGAACTTTGTTTTCATTCCTAACTATAGCAAGCAAAAAACAAAAAACACACACACCATTTTCCTAAAACTCCCGCCAAGAAAGGGATCATCGCGCAAATGGGATTTAGCGCCATGGCGTTTCTATAACTAAGCAACGCCGGCTTGGTCATCTTGATCAAGTTCTATAGACGTCTTTCTATCTGAATGTTTTTGGACCTAACATGCCTAACGACTGAAAAGAACACAATTACGAACAATTCATCTACATGTATATTTTTGACTATTTGGCGATTTTGCCCTGCCAAAGGTTTGAGACTGTGTCCAAGAAGATGCACGTTTCCTAGCCTTTGCATTGTATCACCGTACCATTGGTAAGCGTCATTCCCATTCATAACCCATTCATCGATCAGCAAAACAGCGGAAAAAGTCATGCACCCCTTATAATAGCATTGCGTGAAGATGAGGTCACTGCAGCTGCTGTCCTCTATTTCCCCATCGCTGAATTACAGGCAATGTCGGACAAACATACGGTTTCGTAATGGATTCAGGCTTTCTAACTAGGGCAGTTAGATTCAATCTGGCACATGTCCGAGTGTTGGAAATACTACATAATTGTTCTGAATATTTCTCTCTCTGACTCTATGGTATCATTCATGCTAAAAACAATGCAGGGTCAAAGATAATTGACTTTGAAATAAGCTCAAATGCGTAGAAATAAGTGTCGATGTCCGACTGTCACGTGACTAAAACGTCATCAATATTTTATTCAAATGACCTTGTGAGCTATAAATAGTAACTTCGCGGAATGCTATTGGCAACAGCCACAGACGACATCTTAGCTCTCTAGTCACAGTCAATGGACGTATGTAACAATACAGATATTAGATCTAAAAAGTACATAAAATAGGCCTATGAATGAACTGACCACAAGAGTTTGCTGACATCAATATTTCCATGACATTGTGTATGATCAAGTGTGCAAGCAGGCGAATTTCTCAACGACCGTTGCTGATGTTAGTATCATTATCCCTTAGAAACTCGACAAATTCTACCATAATCTTTTCAGTTCAGCCCCATTGGCCTGGGCGTACAAATAAGGTTTCTGACCCTCATCAAACTGATCATGAACCCCAGAAGTTTTAGTTGACCTGACATTCTTTAGCGTATGACCTGATTCAAGTGTTTGAAGTGTATACAGGGTGGTCAAGAAAAAACCCAACCCGATACTTCCACTACTTCTAAAACCATTTATACGAGTGGATGTGGAATCTTTCTAGAAGAAGAATGATACCTAGATCGCTTGATAATCGAATGTCGAGCTGGCCGGGTGATTACAGAAAAAATGTTCTCTCAACGATTTTATGGGTTATAATCAGTGATGAAAGTTGTTGGTGCAGCCAACAAAAGATGATTTTGCATAGTATTAATGTGCACAGTGAACGTGGTTCTCACATGACGGTGATAGAAACTTTGGAGCATGTGTCTAGCACGCAGAACGCTGGCAGAAGCTGCATCAGCGAAGGAAAGCTAAAAAATCAATCACCTTATTTGTTATTATTGTGATTACATTCAGGGGCTGGCTGTGGCAGCAGAGGTTGCCGATATGCGAGGTGTCTCCCGAGCAGGGCATTTTGCCCAAATGTAATTCGTGGCACAAGATGTTCATGTCCGCCTTACATGAAGTGCTGTCGATGTAAGTACAAGTAGACGTTTCTCTTATTACAACTTATGATACATGTAGCGCACTTGCATGCCTTCCACCCATTGAATTAATGAATGAAGTCTACACTAAGGCTACATACTGCAAAATCCAAAATAGGAATTTGCTCTGATGTGGTGCTTCAAAAGGTCGTCTGACCAGAAACCCTCACCTGAAAAAGGCAACAGTCTTAACCTTTTGAAAATCAAGACTTAGTTCGTTCCAGAGTAAGGAACTGGTGCTCCGATCCTGCAACCGCTCGTCGCCAGGCGATACCTGGACAGATATGTTAGCTAGATATTGCAAGGAATTAATGACACGTGAACCACAAATCGGCACACAAACACAAATAACATGTTGTTTATGTTTTTATTTTAAAATAACAATAATAGAATTTGTATCGTATAATAAAAAATAAAACGAGGCTATATTGAAAGTGAATATATGCTGCAAAAGTCACTTAAATATATAATAAAGGGACTTTTGCAGCATATATTCACTTTCAATACAGCCTCGTTTTATTTTTTTTCGAGGCTATATTGAAAGTGAATATATGCTGCAATACAGCCTCGTTTTATTTTTTTTCGAATTATGATCAAAGTAAATAGTTAGCCACAATGATATCATCAATGGCGGATTTCGACAAAAGTTCGAATGGCGACGAATTTTCGAATATGCGTCTTTACCACCTCACTGTCATGACTGTGGCTATGTGCAAATCACCAGAAAATTATGAAGACATCGCTTGTCACGCACCGGGCCATCATCTGGCGGCTCAGGTATAGTGTTAAACTTTGGTCTTGTCGAGCGCGTCATCCCAGGACGTGCCCGGGCGTCCCTCAGTTAGGGCCTATGATACACAGTGCGTGCAGCAGTTATCTCTGTATTTCAGACACATGTGAGCTAGCTGGATGCAGAGGAAAATGTGTAAAGGGCTACAAATGTCCCCAAGGGTCAAGGCTGAATACAAAGTTAAGGTTCTGCACTTGTCCAAAAGGCTATTCCTGCTGCTCGCGTAAGTACCAAAATACCAAAAAAGAAAATAATTATGAGAAGACGGCTCGTTTCAAAAATGGATCAAGTACATATTATGGCGTGCTACAACCACAGTGGCTACATAAATCCATATTGCCAATTGTCAAGCGTGCCGGAGCAAGGAACTGTATGCACAAAAACTTTTTTCTATGAAGTCTTTTAAATCGTTTTCAACTACAAGATGCCAATATGCAACGCACGGTTATTTGTTCTGGGGAAGACTTCTTACACATTCGTTCTTTATTTACCCTATCATAGGGGTCGATTTGATAACAGGTTTAGATTTTTTCTCTCGTTTAGCTGGATGGGATCGGCCACAAGTTGAAGAGTTACCATACCTTTCATACTCACCGTCTCTTGATTTAGACGTCGTCGCGGCTGAAAACCCGACGTAGCTACCGCATATTCTTCCCACAACAATGTTACCATTATATAAGGACACTGATGTGAAAATAGAATTAAGCAATCGAGACCTGAAATGGTTTTCTTTTTGCAGGCATATGTCCATACCTAACTACAACACGCGTCACATGCAGACGCCTTGGAGGATGGTTGATACCCGGCAGAGGCGTACCTCCACTTATTTGCTGCAGACGTAGGTCCTAATTTTGCATACATGGACGACATTTGATTATAGACGGAATGCAAACGAACATTTGGTGCAATGTGTGATTAGCTTCACATTTTGACGTATATATAAGGATGTCACATTTCAAATTGTTGTGGAATTACATTTTACGCCAAAGTGACTAAAGCATGAAAATAACTAAACTTGCCTAACGTTCCTCTGTTGCATATTGTTTTTAAGTCATATATTTTATTATTTCATGAACTTATTGATGGTAGATGTAACAAGAGTTCAAGCTGTCCACTGTTTTACATTTGTATCGCTCTTTTTTAGTCCCAACATGTGCGAAAAACTGTAAAGCACAAAAGGCAAAATGTGCACTCAGCCGGACATGCAGGTTCAAAATAAGATCGTCGAATTGTCTCTGCCGGCCCGGCCTGGTATGCTGCAAGTGTAAGTGATATTTTTTATTCATGTTTGGGGCCAATTAAGACCAAAAAAATTAACAGGACGTGAAAACCTCAGTAAGACTCGATGAAAAGTAAGCGGTAGAGTGCAAAAGTATTAAAAAATACCAAAAGTGTTTGATATGTCAGTTCTCTCTCTATTTCAGACACCTGTGAGCTAGCTAGATGCAAAGGTAAATGTGTGAGGGGCCGCCGGTGTCCTGAAGGATTGAAGAAACTAAGCCCGAATTCATGCACTTGTCCGGTAGGCTATTCATGCTGCTGGCGTAAGTATTAAAACAGCTTAAAGGAATATACGTATTAGAAGAGGTAATCACCGTTCATATCCTGGGGAGCCATCTCATAAACCAAAGAACTGGAGTGATTAGATAATCTGGTAGATTAGAGTCATTCAAATGAGCATGGTGGTTTTTGCCTAAATCGAGCTGATGGTGCTCGATCAATATTATTGTCAGGGGAGAATAGCAAACCAATCGTTTGTGCCTTCTGCTTTAATCTACCTTATAATACTCGTTTACGTTACAACACCGTTTCGGATGGAGGTATTATCGTTTCATGGTCAGACGATTTCCTGATGGTGAAATACATTTTCTGTTGCTCAATTAAGAATCTCCGATGAGCGCACAAAAATCTGACTCCGATTAGTCGTTGGAATATTTAATAATATACCCGTCATGGACAAGTGTTAAGCAGGTGTTTTAGCGGGTTTGAATTTGTTACATTTTTAGACGTTACCCGCTGGTGGTGGAATGGCAAAAAGTTCCTTGATTTATGATACATTTCTTATTATGATGATTCAGACATTATATCTATATACATGCGATGTGAAAATCATCATTTCGACAGCTGGGGACACTGAATATTGAAATAGAGGCGAGTTCTACAACCAATGATAATCATTTCTTTTCCCAGGGAAATGTCCATACCGAACTAGAACTTATCACAATTGCAGACGGCTTGGAGGATGGGTAATACCTGCTACAGGTGTCCCGAAAGGACATGTTTGCTGCCAACGTAAGTCAATAGGGTTGACATTCGTTTACAAATGGGATGCGTAATGTGCCTGTAATGTATTGATTGTTGCATTGTGTCAAATCCTTAAACTACTTACCTATTTTCACATAGAATTCACGTGGTCCCCTCTACGGATTTCACTCTTCACTTTAATATTGCGCCTCAATAAGCGCATACTTGTGGCGATGGCCATCTGACATTTGAAACTTGGGCAGAGACGTACTGCATCCAATGTAAATCAGGTCCGAAATACATTGTTGTTCACAATATTTCTACGTCCATGCTGCAACGTTTAGACTGACATGGAATTTTGCAATGGCGGGCATACAGAAGAACGTTAAATTATAACACTTCTAACTTATTAAAGATCATAATAAGTAGATGCAGGAAGAGATCAAGCTTCCACTTTACATTACGCCTTTTTTTCAGTCCCAACATGTGTGAGGAACTGTAAAGGGCAGAAGGCAGGATGTGCATCCAGGCGGAGTTGCAAATACGTAATAAAAAATTCGAGATGCCTCTGCCGGCCTAACCTTGTGTGCTGCATGTGTAAGTATAATTAGGACTATGATAGAAAAGGAGCAAAAAACTTGACATATAATTCAGTGTAAGACTAGTGGGGAAATAAACGGTATAGGCAAAAGTATAACGAATGAATATGTACCACAAACGTATTATACACAGTGTGTGCATTATCTCTCTTTTTCAGACACCTGTGGATTTAGTCCATGCGGCGGTAAATGCATAAGAAGCCGCGGATTTCCTAAAGGGTGGAGACCGCACCGGAATACCTGCACTTGCCCGCCCGGCTATAAATGTTGCTCACCTATAGGTAAGCATTAGAACATCTTATTATAAGAAGATGTGGTTGCCGAGGTACTAGCTAGAATTGATAAATTACAGCCATTTCAATGATGAGTTCATGGACATTGTGATTGGCATGAACTGATCACTTGTGACGTGATCACTAACACTTCTATTAGTGGTTAAGGTGTAGCAAATCAGTTACCCTGTCTTTTAGCCTAGGCATATCGACTACGTATCTTCAATATAAGTAATCGCATTGATATTAAAGTGAAATGCTTATGGGCCTACCATTCTGAACTCTTGCTATGAAATAGATGTAAAGGCGAAAGCATAAGCGCTAAACAAATTGGTGTCGCCCACCCATTGTCCATCCCGACAGACACTGTTGAATGGCGTCTAACGACAATGCGCATAATATGTAAGGGGGCTTGGCTTGCATATCAAGAAACGGTTTTAGATCGAGGAGTATGGAGTTTAGAGTATATGTAATGACACATGTTTAAATTCGTCTCATTTAAGACGTACGCCGTCGGCAGTGGATTGGCAAAACTATTCGAGTAAAGAAACATGTCATAATCTGATAATTTAGGCCCAACAACTTAACACCTTGGCTGCCAAGGGTGCTTTAAAGGGGTACCTTTTGCATCTACAACGTCATTTGCAACAAATGCTGTAGCCAGGCCAGAAATCAACATTCAAAACATGGCCAACAAGTCTACTTCCTGCGATCTAAAGTGTCCCGACGTGGTGATGTACTAGAATGTCTCTAGTATACACAATAAGGCCTATATCTGTTATATAATAATCAAGGTTGTTTATGAAACTAGGCCTATGGACTGTGACCGTGATACCGTCAGGTGTTCGCAATGTGATTTGATATCGACAGTTTTGGAATTAGCTGCCGTCGGGGGAACGCCTCGTCGGAAAGGCTCCAGCTGAACCACTCCAAATTATGTATCAACCGGGGACTTCCTTCTGCAAATAAACCTGTTACATCTCTATTCTTCGTTGCACTCGTCGTACAGCTCCACGAATTGCTCCCCAGTCATCTTCTATCGGTGACTGGTGAGAGCGGGGCGGACTCTACTCCCCGTACATGGCACCCGTCAGCTGTGCATTTATCTATCATATGTTTATTGTGTATACTAGAGACATTCTAGTACAATGTACGGGGAGTTGAGTCCGCCCCGCCCGTAGGGGTTCTTGCTCTCACCAGTCACCGATAGAAGATGACTGGGGAGCAATTCGTGGAGCTGTACGACGAGTGCAACGAAGAATAGAGATGTAACAGGTTTATTTGCAGAAGGAAGTCCCCGGTTGATACATAATTTGTAGTGGTTCAGCTGGAGCCTTTCCGAGGAGGCGTTCCCCCGACGGCAGCTAATTCCAAAACTGTCGATATCACATTGCGAACACCTGACGGCATCACGGTCACAGTCCATAGGCCTTGTTTCATAAACAACCTTGATTATTATATAACAGATATAGGCCTAGTCCTGATATCTAACCTTATACCGTCAGCTGTGCATTTATCTATCATATGTTTATTGTGTATACTAGAGACATTCTAGTACAGTGAAAGGGTGATGAGAAACTTGAATATTTTACTGTTAGGACCACATTTGGTGGAAAATGCAAACGTTGACGCCTCTAGCTCCCAAACGCGGCAACAAGCTATCGAAAAACGAAGGGTCACTTGTTGCATGCGGAATTAAATTTCTTTCAAAATGGCGCTAGTCGCGATGCGATTTGACGTCCCAGTTCTGAGCTACAGCCGTTTTTTTGGGAATGATGTAAAGTTCGTGTTTGAGATTAAGTAAATCTTCGATTTTCCTTCATCATTCAAATTGGTGTAAAATCAACAGCTTTCAGCCAACATAATATACACCCTGGCACTTTTGTGACAGGATGGACACCCGTCCATAAAATACTAAAAAAACATAGGCCTTAGAAAAGGGGGTGAATTTAGCTACGTGATTGGCACTCACGTCCCCAGGAGTCTGTTTTTCTTTGATAATGTATAGCCACCATTATCGTCGCTATATATAGGGGACAATGCTGTGAAACGAGAGATAAGTCCTGACATTATTTTATTTTCGTAGGCAAATGTCGACACAAACCTATGAATTATTTCAAATGCAGACGGCTTGGAGGATGGGTTATACCCGCGTCTGGAAACCCGAAAGGATTTATTTGCTGCAAACGTAAGTTCTGACTTTGAATAGGAATGATATTCGTTTACAGACGGGACAAGCCCTAAAAATGCTCACAATAAGAATGTTCATACAGAATTCATGTTGTCATCTGCAATGATGTAAGTCGTGTAGTGTTTAAGGCTTAATGCACGTAATCATGAAAAGTGACACTTGGCATTAGAAGTGTGGAAGACCAGTAGTGTGCAATCAGGTGAATAGGGAATAACGTCAGTTCCCAACAGTGAGAGAAACAATAGAAAAGGAAAATTTAAAGTAGTTAACCTTCCCATCGTGCCTCTGTTGCAAACAGAATTGCCTTTACGATAAGTTATTAACATAGCCAAATGCATGGATGTAAGTAAACGTGATCAGGATTAAGCTTCCACATTTTTACGCTTTTATTGCTTTTTTAGTCCCAACATGTGCAAGCAACTGTAGAGCTCAGAAGGCGCGATGTGCAAGCAAGCTGACATGCAGATACCCAATAAAATCGTCGAGATGCTCTTGCCGACCTGGTCTAGTATGTTGCAGATGTAAGTGGCAATTTTTAGTATATAATGATTTGGGCAATAGGATATACTCTAAAACTTCGAAGACAAGGAATGAGGCTCCGCCCCTAATCATTCCAATGGTTTGAATGGGGAAAGGCCAATAGGTCTGGTATTATTATTTTATCAATGACATGGGCCAATGGAGTCGCATGTGTTATAATCTTGCTCTGACTGGCTGACATTGACAGTGAAACGAAATCAACATCATTTGTTATAGTAGGCCAATTTCTTCTAATAAAAGATACCCTATTGTGTCGTTTCTTGAGAATTAATATTAAAGGCCATATATCAAAGTTTGAAAACATGCTTGATACTCATGAAATATGTTGAGGGTTAAAAAAACAAGATCCCAGACATTAAAAAAGTTATAATAATAAAGTCATTATTTAGTTATTTCAATTTTCAATTTTAAACTATTTGAATTTCCCACCACACACAACTTTAGATTAGTTCCACATGTGGCCGCTAGGGATTTTCTGATGACGTAGATCAGGTCAGTCAGAACAAAGCAAGATGGCTTCCGCATACAGTTCAGAGAGTGAGAGCAGTGAATTTGAGGATGTTTTGGTCGATACAGAAGGATATTTAAACGTTGAGCCGTGCATGTTCGAGCCATTAATATCACTAGATCATAATGAGGGTGATCATTCGGACGAAAGTGATTAGAATTTGTGGTTAATCAATTTGCATGGCAGACCTGCCGATATAGCAAAGAAGACATTGATAGACGGTTGCAGATGCATAACATGTATGATTTTTGAACAGACTAATGTTGCACAATATTGTTTCGCCTCGTCAGTGTTGTATCGCCAGTTATGTCATGACGCTGAACTACTATCGAAAAGTGACGGTATTATGCACAATCATCTTGACGTGACGATATAATGCCGTGCAACGTTAGATAGGCCTAGATGTCAGATGACAATAATCTGTCATTGACAGTGGCTGTCACTGACACTGACCTGTGTCGCTGTCACCTTGCTATGGCTGGAACACAAGAAAACACTATGCGGTATCACAGGCCCCAATAGGGCCTACACATTATGTATAACAACCGACCTCAGCAGCCTCGGGCATTAAATGCAATTGACATGGTTGGAACAGCTGTTTTTAACAAGTGGCATTTAATATTCAGTTGGATGCAGATATCTGGCTTCATGTGATAATCCGTATCGATAAAGTGATCACTGCAAAGTTTGGCCGAAGGCCCAGGCTTCCAACACTCCAAACGTTTGCACTTCCGAATCCACAGCTTCCTCCTCTCTCGTTCAACTGGCTTTGGAAATTCATGAAAATGGGTCCCATCCGTCATTCGATTGTTCTTTGTGCTATCCTTGACACAATTCGGAGCCACACAATACACCATAGTGAATGAAACACATTACTTCCAGGTGTGCATAATTAATTAAAGCCCTCCTGCTTTTATGATTGCATGACATGTACAGATAACCTGATCTACATCACAACTTTTGCTGAACCCGCCGCCTGGCTCTAACAAGCCAGTTGCTAGCCTGATTAGGTAATCAAGTTGTCAAACACATAATTGGCTATATCTTCAAAATGGATGGAGCTAATTGCATTTGGTTTTCTGTATTGTATAAAGTGTTAGGTACACTTTTGAAATCGTCTTACAGCAGAAAATGGCAAAAAACCTTGATATATGGCCTTTAAGGTCTTAGAATCCCTCCTCCATTGTAATGAATAGGGGCGGAGCCTCGCTCCTTGTATTCGAGGTTTTAGAGTATACCTTGGCATGTGTACATGTAGCCGAGTCAAGTCTAGGCGAGAAAAAAGGCAGTAGCAGGAATAGGCAACAAGAAAGAAACGCATGATACGCATTGTGTGCATCAATTATCTCTCTTTTTCAGACTCCTGTAATATGCGTGGATGCCGCGGTAAATGCTACAGGGGCCGATGTCCTATAGGGTGGAGACAGCACCGGTATACCTGCACTTGCCCGTTCGGCTCTTCCTGCTGCTCGCCTTTTGGTAAGTACTAAAACATTTTTGGGGTAGTGTTATCGGGCGCCATTTTTTTATTTTCGGAATACACAATTTGGTTATAATTCTATCAGTTATTTAATTACACTTTGTTCCTTATAGTTTTTTAACGACAATTCTGGTCCTAGATCCTCTAGAATATGACTTCCAAATTTGAATATTTGTAAATAATTGCTAATGACTGTGCCGTTTGAAAAGAAAACAAAGCAGTTTGAGTGAGCTTTATACCCCAATATACCGTATACTAGTAATAAGTAATCTTTCGTTTTGTACAAAATATCAAACCATTTGTTTGTGTACAAGATCCGAGGGAGGCACTACCGTTTCTTGTTCAGACAATTTCCTGATGTTGAAAGAGGTTTTATTGTGGCTTATTAATAATCTCCGATGAGTGCACAAAAAGGAATGGAAAATATATGTCATCGATGTCAAAGCCATCCTTGCAACTCGTTCAGTCTTCTCTTCCCTCCGATAACATGGCCACCACTAGGGACAGTGATCAGATATGGGAATAGAGGCAAGTCCTAAAATTGTCTTCTTTCTGTAGGCAACTGTCCATATCCAACTAGAACATATGCCAATTGCAAACGGCTTGGAGGATGGGTAATACCTGCCTCAGGTAACCCGAAAGGACGTATTTGCTGCAAACGTAAGTCATAACTGCGCATCGTGAAATATTTAATTGTTTACAGACGACATGCCTGTACTGCATCGCGTGTTGGATTTTAGAAAGCCCTAGAAATGCTTACAATACCAAAACAATAATGTTGACATGGAGTTCACGATGACGCCAAGATGGATGTAACTTTTCACTTGGTAATAGCGCGTGGTGTATTTTAGCCACACTGAACGTAAGTAGGATACTCATTGGAATGAACAATTGGCATTTGTGGCAGAAGCACACTAAAATGAACTAAAGTAAATCAGTTTCAACATGCACGTATAGTTTTTTGCTATATCTAAGTGTTTCCATACAGTGGACAGCTAGACAGTCCAGGACTTTGCAATAGGGGAACACAAAATAACTATTCAGTCCAAAAACAATACAAAAAAATGCTTGAAAACGGACCACTCCAAAGCCTTGATTGATTATGCCTAGCGTGTCTCTGTTGCAAATAGACATTCTATTATTCAACGTATTGAAATTCATAAGTAGATATAACAACAAGCTTTCTATTTTTACTACTCTACGCTTTTTTTTCTTTAGTCCCAACATGTGCAAGAAACTGTAAAGCGCACAAGGCACGATGTGCCCCAAGCCGGATGTGCAGATACCCAATAAAATCGCCGAGATGCTCCTGCCGACCCGGCCTAGTATGCTGCAAGTGTAAGTGAAAGTTTCTATTTATGATTGGGGGCATAATAGTATAGGGTAAAAATAAATAAATTTGACATGTATTCCAGAGTTTGATTAGACGAGGAATAGACAATACAGGGCAAAATTATATAAGAAATATGTACAAGAAAACGATGGAAACACAACCCTCTCTGTTTTTAGACTCCTGTGAGCTTGCTGGATGCAGAGGTAAATGCATTAGAGGCCAATGTCCTAGAGGGATGAGACAGCTGAGCGGAAGGACCTGCACTTGTCCGGGAGGCTACTCATGCTGCTCGCGTAAGTATGAAAACATACGTAATGACAAATTGTATGAGAAGACGCGCCGTTATATCGAAGATGAGCCATCAGACACACTACTTTACCGAGGAAGAAGTGTGAATGGATAATTTGTTAAAGTCATTTAAATGACTGTTGTTGGAGCCGATTCACAAGAAGACACACCAGTCTTATTGATGTTTAATCAGTCATGTTCAATTTGATTGTGCGTTTTGCCTCGATCAGTCAACTGTCCGTATAATCTTATAGTCTTATAGTTTTGTGTGAGTCATCGCTCCATTCATCTATAGAAACAAGTATGAGATGATGTGCTTGCCGTAACTTGTAAAAAAGCACCCATCTTCAGATGAACTAATGTGAATGGATACTTTGTTAAATTAGAGTCATTTAAATGACCATAGTTCGAGCCTTTTAAAAAGAAACCATGTGTAATCGATGTTTAAATTCGATTGTGCTGTTTTCCTCAATTTGCCGTATGTTTTGTACTCTTGTTGTTGTGTGTGAGATATCATTTGATTTATTGAGGTACAATTAATTAAAGGTTGGTATTACGGTCACAAAATTTTCTGACGTTGGATTTTCTGGTGCTATATTAAAAATGGCCGGGTCTATTTGGCAAGCCGCTCGCCAAACAGGCATCTTTTGTTGTCCTGATTGGAGAGCCGCTTGCCAAACAGCACTAAAAAGCCACCCTGTTCGGCCAGCCGGGCTTGCCAAACAGGTAAAAAATCTACCCTGTTTGGCGAGCTGGAGACTTTACAACACATTAGCCAGAGAGTTCGGCTCTCCATTCAGGACAAAAAAAGTCGCTGTTTGGTAAGCCGGGCTTGCCAAATAGTCACTTCCATCAAAAATATCCTATGAGTTCACATATATATGCATCATGGGGCGTTGAAATGACACATAGCTGTCATCTATAATAGTTATCGATGACAGGTGGAAATGCCAAAATGTGTCGAGTTATGCTAAGTATAATACTCTGATGATTGGACGTTACAGCTGATTAAAGTATGAAATAAACATCATTGCGATCCCATAACTTTTTTTCCGATAACAAGGCCACCGCTATACATACGGACACTGATAGTCAAGTCCTAAATTGCTCTCCTTTTGCAGGCAAATGTCCATACCTAACTACAACATATCACCGTTGCAAACAACTTGGAGGATGGGTAATACCAGCCACAGGTAACCCAGTTGGACGTGTTTGCTGCAAACGTAAGTCCTCATTTGGTCTAGGGATAACAGTTTGTAACGTGTAGGGAGCTCACCTGTTATTTTGTCAAATCACAGTTTACGCCAACGTCAATAGTCTTAGACCTCGTGACAATTTGGATTTGGCATAAGAAACTGGCAGGAACGTACTCAGAAGCAACATATGAGGTCATGTTTGCCATATTTAAGTCTTTCCATCGAGTCGACATGTACAGCTAGGCAGACCAGTAGTTTACAATATGGGGAGTGGGGATGCAGAGAAATGTTTCAGTCCCAAGCAACGATAGAAAAAAAAGAACAAAAGGATTTCATTCATATACTTACACCTGCTTAAAGGGTCACTGTTACATATAGACATTCTGTTGTTTATGGTCTTTCCTTTGGCTATTTTAAACATTGCAGTGAAAAATGCATGTATTAAGTTGATGTAATACGAGTTCTGGCTCTTTACTATTTACGGTTTCATTTCTCTTCTAGTCCCAACATGTGCGAGAAACTGTAGAGCATACAAAGCAGGATGTGCAACCATGCGGTCATGCATATACAAAATTAGAACGCCGAGATGCTCCTGCCGGCCTGGCCTAGTGTGCTGCAGGTGTAAGTGAGAGTTTCAATTATGTTTGGGGCCATCATAGCTTAAAAAGACATAAATAAACTAGACTGGCAACCACAGTCAGACTGACGAGAAAAAGCGGTAGAGGGCAAAAAGTATAAAAAAGTAAGTCTCGGTGAGAAAAAAAACAGTAGTGGGCAAAATGGTAAAAAGAAATAAATATGTAACACAAACGTATGATACACAAATTAATTATATTTTTTTGTATTTCAGACACTTGTGAGCTGGGTGGATGCCGAGGTAAATGCGTACGAGGCCTATGTCCTCGAGGGATGAGGCAGCTGAACTCGAGAACCTGCACTTGTCCGTTAGGCTATTCCTGCTGCTCGCGTAAGTATAAAAAAAAACATATTTAACGAAAATACGTAGATACGATATTGATTGTTTCGGAAGTCGCCTACACCAAACAAAGGAACTAGAATGATGAGATGATTATGTTAGATTATGAGTCATTCATATGACCATCGTTCGTGTCCATTAAAAGGAAACAAATCTGTTTTATCGATGTTAATATCAAAACGTGTGCCTCAATCGAGCTTACAGTACTCACTCAATTGTTATGTGTAGGATATACGAAACCATTCGTTTGTGCTTTGTAATGTTTGTTTCCTCAATCTACATTCCATGACGTTCAACGTTACGAAAGGAGGTTCTTCGTTTCATGGTCAGAGGATTTCCTGTCGTTGAAATACATTTCCTGGTGCTTTATTGAAAATAATCGACGAGTGTACAACAATCGGGCATCGGTGCTTGATGGATGGACGATAACTGATCAGCCGGCGTGTTATCATGTTTGAATATTTTTCTCCTATACACACATCTGCCGCTGGTGGTCGAATTACCAAAAAGATTGACTTGTATTATCGATACACATCATATACTGGTGATTCATAGTCAAAATCATCATTGCGACCCTATAAGTCTATCCTTTTCTATACCATGGCCGCAACTAGGTACACATAGATATGGAAATAGAGACGAATTTAAACATCAATTTCTCTTCGTAGACGCGAGTTCTGACATTAATTTCTCTTTGTAGGCAAATGTCCATACCCAACTAGATCAATTTTGATGTGCATACGGCTTGGAGGATGGCCAATACCCGCTACAGGTGTCCCGAAAGGACGTGTTTGCTGCAAACGTAAGTCCTAATTTTGGGGGACATTTGTTTACAGACGACAGGAATATACACCTGCAATGTATTGCTACACGTATCAATGTTAAAAGAATTCACTTTGTCACCGGTAGAAAAGTCACTTTTCACTAAATCTATAATGCCATAATTATAATATATAATTGAGCCTCGATCAACGTACTCGTGGCAATGACCATTTAACATTTGAACCACGGCAGAAAACGTCGCGAATCCAAAGTAAATCGAGTCCAACATACGTGGTTGTTTGCCATATTTCTGCGTCCATGCAGTGGACAGTTATTCTGACTAGAACTTTGCAATGGCTGGATATACAAAAGGAAGTTTTAGTCACAAACAATGACAAAAAACGGAAACACCCAACCTGTCTGGCGTGCCTCTGTTACAAATATATCCAACTATTCTAACGATATCAACGTACAGTCAAGAAAATATGCTTTTCATTTTATGTAACGCTAATATCGCTTTTTCAGTCCCAACATGCAAATACAACTGTAAAGTGTACAAGGCACGATGTGCCCCAATCCGGATGTGCAGATACCCAATAAAATCGCCGAGATGCACCTGCCGGCCCGGCCTAGTATGCTGCAAATGTAAGTGACAATTCTCAGTTATGACTGGGGCTATGATAGAAAAGGATAAAAACATTGGCATGTAATCCAGGTTAAGACTAATAAACGGTTATAAAGCGGGCAAACGTATAAACAAATACACATAGTCTACTATCGTATGATACGCAGTGAGTTGATCAGTTATCATCTCTGTATTTCAGACACATGCGAGCTTCGTGGATGCAATGGTGAATGCATAAGAGGCCGCCGATGTCCTAATGGGAGGAGACCGCTTCGGAATTCCTGCACTTGTCCAGCCGGCTATTCCTGCTGCAAACGTATTGGTAAGTATCAATTAACATCTTAAAAGCAAAATAGATGAGAGGCGATGACGTGCTTGCTGTTACATTACCAGACCGAGGAACAAGCGTTTAATTTGCCTATAGAGTCATTTCATTGACTGAGGTTCGAGCCAAATCAAAAGAAAACAAAGCTGTCTTATCGATGTTCACACTTGAGTGAGCCTTTTACCTAAATCTACCGTATAACTCAATCAATTGTTATGTGTTAGATATCAATCTACTCGTTTATGTACAACTATCTCGATGGGAGGTACTAGTATGCCATTCATGGTCAGACGATCTCCCGATGTCAAACGGGATTTTCTAGCGCTGCGTTAAAAATATCCGATGAGTGCACATCAAGCTGGTACCGTTGGGTGGATGGAATGGGAATTACCCGTCAATGATAGCTATTTAGCCAGCGTGGTAGCATGTTTGAAATCGTCTCTTTTGAGATGTATGCCATCGGCGGTGGAATATCCAAAATCTGTAGAGTTATGCTACGTATTATACTTTGATGATTTAGACGTTACGGAGTATCATAATGCGATGTCAAAATCATCAATGCGACCCCATAATTCTGAATATGGCCACAACTAGGGAAAATTACTAGCATTTTGAAATAAAGACGTTATTTTCTCTCTGTAGGCAAATGTCCATACCCGACTAGAACATATGCCATTTGCAAACGGCTTGGAGGATGGGTAATACCCGCTTCCGGTAACCCGAAAGGACGTATATGCTGCAAACGTAAGTCCCAATATTGCATAGGAATGACGTGCTTATCTGCCTGTAATGCACTGACTGTTGCATTTTGGCAAGCCCTTGGTTTGCTTTCAGTTGTAACATGTAAGGTTGTCACCGTTCTCTTCAATTTCGTGTTTTTTGTTTTTAAACCTCACTGCACGTACTAGTGGAAATAGAAATTTGGCTTTGAGCCGCATGTATGAATTATGCATTCTATTACGCTAGCCTTATTGACTTCCTGAAATTCATGAGTTGATAAAATAAGATATAACTTTGTTTTACTTATTGTGCGGTTGTATTGCTGTTTTAGTCCCAACATGTGCGAGGAACTGTAGAGCGCAGAAGGCACGATGTGCACTCAATCGGACATGCAGATACCCAATAAGATCGCAGAGATGCTCCTGCCGGCCCGGCCTAGTGTGCTGCCAATGTAAGTGACAGTTCTCAGTTCTGACTCGTGCTATGATAGAAAAGGATAAAAAATGTCCAAATAACTTTATTTTTTAGTTGATTTCGAATTTGGTGTATATTATATACATGACTGTACAACTATATAAATAATACATAAATTTGGTAGATTCTAGACACATATTCGCTTTTTATAAAATTGGCACATAGTAGAGATTTTTCCACTTGCTTTCATCTACGCGATGTTGCTGACATCTTTTCTTCGACGGATGGCGTGAATCCGATTGTCTTAGCCAATATACGTCATGGTTCATTTGACTAGTGCGACACCAATTTGTCTCAAGGTTATGCGATTCGCCTTTGCGTCAATTTCATTGTAAGAGTTCACAATGTCAGGCCTATATAGATTTCACTTCAGTATTTGCACTATTTCTTTTCTGAAGATTTGTCGTTAATCCACAGTGACACTGATCGACAAAACCACAAACACTGATAGAAGTATAGGGACGGGTTAGGCCACAAGTGATCAGTTGATTCCCAATGCTAACCACTGTCAATAAACTCATGGCAACCTGAAGACCGACCAGTTAGAACCAATCAGCAAGAATCTTCCTTTGCCTGATTAATGCATAAACTAGGGGCAGTCCAGCCTAAAATTAATGTACCGACCTAGAGTATTTACCGCAAACGTTTGATACAGAGCGCATGCGTTGGTTTTCAATTCATTTCAGACACCTGTGAGCTTCGTGGATGCAATGGTAAATGCATAAAAGGCCGCCGATGTCCTAATGGGAGGAGACCGCTCCGGAATTCCTGCACTTGTCCAGCCGGCTATTCCTGCTGCAAAATCATCAGTAAGTATTAATACATCTCAAGGAAAAATAAGTATGAGAAGGTGTACTCGTCCAATACTAGAGGAACCATCCACGATACCGAGGAATGGTAATAATTGATAATTTGTTAAATTAAAGTCTTTAACGACGGTAGTTCGAGTCCATTCAAAAGAAAACAAAGAAATTTCCCTGAGTTGAAAGACATTTTTATGGTGATATATTACAAATCTCGAAAAGTTCACAAAAATCTGGCACCGGTGCATCGTTGGAATTGAAAAAAAACACCTGTCGCGAATAACTAATTCGTCTCTTTATTAGACATACGCCGTCGGCGGTGGAATGGGCAAATTTGTCGCTTTGGCTGATTGTATATTTTGTGATCTTAACATTATTTTTTTGTAGAGAAGTGTCCATATCGAACAAGGACATATTTAAATTGCAGACGGCTTGGAGGATGGACAATACCCGCTTCAGGTGTCCCCCTTGGGCGTGTTTGCTGCAAACGTAAGTCTTAGTTTTGCATAAGGATGACATACAATGTAATTGTTTACAGACGGCATGCATAATGTGCCTGTAGTGCATTGCGTGTTGCATTTTGGCAAACCCTAAAACTGCTTAAAATACCAAAACACCGATGTTTACTTTGATAATAATGTCGCTCTTCAATTAAATGACGTGTCGTGTTTATAAGCAATATATAGTATAACGTACTCATAATAATAGACAGATAGCGTTCGGATCGAAGTAGAGACACACTAAATCCAATGTAAATCAGTTGCACCATACATGTATGTTTGTCATATTGAAGTTTTTCCATACATTGGACAGCTGGACAGACCAGCACTTTGTAATTTTGGGAACACTGAATAACAAAGCAGTCAAAAAATGACATAAAATGCATTTAAAGGGAGACACTAGAAAGGGTAAATTCTGCCTAACCTGCCTCTGTTGCAAATATAAACTCTATCTTTCTAATCTTATCAACATATTTAATTTCGTTAGTAACAAGATATCAAGCTTTTCATTTTGCTCTACACTTTTATTGATTCAGTCCCAACATGTGTGAAAAATTGTAGAGCGTACAGAGCGCGATGTACACCAAAGCGGAATTGCAAGTTCGAAATAAAATCGTCTAGATGTTCCTGCCGGCCCGGCCTAGTATGCTGCAAGTGTAAGTTACAATTATCAGTTTTGAGTCGGGGCATGATAGTAAAAGATGGAACACAAATTGGCAATGTATTCCAAGGTGATACGAGTCAAGAAATAGACTGTAGAGGGCAAAATTACCAATAGAAAATATGTACCACGAACGAAATTGATACACAGTGCGTGCTTCAGTTATCTCTGTATTTCAGACACATGTGAGCTACGCGGATGCAAAGGTAAATGCTTTTTTGGCCGCCGATGTCCTACAGGGATGAGGCAGCTGAAGCGGACCTGCACTTGTCCAGTAGGCTATTCCTGCTGCTACCGTAAGTATTAAAACATCTTAAAAGAAAATAAGTATGACCATGTGCATTCCGTTGGATACATTATAGTAGGAGCCATCTACTAAACCGTGGAACTAATGTGAATGGATAATCTGTTAAATCAGAGTCATTCAAATGACCGTCGTTCGAGCCTTTTAAAAATTTAAAAAAAACAGATTGGGAAGATTTATCGATTTTTAACTTCGAGTGCGTTTTCGCCTCGATCTACCGTATATATACAGGGTGTTTCAAAAAAAGGAAACCGAGATTAATTTGTTAATTTCCTTGACAGTATTTTGGAAATTGGCAACCACTTATATGACACCATGGCATCCAATTTACTGACACAGATGACTGAGAACGAAGCAGTTCAATCAACCAGTCAGAACTGGTCTTGCACCAGATTTACCGCAGCGGAACTCCGTCAAGAAAGAACCAGACCAGAGACCAGTGTGGCCTTTTAAAACGTACGCCGCCGGCAATCGATGGCCAAACGTTTTCGAGTTATGATATATTGGGTGGATAACAATACGCGCCCAACTTCATAGGGGTCAATAACTTTTGATTTTTTGCTCTAGTGAAATATAGTTCATTACATAGATCTCATAATGTTTGTTACTATTATGCAAAGTTGGTACGAAAATCTTAGACTTTATTTTTTTGGGAGCCTATTGAAATCATCTTGTAAAAAGTTGCAAGGTCCAAAATGGTTCCCGAGACGTTGCCTGCGGATGATGTCCGGAATATTACCTGTCAATTAATTGTCATTGAGCACCGAAAAATTTTTTTTTTGGACCTGATTACTTTTCTTAACAGACACATGTCATAGTCTCAAACAATGTTTGCATCAGGTGATGCACGGTAAAGGAGACTTAGGGGAGTATCGGTGTACGATGGTGGGCCACTTCATCACTTCGTGTAATCTGCATATAGGTCACTCTCAGACAACGATGATGAAATCGACACTGGCACTTCTTTTATCTGACATACCTTGAACACCCATGGCAAAATTAAAAGGAAATTTACACACGCTGTGGGAGAAAAATAGATAAGAAAATACACGGATTTTCATTAGCATTGCCTTTTAAGATGCAGTGCTCTGAATTGTTGGATAACATTCGTCTTGACGAGAATATTGCTTTGCTATTATTTGGACTTGGCATATTTTAACCCTTCATTTTAATTTTGCCTTTAATCTAAAAATATCAAAGAATTTTTAAGGTAAAATTTATTATACGGTGGAAAACACTCAGAACCTAGTATTCACAAGCTTTCATTTCCATAGACTGGATATCTGGTCATTAACCCTTATAAGTCGGCGCAATATTTTGTTATCCACTCGCTTTATCATTCTCCGACGATTTAGTTGTCAAAATTATCATTGGGACTTTATAAGTCTGATTTTCTACCCAATATCATGGGAACCACTTAATTTAGGGACACTTTAATATGGAAATATAGAGGCGATTCCTCACATTATTTTCTCTTTGTAGGCAGATGTCCATACCCCACTAGAACTTATGCCAATTGCAAACGGCTTGGAGGATGGGTAATACCTGTTTCAAATAACCCGAAAGGACGTGTTTGCTGCAAACGTAAGTCTTGATTTCGCATAGGGGTGACGTTCGTTTACAGAAGGCATTTATATAGTGTCAAACCCTAAAAATGCAACCATATACCTACCATTTTCACATAGAGAGTTTAGGTCGTCACCTGTAAGAATGTCACTTCTCATTTTAATGTCGTGTCGTGTTTTCAAGCCTTATTGAACATACTCGTGACAATAGCCATTTGGCATGTAACGCGTGGCAGAAATGTACATAATCCAATGTAAATCATGTGCAATATACGTGGCAGTTTACCATATTTCTGTGTTTTTCATAAAACCCCGCTAAGAGGATGGGTAATACTGTGGGAGAAAAATAGATAAGAAAATACATGAATTTTTCCCCCTCTATTAGTCGACAGCTAATAGACAGATCTACCAGGAAAAGGTAGAGAGAGAAATCTATCCAAAACAGTGACAAAAAAGACTGAAAACCGAAACACTCAAAAATGTAAAATACTTTTCTAATTGCTTTGTCCTGGTTTTATTTGGAGGGAAATGTTCAGTATTGGGTTGTAATCAAATTATTTAAACAGAGAAGCAAGCCAATTAGTTCAACGTTTAATGCATTATAGCAGTTTAATTACAAAGAAAACCTATATTGAAAATACGAACGATGTGCTAGCCAATCTAAACAAGAGCTCGTTAAACATTCTTCTTTTATACATGATAATAATTGACTTAGATTAATTAACCTTTTGATATTCATACGTAGATATCAACTTGTTTCCACTTTTTTTAAATTCTGTAATTGTTTTTTCAGTACCAACATGCGCGAGAAACTGTAAAATTGTCAAGGCGCAATGTGCATCAAGGCGATCGTGCAGATACCCACTTATCACCTCAAGATGCACCTGCCGGCCAGGCCTAGTATGCTGCAAGTGTAAGTGAAAAATGCAAAATGATGAAAACATGAAAAAAAACACAATATGATAACCTTTTAACCGGGCCATGATAAAAGGGAATGAAAATAACTCGATCAAGTATTCCAGAGAAATACTAGACGACATAAAATAGTTGGAGGTCAAACGTTTAAGTAAAGGAAAATGTGCATGTACATGTACCACAAACATATGTTACACATTGTGTGCATCAGTAATCTCTCTATTTCAGACACATGTGAGCTAGCCGGATGCAAAGGTAAATGCTTGAGGGGCCGATGTCCTAAAGGGTGGAGACCGCACCGGGGTACCTGCACTTGTCCGCTAGGCTATTCCTGCTGCTCACGTATACGTAAGTATTGCAACTTGTTACAATGAAAAAATATGCCTGCCGTTTGATACAAAACCGAGGAACAAAGTGTGAATGGATAGTTCGCTGAATTAGAGTCATTTTATTGACTGTGATTCGAACCGTTTAAGAAGACAACAAGGCAGTCTTATCGAGTGAGTTTTTAACCTCAATCTTCCGCTCAGTACTAAATTAATTGTTATGAGTAAGATATGAATCCATTCGTTTATGTAAAAAATCCGAAGGAAGGCGTTAACTACCGTTTCGACGGTTAGACGACTTCTTGATGTTGAGTGAGGTTTTCTGGTGCCGCAGTAAAAATCTTAGATGACTGGACAATCAATAATCTGTCGTTGGCATGGGTAATACCCATCATTATACAAATAGTGGATGTTTGGGAGTCCGATATGGAATTTTGATGGACGAAGAAATGTCATGGCGGACGAGGCTTTGCGAGTCCGCCATGACATTTCTTCGTCCATCAAAATTCCATATTGGACGACCTTAAACATCCACTATTTGCTATATTATGCAACCAAATGTTTCTTAAACGTAACTACCGACGACCATCCAAGATCATTTGTAAACTTCATTTTGATTGGATTAAAACCTTTTAGGATCCGTTACGACATTTTTTTGGATCCGTTATTGCTTTTTTGGATCCGATACGATGTGATGACTTGAAATCACATTATGTGAATCGAGTTACGCTATTGGCCAAGAACATTTGGTAGCATAATATGGATGGTTTATGGCCGGTGTAATGACATATTTAAATTCGTCACTTTTTAGGCGCTGGCGGTGGATCAAATGGCCATAATTTGTTGAGTTATGATACATATCATCACAATTGATTAAAATGTTATGCCTGATCATAATGTGATCACAATGTCATCATTGCGACCCCAAAAAGTCGATTCTTTCCCGATATGGCCAAAGCTATATATTCGGACATTGATATGGAAAAAGAGTAGAGTCCTAAAATTGTTTTCCATTTGCAGACAAATGTCCACACGCAACTTTGCCAATTTTGGTTTGCTTACGGCTTGGAGGATGGGTCATACCAGCGTCAGGTAACCCGAGAGGACGTGTTTGCTGCAAACGTAAGTCCTAAATTTGCATAGGGACGACATTTGTTTACCGACGACATCCATATATCCCTGCAATACATTGGGTGTTGCAGTGTGTCAAGCCCATAAAGTTCATGCAGTACAAGTCCTATGTTCACATGTAGTTCACCTTGTCACCTGTAAGAATGTAACTTCACTTTATCGTCATGTCATGTTTTTATGCCTTAAATGTCAAAGAACGTTCGACTCGTGTCAATAGTCACTTGGTATTTGAACCACTGCATAAATTTACTGAATGCAATGCAAACCGGATGCAACCAAAGTGAGGGAAGAACGTTCATGTCCCAAACAATGACAAAAAAAACCCATTGAATATCGGAAACATCGTTAAAAACCACCCAAACGAGCCACTGTTGCAAATATACATTTGTATTCTTGAAACATTATTTACGCACTGAAAATTCGTGAGTATATGTAATTATAAGATATATATCATGCTTTTAACTTCTAATCGCTTTTATTGTTCTTTAGTCCCAACATGTGCGAAGAACTGTAGAGCGCAGAAGGCAGGATGTACACTCAAGCGGTTATGCAGATACAAAATAACCTCGTCGAGATGCTACTGCCGGGCCGACCTAGTATGCTGCAAATGTAAGTGTCAACTCTCAGTAATCATTGAGAGACAAGACCGCCATTGACTTTTTAAGCCTTTTAGCAGGTAAATAGTAATGCTTGACCGCGACGCATTAAATACTGCGTGGGGTTATGAATCTGAAATTTTGATATGATATTCCGGACAGTCGGGCAAGTAAATGGTGAAAAGTAAATAAACAGGTATTTGACCATGGAAATTTTTGGATAATCGACAAATTGGACAAACGTTGATATTTCCACTCTTTTAAGCCAACTGGCAGAAAAATCTCAAAACATGCCCCCTATTGCCAAATTAGCAAAGTTCAAATTTATTTTTTTCATTAAATAATTTCTTTATATCTGTAGAATTGCCACACCAAATATCTTTTCAATACCTCTCCAAATATACACTTGACATTTAAAAACATACTCGCGTCTGATTGATAGGTCTGAAACCCTCAACCTATAAATATGCAATGGTGTTCGTGTCTCTTGAGGCCATAATGGGGCTAAAAACAGGGGGGGGGGGAGCTAGACGAGATATACACGATGTGATATTCCAAAAAGTATGATACAAAGTGCGTTCGACAGTTATCTCTATATTTCAGACACTTGTGAGCTACGTGGGTGTGGAGGTAGATGTATACGAGGCCGCCGATGTCCTACAGGGAGCAGGCTGATGAATATGAGGTCCTGCACTTGCCCGCTAGGCTACGCCTGCTGCACACGCATACGTAAGTATTGAAACAACTCAAAGGGAAAATAAAGAATGAGAAGATGCGCTTGCCCTTTGGATACCAGACTGAAGAATTCGCATGAGAAGATAATTTATTAAATTTGAGGCCATTAAATGACCGTGGTACGAGTTGATTCAATACAAAACAAAGCAGTCTTGTCGTTGAATTTGAGTGAACTTTTTACCTAATCTACCGTCGTATTCATTAAGGTCTCTCGCAAAATTGATATGCATAAGATATCAGTCCAGTCGTTTATGTAAAATGATCCGAAGAATGGAAATACCGCTTCATAACAAAAATTTCCGTATTTTGAAATGGATCGTTTGGTGCAATGGTGAAAATATCCGGTGACTGCATAAAACTTTGGCACCGGTGGGACATTGGAATGTGAAATTAATGTCATCGATAGATATAGCCGGCATGATTTCCTGTTTGAATTCGTCGCTTTTTGTCGCCGTCGCTGGCATTGCAACAAATTTTCGGGTTCATGTATGATTTATACAATACTCTGATGATTTAGATGCTACGGCTATATGATTGTACTGTTATATTAAAATCATCATTGCGACCTGATGGTCGTTTTTCTCTTTTCTCCGACAACATGGCCACCATTATGGACAATGACATGGATGTAGAGGTATTCGCGAATTCTTACATTATTTTCTTTTCGTAGCCAAATGTCCATACCTAACTCGAACATATAGCAATTGCAGACGGCTTGGAGGATGGGTAATACCCGCTTCAGGCAACCCGAAAGGACGTGTTTGTTGCAAACGTAAGTCTCGATTTTGCATAGATTGCATTTGTTTACCGACGATATTCGCGTGCACCTGTAATGCATTGCGTGTTGTATTATTCTATATAATTTTGCCAAGAGGTGACATTCGTTTACAGACGGCATACATGTAATGCATTGCATGTTGCGAGGCCACCCCAGAATTGTCTTAAAATACCAATCGCCGAGAATTAACGTTGTCACCTGTCATGCTTGTTAGGATGTCACATTTTAGTTACTGTACCATGTTTTTAAGCCACGATGAAAGTACCAAACATACTGTAGAACATGCAATAAGCGAGCGCTGCGGGAAATCGGAATAGGCCTAGGTTTTTATTTATACATGGTCAAGGCGAATAATAAAGTAAGTCCATTACGACGTAACAGTCCTATTTGAAAGGGCTTTGGTGTTAGGGTAACAACACTCATCATCTAATGAAATTGATGACTAGACCTATTCACCCATAGGCTTGAATTGCTGCCAATACAGTGTATAAATAAAAAGATCTATTCCTATTTTAATTATCCGCTGGGCTCGCTTATTGCAAGTTCTACTGTACTGTATATACATTATGTTACTTTGACATTATTAACCTATAGAGTGGCTTCACGTGACGTGTTGGGGGTGATGGGAGGGCAGACAAAAGAAAGCAAGTCCAAATGACCATGACAGCAGTTGACTTAGTCTGGCACGACAAACCATTGTTCTGCCCTCTTTACATGGCTGACCGTGAAAACACTCTATTGCAATGCATGATGAGTAGATGTATCAAGTGATCATGGCTTTTCAATTTTACTGCTTTTATTGCGTTTTAGTCCCAACATGTGCAAGAAACTGTAGAGCCCACAAGGCTCGATGTGCACCCACGCGGATGTGCAGATACCCAATAAGATCACTGAGATGCTCCTGCCGGCCGGGCCAAGTATGCTGCAGATGTAAGTGACAATAATTGTTCTGTTATGATTGAGGCAACATAGGCTATATGTATTCCAAAGTAAGAGGCGACAAAAAAAATGTTTTGAGCGTCAATCATAATACCTTTGATCTATTCAATCACCTTTGTTATTCATTTAGTTGTTTTCAAAATTATGAACTGGCAAGAATGATAAAAACTATAAAATATAAACATGTTTAAACCAATAAAACCCCAAAGTTAGACACCTAATATAATTGCTTTTTTCTCGTTTTCTCCATCTAAGTTTTCCATCTAAGTTCTCCATCTAGTTCCGCCTACTTCTCTGTTACAGAAACCATATTTTTCACTCTGTATAACAAGCAGGACCTGAAATCAGAACGCCCCTGGCTTGAAGCTATATGTAAAAAAAACAGTTTGCATTTAGTCGCAACCCGCCTCATCAACCCGCCCTCTTTGCAGCGGGATTAGGTCTATAAAAAGGCTGAAAGTGGAACACCCGCCAGATAGGCTGCCACAAGTGAATAGTTTAAGTATGTAAATTGTACTGCAAGCGTATGCTACACAATTGTTTTTGTTTTCTAGACACCTGTGAGCTCCGCGGGTGCAAAGGTAAATGCATCAGAGGCCGCCGATGTCCTACAGGGTTGAGACAGCTGAGCCAAAGGACCTGCACTTGTCCGCTAGGCTACTCATGCTGCCACCGTAAGTATTAAAACATCTCCAAAGAATATTTGTATGAGAATGTGTGCGCACCGTCACATACAAGACGAGCCATCAAACAATCGACTTTGGGGAGGAAAAATTGTGAATGGATAATTTATTCAATCAGAGTCTGATTTAACAAAATTAAAAAGAAAAAAAAATCATATGAAAGGATATGGTTCGAGGCGACTCCAAACAAGACACAGAGGTCTTATAAATGTTTTTAAACACTTATGAGGCAATCGATTCATTTATATAACAATCAACTTGTAAGACAAAAAGCACAATTTTTTTGCCTCAATGAACCGTCCGTATAGCACTCTTTCATTTTTGCGTAAGTTATCACTCCATTTATCTATGTACAAGGATTGAAGTAAGGCCGTACGCCTTTTCATGGTCATACGATTTTCTGATGTTAAAAGGGATTTTCTGGTTCTGTATCAACAATTTCAGATAATCGAGTGCACCGGTTGGTCGTTGGAAGAGGAAATAACTCTCGCGGATAATTGTTTAGCCGGGTTGATAACATGTTTGCAATCGCCAATTTTAATTAAAGGCAGTAGCGTCGAATTGCCAAAAATTGTCTAGTTATGATACATGTCATACTCGGTTAATTTAAAAGTTCCGCTAATTAGGCCAGTTTTTTTCCCGATAACACGGACACGACTAAAGGGACACTGATATGGAAAATAAAAGCGAGTCCTAATTTTATTCTATTTTCGCAGGCAACTGTCCATATCGAGCTAGGACATATATCAGTTGCCGACTGCTTGGAGGATGGCTAATACCCGCTACAAATAACCCAGCTGGACGTGTTTGCTGCAAACGTAAGTCCTAATTTTGCATAGGGGTGACATTTATTGTTTACATACGGCATGCATATGTATATGTCATACACTGCATGTTCCTCGCATTGCTTACCATACCAATGTTTACATACAATTCACAATGTCACATGTGAGGATGTGACTTTTTGCTTAAATGTCTTGTCGTATTTTAAGCCTTAGTGAGCGTACTCATGACAGTGGATATTTTGCATTTGAACCGGTCGTTGCAGAAACCTACGGAATCCAATGTAAATCGGGTCAAAATACGTGGTAGTTTGCCATATGTACGTGTTTCCCCTCAATAGACAGCTAGGCATGGCCAGGGCTTTGCACTAAAGGGATAGAGAACAACATTTAAGTCGCAACAATGCAACACTGAATGACGAAAACACCCAAAATTGGTAAACCTGCCTAACACGTCACTTGCTAATAGCTGTTCTACTGCTCTAACATCGTCAACGTATGTAAATTCATATAGATGTAAGAAGAGATCAAGCTTTCCAGTTTTCTAAAGCTGTTATTGTTTTTGTTTAGTCCCAACATGTGCAAGAAACTGTAGAGCTCAGAAGGCGCGATGCGCACTCAAGCGGACATGCAGATACCCAATAAGATCACCGAGATGCTCCTGCCGGCCCGGTCTAGTATGCTGCAAATGTAAGTGACAGTTCTCAGTTATGACTGCGGCCATGATATAAAAAACTTATAAAATATGACCCGGGCGTGTAATCAAGATTAAGACTATGAAACATAAGCGGTGGAGGGCAAAGGAACAAGCACATGAATATGTGACAAGCATATGATACACACACTAGTTATCTCTGCATTTCAGACACATGTGAACTGCGTGGATGCAGAGGTAGATGCAACAGGGGCCGATGTCCTAAAGGGACGAGACCTGCCCGCAATACCTGCACTTGTCCAGCCGGCTATTCCTGCTGCATACAAATAAGTAAGTATCAATTAACATCGCAAATCATGCTGCTCGGTTATACGTAAGTATTACTGACAACATCCTAAAAGTAAAATAGGTATGGGAAGTTGTGCTCGCCGTGAAATACCAGTGGAACCATCTTCTATATCGAGCAACTTATTCAAATGGACAGTTTGTCAAATTAGAGTCATCTTAATGCTTCTAGTCGTTTAAAAACAGTATTTTTTTATGATTATATTTGAGAGAGCTTTATAACCTAAACCTACATCTATAGTACTGTATTAAGTGTTATGTGTAAAAAATGAACCCATTCGTTTATGTACAACATTCCGAGGAGAGGTACAACCGTGTCATTGGCTGACAATTTCCTAATGTTGAAATGAGTTTCCTGGAGTTTTATCACAAATCAACGATGAGCGCAAAAAATCATGCATCGGTTGGTTTGGTAGTTGGGAAGGACATACCTGTCATGGATAACTATTTAGGCGGCGCTCTTTTTAGACGTACGCTCTCTGCGATGGAATGGCCAGCATTTATTGTGTTATGATGCATATAATCACACTCTGATGATTAAGGTGCTGCAGCAAATTGCTATGGGATGTCAAAAATATCATTGCTACCCAATAACTCTGATTTTCCCCGATAATACGGCCACCACTACAGGGACACTTGTAAAGAAATAGAGGCGATTCATAACATTATTTCCTTTTCGTAGAAAAATGTCCATATCCAACTATGACATATATCAGATGCAGACGGCTTGGAGGATGGGTAATACCTGCTAAAAGTAACCCGAAAGGACGTGTTTGCTGCAAACGTAAGTTTTAATTTTGCAATTGGGTGACATTCGTTTACAGATGGCTTGCGCACTGTCTATAATGTATTGCGTGTTGCATTGTGTCAAGCCTTAAAATTGCTACCAAATGGCAAAATATTCATATACAATGTGTCTCAAAACATTACCCTAGTTTCGCACTCCTAACGTCAAGCCAGATCTTGACCAAGTGCACATTTCCAGGCCCGTAATGGAGTAATTTTTAGGCTTTCTATAATCCTCTAGTATTTGAATGTGAATGGTCGATAAAAACCGTCCTCTATACTTATGGTAACTATAACAAGACACAAATAAAATCACCCCACTCGCATTTGTCCTGCCTGCTTGGGTGTCTTATTAACCTATTCAAGCCACGATTGCCATTGACGCTGCGTTCAATCAAATAGAGGGCCAGATAAACTTCCTCCCGTCGTGGGCCTACGAAAATATACACATACACTGGGTGATTTCAAAGTTGGTTTTGGTTTTAGTGTTGGGTGTTAGTGTCACTTTTATTCTTAATTTCTACCCCTAAAAACCTATGTCTGGATAAGACCAATTCGAGGTTTTAGTTTAACACCAACACTGGTTTTATCTAAACACCTAAAACCTGGGCTGAAACTAAGAAGAGGTTTTATTCTGCAGGTAAAACTAACACCAAGATGGATAGAGATAAAACCTTGGAAAAACCAAACATGCATGTTGTTGTCGTTGTTACTGTTGTTTCCCTATTGTAACCGCTTCCGATCTATATAAATTTGGTCGTCTTCTCTCACGTCCATCATCATTCCCATCAGCGTTCAAAATACCAGCAACTACTTCTTGAAATGGTACGAACAACATGATTTATTTTTTTAACACCAACACCGACTTTGAAATCCACTCGGTGTTAATGCCTAAGGTGTTAGTTTTATTGGTAATACAAAGTGCACTACAAATCTTCCAAATATAACACCGAGCTGGGATTAAGATCAGACATTGGTGTTCCAATTGGTTTCAGTGTGAAACTAAAACCTAATTTGAAATAGGATAATGCTAAAACTGTGTGTCAAAACTAACACCAGAACTGATTTCATTTCTGGTGTTGTGGAGAGTTTTAGTTTTAGTCCCGGTGTTAGTTTTTGACACTAAAACCATGCCTTAGTTTTTAGCTAAAACCGGACATAATGCTAAAACCAACAAACACCGACTTTGAAATAGGATAAAACTAAAACCCAATTCATTTCAATGCTGGTTTAATCAAGGGTTTTAGTGTTCCATTTAGTTTTAAAACTAAATCTAAAAACTGACCTTGAAATCACCCCCTGGCTTACTACAGTGGACGTTAGGCGTGCGAAACTCGAGTATATTGTTTGCGTTTTGACTCAGAATGTGATCAAATGGTTAACATAGTTGCCTTCCTCACACGTTCAGGATGAGTGAAGTCTTGGGTCTTTCTAAATGCAATTGATAAGGCATGAGGTGATAGGGACCTGCATGTTGTGCTTGCCTTTGTGAGCGTGAGAAGCAATAAATATTTCAAATCACAAAAACAGTGGTTTTAAATTCGTTCCATTCAGGCCTGTCGAAAAAGTCATCTGTTTGCCATTACCTTCAACAAGCCTGTGTAATCATGCAGTGACCGTACCATACCTACTCAACTGGGATGTGGTAATGCCACTACTATTTAAGTGACCTGTGAAATATACATGTTGACCCTTTGATTCCTTTTTGAGTCAAAATTTAAACCACATGATTTATTGGGACACATGCATGGTAGAGTCCACTTGTCGCCTATAAGAATGTCATGTTTCACTATGAAACCCGCCGTCATGTTCGAAAGCCTCGGGGAACGTACTCGTGACATTGGACATTTGGCAACTAAACAATGAAAAAAATATTCTGACGATATCAGCGTACAGTCATGAAAATATGCTTTTCATTTTAACTAATGCTTATCACCCTTTCAGTCCCAACATGCAAAATAAACTGTAAAGTGTACAAGGCGCGATGTGTCCGAAGTCGGACGTGCAAATACCCAATAAAATCGCCGAGATGCACCTGCCGGCCCGGCCTGGTATGCTGCAGATGTAAGTGACAATTCTCAGTTATAATTTGGGCCATGGTAGAAAAGGAAAAAAATAACCTGAGCATGTAATCCACTGTACGACGAGACGAGACATAAACGTTTCATTGTTAGACTAATATTAAAGTAATAAAACACATATCTACCAAAAAAACGTATGCTACACAGTGCGTGCGTCAGTTCTCTCTGTATTTCAGACACCTGTGAGCTTTCTGGATGCAAGGGTAAATGCATAAAGGGCGGATGTCCTAATGGGAGAAGACCTCTCCAGAATACCTGCACTTGTCCGGCCGGCTATTCCTGCTGCTCACGTGAGTATTGAAGCATCATTGAATACCAGATCGATGAACAAACGTAAATGGATTTTTTTCAGTTAGAGTAAAAATGGCTGTGGTTCGATCCGATTCAAGGGAAATAACAAATCAGTCTGATCGCCGTTTCATTTCGAGTGATCGTTTGACCATGTTAAACTCAATATACTGTATGATACTCAAACAATTGTTATGAAGGGATACTGATATAGATATTGAGACGAGTGCTAATGTTACGTTCCTTTCGCAGGGAAATGTCCATACACAACGAGAACATATCATAGTTGTAGACGCCTAGGAGGATGGGTAATACCGGCTTCAGGTAACCCGAGAGGACGTGTTTGCTGCAAACGTAAGTCATTACACATTGCAAAGGGATGATGACATTCGTGTACATATGGCAAGCACACCTGCCTATAATGCATTGCGTGTTGCATTGGGGCAAACCCTTAAATTGCATGCATTAACAAAGTTCGCATAGAATTCAAGTTCTCACCAGTTATTGCCTGTAAGATGTTACATTTCACTTCAATGTCGCTTCGTGCTTTTATGCACCATATGAACGTACTCGTGGCAGTAAACACTTGACATTTGAACCCTGGCGGAAAATAACTGAATGAATGTCAACGTATTGAAAGTCATGAGTAGGTGCAATAAGCAACGAACCTTTCCACTTGTTAATTACTCTGATATTGTTTTTTTAGTCCCAACATGTGCAAGAAACTGTAGAGCCAACAAGGCTCGATGTGCATCCAGTCGGGCGTGCAGATACCCAATAAAATCGCCGAGATGTACCTGCCGGCCCGGCCTAGTATGCTGCAAGTGTAAGTGACAATTCTCAGTTATGATTGGGGCAATGATATAAAAAAGGATAAAATATAACCCGGGCGTGTAATCCCAATTAAGACTAGACGAAACATTTATAGCGGTGTGGAGGTAAAAAGTATAAATACAATGAATGAACCATAACCGTATGATAGAACGTGCGTGAGTCAGTTTTGTGTGTATTTCAGACACTTGTGAGCTACTAGGATGCAGAGGTAAATGCGTCAGGGGCCGATGTCCTAATTGGATGAGGCAGCTAAGCCAGAGGACCTGCACTTGTCCGGTCGGTTATTCCTGCTGCGCGCGTAAGTATCAAAACAACGTTTACATGGTTTAGGTTTATTTAGAAAAAAAATTAGTATGAGAAGTTGTGCTCGCAAGTAAATACAATATGGGATCGTCTTAACCGAGGAAATTAAGTGAATGGAAAATTTGTTAAATTGGAGATATTTCAATTACCCATTCTTTTGAGCCGTTTCGAAAGAAAAACACAGCAGTATTGTTGATATTTAAATTCGAGTTTGATGTTTGCCTCAATCTAATGTATCTTACTTTACATATTAATTAATTCGTTAATGTTCAAAGATTTGAAGAAGGTCAGGCCTACTTCCTACTTCGGATTCAAGTCGTTGTGTGGTTTTTGGACCTCGGTCCATTTTGGAAAACACTCCGATTCATTGTCAGTCGATTTCCTGGATTTTCTGGTGTTATAACCAATATCTCCTATGAGTGCACACGAATCTTTCACCGGTAAATCGCTGAAATGGGAAACACCCATCTTGATTATATTGTTTAACTGACTTGATAGCATGATCGAAATTGTCTCGTTTTAGACGTACGCCGCCGGCGGTGAAATTGCCAAAGTTTGTTTAGTTATGATATATGTAGTACTCTGATGATTTAGACATTGTGTTCCGCTTTGTAGGCAAATGTCCATACCCAACTAGAACAATTGCCTGGTGCAGACGGAATAGAGGATGGGTGATACCCGCTACAGGTGTCCCGAAAGGACGTGTTTGCTGCAAACGTAAGTTTTCAATTTGCATATGAATTAGTTTACAGACGGCATGCACAACTACCTGCAATGTATTGCGTACTACATTGTGTCAAGCCCCAAAGTTTCTTGTCACCAATGTTTACGAATAGAGTTGTCGTTGTCACTTGAAAGGATGCCATTTTTCACTTTAATGTCGTGTCGTGTTAAGTAAGCCTTCGTGAACGTACTCGTGACAATGGACATTTGGCATTTGAACCATGGTAGAAGCGTGTATTATGGTCCAACATGCGTGGATGTTTGTCATCTTTTCTGTTTGACCATACAGTGTACAGGTAGACAGACCATTTCTTAACAAAAGGCATGATTGGGAAACAAACAAAACCGTTTAGTCCCAAACAATGCAAATGGCAAAAGACACTGACAATTTGCAACACTGAAATAGTATTGCAACCGCCAAACGTGTCTATGTTGCAAATAGGCCTATACACTCTATTGTTTTAAATAACTTTTTTCCCTGAACATTATCAGCGTATTGAAATTTATGTCCAGGTTCATATATAAATATTCCTTTTTCTTTAATTTATGACTTTATTGCCTTTTAGTCCCTACATGTGCGAGGAACTGTAAAGCGCAGAAGGCACGATGTGTACCCAAGCGGACATGCAGACACATAATAACTTCGTCGAGATGCTCATGCCGGCCCGGTCTGGTATGCTGCAGATGTAAGTGGCACTTTACAGTTATGACTGGGGCCAAGAAAGAAAAAGGTTGAAATAAATAGACTGGACATTCCAGAGAAATTGTGGGCAGGAAATAAGTGATAGAGAACAGAAGTATAATCAAATCAATATGTGCAATGTGTTTGGCCCAGAAACAAAGATTACAAAACCGCTACCAAAGTAAGCAGAATCTGCACATAGAGAGATTGTCAGGTTAGAGGGAAATATGGAGTTAAGTCATGAAAAGGTTATGCAAGACGATTGAATTGTCGTCCGACTATTGAACCAATAGTGCATGTTCATAAATTTTGTATCAGTCAATTCGATGTCTAACCACTTCAGGGTTCATTGCCAATAGTCTGTTTTTGCTCGATCCATATTCCCTCAAGTAAGAGTAATAAAGAACTCACCGAATAGACTTAGGAGAACAATGCTTCAATAGTATATGAACATATCCACATGTTATTCAAACGCGAGAATCACGAGCACGACTATAACTGAATCTCACTATTAGTATGGTTGCAGTGACACATCGTCCACATCATCGGGAAATGTCAATTCGCCATTTGGCTGCTTAATGCCTCACTGTGGCTAAGTCTAAAACCTACCGGAAGTTACATGTATGGATGAATTAGTCCGATCGACCGCTGCTATTTTTTTCGGTCACGTTTCTGACCATCTGCCTGTTCGAGGTAGTGCGTCGGTCTTGTCGATCACGTCAACCACTTTATCAAAAATCCATATGTTCTTCCGTTCGTGCTCAGTTATCTCTGTTTTTCAGACACATGTGAGCTTGCTGGATGCAGAGGTAAATGCGTAAGGGGCCGCCGCTGTCCTAAAGGGAGTACGTTGAAACGTCGGGCGACCTGCACTTGTCCAATTGGCCAATCGTGCTGCACGCGTATACGTAAGTATTCGAAAAGAATAAATCCATGAGCAAATAAGTACACGTATATGAGTTTGTGCTCACGGTTAGGTACCGCAGGAGCCATATATTCTACCAACGAACAAGCGTGATTGAATAATTTGTTAAATCAGAATCTTCCGAACGACCATAGTTTGTGTCTACATGCATTTAAGACTGGAGTTTACCTCTTTTGTGCGCTTCCAGCAAAAAAATATTTATAACATATTGACCACACAAGGGTTGGTTGCCTATTTTGTCAATCTTTGTTTTAGTTCCAACCTTATCTTCCCATTCTGCCTAGAAAACATATCAATTTTGACCGATAAGAATAGTTAATTCACTTAATCAGAGGTCATCATTTGAGTTTTGAAAAATCCTGCAGACTTTACGATGCGACATAACGATCATTTTTTTCTCTAAAAATACGTTCCATTCATTTGGTATAAGCAGATGAATGCCCTGAAAGGCCTCGATTTACAATTTTCTGAATATTGCCTATTTCCGCCCAAATATTTATCATCATCATTATATAAACGGATGGGTCCTTCAGTGTGTGCGCAGACATAAGATATAGTTTATATTTCCGTTCTTTAGTGATTTTCAATAACGAAACGAACATACAACATAACTGAACAGGTGCAGATAGCAATATTTACAGCATCCTCTTGAATATCTTACGAACATCCAATGAAACTCCCAGCTAACTTTCTCCTGTATCTCTCCTATTTCTAACCCCTCAATATTGAATTCTATTTGTCTATCACTCCTGAGACTGGCTCCTGAGACTGGGCTATATAATGAAAAGTGTACATGTATCTCTGACAAGAAGAATCTCAAACTAACTCGGATTAGATACTAGTATGTTACTGATTATTGAAACTGACTCGAGATATTTCGCTACTTAAATGGCTGTCTAATCTCTTTTTGAAAGTGTCTTTGTTATATAGGAGAGTCTAATACGATCGTTCCACTGGTCATTCCAATCTTTAATTGTGCTTTGTCTCAAGTTTGCTGTTGAGTGTTGGACTGCCAGCTTGAAATTGAGACCGCGAGTTTTATTTAGAAAAGCGATCGCTAGCCTCTGGAATTCCTAGATGGCTATATATATATAGTGAAAAACTAATTTTGAAAATATAGATCCATTAATAAAAGTGAAAACCTGCAACAAAAATATCGCGAGCCGACCGCCGGTTACAGTTGTGTTATTGTTATTCATTTCATTACCGCCACTGTATGTAGCTGTTCGGATATTCTGTGGTCACTTATTGTCAATTGCAAACCAGGTCAATTGGCCTATCTCTGATCTGAAAGACCACGAAATCCGAAAACTGCATTGAAATATTTTTTTAAGGAGTGTATCGGCTCGACGAAGGGAATGAAGTCTGCATGTAAATGGCGTGAAATAAGCATTAGTTCAGAGGACCGTCGCTTATCAACAGTGCTGGCTGTTTTAACACCAAAATTAAAAATAAACAATTAAAGCAGTCTTATCGATGTTCAAATAAGAGCAGTGTGCACGTTTCCTAAATCTTGTTTAAGTGCACAATGATAAAATGCTATGTGGAAGGTGTTATCGGTTCATTTATGTTAATCCGAATGGCGGTGTCTCATCGACAAACAATTTTCCGATGTTAAGAACAGTTCTGGAGCTATATCTAAAAATGTCAAATGAGTTCCTGTAAAATCTGATCGATACACATACCGTTGAAATGAGAGAAACTAGTCATTTAATATCTGATTAAAGCAAATATACATTCCCGCGTAAGACCGAAGCCGATAGCTTTCGGGAATGTTTGTGATGTGCATTTGGATCTTCTACTGAATATATACCCATTACTCCCGGTGTACGAGTCGAAAGCGTGGCATTCCTGCAGACACCGTGGGTTGTTGCGCTTCGAGTGAGAGCTTCTTTAGATCATTATATAAAATATTCACACGAAAAGGTCTGAACACAATTCAAACCACTGGTCTCCACATTGTATTGCTAAGGCTTTTAGTTTAACCATGGTAGTGCAAAGATAAATTAACCAAACTATCTGCATATATTTTTAAAACTAATCAACGCCAACATTTTACTTTAATTTCTTAGATTTATCATCAAGTTCGTCTCGAAAAAGATTCTAGCGTATTTTGTTGCTTAATTATGATGCTGCAACTTGTTCATTCAAATAAATTTGATATTTCAATATCGGTATCAGTGAAATCAGAATTTTTTTTACCAGATGGAATACGTTTACACGAATCGTTGGCCCATCGATGTGAGAGTTCAAATCTGAAATAAATATGTTGCATCGTAAAGTCTGCAGGGATGTTCAAAACTTAAATGATGACCTCGAATTTAACTTTGATAAATTAGAATAGAGTTAAAAAAGCTTTTTTTAACTCTATTCTGGTAGATCTAATCTATCAAAATTAATATTTTCTATGCAGAATGGGAAGATAAGGGTTGGAACTAAGACATACATTGACATAGATAGGTACCATTTTGATCAATTTGCTACAGATATTCTTTTTGTAAGCACACAATGGATGTGTCATGAACCCATAACCTAAGAGACGATTGCCGCAGCCACATGAATAGAAAATCGAGTTCAAATACAATTTATCATACTCCGTTCATCATGACCTCACGGCTTGAGTGACGCCAAAATAAAAATGGCTTCCCTAAAGTATGCCATCTTTCCACCACATGTTCACCAGTAGGGACGCTGATTTAGAAGAAGAGGTGATGAGTTCTGATAATTATATGTATTTTTTGGTAAATGTCCATGCCCAACTAGAACATATGCCAGATGCAGACTAGCCAGTTCTGACATTATTTCTCTCTGTAGGCAAATGTCCATACCCGACCAGAACATATGTCAATTGCAGAAGGCTTGGAGGATGGGTAATACCCGCTAGAGGTAACCCACCTGGACGTGTTTGCTGCAAACGTAAGTCTTAATTTTGCAAAAGGATAACATTTGTTTGCAGACAGTATTCGTATGCACCTGTTAGAGTAATGCATTGCGTTTTGCATTCGTTCATGGCCTAAAGGTTTTTACAATACCAATCGACTGGAAATTGCATGCAGTTGGTCATGACAAAATACATGTTCGAGAACCTTTTATAGGCCCTGTTTACATTTATAAATTCACGTTGGGAAGTCTTGTCACATAATTGTCGTGTTTGAAGCCTAATGTGAATTATTGTCCGACCATTGAACCAATAGTGGATATTTATAAATTTTGTATCCATTATATTCGACGTCTAACCACTTCAGTCAGTGTATTTGTTTTAAAGATGTTTTTCCTAACATTATTATCGTATCGAAATCCATGTGTTTATCCATGTGTTGGTTCATTATAAGATCAAGCTCGCCTTTATTTTTAATTTGCACGTGTATTCCCTTTTAGTCCCAACTTGTTCCAAGAACTGTAGACTTTACAAGGCAAGGTGTGTACCCAGACGGACATGCCTATTCCCAATAACCACGTCGAGATGCTCATGCCGGCCTGGCCTAGTATGCTGCAAATGTAAGTGGCACTCTACAGTTATGGTTGGGGCCGTGACGGATGGTATGGATGTCGTAACGAATATTATACAAGTAATGTCAAACATCATACATCTCATACCGATCGGACAACGCCCATTCGCCATCTGGCTGCTTTAATGCCTCTCGGTGGCTTCGTCGGAAAACTTGTCGAAAGTTATGAGTAAATGTTAGTCGATTGTTGTTGTTTTTCAAGCTCTGTGACGTTTATAATCATGCTGCTTATTATGTGGTGCTAAACGTCAGTCTTGTCGAGCACGCCGCAACTTTTTCAATTCTTATATCAGTTATCTCTGTATTTCAGACACATGTGAGCTACGTGGATGCAAAGGTAAATGTGTGAGGGGCCGCCGATGTCCTCCAGGGAGTAAGCTCTTAAATCGGAAGTCATGCACTTGTCCGATAGGTCATTCTTGCTGCACGCGTATACGTAAGTATCAGAAAAAATGAATCCCTGAGTAAATTAGTATGAGTAGATGGGCATACCATTAAATACCAGAAGGGCCATCCGCTAAACCAACGAAGTGCATGCAGTGTGATTGGATAATTTGTTAAATCAGATAGGTAGTGCCTATTTTAAAGTAAACCATTAGGGCAGCTTATCGAATATCAAGTGAGAGCAGTGTGCATTTGCCTATATCTTGTTTTAAGTGCACATTGATCAAACGTTATGTTGAAGATGTCATCCGTTCATTAACACTTTCAGCGCCATCCGACGTAATTTTACGTCTTGCAATTTCACACGGTTGAGCCATCCGACGTAATATTACGTCGCATTTTTAAATTTCCCGCTTTGTCTTCGAGGCGACTAGCAGCGCAGTATAGGGGAAAATAATTTAACTATACAGCATGATTAATGTTCAATCTGAAAGCTGGTGTTCACTGTTCTCATGGTCAGACGATTTCTTGATGTTAGGAAAGATTCTGGAGCTTTATTTAAAGATGTCCGATTTATGCCTGTGGGAGAAACCCGTCATTGCATATTGATATCTGCTCATTAAGCCGGGTTAATAACATGATGATTTTTTTCTGAATTAAGGCAAACACCACTGACGGAGGATTGGAATAGCCACAAATAGCCAAACATGTTCAGGTTAACATATATAGCATACTCTGTTGATTTTGACATCAAGGTTATGATGCCGACATGATCATGGCGACCGTTAAGTCTGCCTTTTCCCACGACATGTCAACCAATTTGGACGTTGATATAGAGGCGAGTTCTGACATTTTTATCTCTTTGTAGCCAAATGCCCATACCGGACTAGAACATATACCAATTGCAGACGGCTTGGAGGATGGGTAATACCCGCTTCAGGAAACCCGAGAGGACGTGTTTGTTGCAAACGTAAGTCTTGATTTTGCATAGATTACATTTGTTTACCGACGATATTCGCGCGCTCTTGTAATGCATTGCGTGTTGTATTATTGCAAGCCCAAAAGGGGTTTTGATACCAACCGACCAGAAATACATTTCCACAATCGGTGGAGATGATTTTTAGATACGTCCTTACTCTCAGGCATAAGAAAAACACGATTTACAATTATTTCGCCCTCAAAGGGTCAATGATACCAAGAGTGCGAATTTCTTTCTCCCTTCCGGATGCGGCAGAATTCTGCGACGTCACGGTGACAGTGTTGGTTTGACAGGGTTTTTTTTGAATTACGATTTTTTTCCAATTTTTCTTATTGCTCAAAGCCACATTAAAAAAAGATGACAAATGTACTCAGTGTATTCTTATGCCCTCAAACAAATAACAAGGAACGTCATAGGCCGCTAGGGTTGGTTAGGATCTCTTCCTGGTTCGCTACTGCAAAGGGGGAAAATCTTCGGCAAGACACAACAATGTAGAGCCATGGCTCTGAACAGCGCCCTACTAGTGGATCGACGCATGGAGAGCTTACTCTGGTCAAATTGGAGTCGTCATCTCGGAATAGCGTGATAAAAGAATGATTGGTCTGATTTTGAATATTTTCATTTTTGTGCACTTTGTTGAGAGAACTTGGTGGCATCTTGGTTGAATTGTCCTGGATAAAATGCAAAGGGTCCTTAAGTGTGACCGTACATACAGTCGCCAGATAGACAAACACCCTTCGCAAAATGAGAACACACAAATTCGTGTCCCCAAAAAATGTTAATGACGGAAAACACTGAAATTCGCAAGCACTGAAAAAGAAACGATACACCTTTCTGTTCGTTTCAAATAGACATTCTAGGACTTTTGCTTGACATTGATATCGTATTGAAATTCACAAGTAGCTTTTTTAAAGATATCAAAACTCCTTTATTTTTATTTCACGCATGTATTGTATTTCAGTCCCAACATGTGCGAAGAACTGTAGAGCACAGAAGGCTCGATGTGAATACAAGCGGTATTGCAAATATGTAATACCGACGCCAAGATGCGCTTGCCGGCCCGGCCTTGTATGCTGCAGGTGTAAGTCAGTCTTCTCTTTTATTACTGGGGGCATGATAGAAAAGGATGAAAGAAATAAGCTGGACATGTGTTCCAGAATGATTTATAGTGGACAAGAAATAAATGGTAGATGGTAGAAGTATGTACCACAAAACGTGCATGATCAGGATTAGAGGGCATACCCAAAATATAATACTTCGCGGAAGTGACTGACACTTCAGAGTTATGTGTTTTGCCCAGAAACGGATAACAAACTACTGGGGGAACCCACTTTACGGCCGGGAATTTCGCTTGAAATGTATACATCATATGATAATCAATCACTGTGGAGGCAGAGTGGAGGGGGTGGTTGAGAAAATCTGGCTCAATTCTTCTCCTTCGGGCGCACGAGGGCTAGAGGCTGGAGAGACGTTATGAGCTCCCTCCCGATTGGCTGAGAGGTAGCTGGTTTCAATTATGCTAATTAGAGGATAAAGCCCAAACTAACGTAAGCAGAATCTGCAAACAGAAATGTTGTCGGGTTAGAGAGTAATATGGACGTAAATCAGAAAAGGGTTGCCCGACAACTGAATTATGGTTCGACCATTGGACCAAGGTTGCATATTGGTAGATATATTCGTCGTTAAACCACTTCCGTGTTTATTACGAGCAGTTTAATGTTGCACATTACAGAGCTCCTAAAGTGTTAATGATACGAAACTCGTATATTTGACTGTAGAAAGATAACGCCTCGCAGTGTTTGGAAAATGTACATGTTACTAGAAATTACGTTACAATATTATTTTCCCACATTTGTTATCTTGTTTCACTTGATTATGTTGTTCACATGCACTTCCATGAATCTATTGATCCTTTATGTAGTGCATGCATTACCTTATTGCAAATGTAACCATCATGAAATTGTCAATAAAAGTAATGCACAAATGGGTTGATCGCAGATGTAAGGCATTCAAACCGTGCAGTCACCGGTCTTCGGCGGCAATGACGAACAAGTTAATCACTGACAGTATTATAACGAAGTATCACTATTAGTATGGTTACCTAAACGGGTTTTATACTAATAATACAAATACTGTGCCATATCATCCATCTCTTCGGGCGGTGTCAAATCGCCATCTGGCTGTTTTAAAGCCTCTCTGTCTTTGTGGCTAATAAATGTCTGAAAACTAAACGAGAGTTATGAACGAATTACATGTAGTTGACCGATGCTATTTTTCTCGGTCACGCATCGAGCATCATCTTGCTGCACAAGGTAGTTCCTAACTTCGGTCTTCTTGAGCACCTCAACAACTTACCGACAATTCTTTAGTTGCTCAGGTGTATGATACACAGTGCATGCTTCAGTTATCTCTGTATTTCAGTCACATGTGAGACACGTTCATGCAAAGGTCAATGCGTGAAGGGCCGCCGATGTCCTAAAGGGACCAGGATGATCAATAGGAGGTCATGCACTTGCCCCAATAACCATTCTTGCTGCACTCGTTTACGTACGTATTTAAATGAAGAACATCAATCAAATGGAAAGTTTGTAGATGATTGTGATCAGCGTAGGAATCATCAACTAAATCTGGCACTAGCGTGGTGGGATAATTTGTTAAATTAGAGTCTTCCAAATGACAATAGTTCCTGCCAATTTTAAAGTAAACATCAAGCAGTCTTATCGTTGCACAATTAAGAGCAGTGTACATATCGTCTGCATTGCGTTTTAAGGCCCAATGATCATAATGTTGAAGATGTCACCCGTTTATTTATGGTCAATCCGAAAGGTGGTGTTATTGTTTTCATGGTCAGAAAATTTCCTGATGTCAGACAAGGTTCTGGAGCTATATCTAAATATGTCTGATGTGTTCCTGAATATGTCACGTGCCATTGGAATGGAAGAGGAGAATCCCATCATTACATATTGATATCTGCTGATTTAGCCAGCTTGGTAATAACGTGATGGATTTTTTCTTCTTTAAGACGAACGATACTGACACTGGTAAACACAAAAATCTAGGAAAGCGCACAATATTTTTCCGTCATTTTTCTGGTTTGGCCGTGAAAAATCTAAAATACCGGTGATTTATCTTCATAAAACATGAAACCATCAAAAATGTTATGCAACTCCACAGCACTGGGCCATCAGATAAACAAAGGAACAACTAATGGGGCAAAAACATTTAAATAATTAGGCATTATTAGGGCCAAACTCTTCAGAACCAGTGGTGTGTCATCCCAGAATGCTCTCATTCGGATTATGGGAAAATCCAAAATAGTACAAGAAGGAATGTATTGGCACAAAACTAGGTCTTTGGCATAGAATACACAAAAACTAAAGCAAATATAGTATAATTAATGAAACTATTTATTTCCACGGGATAATATAATTGTCTGTTGTCAAGACTTCTTCAAATTAAGGAATAATGCTCTTTTGGTAACTTGTGAGGATTGTTTTGACAAGAATTCAAAAAAAGTAACAACAGTTTGTTCTTAGAGACAACTTGTATTTTGGTTGTCTGAGACAGCAATTAGGAACTGGAAGAATAATCATAGTTCAAATTCGCATTCATCATATTTATTTTCCCTGATAAATCAGTATTTACATGTTCAATTACCCTGTTCAATATGCCTTCTTCGGAAAACAAAATACTTTCCACTTAATAGTTTCCCGTTGATCTGTAATATGGTTGTCCCAAGCTGCAATTGGGAACTGCAGTGATGACAAGGAGCAGAGTTCAAATTGACATTTTGTCATGTTTAATTACCCTGCTCATTATACTTTTGTTATAAACGAATGCTTTCTACCCCGTTTTCAGTTGAACGTTAAATCTTATAAATCTTGCAAAATCTTTTTAAAATGTCTCCAAGAACAAACTGTAGTTGTTAATTTTTGTGCAATTCCTGTCAAAGGAATTCTCACAATCTTTGTTCCTCTGATGGCCCTGTGCAGTGAAGCTCATAAAGTTTTTGATGGTTTACTGTTTCAGGAAGATCGCGGATAAATCACGGGTATTTCTGATTTTTCACCAACAATCCAGACAAATCAGTGAAGATTTTTGTAGTTTGACGGAAGAATAGCCAAAAATGTTCGGGTTACTTTACTCGGTTGATTTTGACCTCTGGGCTATGATGCCAAAATGATCACGGTGACCATTAAGTCAGCCTTTTCCCACAACATGTCAACCAGTTTGGACGTTGATATAGAGAAGGAGATGCGATTTCTGACATTTTTTTCTCTTTTTAGCCAAATGCCCATACCGGACTAGAACATATGTCAATTGCAGACGGCTTGGAGGATGGGTAATACCCGCTTCAGGGAACCCGAAAGGACGTGTTTGCTGCAAACGTAAGTCTTGATTTTGCATGAAGGATATTACATTTGTTTACAGACGATATGCGGACACACCTGTAATGCATTGCTTGCTGCAACCTAGCAAGCCCTAAAATTACTCTAGGCTCAGCTATAAACCACCATGCCTGCAAAAATTATAAACCTGCCCACATCTTATTTATTCATGACCTCTTTTGTGTCATAGGAACCAATCGAAGGCAACAATCTGTGCATTTGCAGGGCTATTGTGCCTTGGTCTGGGAAGCCATGTCACTTACATTAGTACCAGGCGTTATTTATTCTATGAAAAACGACAACGGGTTTTATTAATCAGAATTGTAGGTAGTGACGTATTGCACGACAGGTAAGAGATGAATACAAAAGGCCCTTTTTCAACATTCACTTGATCGTTGATCGTTGAAATTTATTCGTTCTGAAAGGACGAGACAAGACGGTGTGCGTAACCACCATCGACGAGGTCTGTGATTACATAATGATCAACAACGTGGCTTGTCATTCGATCAGAGAATCCCCACACTCGTGAACTCAAGCCAATCAATGCCTACAGTGAACCCTAACAAAAGAATTTAACATATCACTTTTGAATAAATATAATGTGGGCAGGTTCGCTAGTTTATGCTGGCATGGTGGTTTCGAGCCGAGCCTAGAGCATTTCAATAACAGGCTAGAAATACATTTCTGCAATTGGTTGCGACGAAAGCACATGTCGAGAACCGTTTAGGTCCGACTTGACACTGTCACATGTAAGGATGAAAGACAAACAACCACGACTTAGAAAAAAAGAGGAACATACTAATCCTAAGTGTCCCAAACAATGCTTGTGACAAGAAAACACTGAATATCAGAAAAACTGAGAAACCTCCTTACGTGCCTCTCTGTTTCAAATTGAAATTATACTTTTTTGGCTGACCATTATTATCGTGCTAAAATTCACGAGTAGGTTCATTAAGAGACGGAGCACTCCTTTTCTTAGCTTACGATATTATTTCCTTTTAGTCCCAACATGTGCGAGGAACTGTAGAGCCCAAAAGGCTCAATGTGCACCCAAGCATACGTGCATATACAAACTAAGGACACCGAGATGCTCCTGCCGGCCCGGCCTAGTATGCTGCAAGTGTAAGTCCCACTTATCATTTATGACTGGGCCCATGATAAAAAGGGTGAAAAATAACCTGGACATGTATGCCAGAGTAAATGTATGGTAGAGGGCAAAACCATTGCTAAATGAATGTGTACCCAGACGTTCAAGAATGCATACAAAGATATTTTACTTCGCTGAAGTAGCTCATGCATGATAGTTATATGTTTGACCAAGAAACACGTAATCTGTAGAAAGAACGATTTTTGGGACAGGGAGTGATGTTGAGGTGAATAAGGAAAGGGTCGCACAACAACTGAATTATCGCCCCACAAACACTGGACCAAGAATACGTGACCGGTAAATAATTTATTTGGCGTCTAACCACTTCAGGGTTAAATAAGATCAATTCAATGCTGCATGATCCATAGTCTGTAAAGCATTAGTAATCGAGAACTCATCAAATTGACTGAAAGAAGACAAACCCTCGATCAGTCAATTTCTGAACGATGAACAGTCCTCCCAGAAAGAAAATGTCCACAGGGTTTTTTTTATATCACAGAGATAGAATAATATAATTGAACGCGGTTTTCTGCAGAGAATGGTATATCTAGTTGGTTATGTATATGATGTAGTTGGACCCAGCTAATCCTGTCTCTTAATTAAGTAACAGGCAATTTTAAAAATGTCCAACAAGTCACTTTTTTATTTTATTTTAGGCCGGTGTAAAAGTAAAAGTGTCCCCCCTGGAAAAAGTGTCCGGCCCTATTGTATTCTGCAATATGGTTCAATAGAGACCCTGACAGTCAATAGCTCAGAGGTTGAAGCGCATAATAGAATCCTTTGTTCCCGGACATTTTATCGTAGGACATTTTAAACTTCTACACCGGGTCTATTTGGCAAGCGGCTCGCCGAACAGGCATCTTTTTTGTCCTGTTTGGAGAGCCGCTTGCCGAACAGCACTAAACAGCCACCCTGTTCGGCCAGCCGGGCTTGCCAAACAGGTAAAAAATCTACCCTGTTTGGCGAGCTGGAGACTTTCCTTTAATATTAATGAGTTCGGCTCTCCATTCAGGACAAGAAAAAGTCGCTGTTTGGTAAGCCGGGCTTGCCAAGTAGTCACTTCCTTTATTTTATTTTCGTTCTTTTTCACAATGTATGGGTGAACTATGATGCAACAAAGGTCAAACGTCAACCACTATATATTGACAATTAATGAGTAGCTCAGCCGTATGATATACAATGCGTGCGTCAGTTATCTCTGTATTTCAGACACATGTGGGCTACGTGGATGCAAAGGTAAATGCATAAAAGGCCGCCGATGTCCTAAAGGGAGCAGGCCGCTCAACAAGAGAAGGTGCACTTGTCCGAGAGGCTACTTATGCTGCTCGATTATAGGTAAGTATTTAAAAATCAATTAAAAGAAAATAGGTAAATGTTGTCGCCGTTAATTACTGGAGGATCCACTAAACTGAGGAACTAGCGTAATAGGATAGTTTGCTTAATCAGATCTAGAGTCTTTCAAATAACCGTAATTTGTGCCTATTTAAGAAGTAAACTCAGAATATTGATGTTGAAATGAGGTTAGCGATCATTCGGCAGAAATTAGTTTTTTTAAGTGCTTAATGACAAAATGTTATGTGTAAGATGTCATCCGTTCAATTTTGATCAGAATCTGAGTACCGGTGTTACTGTTTCATGTTCAAACGATTTCCTTTCTTTCTTTAATTAATAACTTATTCTGTCTTGGAATTAAATAATTGATTATGTCTTGTTTATGACGAACGCCTCTGCTGGTCGCAGGGATAGCGAAAACAATTTGAATTCAGATACATCTCATACTCTGTTGACATGGTTGATATTGGCATCAGGGCTAATGAAATACAAAAATGATCATGGCGACCCTTAAGTCTGTTTTTTTCACCATATTATGTCCACCTGAAAGGACGCTTATGAAAGTAGAGGCTAGTTCTGATTATCATTTTCTCTTTGTAGCAAAATGTCCATACCGAACTAGAACATATATCAATTGCAGACGGCTTGGAGGATGGGTGATACCCGCATCACAAAACCCGAAAGGACGTATTTGTTGCAAACGTAAGTCTTGATTTTGCATGAAGGATATAAAATTTCTTTACAGACGATATGCGTATACAAATGTAGTGCATTGCGTTTTGCATTTCTTGCAAGTCCCTCAAGTGTTCATAATAACAACTGACTAGAAATGCATTTCTGCAGTTGGTCGCGACGAAAACCAATGATCGACAACCGTTAAGGCCCTGTTTACATAAAGTTCACATTGTCACATATGGATATGCAACTTTTCACTTATATGTCGCGTGTGTCATGTTTTAAGCCTAAGTCAATAAATTAACGTAATTGTGACAATTGACAAGCAGCATTATTGAACCGTGGCGGACATGTACTGATTCAATGTATATCAGGTGCAACATACGTGGCTGCTTGCCACGTTCAGTTTGTCCATACATTAAACAGCTAGACAGACCACGCCTCTCAATTGGGAAACAAACAAAAAAGTATATGTACAAACAATGTCAATGACAGAAGACACTGAAAATTGGAAGGCTTAAAAACCCTGCAGCCTCCTTATGTGCCATTGTGGCGAATAGACTATTTTAAATTTCAAAAATCGTTATCTTGTTTTGTTCAACATCATCATCGTACTGGAATTCATGACTAGCTTGATAAAGAGATCAAGCTTTCCTTTTTTAATTAACGACTTTATTGCCTTTTAGTCCCAACATGTGCGAGGAACTGTAGAGCGCAGAAAGCAAAATGTGCACCCAAGCTGACATGCAGAAACAAAATATACTCGTCGAGATGCTCCTGCCGGCGCGGCCTAGTATGCTGCAAATGTAAGTGACACTTTACCGTTATGATCGACTGGCCGGGGCCAATGATAGAAAAGGATGAACAAAATCCTGGAAATCCAGAATAATAAATAGTGGACAAGACATAAATGTGACCCGCTCTACCAAAACTAGGCGCTTGTCGCATCTGAACTTGACAGGTTGATACGGACTTGTTGTTCATTTCCCTATTGTAGACCTTTGGTGAAATGTAACCAAATCAGTTTGTAATAGATTTCACAAACAGTCTACAATAAGGAAATGAACAACAAGTCCGTATCAACCTGTCAAGTTCAGATGCGACAAGCGCCTAGTTTTGGTAGAGCGAGTCACAAATGGTGGAGGGCAGATCGTATAAGTCAATTAATACCACAACGTACAGGATGTAAGGTAAAATCGGGTATTTGAAGCCCTTTTTCATCTATAACTTTGCTTACGCAATAGATTTCCAGGCAGATTCAATAAAACCGGCCTGCATCTTGTAGTGGCACCGCTTCCAATTTTACAGCCTGTAATTCAGGCCACTTAATCTAAAACAATGCCTCTGAGAGACAATACAAGACTTGTGGTCAGGAGCTACAAATTGTTACCCCGTGGCCTTGGGGTATTTGTAGCCCCTGACTAAAATTTAAAATTGCATGTTTTTATGTATGAGAACATTTTTTTCACATGTTTATTGTCTTTATTGGTAATAAAAGCTTTCAAAATTATTCCAATCTTGGTTGACGACGAGATTTTGCTGGTATCAAACGACATTTATTGAATACATAAGTGATGTTCGAAGCAATCACTTACCAACAGTTTAAACAATATCGTCGCAAATAAGACTGATTTTAAACTGGTGTAAAAACAAAGTTCTATGTATCACCTCTGTTGTACATTACACCTTGTGTCAGACAACATCTTGTGACATTCTGAATTGACTGACGGTCTTGTCGTGCGCCATTAAAAACTGTAGTTTTAGTTATGGGTCATGTATCAACCCCAACTATAGCTGGCACCACTTAATGGTAATGTTATGTACCATGAGAAATGTTGCTATCTAGTCGATGGTGTGGCTTTAACTAGAGACACCAGTAACTTAAAAATATTAACATTATTTCGAAATATTTTCAGATAAACTAGTATGAAACCACAAATGTATCATTGCTCGTACATAAAGGGTTGACATTGTATCTAAATCGGATAGATTTATCATCAAATAATATAATTCGGGTATAAGAATTTAAAAAAACCTAGCATTTTCATGATTAATGACCGGATAAATTGAGATATTTATAGGGGCTAAAAATACCCCGAACCAACGGGCTACACATACGACGAGGGTACCTTGGTCAGAAAAGTGTCTCTGAAAAATTTACTTTTAATAGTGACATCAAATGCCACATGCAGCATTCTCTACACTCAATACTGATCACCTGAACCAAGTTTCAAATGTAATCAATGCTCTGCAAGTGTGGGAAACTCAGACCTGTAAAAAGTTCGATCCCAACTTATTTTGTGCATGTGTCTGATTTGTTTACTTCTTATCGCCAAAACTCTTAGTCAACCTGTTGCATAATCCAAAACTATTTATGTTAGGATACTCAACAGTCACCTCTTCAATATCCATGCTCGGGTTGGCTGAATAACTCCATGGTTACCGGAATATGATTAAAACATTGCCAGGGGCTACAATTAGACCGGTGTGACAGCGGATATAGTCCCCCTGGAGTCATAGTCCGGTAGCATTGTATTTGACCAATTAAGCAGCATGATCTATTGTACCGCTAACCCTAACCAAAACATTTAGCAATGCGGGCTATTGTTACACGGACTATCAGCCCTAGGACTACTATCCCCGCCACACCTGGGCTACAAATACCCCATTTTACCTTATACCAAAAATGTATTGCTTTGCTGAAATTTCTAAAAGACGATAGTTCTGTTTGGCAAAGTAACAGTGATTACAAAACCCTAGCTAACCAACGTACTAAGCTTAAAATATACAGAGAAAGGTTGTCGGTTTAGGAAGAGATATTGAAGTGAGTATAAGGGAAGGGTTAAGAGACGACAAACCTATCATCCCACTAATGAACCAAGATTACATTTGATATCAGGTTAACGTCTTTCCACATTAGGGGAATTGTTTAATGTTGTTCGATCCTGCGTTGCTAGATTACAAATGATTAAGAACTCACCGAGTTAACTTAAAGAAGGCAGTGCTTAAGCCCGCAGCACACTAGCCGCCAACTTTGGCGAAAAGAAGCGTTCAGCTGACGCCTCTCGACGCCGAAGTTGGCGGCCAGTGGGTCCCGGTCAGAGCACACCTGCCCAGAATCGGCGTCCAGTAGCGTCTTTTCCGCAACTTTAGGCTGCCATTTTGAAATCATGTGACATCAAGACGCAAGCTAATTGGCGATAGCCTCGCCGCCGACGCCACGTCAGGCGGCCATCCGTAGCACACCTGGCTTCTTCTTGCGTTCAAACGCGGCGACACGCGTCAAAAATCAAACATATTAGATATTTGGCGTTAAGTTGCGGCAAGTGGCTGCAAGTGGCGTTCGCTGACGCCGTTCGTAGCAGACTAGGGATTTTTCAGGCGTTCAGGACTCTTGCGGCAAAAAACGCCAGTGAACGCCGAAGCCGGCGGCGAGTGTGCTGCGGGCTTTAGATCAGTCGGTGTATGAACAATATAATACATGTTATTAAAAATTACTTTACATTCATTGTTGATACGTTTTGTGATACCGAAATGACTTAATCATTACGTTGTTCTCCGTAATGCACATCAGTCTCGTCGATGAGCACGTCTACAACTTTACTAACAATTCATCATGGTCATAAGTTGCTAAGACGTATGACACAAAGCACATGCTTCATTTATCTTTGTATTTCAGACACATGTGAGCTACGTGGATGCAGAGGTATATGTGTGAGGGGCCGCCGATGTCCTAAAGGGAGTAGGTTGAAAAATCAGCTTAGGTGCACTTGTCCGATAGGCTATTCCTGCTGCACGCGTATACGTAAGTATTAGAAAACAAATAATGCTATGGTCGAGTAAATGAGTATGATAAACAATGTATGCACTCGCCGTCATATCACCTTAATCGAGGATTTATAGCGTGAAAGGATATATAACGCCGTTGCCGGAGGAATAGCTAACAATTTTCGAGTAGTTGATTTTGACATCAGGGCTGATATGATGCCAAAATGGTCATGGCGACCCGTACGCTTGGAAAGTTTGCCTTCTTCCCAAATCATGTCCACTAGTTAATCTAGAGAAGTAGATCCGATTTCTGACATTATTTTCTCTTTGTAGCGAAATGCCCATACCGGACTAGAACATATACCAATTGCAGACGGCTTGGAGGATGGGTAATACCCGCTTCAGGAAACCCGAGAGGACGTGTGTGTTGCAAACGTAAGTCTTGATTGAGCATGAAGTATAACATCTGTTTACAGACAATATGCTTATACACAGTCCTGTAATGCATTGCGTGTTGCAATCTTGCAAGCCCTAAAATCATTTCAATAACAACTGGCTAGAAATGCATATCTGCAATTGCGACGAAAACACATGATTGACAACCTCGCTTCACATTGTCGCATGCATGGATGTGGCTTGTCACGTAAATGTCGTGTTATTGTTTTTTTAAGCCTTAGTTATTTAATGACCTCACTTGTGACAATGGCCATTGGCATTTGAACAGTGGCGGAAACACACTAATACAATGTGTATCACAGATGCAACATGCGTGGTTGAATTGTTTGACACATTAAATTAAAGGAATAGAGGGCTCTTTACTTTGCTTGATTTAATTTTCTCCTGTTTCATGATGGGCACACAATACTTCTCGAAGTTTGTTTGTTTTTTAATTTCCGAACTCTTGTGCATATGAGAGAGAATATTCATCAATCATCGTCCTTAAATGAATCGTCAATGAGTTCCTTTCGGGCAAATTCACGAATCTCCACGACGTCTTTTCGTTTTCACCTCGTCAACAGGGTCAGTGAGGGAATAAGGGAATGCAGTATAGGGTATTGGTCCACATGGAGTGGATCTGCGCTAGAAGGGCTAATTCTGCTAAAATCGGAGTCAGCATCTTAATAGCGTGAAAATTCAGTCAGATTAATAATTTTTCCTTTTTTGTCCAATTTTTTAATGATACCAACAGTCCTTTAAGTGTGTTCATACAGGGGACCGCTAGACAGACAACAACTTCGAAAAAAGGGAAACTTACAAAACCGTTCAGTCCCAAGCACTGCATATGAGAAAAAACAGTGAACATCGGAAACACTAATTTTGAATCTCCTAACGTGCCTCTCTGTTGCAAATAGCAATTATGCTTTTTTTGTTGACCATTATTATCGTGTTGAAATTCACGAGTATGTTCATAAAGAGACGAAGCATTCCCCTATTTATAGTTTATGATTTTATTTCCTTTTAGTACCAACGTGTGCGAAGAACTGTAGGGCGCTAAATGCTCGATGTGTACCCCCGCGGACGTGCATATACAAACTGAAGACGTCGAGATGCACCTGCCGGCCCGGCCTAGTATGCTGCAAGTGTAAGTACCAATTCTCAGTTATGACTGGGCCCATTAGCAAAAAGGATGAAAAAACTACCTGAACAATCATGTGTTCCAGAGTAAATAGTGGACGAGAAATATTGTAGAGGGCAAAAGTATTAAAAAATAGATATACATGTATACCCAGACGTGCAAGAGTGCGTGCCAAAAATGTATTACTACGTCGAAGTAGCTGACGCATGATAATTATGTTTCATCCAGAAACACAAAACCTTGACAAACGTTAGCAGAATCTGTAGAAAGAAAGATTTGTGTGTTAAGCCCGCAGCACACTAGCCGCTAACTTCGGCGTGCACAGGCGTTTTTTGCCGCAAGAGTCCTGAACGCCTGAAAAATTCCTAGTCTGCTACGAACGGCGTCGGCGAACGCGACTTGCCGCCACTTGCCGCAACTAAACGCCAAATATCTAACATGTTTGATTTTTCACGCGTGTCGACGCGTTTGAACGCAAGAAGAAGCCAGGTGTGCTACGGATTGCCGCCTGAATTGGCGTCGGCGGCGAGGCTATGGCCAATTAGTATGCGTCTTGATGTCACATGATTTCAAAATGGCAGCCTAAAGTGGCGGAAAAGACGCTACTGGACGCCGATTCTGGGCAGGTGTGCTCTGACCGGGATCCACTGGCCGCCAACTTCGGCGTCGAGAGGCGTCAGCTGAACGCTTCTTGTCGCCAAAGTTGGCGGCTAGTGTGCTGCGGGCTTTAGGGAGAGATGGACGTGAATAAGGAATGGGTTGCACGACAGCTGTACGTGACAAATAATATTGTGCATCTCCTTGGGCAGTGTCGATACGCCATCAGGCTGCGTTAGTGTACCCCTGTGGCAATGTCTGAAAATTTACCCAAAGTTATTGACAAATTAGTTGACCGTTGTTCCTGGTATTTGTCTCCGTCACGCATCGGGCCACGATCGGCCTACTCCAAGTAGTGCCGAACTTCTGTCTTGAAGAGTACGCCAACCACCATATACTGATACTTCATTAGGTCAGGCGTATAATACACTATGGTGCGTGATAAAGTGTGCTTTACTTATCTCTGTATTTCAGACACATGTGGACTTGCTGGATGCAGAGGTAAATGCGTCAGGGGCCGCCGATGTCCTAAAGGGAGTAGGCTGCTTAACCAGAGAAGGTGCACTTGTCCGACAGGTTCCATCTGCTGCACACATATAAGTGAGTAAATAAATATCAATTAAATGAAAATAAGAATGAGGAAACGTTCTCGCCGTTAGATACTAAATGATCCATCCACTAAACTGGGGAACTAGCGTAATAGGAGAATTTGCTAAATCAAAGTCTTTCAAATGACCGTAATTCGTGCCTATTTACGAAGTAAACAAAGCAGATTGGTGTTGAAATGAGGTAAGCGAATTTTTAGCCGAAATCTTTTTGTAATTGCTTAATGACAAAATGTTATATGTGAGATGTCATCCCTTCAATTTGATCTGAATCTGAGCAGCGATGTTATTGTTTCATGCTCAAACGATTTCCTTTCTTTCTTTAATTAATAACTGTTTGGCGGGCGTGACAGAGGGATCGATTCTGTCCTGTTGAATACGAGCGCCTCTGCCGGGCGCAGGAAAAGCAAACAATTTTCAAATTAAGATACATGTACATGTACATCTCACACTCTGCTGATTCTGACCTCAGAGCTAATGGAATGACAAAGTTAGCATGGCGACCCTTAAGTCTGTTTTTTTCCACCATATGTCCACCTGAAAGGACGCTTATGAAAGTAAAGGCGCATTCTGACATCATTTTCTTTTTGTAGAAAAATGTCCATACCCAACTAGAACATATGCCAATTGCAGACGGCTTGGAGGATGGGTAATACCCGCTTCAGGCAACCCGAAAGGACGTGTTTGTTGCAAACGTAAGTCTTGATTTTACATGAAGGGTATCACATTGGTTTGAATACGATATGTGTATACACCTGTAATGCATTGCGTGATGCATTTCTTGCGAGCTCTTAGTAACTGACTAGAAATGCATTTCTGCAATTGGTCACGAGGAAAACACATGATCGACAACCCTTTATGCCCTGTTTGCATAAAGTTCACGTTGTCACAGATAAGTATGCCATTTTTTCAATTTAATGTGGCACGTGTCATGTTTTAAGCCTGAGGCAATTAATGAACGAATGAACAATTTACATGTTGCATTATTGAACCATGGCGGATACATACTGATTCAATGTATATCAGGTGCAACATACGTGGCTGCTTGCCACTTTCAGTTTGTCAATACAGTAGACAGCTAGACAGACCACGCCCTCTCAAATTGGAAACAAACAAAAACTCTCTCAGTACCAAACAATGTCAATGACAGAAAACAATGAAAATTGGAAAACTCCGAAAAACGCTGCAGCCTCCGTTGTAAATAGACATTCCGTTATTTTAGATCATGTTCATGCTGTCGTATTAAATATTGATAACTACTTTCATTGGAAGACGAAGTTTTCTTTGTTTAGTTATCGCTTTTATTGCCTTTCAGTCCCAAAATGTGCGATTAAATGTAGAGCGAAGAAGGCACGATGTGCACCCAAGCGAACCTGCAGATACCCAATAAAATCAGAGATATGTTCCTGCCGGCCAGGCCTAGTATGCTGCAAATGTAAGTGGCACTTTATTATCCTGTGCATGATAGAAAAAGATTTTAAAATCCTGGAAATTCCAGAGTGATAGTTAACAAGAAATAAATGGTGATGTATAGTTGATAACTGATATCTCCACCCCGAACCAGTCAATTAATATTCGCCATGACTTACAATAATGACCTACTTATTTCTAGTTGTTTGATTCATGAAATAAGACGTAATAAGGCTGTCGTAATTAACACTGACCAACCTCGGCCTAATCCTCAATGTCTGCTGTTTGTCTAAGTATGATAGGCCTTGCTGCTTTTGCTAGGGTCATGAATAATCACCATCATATAGGTAGGCCTCGGATCGTCTCTTTGTGGTATGGTGATCGAAAAGTAATAATACTCTTACTATGACACATCGTCCGTTTTATCTTGCAATGTCAAATCGTCATCTGGCTGCTTTAATTAATGCCAACTGCTGTGTCTATGCCTGAAAACTAACCGGAAGTTATGGAATAGTTTGTTGACCGTTGCTATTTCTCTCGGTCAGGCATCGGACCATCATCTGGCTGTAGAGGTATTCCTGAACATCGATCCTGTCCAGTACTTCTACAACTTTACTAAGAATTTATGATCATAAGTTGCTAAAGGCCTATGATACACAGTGCATTCTTCAGTTATCTCTGTATTTCAGACACATGTGAGCTAGGTGGATGCAGAGGAAAATGTGTATCAAGGAGGCTTCGATGTCCTAGAGGCACTACGCTGAAAAAGAAGACGTCTTGCACTTGTCCGATAGGCTATTCCTGCTGCACGCGTTTACGTACGTATTAGAAAGATAAGAAAAATTGCTTGATCGTGGAAATGAGTTTAAGTACATGAACTCGCCGGCAGATATCAGAGAAGCCATCTGCTAAACTGAGGAACTAGCGTGATTGGATAGCGTCATTTCAATGACTGTGGATTCAGCCAATTTAAAGAAGTCTTATCGTTGTTGAAATAAGAACAGTGTGCATATCGCCTAAATCATATTTGTTTGTGCTCAATGATCAAATATTATCGAATCTTGCACAGGCCGTTGGAATTGAAGAACCCCATCATTACATTACATGCTTTTGGTCAGCGTGATAACATGGTTGATTTTGTGTTGTTCAAGACGAATGCTGCTGCTGCCGGAGGAATAGCCAAAAATGTTCGAGTTAATATACATGTACATACATATCATACTCTGTTTTGCTCTGATCTCATGCTGGGCTAATATGATGACAAAATGAGCATGACGACCCGTAAGCATGGTAAGTCTGCCTCGTTCTCACAAAGGTGTCAACCAGGAGGGTCGTTAATATTGAAGTAGAGGCGAGTTCTGACAATATCTTCTCTTTGTAGCCAAATGTCCATACCCAACAATACCATATGCCATTTGCAGACGACTTGGAGGATGGGTAATACCCGCTTCAGGTGTCCCCCGTGGGCGTGTTTGCTGCAAACGTAAGTACTTATTTTGCATTAATGATGTCATTTATAATACAGACGGTATGCGTGCACACCTGTAATGCACTGCGTGTTGCTGCATTAAATTATTTGCAAGTCCAGAAGTGTTTTTTACTACAAACCAACAAGAAATGTATTTCTGCAATTGGTTGCCATGAAAGCTGTTGATCGACAAATTTTTAGCCCTGTTTTCATTAATTTCACACTGTCCAGGTATAAAGGATGTCACTTTCACTTAAATGTCGTGTCCTATTTATGCCTAAATAAGCAATGAACGTACTCGTGACAGTGACATTTGCATAACCTAGTCAGAAACGTGCTGATTCAATGTAAATCAGGTGCAATAAAAATATGCGTAGTTGTTTACCATATTTAAAGGAATTGGCGGGTTTTTTTACCACAATTTCTTTTCTACTCATGAAGACACTACACTTCTGACGATTTTTAAATTTGTTCTCGGGAACGACAAGTGTCTGAATTTCCCGCTCCCCGAAGCCAGCGGAACTCCATGACGTCATTTCGTTTTCACCTCCTCAACATGAACAGTTCGGGAAGTGAAGAGGGTGCTGTTTTGTCGAGATTTGAGGGGGAGGGCAGAATCCTTGCAAATTACTCAGCAAGTTACGTCATAGCTACCGAGGTAGATTGGGGCTTTCCCAATTCGATACAGTAACAAGAAAAAGAATAGATATCTACAGCAAGGCGTCAGAATGTTGATCCATGCCTCTAGACAGCGCCTTTCTAGTGCATCGGTCATCATGGAGAGGATCGACGCATGGATGGCTAACACTGGTCAAAAGGGAGTCAATATCACAATAGTAAATCAAGACATGATCAGTCCGATTTTGAAAGTTTCCATTCTTGTGCAATTTGTGCATGGAATCTGTGGTTAATTGGAAGTGACTGAACAGCCGCCAGCCTGGTTAAATTGCCCTGAATAATACAAACGGTCATTTAAGTGTGACCATACAGTTTATTGACAATGTCGGAACACACAAACAATGTGACAAATGGTAGAAAACATTGAAAATTGGAAAGACTGAAAAACGTTGCAATTTCCAAACGTGACTCGGTTGCAAATAGACATCTTATTCTTTTGAATTATGTTATAGGCTAAACTTTACCATAGTATTGAAATTCACGAGTGCTTACAGTAGGATATTTTAATATTTTGATATCCTGATGTAAGAACATCATCTGGGTCACCATCTGGCTGCTTAAAATCTGTCTTTATTGTTAGTGTACTCTTTTCCATCTTTATTGCCTTATAGTCCCAACTTGTGCGAGCAACTGTAGAGCCCAAAAGGCACGATGTGTACCCTGGCGGACATGCAAACACAAAATATCCTCATCGAGATGCTCCTGCCGACCTGGCCTAGTGTGCTGCAAGTGTAAGTTGCACTTTACAGTTTTGACTGGGGAAATGATAGAAAAGGGTAAAACAAACACTGGACATTCCAGAGTAATAGTGGAAAAACAAATGGTAAAGGGCGGAAGCATGAATAAATGAATATGCGTGTACACCACAATATATACCAAAAACGTGCAGGAGTGTATACTAAAAAATAAAATGCCTTACTGTGGTTATGTCGCAAAATTTACCGTACGTTATGAAAGAATTAGTTGACCGTTGCTGCTACTTTTCTTTCCCTTGCTCGCGCATCGGGTCATCATCTAGCTGCTCTCGGTAGTGCTAAACTTCAGTCTTGTCGAGTACGTCAACCACTTTACTGGAGGTAAATAAGTGTAGCTAAGGCGTATGATATACAATGCGTGCTTCAGTTATCTCTGTATTTCAGACACATGCGAGCTAGCTGGATGCAGAGGTAAATGCATAAGAGGCCGCCGATGTCCTAAAGGGAGTAGGCCGCTTATCCAGAGTAGGTGCACTTGTCCGATAGGCTATTTATGCTGCTCGATTATACGTAAGTATTTTAAAACCCAATTTAAGGAAATTATGTATGTACATGTGGATGTGTAAGGTGTCATCCATTCAAACGTGTTATGAAATACGAATGGCGGTATTGCTATTACATGATCAAACAATTGCCTGATGTCTGGACCGGAGGCTCTTTTAAAAGGATAGACCAATCATTAGTAGATAACTGCTTAGCTGGTTAAATACCATTATTGAATTTGTCTGGTTTAAGATGAACGCCGCTGCTGGTCACAGGAATAGAAAAAAATATCGAGAGAGGATACATGACATACTCTGTTGATTTAGACCAGATGGTTACAGTACTTTATATTTGATCGTGGCGGCCCCTTATTAGTCTGCCATGTTTCCACCACATGTCCGCCCGTATGGTTGCTGATTTGGAATTAGAGGCTATAGCTAGTAGGCCTACTGACATTATTTCTCTCTGTAGACAAATGTCCATACCCGACCAGAACATATAGCAATTGCAGAAGGCTTGGAGGATGGGTGATACCCGCTACGAATAACCCGAAAGGACGTGTTTGTTGCAAACGTAAGTCTTAATTTCCGATGGGGACATTGTTTTTTTACATACGATACGCGTTCGCATCTGTAATGCTTTGTATGTTGCAATCTTGCAAGTCCTAAAAGTATTTACTATACCAACCGACGAGAAATTATATATGTAAAGAAAAGTTTGTTTATTATATTTGTATACATTTCTGCCATTGGTTGCGACGATGACGCATGATCGACAACCATTTAGGCCCTGTAAAAATAAAGATTTCGCTGTCACAGAGTAGGATGTCTTCTTCACTGAAATGTCGTTTTCTATAATTCTCATCATTTTGCATTTGAATTGAGGCAAAAACATTCTCAGACCGATGTATGTATGATCATGTATAGCAAGTGCAGCATACGTGGTTGTGTGCCATAATTCAATTTGACGATAAAGTAGAATGTTGGATAGACTACGCTTTCACAAATTGGAAACAAACACAATCTCTCAGTAGCGAACATTGTCAATGACAAAAACACTGAAAAACGCTGCAACCTCCTTTGCACTCGGTTGCGAATAGACATGGCATTCACTCTTATGGTGAGTTTTGGTATTTAAGCCTCACTGCGGGTACTATTTAGTGGGAATAGAAATTTGGCTTTGAGCTGCATTTGAAATATGCATTATATTACGCTAGCACTATTGACTTACTGAAATTCATGAGTTGATAAAACAAGAGATAACTGTTTTTACTTATTGCTTTTTCAGTTCCAACATGTGCGAGGAACTGTAGATCGCACAAGGCACAATGTGCACTCAGCCTGACATGCAGATACAAAATAAAATCACCGAGATGCTCCTGCCGACCAGGCCTAGTATGCTGCAGATGTAAGTGGCACTTTACCGTTATGACTGGGGCCATGATAGAAAAGGATATAAAAACCGCAGACATTCCAGAGTAATAGTGGACAAAAAATGGTAGAGGCCAGAAGTATAAATAAATGAATAAATACCACCAAAAAGTGTTTCTATGCTATTACTATGACACATCTTCCATCTTTTCAGGCAATGTAAGTTCGCCACAAGGCAACTATAATGCTTCACTCTGGCACAGTCCTATGTCTAATTCCATTCAGTCTGGCTATGTCCAAAATTTTACCGGAAGTTATAAAATATTAAGTTGATTGTTGCTACTAGTGTTTTTTTTGGTCACGCATCGGGTCATCATCTGGCTGCTCTTGGTAGTGCTAAACTTCAGTTTTGTCGAGTACGTCAACCACTTTACTAGAAATGTATGGGTAGCTACGGTGAATGATAGGCAGAGCGTACTTCAATTATCTCTGTATTTCAGACACATGTGAGCAAGGTGGGTGCAAAGGTAAATGCGTAAGAGGCCGCCGATGTCCTAAAGGGAGTAGGCCGCTTAACCAGAGAAGGTGCACTTGTCCGATAGGCTATTTATGCTGCACGCGTATACGTAAGTATTTAAACTCCAATTTAAGGAAAATAGGTATGAGTAGATGCCATCCACTCGACCGAGTTACTAGCGCGACTGAATAATTTGCTACATTGGAGTATTTCAAATAACCATCGTTCGGGCCACGGTGAAAGTAAACAAAAGAGTGTGTATCGATGTTTAAATAAAAGTAGTGTGTATTACTTATGCCGAAATTTTGTTTTTGGTGGTGAAAGATAAAATGTAATTTGCAATATTATGTCATCCGTTCAATATTTTCAGAAATACGAATGATGTTGCTATTCAATATCAAAAAAGCTTTTTTTCGGGCGGTATACTAAAATATGTCCGATGAGTGACTTCGCAATCTAATACGGGAAGGTCGTTGGAATGGGGGACACCTGTCATGAATAGATAACTGCTAAGCAGGCGAGATAACAGAAATGAATTTGTCTTGTTTAAGACGAACTTTGCTGCCGGACAAAAGACCAGCCAAACATTTTTAGCTATCATTCATACTATACTGATTTTTACCAGGCAGTTAACGCAATGCATGAATGATCATTGCGACCCATTGCCTGGCATTATGTCTTCCCGGATAAAAGCTGCCATGGAAGTAGATGCTAGTTCTGACAATATTTTCTCTTTGTAGAACGATGTCCACACCGAACTAGAACATATATCAATTGCAGACGGCTTGGAGGATGGGTAATACCCGCTTCAAATAACCCGAAAGGACGTGTTTGTTGCAAACGTAAGTCTTAATTTCCGATAGCGATGCCATTTGTTCACATACGATTTCCGTTCGCATCTGTAATGCTTTGAATTTGTTTTTATTGCAAATCCCAAAAGTAGTTACTATATACCAATCGATGATAAATATATTTTTGCAGTTGGTCGCAATAAAGTCATACGATCGACAACCGTTTTATAAACCCTCTAAAAACATAGTTATCGTTGTCAAATATAAGGTTGTTTTTTCACTTAAATGTTCTGTGGTGTTTTAATCCTAAGTCAAATAATGAACGTTCCTGTGACAATTGACATAGGTTTTGAGCGGTGGTAGAAACGTTCTGATTCAATGTATGGCAGGTGCGACATCGTGGTTGGTGTCACGGTATTGATGTCACGGTATTGAGGTCATTTCCGATAGGGATGCCATTTGTTCACAGACGATTTCAGTTTGCATCGGTATTGCTTTGAATTTTTTTGTATTAGTTGGTGTATTAATGATCTTAATGATCTCACGCAGCCTTCTTATACGTGCCTCTGTTGCGAATAGACGTTCTATTATTTTAAATCATGTTGTTTCCGTTACATTATTATCTCATTGAAATTCATCTCTAGATTCATTATAAAGAGACCAAGCTTTCTATTTTTAATTTACGATTGTATTGCCTTTTGTAGTCCCAACATGTGCGAGGAACTGTAAAGCGTATAAGGCGCGTTGTGCAAGCAGCCGGACATGCAGATACCCAATAAGATCACCGAGATGCTCCTGCCGGCCCGGCCTAGTATGCTGTAAATGTAAGTGGCACTTTACAGTTATGATTGGGGCCATGATAGGAAAAGGGATGACAAAATAGCCTGGGCTGGTTTGTTCAAAATCACATTGCCTTTAACGGCGCCGTTAAGTCTTAACATGAAAATGCTAATGGGATTGAAACTGAAAGAGATAATGTGCATAAGAATACATAACGTAACCATTAAAGATAACGTGACTTTTGTGCTTTAGAACAACCCGGCCCTTGAAATGTATTTCAGACTAATAGTGGAAAAAGAAATATGGAAGAGGGCAAAAGTATGGACAAATTAATATATACATGTACACAGCCATTGTAGGGTTGCCGGAAATGGTTTTCCACTATTACTGTGACACCTCATCCATATCTTTCTGGGCAATGTCGATTCGATATCAGACTGCTTTAGTGTATCACTATAGCAATGTCGGAAAACTTATCGGAAGTTCTTAACGAATTAGTTGACCGTTGTTGCTACTAACATTTTCTTGGTCACGTATCGGACCATCATCTGGCTGTTCCACGTGCTAAATTTCAGTCGTGTCGATTACATCAACCACTATACTGAAAATAAGAGTTTGAGATCCGCAAATTAAAGCAAAACGTATACGACTACTTTCGAACATCCACGTAAATTTGGAACGTATAGAAAAAAATTAGTTGAGAAAACCGCAACTGATGAGACGACGAATTCTTTTCAATAATGTAACATGATTGCCAATTCGAGTCGACCAGTGCCTTGTGACCAATAACAGCTCGCCTTAAGCCCGCAACTTTGGCGACAAGAAGTGTTCAGCTGACGCCTCTCGACGCCGAAGTTGGCGGCCAGTGGATCCCGGTCAGAGCACACCTGCCCAGAATTGGCGTCCAGTAGCGTCTTTTCCGCCACTTTGGCCATAGCCTCGCCGCCGACGCCAATTCAGGCGGCAATCCGTAGCACACCTGGCTTCTTCTTGCGTTCAAACGCGGCGACACGCGTCAAAAATCAAACATGTTTATAGATATTTGGCGTTTAGTTGCGGCAAGTGGCGGCAAGTCGCGTTCGCCGACGCCGTTCGTAGCAGACTAGGGATTTTTCAGGCGTTCAGGATTCTTGCGGCAAAAAACGCCTGTGAACGCCATAGTAGGCGGCTAGTGTGCTACGGGCTTTACAAAGCGCGATATTTTGACAAACGCCTGTCTCCATTGATGACTGACCCGGCTATGCTGTTAATTGTGGAAGACGATAACAAACCCCAAGCGAACTGGTGTACTGCTTACGATCTGAATAAAAGGCAACATCATGTCGCTTTTGGATAATGATCTCACGGACATTTAAACCCCGCATAAAATATGATGTGGATGTTTTGAAATCAGAGTAGAACAAACAAAGACAATGGCTTGTTTTTGATGGATTTTTTCCGCAGTTCGTTTCGATATTTTCCATTAAAATCAACTTGCGTGGTGTTTGTAGATTAGGTCTCCCCGTATAGAGATACGATTATGAAATAGACTCGGCGCCAATCGAAATGAAGATAACAGCATAGAAGCTTGAATAAGTCGTGTCGTGGGTTTCGTATTCAGATAATGCCCTTGTATAAGAATTTGACGGATGGTAGAAAAGGACAAACAAAGCCACCCTTTATTCTCCGTCTCTGGTTATCTAGATCTTTTGGCAGTTGTGATAAGTTATGAGCTAATTCATTTTCCTTACTATTGAAGAGCGGTGTTATCTCATTCGTGAGTCAACTAGCCATAGCATTTTAATCGAGATGGGAAGATTCGACAGATGTGCAACTTATGATGGGAAAAATCACTCCCATATACATTTGATGACGTGGCAAAAAATTAAGTACGTCGTTTTGCTCTAAGTTGACAGTTGCCAACTCTCTAATAACGAGTAGCTTAGGCCTATGATATGAATAGCGTGCCTCAGTTATTTTTGTATTGCAGACACATGTGAGCTAAGTGGATGCAGAGGTAATTGCGTAAGGGGTCGCCGGTGTCCTGGAGGGAGAAGGCGGCTAAACGGGAGTAGGTGCACTTGTCCGTCAGGTTATTTATGCTGCTCGCGTATCCGTAAGTATTTAAACTTCAATTTAAGGAAAATTGGTATGAGTAGATGTCGCCGTCCGATACCAGAAGAGACATCCACTGAAACGAGGAACAGGACAGTCTGTTAAATTGGAGTATTTCAAATTACCATAGTCCGTACCGATGTGAAAGTAAACCAAACAGAGTAATATCGATGTTCAAGTATAAGAGTAGTGTGTAATTTGCCGAAATCTTGTTTTGAGCGCTGAAAGAAAAAATGTTACTCGTTCCGAAATACAAACAATTGCCTGATGTTAAAAGGTTGGGTTCTTTTTCTGGAGGTATATTTATTTTAAAAAGTCCGATGATCGGGAGTGCCTTATGGGATCTGGCTCGGCCGGGATCAGAGGGTCGTTGGAATGGGGTAGACCAATTATTAATCGATAACTGCTTAGCTGGCGAGAATACAATATTGAATTTGTCTTATTTAAGAAGAACGCCGCCGCCGGACAGAGGAATAACCAAAAGAAATCAAGTATAGAAACATATCATACTCTGTTGATTTTGACCAGGCAGCTATATGTTCACCTGTATGCATACTGACATGAAAATAGAAGCTAGCTGGTTCTGACAGTAATTGTCTCTTTGTAGCCAAATGTCCATACCCGACTGTACCGTATGCCTTTTGCAGACGGCTTGGAGGATGGGTAATACCCGCTTCAGGTAACCCGAAAGGACGTGTGTGTTGCAAATGTAAGTCTTTTTAATTTCGGATAGGGATACCAATTGTTTACAGACGATATGCGTTCGCATCTGTAATGCATTGCGTTCTTGCAACCCCTAAATATATTTACTATACATGTACCAACCGACGAGAAATACATTTCTGCAGTTGGTTGCGACGAAGACACATGATCGACAACCATTTAGGCCCTGTTAAAATAAAGTTCTCGTTGTCACATGTGAGGATGTGTTTTTCACTGAAACGCCGCATGGTGTTTTAATCCTCAGTCGATTAATGAGTATTGTGCATTTGAATTGTGACAGAAACGTTCTCCGACTGAATCAATGTATAGCAGGTGCAACATACGTGTTTGTTTGCAATATTTCATTTTGACCAGACGGTGGACAGATGGACAGACAACGCATTCACAAATAACTCTCAGTACCAAACATTGTCAATGGCAGAAAAATCAGAAAAACGCTTCAGCCTCTTTACGTCCCACTGTTGCGGATAGATATTCCATTATCTTTTTTTGCCTTTTTTAGTCCCAACATGTGCGAGGAACTGTAAAGCGCTGAAGGCACGATGTGCACCCAAGCAGACATGCAAATACCCAATTAAAACGCCGAAATGCTCCTGCCGGCCTGGTCTAGTATGCTGCAAATGTAAGTGGCACTTTGCAGTTAATCACTGCAGCTATGATAGGAAACTAGTCAACACGCTATTGGTATGGCTGCCGAAATGATTCCAACTGTTTTACTATGGAACAATACCCATCTCATCGGGAAATGCCAATTCGCCAGGAGGAAGCTTAAAAATGCCTCACAGTGGATATGTTTGAAAACTTATATACCGAAGTTAGTTTTTTTCACGGCCATCACCTGGCTGCTATCTGTAGTGCTAAACTTCGGTCTTGTCTCGTACATCAAACACTATCCTGAAAAGTAATGACAAGCTCAGGCGTGATTCAGTTATCTCTGTATTGCAGACACATGTGAGCTATCTGGATGCAAAGGTAAATGCGTAAGAGGCCGCCGATGTCCTAAAGGGAGTAGGCTGCTCAACCAGAGAAGGTGCACTTGTCCGATAGGTTATTCGTGCTGCACGCGTATAAGTAAGTATTTAAAAATCAATTAAAGGAAAATAGGTGTAAGAAAATGTGCTCTACATTCGCTACTCGACACAGGTAACCACACAAATCCATGAAAGATCACATTCTTCTGTGCAGTTCTGGATTGTCCGTGAAAAATCTGAAATACCCGTGACTTATCTGTGATCTTCCTAAAACAGGAAACCATCTAAAAGTTTATGATCTCCACAGCACAGGGCCATCAACGAAACAAAGAAACTGCTAATGAGGTATGATCGTTTAAGTAATTGGACATTAACATGGCCAAACTTTTGCATACGAGTGGTGTGTCGTGCGAGAGTGCTCTCAATTGGATTATGGAAAATATCCATCATTGTAAAGGAAGGGGTGTATTGGTATAAAACTAGGCCTTTGCCATAGGATATATCAAAACTAAAACACGCATAGCATCATCAATTAAATACATTTTTCACAGAATAATATAATTGCCTGTTGTCAAGACTTCTTCGAATTAGTGATCAATTCAGTGTATGGTGAAACTTGTAAGAATGTTTTGGCAGGAATTGCATCAAAAGAAACAAGAGTTAGTAAGTTCTAAGATTGCAGATTTTGCAAGATTGATTGAGAAAAAAATGGATCAAAAGGAAACTTAGTAGAAAGAATGTGTTCATCTTTAAAGTATATTGAGCAGAATAATTAAACATGACAATAGGTAATTTTGAACACTGTTCCTTGTTAGCCCTGCAGTTCCCAATTGAAGCTCGGGACGACCATAATAAAGATGAAAGGGAAACTACGGGAAAAGTGTGCTTTTTTATCCTTATGAGGCATAATGATCAGGGTAATTAAACATGTGAAATATCGTTTTATCAGGGCAAATTAAAAAATTAAAATGCGAATTTGAACTTTGATTATGCCTGTTATTGTAGTTCTAATTGCAGTCTGGGGCAACCAAAATAAGAATCGTCTCTTAAAACAAAATTTGTTTTGCGTTTTTTGCAATTCCTGGAAAAAATTATTTTCACTAGTTTTACCATACATGTACACTGAATTGTTTACTAATTGGAATAAGTCTTGACAAAATGCAATTATATAATTCCGTAAAATAAAGAGTTCAATTAATTTCGCTATTATTATTTGTTTTAGCTTTTGTGAATTCTGCTTTTGTGAATGCCAAAGGCCTAGTCTTATGCCAATACATCCCTTCTTTCACCAAGTTGGAATTTTCCCATAATCCAATTGAGAGCATTCTAGCATGACGCACCACTGATCCTCAAGAGTTTGGCCTTATCAATGCCTAATTACTTAAACGATCATGCCTCATTAGTAGTTCATTTGTTCCTCTGGATGGCCCTGTGCAATGGATCGGGCTCATACAATTTTAGATGGCTTCCTGTTTTAGGAAGATCACGTATATATTACGGGTATTTCAGATTTTTCACAGACAATCCAGAACATCACGGAAGAATGTCCCCTTTCCTAGATTAGTTTAATTAGTTACCAGTGAGAGGAGACATCCACTAAACTGAGGAACTAACGTTGTAGGATAATTTGTTAAATTGGAGTCTTTCAAATGATCAACGGCAGTGCCGGTGTAACATCTGTGGTTGTTCCCCATGTTTCAGTGTTTCCAAACAATAGGCAGCCAGAGAGACCATTACTTTTCAATAGGGGGGATACACAGAAAAACTCGTCAATCTATTTTTGAGCGTTCCCAAACAATGAGGGGAAACACTCAAAAACAGAAACACTCAAAAACGTTACACCGGTGTGAACGAATACAATAACAGTGTCTATCGGTGGTCAAATATGAGTAGTGTGCATTTTGCTGAAATCCTGCTTTAATTGCTTCAAGATAAAACGTTATGTGCAAGATGTCATCAGTTCAATCACGTTTAGAAATACAAATGGCAGCGTTACTATTTCATGGTAAAACAATTTCCTGATATTATATACCATATCAAAAAAATGTCCGATGAATGCCTATGAGAACTGGCACGTAAGGGTCGTTGGAATGGGAAAACAAATCATGTATTGATAACCGCTTACATGTAGCAGGCAAGATGACAAAAATAAATGTGTCTTGTTTAGGACGAACACCGCTGCCGGGTAGAGGAATAACCAAACAATTTCGATTTATGATACACATAATAATCTGCTGATTTTGACCAGGCGGTTTAAAGCAACGCATTAAACGATCATTGCGACTCCTTAAGTCCGCCAGCTGATATTGTAGTTGAGGCTAGTTCTGACATTATTTTCTCGTTGTAGAAAAATGTCCATACCGAACTAGAACATATATCAATTGCAGACGGCTTGGAGGATGGGTAATACCCGCTACAGGCAACCCGAAAGGACGTGTTTGTTGCAAACGTAAGTCTCAATTTTGGATAGGGATACCATTTGCTTACACATCGACGATATACGTCGGTAATGATTTTTCTTGCACGCCCTAAAAGTATTTCCTAGATACCGACCGACGATAAGTACATTTCTGCAATTGGTTGAGACGAAGACACATGGCTGACAACCGTTTAGGCCATGTGAAAATAAAGTTATTGTGGTCACATGTAAGGCTATATTTTTTTCACTTAAATGTCGTGCTTAAATCCGAAGTCAAATAATGAACGCACTTGTGACAATTGACACTTTTGCATTTGAACCATGGCAGAAACGTTATGATTCAATCTAGGCAGTACAACATACGTGGTTGTTTCCCACTTTTTCAGTGTGCAATTACAGTGGACAGCAGTAAACAGACAACGCCAAGGGAAACAAACACAAATCTCTCAGTACCAAACATTGTCAATGACAGAAAACTCTGAAAAACGTGCCTTTGCCACGTTTGTTCCGAATCGACATTCCATTATTTTATATTGTTTTCCCTAACATTGTCATCGTTGTGAAATTCATTGCTAGTTTCATTAATTAAGAGATCAAGCTTTCTTTTTTTTAGTTTACGCTTTTTTACCTTTTAGTACCAACATGTGCGAGGAACTGTAGAGCCCAAAAGGCTCGATGTGCACCCAAGCTGACGTGCATATACAAACTAAATAAGTCGAGATGCACCTGCCGGCCCGGCCTAGTATGCTGCAGGTGTAAGTGGCACTTTACATTCATGGCTAGGGGCCATAATAGAAAAGAATGAAAACATAACTTAAACATGTATTTCAGAGTGGACTAGAAATATGAAAAGTATCGATAAAAAAATATGTCTTGGGCAGTGGAATTCGCTATCATACTTCTTTAGTGTATCACTGTAGCAATGTCTGAATTTTGTTTGGAAGCTTTTAACGAAATAGTTGACCGTTGTTACTAGTATTATGCTCGGTCATGTATTGGGTCATCATCTTGCTACTCCAGGTTGTGTTAAACGTCAGTATTTGCTAGTAGGTCAAACGTTATGCTGAAAATTAATGAGTGGCTCAGGCGTATGGTATACAGTGTGTGATTCAGTTATCTCTGTATTGCAGACACATGTGAGCAAGCTGGATGCAAAGGTATCTGCATAAAAGGCCGCCGATGTCCTAAAGGGAGTAGGCCGCTAAACCAGAGAAGGTGCACTTGTCCGAGAGGCTATTTATGCTGCACGCGTATAAGTAAGTATTTAAACATCAATTAAAGGAGAACAGGCATGAGAACATGTGCTCCCCATTCGATACTAGACACTGGTAACCACACTAATCCAGGAAAGAGCTCATTCTTCCGTGATTTTCTGGATTGTCTGCGAAAAAGCAAGAGATACCCGTGATTTATCTGTGATCCTAAAACAGGAAAGCACCTAAAATTCGGTGAGCTCATGATGTTTCCTACGATATCAAAAAATGTCCGATGAATGCCCGTGAAAACTGTGAAAAGTTGGAATTGGGAATTGGGAAACAATCGTGAATTGATAACCGCTTTGCAGGCAAAATGAGAGAAATGCATTTGTTTTGTTTAGGACGAACTGCGCTGCCGGGTTGAGGAATAGCCAAACAATTTCGAGTTAAGATACATATCATGCTCTGCTGATTTTGACCAGGCGGCTAACGCAATGCATAAATGATCATGGTGACCCCTTAAATTTGCCATTTTCCACTACATGTCCACATGTGTATGGAAGCTATATTAAAGTAGACGCCAGTTCTGACATTGTTTAATCTTTGCAGATAAATGTCCATACCGAACTAGAACATATATCAATTGCAGACGGCTTGGAGGATGGGTAATACCCGCTACAGGAAACCCGAAAGGACGTATCTGTTGCAAACGTAAGTCTAAATTTTGGATAGGGATCCCATTTGCTTATACAGACGATGTGCGTCGGCATCTGTAATGCTTTTTCTTGCAAACCCTAAAAGTACATGTATTTAATACTATACAGACCGACGATAAGTATAGTTCGGCAATTGGTTGCGACGAAGACACATCGACAACCGTTTATGCCATGTGCAAATTAAGTTCTCGTGGTCACATGTAAGGGCGTCGTTTTTCACTATGTCGTGTGCTTTAATCCTGAGTCAATTAATGAACGCACTTGTGACAATTGACATGTGGCAGAAACGTTCTGATTCGATGTATAGCTAATGCAACATACGTTATTGTTTGCCACTTTTCATCAGTTTGTCAGTACGGTGGACAGCTAGACACACAACACCAATAGAAACAAACAATAACTCTCAGTATCAAACGTTGTCAATGCCAGATTGTATGTTTTAAAAGTTTTAAACAATGCATCAAGACATATTTGTTTAAGGAAGCCTTTTATCACTGAGTGTTTTAACTATGTTTTAAACTGTCCTGTAATTGTTTTAATCATGTTTTAAATGTCTTTCCTATTATTACTGTATGAATATACTTTTGTAAAGCGCTGCTGGCAATTAATTTTTAAGTGGCGCTATAAAAATAAAAAAAATTAATTAATTAAAATTAAACACTGCAAATCGAAAACACCAAAAAAGCTGCAGCCTCCTTACGTGCCTCTGTAATGTCTGTTGCGAATTGACATTTGTTATTTAAAATCATGTTTTGCTTAATGTTATCATAATCGTATTCATGACCATAAAGCTTCATTAAGAAACCAAGCTTTCTTTTTTATTGCCTTTTAGTCCCAACATGTGCGAGGAACTGTAGAGCGCAGAAGGCACGATGTGCACCCAAGCGGTCATGCAGATATAAAATAAATAAGTCGAGATGCACCTGCCGGCCTGGCCTAGTATGCTGCAGATGTAAGTGTCACTTCACAGTTATGACTGGGGCAATGATAGAAAAGGATGGACAACATCCTGGAAATTCCAGGGTAATAGTTGGCAAGAAATAAATGGAAGAGGGCGGAAGTATAAGTTAATAATACCACAAAATGTGCAGGAGTGTAAATTCAACAATTTATATCTTTGCACTGAAACACGATAGTTGTGTTTGGCCAAGAAACACTGGTTACAAAAAAACTTGCTAACCAACGTGCTAAGCAGAATCTTTACGGAGAACGGCCATTGAACCAAGAGTACTTTTGATATCAATTATGTTAAACGTCTAACCACTTTAGGGTTATCTTTTATATACATGTACTTTAATGTTGTTCTACACCGATTAGACTTTCGGAAGGCAATGCTTCAGTCAGTGTATCAACAATGTATACATGTACATGATATACAAAATTACTTTACATTCGTATCTTCATTATACTTTTCATTTTCTTCATATTTCTCAATAATTACGTTGTTCTCCGTAAATCACCTCCATAAATGCTCCATGCATTGATTCATTGTAAATGTAGACATTATAAAATTCTCAATAAAAGTATTTCACAAATGGGTTGACTGTAAATGTAAAGCAGCCGTCTGCCAACTGGTCACCGCGGCGGCAATGCCGAACTCGACTATAACGGATCGTCTCACTGTTAGTATGATTGCCAATCGAAATTATACTCTTACTGGAACACATCATTCATCTTATCTGGCAATGTCAAATCGTCATCCGGCTGCTTTAATTAATGACCACTGTCGTGGCTATGCCTGAAAACTAACCGGAAGTAATGAAATAGTTAGTTGACCGTTGCTTTGTTTCTCGGCATCGCATGCACATCGGACCACCATCGGTTTGCTGAGGTACATGTAGTACTAAACATCGATATTGTCGAGCATGTCTACAACTTTACCCACAATTCATAAGTTGCTAAGGCGTATGATACACAGTGCGTGCTGCAGTTATCTCTGTATTGCAGACACATGTGAGCTACGTGGATGCAGAGGTATATGTGTGAGGGGCCGCCGATGTCCTACAGGGAGTAGGCGTAAAAATCCCAAATTCTGCACTTGTCCGATAGGCTATTCCTGCTGCACGCGTATACGTAAGTATCGGAAAAAATCCATTAGCAAATGAGTATGAGTAGATGTACCCGCCCTCATCAGATACCAGAGGAGCCATCTGCTATACACAGGCAAAAGTGTCCGTCCACTGATAGTTGAGGGCCCATGGAATTCCGTCCATGAAGGTCCATGGATGGAACGTTCATGATTATCACAAACAACGTTTTACAACTGGTAAATCCAAAATGAGACACTCAAGATTGGCCGCAACACGATATGTAAAGCATTAAAGAGTGGCAGTATTCAAACCTTTGGAAAATAAAAATGAAATGGCTGTATTTACCTGTATTCCATCATAGAATCATATGACGGCCCATCATAGATTCTATAACGGATTCCATCATCAACTTTATCTACTGATAGCCCACGGACGCTCCATCCACGGAGGTCCAGCCATGGATAGCTGATGGAGATCATCCATCAATTATCCATGGATGGCCCATGAACGTTCATGATTAATCCCATAAACTATCCGTGGACGGAAACAGAGGAATTATAGCGTGATACGATATTTTTTTTAAATCATAGTCATTTCAATGACTGTGGTTCCGGCCGATTTAAAGTATTGTTCAAATAAGAGCAGTGTGCACATCGCCTAAATCGTTTTTTAAGTGCTAAATGATAAAATGTTATGGTAGCAAGCAGTCCCGGTCATTACATATTGACATCTGCTTATAGCTGGCTTGGTAACATGATTGATTTTGTGTTGTTTAAGACGAAAGCCGCTGCCAGAGGAATAGCCAAAAAATCGAGTTGGATACATATCATACTCTGTTGATTTTGACCTCGGTGTTAATATGATGGCATAATGATCATGGTGACCCGTAAGCATGAGAAGTCTGCCAAGTTCCGACAACGTGTCAAGCAGTTGGGGATGTAATATCGAAGTAGAGGCGAGTTCTGACATCATTTTCTTTTTGTAGCCAAATGTCCATACCGAACTAGAACATATCGCAATTGCAGACGGCTTGGAGGATGGGTAATACCTGCTTCAGGTAACCCGAAAGGACATGTTTGCTGTAAACGTAAGTCTTATTTGCAAAAGTGACAACATTTGTTTATACATATGGTATGTGTACGCACCTGTGTTGTGCATTACGTGTTGTCGCATTCTTTGCAAGCCCTGAAAATGTTTCCACACCAACCAACTAGAAACATATTTCTGCATTGGGCGCGATGAAAACTGTTGATCAACAACCGTTTGGTCCTATTTCCGTAATTTCACATTGTCTGTTTTAAGGTTGTCACTTTCACTTTAATGTCGTGTCGTGATTTTAAGCCTAAATGAATTGATGAACGTGCTTGTGACAATGGATATTTGCATTGGACCTGTGGCAGAACTGTACTGATTCGATCATTCAAAGTATACCAGATGCGATGAAAATATGCGTTGCAGTTTGAAGGAATCTGAAATTGTTAGGTCAATGCTAGAATTCCTAGAACCCGAATTTTCCGCTCTCCGGAGACGGCGGAATTCCACGACGTCAACTCGTTTTCAATTGTAAACAGGGTCAGTGAGGGAAGTGAGGGCGTGGTTGTTTTGCAGTGATTTGTTTTTCTTTGGCGGGGGGGGGGGGGGTGGGGCTGAAGCCTTGCCACTTTATGCATTTAATTGACGTATTTTCTTATTGTTGAAAGCCACGATAAAATATGAAAAACATACGCAGTGTATTTTCATGAGTTCAAAGAAAATCAAGTAAAGTCACCCATCACCGAAGTTGACTGGGGCTTTCCCCGATTCGCTGCAGCAACACGAAAAAAAACACAATGGGTGATATGAATAAAGACTAGCAATTGCTTTTATCTAAAACTCCATGTACATTTACACCAGGCCTCTCTGTACAAAATTGAAGTTAAAGCATTTGCTGGACTTTATTCATATCAGCCAATGTCAATAGCAAGAGCTACACGCTCTTGGAACGTCATACCAGTGCATCGGTCCAAATGCAGTAGATTGACGCGCGCATGGATGGCTTAATCTGGTCAAATCGGAATCAACATCGGAAAAGCGTGATAATTCAGTCAGATTTTAATTGTTTTCCCGTTGTATGCTATTTGTTGACGGACAACTACTTGTGTCGTAGGAACTACTGGGCAGCTGGCAGCTTGGTAATATTGTCCTCAATAATATCAACGGTCCTTTAAGTGTGTTCAAGGACAGATAAACAGACGACGACTTCGCGAAAAGGGAACTCACAAAACCTTTCCGTCCAAGATAATGTAAATAAGAAACCACAACGAAAATAGGAAATACTGAGAAACATTGCAACCTCCCCAACGCGCCTCTTGCAAACAGAAACTATGCTTTTTTGATCACTATTATGATCGTATTTAAATTCACGGGTAGGTTCATTAAAAGATCAAGCTTTGTTTTTTTAGTTAACGCTTGTTTTGCCTTTTAGTCCCAACTTGTGCAAGGAACTGTAGAGCCCAAAAGGCTCTATGTGCACCCATGCGGACGTGCATTTACAAACTGAAGACGTCGAGATGCACCTGCCGGCCCGGCCTAGTATGCTGCAAATGTAAGTGGCACTTTACATTTGTGACTTGGGCCACGATAGAAAAGAATGAAAGAATAACCTGGACATGTATTTCAGAGTAATAGTGGACAAGAAATATGGTAGAGGGCAAATGCACAAGATAAAAACTATGTTTCAGGCAATGCCGAATCGCCATCAGGCTGCTTTAGTGTATCGTAGCAATGTCCGAAAATTTACCCGAAGCTATTAACGAATTAGTTACTAGTATTATGCTCGGTCACGTATTGGGTCATCATCTGGCTGCTCCAGGTTGTACTAAACTTCAGTCTTGTCGAGGAGGTCAAACACTATACTGAAAATTAATGAGTAGCTCAGCCGTATGGCGTACAGTGCATGTCTCAGTTATCTCTGTTTTTCAGACACATGTGAGCTATCTGGATGCAGAGGTAAATGCGTAAAAGGCCGCCGATGTCCTAAAGGGAGTAGGCCGCTAAACCAGAGAAGGTGCACTTGTCCGAGAGGCTATTTATGCTGCACGCGTATACGTAAGTATTTAAACATCAATTAAAGAGGTCCTGTCGTGCCACAAGTATTTATTTACACTTGCAGAACGTAATAGTAGGACTAAATCGGCGATTACCTCTTATGCACATCATTTATTGGAATGAGTAATGTTACGCAACGTTATACAGTATTAACCAGATGCCAAGCTCACATAATCAACTACCTTAGGGGAACCCGAAACTGCTAAGATTTATCAATGGAAGTTCATTCGCGCTTTAGGTTTTAACCGGGCCGTTCCACATTTTTAGAAGCGTTTTGCTACAGGTTTCCTTTAAGGAAATTTGTTATCTTAGCGGCGAGCTCATCTACTCATATATGTGGCTAGTGCGAAAGGATAATTTGTTAAATTGGAGTCTTCCAAAAGACCCTAGTTCGTGCCGACGTGAAAGTAAACGAAACAATGTATATCGATGTTCAAATAAGAGTAGTGTGCATTTTGCCGACATTTTGTTTTTAGTGCTTAATATAAAATGTTATATGCAAGATGTCATATCAATATTTTCAGACATACGAATTGCGGTGTTACTATTTCATGGTCAAACGATTTCAAATGGTCAATTTTTTTCTGGAGTTGTGCTAAAAAAGGTCCGATGAATGCCTTTGGAAACTGGCACGAAAGGGTAGTTGGAATAGGGAAACCGATCATAAAAATAACTGCTCACCAGGAGAGATGACAGAGATAAATTTGTCTTGTTTAGGACAAACACACCGCTTCCGGACAGAGGAATAGCCAAACAATTTTGAGTTAAGATAAAAGACATAATCTGTTGATTTTGACCAGGCGGCTGACGCATTACATGAATAATCATGGCGACACATTATAGTCTGTTATTTTCCACGACATGTCAACATTGTATGGAAGCTCATATTGAAGTAGAGGCTAGTTCTGACATTATTTTCTCTTTGTAGTCAAATGTCCATACCCAACTAGAACATATCGCAATTGCAGACGGCTTGGAGGATGGGTAATACCTGCTACAGGCAACCCGAAAGGACGTGTTTGTTGCAAACGTAAGTCTTATTTTGGATACAGGTACCTTTGTTCACAGACGATATACGTTTGCAAGTGTAATTATTTGCATGTTGCATTCTTAATTGCCAGTCATAAAAGTATTTACTATACCAACTGACGATGAATTCATTTTTGCATTTGGTTGCAACGAAGACACACGATTGACAACCGTTTTATATGCCCTCTAGAAATAAAGTTATCGTTGTCACATGAAAGGTCGTTTTTTTAAATAAAATGTTCAATCCTCAGTCTATTTATGAACGTTCCTATGACAATTGACATTTTGCTTTTGAGCCGTGATAGAAACGTTCTGATTCAGTGTATTGTAGGTGCGACATACCTGGTTGGTGGCCGTTTTACAGCTTGACCATACAGTGAACCGCTAGAACCACTACGTCTTTGAAAAAAGAATACAAACAAAACCTCTCAGTACAGAACATTGTCGAAGACAGAAAACACCGAAAATCGCTGCAGCCTCCTTAAGCGGTTGTCTTTTGCCTTTTATTATTATTGTATTGAAATTCATGGCTAGATTCGTTATGAAGAGACCAAGCTTTCTATTTTCGGTTTACGATTTTATTGCCTTTCATAGTCCCAACATGTGCGAGGAACTGTAGAGCGCAGAAGGCAGGATGTGCACCCAAGCTGACGTGCAGATACAAACTAAATAAGTCGAGATGCACCTGCCGGCCAGGCCTAGTATGCTGCATGTGTAAGTGTTATTAACAGTTATGACTGGGGCTAGGATAGAAACGAATGAAAAAATAACCTGGACCTGTATTTCAGAGTAATAGCAGACAGAAAACATGGTAGAGGGCAATAGTATAGATAAATAAATATATACCCAGACACTATTATTAGTATGGTTGCCAGAACGAGTTTTCCACTATCACTGTGACACCTCGTTCATATTTTTCTTGGGAGTGTCGATTCGCCATCAGAATGCTTCAGTGCATCACTGTGGCAATGTCTGAAAACATACTGGAAGTTATTAACGAATTAGTTTATCGTTGTTGCTACTAGCTATTTTCTCGGTCACGTATCGGGTCATCATCTGGCTGTTCTCGGTGTTGCTAAACTTAAGTCTTGTCGAGTACGTCAACCACTTTACTGAAAATTAATGAGTAGCTCAGCCGTATGATAAACAATGCGTGCTTCAGTTATCTTTGTATTTCAGACACATGTGAGCTACGTGGATGCAGAGGTAAATGCGTGAGGGGCCGCCGATGTCCTAAAGCGAGTAGGCCGCTTAACCAGAGAAGGTGCACCTGTCCGATAGGCTATTTATGCTGCTCGCGTATAAGTAAGTACTTAAACAGAAATAGATGTTGTCTTGCTTTTTTGGCGAGCGCCACTGACGAACAGAGGAATAGACCAAAAATTCGTGTAAATATAAATTTCATACTCGGTTGATTTTGATCAAGCAGCTAACGTGAAGCCAAAATGATAATAGAAACCTTTGGTTCACCTCTATAAAATCAGATAAGGAAGTAGAGGCGAAAGCGTTCTGACGTTATTTTCTCTTTGTAGTCAAATGTCCATACCCAACTAGAACATATGCCAATTGCAGACGGCTTGGAGGATGGGTAATATCCGCTTCAGGCAACCCGAAAGGAATTGTCTGTTGCAAGCGTAAGTCTAAATTTCGGATAGGGATAACATTTGTTTACCAACGATACGCGCTTGCACCTGTGGTGCTTTACGTGTTTCATTCTTGCAAGCCCTAAAAGTGTTTGCTACACCAAGCGACGAGAAATATACTTCTGCAGTTGGTCGTGACACATGACTGACAACCGTTGGCCATGCTGAAATAAAGTTCTCGTTTTCATATGAAAAGCATGTCTTTTTCACTCTTTTTGTCGTGTGGTGCCTTAATCCTAAGTCAATTAATGAACGCACTTGTGACAACTGACATTTTGCATTTGAACCGTGGAAGAAACGTTCTGATTTAATGTATACAAGGTTGTTTGCGATATTTCAGTGTGACCGTACAGTGGAAAGCCTCTCCGCAATAATAGGAATAATTACAAACGAAATCGTTGAGTACCAAACATGGTCAATGATTGAAAACACTGAAAATCGGTAACACTGAAAAACATTGCAACCGCCCGTCGTGCCTCAGTTGCAAATAGATATTCGATTGTTTGAAATTATCGTTTGCTTAACAATATTATCGTATCAAAAACCATTTGTAGGTTAAGAGATCACGTCTTCTTCATTAGTTTAGGCTTTCATTGCTTTTTTAGTCCCAACATGTGCGAGGAACTGTAAACGAGACAAGGCACAATGCGCATCCAAGCGGTCGTGCAGATACCCAATAAAATCGTCGAGATGCTCCTGCCGGCCCGGCCTAGTGTGCTGCAAGCGTAAGTGCAATTTACATATATCTGACTGGGGCCACCATTGAAAAGGATGAAAACAGAACCTGGTCATGTATTCCATAGAAAGGACAGAGAATAAATGGTAGAGGGCAAAAGCTTAAGTAAATGATAGGTAAAACAAACGTGCAAGCGTGCATACCAGGAATATATTTCTTTGCTGAACTAGCTGAAACAATAAGTCATGCTTGACTCATTTTTATGAGCTAAGTCTGGAATTTTACCAGATGTTATGAAAGAATCGGTTCTGTTGCTACTAGTAGTGTTCTCGGTCACGCTTTGGGCCATCATGTGGCTGCTCCTGGTAGATCTAGGTCGGTCTTTTCGAGCGCGTCAACCACTTAACCGACAGTTCATAAGTAGCTCTGCCGTACGATACACAGTGCGTGCTTCAGTTATCTCTGTATTTCAGACTCCTGTGAGCTATCTGGATGCAAAGGTAAATGCGTGAGGGGCCTCCGATGTCCTAAAGGGAGTAGGCGGCTAAACCAGAGTAGGTGCACTTGTCCCAGAGGCTATTTATGCTGCACGCGTATACGTAAGTATTCTAAACATCTATTAAAAGAAAATAGGTATGAGTAGATGAGTCCACCGTTAGATACCAGAGGCCCCATCAACTATACCGATGAACTAGCGAGAGAATGAAATGTTATATTAGAGTCTTTCAAATGACCTTAGTGCGTGCTAAATATTCGTCAAAATTGAACATGTTTGGTCAAATTTATAAAGGGCGTTTAAGGGTTAGACGTGTGCAACTTCTCTCTAATCAGTTTCAGGGCCTAGTCATATTCTGTGAAGATTTACATGAATGACCTGAATCTGTCTATTCAGTAGTTAAACGCTGTTTTAAGCTAAACGCCCTTTATGGATTTGGTATTTAGTGTTTTAGTCCGATGACGAGTGCATCTGGCACGGCGGGTCGTTTTAATGTATGAAACCAGTCATTAGTTGATAGCTCCTTACCCAACGTGATAACTTGATTGAATGTGTCCTGTTAAGACGAACACCACTGCCGGCCGGAGGGATAGCCGACAAGTTTCGAGTTGGAATAAATATCATACACTGGCGGTTGTTTATTTTTACCTTGTGGCTGATGTGATACCAAAATGATAATGGCGGCACTGATGTCTGCCTTTTTTCCGCAACAGGTCTACCAGTACTGCAGTATTGGCGATGATATAGAAGCAGTGGCGAGTTCTGACATTATTTTCTCTTTGTAGGCAAATGTCCATACCCAACTAGAACATATGCCAATTGCAGACGGCTTGGAGGATGGGTAATACCTGCTTCAGGTAACCCGAAAGGACGTGTTTGTTGCAGGCGTAAGTCTTGATTTTGCATAAGTGTAGTGGTGGCATCATTCCTACTAGCCCAGGCTAGGGGGAAATTCCCTTTAGCTCAGTCGGTAGAGTGATGGCCTTATAAGCGATAGGTCCCGGGTTCAATCCCCGGTTGGACCTTGATGTTTTTCCTCTGTTACATTTGGCGCCCAACGTGGGGCAGGGTACTAATAATTTGTTTAGATGCTGGTGTGTCTTTGGATAATGAATTAACCCTTTGTATCACGGAAGAACCCGGTTGTGAGGACACAACTTTCCCGAACAGGGGGAGTATGTAGTGGTGGCATCATTCCTACTAGCCCAGGCTAGGGGGAAATTCCCTTTAGCTCAGTCGGTAGAGTGATGGCCTTATAAGCGATAGGTCCCGGGTTCAATCCCCGGTTGGACCTTGATGTTTTTCCTCTGTTACATAAGCACAACATTGGTACATTCGTTCGCACCTGTAATGCATTGCATGTTGCATTTTTGCAAGCCCTAAAATTGTTTACAAAACCGACCGACTAGAAATACAGTTTTGCAGTTGTTTGCGAAGAAAACAAGATCAACAGCTGTGTTCATTTACAAGAAGTTCACGGCGTTACAGGTTGTGATGTCAAAACGCATGGTGTGTCAATTAATGAACATATACTAGTCACAGTCGACATTATTTTTGCATGATTCGCACCTTTGCAGAGAAACGCACCGATTCCAGGGGCAACATACGTGGTTGTGTGCCTTGTTTAAGTGTTTCCGTACAGCGGACAGCTATAGAAGGAATTCATACGCCCCTTCGCTATGAGGGAAAAAATACAAACTTTCAGTCCTAAACAATTTTGATGATAGAAATCACTCAGACTGCAAATCGGAAACACTGAAAAATGTTGCCACCACCTAACGTGCCTCTCTTGCAAATATACATTCCAATGTTTTAAATTATATTCTTCTTTGCTAAGCACTATTATGGCCCTTGAAATTCACGAGTAGGTTTATTAAGATATCAAGCTTTCTGCTTTATTGTACGCTTTCATTGTTTTTTTAGTCCCAACTTGTGCGAGCAATTGTAGAGCCCAAAAGGCACGTTGTGTACCCTGGCGGACATGCAAACACAAAATAAATTCATCGAGATGCTCCTGCCGACCTGGCCTAGTGTGCTGCAAGTGTAAGTGACAATTTTCATTTAAGACTGGCCGGGGCCACGACAGAAAAAGATGAAAAAAGTCATGTATTCCAAAGAAATAGAGGACGGAGAAAAAATGGTAGAGAACAAAAGTATAAATAACTAAATATTTACCACAAACGCTGAAGAGTGTACTGCAAAAATAAAAAAACTTTGAAGAAGCTGAAAAATTATAGTTTAAGTTTGTTGACCCGGAAACACCGATAACTTGACCCCAACCAACGTCGAGGAGTATGTATGCACTGAAAAAGATGGTAGGGTTTGGGAGAAATCTGTGATGTTACGGTTAATCATGTTCGTTATGAGTAGTTAGTGTTTCACGACCCAGAGAATCCCTAGCGTTATACAGCGACAGAAAACTCACCCATATTTATTTAGGAAGGATTACTATTGGGCTTCGGTGGATTATGGGTATAGAAATAACCAGGAACTGTGGCAGTGAATAAAGTGAGATGAGCTATAAGTCGACATTTGACCATCGGGACAAACGTACACTCTTCATACACATGTTATTCAAAATTACTTAATTCTTATATTCATACTTTTTTGTCATCTTCTAATCACTCGATAACGTTTCTTCTCCTTTAATACATTCACTTCATTAAACATTTTAAAGTAATGCATAAATGGGTATCCGTGTAGTGTAGTGCAGTCATTAACGGTCTACGGGCCAACAGGTCACAACGGTAACAATGCCGAACTCGTGAGTCACTGACAACACCTTAACGGGATATCACTATTACTATGGTCTTCGAAACCAATTTGCCATTTATTGTGACACTTCCTTCTCATCAGGCAATGTCAATTCGACATCCGGCAGATTTAATACCTCACTGTAGCTGTTTCTGAATATTAACCGAAAGTTATGAAATAATTAGTTGAGCGCTACTAGTATTCTTTTCTGTCACTCATCGGACCATCATCTGCCTTCTCAAGCAGTGCTAAACTTCGGTCTTGTCTAGCATGATTATCAGTATAAATTCTGCGTGCTTCAGTTATCTCTGTATTCCAGACACATGTGAGCTACGTGGATGCAAGGGTAAATGCCAACGGGGCAGTCGATGTCCTCCAGGCAGTAGGCGGATAAAGAGGTCGGCGTGCACTTGCCCGCTAGGCTATTCCTGCTGCACGCGTATACGTAAGTATTTCAACATCCAATAAAAGAAAATAAGTATGTCTGCTCGCTGTTAACTAACAGAAGAGATATCCACTAAACCGAGGAACTAGCGTGATAGGATAACTATTGGAGTATTTCAAATGGCCATAGTTCGTGCTCATTATAAAAGTAAAATAGCGATATTATCGATGTTCAAATAAGAGCAGGGTGTATTGCCTAAACATCTTTTGAGGGGTTAATGATCAAATGTTATGTAGAAGATGTTATCCGTTCATTTTTGGTCAATGCAAATAGCGGCGTTCCTATTTCATGACCAGACGAAGTCCTGATGTTCAAAAAGGTTCTAGAGCAGCATGTTTATCTGAAAGTGCCCGATGAGTGCCTCTGGAATATGGCACGGGCCATTGGAAAGGTATATGTTTAGCCGTGATAACAGGATAGTTTATTTACTTGTTTAGGAAGAACGCCGGTGCTCCAGGAATAACCAGAAATCTTCGCGTTAAGATGTACTTATCATACTCCGTTGATTTTTACCTAACGGCTGTGGTGCGAAAATGCCCCTTAAGTTAGTCCCCCCGCCACATGTCCACCATTAGCATGGTTAGGGACGCTGGTATGGAACTTGGGGGGAACTCTGACATTGTTTTATCTTTGTAGTTAAATGTCCATACCCAACTAGAACATATGCCAGCTGCCGACGGCTTGGAGGATGGGTAATACCCGCTTCTGGTAACCCTAAAGGACATGTTTGCTGCAAATGTAAGTCTTTATTTTGCATAGGGGTGAAATCTATTCAGTTTACATACGGCATGCGTATGTACCTGTAATGCACTGCATGTTGCAATCTGTCAACCCCTCAAAAGTGCTTAGTTAGACGCCATGAAAATACACGATCGGCAATAGTTTAGGCCATGTTTACATTACGTTCGCTTTTTTACCTGACATATACGGACGTTATTTTCACAATAAATATCCTGCCGTGTTTTCAAACCTGCATCATTCATATAAGGTTCTCGTCAAAATTGACGTTTGGTATTTGAATTTTGATTCTATTGTTGATCAGGCGAAACATAACTGGTTGTTCGCTATATTTTAGTCTCTCCATACAATGGCCTGCGAACTGACGTAACTAACTTATGTTAAGGGGAACACTCTTGAACCGACTTTTTATATTAAGGGAACACAGAAAACGTATAAGCGCAAAACTGCAATGACGGAAAACACTGAAAAACTGAAACAGTCATAACATTTAACCGGCCAAACGTGCCATTTATCATACCAACTTAATGTTTTCGTTTAAGTTAAGTTTTTTTAAACATTAGCTCCATTTAAATATATGTGAGATGTAATTGATATCCAGCATTTACCGTTTTAAACGATTTTTTAACACTTTTTCAGTCCCAACATGCGCGAGAAACTGTAAGGCATTCAAGGCACGATGTGCACCAAGGTTATCGTGCAGATACAAGCTCGACAGGTTTGCGTCGAGATGCTCATGCAAGCCCGGCCAAGTTTGCTGCAGGTGTAAGTGACAATTCTAAATAACTATTGGGGCTTCGGTGGATTATGGGTATAGAAATAACCTGCAATTGTGAAATTGAATGAGATGAGACGAGCTGCTATAAACGGTAATGTTGACATTTGACCATTGGGCCTTCTTCTTCATTGGGCCAAATGAACACTTTTGATAAATATGTTTGACGTCTAACCGCTTATTAAAGGTTTAATACAAGTTAGTTAAATATTGCTCTAACCTACGGTTGCTTGGAAAGGACATCGAACCAGAGTCTACAAAGTGTAATCTTGATATACTAGTATACTCACCAAAATTGACTAAAGACAGACAATGCCTTACTTTTGCACTAAGTGCTATTTTAGCTCTATAGTATAAACTGATTTACTGTGAATGTATATATACTCGGCATTATAAAATGTTGATTAAAATTATTCACAACTCATTTGACTTTAAATATGAGGAATTCGCTGTCAATGCTGCCAACTGTCTATCACCTATCTATAGCCACTGCAGCGTTGGTGCGCGCTAAACACATGAGCAGTTTCTGAAGGTCGCTTAGATGTATTCTATACTATTGGTATTATATATCTCTTCGAGAAATGCCAATTCGCTTTCAGGCTGCTATATGATTCCTCACGGTAGCTACTTCCAAAATTTCAGCAGAGATTAAGAAACACTAGTTTGACAATGGGATCTCTCCTACAGGGTGTATGCTGCACCATTCATGCGTTTGTTCTAACTCTATTTCAGATACTTGTGAACAAGGTGGATGTAAAGGAAAATGCGTGAGGGGCCCATGCCGTGGAGGGATGACAAGGATGAACCCGAATGCTTGCACTTGTCCGCTCGGCTACTCTTGCTGCAAGAGTAAGTAATAAACTGTATTTGGTTCAATGAAAAGAGTCTGAGAAGATGTGGTATCCTAAAGGCTACATCTCATAATAGAATTCCTGCATGCTCGTGTACATGATGTACTGCAACCACAGTTATATGGCACGGCTTAACCCGCCGGCCATAGAGGAATCCATTTACGACCGATGGTTACTGCACATATTAGTAAAATGAAGACCACCAATTTGACCCCCACTGCCCACCTGTAGTCACGCTTTAAGAAAAACTTTTCTAAACACCAGTCCAGCAACCACCCACGTGCCTTTCTTGACATTTAAACTTTGTACTTTGACATTATACAATTTAAAATCCCGCGAAATCTCAAAGATCCGTGACCTGCAATTACGGGTTAAAATTAACATTCACCATCAGTGGCAGACCTTCCCAAGCGATGCGAGCATGTATTGTAGTTCGGTACAGAGACGCTCGGTGTCGCTAAGTGACTCGAGATGATGTCCTGTACCCCCACGGGTATATGGCACGGCTTAACCCACCGGCCATAGAGGAATTCCTTTATGACCGAAATGTTTGGCACGTTGTCTCCAGGCAACGTTTAGCGCCGTCAACTTGGATGGTTGACCGTCATGTATAATGAACACGATAGTCAGGAAAACATACCTATAATCAAGAATTGATAATATTCTAATTATTGCTACAATATTACACATGTTATAGATTGGGTGGATAGAAAAATGTGCCGATCTCTTAAGGGTAAATGATTCGCCGTTATACCTCCGGGTATTTCGCAATTTCGAAGTCGTACGTAGGTTGCACATGACTTGATAATCAGGTCATTCCCGAAATATTTCGAGCTGTTGGTAAGAATTGATGTTTTTGTTCAATTCTATTTGTTAATCACTGATGAAAGCTGTTGGTACAGAATTGTCTACGGCGCAAGGCATTTAAAAGTAATTATGCGAACATAATGGTACATAATGGTACCATTTTCACCGACAAAATTCTCATCTTATTACTTTTCGAATGCGCACTTTTTTGTTTTATAAATTGATATCATTTTCACGATTGATACTTTTGCGCATCACGATTTTTTTCAATATGATTATCACGATTTTAATTCTCACGAATCAAGGTTAATGTGCGAAAATAAAACAACTGAAAAAAATGTGGTTGACAGTGACCCTTAATTCTCAGGCTAACTTTCCAAATTTTCTATTTCAGTTATTTGTCCATATAAACCTTGCTTGAGGGCAGCCACGTGCAGACGGTACAAAGGATTGGTTATTCCCGCCTGGGATTGTGCCAGAGGCAAAGTCTGCTGCAAAGGTGGGTTACTTTATCCCTGACATCCACAATGGCATAATTATCATCTGTTTTATTTAAACAGAGTTCGAGAGATTAGGGATTCACATTCTGGCGCCCTCAAACCTACCCAATGGCTTCTATTCGATAACTCTTTTTCCTGCTTCTACCCATCTGCATATGAGAAAAGCAGATACTATTGACAGAGCAGCTCACATGCATGGCATTCGCGTCGTGTCCATTTGGCCTCCGTTGCCCCTACTATAACTGTGGAACGACACACTAAAATCTACATGCCAGATTATAAATTAATATGAATTATGTCCTGAACTGTACATGTAGGGTCAACATTCTATTGCAGTGGAAATTGGTTGGTGGCCAATTTGTGACCAAAATAATGATGTTAATAGAATGCATACTGTCTTCTGACTGTTTAAGGGATATTTGACTATCGTAGTGTTTATTTCTATGCAAAAGTAGATACACGTGTTTTTTCTCTTTTTAGGAACATGCCCATGCCCACATAAATGCGTGTCTGCGCTCTCATGTAAGCTAAAGAAGGGTACTCCTATACCTTCTTCGGATTGCCGGCGTGGTCACGTTTGTTGTCGAGGAAAAAAGTAAGCCTCCACCACATGGCGAATCCTCGGTCGACAGAAACGTTAAACGAAATCAAAGACGAAAAATGGATGACGGCTCGAAAACATCAAGTTTAAGATAAAAGCACCAGTTAAAAAAGAGAGGATATAGACTTTCTTACTGGCTGTAGAACTCCTACCTATATTTATCGATGGTTGTGGATGTTTCATTGAATTTACCAAATAGACTACCGTAGTTAGGTTAAGAAGGAAATGTTCACAACACGTGCATTGTTCGTATCGTGCGCAAATACACACTAGAAAATTTATTTTGAATAAGTTAGAGATTGGTCCGAGAAGTTCTTATAAAAAAGACTGTTATCGTGCGGCCCCTTGTGGCGTAATCAATGACGACCGGAGTAATCTTGATCAGTAAACCATGAGCCAACAGCAAGGTATATAATTATCGAATGAGAAACCAACATAGTGGTTGTTGATTCGACTTTATACCGGTTTACACCCTAGATTGCAGGCCCACTGTCAATTTTTTTCGCATGACCCTTATCGATTAGATATGTCTGGAAAATTGTTTGACATCGACACAACAAACAAATCGAGCAAAGGATTTCACGTTTGTCAGAAGTAGTCTTTGTTTCAACGCAACAAAAGATTTAATCAAGCTGGCCTGTAATGTTACCCAAAAGGCTAGGGACCAAATTGTGTATTGTCAGGTCGTGAAAATTGCGAAACAAATGCTTGCTATAATTTCCCGTTTTTTTTAGCATAATGAGCAGCACAGTGTCTAAATTTGAAAGATTTGCTTTAAGAAGACAAGTCAAGTGTTATTACGTTGAGAACGAATCGTGCTATTATATTTTGGTATTTTGGCCAGCATTATAAAGATTTCCCGATCACTTAATATTCAACTATTTTGTCCGACTTTTTATAGAGTCACAGCACCATATATTTTGTTATCTGACTCATACATTTCAGAACAAGTGTTAATCTCATTCAGACACAAAACTTTTCATTTTCAAGTGACGGCTAACGTATATTGTGCTACAGTATACTTTTTATTGTAAGCAAAAGAAGTCGAGTTGTTTCCAAATTGGACTAACTGAGTTACATAAAATGCAAAAGAAATCTGAATATATTTTGGAAATCAGTTTGAAAACTTAGTTCTGATGCATGATCATGAATGAAAATGAAACGAACAAACACACACACACACACAAAACAGGAGTCTATTTCATAGTTGATTCACTTGTTTTTCTTAGTCCGACTCTTTGTGCAAACATTATTCCTTCTTTTCCTATTTTTTGTTTTATCATTCTCTGTTCCCATCTCTACCTGTAGGATGCATAAAAAAACGGCATTTTACTTCTATTCATGTTCAGGAACTAGTCAAATATTGTGTTTCAAAAACAAGGAATATAGGTCAATCGTAGGTTTCTTATGATCAAAAAAAATTAAAATCATTTTACCTATCTTTCAAAGCGTTTGGTCAATACCATGTTCTTCAGTAAGCTTATCGACGAGGTTATTTTTTTGCGACAGAACTAAGCTTGAAAGTTTCACTACCGTGCACGAAAAGCAATCAGAGTTATCAACAATTGAAATTCGAAGCATTTTATTGTAAAGTGTTGTATGTAATTCATTTCGTTTCGTCTCTGTTACAATAATGAACAAATAAAAAAAAATGAGTAAATGCCAAATCGGAATATTTGTTGTTTTTTTGCATTTTCTTATGACTGCAACATCAATAATGTGAAGTATATTCATAACTAGTTATTCCTTTAAAGATATGAAAGGAAAACGATTTTCCGGAAAGCGACCAGTCGCCCTTTCCAAACCAAATATCTCAGCAAGAAACGATTCCTGTAAATTTCGTTGTTATGATCTCATTCAGTTTTGTATACAATGCAGAATGTACAATGATTATTGTAATGGTAAGAATCACAACCAAGAATTGTGTTAATGATTTGCCCTATGTGTACGAAACTGGATAAGATCTTACCTGGGAATTATAAGAATCTAATTGAGATTTCCTATTTCCGACAACAAGGAGGGGGGGGGGGGCGATGAAGGGGACTGCAAATCCATTTGCTTGATCCGTCATCAAACTGTCGACATGAATTAAAGGAGTGGATGGACAAATCGGTCAATATTACACACCGTTCCATGATGGCATGCCATCACCACATGCCTCTGGACTTTACGACAGTGAATTGGAGTCGGCATCTATCGAAAGGTCCGGGACGCACCCCGAAAGCGGCGTCCGCAGTCCTTCGTTTGACCTGTGTTGTTCGCATATTAAGGACTCGGAATGACCGTAGTTTTCAATCCGGTTGTCCTGAAGTACCCATTTAAAAATGTCCAAAGTACCCATCCTTCTTGGCAATATTCCACATATTTCCTTCTGATATTTGAGAGGGGTAGGGGAGGACATCCGACATGACACACACCTTGAAAAGCAGTGACTACAGTACTTCGACTTGGTTTGTTTGGCCTCAAGGCTTCAAATATTGATGCCGCCAACATGTCTCAGTCACACAGAAATTTTCGATTCGGCGGTCAAAAGTACCCGGTCAAATATGTCCGAACGGGCCCTACTGCCTTCCTGATAACTATATCAACTGCTTAGTTCGGAAACATTTACAACCTGAAATACCAAGAGGCTAAAACAAATGGAAACAAAGAGACATGATCCTCCTTATTATTCGACAAGTGGAACCCTACATGCATAGAACCCGGGACGCATTGAATTATCCTTTGATCAATGTAGTACCAACGACGCATGGTACAGTTGGCAAAGGGAATACGGAAGCCGGGACGCAAAGATCCTGGGGACCTACATGGGACCCGCTTCGATTATATTGCTGCCAATACTTGGCGCAAGGAACCTGGGCAGCCACATGGAACCCGGTGAAGAAGTTTGAAATGTCCTCTGATAGAATGTCTGTGAAACAAAGGATGTTATCAGGCACTTTTATCTCTGAGCTATTAGAGGTAAAGAGCGATTATTCTTTCAATAATTCAGCTTTCAATTAGACCAGTCTCTCTGTCTATGGGGCTTTTTCTACTTGTACATGTTGTATGCTGTCATGCATGGACGCCAGAACACATAGAATTTTATCCCTTGTCGCATGAACCCCCTTTGATTTTGGGACACATATTAAGACAGACGCACGGAACACGGTGCAGGACGTACGAACTAAAGACATATCTCAGGTTGCGTAGAACCAGTGACACAATGAACTTGGGTTACATATATTGCGAACCATAAACGCGTTTTATTTTGGAACGCATAGAGCTCGAGACTGCTAGGAATCATGGACATGTACGCAGATCTCATGAAGGCTTCACTAATCTGGTAACAAACACAATGTATAACCACGGCACATGAAACCATTTAGAACGCGATGTCCATTATGACTCATCGCGGAGTCGACTTTTAGATAAGATTCTTAGTTCAGATCTAGCAGCTTACACCCATAGGCTGGGACCAGGTTACCAAAAAGAAGTCACTAACTCCTTCAACCAACATTCAGCTACCTTTTGCGTGTACTAATGTATGTTCGGGAATGTTCGGAAAGCTGAAAGGTGTCCTCTAATCAGCTTCTTCGATGAATTTGTTGTCATCAAATCCACGTGTTTTGCCGTGTTTAATTGTTTGTGCTGTGCCGCAAGTAAGCTTATTTCTTTTCTTTAAGTGTCAGTCCATGATACCACCATGCAGGATCATGCACATGGTGGCAAGGTGGGGGGTCAACAGATCTAGTTGTAATTTCTACCACAGACCTGTCCTAGGGTACTATGAAGGCTGGTGGATTGGTTTCGAAAATAACCCCACAGTTTTGGGGTACGGCTGTTAACCATTTCCTACTCATTTTCCTTTTTAAAAAACATGCATTATCCCTCAAAATAGGCTAAGCCTTTTGTCAATTTTCGTGCATCAAACAGAATTATCACTAAACACCGCCTATTGAAATTGAAAGTACATGATCTGAGCTACCTTTTCATGCCCTTTGTTTTGCCCCAGGTACATTTTAATGACAGGTACAGTACGTCCCAAAAACAATGCAATCTCAAATTTCAGTAAAAAGGCATTTTTAACTCTCCTTTAGCTCCAACACTGCAGTTTTTTAGGTGATGCCACTTCCAGGTAAGGAAGTCAGAATGCTGTTTTTTTAATTTGCAAAAGAAAAAAATCCGGCCGCCCTTACGGTTTTCCGGTGAGGGGGTCGAGTCGCGCCCTTCTCACTGGTGCCCATTTTTTGCCCATTCCCTCAGATAACTGACGAAATACACATGCTTTCCAAATAAAATTACATTTTTAGATGTTAGTGAACCCCCCTCTCCCTTGCCCCTCCCACACACTCCCTCAAACAACCTAGAGGCCTTTATTACCCCTGTGGAGGCTTAGCGGTCTAGGCGGAAACGAACACCAGCAACGACAACAACAACAACAGTTACAGTTACAATGCATTGTGTACATGCACGTGTACATTGTGTGATAGTCTATTGAAAATGGAACCTGAAAAATCACAGTTGAAATGTGGATTTGCTGTCATATCCAAGGATATCGAGTGTGGTACTGACGCTTCATACCCCAATGACAAGAGTGTGATCCCCTTGAAACAATGTAAGAAGGACGTGCACTCCCATTTGATGCGTTGGATGTCAAGTCAGTCAAGTCAAAAGTGAATGGGAGCTCATAGCACTTCGTGCTGGCGTGTTTGATATGAGTTCTCCAGTTCTGGACACCACAATATGCCCGAACCACCGATACAAGTTGAGTTTATCATGGAATCAGCAAAGGAGATGCCAGCACCCACTTCATCAACCCTCCAAAACAAGTCAGAAGCCCAGAAAAGATGGTGGTTCAGTTCATCGAGTGATGTCTCGGGAAATATAGGCCTACATCAAGTGGGGAGTTTTTGTCCCAGTTGGCTCAGGTAAGGGATCAGTCTCAAAATCACTGAAGTAGAAAAGAAGCAGTAGGCCTGTAATGATAGCCACTCTGACTAAACCTAACTTTGGTGCAAAACCAACTGAGTGATAACGATTTACCACTTCACTTGTGTTCTTCCTAGAAAGTTGATTGGAGCCTTGGCTTGATGATCAGGAAGTCCCAGTTATGATTCCCTGCCAGTGCCACTGGAGGTGATGCTTCACTGCCGTACAAAATCAGCATGGCCGGTCGCATTATCAAAACAAGTCTATCATAATCATCATCATCATGTCCTCACACTATTATATTGCACATCATATTATCATTACCCCCATAATCTGGTGCCTTTTCAGCTCTGTGTAAAGGATGTGAGGCTAAACATCGAGTATCTGTGGCAAATGTAGAACCAGAAGTAGAACCAGCACCCATGGATAGAGGTGAGTTGAATGAAAAAAAGGGGAGAAGATTCGGGGCAAGCCAAAGTGAATATTGGTTAATTCAGCCTGCAGCGACTGACTTACATGTAAGAAGGTCACTGATGAGAGAGGAGGGACTAAGCTGAAAACCTTGATGCCATTCTGGCTCCCATCTCCTTGGCAATGAGGGATTCTAAGCCAAACCTGATTCTCCATCAATATCTTTTTTCAGTCCGCTGTTGCCTCTTCCTCTGTTCAACCAGCCGACGCCTTAGAAAACCCAGCAGACGGGACAGAAGGGCAAATTTGATGGGTAATGTTGTTGCAACAGTATCATAAGGACTGCTGGTCAAGCACTCTTGAGCTGGGAGAGAGAAATGATAAGAGGGTGGAGACAGATTTTCTGAAATGTTGTCTTTGAGTCATGACTGGGCAGAATTAGCCCAGTGAAAGTTGTCAGCTACACATCAAGAATTCTTGATTTAGAATGAAAGGGTACGACTTTATTGGATGTACATTCATCAGGCTTGACCTGAGATTTTCCACGCCATTGATTGCAAATGCATTGTTCGCATTCTACAATACATCTCTCTTTTTCTAAAGAAAATACATGGTGAATTTCCTAAAACTGTTACATGCTGTGTTTTTGTCTCCCTTGACTAACATAACCTGCAATATGAAGGACATCCAGATTTGATGTTCTAGTATATCTAGCGGATGGTTCATCAGGTAAAATGCGGGGCTTGGTTAAAAAATGATTTTATAGCGATATCTTGGGATAAATTTGAACTTTGGCTTTCAGTAAACAATTGTAAATGCCAAGATAGATTTTTAATGTCAGTATACTTAGTAGCGCTAATGTCAGTTTTGAACAACCAAGCCTGCTACTGGAAGGTGGGACTCTCTCCTGATACTATCCTGCACTTGGGCCTGACATGTAGTACCGTAAATGAGGTGTTACTAGTATTGGTCCCTCCCTAGTAGTGGTTAGTAGTGGTTTGGCTATTGTCTGCAAAATAGCCTTTTTTCTATGTATCATTATATTAGCTTGTAAATAAATCACCCATTTGTAAAAAAAAAGTGTCCCTGCTTCTTAGGTGGCAGCACTGTCCTCTGCAGACAGGTACAAGTGTAGCATGTGGAAAGTTGTGATCTCTCCTAAGGGACTGGACAGTACCGTAACTCAGTTCATGAAAAACTTCTCCATTCCAGTACATGTATATGTACAATTTAGCCAATGCTAGAGCAACTCCAGGAGAACATTTCACCGCCAACCAAGGAGCTAAAAACTTCCAATAGCAGTACTCTGACGGTGCAGCCAACTGCAGGGTTGTCCTCATCAAACAGTAATTACAGTAGGAACTGCACCTTTGGTCAATTGGCTCCTTAGCAATGGAAGGTGTTACTAGTATGTGAAATGAGCACTTCTGCAAGGTTCTTAGGAACAGGATGATCCCTGCATGGGTTGATAAAGATGTATTAGTAGGTCATACCACATGCCCTTCAGGTGCCTTAGCCATGGGGGGGGGGGGGGGTCCAACCCTTACAACATGCTCTGGCAGCATGACACAGGCTAATGAATGGGTCAACATTAGCATCCTCACCAACAGGGGGGTTTCTTTAGGTTTTCGGACTGTAAGAAGGCTTACATGTAGCTTATTCAATTACGTTGCCATCAGGTAGGCCAAGGCCGAAATGTTATTTGAAATTCAAATCAGCATTTCAGGACCTATGGGGCCCAATTCCCCAAAGGGCTTTCATCAAGGGCAAATTTGTAGTGATGAGCTTGTTCTTTTTTTGGGGGAAAAATGCAAGTGGAGTTATTTACCGGTAGGCCTACTTAAAATAGGTTAGTAGGCCTAGGCAGGGGGGGGGGGGGGGGTGATCATGGTGATTGACAGTAACTACTAATCCTCATGGCCAGCACCAAGCATAAATTATGTGTTCATTATGCATTTATTTTATAATTCATCAAGTGTACACAAGGTGGCAGCACTAGCCAATGAGTGTCATTTTGGTGGAAAATAGCACTTTTTCCTTGGTTTATCCTGGGAAAACAGTAAAAGCGGCCGGAAATTTTATTTCTGATTTTGAAAGTAGGTATCATTACCTTTATCATGTGCAAGCCACAGCATTCAAAGACCTGCAGTGTTGGAGATATGAGCGTCGATAGAGAGCTCTTCCTAAGCACTGCCCCTAGGTACATGTATGCATAATTACTAGGCCTAGCACGACCAAAGTATGAAGTGTTACTCAATGACCTGTTGCAGAATGGAAGATCTCATCAAATACTTCCATCATACAAAGGGGGAAAATCCAGCTATTTTTTTTAGTCTCTGCAGGAGTGCCCAACATTGACCCAAAAATACACAAAAAATAGGGGGAAAAAGCTAAAACAAGCCCCCTAACTAGGCCTGCCCCTAACTCGGTTGCTAGTGATTTTTGAGAGTCATCAATTGCTGTGTAATGATGTCTTAGTGGAAGGATCTTGCATACCTAATCTCGTTAAAAACGGTTGACCTCCACCTTGCCACCCTCTGCATGGTGGTATCATGGACTGACACTTAATACCTGAGGCATTACACTTCACTGGTTAAAATGTTCACTTTCTGAAGCTTTTTTGAGTCCTAGGGGATATTTTCTTCGAAATATTCAAGTGAAAATATCAATCAATGACACATTAGACCAAGGGCAGGGGCGGGGGTTCGGAGGTATAGGGAGGGGTCATGCTGTATTTTCTAGATGCATGCATGCATGCAGCAGCAGCAGCAGGTCGGTTGGCACCTTCACTTTTAGAGGCGAATATTATTACCTTTACATTTGTTACTCTCACACGCCATACGAATTTCTTTGTTGTGTTTACTTCAAAGTCATGCACTTTTGGTGGAGTCAACAATGCCATAGTGACTTGTCAAAACGTATCAAAGAGTGTTGTTGATGATATGATCATTCCGCCATTTTAAAATGAATGCCAGCTGGGATTCCCGAACATGACGTTTATAGCGCTATAAATATTCAGGGATTCCACAATGACGTCATCTCAGGTGTTGCGAACCATGGTGACGCGACCCGGATGAATATTAGAGACTTTCAGAAACGTCTAATCTTCTGCCTGGAAAACGTATCTCTATCAATTTTAGTTACGACAAGTGGAACTCCATAGGTATATGGTAAAACGTATTCCATGCGGGAAGAAATAGTATGATATTGAACATTAACTCGCATTTGCTGCTAAATTGAAACTTCTATCCTCTTTCCATCTCTATATCATTGTGTAAGAAATATTGTAGATTACGTTGATGATGCTTTCGTTCGTGAGGTATGTTTTTTGGGGAGAAATTAGACGCGTTTTTATCGCCACGTATCTCTTCAGCTGTTCACAGATTGCACACGGATGACCTATCGATGCTGAAGCTCATTTTATGTCCTACCCATACGTATCACCAACCCGAAGGTGCCACACGTATTTTCCATACGGATTCGTGATACGTTTAAACGGTGCTGAAAACGCTATTGTTAAAACATTGCCCCTATGATACTGAGAAGCTCAACAATTGTCCGTATTTTAGACTCGGAACTCCAATGGTCCAAATATTCTAGTAGCAAAGCCTCAAAAGGCTAGGGTAGTACTGACACTAGTCCGATAACGAAAATGAATTATGACATTTTATACAAAAAGAAGGTGCTCTATGAGAATTCATCAGCTCGTCGAAGTAGATAATTTCACCTATCTGCACAATGTCAAGATCATTGTGTCGAGTTGCCTTGCAGCAATAATGGAACAACTGAAATGCGTGTTTCGCCCGATATTTGACCAGCGCAATACATCAAAATGTGTTTACGAGATGTTTTCGGATATCAGACGTTATAAAATCTCACAATGAACTATGTCTGGTTACCTGCAAGTTTGTTTATCTGGCTCCACTGCTGGTATGTCCCACTGCAACAGAAAACATCTGCGACAAGATGCAATGATCGAAATACCACTAGTTGCAATATTGAACAAATGAAGTCAATATATTACTTATTGTACTATAGATAATACTAACGTGTTGAAAATAAAATGCTTGTGCACTTATGCCTGCCAGCATAAATGCCCGAATTTACCAAGCTCTCGGTGTCATTCCAATAGTATGCTACTAAATGATCAAAATAAATATTTCACATTTGAGATTCAAGATTTAAGTGATAGCGTATATATATAAAAAACCTCACTGCTGTCATATCAACTTTTGAAATACATACTCTTATTCATCCATTTACCCGTCCCACTACCGAACATGGCAAAATAATGACGAAGTCCGAGGTAGGCCTATTTTGATGTAAACGCTCAAGTCATAGAATGGCATAAGTTACATAAAAAAATGCAATACAAGTTAGACCTTGTGCTGTAGTAGGCTTAGGCCTAGATATATCTGTTTATTGTCGTCTGCAAGTTACAGCCAGCCCCATGGGCTTATGAGACATTTTAGATTATTTTATATCATACTCATTTATTTGCTTATTTATATATCATATATATATTAAATATATCATATGAGATAAGAAGCAGGAAACTTTATTTCCTGTTTCTTTTCTCGTAGCATTCAATGGTGAATTTGGCCACGACTTTGGCGTTCGTATTTAGCAATTGTTCGATATTTTCATTGTTTGGAAGTAATTGGAAGTTTAGTGGTGTTCTATTGAATTAGGCGTACAGATCGGACCTTAGTTGATTGTATAGCTTGTGGTTTGTGGTTCGATTTGTCAAGATGAGGGTACTTTGGATTAATTTTTCGCTATGCATTTTGGATTTGTTTTTGAGTGTGCGTCTGACAGATTTTCCGGCTTATCGGGTCGGCGGTGAAAGGGAAGACTTCAAGATTCACATTCACTGCCGATGACTCGGCAAGGCGTACAGAACGATTATTCTATCAATAATTCAGCTTTCAATAAGACCAACCTCTTTGTCTATTGGGCTTTTTCTAATTGGACATGTTGCATGGGACCCGCTTTGATTATACATGTATTGCTGCCAATACTTGGCGCAAGGAACCTTGGCAGCCACATGGAAACCGGTGAAGAAGTTTGAAATGTCCTCTGATAGAATGTCTGTGGAACAAATGATGCTATCAGGCACTTTTATCTCTGAGCTATTAGAGGTAAAGAGCGATTATTCTATCAATAATTCAGCTTTCAATAAGACCATTCTCTTTGTCTATTGGGCTTTTTCTACTTGGACATATTGTATGCGCTCATGCATGGACGCCAGAACATATAAAATTTTAGACCTTGTCACATAAACCCCTTTGATTTTGGGATACGTAGAACCAGTGACACAATTAACTTGGGTAACATATAATGCTAAACATAACGCTTTTAATTTGGGGACGTATAGAGTCCGAGACTCATGGAACCATGGACACATATACCCGAGTGAGAATATTTCATTTTCCAAACGGATAATGTATATAACCTCGTTTTCTACCCAGAGTTTTGGGTGAGACAACCATAACAGCTTTGGTTGGTGCAAAATTTGGAAGCGTTTCAAAAGCATTTAAAACCACATCATTCAATATTTAATTTTTTTTGGATGTTTTAGAATAGAAATTGATACCTCATGATCACTGTCGGTATTGAGTGTCTCACCCAAACCGCTCGGGTGTGGAGCTAAGATATTGGCCGAAAACTTTTGCTTTTACTAATGTATGTTCGGGAATGTTCGGAAAGCTGAAATGTGTCCACCAATCACCTTCTTTGATGAATTTGCTGTCATCAAATCCAGGTGTTTTGTCGTGTTAATTGTTTGTGTTGTGCCGCAAGTATTTATTTTCTTTAACTCCATAGGCAGTACACTATACTGGTTATAATTTTCACTTTCTGGGGCTTTATGGCCGGAGTCCTAGGGAGTTCGTTTTTCTCAAAAAAAACCTCAAGTAAAGGGATCATCCAGTGATGCACTGGCATTAGACCGGGGGCACTCGTTTGATATATTGAGCATTAAACTTAAATGGTTATAATTTTCACTTTCTTGGGCTTTTTGAGTCCTGTGGTAGGTTTTCTTCTGAATACTCGAATGAAAATAAAATCCAGTGATACATACGACCGGGGCAGGGGCAGGGGCAGGGGTGTAGGGGTAGGGAGGGGGCCCGATGGAGGTCATGCTGTATCTTTGAATAATTTGCTGTTGATAATAACATCAAATGCTGCATTCAGCATTCTCAACACTAAATGATGATCACCTGAGTCGTGTTTCAAAATATATCAGTGCACTGTAAGTGTAAAACATTCATACTACTTGTTTTGTGCATGTGTCTGATTAGCTTACCTCTTATAGCCAAAGCTCTTACATAACATGTTGCCTAATCAAAATATTAATGTCATGATAACCGAGAGTCACTTCTTTCATATCCATGCTTGGGTTGGCTGAATAATTCCATAGTTACCAGAATATGACTCAAAAACATTCCCAGGGGCTACAATAGACCGGGGCTACAAATACCCCATTTTACCTTACTATTCATGCTTTCCATTGTGGAAAACTAGCATAAATTCAATGATCTTACAATAACCGTGTACAGGAGTCAATTGAACGCACTGAGAAGTGTATTTGCCCAAAAACTTGAAGGCCCTTATTTCACACAACACAATACCGAATAACAGCTGTGGCCCAGTGGAACCATCTGCCACCAATCTAGCCATCTCAATGTGTCACTGGTGCCAAATCAAACAATTAAATAATTGCCCCTAAGTGCGTCACTGATGCAAATATCGCCACTAGCCATCTTGAAATGTGAGAATTTGAGGTAAACATGCTGGAAATTTCCAGATCTCGGAAGATTATGTCATAAATAGATGAATTATTAGTTTGTTACCCTCGTGTCAATAAGGTTGATAATAGATGCTGATGCAAGATTTTATGCGCACCTTAAATGCAACGTTGAGTCTTCTTTCTAAAACTACGCGTTAGAGTGAATTTGAATTAAAAGAACTTTGGTCAAGGCATGCAGAAAGATTGAAACAATTTCTCTAACTTTACAAGAAAGAAGTGATTAGTGGCGAATAACATTGTTAACGTTGTAATCATAGGGTTGCAACATAATGATGACCATTGCCAAAATTCTGCACAAATTAAATTGATCTATTCCTTTAAATTATGAACACGTGACATGTCTTTACAGGGCCAGCCTTGCAAATAAGCTTCGTCATTTTCAGTTGACTCTTGTCGGAGCTGTATTATGCCAATTGTATACTCAAAAAGTTCAAGAAACAGGCAGTGTCAAAGAATATAACGTAAGTAGTGTAATTTTTGTCGTTAACTTCCATTAAGCATACACTTTTTACGAGGGCAAATTTGACTTCTCAACTTGAAAATAAAAACTTTGGATTCCCAGTGAATTCGAAGTGTTGTGTCATGAGAAGTATTGTGTCATAACGTTTATTATACCTTTTATCGTGGCATGCCTTTTAAGTGATACTATGATGTGATTTACAACTTTGCGGAAATACGTCCGTTTTTAATTGTCGATCACAAATGTAAAGCTCAAATTTTCCATTTTTGATTAGATTTATTATAAAATCGCTGAATGTAAACCACTGCGACCGCGAAAATTTTCATGTTGTGAAGTCATCAACGAACACGGCATCGAAGCGAGCCTTCCGGGCGGGATTAAACCATCAATTTCTAGAAAATGTGCGTTTCGATTCGAAAACCTTACCGATTTATGAGAAAGTGACGTAGTCATTTGTCAAAAACAGCTAAAACATTATATGGTGAAATTTGACACGAGTTACCCTTTAACCACTTTCGTATCAATTGTGCTTTAATTACAGCGCAACTGATGATCCATACCCCCCTTCATACATACGCCTTAATTCAATTTAATTTAATGAATACTTTATTAGACACCAGATAAATTTAAAACATGTGTACAACTTATAAAACATAGCAAGGCATAAAACACAAGAACAAAATGTAGCACATCATAACAATAAAATTAGTGTCTAAGAGGAGGAAGATTAAAGTGATCGACAACCCACCTATATTAAAAGTGCCTCCTAAAAAGAAAAGGCGAAGTTCCGGGAGAGTGACTAGAATTTTGCCGGCGTCTCATCACTCTGCAGGTCTGCAAGTGGCACACCGGCAGAAGCTGACAAAACGCACAGTAATTGTCAGAGTCAACCAAACGCAGCTTACTTTTGTTAAAACTTGTTAAATGATTTTTGAAAGCTCGGCGGTTCGCACATTGTCTCAAGTACAGTGGCAGGCTGTTCGACAGTTAAGTCCCTCGAACAAAGAAAGAGGCCGCAAAGCTTTCAGTATAGAATCTGGGTTGACGCAACAAGAGACCACCGCCTCTCCTAGAGCATCGCGTTATAAAAGGTGAAGTGTCAAAATCAACTAGACCATAAACGCATTGGTGCAAGAACGTAAGAAGTTATAGGCAAGGATATCCTGTCTTTTTCTACAACATAGTCATCTGCGCATTCCAGGTGCTAACAATCGCTTTTTTAAATATTTGGGCGGAAATAGGCAATATTCCTTACGGGATTCATTTGTTTATACCAATTCAAAATTGAATGTATGTTTAGAAAAAAACGGATCGTCAGCACCTGCACGCACCATGCATCGATGTGAGAGTCTAAATCTAAAACGGATATGTCGCATTATTACTGAAGTATTGTTCAAAACTCTAATTATGACCTCTAATTAAAAGCTAATTAACTCTATTCTTATCGGTCGGAAAAAAATTATGGAGATAGGAAAGATAAAGGTTGGAACTAAAAACAAACATTGAAATAAACAGATATACCCTTTTGTTATCAATAAGCTATAGATATTTATGTTGGAAGCGCCAAATTGATGTGTCATAGTTGAACCCCAGCTCTAAATTAGAATTTTACAATAATCCCAGATTTTCGTCTTGGGTAGTTTAAATGTAATGTAAATGTCAGTTCTGATTTATAGAATACATTTATGGCGCTTATCTATAAACACATTGTCCCCCGCTCCCCTTGTATGATAGTTTATATTTAGGAAAATCAATGCAATGCTGACCAAGGTTAGTTTTATTTCAGATGTATGACGTCGTACTGCGGTTGGTGGTGATCGCATTCATGTTGCTGCACGGGGCATCGCCTTTGCCGCTTCAAATGCAGGTGACCATGGGAAACCAAGGTACCGTTTAAGAATGAACACAAATATATGAAATCTCCAAATATAGAGGTCAAAATAATTTCCCCTTGTCAATAGCCTACGACACGATATTGACGAACCAGGAAAGTGCAGCAACGGTACTGGAATTCTGTCAAGCTAAATGGTCAAATACGAATGCCAACAAATGCGTTGCGGCATATAATTGGATTACGGCTGCATGTATATACAAAATAAATATAAACAACTAACAGCAAAAACGATTTAGGAAATGTCTTTAGCAAAGAAAGTGACCCCGACTGAAACAATTGAATGTAGATCTATTCGCAATAATCACACTTTCATTCTAAATCTTCAGTCACGACGAGCACTACCAACCCGATCCGAAGTGGTAAACCTCCTTCTACCGGGGAACCGATTATCACTCTTCAGTCCACCAATACTAACTTCACAAATTGCATGGCAATATGTCTTCAGAAGAAAATAGAAGACTTCACTGAATTGACGAAAGAATGTCAGACGAATAAGAAAGCCATCGATTGTATTGTAGAATGTACTAACTTGTCAGGTAAGACTCATTTGAGCCCAAGTCACTTTTTTGGCCGGCAACCATGCCTATGCTGGGCATTGCGACGTCCCTTGATCACTGCATGAGGTCATGCTCAAAACTTCACGAATCGGCGCACTTATAACAAATGGTGGTATTCATTCGCCATACAAAAACCAAATCGACCAAACGACACAGACAAATCCTAAAATCCAGCGTTTCTGGAAAATAATTTGCAGAAACGCTTTTCCAGTTAAAATGATATCCATCTTTCAATAAGTTCACAGCAGCCATATTTGAACGAATTCAACATTCTAAGATATCTCGCTTAACACTTTAATAAATGGTTCCAGACTAAGTCAATACCTGATTGCAGTAAAACTATGTTATGTTGTGAGAAATTCCGTCTGCACACCACATCATTGTTTCATTGTCACAGCAGTGACGACAACCCCTCATCAACCAACTACTCCCTCAAAACTTACAACTACTGAGGCACCGACGAATTGCACTATGGGAACATTCCAAGAGCTTGTGAAGTGCATGGCAGCGTGTCTACTACGGAAGGATCTCAAGAACGTACTGAAATGGGCAAGAAAATGTAAATTGAACGTGTTCTGTTGGATAGGGAAAGTTGGACCGAGAGCAGCTAAATGTCTTTTTGATTGCATCGTTACAACAATACGACTTACAGATAACTTCTAATTCCAGTTTTCTTTCTTCTATTCCATTTCCAGGTAAATTGTTATTCATCTTTCGAAGTTCACGGCAGCCATATATGTACCTCCTATAGCTAGCTACACGTGTACCATTTCACATTATTATATATCTCGCTGACACTTTAATAAATTGTTGCATACTAAGTCAATAACAAAGATAGCAGATGGCAGTAAAATAATGTGATGTTATAAGAAGTTATACGGGAAAACTTATTGTCTCCGTGTTCTATTTGTCCTAAAGCAATGGTCAGGTAATAAATGGTTGCCTACTCAGTCAATAAGCATGATAAATTTCACCTGATTATGTGATCATGTAAAACTATGTGATGTTTATACGAGAGGTTATACGGGAATAATATCACCTATTCAACCGTTGCCCTTGATAAAGGAATGGTAAGGTAATTACATGAGCCGAAATGACGACAACCCCTCAACCGACTACTTCCTCTGAATCTAGAACCCTGGCACCGACACACAATAGAAACATTCAAATATTTTGCGAGATTCATGGCAGTGTGACTACGAAAAGACCTCTCGAACGTTCTGAAATGGGCAAGAGTATGCGAATTTAAAGTGTTCTGTTGGATAGGCAGAGTCGGACCGGCCGCCACTAAATGTATTCGTAAATGCATTGTTGAAATAATACCATTTCCAGGTAAATTAATACTAAAATTTCCATGCACACAACAACCATGTATTTACATGTACTTAAATAAATTCCCACGTGTGATGTTGTCTGTCTCACTAAAGCTTAACGTATTGCATAGAAGTAAACCAGTTACTGAATGCTACACAACTTAATAATGGGTGTGAAGGAATTCCAGCTTTTTCTCATTCCAGCTTTGTCTCTAAACTCCGATTGCCATGATCTATTTTTTTTCAAAAGGCACAGCTCATCATTAATCATGATTACAGGTAATGTTTCGACAACCCCTCATCCAAATACAACTGACGGACGAACAACCACGGTGGCACCGACGAATGGCACTATAGAAACTTTGCAAGAATTTGCGAAATGCATGGCAGCGTGTCTGAAGAAAGACCTCAAGAACGTACTGAAATGGGCAAAAACGTGCAAATTCAATGTGACCTGCTGGATAGGCAAAGTCGGACCGGCCGCCACTAAATGTATTCGTAAATGCATTGTTGAAATAATACCATTTCCAGGTAAATTAATACTAAAATTTCCATGCACACAACAACCATGTATTTACATGTACTTAAATAAATTCCCACGTGTGATGTTGTCTGTCTCACTAAAGCTTAACGTATTGCATAGAAGTAAACCAGTTACTGAATGCTACACAACTTAATAATGGGTGTGAAGGAATTCCAGCTTTTTCTCATTCCAGCTTTGTCTCTAAACTCCGATTGCCATGATCTATTTTTTTTCAAAAGGCACAGCTCATCATTAATCATGATTACAGGTAATGTTTCGACAACCCCTCAACCAAATACAACTGACGGACGAACAACCACGGTGGCACCGACGAATGGCACTATAGAAACTTTGCAAGAATTTGCGAAATGCATGGCAGCGTGTCTGAAGAAAGACCTCAAGAACGTACTGAAATGGGCAAAAACGTGCAAATTCAATGTTACCTGCTGGATAGGCAAAGTCGGACCGGCCGCCACTAAATGTATTCGTAAATGCATTGTTGAAATAATACCATTTCCAGGTAAATTAATACTAAAATTTCCATGCACACAACAACCATGGATTTACATGTACTTAAATAAATTCCCACGTGTGATGTTGTCTGTCTCACTAAAGCTTAACGTATTGCATAGAAGTAAACCAGTTACTGAATGCTACACAACTTAATAATGGGTGTGAAGGAATTCCAGCTTTTTCTCATTCCAGCTTTGTCTCTAAACTCCGATTGCCATGATCTATTTTTTTTCAAAAGGCACAGCTCATCATTAATCATGATTACAGGTAATGTTTCGACAACCCCTCAACCAAATACAACTGACGGACGAACAACCACGGTGGCACCGACGAATGGCACTATAGAAACTTTGCAAGAATTTGCGAAATGCATGGCAGCGTGTCTGAAGAAAGACCTCAAGAACGTACTGAAATGGGCAAAAACGTGCAAATTCAATGTGACCTGCTGGATAGGCAAAGTCGGACCGGCCGCCACTAAATGTATTCGTAAATGCATTGTTGAAATAATACCATTTCCAGGTAAATTAATACTAAAATTTCCATGCACACAACAACCATGTATTTACATGTACTTAAATAAATTCCCACGTGTGATGTTGTCTGTCTCACTAAAGCTTAACGTATTGCATAGAAGTAAACCAGTTACTGAATGCTACACAACTTAATAATGGGTGTGAAGGAATTCCAGCTTTTTCTCATTCCAGCTTTGTCTCTAAACTCCGATTGCCATGATCTATTTTTTTTCAAAAGGCACAGCTCATCATTAATCATGATTACAGGTAATGTTTCGACAACCCCTCAACCAAATACAACTGACGGACGAACAACCACGGTGGCACCGACGAATGGCACTATAGAAACTTTGCAAGAATTTGCGAAATGCATGGCAGCGTGTCTGAAGAAAGACCTCAAGAACGTACTGAAATGGGCAAAAACGTGCAAATTCAATGTGACCTGCTGGATAGGCAAAGTCGGACCGGCCGCCACTAAATGTATTCGTAAATGCATTGTTGAAATAATACCATTTCCAGGTAAATTAATACTAAAATTTCCATGCACACAACAACCATGTATTTACATGTACTTAAATAAATTCCCACGTGTGATGTTGTCTGTCTCACTAAAGCTTAACGTATTGCATAGAAGTAAACCAGTTACTGAATGCTACACAACTTAATAATGGGTGTGAAGGAATTCCAGCTTTTTCTCATTCCAGCTTTGTCTCTAAACTCCGATTGCCATGATCTATTTTTTTTCAAAAGGCACAGCTCATCATTAATCATGATTACAGGTAATGTTTCGACAACCCCTCAACCAAATACAACTGACGGACGAACAACCACGGTGGCACCGACGAATGGCACTATAGAAACTTTGCAAGAATTTGCGAAATGCATGGCAGCGTGTCTGAAGAAAGACCTCAAGAACGTACTGAAATGGGCAAAAACGTGCAAATTCAATGTGACCTGCTGGATAGGCAAAGTCGGACCGGCCGCCACTAAATGTATTCGTAAATGCATTGTTGAAATAATACCATTTCCAGGTAAATTAATACTAAAATTTCCATGCACACAACAACCATGTATTTACATGTACTTAAATAAATTCCCACGTGTGATGTTGTCTGTCTCACTAAAGCTTAACGTATTGCATAGAAGTAAACCAGTTACTGAATGCTACACAACTTAATAATGGGTGTGAAGGAATTCCAGCTTTTTCTCATTCCAGCTTTGTCTCTAAACTCCGATTGCCATGATCTATTTTTTTTCAAAAGGCACAGCTCATCATTAATCATGATTACAGGTAATGTTTCGACAACCCCTCAACCAAATACAACTGACGGACGAACAACCACGGTGGCACGACGAATGGCACTATAGAAACTTTGCAAGAATTTGCGAAATGCATGGCAGCGTGTCTGAAGAAAGACCTCAAGAACGTACTGAAATGGGCAAAAACGTGCAAATTCAATGTGACCTGCTGGATAGGCAAAGTCGGACCGGCCGCCACTAAATGTATTCGTAAATGCATTGTTGAAATAATACCATTTCCAGGTAAATTAATACTAAAATTTCCATGCACACAACAACCATGTATTTACATGTACTTAAATAAATTCCCACGTGTGATGTTGTCTGTCTCACTAAAGCTTAACGTATTGCATAGAAGTAAACCAGTTACTGAATGCTACACAACTTAATAATGGGTGTGAAGGAATTCCAGCTTTTTCTCATTCCAGCTTTGTCTCTAAACTCCGATTGCCATGATCTATTTTTTTTCAAAAGGCACAGCTCATCATTAATCATGATTACAGGTAATGTTTCGACAACCCCTCAACCAAATACAACTGACGGACGAACAACCACGGTGGCACCGACGAATGGCACTATAGAAACTTTGCAAGAATTTGCGAAAATGCATGGCAGCGTGTCTGAAGAAAGACCTCAAGAACGTACTGAAATGGGCAAAAACGTGCAAATTCAATGTGACCTGCTGGATAGGCAAAGTCGGACCGGCCGCCACTAAATGTATTCGTAAATGCATTGTTGAAATAATACCATTTCCAGGTAAATTAATACTAAAATTTCCATGCACACAACAACCATGTATTTACATGTACTTAAATAAATTCCCACGTGTGATGTTGTCTGTCTCACTAAAGCTTAACGTATTGCATAGAAGTAAACCAGTTACTGAATGCTACACAACTTAATAATGGGTGTGAAGGAATTCCAGCTTTTTCTCATTCCAGCTTTGTCTCTAAACTCCGATTGCCATGATCTATTTTTTTTCAAAAGGCACAGCTCATCATTAATCATGATTACAGGTAATGTTTCGACAACCCCTCAACCAAATACAACTGACGGACGAACAACCACGGTGGCACCGACGAATGGCACTATAGAAACTTTGCAAGAATTTGCGAAATGCATGGCAGCGTGTCTGAAGAAAGACCTCAAGAACGTACTGAAATGGGCAAAAACGTGCAAATTCAATGTGACCTGCTGGATAGGCAAAGTCGGACCGGCCGCCACTAAATGTATTCGTAAATGCATTGTTGAAATAATACCATTTCCAGGTAAATTAATACTAAAATTTCCATGCACACAACAACCATGTATTTACATGTACTTAAATAAATTCCCACGTGTGATGTTGTCTGTCTCACTAAAGCTTAACGTATTGCATAGAAGTAAACCAGTTACTGAATGCTACACAACTTAATAATGGGTGTGAAGGAATTCCAGCTTTTTCTCATTCCAGCTTTGTCTCTAAACTCCGATTGCCATGATCTATTTTTTTTCAAAAGGCACAGCTCATCATTAATCATGATTACAGGTAATGTTTCGACAACCCCTCAACCAAATACAACTGACGGACGAACAACCACGGTGGCACCGACGAATGGCACTATAGAAACTTTGCAAGAATTTGCGAAATGCATGGCAGCGTGTCTGAAGAAAGACCTCAAGAACGTACTGAAATGGGCAAAAACGTGCAAATTCAATGTGACCTGCTGGATAGGCAAAGTCGGACCGGCCGCCACTAAATGTATTCGTAAATGCATTGTTGAAATAATACCATTTCCAGGTAAATTAATACTAAAATTTCCATGCACACAACAACCATGTATTTACATGTACTTAAATAAATTCCCACGTGTGATGTTGTCTGTCTCACTAAAGCTTAACGTATTGCATAGAAGTAAACCAGTTACTGAATGCTACACAACTTAATAATGGGTGTGAAGGAATTCCAGCTTTTTCTCATTCCAGCTTTGTCTCTAAACTCCGATTGCCATGATCTATTTTTTTTCAAAAGGCACAGCTCATCATTAATCATGATTACAGGTAATGTTTCGACAACCCCTCAACCAAATACAACTGACGGACGAACAACCACGGTGGCACCGACGAATGGCACTATAGAAACTTTGCAAGAATTTGCGAAATGCATGGCAGCGTGTCTGAAGAAAGACCTCAAGAACGTACTGAAATGGGCAAAAACGTGCAAATTCAATGTGACCTGCTGGATAGGCAAAGTCGGACCGGCCGCCACTAAATGTATTCGTAAATGCATTGTTGAAATAATACCATTTCCAGGTAAATTAATACTAAAATTTCCATGCACACAACAACCATGTATTTACATGTACTTAAATAAATTCCCACGTGTGATGTTGTCTGTCTCACTAAAGCTTAACGTATTGCATAGAAGTAAACCAGTTACTGAATGCTACACAACTTAATAATGGGTGTGAAGGAATTCCAGCTTTTTCTCATTCCAGCTTTGTCTCTAAACTCCGATTGCCATGATCTATTTTTTTTCAAAAGGCACAGCTCATCATTAATCATGATTACAGGTAATGTTTCGACAACCCCTCAACCAAATACAACTGACGGACGAACAACCACGGTGGCACCGACGAATGGCACTATAGAAACTTTGCAAGAATTTGCGAAATGCATGGCAGCGTGTCTGAAGAAAGACCTCAAGAACGTACTGAAATGGGCAAAAACGTGCAAATTCAATGTGACCTGCTGGATAGGCAAAGTCGGACCGGCCGCCACTAAATGTATTCGTAAATGCATTGTTGAAATAATACCATTTCCAGGTAAATTAATACTAAAATTTCCATGCACACAACAACCATGTATTTACATGTACTTAAATAAATTCCCACGTGTGGTGTTGTCTGTCTCACTAAAGCTTAACGTATTGCATAGAAGTAAACCAGTTACTGAATGCTACACAACTTAATAATGGGTGTGAAGGAATTCCAGCTTTTTCTCATTCCAGCTTTGTCTCTAAACTCCGATTGCCATGATCTATTTTTTTTCAAAAGGCACAGCTCATCATTAATCATGATTACAGGTAATGTTTCGACAACCCCTCAACCAAATACAACTGACGGACGAACAACCACGGTGGCACCGACGAATGGCACTATAGAAACTTTGCAAGAATTTGCGAAATGCATGGCAGCGTGTCTGAAGAAAGACCTCAAGAACGTACTGAAATGGGCAAAAACGTGCAAATTCAATGTGACCTGCTGGATAGGCAAAGTCGGACCGGCCGCCACTAAATGTATTCGTAAATGCATTGTTGAAATAATACCATTTCCAGGTAAATTAATACTAAAATTTCCATGCACACAACAACCATGTATTTACATGTACTTAAATAAATTCCCACGTGTGATGTTGTCTGTCTCACTAAAGCTTAACGTATTGCATAGAAGTAAACCAGTTACTGAATGCTACACAACTTAATAATGGGTGTGAAGGAATTCCAGCTTTTTCTCATTCCAGCTTTGTCTCTAAACTCCGATTGCCATGATCTATTTTTTTTCAAAAGGCACAGCTCATCATTAATCATGATTACAGGTAATGTTTCGACAACCCCTCAACCAAATACAACTGACGGACGAACAACCACGGTGGCACCGACGAATGGCACTATAGAAACTTTGCAAGAATTTGCGAAATGCATGGCAGCGTGTCTGAAGAAAGACCTCAAGAACGTACTGAAATGGGCAAAAACGTGCAAATTCAATGTGACCTGCTGGATAGGCAAAGTCGGACCGGCCGCCACTAAATGTATTCGTAAATGCATTGTTGAAATAATACCATTTCCAGGTAAATTAATACTAAAATTTCCATGCACACAACAACCATGTATTTACATGTACTTAAATAAATTCCCACGTGTGATGTTGTCTGTCTCACTAAAGCTTAACGTATTGCATAGAAGTAAACCAGTTACTGAATGCTACACAACTTAATAATGGGTGTGAAGGAATTCCAGCTTTTTCTCATTCCAGCTTTGTCTCTAAACTCCGATTGCCATGATCTATTTTTTTTCAAAAGGCACAGCTCATCATTAATCATGATTACAGGTAATGTTTCGACAACCCCTCAACCAAATACAACTGACGGACGAACAACCACGGTGGCACCGACGAATGGCACTATAGAAACTTTGCAAGAATTTGCGAAATGCATGGCAGCGTGTCTGAAGAAAGACCTCAAGAACGTACTGAAATGGGCAAAAACGTGCAAATTCAATGTGACCTGCTGGATAGGCAAAGTCGGACCGGCCGCCACTAAATGTATTCGTAAATGCATTGTTGAAATAATACCATTTCCAGGTAAATTAATACTAAAATTTCCATGCACACAACAACCATGTATTTACATGTACTTAAATAAATTCCGACGTGTGATGTTGTCTGTCTCACTAAAGCTTAACGTATTGCATAGAAGTAAACCAGTTACTGAATGCTACACAACTTAATAATGGGTGTGAAGGAATTCCAGCTTTTTCTCATTCCAGCTTTGTCTCTAAACTCCGATTGCCATGATCTATTTTTTTTCAAAAGGCACAGCTCATCATTAATCATGATTACAGGTAATGTTTCGACAACCCCTCAACCAAATACAACTGACGGACGAACAACCACGGTGGCACCGACGAATGGCACTATAGAAACTTTGCAAGAATTTGCGAAATGCATGGCAGCGTGTCTGAAGAAAGACCTCAAGAACGTACTGAAATGGGCAAAAACGTGCAAATTCAATGTGACCTGCTGGATAGGCAAAGTCGGACCGGCCGCCACTAAATGTATTCGTAAATGCATTGTTGAAATAATACCATTTCCAGGTAAATTAATACTAAAATTTCCATGCACACAACAACCATGTATTTACATGTACTTAAATAAATTCCCACGTGTGATGTTGTCTGTCTCACTAAAGCTTAACGTATTGCATAGAAGTAAACCAGTTACTGAATGCTACACAACTTAATAATGGGTGTGAAGGAATTCCAGCTTTTTCTCATTCCAGCTTTGTCTCTAAACTCCGATTGCCATGATCTATTTTTTTTCAAAAGGCACAGCTCATCATTAATCATGATTACAGGTAATGTTTCGACAACCCCTCAACCAAATACAACTGACGGACGAACAACCACGGTGGCACCGACGAATGGCACTATAGAAACTTTGCAAGAATTTGCGAAATGCATGGCAGCGTGTCTGAAGAAAGACCTCAAGAACGTACTGAAATGGGCAAAAACGTGCAAATTCAATGTGACCTGCTGGATAGGCAAAGTCGGACCGGCCGCCACTAAATGTATTCGTAAATGCATTGTTGAAATAATACCATTTCCAGGTAAATTAATACTAAAATTTCCATGCACACAACAACCATGTATTTACATGTACTTAAATAAATTCCCACGTGTGATGTTGTCTGTCTCACTAAAGCTTAACGTATTGCATAGAAGTAAACCAGTTACTGAATGCTACACAACTTAATAATGGGTGTGAAGGAATTCCAGCTTTTTCTCATTCCAGCTTTGTCTCTAAACTCCGATTGCCATGATCTATTTTTTTTCAAAAGGCACAGCTCATCATTAATCATGATTACAGGTAATGTTTCGACAACCCCTCAACCAAATACAACTGACGGACGAACAACCACGGTGGCACCGACGAATGGCACTATAGAAACTTTGCAAGAATTTGCGAAATGCATGGCAGCGTGTCTGAAGAAAGACCTCAAGAACGTACTGAAATGGGCAAAAACGTGCAAATTCAATGTGACCTGCTGGATAGGCAAAGTCGGACCGGCCGCCACTAAATGTATTCGTAAATGCATTGTTGAAATAATACCATTTCCAGGTAAATTAATACTAAAATTTCCATGCACACAACAACCATGTATTTACATGTACTTAAATAAATTCCCACGTGTGATGTTGTCTGTCTCACTAAAGCTTAACGTATTGCATAGAAGTAAACCAGTTACTGAATGCTACACAACTTAATAATGGGTGTGAAGGAATTCCAGCTTTTTCTCATTCCAGCTTTGTCTCTAAACTCCGATTGCCATGATCTATTTTTTTTCAAAAGGCACAGCTCATCATTAATCATGATTACAGGTAATGTTTCGACAACCCCTCAACCAAATACAACTGACGGACGAACAACCACGGTGGCACCGACGAATGGCACTATAGAAACTTTGCAAGAATTTGCGAAATGCATGGCAGCGTGTCTGAAGAAAGACCTCAAGAACGTACTGAAATGGGCAAAAACGTGCAAATTCAATGTGACCTGCTGGATAGGCAAAGTCGGACCGGCCGCCACTAAATGTATTCGTAAATGCATTGTTGAAATAATACCATTTCCAGGTAAATTAATACTAAAATTTCCATGCACACAACAACCATGTATTTACATGTACTTAAATAAATTCCCACGTGTGATGTTGTCTGTCTCACTAAAGCTTAACGTATTGCATAGAAGTAAACCAGTTACTGAATGCTACACAACTTAATAATGGGTGTGAAGGAATTCCAGCTTTTTCTCATTCCAGCTTTGTCTCTAAACTCCGATTGCCATGATCTATTTTTTTTCAAAAGGCACAGCTCATCATTAATCATGATTACAGGTAATGTTTCGACAACCCCTCAACCAAATACAACTGACGGACGAACAACCACGGTGGCACCGACGAATGGCACTATAGAAACTTTGCAAGAATTTGCGAAATGCATGGCAGCGTGTCTGAAGAAAGACCTCAAGAACGTACTGAAATGGGCAAAAACGTGCAAATTCAATGTGACCTGCTGGATAGGCAAAGTCGGACCGGCCGCCACTAAATGTATTCGTAAATGCATTGTTGAAATAATACCATTTCCAGGTAAATTAATACTAAAATTTCCATGCACACAACAACCATGTATTTACATGTACTTAAATAAATTCCCACGTGTGATGTTGTCTGTCTCACTAAAGCTTAACGTATTGCATAGAAGTAAACCAGTTACTGAATGCTACACAACTTAATAATGGGTGTGAAGGAATTCCAGCTTTTTCTCATTCCAGCTTTGTCTCTAAACTCCGATTGCCATGATCTATTTTTTTTCAAAAGGCACAGCTCATCATTAATCATGATTACAGGTAATGTTTCGACAACCCCTCAACCAAATACAACTGACGGACGAACAACCACGGTGGCACCGACGAATGGCACTATAGAAACTTTGCAAGAATTTGCGAAATGCATGGCAGCGTGTCTGAAGAAAGACCTCAAGAACGTACTGAAATGGGCAAAAACGTGCAAATTCAATGTGACCTGCTGGATAGGCAAAGTCGGACCGGCCGCCACTAAATGTATTCGTAAATGCATTGTTGAAATAATACCATTTCCAGGTAAATTAATACTAAAATGTCCATGCACACAACAACCATGTATTTACATGTACTTAAATAAATTCCCACGTGTGATGTTGTCTGTCTCACTAAAGCTTAACGTATTGCATAGAAGTAAACCAGAGACTGAATGCTACACAACTTAATAATGGGTGTGAAGGAATTCCAGCTTTTTCTCATTCCAGCTTTGTCTCTAAACTCCGATTGCCATGATCTATTTTTTTTCAAAAGGCACAGCTCATCATTAATCATGATTACAGGTAATGTTTCGACAACCCCTCAACCAAATACAACTGACGGACGAACAACCACGGTGGCACCGACGAATGGCACTATAGAAACTTTGCAAGAATTTGCGAAATGCATGGCAGCGTGTCTGAAGAAAGACCTCAAGAACGTACTGAAATGGGCAAAAACGTGCAAATTCAATGTGACCTGCTGGATAGGCAAAGTCGGACCGGCCGCCACTAAATGTATTCGTAAATGCATTGTTGAAATAATACCATTTCCAGGTAAATTAATACTAAAATTTCCATGCACACAACAACCATGTATTTACATGTACTTAAATAAATTCCCACGTGTGATGTTGTCTGTCTCACTAAAGCTTAACGTATTGCATAGAAGTAAACCAGTTACTGAATGCTACACAACTTAATAATGGGTGTGAAGGAATTCCAGCTTTTTCTCATTCCAGCTTTGTCTCTAAACTCCGATTGCCATGATCTATTTTTTTCCAAAAGGCACAGCTCATCATTAATCATGATTACAGGTAATGTTTCGACAACCCCTCAACCAAATACAACTGACGGACGAACAACCACGGTGGCACCGACGAATGGCACTATAGAAACTTTGCAAGAATTTGCGAAATGCATGGCAGCGTGTCTGAAGAAAGACCTCAAGAACGTACTGAAATGGGCAAAAACGTGCAAATTCAATGTGACCTGCTGGATAGGCAAAGTCGGACCGGCCGCCACTAAATGTATTCGTAAATGCATTGTTGAAATAATACCATTTCCAGGTAAATTAATACTAAAATTTCCATGCACACAACAACCATGTATTTACATGTACTTAAATAAATTCCCACGTGTGATGTTGTCTGTCTCACTAAAGCTTAACGTATTGCATAGAAGTAAACCAGTTACTGAATGCTACACAACTTAATAATGGGTGTGAAGGAATTCCAGCTTTTTCTCATTCCAGCTTTGTCTCTAAACTCCGATTGCCATGATCTATTTTTTTTCAAAAGGCACAGCTCATCATTAATCATGATTACAGGTAATGTTTCGACAACCCCTCAACCAAATACAACTGACGGACGAACAACCACGGTGGCACCGACGAATGGCACTATAGAAACTTTGCAAGAATTTGCGAAATGCATGGCAGCGTGTCTGAAGAAAGACCTCAAGAACGTACTGAAATGGGCAAAAACGTGCAAATTCAATGTGACCTGCTGGATAGGCAAAGTCGGACCGGCCGCCACTAAATGTATTCGTAAATGCATTGTTGAAATAATACCATTTCCAGGTAAATTAATACTAAAATTTCCATGCACACAACAACCATGTATTTACATGTACTTAAATAAATTCCCACGTGTGATGTTGTCTGTCTCACTAAAGCTTAACGTATTGCATAGAAGTAAACCAGTTACTGAATGCTACACAACTTAATAATGGGTGTGAAGGAATTCCAGCTTTTTCTCATTCCAGCTTTGTCTCTAAACTCCGATTGCCATGATCTATTTTTTTTCAAAAGGCACAGCTCATCATTAATCATGATTACAGGTAATGTTTCGACAACCCCTCAACCAAATACAACTGACGGACGAACAACCACGGTGGCACCGACGAATGGCACTATAGAAACTTTGCAAGAATTTGCGAAATGCATGGCAGCGTGTCTGAAGAAAGACCTCAAGAATGTACTGAAATGGGCAAAAACGTGCAAATTCAATGTGACCTGCTGGATAGGCAAAGTCGGACCGGCCGCCACTAAATGTATTCGTAAATGCATTGTTGAAATAATACCATTTCCAGGTAAATTAATACTAAAATTTCCATGCACACAACAACCATGTATTTACATGTACTTAAATAAATTCCCACGTGTGATGTTGTCTGTCTCACTAAAGCTTAACGTATTGCATAGAAGTAAACCAGTTACTGAATGCTACACAACTTAATAATGGGTGTGAAGGAATTCCAGCTTTTTCTCATTCCAGCTTTGTCTCTAAACTCCGATTGCCATGATCTATTTTTTTTCAAAAGGCACAGCTCATCATTAATCATGATTACAGGTAATGTTTCGACAACCCCTCAACCAAATACAACTGACGGACGAACAACCACGGTGGCACCGACGAATGGCACTATAGAAACTTTGCAAGAATTTGCGAAATGCATGGCAGCGTGTCTGAAGAAAGACCTCAAGAACGTACTGAAATGGGCAAAAACGTGCAAATTCAATGTGACCTGCTGGATAGGCAAAGTCGGACCGGCCGCCACTAAATGTATTCGTAAATGCATTGTTGAAATAATACCATTTCCAGGTAAATTAATACTAAAATTTCCATGCACACAACAACCATGTATTTACATGTACTTAAATAAATTCCCACGTGTGATGTTGTCTGTCTCACTAAAGCTTAACGTATTGCATAGAAGTAAACCAGTTACTGAATGCTACACAACTTAATAATGGGTGTGAAGGAATTCCAGCTTTTTCTCATTCCAGCTTTGTCTCTAAACTCCGATTGCCATGATCTATTTTTTTTCAAAAGGCACAGCTCATCATTAATCATGATTACAGGTAATGTTTCGACAACCCCTCAACCAAATACAACTGACGGACGAACAACCACGGTGGCACCGACGAATGGCACTATAGAAACTTTGCAAGAATTTGCGAAATGCATGGCAGCGTGTCTGAAGAAAGACCTCAAGAACGTACTGAAATGGGCAAAAACGTGCAAATTCAATGTGACCTGCTGGATAGGCAAAGTCGGACCGGCCGCCACTAAATGTATTCGTAAATGCATTGTTGAAATAATACCATTTCCAGGTAAATTAATACTAAAATTTCCATGCACACAACAACCATGTATTTACATGTACTTAAATAAATTCCCACGTGTGATGTTGTCTGTCTCACTAAAGCTTAACGTATTGCATAGAAGTAAACCAGTTACTGAATGCTACACAACTTAATAATGGGTGTGAAGGAATTCCAGCTTTTTCTCATTCCAGCTTTGTCTCTAAACTCCGATTGCCATGATCTATTTTTTTTCAAAAGGCACAGCTCATCATTAATCATGATTACAGGTAATGTTTCGACAACCCCTCAACCAAATACAACTGACGGACGAACAACCACGGTGGCACCGACGAATGGCACTATAGAAACTTTGCAAGAATTTGCGAAATGCATGGCAGCGTGTCTGAAGAAAGACCTCAAGAACGTACTGAAATGGGCAAAAACGTGCAAATTCAATGTGACCTGCTGGATAGGCAAAGTCGGACCGGCCGCCACTAAATGTATTCGTAAATGCATTGTTGAAATAATACCATTTCCAGGTAAATTAATACTAAAATTTCCATGCACACAACAACCATGTATTTACATGTACTTAAATAAATTCCCACGTGTGATGTTGTCTGTCTCACTAAAGCTTAACGTATTGCATAGAAGTAAACCAGTTACTGAATGCTACACAACTTAATAATGGGTGTGAAGGAATTCCAGCTATTTCTCATTCCAGCTTTGTCCCTAAACTCCGATTGCCATGGATTTTGTTTTTCAAAAGGCGCAGCTCATCATTAATTCATGATTACAGGTAATGTTTCGACTACCCCTCAACAAAATACAACTGATGGACTAACAACCACGGTGGCACCGACTAATGGCATTGTAGAAACGTTCAACGATTTTGCGAGATGCATGGCAGTGTGAATACGAAAAGACTTCTAGAACATTCTGAAATGGGCAAGAGTATGCGAATTTAAAGTGTTCTGTTGTAGGGAAAGTCGGACCGAGAGCAGCTAATTCTTCTTGAAGCATCGTTTCAGCAATTCCATTTCCAGATAAATTTCCATGTACACCAAACGTGCATTTGCAACCTCCTATACCCAATTGCTATTTTCAGATGACTCAAACGCAACAACTACAGTAGAAGCGACGATTTCTACAACAACATTAGACACGACGACTGCGCATGCAGCAACAGGAGCAGAATCGACGACGACACTTCCGCCAGCTGCAACTGACACAACCGTAATAACTTCATTTAAAACGACGACTTCTACAATAACAAGAGAAGCGACTTCCTCCGAACCTATAACAACTGTGACACCAACGAATGGCACTTTAGAAACTTTGCAAGAATTTGCGAAATGCATGGCAGCGTGCCTGGGGAAGGACATCAAGAACGTACTGAAATGGGCAAAAACGTGCACATTTAATGTGACCTGCTGGATACGCAAAGTCGGACCGCCCGCAACTGAATGCCTTCTTGAATGCATTGTTGAAATAATACCATTTCCAGGTAAATTAATACTCAAATTTCCATGCAGACAACAACAATGTATTTACATGTACTTGAAGTAATTCCCAAGTGTGACGTTGTCTGTCTCACTAAAGCTTAACGTATTGCATAGAAGTAAACCAGTTACTGAATGCTACACAACTTAATAACGGGTGTGAAGGAATTCCAGCTATTTCTCATTCCAGCTTTGTCTCTAAACTCCGATTGCCATGATCTATTTTTTTTCAAAAGGCACAGCTCATCATTAATCATGATTACAGGTAATGTTTCGACAACCCCTCAACCAAATACAACTGACGGACGAACAACCACGGTGGCACCGACTAATGGCACTATAGAAACCTGGCAAGAATTTGCGAAATGCATGATAGCGTGCCTGGGGAAGGACATAAAGAACGTACTGAAATGGGCAAAAACGTGCAAATTCAATGTGACCTGCTGGATAGGCAAAGTCGGACCGGCCACCACTAAATCTATTCTTAAATGCATTGTTGACATAATACCATTTCCAGGTAAATTAATACTAAAATTTCCATGCACACAACAACCATGTATTTACATGTACTTCAATAAATTCCCATGTGTGACGTTGTCTGTCTCACTAAAGCTTAACGTATTGCATAGAAGTAAACCAGTTACTGAATGCTACACAACTTAATAATGCGGAATGTTGTGTGAAAGAATTGCAGCTAATCAGATTGACTAACTTTTCATTCCAGCTTTTGTCCCTAATATCCAAATGCCATGTGTGTTTTTTATTTCAAAAGGCGGAGCTTATCATTAATTCATAATTCCAGGCAATGTTTTGACAACCCCTCAACCAAATACTACTGACGAACTAACAACAACAGTGGCACCGACGACTACTCCAATACCGACTCCGCAGGAGTTTGTGCAATGCATGACAACATGCCTTAAGAAAGACCTGAATGATGTTGATGAGTGGGCGAAAGAATGCAGCTTTAAACCTACATGTTGGGTGAGGAAAGTCAGGCCGATGGCAAGCAAATGTTTCTTATATTGCGTTATTTCTGCAACACCGTTTCCAGGTAAATTGACATTCAAAGTTCTTGGTAGACATCAAACATCTGTCAAATATAAATAAGAACTATATATATGTACCCATATGTGTTCCAACGTCAACGTGGTATACGTATGCGTTATACATATACGTATGTGATGACTCATCCATTACATTTTATGATTAAAATAAAAGTTACTGAATGTACGACATCCATGTAATTTTGACTGATGTTATTCGGACTGAAACATATTCAATTTCTTGTATTTTTATTCAAAATATTTGGGAAGTTAGTTATAATCTACGACCACATACTAAGTAACTCACCATTGCGTTTTTATTGCAGGCGGAGTGGCGACAACACCTCGACTGACTACTTCTCATCAAGTTATAACAACGACTGCCCCGACAACCATTCCGATGATTAACGTACATGAGTTTGTGATATGTATGGAAATGTGTTTGAAGAATAACATTGATAAGGCTGCTGATTTGGCGAAAGAATGCAAATATGAAGTGTCATGTTGGAGAGAGAAGGTCGGAAATACAGCATGTAGATGCCTCCTTCAATGCATGCTTTCTGCAATTCCATAGCCCGGTAATTGATTATTAATCTTTCTTTGCATATACAGCGGCAATATTCTAACCTTCCCGATCGACGTGTCACTATATCTTATAAATCTAGACTAGCAATTACCCATGCTCCGCACGGAGTTAGGGCATGGACACATGGCGTATTCGGTTAAGCTGCTTAATATTTGTGGGAAGAGGAGGGGGGGGGGGAGCGTGTCGGATTTGCCGGGGGGAATAACCAACAGAGAGAAACATTTGTATTTCATATTGATTATGATCCGGTCATTATTTGCCGTTATTTGCCGCCTCAAAATAAGCAATATAAACGGGTTATTTACATACTAATTAGATACTTTTACTTGAAACAAGTTCTCTCCAAAATTCAACCGAAAGTTTAAAACCGTGTTCCATAAAGAGGCCTTCTGGTATTTTCTAGTATCAGGCGACATTCCGATGGGATTTGAATGATCATGGTGGGACTATGTGGTTGTCGTTATGTATTGTTGTCTGTTTTAATCGGAGTTGTAATAATAGCTTGGCGTATATATTGGCATTTGGTCGAGGCTCAGAATCTATATCATCTATTATCTATTATATCTATATTATTGTTATACTATTGCCGTATTTACTGCTGGTTGTGAGATGTACTATTTTAATTACTGCGGTGTTTTATTAGTAAGATGCAATGTAATGTTTTATCCGGTCTCTGCAGTAAGCAGTTGGTATTCTTTTATTATCTGTACATGTACTGTATTCTTCTGTGAAGGAGGTCAATAAAGTATTATTATTATTATTATAACATTAAATTTTTAAACAACATGCGGCGCGCGCGTGTCATTTTGGCCTGGCGATGTCTCATTGCTATTGCTAAGAAAAATTCACTTCGAATATTGACTTGTTGCACAAATTTGCACTTCTTACGAAAATTCCAATGCACAATGATAGTCGATATTCCACTTAGACCTGACCATATATTCACTGGTGTCCGTTGTCGCTCTTGACTTAAAAGATTCCGGGATTTTCATTATGGGGAGACTTAGGCGAGGTCCACAATAATCTATGTACAGCAAGACTGATCCAATAAAGAAGCATATAGACGAATCCTGTTGTCCAGCTGTTTGAAGATCAACCAAACTAGAAGGATGTTGGTTTCACCAGTGAAACATCCTTTTAGTTTGGTTGATCTTTAAACAGCTGGACAACATGATTCGTCTATATGCTTCTTTATTGGATCAGTCTTGCTGTACATAGATTATTGTAGACCTCGCCTACTACGTTTTCATTTCGCTACTAGTAGAAATCAGGAAAGTTTATTCAAAGGTCATCGCCAAAAAAAAAGGGTTGCGAAATAATCTCGGGTTGGTAGTGGTATTTTCTTAGAATTTCGTCTATGTTTTATCCTTTGTAGTCGAATCAAAACGATAACATGATCTTGTTGTTCCTATTATGTGAAGACACTTACATCGCACACGTTCATTGTTAAAGTATTGCAGTACAGATGTACATTAATATCTTTAAACGTAAGGCGCAAAATGCCTTCAACAGCTTTTTTGGCAAAGCAATATCAACTTACTAATAAGTTTCTGTCGCAAAAAATGTTAGGTGACTGAAAACCAATGTCAACTTACTAATAAGTTTCTGTCGCAAAAAATGTTAAGTGACTGAAAACCAATGTCAACTTACTAATAAGTTTCTGTCGCAAAAAATGTTAAGTGACTGAAAACCAATGTCAACTTACTAATAAGTTTCTGTCGCAAAAAATGTTAAGTGACTGAAAACCAATGTCAACTTACTAATAAGTTTCTGTCGCAAAAAATGTTAAGTGACTGAAAACCAATGTCAACTTAGCGACTTCTCTATGATGCTATGTTACAATGCAGTGTTTCATTGGATATTTTATGGTATTATAGGAATTTATTCTGTTTTATGCTTCTCAATAAATCGATTAAAAGAGGCCGATTGTTGTGTAACTTACATGTTTAAAATCAGAAATGGAAAGGGATCATGAAGACGCCGACTGGTCTCTCTTCTATGTAATTACATCGGAAACTTGCATTTTTCCACGAGGGAGCCCTTCGTGCGCCTCAGTTAGTCCACATCAAAGCAATAAATGCATCATCAAGTCATAAGCAAGTTTCTGAATGGAACGCTATTGTCGGACAATTGTCCACATCCTCATCAGACCAGATTGAGCTGACTGATATGTGCCAGGATTTTAAACAGGAAATGAGGAGGTGCATTTTCACCGCACGAGAAAATGTAAAAAGTAGGCCGAATGGCTGATCGTGCGAAATCCACTTTAGTGACTAGTACCAGTTCCATCAAACCGAAACGCCGTGCACTTTGCCCCATCTCTTTGAAATATTGATCGATACTTGATTCAAACGACATTTCTCATTCCATATTTATCAGAAAATGTCAACGTGATTTATGAAATTAATCTTAGTCATTTCTTCAAGGTATGCATGTCTCCTGTTATAAAATCAATTAAACATCAAAGCCTTGGTTCTATTTGAACTTCGTAAAGGTACACATACACAATGCAATATGAATGCTATGACATGTAGTTAAGCTAGGCTATACAGGCTACAACGAGCAGCCGCTGTGAGACTTGGTTACAAAAAAGGGCCATTTGAACGGTACCAAACCAATTAATCCATGACTAGACCAGACCATCACCTATCGCTCACGACGTCATGATCGACGTATACGTCTCGTAATTTAATAACGTATTATACTCCGACACTAATCATGACAAGACCAGATCAGATTGTGTGTGCTTTCACGACATATTGATGACCGATCTCGATCGCCAATACAACTATTGGGTCACGTGTATTAATAATCTCATTGTGTCACTTGTGACGTGTCTTTTAAAAAAAATAAAACGTTTAAAGAAACGTGGGCTACAGAAAATTTTCAATCATGTCTATTTTGTCACCCTATCATTTCATTAAGTTATGTTTTCGAGTCTAAGCAGGCATGAAAACATGACAATGGTCTCACTAGCCCCTCCGGGCGTGACGTCAGACGTGATCCTGCCGACGCATGTCATGTCCTGGATTGACCCAGAGACCAACATGTTGACATTAACTGCAAGAACCTACACATTTTAGGGTACGTAGAGACTACTACACATTCAAGGCAACTATTTGGTTTTCCGACCAATAGGGGGCGCCACCTTCGACACCACCTAGTCCCACAAACGATCACAGATCACACCAAATTTGCCTGACTTGGGACCAAGAGCGGGCTCATATACTATGTAAAGGAGATTTTCGGGCACATGAGCTGACCTCCATACGATAGCCAGATATATATACTTTGGAGTTGCAGAAAGTGTACTCCATCACAGCTTTTTTTGCTCTACAGCCCGGAACACGAATCAAGTAAATTCGCACTCGTTGAACTTGGAGAAACCTCGCCATGCGGCTTTGACGTATCATCGTGTATGAGGCCCAATAGAGGGTGGTGACTTGGTCCCAAACTCACAGAAAATGCCCTCAAAAAATCACCATAGCATCCTCTGTACATGCAAACTAAGATCATGACGTTATAGTAAATAGTATTTGGAACAGGACAGGCCAATCTTATCGATGGAAACGAAGACATTCTCCGCACTGGCTTGTGAGACTCAAACATGAAACTGACAAGTGACAGGTGACTCTCGAACCGTTACGAGCAAGATATCGTGAATCGTTCGACATGTTCGAGTGTTATGTGGAATCGGCCTGACTCACCACGAGAGAAAATTATCAAATGTTTGCAATTGTCGAGAGAAATGTGGCCTTTTTTGGCACGAGAAATGTGTCATCTTGCGTAGTCACATCACATTCCGAAAGATAGAAAAATTTCATATGGCCCTAGAAAAAGGGCTGCCTTTTTATTTCACGGTCACCGCGAACCTCCGAGACATCACTGCAGATGTATTTACTATTTGTGATTTAGTTTACCCTTCGAACCCATGATGTTTCCATTGATAATGATGATGCCAGCGACCTTAAAGTCACCACGCAACCTCATAACCAAAATCATATCCTTTTCATGAAAAATGCGACACATTGAGTTAAACCATTAGGCTCAGCGAAGCCAAACAACGCCAAGGCTCTTTGAGCTCTATCACCAGTTAAAAATGTCTGTTCTCACAACATGTCAAATCTATCTAAAGTGCCATCGGAGGCAGGTGGATGGCCAAGATAAGCCTCGCAGACAAACCGCGTCTGTGAATTTCATTAAAAACATGCGGCTTGCTGGACGACGATGACAGAGAAGCGCTCAGTCATTTTTTATACCGGGAAGAAGTGATTCTGGTAAGATGCACTCATTTGCTATTAAGGTGATTCGCTACAGATCATACCGTTTGCTACAATTCATCAAGAATGCTAGGTCGAATCTGGTTTGGCTGATATGAAAGTTATATTGATTCATGGTGTCATTTAAGGTAACTTTGCATTTTCATTCAAATGAGGGGATTGATAACGTTAAGTCTTAAAGCGATGGATGTCGCCCTCTGTTATGACCCATCTGTCATTTCACTGATTGTAGTAAGAGCTACCACGATAAACAGCCTGTGTCTCATTGAAATGACCAAGCTGCGTCTGATGGGCCTTCGTTTTAACCAGCGTTCTTACTCGGATGGAGCTAAATTGGGGACAAATGTTATTATGCACCGTTGTCTGTTGTACGTCCATCTCAAATGCTCCTCGCCAATGATTCACTTACGCAAAAATCAATCCAACCCTCAAGCTAAAAGTTCCGAAAATCATCAACAGTTTCGAAGGCGCTATGCATCGAAACATAGAATTTAATCTAAACTGACATCAACCCATCAATCGAAAAATGATAGCATAACACATCCTACGATTATGATGAATGGAGCGAGAAATCACATTTAGTCGACAAAGCAAATTGGAAAGTGTTCGAAATAAGGCGTGCATGATACTCTCTGTGACGTTCGTGTAATCATTTTACGTGTTCACCAAAAGTCAATATAACTGAACCGGTTTGCTGGTTGAAAATGATAATCCATTCGGTCTTAAGATTAAAACTGATACTTATTTAGCGTTTTGAAAGTGATTACGACGAAATGATTATGATTAAATTATTTTGTTCATACTTGCATGCTTCCGATCGGTGGATGGACTTGAAAACAGATTTTGATCTACCGGAACACATCTGGGAATAAGTCATGATCACCTAACCGAAAATTTCTCTCAATGAGCCTAGTTTTTTTACAATATTTGTTTGCATAATGATAAGGTGTTCTTCTTAAGAAAACATATATCATAAGTTGAACAAATTGAACTTTCCAATGACATTAATTACTAATCTGAATATATCACCGATCAAGCCATATTTCAGACCATACACGCATGGTTGACACTTCAAGAATGATAAGTTTTGGATTATCAAATTGCTTCATCGAGTTGAGTTTGTCAATTGCTTACGGCCGATTCGTGTTATTCATTGCCGTGATTACAGACGTCGTAGGGTTTTTAGGACAAATACAGGTTTGGTTGCTCTGATTATGATGGTTTCTGTTTGCATTTCAGACAGGAAACATTTTGTTTCCTTGCTTGGCTAGTTGAAATGTTAACTCGGCGTGAGGTAGCGTCTAGGAAATCGTAACGCCTAATCACAAACATGAGAATGTGCCTTACTACTTCGCGTGTTACGCACCTATAAGACTGCACTGCAGCAGATCTGTGAGGTTATCTGAAATTGATATTATGGTTTGTTCATGATATAGAGGATTCTTTCATCGACGAGCGACCTGTCAGTGATTACTAGAGATGATAGACGGCTCACACGTGACAGCTTGCCGCGCAGCATTCTGCGGACATTGGAATGAGGGCATCATGATATCTTGATGCATCGGAAAAGAAAAACAAAACAGACCGACACTGATTCTTGTTGAAAAATATTTATATCATTGCGTTTACCACCCCTTAGGCCCCGATTTGATATTGAGAAAGAAACATAGTTTAACCACTAAAAAGGGACTTATTCACCAATGAAATGGCCAGGGCCATTGTGCTCACCTCATGTGAAGGAAAGATGGATGAAGAGCATGGTATTGTCATGTAGTGTTAGGTTTGATGTAGGTCCAAGCAATTACAATTTCCCCAAAATGGCCAATTTACAGTACATTTAATAAATAATAAAATTGTTATTTATATGGCGCAATTTTCCAGAATTAGTCCTGGCATGTTCAAGTGCGCCCTCCCGTCGAGTTGTAGTATTGACTATAGAGTTCTGTTTTTATCTGTCCCCTGAATGCATTGTAAGTATTGTTTCTAATGTTACTGTTTAGGCTATTCCATAGCCTAGGGGCACTCCTGGAGAAAGCTCGGCCTCCAAACTTGTCAGTGTTGAACCGTGGTTCAATGAGGAGAGCCTGTGCTTCTGATCTCAGGGGCCTGGCTGGTGAGTACAATTTTAGCAGTTCTGTCAAGTATGCTGGCGCACTGCCATTGATACATTTGTGGACGAGTGTTAAAATCTTAAACTTTATTCGTGCTCGAATAGGTAGCCAGTGAAGCTCCTTTAGAATTGGCGTAATGTGATCACGTCTTCGAACTCGCATGACCAGTCGCGCGGCATTGTTTTGGACCACTTGTAGCTTCTGCAAGAGTTCCTCGTTGATGTTAAACAGCATAGCGTTGCAATAGTCTAGCATTGATAAGACTAACGCTTGGGCGAGTGTTCTGGTGGCATCCTTCGTTAGGCAGTTTCATGCATTTGCGATGTTGCGTAAATGGAAGTTTCCTGAACTAACAACTGAATTGACATGAGGCCTCATTGAGAGTGACGAGTCAAAGAGAACTCCCAGGTTTCGTACCGGACCTTTGGCAACACTAACTGTCACCCCAGCGACATAGATTGATTCTATACATAATGCCAATAGACGCTGCTGCGTGCCAAACAGCTGAATCTCGGTTTTAACTGGATTCCCTTTCAAGAAGTTTTCTGTGAGCCGGTCCTGTACGGACCACAGACATGTTTCAACTTGTGTGCAGACAGTCCGCACTGCCTCTTCCTGAGCATCTCGGATACGACGAATTGCTGTATATACTTGATTATCGTCAGCAAAGCCATGTCTTCCCATGCGATGTGCACTGATGAGATGCCCAAGTAGTAGCACATATATCAGAAAGAGAAGCGGCCCGAGAACCGAGCCCTGAGGAACTCCGTACACAAGTGGGCTGGCAGCAGATCTTGTTCCCTGAATAGTAACGTATTGGTACCGACAGATATGATCTGAACCACTAAAGTGCAGTGCCTTTTATCCCAAGTAGATCCCTCATCCTAGTGAGGAGTGTGTTGTGATCCACGGTATCAAAAGCGATGGAGAGGTCCAGAAGGACAAGGATGGCTGTTTCTCTTTTATCTAGCATACACTGGATGTCATTTTGCACACGCAAGAGTGCCGTCTCCGTACTATGTCCGGCCTTGTACCCAGACTGGAACACATCGTGCAGATTATGCTGATCCATATACTTGTTCAGTCTTGATGCCACAACTCGTTCTAAGACTTTAGATAGAAATGGTAGGTTACTGACTGGGCGATAGTTCTGTAGGATTTCAGGGTCTAACGATGCCTTCTTTATGATCGGAGTGACTAAGGCTACTTTCATTGAGCTTGCCACTGTTCCATTCTCCAGGGACTGGTTGACAATAGTCATCATCAATGGTAGCAGATCGTCCAAGATATCCTTCAGCATCCAAGTTGGTAGTGGATCTAGCTGGCAAGATTTCGTAGGGGACTGTTGCACAATCTTTCGGAATTCAGTATCATTGACAGGGTCAAAGCATGATAAGTCCAACTCAGCGGCTGGCACTACGTAGTCAGTGGTTCTGCTCCGTGACGGCTTTGGCAGATTCAGACAAATGTTCTTGACCTTTTCAGCAAAGAATGCAACAGACCGGTTTGCTAGATCTTCTGGCTCTGTGAAGTTTGGCAGTTTCGTCTCTTTCTTCCGGCAGAGGATAGAATTGTAGATCATAAGTAAGCCCTTCCGGTCGGCGCTTGCTGCTTTTATCTTGTTGCTGTAGTAGTCACGTTGTGCTTTCCGGAGCAATCGGGTGTAGCGGTCTCTGGCTTCTTGGTATATCTCTTTATGGACGGTGAGCTTCGAGTCCCGCCACTTTCGCTCAGCTTTACGTTTAGCGCACTTTGCAGCATGCACATCATCCGTGAACCAAGGTTGGCTTGGTCGAATAGTCACCATACGTTTACGCTTAAGGGGCAAGATTGTTCAGTATCTCACTCAATGCGTCATCATAATGGGCACACTTTTCGCACAAAGTCAGGTCCTCATGTGACTGAAGTTCTGCAATTGCTTGCTTCAAGGCAGCCGAATCTACGGATCGGAGTTTCCTGGTTGTTACCTGAACTCGCAGGGGCTTTGGCTTCGGGTGGTACACTTTGCAGATCACGAGATTGTGATCTGAAATTTGATCACCCTGTCTAATATCGTGAATGAGATTTCCGTCATTACGAGTCAGCACAGGATCGAGGGTATGTCCGTTCTTATGCGTTGGAAAAGTCACATGCTGTGTCAAGTTGGTCGAGTCGATAGGTTCATTGAACCGACGCGTATCTGGATCCTGCGGAACATCAAGATGAAAATTAATGTCACCCATAATCAGCAAATCTCTCGGATTTGACACAAGGTCCTGGAGAATAGATGGTACTTCCTCAAAGAACATGGCTGGTGTCAATTTGTTCTTTCGTGATCGTGGGGGCCTGTGGAGAACACCGACCTTCAAGCATCTCGAACCAGTATTGAAGCACATTTCCATGATCTCAAAGCTGATATGGTCCGCGGTTTTTAATGGGGCCAAATGAATGACTGTGGTCTTGTGTAGTATAGCTACTTCTCCATATCCTTTATTCCCTTTTTTGGGTACATGTGACAGTTTGTATCCGGAGAGCGAAAGAGATTTGATAAAGAATTCATCCTTCGCTAAGGATGTTACCCAGGTCTCTGTAAGACACAAAATGTCGAAGTCATTCTCTATCATAGCATCTCGAATTTGAGCACTTTTGTTCCTAATTGACTGTGCATTCAGTAGTCCAACACATAGAGTTTTACCTGACATACACGATGAAGGCTTGACAGGGTTAACAGTTGACTTTTTTTCCCTAATCCTCTGGTTTTACGTCTTGTTCTACTCCTTTTGTAAATGTGCATTGTCCTCAGCTTGTTAACTATATCCTGAGAAAGGTTGAATGTCCATTTACATGATATGCTCAGAAGTTCTGCCATTTGACCTCTGTGACCTAGAAAAGTAGGTCAAATCAAAAAAGATCTGGGTGACACATTGATATCTTGAATGGTTGTTAGAATTAGATGTAGCTATGATATAAAATTGGTGCCAATCGGGCAAGTAATTAAGGAATAATAGCATTTTGAAGAATGGAGGCCAAACGGCAAATCAGATCGGACCAAACTTCGGTACCTGAGATCACCTGACCAAGGGGTACATAAGTACTTAATTTGTGATCAATAGTCATTGCGGTTAAGAAACGTGCCATAATTACGGCCTGACGGCCAATTTACGCCATTTGATCTCTGTAACCTTGAAAAGTAGGTCAAATTGGAAACCAGTGTGACATATACTGTATGGTGACTAGATGTACCCATGATATCAAATTGGTAGCAATCGGGCAGGAAGTTAAGGAATAATCACATTTTAAGGTTTTTGGATTTTGCCCCCTGGTGGTCAAGTGGTGAATCATATTGGACCGAACTTCGGTCCCTGAAATTACCTGACTAAGGGGTACACGTGTACCAAATTTGGAATCAATAGTCATTGCAGTTTAGAAACGTGCCATAGTTACATTCTAACTGCCAATTTACGCCATTTGACCTCTGTGACCTTGAAAAGTAGGTAACATCAAAAACCCGTGTAGCATGTGATGTAACCTTACTAGGAGTACATACCATAATTTTTTTATTGAAAACGGATCATTAATAAGAGATATATCACACTTTTTATGTGTTCAGTTTTGGCCCCCTGGTGGCCAAGTCATGAACCAGACAGGACTGTAATTCAGTATCAGAGTACCTCTGACGTAGGGGGTCATGTGTAGAAGGTTTCAAGTTCATAGCACTAGCGGTTAAGACCTGTGACACAGGATACGACGGACGACGACGACGACGACGACGGACGACGACGACGACGACGGACGACGACGACCGACGACGGACACAGGGCTATTGCATAGACTCCCCTAACGGTGAGCCAAAAAGGGCCCAGGGGGTCGGCCATCCGAACCACCCCTCACGACCACAAACATTAAACAATACGCACTGTATATATTACTCTGGATTGAAACAAGAGATGATATGCTATCAAATAAAGTCATAAACTAACCCCTATTCTCTGTACTTGGTTTTATTATTCATGTTTCCGCAGCATCCTCCATAGCTGGTCTGGTCCCTCCCTCAGAAACCGCACAAAACCCCGCAAAAATGCATCGAAAAGACGAAATCAAACACACAAAGGCGAGAAAACATGCGTATTGGTCATTCCTCACAGCTGCACGGTGATAACTGATGAGGTTTTGGGGATTCCCCATTGTAACGGGTGAATCAAATAACATACGGCATTAGCCGTAGGTGCCCGTTTTCAGCTTTTTAAAAGGCTACGGCGTACTCGTAGGTGCCCCCATATGGGTTAAATTACCTCATACAAATCTAGCTTCTCAAATCGTCTATTGCAATAGAAGAAGTGTCATTCACGTGTGAGCCCAAGCGGCTGGCCAATGGCACGGTTGGCCCAGGATCGGATTTTAGTGTAATATATTTGATACGGGATATCATCGGCAGCGGGTTGGAATCATTCAGGCAACAGAGGGGTTTTATTCTTTGATTTACTCCTTCTCGACTCTATCCCGTATCGAGTATATTGCGGAATTTCCGATGTGAGTTCTACATGTTTTTGTTACGGAAAGGAACAAATCAAAACTAAAACTCATTGACCGCCATTTTATTGCGAATCGTATGTTCGTGACCTAACGAACATATGACGATTAACAATAAAAGTCGATCGAGAGAGCGAAATGCACTCTAAAAGCAAGGGGTGCTTCGTAGCTCGCCTGAGGGTGTCATAGCTCGCCGCCCACAGGGCACACCCCAAAGAACGCCTAAACAGGGTGCTATAACAGCACCCTATGATAAAGGGTGCCTTGTGGTAGGGTGCTATAGTAAAGGGGTGCTATGGACAGGGGTGCCATAGCAAATAGGGTGCTATACCATAGGGTGATATATGGGAAGTTAGGGTGCCATAAGTAAGGGGTACTATGGATAGCAAATGGGGTGCTACACCATAGGGTGTTCTGAGGCAAGGGTGCTGTGGGCGGCGAAAGATGCTCTAGTATATCAAGCGTGTCATGGGTTAGGGGTGCTTCAAAATCACCTTGGGGTCCTTCGCACAAGGGTGATAAAAGGCACCATTGGGTACCTTCTAGCACCATTGGGTGCTTGAGTGACAAATTTGATGGCAGATAAGAACCGTTATTGCTGTGATCAATGACTTCTGAAAAATATGACATATTTTAATGAATCAATCAGAGCACCCTAAAGATTTCCAAAGCACCCTTTTGGCACCCCTAGTTTTTAGAGTATGGACATATAGACATGATAGATGAAAGCAGAGGAAGGTGAACGAGAGCTTCATATCAGGCTACGTAGAGGACATAATACTTCATCATCACCCCGGTTGCCACGCAATAAACTTCCTCCCGGGAGGCGCCAAAACCCATCATTTCTTCCTCTAAACAGTCACATGAGTCTCTAACCTAAAGCAAAATATAATTGTTCTGTCCCGGGGAGTAATTGTTTAGTCCCGGGGAGTGGCTCTTACCTTTACTAGGCACTGATTGCAACGGCACTCAAGGCGTCAGGAATAATTACCACTGCCTCGAAGCAGATTCCTGATCGACATTAATTACCATCGTCTCTCGCCTGAACATGCATGACGGTTACCTTTCATTTCGGCTGTAATTTAGGTATTATTTTCTCATTAGTAATGTTCTATGAATTGTTCTGTGATATGGGATTATCAGAATGATATCAAATTGGGGATGTCTCGATATAGTCCATTATATATAATTTCACTGTGGATTTGATAGTTTTAAATGGGCAACGTTGGGGGAGGGGGATTTTGAAGTAAACATGCTTTAATAAGCTCCGTGATGTTTACAGGAATAAAAAAGAAAATTATAAAACCCCTGGCCTCATGCAAATGCCCAATTTTGTGCCCTAGCACGGCATATGAAATGTAGGATTTAGTAGTTTGATATATTATGGCATGTTACTATCTCCCTTAGATTTTCCTTCAATTTGCCGTATTTTTATATTTCAATTCATTATTAAATACACCATCACATTTATTATAAGATAATACCTTTACCAAGACATCACTATGCCATTAAAACGTAAAGTAATATGCATTGCCCATGAATCAGTAGAAAACGAGACACTTGTCAATTGAAAATGTTGATAAAAACAGTAACAATAACAGTCAATTAATTTGCCTTCGTTCATTACATTAGTCTCATTAGTTAAGCCATTCCATTGCTTTTCTACAGCCTATCTCATTAACGATGACATTATTTCGATATTTTGTTTCGAGAGAAGGATGTTCCTGTCATGCGAGATGACAAAACGGCCGCGAACGACCGTTGATCAAACGACTCAGGTTGTTCATTGCCTATGCCAACCGACGCGTGGGTGCAGCTCGGATACACTCTCCAAGCAGCTCGAATGATTATTCCATATGCTCACACATTGTTTTTTGTCCCAAGCGCTCACAGGCGCATGACGATATCAGAACCAACAAATTAATACTCGATAAGCCATCGACCAGTTCCCGCATTGCCTTCAGACATTGGCAGAAAGCACACATACAACGCATGAACATAAAACTTCATGTGTGCATCGTGTATTATGTGCCTGCCAATTGATTTGGGGCAGATCAGATTCGTGTATCATTAAGCGGCGGCACATAATCAAGATCCTGACGTACGAAATGGTGGCCTGCACGTGACGGCGGTCATGGATGAATGGACTAAATTTTCTTCTCACACGTGCATCCGAACAATGTTCTCTCCAAGGAGATAACTGCGCATGCGTATTCTCCTATTGAAAATAAAAATAATTTGACCACGTGCAGATGAAGAACATCTTTCCTAGAATACGTGCAGATGATCATGAACAGTTTAGATTCCTGGATCATGATATTCTGATCGGATTCGATCGAATTTACTCACGATTATGAAGTACTAAATTTACGAGAATTCACGATGATTCTCGATATCTTACTATGGGGATTATCGGGCTAACACACTGGGTCTAATATTTTCGATAGAATTCGAGAATCTACTCTGCATGACTTCGCAGTCGAGGCTTATAATACGAGATGAATTCGATGCACAGATTAGGCACCCCTGTGGATTTACGGGAGATGACGATGCTGATAAAGAATACGATCGAAATACGAGAAAAATACGAGATCTGGGGGTTCATAGTGTCAGATGAATCCACTTCCTTCTTAAACATGTCAATATATACGCAGTGTTTTCTCCTAGAACATGTGTCTTTCGAATCTCAAGCAAAATACTAATCAATGCCATCGTTTGGTTTGATTCATCAGCACGGCAGGTTCGTCCAGGTGATATACTCAAGGCGTTTTCATATTATACAAAATGCAGACTTTAAACAATGACGCTTTATCACTCCGTGTAGTCTTTTGTAACTTATTGTCCAGCATCCGTCACCCTGGATGACAATGAAGCTCTTGTCGTTTGGCATCGGAAAGAACCTTACTTGCTGTAGACGCCTGTTGGATCGGAGGAATATAGGTTATTTTCCGACTTTCATGCAAACATTTCTCACAAACATGTCTAAAGACAGGTTGTTTTCAACCAATTACTACTGTTTGCCAATAGGTTATTCATCGCTGCTTGACTCCTATCGTATCCCAAGTACATCTGACTGCTAGCATACCTAGTTGGAGTGGTTACAACTGAGTTGCTTATTTAATAAATTACTTTTATTCAGCATGGGGATCCGACACTTTAACAGCAGAACCACGTTGGTTGAGTAATTGCTGTGTGAACAACACATTCGCTGTAGGTATTTTGTATGGACGATATATACTTGTTGAACCTAAATCACCAGGCACGTACATACTTTGCGAGGAAATGTGTACCAAGGCCAAAAATTTATTGAATTAGCCGGAGATTCATTCAAAACACGACCAACTAGCAACTTCTTGCGTGCATGCAGTGAAAACGATTGAAAGTGGCCCATCTACCCGGTAGGGTGATCAGAAACGGAGTCAATTGGTGGGAAATGTCAAATGTTACGGCCTCTGGTAGTTCCAAAACTTGGCAAGATAACGAAAAACAATGGCAATACTTTTATGTGAATTAAGTTTATAATTGAAAATTTGGTGTTTTTTTCTACGTTGCGTGTATTTATTTCCGTTTTTCAAATAAAATAGCGACTTTGCTCTCACAATTCGAGATGTAAACAAAATGCTCGCAAGAATTCGGCTTGTACAACAAGAATTTTCTCCTGTTGTTAAACAAGTCGATAATGGCAATTGATGATGCCAGTAAATTACCAGATGACACTGAATTATTGCATATTATAGCCAGCTTTCCCTGACACTTTATATATCGATCAATAAATCACAGGCATACCACAAAGTGTAGATTTTTCAGTGAATCACTGAAATGCCAATATCCCTTACTAGACTGAGGTAGCAGCCTTCCAACGTGTCCAAGGGCATCGGAATTGTCTACACAGGAGTTAACAAATGGGAAAACATACAAATAGCAGGACGTACATTTCTTGATATCACGACGTTTATATTTAGTTAATATGAAATGAAGAAAGTTAGGGGCTTAAGGACTGTAACTGTTTTTCAGAATGCCGCCTATATGACAGCACGAACATCCCATACACCTTTCCAGAAATGGGGCGCCGAGTGTCCGAAATAGTGATGTCATAAGGGGAAACTAGGCCTTATGGTGGAGGGACAAAGGAGATAGTCATGGTTGACCAACACACTTGAATGCATTTAATGACGGACAAGGGGAAAAAGTTTGTTCCAATGCAAGCCACCAACTTCGGGAAGCACGTATAGGCACACATTAAACATTTAATACTAGCTACTGAGTTGTTAAAATTGCGTTTGCCTGCAAATCATACCTTGGTTTGGTGCAGAATGCTGGGTAGTGCCAATTCTACCCACATTCTTATTTTGCTACCACGGTGGCATTGAAATGTATACTGGTCCGGACCATCCTAAACAACAAAGTATGTGGTGATCAGACGGGTTAGAATGGTCTTCCTTTCGGTACATCTTTTTGCTTGTGATGCGCTTGTGATCGGGACTAATGGAATGACTGATGAAAGACAGAACTAATAGCCATTCCTTAGTAATATATTAGTATTGTTTATATACAAGTATTGTAGAGTAGCCGTCAAGCTCCACACGCAAAGTGAATGTGCACTGTTTATACTAAAGCCATCCAAGGAAATACATACCATTAGCTGTTTCTCTCTCTGCATATATTTATTCCGCTTAATGGCTTTTACACAAGATGAAAGCAAGCAGACCTTTGCATATGTGCATTAGGGAGTTTTAGAAGTAAACCGAGCGGTTTTTGAAAGGAAACTAAAAGAATGGGTCAAAGTTAAAACGACCTCTGCTCAGTGCATTGGCTATGTTTTAAGAAAACAACAAAAGCTTCGCATGAGTTGTTTTGACTCGAATATATTTTAGTGTTATTTCACACACACCAATCGCCAATCATTATTGTGTGATCAAAGCAAACCCACTCCGCATTCCACAATGTGTTTTTTCTCGCATATGTCGTTTTGGCTCTCAGTTTAATGCTTTATTGGTAGAATCACCCCCTTAGTAAGAACATGTAGAAAGGTTATTAACATAAACAACCTTTAATAATCTGTTGAACGAAAAGCTGACGCACATCATTTCGACGTATCAAACATGACACTTCCGAAACGATGTGGCACAGATCGGGGAGAAAAGCAAAGGCTTCGAACTTTAACGTTGTGGTATCCCAAAATCCTTCAACCTGGTGCGATTAATTCGATGAAAACATCGACAGTTAACTGATCTTATGATATTGCTTGGATATTCTATGTGGCCTCACATTGTCACAAATCGATCGTATTTCTTCTCCTTTCGTTCTTTCTTTTTCTTCTTATGTTCACAGCCTCTAAAACAGGCTATTCGAGACTCACTCAGGCTGCTTGCAATTGTACTTATACGGTGATATATTACAGGGCACTCAAGCAGAAGCGCGTCGACGACAACCCAGCCGTGACTTCTGTAACCGAGCAACACATGTTTATTGACGGTGTCGTTACTCCGACTTTTTATCTGAAACTAGCAATAGAATCGACATTTCCCTAGGGCGTGTTTTCGAACAAAGTCTTAATTGATTTAAAGTGAGGAATTTCTGAAGAGGAGTCAACAGATCACCCCTAGATAAAAATCCCGATGAATGATTAGGATAATTAGTTGGAAACCTAACTAAAAATAGCGATCTTCCAAAAAAATATACGAATATTGTACAATCATACATGTCGCAGGAAGCAGAATTAGCCTAGACGCATCCTTAACCTATCAGGATTGTCGGCCAGGTTAAAAATTCGTTGTAATTGTTTTCTTATTCTGTATAGGTCTTTAATACCAGCACCGGCATATTGTGTTGTTATTTCGCCTTTCCCATAGCGTTGTTTCCTTTTTCCTGGCGAACAGTGTTAACCATGTAAAGATAATTTGTTTGAGTCTCACGCAGAATAGGTTTCCCTTTCTTGGCGTACAGTGTTAACCATGTAAAGATAATTTGTTTGAGTCTCACGCAGAATAGGTTTCCTTTTCTTGGCGTACAGTGTTAACCATGTAAAGATAATTTGTTTGAGTCTCACGCAGAATAGGTTTCCTTTTCTTGGCGTACAGTGTTAACCATGTAAATATAATTTGTTTGAGTCTCACGCAAAATAGGTTTCCTTTTCTCAGCGTACAGTGTTAACCATGTAAAGATAATTTGTTTGAGTCTCACGCAGAATAGGTTTCCTTTTCTCAGCGTACAGTGTTAACCATGTAAAGATTTGTTTGAGTCTCACGCAGAATAGGTTTCCTTTTCTTGGCGTACAGTGCTAACTTTGTAAAGATAATTTGTTCATACGCAGAATGGAACAAAAATAATGCTCTTTTTTGAGAGTGTCACTCTTAGTTTCTTAGACCTGAGACCGCTCCATTATCGCTCAAATCGAACTCAATGCTGAGGTCAAGAATATGACACCAGGACTGTCGGACAATTCGGTTTCGTTCAACCCATTCCCTACCCCAACTCAACATATAGTGAATGGCGTCCGACAAATGTGTGCGTGATATCTAAGACAATATTAGATTGGACTTCCAGAACCAGCCTTAGGTCAATCCAAAGCATTCCACTGAACGCTCGAGCAATATAACTATCGCATTTTTTCACACATGCGTGACTTCCTGCAAGCATTATTCTTCAGAATATTTGTTCCGCAATTTTACATGTGACAGCATTTTACAAAATAATGTATTCCACGTCCTCCGAACCAAGCCGATTTCCGGACAATTCTAATCTGAGTAAATTAATTTCAATTACAGAAATCTATGCCGGATTGCTGTTATCAACAAATTAGAAATTATGCGTAATTCATTTCAATAAAGATTCTTTACCAACGTCCATCATACTAAAAGCCTTTTTTTTCACTTTAGAGAAGTCAGCTAGAAATCTCTTTGAAGACAGTTTTTCAATAAATAAATTGCAGAACTTTGCAAAGGCTGAAAAAAACTGATTTAACTATCAACTCTATTATCTTATCGTATCTTACATTGTTTTATCGGGTGGAATAAAGAAATAATGTTTTCTAAACGGTTTGCTTTTGAATTATTTGATTTTGATTCCGTTGCGGCATGTATCTATTTCAGCCCAGTCTCGGCGGCAAGGTATTCAACACATCTCCATCATGTCTCGCCAAAGTCTTCCAATTCGAGGCCTTGTGCTTCGTCGTCGGCGAAGGAAGTAAATTTTGATAACAGCAATATCGTTTTAAATCCAGTGTTTTGAGGACATTGCGAAATGTATGAAAAACAAACAAACGCTTATGTAAACCGTTCCGTTTAATAGTAATCGATCAGGAGTTGAGTTATTTTGAGCTGACCAAAATATAAGGCCTACTTCGATTAGCTACAAGTTCAGGGACGAAACAAGTTACGGGGGGGGGCGCTCTTCTAAAAATAAATTGATGCCCGGGTCCGATTAAAGGACCTCTGTTCGTCAATGAAATTGTTGTGAGGTCAAGTGAGACCATACGCTGGGTGTTTGTCATGTTTCAAATGCAGCTGGTAGCGGATGACATCGACTATAGATAATTGGTTGCCAGGCAGTGTTTTCAAACTTGGCCGCTAGGATTTTTATGCGTGCAGGTCAGTTTCAATAACTCCACCATGACATTATATTGTCGTCACGGTGGTCAATTGCCTGACCTGTCCATCGCATCGCATCAATAAATGGTCGGTTATTAAGACGCTTTTACATTAGGATTAAGCTAAAATTACATCCTGGTCACTACTGAGGTGCGGTACACGTAATAGATTTTTTTGAGGCGATGCTATAATTATCTCCAGAACAAAGAGAAATGTCCGTTTAACATCGACAGTTGTGGCATAATGGATAATGCGGTGATCAAAAGGGATTCTGAGGATGCACTTTTACTCAGAGTAGCAATCATTAAGGTCAACACATTTCCTGTCAGCGCACATTCGCCATCTTCTAACGTGACTTCGAACAATGAAAACAAATGGACAGAAAATGCGTAATTTATAAGCCTAGAGCCCCCCCCCCCCCTAATCTTGGCAAAATAATTGTGCCTTCACTGCCCTTATAGTGTGAGTGACCGTGTTGACGAGGTGAAATCGATGATGCCGCAAAATTCTACTAGCTTCTGGGCGCGGGAAATAAATTCGTGCGCTAGGAATTCACTCACCCTTTGTGGGCGGAAATTAACGAAAATCGTGTTTTTCTTATACCTAAAATTAAGAACAAAAATTTCAAAATCGTCAAAAACTTCCAGAAGCACAGATGACTAATGAAACAGGAGAAGGATAAACTTATTGAAGCAAAAAGCCGCCCATTCTTTTTACAAAAAGAAGTATTGAAGTAGGAATAATAGCAGCGTTTAGAACTAAAGTCTATTGTGGAACAGAAAAAAATTCGCGTGGAGGATATTTTCGCGAAACTCGCAAGTAAGTCATGCTCGGCACAGTGAGACCTGACCCCCGAACCTCCCTGAAATTGAAGTTTGATTGAAAACAGTGTGTTGCAGTGTGATGCTACATTCGCGCGTTTATCTCTTTTTGGTGACCTTTTTAAAGCCATCTGAACCGAATCCATGGACATGCGATAGGTTTATATATTGTTTACATCAGATGCGTACACGTTAACTATAGAAGCGCATATAGTAGTTACATTTTGAAGATTTTATTAAGTGATCTTTTTCAAAATATCAAAATTTTTAAAGATTTAAACCTTTCTTTAATTACAGTATTGTTACAGTGCGAAGTCATCACAATATCATGCTTTCGCTTACTTAAAGATGTATTAAAAGTGGCGCCTCTATCGGCAAATCGGGCGAGTGTACGTTCAAAGGTCACAACCCTCCTCGGTGCTATGCTATTCCGCCAAGAAATCCAACTAGATACTTGTTAATGAGGTCACAGCTCATTTTCCGAAGTGGCCACTTGTCCGTCTCTAAGTGGCCACAGTCACCGATGTAACACTGATTAGGCACTCATGCTAAAGATTTTTGCATCTGACTTCGCCACTCGATGCAGCTATGGAGAAACGGATTGCCGCAGTGGAGGCGAACGAAACATTTTTCGCCGAGAGGTAATAGAATAGCTTTACACTATAAGCAGTTGGTACTTCGACGAAAACGCAGCATTGGAGTGCAGTAGTCTCAATTTATTGTTTTACGCTTTGCAGCACATATCTTAAAGATGAACTTGCATTCAAGAAATAATGTATCTTGCGATAAAACTCTCTCACACCATGCACAATCATGTGCTCACAAAATATTGCCAAGCACAAAGACGTTGTTGGCTGATGTCACCCTATTTGGAAGACGTCACATTCCCAAGCGAGAGTTGTCACGAGAAGCCATTTGTTACACGCTGTCATTTCTTTCTTCTTGACAAAATTTAAGTTTTTCCATTGGAAGTAAGCATGTGTCATAAGCTACAAACATTAAATAACGAAGTCAAGTTATTTTCCAAATCAGATGCAGTACAATTAAACGGTTGTTTTATATGCGCGCGATGTAATAATTAAAGACACCCATCATTAGGCTTCTCGATCCGCATTAGAGACAAAATCGTCCGCTATACAAAATCCCTATCAAAGAGGCATGAGCAGTACAGACAAAGTATGGACACACCGCATGCCAACCTCACTAGTGATGACGAGGAAATTGAAATTCAACAAGATGGGTATTGAAAATGTCTCCTCCTGCCTTCGAAACCTGCGGAAAAGCATTTTAGTTCTCCCACTGCACTTATAGGCTGCAGCGATGATAAACTAAGTCTTGTAAGAACTCTGATGACATGTGTAGTTGACGTGACAGAGCTGATGGCTCGCGTGTAAAACGAGCATTTCGACAACTGATTTAAAAAAGGACATATTATGTGCTTCCCCAAGGCGACAGTCACTTGTAGTTCCGTTTTTGCTGCTACATGCACTGTCATCATTATCCGTCAGAGAAAGTTCTCACATCGCCAACATAAATTTCCCAGGCTGAGTGTGTCACTACGTAGAATGGAATATGCACACAATATCAACCTCTTGTTCCAAAAAATGTCATGGTTTTAAAACGTTTAAAAATTGGTGTATTTTGAACAAGAATTGAATGTCCTCGTCTGTATTATCATGTGTTGACCTCGAAAGTGTTTACAAAAGTTAGCAACACTGCAAAAAGCAATCGGCCCAATTTGCCTTGCATGGTGTTAGAACCAATTTGATTAGCTCATGGCCAAAGATCAAATACTAGAATCAGAGCGGCCATGATGGAGAGCTCTTCATCTTTGGAGGCTGATTAAGTTAAATTAGCAATGCATTGAGAGAATAAGGCAATTATGATCCCGGTGCCAGTAGGGTTTGTCAACATTGAGTACAGGCTCGTAATGCATATTAATGATGGTGGGGATGAGGTTTTGGCAACTGTAATGTAAAGTTGCATTAGCAAGGTGATCAGGGGCTGTCAGTCGAGCGTAATTAGATCCTGCACCTTAGGGTATACGCCTACGCTGTCACCGAATCTCTGCGTGTTTCGTTAGTATCCTCTGGTGTGAGATACGCTGTTTAAACAGCATTCTGAACGATACACCCTAACTGCTAGTAGCAAATGCAGTACTCGCTGGGTCTACTAAAAACAAAATGAAAACAAATGATGTAGCCATGTACGCTTCCCCCTACCCTATCAGTTCGTCAGCGGTGTAGAAGTAGAAAATGGGCCCTAGAAAGGGTGTCTTACCCTATTGTTTTTTGACGGATTATTCTATATTGTCTCCAAGTTCAATCTCTACAAGATTCTTTTACGATTCTGACTTAATATCTCAACTAAAAATCTTTAGAAATTAGGGAAAGATTGTACATGTACACGTATATGAAACTAATTCAAAAGAATATCTTGAAGTATCGTATCGACATTTTTTTGACGCGGGATAGACCACGGCCTTATCCATGGTCATACCTTCAATCCCGGATTACAACAACTTTAATATATTACTGCGAAACCAGCTTATATCCGCTTTACGACACACCGTATCTCAAACCCTATCCTGCAGCTTTTTATTCGTGTCCGCTCCTCTTTCCTCTTTCACGCAAGTACTTTTAGTTCCATAGTCAAGTCAGTAAATCGAATAATGATTACTTGCCCGAGGAGCCTCTTCGTTAGGCCCGATTGAACGCAATTGACCATAGAATATCAATGAAGGGGACCTTTGATGTCAATGACCAACACTTGAGCAATCAGGGAGAATCAATTTGTAACATTAGCTAGGTTATCGAGAACGTTAGAGCAGAAATAAACATTGATTGGTGTAGAAAGTGAAACTGGCCCCATTCAAAGTTTATCTTGAGCAGTAGACATGGGATCGAGAGTAAGAAATATCATAGTCTGCAGAGGTCGACCTAGTTGATTCGGACCTAATCGTTTTAGCAGAGGCAGGACGGAGATCCTCCGTTTTCTTCCTCGGGTACTCGGGCTTTTCCGTGCAGACCGAGACCTGATTCAACACGCAGACAGCTGTTTATTTGCCACCGCAACGCTTTTGCATATTTGATGATCCGTAACTTGATAAAACCCATCATGACTTTAACCTCAAATAAATGCACAATTTTTTTCACTAAAACGGCTTTGAGGTAAAATGCCCCTTTTTTGCCCACGATAACTTACGTACTATTTCAAGTTTTTTTTCGTTTTCTTTAACATGCCACAATCCTCTGGCCTATCAGAAAATCATTATTATCCCCTTACTTTTTGTCTACTTTGCTATCTGCCTGATCTGTCAATGTTATGGGTTGTTGATTTATTCCGGCCATGCACTGCAGCCCTAATGCACTATACATGTATATGAGTCACCTAGGCATCTTCTAACCACGTATGATATTCCGCCTTTGCTGGTTCGGTCGTGGTACTTCGTGATCGTACCTCACGCCCTATTACTCTACATAGACGAATGATTTCCTTGATTATACCGGCTGGTGATCCCAGCGAGTTGTGTCAATATACTAAACGCTTAGCAGGTTATTGGTCAAGACAGACTGAAAAGTTCGGCCGACAAGACAACTGAAGTGGCTATTGCTGAAACCAGGTGTTATTTCATCAAGCATAGATATTACGAACAAGCTCCCATCGCCATCGTTTCCTTGTCCATGTATATGTCCTGACTAAAACTCATACCCCGATAACCCGGCAAGCCGAAAATTTCCTGTTGACCAAGGCTTGATCCTAATCAACCTTGTCAACTTGCCGATGTGTTCAAGTGAGCGGCTAAAATAAACCAGGTCATCTCGCAACGTGTTGAGTAGGGGATAGCACAATTGGCTGCCTAGCTGCAATTTTATGTGATGAATTCGCAAGTGGAGCGACTACGTATCGCATAATGCCATTTGCTAGCTGGAAACATGAACAAGGGGGAAACAATCGCTTCGATAGCGAAAATGAATTAGAGTTGGTCACCAAATGAGGCCTTGAAAGTCAGCAACGATAGCTCACTCGGAGTGGCTGGCATATTGGCTGGGTTGTTCAAAGCCCCGCTAACTCTTAGCGACTGGCTAGGTACAGGATAAACCCCTGCTAACTTTAGCGAGTCGCTAATTGGGTTGTTCAAGTTTTTTTTTTGCTTAGCGGGTCATTATCTCCCTGCTAAATCTGGTCATATTTAGCGGGCCCAGGGGGCACCGATATCTCCTTGCTAAGCCACCGCTAGCATTTGTCGTCTGCTCTATCATCCAAGATGGCTGCGCACAGGATGCTGCTCCTGGACTTTCCAGCCCAAAATCGCAGATTTCAGCGTAATTTCCGCCACAGACCATTGCCGTTGGAGGAATTTAGTGAGATAAAATTGCAGAAAAAGTACAGATTCAATTCTGAAGGCATACATTTCATCTGTGACTTGGTGAGGGATGATTTGATGAGGGACACGGACAGAAGTCACAGCCTGAATGTGGAAACACAGGTGTTGGTCGCCCTCAAATTCTTTGCATCCGGATCTTTTCTGGACGATGTTGGTGACATTTTTGGCATAGATAAGGGGACTGTATCGAGAATCATCCATACGGTGGCTGCATCCCTGGTGGAACAAAAAGACAGGTTCATCAGGTGGCCTGATGCAGGGGAGCGAAGACACATCAGGCAAACATTTGTGGAGAAATACAGATTTCCAAACGTCATTGGATGTGTGGATGGGACCCACATCAAAATCCAAGCCCCCTATCCACCAAGAGAAGTTGCTGAGGCCATGGCTCACCCAATGCTGTATGAGGCTGCCTTTTTCTGCAGGAAGCATTTCTACTCAATAAATGTACAGGGCATTTGCAATCATGAAGGTGAGTAGCATCCTATAGCTACCCCCCCCCCCCCCCCCCCCCCCGAGAGAGAGAGAGAAAAGTTTTCTAAGCCACTGTCTTTAGACTGGCCTGTTGTAGTGCTATATTATCATGGATTATCATCATATCTGCTGTCGGCAGTGTTTGTTTCTCTGTAGTGTGTGTAGGCCAGCACACAGTACACTGTAGTGTACTGATCAACTGCGTTGCTGATCAGTGACTGACTGAGTAAATCTTCAGCCAAAAACACAACACTCACTGATTTCAAATTAATGACAGGTCAGGTCTGGGTTTAGTATGTAACCTACCCCTCACCAAACTCAATAGGGGTGTACCTAATGAATAAACTGATGAATTTCAACTGGAAAAGTGGTACTTCATAAAAAGTTCATAAAGTTGTTTACAGTACAAAATGATGACATCATCAATTCTGCCAGCATGACCTATATTTCATATGGGGTGCCTTTATTGGAATAATTTCAAATATGATATACAGAGTGTCACATAGTAACATGCACCCTGTGGCCTTTTTTCAATTAATGTTAATTGTGCTTGATAAATAACATAATTGAAACGTTTTGCTGCTAATCTGACAATATGTTTTCAATCTATCTTTTCAGAAAAGCTCACCAACATAGTAGCGCGCTGGCCAGGGGCAAGCCATGACAGCCATATCTTCAGAGAGAGTGAGATTGCCCAGCACCTAGAGAGGAATCCACGTGAAGGCTATCTGCTGGGGGACAGTGGGTACCCATGTAAACCATATTTGCTGACACCATATCTCAACCCAGGGACCCCAAGTCAGAGGCGGTACAATAGGGCCCAAATCAGGGGCCGAAATATAATCGAACGGACCTTTGGGATTATGAAACGCAGATTCCATGTATTAAAAGGGGGGATACGCATGCAGCCAGACCGGGTGTGTAACATAATAGTTGCTTGTGGGGTACTTCACAATATTTGTGTAGACAGGCGGCTGCACATACTAGAGGACAGTAGTGATAGTGACAGCAGCAGTAGCAATGACAGTAGTAGTGATGAGGAGGAGGTCTATCAAGGACATCAGAATGGACGAGCCACTAGGGAATATGTGTCAAACACATTCTTTTGAGCAATGGGATATGGATATTATCGCATAAATTGATGGATCAACATTTAATTGTATTTACAATTTGCTTAAAACTCTAGTCAATTAATAAAATATTTATCAACCAATTTTAACTCTTTCAATAACAGTTCATTGTTCATTGTTCACTTGCATGCTGTCCTTCCCCCGAATCTTCTCAAGCTCTGCCAACAAAAGTAATTCCTTGATTTTCGCGTTCTTAAGCTCCTGTACGAGAAAGGCATGCTGCACCGGGCAATAGCATTTACACCCCATGTCACTTTCAGAGTTTTTGGCATTGCTGGTCTTCTTAGCTGACTTCTTTGATTTCCTCGACTTCAGCTTTGACCCTCTGCCCTCAATGTACGCTGCCATATCCCTTGCTGACATTTCCCCGGCATCATCTTCACGATCTTTCAGCTCAGATTGCTGGAAGTCGACATGAAACTTGTCAGTTGTCACAGGGGAGAATTGGGCATTTAATTCGGCGCACTTCCTCTCCAGCTCATCTAATTTGTCGCCTACTTCCCACACGGGAACATAATCTGAAAATAAAAAATAAAGAATTGTGTGAATTTTAAAGCTGATTCATGCATGGTAATTAAGAGGTCCCTCCCAGGACATGCCCCCGCCAATAACTGAATGTTATCAGGTCCCCTCCCATGATCCGGAGGGGACCTGATACCATTCATTTGCGATTTCTTTTTTTAAAGATTTCTGATAGTAGGCATATTCTGAAAAAATGGTGAGATCTTCTTTTATAATTTTTTTTACTTTGAAGGCATCCCATATGCATGAAATAAAAGCGGATCTCGCCCAGTTGCAACATGGCTGAGTGTGTACCCAAAACTGGTCGCATAAAAGTGATATTTCTGCTCAAATGGTGTTGGTCATGGATCATGACTTAGTGGATATTCTTAGGCAGAGTCAAGTGATCATAGTGATGTTGATACTTGATTGTCATGATTTTATTGTCTGCTGCAACGGCTCACTTTTGGATGCCAGTTGAACAGCCCATGCTTGTGAAAATGGAGGCGGCCATATGCCATGTCTGCCAGGTTATGGCTCTGTGCCAATGTTTATAATTGGGTCAAAATAGCGGACGCTTTTTGTCACTGTACTGCACTGTACATGCTGCATACATCATGTACACGGCAATGTATTTCAAGTGTTCAATGCATGCATTGGCTAGCCTTTTGCAGGCCAATTTTAATAAAAACCTGAAGAAACTCACCAGATTTGGCTGCTGCAGTGGCTGATGTTGATGCCTGTGGACTTGGACGAGGTGCTGGTAGGGCTGTTGCTGATGATGCTGATGTGGGGCCAGTCTCACTCCCTCCTCGAATGCCATGCCAAGATGGATTGCCTTTGTGGAGGGCACCCACCTTCTCCAAAAGAGGGTCCTCGGTGTCCTCTTCCATAGCTGGGCCACCCCCAGTCTTACTGGCCGCTCTCTTCTTCTTCGATATATACTCTTTCCCACTCGTACACATCTTGTGCCACTTGTCCCTGCACTGGTCCCAGGTCCTGGTGCTAGTCCCAAGTGCAGTGACAGCAAGGGCAATGCCCTCCCACACCTTCTGCTTTTTCGCATTGGTTTCCACATTTGTCTTTTTGTTAAGGAGGATACCGAAATTCTCCTCAACCATCTCCGCAAGCAGAGCTTTTTCATCAGGGCTCCAATTCTCGGATCGGGTCCTTTTTTTGTTTTGTTGAGCAGAGCTCAGGGGTTTTGATTTGTTTAAATCGGCCATGTTTGCTTTCATGGGAAGTCAGATTTTGGGGAATTATGGGAGATAGCAAGGGTTCAGCCACTGGATAGTTAGCGAGGGGATGAAAAGCATTTTGAACAACTCAAAGTTAGCAACCGGATAACTAGCGGCCGGATAGCATTTTTAGCGACCGGCTAGTGCTAGCGACCGGCTAACTTAGCGGGGGCTTTGAACAACCGGGCCATTATGTTTAATGATCAGGCTTGGCATCGTCGCTTTGCATATTTTTTTAGGTGGCACTAGGCTGAGCGGAGAAAGGTGACATGGGCAGCCTCAAATAGGCCCCCGGCAACCGACACAAGGCCTGGTTTCAGTGCTGACACGAAATTATACATCACAGTCACCATAATCTCTAATTTCTGCGTTCGTAAATCCAGAGAAAAAGTTTGTAGTCTACCACCTTTTTTTGCATTTAATTCATAAATTCACCGATAGGTGGCGCCGGGTTTGACACCACTTGGATCCAGGGAATGATGTGCGTAATCTTTAAACTGTGTCGTGCCACCTGAGGCATGTTGTCATCCAGGATGCCCAACGGGATATATAACATCCTTTTATCACAGTAAATAATGATTATAGTCAATGTATTGTAAATGACATGATGCATCTAGTTTCTCAATTCACAAATTACCAGTTCTGCACACTTTCTTTTTTATTTGTGTCGGATGTCGCAAATATCAACGACACATCACAGTATTAAAACTCAAAGCAAATAGACACAAATTTTCAACATGACAAAAAAATAGCAAGGGGGTACCAACAGTGAATTGAACGTCATTCGGTTCTTGTTGAAAAGCCGAGTAGCCCTATTCACTATCAAGTCTAGACTGATAAATTGCCACGCCGTCACAGAAATGATTACTTATCACAAAATGACCACACCGGATTGCACCCTGAATAGAAAACATGTTGTTATGTCCGCCAGACTTCCGAAGGATGTCAGCATCCAGTTGTGATATGCAAACCTGGTTATTCGCAAGTAACGATACACTATTTCCGGCATGACAACGGAATATAATAGGATGTTTGCAATAATATTTCCGATGATGAAATGAATAACGGCACCGTCAGCATACCGTATGCAATATTTTTCGTTGCCTTAACGAGACGTTTTACTCTAGACTGATGATTTGCCACATTCGTTACAAGCACTGGTGGCTTTTTGTCATTGTTTCACTAAATATACTCTGGACTTGCCAATCGAAGAGCGGATCATTAATTAGAGGCATGACCGCCCCCGGTATATGTTTTGAACAGGCCACGGTCCCTTCATACTGATTTCCTCACACTTGTTGGCATTCAGGCTGTGGAAATTTGGCGTTGGGAGTGAACCGATCACTTGTGACCTATGGTCACTTCACTTATATCAGTCAGAGGCCAAGTGCGCAAAATCACAATAAACTATATTTGTAATTTCTTGGCTAAATTTCGTATATAATTGCATAAGTTGTATCTTTACAATAATCTTGTAGGTTTCTTCCTAAAAATCTTCACTATTAATGTTAGAAGATTGTGCATTATAGTTATAGTTTTAGAAGAACCATATCGCAATTTTCGGCCGGGGAATTTCAAACCTGAATTTATACTAGCTGATAAATTGCAACGTTCTTTCTTAAAATATTCATCGTCGCAAGACTAACATTATTTTTAGACAAATGTCGCTGTTCACCAAACTGTCCACCATGTCAGGCCAGCCAGACTTCCGTAGGCAATTAGCAGCGATCCTGCAGGTCATCGCTGCCGTACGTCCAGAAATATTACCGACTATACGTAAACAGTAATTCCAGGCTGGGGCTCAATTGCCGGTGGATAAATAATTTGTCAGTAAATGAACCAAGTTATATACGCCTTTGGTACCCGGAGTTATTGGTTTTCTAACACAAAGAACCCTGAACGTACCTTGAGTTCATGTTTATACTTCGCAATCATATGGAATCTTTACTGATAATAATCTTGCTAAAAACATCACATATGCGCCATCGTCTCATACGACACAAAGGTGAGTCGATAACTCGCACAAAACGCACCAAGTGATTATCTTACATCTTTAAAGGTTCCCCTTTGTACGATACTTTTTGTATCTTCCATCTATAGAAATATACAAAGAAGGTATTAGGTGAACGACATTATAAAGCTGGAAAATTTGTTAGACATTCAAGCGAAGTTTTCTTTGGGCAGACGCTACAGTATGTTAAAAATGAGAGAGTCAGTTACTGCAAAAATAACGGCGATCAAGGAAATCCTGTTGATGAGATTAACTTAAAATATCAGTTTTCTTTGACGAGTTAACATTGTATAACTTTGCAACGAGCTTTTTAATTTATCGATATCTTAATGCATCACTTTAAAAAAAACGATTCAGGAAGGTTTTTTTAGCAGTTTCCCTACGTTTTGACTAAAGCTGGATGCCTGCATTAACCACAAACCCTTTGTTTTTTAACTACCATGCAAAATGAACTAATTAAAAACGACATCTTAAACACACAGCAACTGAAAGCCGTCCTTCCATTAGCGCATCCAGACTATCCGTGTTAGTCTGTTATTTCCACAGAATGTGAGCACCTGATTCTTACGACAATTCCACACCTGGAAAACCGCTCTGTCATGTATATGTACGTCGTTATCTTCTTTTTTTGCGATTCTAATTTAACCAAAGATAATTGACTTGGATGAGCCCTGGCTGAATATAAACCAAAGGCGTACTCACCTTCATCAGTTTTACTACGGAGCACTTTTTTTACAGATCATTTCAAAGCACATTACCCCACACAACGACTGAAAAACTGGTATGCCATTTCCGCACTCGCATTATATCTTCGATTTATTGGCCTGGAAAGTCAATTATCTTGTGTGCTTTTTTTTATTCAAGTGGTAGACTCGCGCTATGATCTGCGTCAAGTGGTTATTACACCTGGTTATGACGTTTGTCTCTTTGAGCGGAAATAGCGCTTCCCGTAAGGTGTTTTGGGGAAATACGCACTTTGTGCAATCAGTGTTTTGAGTGCGGCGGCGGGGGTCGGAAATTATCAGACTATGGTCTAGTTGATCTGGTTGTTCGGAAATGATCCGCCTTGGGTATCTTCAGAAACTTCATGTATAAAACTGTCAGTGGTATGAGGAATTAACACCGCAATGATGGGTCTGTACTAAGATGGAGACCCTAATGACGGAGCAGAAATGCAGGCTCAGACCTAAGGTGCATTGGCCGAAGGATTGCGGCTACATTTCAGCTCCACCGGCGGCCTAATTTTTTGTACAGAGCCCTAGCAAGACGGTGTTCCTTTCATGTATATCATGATCACGCCAACGATGTATCGAGCTTTCCGCACAAAAAGTACTTAAAACCATATATTTGACATCGGCTCCGTTCGTTCGAATCGAACACAGCACGTGCACTCATCGATCCGGCGTGCCCATAAAGTCGAGACCGCTGGCGCTAAAACAAGACGCTGTACGAAATGCATGCAAATGCTACGTTATCACAATCCAGATTCTTCTAAGCTTATTGGTTAATAAGATCTCATCAAGAATCTTTCACAAATCGTGTAAAGAATGTGCTTGCACAACGTTAATAGCACTGAATAAGATACATGTATAAACTAAGTCTTGGATTTTCGACCTGAGCGGCGACCAAATGGTGAAATGGAAAGCTTTCTTGGTAGGGAGAAAGTCCTTTGATATGATGCTGGGAGAATGAACTTGGGGCGTGTTTAAACTTTGAAGACGCAAGCTCGTGAAGGTCGAAAATTTAGATATGATTCTTGTGTATACATAATATAATAAATAAATAACCATGAATGTCCCACTTATTTTCTATCATTTCAACTTTTTGTTTTGGAATTTGGTATTTTGCCGGAGACCACTATAGGCTACTGTCCACCTATGTTGGATCTTTTACTTGCCATGACATAGACACAGGTACAAGGGACCACGGCTGTTAGTCTCATCCGATAGACTCGCAAATATTGCATACGTTGTTCGTGTTATCAAGAGCCAGGAATCTTAGTTCACAGAAAGCCACGCCTGTTCATTAAGATATACAATCCTGCATTAAATTTCTCCTGGATCGAGCCCCTGCCCTTGTTATACATTAACCTTACAATAATCATGTAACGAATGTAGCCTACCTGTACATGTACACGAAACTAATATAAGATTAATATCTCAACTAATCTTATAAGATTCTTATCTGGATTTCTGACCTGGGGAAGGACAACCAGCGTAGTTCCTGCCATCCACAACATCAGTTCAATCAAAGCTTTATATGGCACCGACACAGATGCCCGATGGCAGGATAGTGATAGTATTTGTCTCTGTTGGTGTCATTTACCCGGGGACATCCATTTTCACATATTGCCAGTAGCGTACTCTTCTACATTGTATTACAAGTACAGAAGAAGACAAAATGCTTCTTGACCACCAAATTTACTGACTGAGAAGAAAGAATTATGAAAGGGGAGATTTCACTTTGAAAAACTACAGTTCGTCGTCAATCTTATTATGCTATGATTGCTAAACCGCATTCGCCGTTAATCCGATAACCTTGTTAATGTATCATGACATGTAGGCTGCTAAATGTCTGAAAGTAAAAAATTTTCTGCACCTTTTTTTACGGTTTATGATTATTTCATGGATTATTTCTTTCGTTTTTCAAATGAAAAAAATCGTAGTTTCTCGCAACACCTTCACTCAGCTCTAAATGGTGTACACAATACTCATGCTCACACAGAAGCAATGTTAAGATCGTGAACAAAATCAATTTGATGCAGGTTTTTTTACAACGAAATCAACTTGATATATAATCATGATTATTGTAGAAGAAAATAGGCTTTAGATGGCTGTTTATATCAAAATCGTTTATCGAACTATGCACGCGGATACGGCTGGCCGGAGTGGACACAATGCAATATTTAATGTCAACACTAATTCAGAATTATGTCCTACATAATTCAAAGTAACCGTTGTCATTAAATTGGCCAATAAGGACGCAGTTTTTTATGTATACACAAAATGGATTTCGTAATTTGATTTATATGGGACATTAATTGTATTTCGCGCTGACATAAAACATTTTGTGTCAACACTTATTCCGTTTAATGTCGGACATAATTTGGAATATGTGTCCACACTAAATTAGCTTATCAGAATTGAGGGTTAAGTGTCGACATTAAATGCAAATAATGTACACCTTAAATACGCAATTTCCGCACAAAAAATCGGCCAATCAGAGCCATTGTTTCAAAATGGCCATAGGGGGCGACAGCTATTACCGTTCATAATTCGTTTGCCGCTGAACAATGGCGCGTTTGAATAATCTCGAGGAAATAATCGAGCATTTTAGAACAGAAATAAAAACCTTCTAGGATTTTGAACAGGTACAAAATAACTTGGTTATTTATGGTCATTTTACTGCGACAGAAACACAGTGGTTAATTATAACATAGAATGTGTATTCGGCTTCAAGGCAGATTAATAGCCATCATGGTCATAGAGACATTTCATCTGAGGGACTAGCGGTTTGCCGAAAATAAAGACACGTTTATTGGTTTAGCTGTTTACTGCCAGAGGAAGGGGCTTGTCACTATGGTCACCTTAAAAATAAGAATGTATGAATCGGTGTTTCTTAAAAAATGTATTTAGTGTAGCTCAAATATTAGTGTAAAATCTGCAGTCTTTCACTGCAATATATTACAAGCACGACCGATTCGATCTAAGCCCAACTCATTCATTTCCTAAGTCATCAAAATTGCAGATTTACCTTGAAAAACAACATGGAAGTTGAAGATGCTAAATTTCTTTGCAAAGTCCCGATTCCCTGCTGGCGAAGCAGGTTGACGCAGCTAATTAAAAATCGACAATAGGCCTACTACGTCCACAAATAATGAGCTCGAAATACCATTCGTGCCAAATAATCATTGACGTTTCTGGGTGGGAATTTGAGACAAATTGTTTTTTTCAGGGATCAGAGTTTGGCCGCTGCTGACATCTAGCGGTCAGACGTCTTACTTCTGATTTAGAAAAAGAGTTATGGTTTAACCATTTGAAACGTCAAGGTGATGATTAATATTTGTTGTGCAAAAACTGACTTGTTTTTCGTTACATATTTCGCGATCAGGTGAACGTTTCGCATATGCAATCAAATAGAAACAAATGCGTGCCGATACAAAAGAACAACAAATCTAAGATAATTACAAAAAGGGAATTATAAAACATATGAAATACCAATACAGTATTTTCATGGTGATCTTACAATGTAAATAAATATACTTGGGCATCGGCACATAACCGGGTAATCATAATTAAGACTGTTTGTTTATCAAAGAAAGTAAAATCACTGGAGTCTCTGAGGTGAGGTAGTTCTGAAATTACACTGGCATAGTCAATGACACGTTGTGATGATGTGGGTCCATTACTTGATAAGAAAACAAGATAATCGTTGGGATTCCTTCTTTTCTAGATTCCTCAAAATCCACATTGCCCTCCGCGTCGTCTGATGAAGAGAAGACGATACCCATCGGCATGAGTTCTTTTTTCTCTCTTTTCCCTGCCTAATATTAGTCATTTGCTGCACTTCTTCAAACGATTCCTTTAGTTAACTCGATCTAGTATTATCTCTAAGAAAGAGAAGGGAAATGTTGTAACTCAAAACTCTTGGTTACCATGGAAACTAAGAAAGTTGCTCAGGTTTTCAGTTGAGATAGAATGGCGTCATATAATGCTTGGGACTAGGATCACTGGAGAATACTTTAATTTTTTTGGCCTTAAGCATGTTAAGTGAGTAATCGACAGTTTTTACCTGGACTGATATAAATAGTCTATATCGTGATCATTGCTGACATAATAGTTAGAGCAGCTTAGTGGCTGAAAAAACGCTAGAATTGCACATTTCTATTATGAACATGTAATCCTGATAATTAGAAAACAGTGCTAAAAATTGAAATGAAATTCGAAATGATTAAGTTCTCTCTTTCAATGTGTGGATAATCTATTTCATCTAATAAGTGCGAAATATCTACTCTATTGAACCAGCGAGAGTACGGACCAATCCTTTATCGGCCTCGGGGGGGGGGGGGGGGGGGGGGGAGTTAGGGGACACTCTCATTAGATCTACACACTTTCAGGGATTTTGCAATAAATATGAAGAAATTATTAAATCACGAAACATTTTTCAATTGGAAAACAGAAGGCATTTCGTTGTATGCCAGGATAAAATATTTATTTAACAAAAGGTTAGCGAACCACAAAAAAAGCAAATGCAATAGATTGTTTAAAACATAACTTGCCGGGCTTGCGCTCTATGAAAACCATGTTTATCTCTTTGTGGTGCATTGGGAGTATTATCACAGCATTTACAATTGAAAGCAGAAGTTTCATCGCTCAATACTTTTACCGCAATCTAACAATTGCCGTGTTTTTATTCAGTGGCTTTTGTTTTGTATCGATTTTTTTAGTTTAGCTTGCCAATAGTCGCATGAAAGTCCAATCCAAGTTCAAGTCTTCCTCATTCGATCAGGAGATATAATTTGTCGAGGAGAGAACGCTCACAATTGGACACTCAATGCAATGTAATGATATGATATTGACAAGAACGGGTTTCCACAGTGATATTTCGCGTACGTACACTTCACGGCTTTCTTCTTTGCATTAGATCCTTTAAACATCCGAAGTAAATCTGTTTCGATTACCCCTTCCGGTAGCTTGTCTTGTTGGAGAGATGTGATTCCGACCAGGCCTCCACTCGGTTGGTAATCAGAGGACTTCCCCCAGAACGTGTTCCTGTGTCTATCTGTTCAGAGAAACCATGTTCACAGATGGGATAATCACACATGGCCAGTCTTCAAGTTTGTCGAGGTTGCAGAGTCCATAAAGTAGGGGATTGCAACTTGTTGTTCTCACTGAAGTTATTGTTGATGTGGTCTGCTATAGACTTGTAGTTCCAATCAATTGTAGTGACGCAATCACATCCGATGTACACTTGAGCTAAGGGCATAGACACTTATGACCAGCTATTTTCAGTCATCTATGCCTTCTAGCTCGTGTCTGATCTTTCGCAATCTTGCTAGACATACTTTAAATTTGTCAATGTTAAACATCGTCGTAGCGGCAGAATTTAAACTCCAAGTGAATCTCAAACTGTGGACATTTCCAAAATGAGAGGTGATGTTCAAACATATCTTTCACAAAACTTATGCATCAAATTATAGACCATGTTGTGTGTGGTTATAATTTTTTTGTGTTGGTATAGTCATTCAAGTTAGCTAAAACAAATATGTTTCAAAATGCAATTTGATGCAAGGTCAAACCAAACGATGAAGGGTTGCATCTGGTACTCTTGTATTTGATAATAGCTTGTACGCGCTGTATCTATTCTAACCTGCACACACATTATGATTGTGCAATTTGGCTTCCACTTGGAAATTATATTGGCAAAAAAGGTTCATATGAGGCATGAATGATGTCAAATATATGCATCGGTCTCAGCAATGTATATATAATGTAAGAGCAACACAATTGCCACTATTGCTGCAAAATTGGCAAATTCGTCCATAAATCGCCATGAATTCGCCACAAATTCGCCATCTCCAGGTGATTTTAAGGTGACTCCATTCGGCGAGAAACGGTAATTTTATTGGACAAGCTCCCTAATTCGCCTGCCATCACCAAATGCCTTCACGTAACTGCAATTCGTTCGACTGAAACTCGAACCGTAGACAGCCGTTCTGGAAATATCAGCAGTTCTATATTTCACACGTGACTGGTTGAGAAGAACGAGACATGTGGTCTTATGAATATGATGCTTTTCCTGTACTTTATGTCGTGTTTATTGTCGAGTGTATTGGATGTCCGGTTACACAGCTCAGTGTAGATGATGACGACATTTCAATCGCGTTGTTATTTGTAATCGGGTGTACATAAACAGATTTTATCACGGAAGTGTGGTAAACAAAATATATTGGGGTTTTATGGTGATTCGATATCAATATTCATCATCTCGAATACGCCCAATGAGAGGCATGCGGCGATATTGTGAAGTTTGTCATCAAGTTTAGGTTGTCTGATCTTGGTTGCTCGCATTACAACTCCTATCAGTGTATACAATGTACAGAGGAAGCGCAAATGTAATAATTGTGAGCTTGTGAATCAACTGGTATGGAGTATCGGTATGGAACTTGAAAATACGACCGGTTTCAAGTCATTTGGAAAAAAAAACCTCATCAACAAAGAATCTTATTTTGGTTTTCATGGGAAGGTGGTGTAAATTGAGACATTGGGCGTGTTTCACAGCCCCTAAAATATGCGCAGTGCAAAGTACGAACATTGTGTATACTTGTGTTTTTCACGTCGCCTTTAAGGAGTATTCTGCCCATTGAATTCAGTTTCCAACAACAGTTGTCTCCGAAAGACATACGTTCTTCTCAATATCAGGACAGTGCTACTGCAGAGAGGAGTTGGTCATCATGCTTTGGGCATTTCATAAGGATGCAGCATCGGAACTTAATCCGGCTAGTCCTTCAATTACTGTCAGCTGAGAATGGACAAAATGTTTTGACCGAAGCCTTACTTTGTTTGAAACGTTTAGAAACAAAGCATTTTTTCAGATGATTTTTGAATACCAGAATCTACGGTCCAGTGTAAATGCTCTTTGGCATGCATAATGATTGTCAAATGCACGGGTGCATCTGAGCATTTGATGTGCCAACGTATTTCACGACGAATTTGGTTTTGAATTTTTCGCGGGCAACAATGTACATGTAGTCCTTCAAGTACCAAAAGCTGATAATGGATAAGATGTTCTCGACACAAAACTTAAATTTGTTGAAACTAAAGAAAAATGTAGCATTTGTTCAGCCAAATTTCGAATACCACAACCTACGGTCTCAGTCTGAATGTTCTTTGGCGTGTCTAATGATTGAGCAATGTGTGTCTTTGAGTATTCTAATGAGTGATACAATTAGGGTTTGTCAACTGAGTAACCTGGAGAGAAGGTGTTTGAAGAGGAAAGATATTACAATCAATGTTGGTTTTAACTTTTTCATAATAAAGGTGAGGTTTCGTGAGATTTGTAGCTTTTCTAGAATTAATTAATTGCATCAAATGGCATCCCACAGCCGCATCCAGTCATTTACAATCGTCCTCGGCCACCTTGCCTAGACTCGAACAGGTTGCCGTGCAGGCAATGGAGGTTTTTTTTGCTGCAGAGTTGAGCCAGCATCTAGGCAGATTGAGGTCAGTACGTATTGTTCCCTGTAGGTTTTTGTTTTACGAAAATATCAAAAGTAAGTCATCTTATACATGCTTAAAATAATCTAACTAGGGCTTATAGTGTACGAAGCATCACTTGTCAAACCATCATACCTTATTGACAACCAGCGCCGCCTAGAAGTTTATCGGTAGCCAATAGAAACGAATGACATAAACGACACAGTCCAGTATTCACATTTTATACATAGAGCCTCAATGCATCTTGTGTATTTTCAGGCAATACGGATACAGACTCTTAAAATTAGAGGATACATATGGCCTCGGAAACCAGTTCGCCCCATTCTGCATCAAAATGACTTCTTCAAGTGCATATACCGCAATGATCCTTCCCGAACCGTGTCTGTGCGTCTATATAAAATCGCAAATATTAGAAATATAAACAGCCTGGTGTTTATTTTTAAATCTTTCTCAGCAGATGAGCCAGATGGCCACCGCAAGTTGCTTCAAAAAGTAACAGTGCTTTCCTTTAGAAAACATGGATTAACTCACTTTTTCGATTTGCCCTTGTCAGACTCGGAAAGCCGGGATTTGTTAAACTGGATTAAAAGACCAGTGACGTTTCCGAAATTTGGCATAGCTAAATTAAAAGCATACCGTGTGTCGGACGTTAAACTGCTGCGCGGCAGGGGTTGCCCTCTACGCAGAAATGGCGTGATTGTCAAACACCCCCGCCGGCGCAATGATAAGATTTTGATGAAATGTTGCAAGATTTGTGAGCGAACATGTAATATCTCAGGTTGTTCAATATCGGTTGGAAAAACGTTTTGGGGAAAAGGATAACAGATGGCCGTAGCTGATGCATCTCAGGGCGCAGTGATATTTTCCGAAAAGTCCCTTTAAAAAAGCTTTGTTACAAATCTGACACAAACCTGTTTCTATTCATGCTTGCGTTTTTCTGCGACTGTTATTTTTATTCGACTGTTTTGCTTCAAAATAATGCGAAGTTGTGCATGGTCCAATAGTTGGATTTTGGCTCTTCGTTGCGGTGAGTCCTACATAACCGCAGTGTCCAGTCGTCCGTCGCCGTCGTCCGTGAACAATTCACAAAAAACAGTAGCCTGTTACTTAACTTCTTCAGCTATCAGGCAATATTTTCATAGAACCATTGATGGGTCTCTCATGATTATCAAGATTATACAGATCCATGGATAGAGTATTTTGCCGGACGCACATTAACTTGAAACTTAATTACGCATTACTCTCCTATAGGTAATATTAGTAATGACCCCTGACATTGAATTTCTAAACAGCACAGGACTACAGTCTCAAGCCGAATAGTATATTCAGCTTTCGTTATTTTACCCGATGCTGAAAATGGGTGACATAAAATTAGTCAACCAAGTAGTTTTCGCACTCATGCTGCTAATTAGCAGCTACTAACGTGTCATATAAATCACCAGCCAACATATCATAAATCATGTTTCATGATAAAGCCACTCATACCTAACGAAAAAAAGGTGAACAAAACTGACGTCGTTCATTCTGACGTAAAATCATTTGTTCTATGATTTATATTTTCAATTATTGTGGTTCCAATGCGGAAGCATCGACCATAGTTTATGTCCCGAATGCGTGAGGGCGGGTGTTATGTCGAAAGGTTTTCGGTGTCCTAGGATTTATCGCCTAGTTATTAGTCTATTCATCTCCTAAGACCTGGAAATTTACGCATTGATTACGCGGTTATTTTGATTTAGGAATCGATGAAGATTTCCACAACAACGCGGTAAGAACAAAACATACTTCCTTTACTACTGGGATGCACATATATTTTTGACCAATGCTTATCGCTTATAAATCAACAAAGACGTGTGGAGAATTTTGTAAGGTCGTTGAAGCGTAGTTGGGGATCGGTCAGGGCGCAATCGATGCTAGCCGACCTGACTGTTCCCAAAACCATCCTCACGCTCTTAATCACGCCAGTAAACAAAAACTCAGACAATACATTCGTATATACTTGACAGCGGTATTCGAAAAAGCTGAATCGCTGGACTTCTGGTTTCATTGGATTGTGACTCATTGATCACCACCGCCTGGATTGGGAATCGTTCGGAAAATGGGATATGATACTCATGTGTATATATAGATGGTTCATCATGCCTGCGCTCACGCGCGGCCTACCGGGAGGCCTACCGTACATGTTGCATCATGCAGTCATTACACTGTCCAATCGAATGCCCTGACTTAAGTACATAATCATTCACATATTGACTTTATAGGAAGTTATTTAGTTAAAATTACAATTACAGCCTTCTGTCAGCTTGGTAGTTCATGATAAACCGCCGGTAATCTCCGAGATAGTTCTCTGGGGAAGAGTCTCAGACTGAGGAATCCATGTTGGCAGTGCCTGTGTGTGAACATGAAGCGTTAGGGATCGTGGAATTGGCCTGGGCAATGCATCCAGGCGGTGCTGATCCATGAGTCACATCCAGTCAATACAGCAGTACAGTGATCAAGCGTTTTCGAATACCCACTTGATAGGCCATGTACTAAGCACACCTGGTTACTCACGACACAATCATCATACTGGAGAAAGCAAGAACCGATCACGAATCTCAACACACGTTTGAAATATGGATGTATTTTTTCTTTTACCTGTTTTCTTGTGTATTTTAAAGATTACCCGGAGGCACTTTGTTTATGAAGTCGTAATAATACAAAGCTATCAAAAGAAGTAAATAATGGAAATGAAAATGTAGTCTTTTTTGTTACTTGTTTGATGTTCCGTGACTCCTTTACGTGTTTGAACATGTTCAAAGGGAACGTGAATGCATTAGACAGAGAATTATTGGTATTCGTCAGGTTACTACAATGCTTAGTTGGAGGAAAAGGTTGTATTTAATTAAACGATAACTACATTCCTCTTACACGTGGGAATAGTTTCAATGTACTTCGTGATAGGAGAGAAGCCTATCGGCGACTTCACGTAACTTAGTGTGACCTGGCTCCTGTCTATATATTCACCCAATTAAGAATCATTGAATTGTCCATACCTGAACGCTGCTATACACCGGCACAAATTTCTGCATAGAAACAATGAAAATCTATTTAGAAATGTCTTTACAAATCGATATAGAAAGATTAAACACAATATCGTCATAGCATTTCTATATCGGAATTTCATATATTCTATATAGAATAAACATAGACAATTTTCCAAGGGCTATAATCATTTTTTGAACGGACATTTTTGCCGGTGTAGCAAATCAACCTGAATAGCACCGGCACAAAAGTACTTTGGCCAGCTTCAGATAAAAATATACTATAATATGCTATTTCATGTCGTTGCATTATTCAGCCTTGAGATCAGCGGTGGTAGGAGTTTATAAACAGAATATCTGAACAAGTAGACAATAACGTCATTACATTTGTTTTTCCTTGTTGGCTAAGGCGTTGGGACCCCCTACAAATCGTGTTTCATAGACTAATTTGTTCTTGATTAAGAATGCAATTATGATAAACTAAGGTGTTCACTTCTGGTAGTCTGAAAATTTCGCCTGTTCGCTTGAGAAAGAGCAGGTACAGCATTATGCTGCGATGCTGCTGGGAACTAGACGTCAACGAATGTATTTTTATAACGAATAGCTATTTTGATTTTTCAATTCAATTCTACCACTTGTTTTAGTTTAGTCGAATGTCGGTGCCCTTAATTTAATGATTTGCCAGAAGAGGATAACGCGAATCGTCACATGCAACTCCAAAGACAAGTTCTTAGATGCACGCTTGTGGTTATTTCGATTCTCCGTGGTCAAGTTATTGTTCAGTCGGGCAACGGAGAAAGGGCCCTCCAAGGTATAATTGGCTCGATCTGCGGATGTTGGAGGACACTCGACGTCAGCGCCAGGCTCAAGTGGTAAGGCAATATTATCAGAATCAGCTACAACTGCTACAACCGCGTAGTTTCTTATTTTGCCCGCGGCTGGGAAATGGAGGGTTGTGTGAACTGGTAAATTCGTCGAAGTGATTCATTCTCTCACAGTCAGGATTTGTATCGTTCTTAGAATACACTCCGATCATTCAAAACCCTAATGAAATTTGTCTAATTTGTTTAGAAATCATGACCATTACATATGCATCAACCCACTCACCTATCCTGGCCAGCAATGGTAATGCCTAACGCCTTAAAATCCTTTAGAACGTTTAAACCAATTGAACAGAAATGGATGATTATAACACCGTGTCTGCCAGTGGTCCAAACGTCCATAGGGCGATGACTTTCTGACCGCCAACAGCTCTTCTAATTTACAAGAACGTGAAGTTTGTGTATCAAAGGATACGAACATGTTTTGTTATTTTAAGTCCTATTCCCATCCATCTTACAGATTTCTGCCCCACATCGTTTGTTATTAGAAGTCTACATTTTCATGAAACCTTCTCACAGCAGCCTTTATATTGAACTATTCCTTCCACTTGTATAACTTTTGCTTGGCTTCTATCATCTCATGTTTCTTTTCTCCTGTTTGAAGTTGAGCTCACTGCCGTGGTAATGATTCATAAAAAACGATTTTCTTCCAAGGAAGGATCTTCCTTTTGTGGTTAACAGCATTATCGAAGCGATCCTCCACTGTTCAAAGCAACACTACTGTTAGAAGCTAAAGCTTTGCTAACGTTTTATATTTTCGCGAATTTGCAAATAGTGCGTAACGTAAGTTGGCAAAAAATAGAAAAAAAACACAACGTAGCAACCGAAAACATTTCTTTTAAATCGTGTTTATTTAATATTTTAAGAGATTTTTCGAAAAGATAAGCAGGTGCGAAATTGTAACTTGACAGCACGGTACGGCATCTTTTAAACGTATGCCCTTAGCATTTGGCAGTTTGAGTATAAACCAACAAACTGTACAGTTTTGTGTTATTTTTACAATTACTACTAATTATTAATCCAATCTACTGCCAATCCAGACATGAGTATTGTAACATTGGGTATTGAAATTGAAATTGAACCGAAATTTACATTTGGCCTGTATTGTTTATACCACATAATTCTCTAATTATACCGGTGTTTCAAAAAGATTGTCTGAATATGTGGGTTTTGAGCCAAATGGCAAATGCTTCAGTTTTGAATGTCAATACAAAGCTCATTCCAAAGTCTGGCCACTGGGACAAAATATTCGTAATCTGCCAATCATGAATGAAAAATCGTGATGATTTTCGCGATTCGCAAAAAGAAAACGAGATGACAGTCTGGCGGCTTACAGTATATGCGACTTTTAATGTATAATGGACCAAACAAATGATACACAATTGAGTCAACTGCTATTGCAGCTATATGCGGTTTTGGAAAACCTCTTCTATAAGGGGATTCCAAAGCCATATTGCTGCTAAGACAATTGTTTACAAAGAAACGCCTGCCGCCTATTTATCTGAATCCGTTTTGTTGGGTACAAAGTATTCTGAAGATTCTCCGAGGGCACTTTATGAAGCCGTAATACTGCAAAGCTATCAAAAGAAATAATGAATGGATTTGGAAATTCGTGCTTTATCATTTTGTTTTGTTGTTCCGTGTCTCATTACTGTGTGTTAAAGAAGAACTGTTTGCATAGAGATTGGATCTAAGTGATTGTCGTCAGTTGACTGGTATAATGCTCAGTTGGAAGAGTTGTTTGTCGGTGATTCAGAAATTCATATATTCCTCCAAGTATACGCATACCTGATTCCTCTTCCGAATGTGAATAGTTTCGATGTACTTTGACGAATAAGAGAACCCTATCGGCGACTTCATGTAACTTAGTCAGGCCTACACGACTCTTCCTTCCGCCTCGCTATTATCAGGTATCGCAATTGTGATGATTGTCTGAAACATTGCTATAGCAATGGCTTCCTTTCCTTTAAGTTGGTAATTAGGCTGGACGCGGTAATCATCATCATCATCTTCATCATCATCATCAAATAAGGCATCGTGGCCCAGGTATGCGCCTTTGCCGTGGTAATATGCCGGAGTTAGAAAATCCAATGTTTAAATGTGTCTCAACTTCGTCACTCTGTATTCTGCGCCCCTGTTGCAAAACATGTTAAGTGTCAGTCCATGATACCACCATGCAGAGGGTGGCAAGGTGGGGGTCAACCGTTTTTAACGAGATTAGGTATGCAAGATCCTTCCACTAAGACATCATTACACAGCAATTGATGACTCTCAAAAATCACTAGCAACCGAGTTAGGGGCAGGCCTAGTTAGGGGGCTTGTTTTAGCTTTTTTCCCCCTATTTTTTGTGTATTTTTGGGTCAATGTTGGGCACTCCTGCAGAGACTAAAAAAAATAGCTGGATTTTCCCCCTTTGTATGATGGAAGTATTTGATGAGATCTTCCATTCTGCAACAGGTCATTGAGTAACACTTCATACTTTGGTCGTGCTAGGCCTAGTAATTATGCATACCTAGGGGCAGTGCTTAGGAAGAGCTCTCTATCGACGCTCATATCTCCAACACTGCAGGTCTTTGAATGCTGTGGCTTGCACATGATAAAGGTAATGATACTTACTTTCAAAATCAGAAATAAAATTTCCGGCCGCTTTTACTGTTTTCCCAGGATAAACCAAGGAAAAAGTGCTATTTTCCACCAAAATGACACTCATTGGCTAGTGCTGCCACCTTGTGTACACTTGATGAATTATAAAATAAATGCATAATGAACACATAATTTATGCTTGGTGCTGGCCATGAGGATTAGTAGTTACTGTCAACCACCATGATCCCCCCCCCCCCCCCCCATGCCTAGGCCTACTAACCTATTTTAACTTATTTAAGTAGGCCTACCGGTAAATAACTCCACTTGCATTTTTCCCCCAAAAAAAGAACAAGCTCATCACTACAAATTTGCCCTTGATGAAAGCCCTTTGGGGAATTGGGCCCAATAGGTCCTGAAATGCTGATTTGAATTTCAAATAACATTTCGGCCTTGGCCTACCTGATGGCAACGTAATTGAATAAGCTACATGTAGGCCTTCTTACAGTCCGAAAACCTTAAGAAACCCCCCTGTTGGTGAGGATGCTAATGTTGACCCATTCATTAGCCTGTGTCATGCTGCCAGAGCATGTTGTAAGGGTTGGACCCCCCCCCCCCCCCCCCATGGCTAAGGCACCTGAAGGGCATGTGGTATGACCTACTAATACATCTTTATCAACCCATGCAAGGATCATCCTGTTCCTAAGAACCTTGCAGAAGTGCTCATTTCACATACTAGTAACACCTTCCATTGCTAAGGAGCCAATTGACCAAAGGTGCAGTTCCTACTGTAATTACTGTTTGATGAGGACAACCCTGCAGTTGGCTGCACCGTCAGAGTACTGCTATTGGAAGTTTTTAGCTCCTTGGTTGGCGGTGAAATGTTCTCCTGGAGTTGCTCTAGCATTGGCTAAATTGTACATATACATGTACTGGAATGGAGAAGTTTTTCATGAACTGAGTTACGGTACTGTCCAGTCCCTTAGGAGAGATCACAACTTTCCACATGCTACACTTGTACCTGTCTGCAGAGGACAGTGCTGCCACCTAAGAAGCAGGGACACTTTTTTTTTTACAAATGGGTGATTTATTTTCAAGCTAATATAATGATACATAGAAAAAAGGCTATTTTGCAGACAATAGCCAAACCACTACTAACCACTACTAGGGAGGGACCAGTACTAGTAACACCTCATTTACGGTACTACATGTCAGGCCCAAGTGCAGGATAGTATCAGGAGAGAGTCCCACTTTCCAGTAGCAGGCTTGGTTGTTCAAAACTGACATTAGCGCTACTAAGTATACTCACATTAAAAATCTATCTTGGCATTTACAATTGTTTACTGAAAGCCAAAGTTCAAATTTATCCCAAGATATCGCTATAAAATCATTTTTTAACCAAGCCCCGCATTTTACCTGATGAACCATCCGCTCGATATACTAGAACATCAAATCTGGATGTCCTTCATATTGCAGGTTATGTTAGTCAAGGGAGACAAAAACACAGCATGTAACAGTTTTAGGAAATTCACCATGTATTTTTTTTAGAAAAAGAGAGATGTATTGTAGAATGCGAACAATGCATTTGCAATCAATGGCGTGGAAAATCTCAGGTCAAGCCTGATGAATGTACATCCAATAAAGTCGTACCCTTTCATTCTTAATCAAGAATTCTTGATGTGTAGCTGACAACTTTCACTGGGCTAATTCTGCCCAGTCATGACTCAAAGACCAACATTTCAGAAAATCTGTCTCCACCCTCTTATCATTTCTCTCTCCCAGCTCAAGAGTGCTTGACCAGCAGTCCTTATGATACTGTTGCAACAACATTACCCATCAAATTTGCCCTTCTGTCCCGTCTGCTGGGTTTTCTAAGGCGTCGGCTGGTTGAACAGAGGAAGAGGCAACAGCGGACTGAAAAAAGATATTGATGGAGAATCAGGTTTGGCTTAGAATCCCTCATTGCCAAGGAGATGGGAGCCAGAATGGCATCAAGGTTTTCAGCTTAGTCCCTCCTCTCTCATCAGTGACCTTCTTACATGCAAGTCAGTCGCTGCAGGCAGAATTAACCAATATTCACTTTGGCTTGCCCCGAATCTTCTCCCTTTTTTTTCATTCAACTCACCTCTGTATCCATGGGTGCTGGTTCTACTTCTCGTTCTACATTTGCCACAGGTACTCGATGTTTAGCCTCACATCCTTTACACAGAGCTGAAAAGGCACCAGATTATGGGGGTAATGATAATATGATGTGCAATATAATAGTGTGAGGACATGATGATGATGATAGACTTGTTTTGATAATGCGACCGGCCATGCTGATTTTGTACGGCAGTGAAGCATCACCTCCAGTGGCACTGGCAGGGAATCATAACTGGGACTTCCTGATCACCAAGCCAAGGCTCCAATCAACTTTCTAGGAAGAACACAAGTGAAGTGGTAAATCGTTATCACTCAGTTGGTTTTGCACCAAAGTTAGGTTTAGTCAGAGTGGGTATCATTACAGGCCTACTGCTTCTTTTCTACTTCAGTGATTTTGAGACTGATCCCTTACCTGAGCCAACTGGGACAAAAACTCCCCACTTGATGTATATTTCCCGAGACATCACTCGATGAACTGAACCACCATCTTTTCTGAGCTTCCGACTTGTTTTAGAGGGTTGATGAAGTGGGTGCTGGCATCTCCTTTGCTGATTCCATGATAAACTCAACTTGTATCGGTGGTTCGGGCATATTGTGGTGTCCAGAACTGGAGAACTCATATCAAACACGCCAGCACGAAGTGCTATGAGCTCCCATTCACTTTTGACTTGACTGGCTTTCCTGGAGGACATCCAACGCATCAAATGGGAGTGCACGTCCTTCTTACATTGTTTCAAGGGGATCACACTCTTGTCATTGGGGTATGAAGCGTCAGTACCACACTCGATATCCTTGGATATGACAGCAAATCCACATTTCAACTGTGATTTTTCAGGTTCCATTTTCAATTGACTATCACACAATGTACACGTGCATGTACACAATGCATTGTAACTGTAACTGTTGTTGTTGTTGTCGTTGCTGGTGATCGTTTCCGCCAAGACCGCTAAGCCTCCACAGGGGTAATAAAGGCCTCTAGGTTGTTTGAGGGAGTGTGTGGGAGGGGCAAGGGAGAGGGGGGTTCACTAACATCTAAAAATGTAATTTTATTTGGAAAGCATGTGTATTTCGTCAGTTTTCTGAGGGAATGGGCAAAAAATGGGCACCAGTGAGAAGGGCGCGACTCGACCCCCTCACCGGAAAACCGTAAGGGCGGCCGGATTTTTTTCTTTTGCAAATTAAAAAACAGCATTCTGACTTCCTTACCTGGAAGTGGCATCACCTAAAAAACTGCAGTGTTGGAGCTAAAGGAGAGTTAAAATTGCCTTTTTACTGAAATTTGAGATTGCATTGTTTTTGGGACGTACTGTACCTGTCATTAAAATGTACCTGGGGCAAAACAAAAGGCATGAAAAGGTAGCTCAGATCATGTACTTTCAATTTCAATAGGCGGTGTTTAGTGATAATTCTGTTTGATGCACGAAAATTGACAAAAGACTTAGCCTATTTTGAGGGATAATGCATGTTTTTTTAAAAGGAAAATGAGTAGGAAATGGTTAACAGCCGTACCCCAAAACTGTGGGGTTATTTTCGAAACCAATCCACCAGCCTTCATACTACCCTAGGACAGGTCTGTGGTAGAAATTACAACTAGATCTGTTGACCCCCCACCTTGCCACCATTTGCATGATCCTGCATGGTGGTATCATGGACTGACACTTAACAAATTTCATCAATTGAATGTGACGTCACGAATACTATAGAAGGTAGATAACTTGCATAATTTACGACGAAGTGTGTTCTCACTACTTGACCTAATCGCCTATCAGCCCTGCATGGGTATCAGCCTTGTTTACGCAGAGAGGTTTTATACACAGACTCCCTGTTCCCGCCTTAGGTTTTTACCGTGCCAATAAAAACTCCCTTTTTCCATAAGAGTTTCCAAGCGACCCTCCCTTTTAGATTTTTACGCGCCAATCAAGTAAACAAAAAAAGCACAACGCTGACCAGTGTAGCTAGCAGTGCATTTATACGAAGGTTGCCAACAAGTTCCCGCGGATTAATATTTGAAGGAGTAATTGATTGGCTGAAACACACCACGTGTTGTAATGAGCTTTCCCAAGGATAGTTTGAATTAGAACGTCTGTGAAAAGTGCTTAATCGAAGCAGATCTGCAGGACTGGTATAGACGGATGAATACTGCCCCTAATACACTGCTGCTGCGGCTACTAAATTTCCCACAAATGATTTCACCAGAACAAAGGCACCATCCCCATCCATGTGCATACTTCATGCACAGTGACAGTATCAATGTATCAACCATAGCTAATGCTCCCTGGCTATCTACCTGCCCAAACACCGGCAATAAATCCCAAAGGGATTAGGCAGGCGCAATTTTCTCGAGAGATTACCCTGAGGCGATTAGTGGGAGTAGTGATGGACATAGCCTTGTGTTGGAATTGTCATGTACATTAGATACGTACGGCGAAAGGTGATACATGTAGTGGAAAGAGTTACGTGTAGGAGCATGTGTTTTATAAATAACCTGTTCGATTGATTGCGCCGCGCCCTCACGTGTAACCGCCAAAAGCTTTCGTTTACCTATGTGTCGTCATATATAACTAGCGCCTGTGGCGCCTTACCGAAGTAACCGATTCCCAAAGCAGGCAACTTCGGAATAAAGCGGTCGCCGAATGTCATTTTTTTTTAAAGATACAGATAATAGTTGCAACCCGATACGAGAAAATCGGTTCTACCCCGTACATGTCGCTGAAATGTGACGAGAAATGGAAGTACGCTTGTTACAAGTGTGGCTGTTGAACTGCGAGTAGAACATCAAGGCTGGATGAATGGTCTTAGTTTTTACGATTTTTATCCCTAAAAACCGCAAAATCCAATAATCCTCTGCTGTGAAGAGTGTACTCACACGGGCAGGCGTGGCATTTATCATAACGTCGCCTCCTCGATCTGCGGCGCATGCTTTTAACATTTTGGATTAAGGAATTGAACCCGAGGCGGAGGACCTTGGTTGAGTTACCAAGACACTCTCGGGTGGAGCTAAAATACAGTCCAAACCCGAGCCGACAGGCGAGGGTTTGGACGAAATTTTAGCTCCACCCGAGAGTGTCTTGGTAACTCAACCAAGGTCCGAAGCCGAGGGTTCAATTTCTATTCTAAAATACCTCAAACTTAAAAAGATAGGCCACGAAATAACTTGAATATGTGCGAATTTGGCAAATTCCATCCATCGCCTGCCCGGAGCGCCGGTAGCGCCGTTGTTTACATTATGTTACGGCAGCCCGTATAGGAAGTCCGGATCGGCTCGCTCAAGTGACGCTAAAATCCGCGCAAATGGGCTATTTGGAGCGTTTTTCTCAGCAAATATGTGTAGTGCTCATTAAAAAACTTAGGGTGGTTGATGCTTCCTTGGCTGATTTGTGTTTGAAGCAGTGTTTTGAGAGCCTCAAACTTCTGAAGTGAGCTGTGTGCATGGTTCCACATTTTAGTGCAACCCGAGGGAACTTTGGTAGAGCATCTTGGTTGCGTGTCCAAAACACTCCACTCTCAGAACGAGGCTTATGCATTTTCCATTTAAAAGTTGACTTTACGGTACCAAGGTATTTTAGAATGAGCGCTAGACAATGCGCGGCGGGAGTAAATTGAAACACGTTTTTACTGAGCATAGAGTAAGTTAATTGCGAAAGAGATGAGAGTGTCAAAGACCAACAATCAATACATTTTAAACAAGCTGTCATGTCGATGGGTTTGAAGAATTCCGAGGTGTCACTCTTTCGAGACACTTTTGCCCAAAGCTAGGAAGGAAGTCGGATATCATACAAGTTTCAGTATAAAATCATATCGCAGTGTAGTCTTCTATGCTTCCTTAAGCTGTTGCCACATTTTTCAAGGGAATGTGTATGATACACTTTGGCAAATCCCAATCGGCGTCTACCTGGCCTCCCGCAGACGCCCACTTTGTCCACGGAGGAGTGGCTATCTCATTCGTGCAAGACCAACAAGACTCCGGAAAAGTTCCAACAGGGCCGTGTGTATCATTAGATTGTAATGAGGCGTATCTGATAACAAACTCAATAAGTGGCTAGTGAACAAATCTGGAGTTTTGCAGCACTTGCGACATTTGCAATAATAAATGCCCGTTATTTTGTTCCCATATTTGTCAGAGGCACCCTCTATCTGTTGGATCAGCGCACCTAGGGTATTGTGATAAAGTGTTCGAGCGAGGCTGTTATATTCAATATAACAGCCTCGCTAATCAGTGTCCTGCATTCCACGTCGAATTGAACCAATAACATTCGCCACACTCAAACACGATGAAAAAATCCTAGCCAGGGATTAGAATAGTGCAATTTTCTCGGGAGATTACCCCCGAGGCGATTATCCAGGGCAGTGATGGACACGGATTTGTGTTGAAGTATCGACAGGACAAGTGATAGAAGGGAACCTGCGTTAGAGATGGCATTTCCATTAGCGAAGAGTGGCAGTGTTTGCAGATAGCTTTAAAGGCCTCCTCCACTCGTTCCAAAAATTTGAAAAATAAACTTGAATAAGAAAAGAATTACAATTGTTCAAAGGCCCACTACATATACAGGTTTCATCAATGCCGTTGTGTAGACAAAAAAAATACTATAAATGCCGGTTTAGCGAAAAATCTAACTGTTTTACGGCATTTTTTCATTTCTATTCATGTAATCCAAATACACAAGGAACCCGAATGACGTAGGCTTGCTTTTAAGGACGTTGAGAAAGTGTCGATATTCGCTCGATTGCTGCGCTATTGCCAAGGTGTATAGCACCGTGTGCATTGGTTGATTTCATTGATGAAAAAAAAGTCGTGAATACCAACATATGGTGATCGTACGATAAGAAGCTTGCCTTTAAAAGAAGCTATAATTGCTAGAGAAGTTCTACCACGGCATCGATGCGGTTGATAAAAAAACGAGAAAATGGGAATCGCCATGGTTTTTTTTTATTTTCTTTTGAATCTCCATTATGAAGGAGAAGCCGGCGCCTGTACCACGCCCCGACACAAGTGCTAACGGACTAAAAATGTTCTATGTAGATCGTGCCCACAAGGTTTTTTTTGATTTGTCAATAATCGGTTGTATGTTTTCAATAAATACAAGTGTATTTGTGATCGATCACCTTCAGACTTTAACAACTAGTAATCATGAAATTGGGGGAAGGGGGGGGGGGTCTTTCTAGCAAACGTTCAGATTAGGGTTTTTGGATGGAAAAGATGAGCATTACAATGTTAAAATGAATCAGATATGTATAGGATCCGATGACATTTTTTTCGATCTGGGTTTCCACGAAAATTAAGTAGTAATGCGCTCGGAATCGAAGTATTCCGGGATGACGTTAAGCTTTAGATAACTATTTGTTGAGAACGGGTTGTATACAAATCTGATCGAATTTGATTTTTTTTACGCCCAAATTTAATCGGAGGAAGTTGCAGTTGTTCGATAGACAGTGTAATAATGGTAAATGGCAGAATCGGCTTTTACCAAGGAATAGCGGTACAGCCTCGTCGGAGAAAAGAGCTTTAGCGAAACATGACTTCTGGGGCGTTTAGCAGCAGCCATCACATAAGAAATCACCACTCAACACAAATCCATGTCTAGTGGACCTGGCAATTGCCTGCGAATAATCGCCTGCGGGGAATTCTTTGTCGCATATGGCTTTGTCTTATTCGCGTGTTGTGAACACGCCAGATTGATAACATCGGCTGTTTGCTGTGGTGCTAACATAATGAATGTATAAAGTGCTTTATTAGAGTTCCAAGGGATATCATGATACGACGATTGCAAATTTCCACGCCTCATTGGACAAGCGATGTCATGTGACCGGTCCATGATATTAAAAACAACGAATGATGTTGACTCTGGCGTTACGTTCGGTGGCATCATCATTATTTTTGGACCGCTCACGGGTTAGACAGGTGCACTGAACCTTCATAAATCTTTAATTTTCTGCATTGGTGGCTGTCATTCAAAAAAAGGAAAGAAGCACTTTTTCCTAAGTCAATTCTTTTTGCTCCTCGCTGTGATATTAACATCGGCCTCCGGCCTGGTGCGATGAAACATTTCTCGGCGCAGAAATATCTACAACGTTTACTTATATTACCCTCCACAAAAAGCTATTCTCTGATAAATGTTATGCAGACAAGGGCATTATTAAGGGCATAATTAAAAGGTCGTCGGTTGCCCAGTCACATTCTTCAGACTACAGACTAAAGTCTTCAGACATCGATGTGCACATAGAAAGGAAAAAAAATCACAAAAAAATTGACTGAAAAGTACCTCTCTTTAATACTGATACTGATTGTTCACGTCGCGCTATCCGTGCGCCTGCGAAACCACCCTAATCAAGCACCATCAGCGTGACGTTGTAAAAATCGATATCCTAACCAAGTCGTCACAGGGTAGATCCATGCCTCCAGGAAGTGCCTTACTAGTGCATTGTTCCACATCGAAACGATCGACGCATGGAGAGCTGACCCGGGTCAAATCGGAGTCGACAAGGGAAAAACGGAAGCGTGATAATTCAGTCAAATTTTGATTTTCTTTTTGTGTGCAATTTGTTGATGGAAACTACTTATGAAGAATAAGAGATGACTTGGCAGCCGAGTGCTGGGTTGTATTGCCCTTAGTAATTCCAATGCTCCTTTAATCTGATGTGATTTTGCTTCCGGCGATAATAAAATAAACGCTCACGAACATTTGGTGAGTTAAAGAACATGCGGTGAAGATGTGTTTTTTATATCTTACCGACATCTAGTAAGAACGATTTAATCTCGCCCGTGTATAACATGTTTGAGTGGAAAAAACACTTCCACGATTTTCAACGCAAACATTGATTCACCGTATAATAGAAATCCTTTTGCTAAACGAAGGTTTTTAAACACACACGAAAACATGGTTCGTGACAACTGTGTCAACAACTTCCAATTGCAGCACCAAAATCAAATATTGGAGAAGACTAAACTAGCAAATTATGACTTTTTTCTCTGCCGAAATGTATCGATCAGTTTTTGAAGGGAACTTCAGCCGACGAGATGTAGGAAACCAAATTGAGACCGCTGTTTCGGCTCATCGCACGCAACATGGGTGACGCTTTACGAGTTAATCTGACGTACTCAGTATCGTCTCACAAATGGCAGCATTCCGAAATTCATGTCATGTCTACCATGTGCTAATGACTTCAGGCACGTGCTTGCGAGACTCAGGCCATCACGTTATTATAGCAAATTATCTAGGTCAATCAGCACTTACTGCTGTTACATGTGACTTGCTTGATGTAAATTTGACCGTCAAAGAAGTGGACAAATTGAATTAGCAAACAATATTTGGATAAAATTATGGCAATCATGTCAAATCATGCTGCTCTCTGAACAGGTGAGACAATACCCCCATCTATCAAATATGCATATGGATTTTGAGCGTTTGACGGGAACGGAAGCACTTTGTTTTACCTATATATATTGGTAGAACAAAATCATATTCGTTCATAATGTTCGTATACAAACATTTTTGTTAACATTAGCGGGTTTATAGCATATTATATGGCTGTATTTTCCTAACTTTTCCCGGAACTGTTTGAATTCGGCACCATTATAAGGCTACAGTGATGCTGCCACTAGTGGTAACAGTCAACATGTTCTCTAGAAACCACACGAATTACTTTCAGAACAAACGTTTCTCTGTTCTGCCGTCAGATCAGAGACGATTAACCATGCATTCTGTAAATATAAGCAAGGAATGCCAGAAATGAGCTGTACTGTCTAGGAATACTTATGCTAGGTATTTAGTTTAGGTATACATGGTTCTCCGTTTTCCCTATGATGCGGGGCAAATGCAGGTTCTCCCGTATGCATGTATGTATGTAAAAAATGTAACACGGATTTGATAGACATCACGTTTAATAACAGATGCGCGCATGAGGGGAGGCCTGGCCGGATTCCACATCCCTCCAAACCTTGGAGAACCAGAGGCAGATTTGCGTTACACTGCCACGTTTGTTGTGGACCAACGCGTAAAAGTTTGACCTCGTGAATGCATGCGTGAACAGTATATCATTTTTCCTACCAACTGTGTTTTCAATCTTTTCGGGAAAATGCGACTTTAATGAGGGCGCGCTTCAGCGGCGTCTCGGACACGCTTCCGACAGACAAATTTTACGTATGCTGCCGGTGTAGAAGTTTAAAATGTCCTAGGATAAAATGTCCGGGAACAAAGGATTCTATTATGCGCTTCAATCTCTGAGCTATTGACTGTCAGGGTCTCTATAGAACCATATTGCAGAATACAATAGGGCCGGACACTTTTTCCAGGGGGACACTTTTTACTTTTACACCGGCATGTCCTCTTCATATTCGACAATAAGTTTTCCTTTGCCTTCATTACGTCGCCTCACGTTAGTTTTCCCAACGCGTTCGCCGGATCGCAGTCTGGCTGAGTCTGATATCGAACACAGTTCACACACATTTTTGTTGCAAGCAGCTGCGATGATCACCGCAAACGTGATATTTCTGTCGCATGCGATTATAAATGCCGGCTGGACATCATTCTGGTATTCTGACCAATCACTGGTAATCGACACCATTTCTTCAATAAGCGGCAAAGATAAGATTACACACTGCGGTCCTATGCTCTGGATTGGCCTGAGCGTTATAGCAAGGCTAAATTATGACTGCCTCATTGTTGAAAAGAAGCTTGACATACAACATGCTGAACTGGTCGTTTGAAACCGAGAATAAAGTAACTTGCTGTGTTATACAAAGCGTTGGTATTGGTGAAATTCATTACGTTTTTTTCGGAATTGATACAAGTCCTCAACGGAGAAAGTGGTTGTTTTACAACTCAATACTCAACTCATTTGGCTGAAAGAGGTTGTGGCAAATCCGCACTTGAACCTAGGCCTCCCCCATCATGAATTATTGCTCGGACATGTCTATATGAGATTCAAGAGGTCTCAAGTACTCCTCGGCGAACATAAATCGGACGCCAAATATGCCAAGGGTGCTTGATGTCTGCGGAGGAGTCAATCGCGATCCGTCAAATACACCACTCTCACATGTAGCCAGCCTGCCGCCTAATCAGAGGGCTTAGAAGCAACCATAGAACACGGCAAGGAATAAGACTTGGACAGGGGGCGGGGGGAGGGGTAATTGACATCAAAGAAACAAACTTAAAGTTATCAGGTTGACCACGAAGTGTTCTTTTGGACATCTTACCAGCATCTGTCTTGTTTGTGGTCATGCCTCAGGTCAAAGAGTCTCAAAGAAGTAGTGTGACGAATTGTAAGCTACAGCGGGTATGAAAAATTATCATTTTCGACTTTGGCGTGACCGCCATCAAGGGTTCTTTTTGGATAGCATATAGCCCTGTTCATCGCAGACGCGCGCAAAGTGTAGTCTTGGTGAGGTGCGGCTAGTTGACTATCAATTAGTAATGAAGAAAAATCTGATTTACACCTAATATCAAAATGACATGTCCACTAGAGGCTCAGGGATCTTGAGCAGTACTTGCTGGTGAACAAAGTCGTATGCCAAACATATACTGCCGTGAGGATTTGATCAACACGGTGGTGTGACGAATTGGCCCCTCATCAGGCTTGTCGCTGGTCTGCTACATTCGGGAGCGAGAGCCAGAACACACTCATTGGAAATTACGAGAAGTCGCCGTGGGTTTTGCTCTCAAGAGAGCCGCCAATAAAACAAATTCTTGTCACCGTATTCTCATGGCCGAAAAGGCCTTCAAAAATTTTAACAAATATGCAATACCTTGTTTAAGTTCTTGCCAACTAATTAGTTAAGTCGCAGTCCGAACGTTCTTTTACAAATGTGTCGACTTTGATAACGTCTCCCATAAACATAAGAAGTGTGCCGCCCCCGATTTCAAGAAAACCTGCAAGAATCAGCTACCTGATTTGACCGAATTTTCAGCCGAAAGGGGTATAACATCCAATATAGATCCGATGTTACGGTTATAATTTCAATTCCAAAACGCATCCTGAACTGTTCATAATGAATGATGACTGTTCATAATAAATAATTAAATAACACAGGGGGGGGCATAATTGATTTACAAAGCCCTTCTGCACTCAGCAAGCGTAACCTGATCAATATTCACTTTGCAAATAATAGTTTGGGATACCAAAGCATTTTTGGAGTCCAAGTGTAGGCCGTTACAGTATTGACAATCTGACCCGAGTAAGGGACTGCACTACACGATATTTCGGGGGCTCTGCAGAAAATTGTTTCGTTTTTTGCATCCAATCCATTGGTAATGGTATTTTCCATGGTAGTGCAAAATACTGCCCAGTTTTTGCTCTCTAGAGGACGTAAAGTACAGAGGTAAGATCCCAACTGTCCAGTATTTTTTCAGCATCCTTTTTTTCAGTCGTTATTGCACTGTTCCAGCGTGGAACCTAAGTATGAGAACATAATATGCAATATTATTACGCAATAAGCTTTCCTACCGGAAATTAATAAACCATTATTGTTTACACGTTATGCGCAATGTCATGTTGATGACAATATCTTGCTTTTTTCTTGCCACGGGCGGTGATCTGTCAAGAATCCAGATATGCATCATATGGTTCAATGCCTTATCTGCAAGACAGTAAAAAGCCACAACAATATTAATCTCAAGATATCAGTGCTTATGCATATCGGTTTCTTTCATATGCCATCTTCGGGCATTGGTCTGTGATATTTGCGCTTCCGATATGGCCATTTCACCAGAAAGAGTTTATCTCAGGGGCCTCACTAAGATGTACGTCTGTTGCGTGTTAACCCTCGATTTCGTAGAAAAGATAAATTCCGAGGTGTTGCCAATTTACGGCAAGTGGTATACACATGTTTTTGATCAGAAATACGCAATAAGAACACATTTCCGGTGTAGAAGTAGAAAATATCCCTCTGGAAAATGTGTCCAGCACTATAGTTGTACTCTGACAGATTATGGTATATGGTTTTAAAGAGGGAAATATTCCCAATACCCCAGGTATAAACATCGAATTAATGGAATCCTTTCTTCTCCGACATTCTATACTTGACATTTCAAACTTTTACACCGGCAAAAGCTTTTTAAATGTATGACAGAAAAGAAAATATGGTAAGGATTAAATGGTAGGACTTTTAGTGCCCTTCGTGGGCCCTCTCAGTTGAAAGATGCGCGTCGCCTTCGGTATAGGAGTATGTGAAGCTCTTTTGCAATTTCCTTAGTTACCGCGAGCAGATCTCTACTTGAGCTCGAGCACACAGATGTAAATGTCTGCGAGATCATGTCGTAGAGGTCTTTTGAATCCTGACCATTATGTATAATGGCATTATGATGGCTTAGACTAATAAGACACTGTGTAACTCAGGCCAACAAAATGCATTACACGTTCATTTTGCGTCACTGTGTAGCATTTATAGACGTTGCGACTCATTCGAATGCTTCGACATGTAAGTCACTGGTGATGGAAATCAAATGCAGTTAGCGTCAGACGCGCATACTGACACACTCTTTACCATTTATGTCGTTATTTTTAAAATCAATATACATGTAATACTGTTGGTCCTCAACGTTACCCCTACACGCCTCCATACAAATAGTACACGTATTAAAGCAGATGTAGAATTAAGTATACAATGGCCTCCTGGGGAAAGCATCCGTCAAAATCCATTAGAATGAATAGGCCTGTGTAGAAGTTTGAAATGTCTTATGATAGAATGCCCGGGAAACAAAGGATTCTATTATGCGCTTCAATCTCTGAGCTATTGACGGTCAGGGTCTCTATATAACCATATTGCAGAATACAATAGGGCCGAACACCTTTTCCGGGGGCATTTGTTACTGTTACACCGGCACCATTTTACAGATTGACATTTTCGACAACAACTACACACCTGTGTACATAAAAGCTGGTTTGCTAGTGATATATATAGTTACGGAGATTGTACAGGCAAAGTAGGTAGGCGCATTTGTCGCACGTAGAAAAAAATTATTAGAAAAAAGCCTCGTTTAACTTTCCTTCAGGGTAAATCTTTTAAGTCACCTAAAAGTCTTAAGTCGACTGAAGGTTATTAGAGTTGATGAAGATGATGCAACTAGTAATGTTGTTTTTTCTCGTTCTTTTTCAGTGAGTAACTACATTGTAACATTGGTGTGTTTTTCTCATTTCTAATTTGTGCATTATCAGCCGAGAGGTCAATAACGTTTTAACTTTTTATGAGAATAACGTTTCTTTCCCCGCAGTACATCATTCATCCCCACGGACTCTATAAATGCTGGTCGTTGTTAATGTCGCTATTAAGCCATTCCGTCACAAATACTAGACAACAGTCGTTTGTATAGTACCTCACGCTGCAAATATTCAATTAGATATATTTTTGATGGGAAGAAATACATCAAGTGTCAGCAACTGTCGAGAAAGAATAACCTTGTTATTTTTAGAAAGAGGGTACCATACGGTAATTGTTAAGTTGGCTTTAGCATCAGCATGACAGTAATAATCTACGTGTCTAGTCAGCTACGGTTTAGAATGATGGTGATCATGGAACATTGACATATAGTAGTAATGAAAAGGCAAGGGGCCATTGTGCTCACCGTATAGATATTTGGTGGTTAGGAATTCATGCTGGTTAAGAAACATGCCACCGGATAGCATATAGGCCAAATCAAAATCGGTATGACATGTGATGTATCCTTGCTGGAGAACCTACCATGAAAATATTATTGAAAATAAGTGACCAATTAACGAGATATTGCACTTTTTACTTTTTCAGTTTTAGCCCCCTGGTAGCCAAGTCGAGAATCATGGGTCAAGTGTACCCAGTTTCAAGTAGTTAGCTTTAGCGGTTAAGGAACATGCCATTGTTACACTCAAACGGCCAATTTTAGCCTTTTGACCCCTTTGACCTTGAAACTAAGTAGGTCAAATCAAAAACTCATAAGACATGTGAAGTATCCTTGCTTGGAGAATCTACCATGAAAATATTATCAAAAAGAAAATCACTGATAGGCAAGATAATGCACTTTGTACCTTTTTAGTTTTGGCCTCCTGGTGGCCAAGTCAAGAATCAGATCGGATTGATATTCAGTGTCAGAGGTCACCGGACCTGGGGGTTATGTATACAAAGTTTCAAGTTCATAGCTCAAGCAGTTAAGAAACGTGCCACTGTTTTTGAAACAGGATACAGATGACGACGGACGACGGACACTGCCGTATTGTATAGACTCCCCTACGTTGAGCAAAAAAGCGCCTGTCAGTCAGATATCAGCATTCACGCTATATAAATAAGTAGATTTAAACACTAAGTACGGGGAGTCCTATATTTATGGCATTTTCCAATTACCTTTATCAGGTGTCCGCTGCGACGCATCCGCATGCACCTCTTCTTCACTTAAAAAGATGACAACACCCTTTTATTTCCCGATCGAGGTTGACAGATCCGGAAACCAATGACAACTGTCTAGACCAGTTCGATCGATCGGGAAAAGACTGGCGAGTTGTCGATTTTCTACAAATACTGCAAAATGAAAATTTTCGCGCCTATTTGTTTTTGCAAATCGCTAAAATCTGTGGAAAAAATATACAAATCGTAATTATTTTGTTGCGTACAACGAATATTTCTTTTAATTATTTTAACACAATTCGTCTTTATTTTGGCGTACAACGATTACTTTAATCTATTTTTTAAATACAATCCGTTTTTATTTTGGCGTACAATGATATATTATTACTACGTCTGGCTATAAAACAGAGTGTCGCAAATTAAATTTTTCTCTGGCGAATGGATTATACTCGCAAAATCCGCAAAAATGAAGCTCCGCGAATGTACTATGATGGTTTACAGTATATTGACTCTTTTTAACTTAGGATGACAATGAGGCTTTTATTTCTCTGCCTTGGTTGACAAATCAGGAAGTCGGTAACAGCTCTCTAGACTAGTGCGATTGATCGGGAAAAACATATACAACACTCTTCAGCGTTCAACCTGCCTAAGTACTATAACCTCAGTCCTGTGGCGGAGATGAAGCGGCTTGTCGCCCGAAGGTCCGGCTGTGTTCCCCACAGCTTTTCTTCGACCTTCGTGTCCTTTGGCCAGTATATATATACAACACTCAACAACACACACTAAACATTGACTATCGTCTGGGATGAATACTAGTGCTATCAAACATTAGAGCTCATTCTTTGGCCAAATTAATGAAAGCATTTCTATTTCATCCAACATGTCTAAAGCACAAGGCAAAATCGTTATCTACAGCGTGACGTCAAGGTGTAGATGCATGGCTCCAGGCTGCGCCTTACTAGTGCATCACTCCATCTAGAGAAGATCTCTGCCAGGAGGGCTAACTCGGGTCAACTCGGACTATACATTGGAATAGCGCGATAATCTAAAGAAGGATGATTTAGAAATCTTATAATTGATATGCAATTTGTTGAATGAAACTACTAATGTAGAATAGAAGATAAATGGAAACCCGGCAGATTGGTGATAATTACCTCTATATATAATAATTACGCCATTGGTTCTTTGAGTGGCACTCGTCAATCGGCTCAGCATGTGAAATATGGGAACTAATCAAAACCGTCGTTGATAAAAATCACTGAAAATGTCGCATTCTTTTTTGTCCGCAGCTCTCCGCCAAAGTTGCGAAACCTGTCTCATATTAGAGGCTGAGGTGAAGGAAGGTCAACATGTAATGGTAGAAAACCATTTGTTTGCGACGTTTGCGTAAAATGCATTAAAATAACCCGATGATTTGAGATTTATTGAATTTCGGGAGAAGGGAACGTGTACGTTTGGTGTGTCTGTCCGAATATACGCAAATACGGCTACGGAGACCATGTGGATGGTGTCCATATATGGATAACCAGTGTCATAGTTTCCCAAATAGAAATATTGACGTATCAGTTTGTGATCTACACGGCCCTCTCAACCACCATCGGATAAGAGATCTGGAGTTCGTGCGGTGTTCGACCCCCTATGACCAAAAATACTTACAGCAAGAAAAGCCAGATCACGTACTTGGACAGCGGAGTTAGGTTCACAACCTTTGTAATGTGCCTTTAAATCTCATAAAAGCAATTTATAAGAAATCGATTTTCTGAGAACATGTACTTAGACTGTATACAGTGATTCTCTCAAATGCTATTTAATCCTTCCCGCCTCAGGGCACGAGTTTGTTCTGAATCAACAGAGCGAGCTCCGTTTTATCTTTCTAATCTTCCAAATCGTTAATTGATTTCTCTGTGGCTCTCCCAACATGCAGTGTAAAGTTCACTGAGAAGAGCAGCATAAGGAGACTGTCCATTAAAATACGACAATGCTGGTTTTCACTCGAGCGAGTCCAGCGGCGGTAGCTGTACCCCGCAACAACTACGTGCGGACCCAGCGGGTATTTGGTAGTGGATCTTCTATCGTGTTTATAGTAGGAAGTGAAGTATCGTTACAAGTAACCAACTGAACAAGTGGGCATTTTCTTACCACACTCCTTGAGTCGAGCAAATTTTAGTCCCGGGAAAAACCGCAGTGGCAAAACGTTCCAGTGGAATTAGGTATTTAGTACCACACATGCTAATTATGCGGGAAGGATTTAGGGTTAACTTGACTTTAACTGTATTCTTCTTTATACATTATCAGGCGGTGTGCCCGGCCCCAGATCGGAAGTTAATAACCACTGGGGTAATGAAGTATCACAATACGGGTCGAAACACAATACCTATTATTCTCGGCTAGTAAAGTAATTACATTTGCAATAAAGACGTCTGTATGATGATGTATGTCATCCCCAACTCGCGTTATTTTCCCAACATGTCTAACTTAAGATTGAAAATCGATACGGCCAAATCCAATTAAAGTAGGCCAGGTTTAGGGAAGTTTTGCACAATACGATTTTGCTAAAATAGCAGATGAGCGCCAGTGGAATAGCAAAGCAAAAGTCCACTCCGTTCTTTCTATCTGCAGTGAGGCTCCCAAATGTAAAAGTTATGTTTCACTATTGTTCTTTTTTGGTGCACTCCAAGAAAAGTAATCGATAAAATTATCTTGCTACGTATTTTCCAACGTGGATTTGTAAGAACTTTGGAACAGACATCTTCGCTCTCATCATCAAAATGATGTTTACGAAATCATACATGTCTCATGTTTTAACAGAAAACATTAAAATATCCAACCTAGTGTCCTTTACAAGAAACAAAATTAAGTCATCATCCCAAATGTTTCTTTTCTTACCTTATTTAGCCCTAAAACATTAGCAACAGTTTAGAGCACGCGGTCTGAACCTTTACCGCGCCATTACTGTATACATGTACTAAGTTAGTTCGCTATACTGTGTTGAAGATATTAAGGCGGTTTTTTGGTGTGTTTGTTCCAAAATGGTCTATCACACGTAATAATATACCATTCTGTACAGGCGGCCCTCAACCGGCTAAATAGCGCCGGCACAGTATCAAGCTGCAGTTGACATGATGCATTGCGTACAGATTCCCATTAACCAGATTAGCCTAGTGAGAATTAAGTACTCGAGACATGGACCTCCTGTCGATAGCGTAATAAATAGGGCAAGACGGGATAACGCCTCGAATGCCACCCGATGGGAGCATAGGATACCCGAGAGATGCACATCGAGTACAATGTATATTTCATGAGTCCATTCTCCGAGCATATGGAATAATATTCTGTCTGCCAAAACAGACTACTTTTCCACACTAGGGTATTGGATGTGTCACAGGCGCTTGGCGATATCAGAATCAACTGGCCAATTGGCGATCATGGTCAAAACCACAAAAAAACCACCATAAACCGCATAAAACATGGAGTAACATGTACGAGAGGATTTTGGTGAGTGTATCGATCGATTATGAGCTAATCGATCGACTGATTTTGGTATCTTCACGCACCGATGCTCAGAATTTTTTGGCAAATCACAAATTAAACACAATTGACACGAAAACAGTGCTGCTGACAGTAGGTTTGAAAGCCAATTTACATTGTATGTCCCGTGAATCAATTCGACTTTGATGTGAAAACTCGTACTGAGGGTTGCGAAACCTGACTATTTTGTTGGGATGGTACGGCGTGGGGCTGTGATGTGTTTTGGAAAAATTCGTCTCACAACCATTCAGTATTCGCATGACTTCATCGTATTTGCTAAAATTAAAGATGCAATACCTCTAGTCAGCTGCTTATCCGTTACTCAGAGATCACATCGTGTCCACGACTGTGTAACTATTGACCAACCAAACGAGAACTAGAGCAACACTGCCCAAGTAAACAGGTTTTAGTGATAATCTAATGCCCTTGACGTATTTACATCATCAGCTATCTCGAATTAGCAAACACGCCAGAGCGTATTTGTAACGGCATGCGCGTAATAAATACGGATGGAAGCTATTGTGCGCAGACCCAATCCAATTTAATAATAGGGGCCATGTTCAAAATAAGTTACCCGCTAATTTGACGCCAGCCTAACTTGACCTTGAAAGTTAGCAAAATAAAGGAGATAATGACCAAATAGCAAAAGTGTCTCAGTCTTTAAGATATAACAACTGCTTTGTCGTGCTTGTGTAACTCTCCTTATCGAAGTCCGAGCTGGCATGTGTGCATAAAATCCCAGGTGGCCATGTCTCAAACACCCTAAGATACGATATCGACTTCAAGTCGTCCGTAAGGCACCTATTCCATAGAGCTATACCCTATACTATACTATACGCGAACAATAGTTTCATGGTCATGCACCCTTTGTGAAGCCATTGTTCGCGTATAGTGTAGTATAGGGTATAGCTCTATGGAATAGGTGCCTAATGGCGCTACGTATTCACAAAATGTGCATTGGGTGATTAAGTCGGTTATGGACATGCCTTCACTTACAATCAGCAACAATGAATACTGTGAGGTAGGCTCATCAGTATGGCTACCGGTCAAAACATGGCAGACAGACGTTTGTGTTTTCTAACTTGGTCACTAAGGTTTCTTTGCGAGCTCGCAAGTAAGTCAAAGACTAGGAGTATAGTTACTGATATAAACGCAATGAGGCGCTAGAGCCTTTTTCCGAAGGGAATGATGATATCTAACTCCTCGGTGGGATTTCCATAATTAAGTTGCTTTAAGTTGCGGTTGGCGTGCTCGACCCAGACACCGAAGTCATGCAAGGTCGAGACTGGTATATCGGCAGATAAGTGCCCGAGAGAAAATAAATTGTCTTTGTTTCTTATAGCTTAAGTCAATAAAAATATTACGACAGCATATGTTAGGTCCCATGATGTATTGCCAATACGTGTTTAACCCAGATAATGCAATTACTGTACAGAGGGCTCGCAGAAAAATATTAATCCTGCTAAAAAAGATATGCTTGCCCGACCGGTATATTCTCAACGTTGTTCTAGTTATCATGATCAAATGCTTATCTTTCACACTCAATTCCATCGTATCTACGATCATCAGCTATCTTACGTTAGTAAACATGTCACAGTGGCTTTGATAACGGCTTAATAAATAAGGATAAGAGAGGGTAATCTCCGGGCAATGTCCGTAGAATCCGGCCATTACGGAACAGCTTTAGCGAAGACGAGAGATCCGTAATACGAAATAGCAACAATAGTATTTGCCAATATTCGCAGTGAGTGGACAATTAGACACACTTTTGGTTCTTTAGTAATACATTTATATATATCATGACGAAAAAATGTAAGTTTCCAAACAAACGAAGGAGAAGTTCTACTATAGTTCATATATAAGAACTCAATATTATTATTATCATTATTATTAACATTTTCAGTCCCACAGTTCTTTCACATTTTGCACTTTTTCATTGGTGGCTTCTTACCACTCTTGATATGATCAGATCTCCCTGATCGGCACACTTTCATTTTCTAACAGCATAACTCACCCATATATCACCAGAAGTGATGAGAAGTACACACCAACAAAATTGTTCTTTCACCCTTGTACTATCCTGATCCAATACCTACTATTATTATTATTATCAGTAGTAGTATTATAAGAAAAATAGTCTACCAATGCCAACAATGAAGCCACTTTGAGTGCGAGACGAAGAATATAACAATCGAATTTAGTTATTTCGTCGCAGACATTTGCGACTTCCTTAGCAAAGTAGATGACATACTCAGAGACTTAATGGACAATCTAAAGTACCATATCGAACCGAAACGAAGTTGGGAAGTTGTCGGCCAACGCTGATTGGTTACTATAAGTATTGAAACGATGTCAGTGATCTGCATTCAAATCGTGTTTAGCACAGCTGTATCAACAATCTAAAGTAAATATTATGATAAGTTATTGAACGATTTGTACATATACATGTACTCTCTTTTCACTTTTATGACATTTGTTGAGTTCGAGATTAACATCAAATAGACGAAAAGAGACGTATCAGTAAATGTAGCTTTTCCTGCTCTTACTTGTGACCATGGCATTAAACATGTATCCTCCTACTGTTCAGGACATGTTTTCGAGAAAAAGTTCGTTGATATCATTAACCATAACCGCCCAGGTCAAAAATCTTTAAAAGTCTCATAATAACGATATCTTAAGATTGAAATCAGTTTCGTGCAGATGTGCGTGAACATTCGTTACCAAATTGCTGTAAAATGTTAAATCGTTAGCGCGGCTGATTTGCAGGTGACAGCGTAGGGGCAGGCTACACTAAATGCGATTTGACATAATGTCGCGTGGATTCTGCAACGAATGCTATTTTTGCATTGTTTTGGCGCAGCGCGGCGAGAAATACAGCAAAAAGCACCGCTGGGCCAACGATTGACGTCAATATGGCTGGTAAAAATCGACAACAAAGAGAAAATTCGCATTTCTATAGAAACGCGGACACAGCGTTATTACCATAACAATTCAGGTTGAAAGAAATTTGAAGTGATCCTCTCTGATCTTATTGAAAAACGGGCAATCCATATTGGCGTTATCTATTATGTCCGCGTTTCCAACCAGGTATTTGACTTATAACCAGAGGTGTAGAACAGTTGCTTAAATCATACTTGCTGGGTAATCATACAGTCAACAACCTTAATCGATGGGTTAATGGAAACGCATCGCGTTAACTATGAATTCCGGTGATATCGCGCGTCCTTACAATTGTAATCAACCGTCTACACTCCCCCATGTTATCGCAATGTACAGGTCATCAGCTCGCGGTAATGTCCGCCCAAGTGGGATAATGCCCGGTAATGTCCAAACATTGTGAGCAGATAAAGTGAGGCTTTAAGGTAATCAGGTCCAAATGCGCGACCTTAAGTGTTATCTCGTCAATTTCTCTGATGTTACGTCGAGGGATACGCGTGACATGTGATGACAGCCTCGCAGGATTTGGAGACTATCACAAGATGATTTGTTTTATAATGACATCGGTGAGACAGGCACCTGAGCCAATCAGGAGACAGATCAGGAATCACTGCGGGACTATTCAGGAAGTGTGATTGTATTTGTTCGTCCAATATATTTGTCGCATGTGCGCAATTGGTATACGTGACCATCCGAATTCATCCTGAGAGATAAATTCCCACATTAGAAAAAAATCAATCTGTATTCGCTATTATGCAGGTGTCCTGTTGGGATCATCCCTATATGTTACCCGGGGGCATATGTTTCGCGGGTTCTTGTTCCCTCTTCATAAAACGACCATATGATTTAGAAAAAAGGTACCTGCCGTGGAAAATGGGGAGGGATGTTGTCGTCGGGTAATCGTTACAGACAGAGGCTATTGTTGTCAAGTTTGAGTACGGATAATTAAGGTTCTGTGGTTATGATAAGATGCAGTTAGGAGCTAAGGATATACTGTCATGTCAGGATGTCGTCTCACCTTCCTTTGCCGCTGAATAGTCGGTGCATCGAACGTTTGTTGAAAACGTTTTTACACACAGACAAACCTGGAGGAACATCGGACCCGGGAACGAAGAGCACGGGGATACATAACACGGGGATCATTGTAACCTCCTTATAAAGGGGGAAGGTTGAACCTGATACATACATATAATGTAGACTACCCAGGGAACATTGATACCCACCCGTTATGTTTGTAGCAACACGGTCAGGGTCAATGTACAACAGGGTTATGCATTGAATGTTTTAGAATAATAAATTAAGTTTGATCTACATGTATGTGGAAAAAAGATATGCATAACCAAAACCACGCAGCACTATGAAAATAAGACATATTCATAGAACCTCTTGACCTTTTCCATTTGCCTATTCTCGAATCTCCGACTGCAAAAGGTGCAATTTGCGGCCTTTTCTCAAGGTGTAATTTGAAGTCGAAATCACGCCCTCCTTGTTAGGATAATTAGGGGAACACCGCCTTAGGCGTGGCGGCATTAGCAGTTCTCGAGCACATGTGGATACAAAAGATTACCGTGGCCATTATTGCCTATGGTCAAGTCAAACTAGGGACACACCGCCCTAGTCGTTACAGAGAGCACACGTCAGGTGGATAGAAGAGCGTACCCATTTCAATTGCTATATTCCAGGCAAACTATAACACAGCATTTTAATTTCTCCCATCAAGTAACACTAAAAAATATACCTGACAGCCAAGCACGTGTTTGCAACTAAATCTCAGATCAATAAAAACAGGCTTCAAAGATATCCAACAAGTAGTTCTCGCTTCAAAGTTCCAAACGTTTTGTACAAATTATTTACGAATTAGACTATTAGCTGATTAGAAAGGACCTCCATTTTCATTCCTATGCAGTGCTGGTATGGTTTCAGCATAAAATATTAACAATAATGCGAATACCCTGGGCTCTGCACAACCTCGATCTGGGGACATCACTTTCCATTCGCGTAAAATAATGATTCGTCTTCATCTTCTATCAGCATTTGGCAGAGAGAGTTTTCTTTCTCAAAGGTGGGATAAGCGTTTTACGTGCTACTTTGTTTGGGCGCCTAATGAGTTTATTCACAGGCTGATTTTTCTGGCCTGGGGTAGAATCGATCGCAAGATACCTTTTTATTATTTGGCGGGGCCTTGTGCTTGCTCTGGCTTTGGCCTCCAAAAACCTCAGTTTCTTTTGACGAAAGAGCCAGGAAATTGGTTTCGACGCTGCTAAAGGCTCTTATTAATTGATTAAAGACATCTGATGTAGGCGTTTTAAGATACACGCCATGCTGCACTGCCAGACAATATCGAAGAAACTATTGACCAAACCCTGCATTACATCAAAGCTTCTCCAAAATAGTTTGTTTGGGTCAGATAATGGAAAACCAACACGCAATATAGAAAGAAATATTTGGTGCATAATAAACTACTGCCTGAGGTGCTTACCTTGTTGCGATAAAGTAAAGGTAAAAAAGGAAACCCATTGCCACACGGCTGCCTTAATCACATTGCATTAGTCTATTCTATTACCATCAGTGCTGCTATTACGAAGAATACTTTCTGCAAACTTCCCTGATTTTTTTCCTGTAGATATTGAGGCTATAGTTGGTACAGGGAATGATTTGTGCTGAGCAAATACCAATAAAAGAATCGATTATATTCAATTACAATTTCCATTTTCATTTTTAGGTCCGTTATTCCGATAAATGTTAGCATCCACATACAAATCGCAATAAGGTATGATTTATTGAAACTCAAACAGAACACGCAGAACCAATACTCAATAACTCAGATTCAAGATACGGTAAATTGCTAATGAAAAAGAGACCGATGCATCAAAAATTGAATATTAGTGTCACCACCAAATCATTCCTGCATTGAGAAATGACGGGAGCCAGTTATCTCCCTCGACCATCCTCGCAATGCAAAATCCATATTCGCGGTATTTTGTTCTTGTATTCCAGAAATGCTCCATCGGTGAAGTGGGGAATATGTCCGTCGAGAGAAAGTCCAAAGGAAAAAAGCTTCAATTATGTTACATTATCTAAGTTATTGAAGGTTTTTGGTAAAACTATATAATGAAACCTCATCTGCAACCATAGAATAATAAAAACACAATTTCCTTGGAGGGGAACATTTCAAACTACAACACTGACATAATTATCCATTCCAAGTAAATAAGTCAGGTCTATATCCGTTATTTCAATGCAGTTATAGTTATAGAAAATCATCGATAAAAAAATTACGTTTAATTAACTGTCAATGCATTAGAAAATGACAAAGTGTTAGGCAAATTAAAAACAGGTCATAGAAGACTGGTCATATGCGACTGGTCATATGCCTTGAAATAATCAAACCTATTTTATCTTTAGGTCAATATTAGTAAATCGCTCACGAAAGTTGAGCTATGCATCAAAAATCGAATATTGATGTCATCACGAAACCATTGAAGCATTAAGATATGACGGAATCAGTTATCTCGCAATCGCATCATATCAATGCATTATCCGAATTCGTTCACTCAAATAGGCAATGCAAGAGAGAAATGCTGATAGAATAATTCATTCACATTAAGCCTGGCATCTGAGACGATTGCAGTGCCGTTACGAGACAGCTTTGAGCCTCGAAAATGCAATAAAATGATGCAATTTTACGATAATCACGTAATTGAAGTCTGTTTACTGACAGCATGTAAAAAAGGTTTGAATCGATGCCTAATAATGTCAAATTAATAGTGAAGGTTGTGTGGGAAGATAACAATCTGAAGCGGTGATTCTTCTTTTGCGTTCAGCTGCTCAAGTGTTTTTTGTTCGGACGGTCGGTGCGGCGTACAGCCATGTTTCTAGTCCCCTCATTTTTTTCAATGTTATCATGCAGGCTCTAGCCAGATATCCTCCTAGTATAGTTCATCTTCGGACATTGCAGGATGTGTTCTCCTGTTTGACTAGAAGGCACAGGCCTCATCTGCCTCCTCTTTACTCGGAATTCCACGGAAGACCATTGTCACTTCTGGTCTGTATGGCTACCGAACAATATCTCCTCCCGATTTTTTGGTGTTTGATATGTTCCTAAGATTGTCAAAATGGAGTCACCTGCATTTCACCTTATTAATTAAAATCGCATCTGGTTTCGTTGAGAGGAAAAGTATTGACATTTGCTGAACCAAATGCATTGACCACCATGAGGACACAAAGCAAGTATTGGCATTCGTTACACTTGCAAAATGGCAAGTAAACGGAAGGCATTGCACCTGGCTTGATTAAGCGTTATTCATGTTATTGACAACGATCCAATATATATTTTTTTCGTCAATTGTAATTAAGGGTAAACTTGATAATTCTATTGATGGGGTAAACTTACGCGGCACTGCAATATTATCACAACGCTTTCTAAACATTCCTGCTCTTTCTGATTTGCAGGTATCAATTTCCCCTGGCTAATGAGTATTCCGACGAGCGGCGTCTAACACCTCAGACAACACATGGCATGTCCTCACGCCGCGTCACAGCCTATGTCGGAACATGCCAAACATGGGAAATCATGCGATAATCGAATAATTAAGATATTTACAGGCATTGTATCGAAATGAAAATACTTCCATCTGATAATTATGAATAAAGAGCAGCTCTAGTCCTGGATACATTTTATAAGAAAATAAACGCATGGCTTTTTTGCAATTGTCGAATCAGTGTGAAAAAATGACGACCTCAAAATTGTTCGCGCTCCACCGGAAAATCCCTAATTATTTGACTGCAGTCTGAAGAATTGATGAGCTAGCTACCAGATGCACCTAATAAAAAATCATGCAACACAACTTTAAAGGTATTTTTCTACTTTTCCTGTGCCTTTTTGGTTTTTCCGCGCAAATCAGATCGTTGTCTCCGCGGAGAGGCTGCGCGTCCGCGGATTTGTGCGACATTCATTCGCCGGGATGAATTTTCTTGGTCAATATTCCAGGAACAAATGACTGGGATTCCTTTATTTGATCTCAGTAAGGTCTCAGTGAGACTCCAGTGAGATTTTACTGAAAAAATAGGTCGTGACTTCCACTGAGATGTTAATGGGGTCTGGATTAGATTCTATCGAGATCCAGCGGTGATTTCAATGGGCTCTTATGGGAATCACGCCCTGTCTTCTCACGAGATATTCACTGAAATCCCACTAAAACTTAGATCACATAATAATCGCCATGGTTCGACTCAATGGTACTGGAAAATCCCAGAGTAGAATGAGACATTACGATATATGTTATTGGATTATTCAGCTACATGAATGCTTCAGACAGATTAAGTGACCATGATATGCGCGGTACAATTAAGAAAAATGCTGACAAAGAATAAACATTGGACAAAATATTTCTAATGTGTCGGCTCAACATTACGTGAACAGGTTCTAACGCATCCTATCTCATACGCTCTCTGACGATTCCATCCTCATAATCGAATCATTATGACAACTGGACAATGCACCAGACAGGTTATCGCTGTGGTGTGTCTATTATAGAAAGAATACTAATGAATCATCACAATGCCTACTCGTCTACACCGGGCTGCTCTATAGATACTTATTGCTTGATGGAAAGATAGATTGGGTATGGGAATATATTGGTACATCATGTGATTAGTAGATTCTTCCTGGAAATATTTGTGACCCGTCACAGCAAAACCAGGCCCATGTCGCTCTGAGCTTGGCAGGTTGAGACGGACTGTTTGTTCATTTCCCTATTGTCTGCCTTTTGTGAAATATGAGCACATCAATGTCTTCCATTATCTCCTGGCGTCATTTAGGCTCATTTTCTGTGCGACATGCGCCTGGTTTTGCTGTGACGGGTCACATTTTTGAATGATCATGTCAAATATGGTAACATCAGACAGTGGCCATCGAAGGTTTTATAATACTTATGTTATTGTCAGACAGAGATGATCAAGTTCTTTCCAACAAATGGTCATGTCAATGGGTTTACTAATGGTACCATCGGAAAATGATCAAGGGATTTCTAACGCACAGTCAAGTCAATATAATGGTTCCATCGGAGAGAGTTTTAACAAGAGCTTCCAAACAAATGGTCATGCCATGAAGTTTACAAATGGTACCATCAGACAGCTGATCAAGAGTTTCCCAGCGAATGGTAAAGGTAATAGGTTTACTCATGACACGATCGCCAAGAGTTGAAAAATAACTTCTCGACAAGCGGTCAAGTCAATGGACTTACTAATGGTACCATCAGACAGAAATGATCAAGAACATTCCGACGCACGGGCATATCGGTAGGTTGTGAACGCTTTCTTCTTTTACTTGATAAGCCCCAAATTTGGAAGTCGGGCTGAACATATGTGTCCAGTTATCGAATGCTTGTGTAATCACGATACGCTAGCATGGCTAGGAAAGAATATATTATCGCCGCGATGCCTATTTCTATTCAGCGGATGCGCTTAGCCGGATGGGAAATGGACCTTAGTGTGATAAAGAGAGGAATGGATGTGGAGATTATATGTCACTTAAGAGGAATAACTGGTAAACCGTGCTATATGCTAAAAGTAGATACAAAGTAGTTGATTTTTCATGAAAATGTAAGAATAGCACGGCAAAGATGGTACAACCAGACACAGCCATTCACCAGCTTTCCAACGCAAATCATGGTCACGTAGAGTAGCCAGTTTTCTTAAATATGTGCATCTGGCAAAAAATTGCGGTAATCAATAATGGGCAATGAGTGGCATAATGTTCGGACATATGCAGAAGATGATATAAGAAAGATAATTGCTCAGATTATGAATACTCATTTAAGAATCTACTTCTTCATCGAATGGCTTTGAGGCTACCCCAGGCTTAAAAAAAACTACAACTTAATTTTCGTTGAAAAGTTTAAGAAGAACATCACAAGCATGTTACTACAGGACAGAGTTGGACGAAGAGCTTTCCAGCGAAAGATAGTCGGAAAGATTTAAACCCGTTCTTATTTTTTCACTTATGTCCCACATTTTTTTTATTTTAGCTATCATGTATATTCCGTTCAAACGTTTAGAAGTATCGGCGTTATTATGGATTGACGTGTTACAGGAAATGCTAGGGAGGAAGAAGTATTGTTTTCACAATAATGACAATGCAAGCATCTATTTAAATTCACTTGACGTCTCTGAAGCCACTTAGACCGAATGGAGAGATACCTTAATGTGATCAGATGATGGAGGACACATACATGTAGAATCGACGGATTGTTTTATCATATCATAGGCCAAACGTCCCTATAGTTAACATACCGTTCAGTCTGCATAACTTGTACATGAACAATATTTAAAGAAACTTTTTGATTTCTTTTTTAATTAAAACTTGACGAATCTTACAAATGTACATGTGGGTTAGTGTCAAACCAAAGCCTGCCCATGACTGATGTAAGCTCGGATACTGGCACAGATAAAGCAACATCCTACCGTATACTCTATTATCATACCTCATTAGTATGTGAGCCAATCACGTCGCGTCATTTGCGTCACTTGGCCGTTGAATATAATCCCATATTCCACGGCCAATGTTCAATATTCAACGCTCCCGCGCGATGACGTCACCGTCCACCACCGCTCAAAACAACATGGCGGAGACTTGCGGCGCGGTGGTGAGGATTGAAGCATCAAAATCACCATTTTATGCGGAATTTTGGAGACGACAACCATTAAGAATGCGTTGCTTTGGAAGATACACGAACAAAGATAAGGTAATTAATCTGTTACGTTGTAACGGAGGGACATTCTGGCATTTTATCGGTCGTTTTTTAGCGCTGGGTCACAGGGTGAGGTAGGCATACTGACGTAATGTTGACGTGGTTTGTTTTGGTTTGAGCAAAGCACGTGCAGCAAAAGTGTGACTGAAATTTTGGCGCCTTGTCAAGGATGCAACAATGATAGCAGGGCCTAATAATGGTTGAGGTATGATAAAGTGAATATTGGATTCCTGGCCGTTGAATATGGAAAAACATTCAACGGTTAAAACCATTATTTCACCAGGCGCTAGCTGACGGTAAGCTGACAATAACGAAATGTCTGGGGACATTGTGCTCACCTAGGAATCATTTAGTTGCTGATCAAATGATATATGGAGGTTAAATTGACTTTTAGATGACAAAATGTGGCACTGTGAATGACACTTTTAGAGTTTGATCTCTGTGAATTTGATAAACTAGGTCACAATAGACCTAAATTGGGTCAACTTGTACATATGCCCAATATGTGTCTCCATATAAAATTTGAAAAATCTCAGACAAATAGTAGTAAAACGTATTAACTTCAGTGGAATTTTAGAGTTTGACCGTTCTGACCTTGGAAACTAGGTCAAGGTCAAAATGTTTTACGCTCTTTGTGAAACTTGATCATATTGATCAATGGTGTACCTTTGAGGATCACACAGTGAAGGTTTCTTGATATAACTGAATTTTTTTGAACTGACCTACTTACACCTGAAAAGTAGGTCACATTAACCTGAATTTCTGTTGAGATGTACAGATGCCCAATAGTTGTCTACATATCAAATTTGAAGAGACTAGGAAAATCAATGACGAAACATGCTACCTTCGCTGAAATTTTAGAGTTTGACCTCTGTGACCTTCAAAAGTAGGTTAAATCAAAACCCGTATATTATGTCATGTATTCCTATCAGAAGTATTGACAGTAAAAATTTCATTATTCTAGCTATCAGCGTTCATGAAATATTGACAAAATAAGGTTTTTAAAGATGGCCGGCTGGATTCCAGAAAGTAGGTCAAATGGCGATGATTTTTTGTCAAGTCATGTTGTCATAAGAGATCCTCACACCAAGTTTCAACTTTTTAGACTCAATAGTGAGGAAACGTGCCCCTATTGTTGACGGACGATGGACAGACGGACCCACAGACCCTGGATGACGGACAAGACGTGATGAGATAAGCTCATCCATGTGAGCTAAACACGCAAATTGAAGAGCTGAAGAGAAGTTAAATCGGTGATTTCCAATAAGATACGCGGCTACACCACGCATTGAACATCAAACGCCAAAATTAGCAATCAGCAATCTTCCGCGGACACCTGCGCCTCGGATGAAGACGATGTTTTCCTTCCCCTTCAGGCTGATCCTCTCTGCAGCTGTCGCGGCACAGCTAAGTCACAGATCTGCACCGGCTTACATGCACGTCATGTCAAGACTTATAATTCAGTTATAGTCTTGACATGCATATGTGACCCGTCACAGCAAAACCAGGCGCATGTCGCACAGAAGATGAGCCTAAATGACACCAGGAGATAACAGAAGAAATTGATGTGCTCATATTTCACAAAAGGCAGACAATAGAGAAATGAATGAGCAGTCCGTCTCAACCTGCCAAGCTCAGAGCGACATGCGCCTGGTTTTGCTGTGACGGGTCACATATACATTGTACAAGCATATCGTTTCGTATACGGTCGGTACAGTTATTTTCGTCATGTTAACAGTCATATTCTTCAAATGTCACAGTTTTGCGCTGGCTTAAGTCATCAAGCTTTATATTATTCCGGTTACGTGTACATGATAGGTTTTTGGTAAGTTATGGTTGGTTTGGAGAATTGATACCGAACTCGAGGTGTTGGCTGTCTCACCAAAACAGAGACGTAGCTGAGGTTTTGGCCGAAATTTTTGCTCCACCCTGGCGGTTTTGGTGAGACAATCAATACCGACAGTGAGGTATCAATTTCTATTCTAAAACATTTCGAATTGAATACCGAATAAACTGGTGTTAATGCTTTCGACTGCTTCCATATTTTGCACCAACCCAAGTTGTTGTGGTTGCCTAACCATTACCGCTGAATTAAAAACGAGGCTTCGTTGGCATATAGTGCATTTACACTGTAAACTGCGGTTCATTATAAATCTAGACGTGTTAGAATAATGCACCTTGGCCAGTATACCACCTGACTTTAGCTGTGATCTGGCAAAGTCACAGGTCTGCCGAGGCAGGTCCGATCATGCTATCACCGACATTTGGTAAACGATGTAATTCTTCCCACATGCAACACCAATGAGTATCGATCACTGGCCGTATTCTTCGAACTTAGTTTGCTAAGGTAGGAAGTGGATGCAACTATAGAATTGCAGTCTTTTATAAGTGTTTTTTTATGGTATGGCTGTTCTCATTCATCGTTAAAAACTTATATAACTTTCAACTTCGAAGGCTTTCACACTTATAAATAGAACAACATCAACATCTATTGTACTTTAAGCCCTATTGGAATAGTATTGACCTCCCATTCATCAACCGGAGTGTTCGACAATGGAAATAAAGCAATTATACGCCTGCCTTATGGGGCAATTAGCTCAGGGATGTCAGCACTTAAGTGAAGTGCATGGGTTCATTTGAACATTGCGAGCGGCAGTGGAAGAAAAAGTAAAGTGGAATGCATTCTTATTGAAGGTTTGCGGTTTTGCGAAGCATTATGGCCAGGCTGCTTTTAGAGAATGGTTTGCCCACCAGACCAGAATAGCTCGAGGATATGGCTCATCCAGGGTAATATACATGTACATGACATATACTCTAGTTTCTCACTCCTAACGTCCAGCCTGATCTTTACATAGTGCACATTTCTAGGCCCGTAATGGGGTAATTTTTAGGCCTTCTATATTGCCATTGACGCTGCTGGTCAATCAAGTATAGGCCTGAAGAAACCCACTCCCGTCGTGGGCCGACCAAAATGTAAACATACACTGGCTTACTACAGTGGACGTTAGGCGTGCGAAACTAGAGTATATTGCTCATCCAGTAGCCAAGTATGCAAAATACCATATTGCATAATGCTGAAACACTTTTTAAGCCTCCGTACGTGTTTAGCAACCATTCATATGCGACTTGATCAGCCCTTCGAACCAACACACGCATACCTGCGTATTATGTTTTGGGAAATACAGTCACCTGGGGCTATAACTCTCCAACGACAGCGTTACAACGACGTCGTGATATCGGCAACCCTAAAAAATACTGCAATATTGAAGAATCGAGACCTTACCGAGTAACGTTGAGCAAATGACTTAGGGAAAGTCGGTTTCAATATAATTTTCCACAAGTTATTACAGTCGATCATTGATAAACGTTGATGACCTGGTGCATTCTATCCGTTAAACATCTTAAATGCCACAAACAGACTGCTTCGAACCAAACAAAGCCAGACAACGGACACTCCCCTATTTCAAATAAAACCACTTTATTGGGAACGGATAGTGGTGTTTCATGGTTGTACCTAATGTAGAAAATGGGCCATTATCGGTGACACAGTGGCAATGCATTACCATGTGCGACATTTGAAAACTCAACACGATGTACATATTGGGTTTTCGTGAAATTCTTGAACATAACGCTGTTATTCGGGTCTGTTTTGGAATAGCATTCCGCGAAGATGACGTCACTGCAGCTGCTGCCCTCTATTTACCCATCGCTGAATTACAGGCAATGTCGGACAAACATGCGGTTTCGTAATGGATTCAGGCTTTCTAACTAGGGCAGTTAGATTCAATCTGGCACATGTCTGAGTGTCGGAAATACTACATAATTGTTATGAATATTTCTCTCTCTGACTCTATGGTATCATTCATGCTAAAAACAATGCAGGGTCAAAGATAATTGACTTTGAAATAAGCTCAAATGCGTAGAAATAAGTGTCGATGTCCGACTGTCACGTGACTAAAACGTCATCAATATCTTATGCAAATGACCTTGTGAGCTATAAATAGTAACTTCGCGGAATGCTATTGCAATTTTGAAGAACACCGTTTAGCCGGAACAGTAAATCAAAGTTATCGGTGTTCCATTTTTGCTGCACTTCGCCATATTCCCAAATGCGATGGAACATTGGTGTCTAAGCTGAAAATCATAGCCTTGGCCATCATATAGTATAAATCCGTCTATTAAGTTTGCCTGTTCCATTTCGACACTTGCCATATAACGCCGTGGGATCATGTGTTCAGATAATGCCTTTATTCATTATTACTACATGTAGATGAAACTATGTCATTCTGATACTGCATTAAAAAGATTAATTTTCTGCATTACGTGCCAAGCGAAAACCTGTGACGCGGCAAATGGACAAGTCGTCTAGTGTGCAAGGTGTTTTGACGCGGTATGTGGGGATACTGATGATTAGTCGTCAGAGTGGAGGTGCGATGATTACTAGTTCGGGTAAACCAGACTATGCCCCCCCCCCCCCCAGCACCCCACCAACAAACGCAAATCCCCCGAGAACCCAACATATGCCAGGGGCTTACGCTAATAGACATACCGGAAAAACCCGAACAAAGTGTAAGTCTTTCCCAATAGTCAATTATGGGATCATATAGTGTTTCATAATCGTATCCGATTGTTTACTTTTTTGGCGAAGTTATCGTATTGCAATGGATGTCTAAAGCTGTTTCATCTTTAGTTTATAGAATATATTGCCAATGATAATCTCGTGTTTAAAGTATCTAATAAAAGAACATATTTGCTAAGGTTGCTTTCACATACTTTCAGAGTTGCAGCGGGTTCGAGTGTAACCGACAGGAAAACAATAGAGGTAAGCTTACATAATAATAATAATAATAATAACTAAACGTATTTATAGTGCCAAAATCCACCCGAAGTGATCAATGACAGTTTACAATTACTTACTAACTAACTTACTAACTTTTTTGTACAATAAGTCTAATGCATGTAGCGACGAACGCGGGTGGTTTTAAGGTGTTTCTGAAGACCGGGATGCTGCCACTTTCTCGTATAGAACGCGAGACGCGATTCCAAAGTTTTGGAGCAGTGCATGATTAAAAGCCCGGTCTCCATGTATTCTTGATGACTTGCTATAATAAAGGCCACAATTATCGCAATGAGAGATTCTCGCTTGGATTTTAGGGGTCCTTTGACACACTAACCCTGGACCCGGTTGTTAGAAAGCATGTTAGCTCATAAGATGTTGACATGTTGTTACACATGCATAACATTTATAGACACAGCTGAAACTACATGTCAGCATGATGTTCTTAGCTACATTGCAACTTGGTTTCTAACTACTATGCCCTGGATGTAGGCAACAACTTCCAGCAAAAAACAACAATTAGTTAAATTGTTTATGTATTATTTTCAGAGATAGACTAGACTTAAGCAACAAAAATCATCCAAAGCCGATGTATTTGGGGTTGAAAATTTCAATGGAATTGATATGGAGAACAAGAAACCATGAGGCCTGGCGTTGCCGAATTCGAAGCACGTCGCGCTACAGTCATCTCCCATTGCATCGCTTGACCCACCTGCAAAAAAATCTCCCACTTCACGCCAGTTATCAGTAATGCTATATAAAATCGATACAGGTACGCTGCCTAGAGATATGCATCAACTTCAAAAGGTTGGTCTCTTTTGTGAGAATCGTCTGACATTGCCCTGAGGTCAAACGGCGATGCGGTAATTTTCATCGCGATCGACGATTTTAGTCTGTCTGGTGGAGGACCTAACTGCCACATACAGAAGGTTAGTGACAAATAGTGCCTAATCGTGACCTGGAAACGGGATGAATTCCATCGTAATGCATTAGGACTGCAGTATTTTCCAAAGCACTCCTGATCACCAGTTCGTGTTGTTTTGCCCTGATCACAATAGCATTGCAATTCATCAAAAAATACCCTTTAAAGGGGCACTAAAGGCAGCAGCTAGGTAAGCAAGATAAAGTTACACAATGTCGCCAATAGGGGTCTCTCCCATTTTATAATACGTCAAAAATATTCAGGCTGTCGAGACAAAGAGCCTCCAAAGCATCACGTCTTTTGATTGTTGCAATTCGTGAACTTTTCTATTTTCTAAATTTGCGACTTTTAGTATCGCGAAATATGAAAACTGTTCATATCAAAAAAATCTCAATTTTTTTTTCGCGAATTGAGGTTGTTCGCGAAATCTAAAGGCCACGAAATATAGCGGTTTACAGTTCCCCGGGTTAACTTGTAAGTCTCATTGACATGTACATTGACCCAAGATGCTAGTCTCAGTGACATATGAGAGACGAGATCCAAATACGTATCGCTATTGACCCATTGGCTATAAAGATGACAGCCATGACAAAAATGTTCGTATTTTGTACATTTATTTTGTATCCTGGGGCTATCGTACATGGTAAATATATGTTATCGTAAGTCTTTTGTACCAGGCTGGCGATGAGACTGATGGCATTACTTGTTTTTTTTCCTACATTTCTGATCGCTTCCACAAAACACACATAGACTAGAACCAGATAGTTAGTGTTATTCTGTCAATATCTTTCCCTGTGTTCCACTGTATTTTTATTTACATCATCTTGTCAGCTGTAGGCAAGTTATTTTCCTTATTTCCCATGATCCTTTCCCCACACCACGACTTCCTCGAATCCACAGAGGCTCGACGCTTAAGAGCAGATTACACAGAGAAAAGTGTCAAGGTAAACACGTCGCGAAGTCTTTAAGATCAGTCATTAGCAAAAATCAAAAGGTCTGTTTTATTTGTACAGCACAACTGATGCTGACAAAAAAAGCGTCGGTTTTTCTTCATACAAAGGATGCAAAACACGTCTGCGACGCGAATCCGCAGAATTTTAGCCCTGGGCGCTACCAGCATTCGAAGTATTTTATGGCGTTCATCCAGAGCTACATTGCTTGTTCGGTTTACTTCCTGTTACATTCCAGGTCAACCGTAGTGGTGATCATGATAACCCAAATGCCGACCAATCTTCCCTTGTTCTTGTTGATCCTCTCCAAACTTCGCGGGCGCTTTCCGCGAAATCAATAAGGACTAGAAGCTTAGAGGTATTCGATAACATTCGCCAATTGCGGTAATTACTAATGATAGTAATCTTATACCGGTAAAACACTGATTACAGATCTCAGATGAAGAACACATCATCACGTATCAACCTGGCGTGGAAAATTACACGCTGTGGTTGTTATGTGTCGGGGACCTGTGGTGCTGCACAAACGGCGTTTTGGTCGTTGTTTGATGTTGACTAAGTTTATGTGGACCTAAGACCACTTTAGAAAGAAGATGTAAAATGTGCATAATCATATAATATTAAAGAGATAAAAGTTTAATTTGGCATTGACCTCTAGAATTTGACCTTGACCTTGACATTGGATCAGTCGAGAAGTCTAACCATATTGAGTCAAATAACGGACAACAGATAAGGAAGTATTGGGCAAGTCCATACCTCTTCCGAATGGCTACTGAAAACATTAGCAAAAAATAACGTTGCGGTACGTTACCGGGAAAACACTATCGGTTCTCCAGACATTTTAAAATGCAATGTCTTTGAAAAAACTTTAACATAAGCTTAACCGAAAACGCCATGAGACTACGGACCAAAAAAGGACTGTACACCGCAACATGTTCGTCGTGTATCTCATTCTTAAATCACCTTTGCTTTTTCTCTTAAAACACCGACCTGTCAGCGTTATAGGCACGACGTCTTATCACAAAAATCCATCTGGAGTCTAATTGAAAATATTCTTCAGGTAGCCTAATTGATTGACAGCTTGTCAATTATAACAACAGAAAACACTTTGATTCAAAATGTGGATTTTTAAGTGATACTCCGTGAGGCATGTAAGGAGACTTGACGTGTTTTTAAATCTCAGCCGAGGTGCCTTGATGGAATTAATAATAGAATTAGAGGCTAATAACTCTAATAGCTCTAGTGCACGTGCGATATCGATATTGCAAGCATAATCCTTATGATGTCATATTCAATTTTTGTTATAATCCTATTTGACTTCTATTCATTTGAATCAAACCATTTTTACATAAGGCTTCTGATCATTTAATAAAGTTGACATTGTCTAAAAGACGTCTAATAAAATTTGTCTAGTACTAGAGGCATTCACTTGTATTAGGCGTGACCCGTTTTATTTTTGCGCCGCACGACCAACTAAAAATTGCCCTGTGAGTGTCCGCTGCGTAAAACTAGGATGTGCATACAACCCTCTAAAAAGAACGAGGTGGGAAGCCGACAGCTGGGTATTGATATTGGCCCTAATACTACAAATTGTCCTTTAATGTTGGTTTCTTATTTTTACCATAGAAAATACTGCAGTCAAGTACGGTACGGCATAACGTTGCTGGCCCACGCAATACTTGACATGCCTGGCATAAAGAAAGTAATGAGCTGATTGAAAACTCTGCAGCATCATGTCACTGAGAAGAGAAGCTGCCAAGACTGACGGAAATTGTATCCTTGCTACAATTAAAATATAAAAGCAAAGGTCAAATGTTGGTGATATCATTTCTGTTTTCTATAATAGTTGCAACAATGGCTTACGTGCAGGTTAAAGCTGTATTGAGCCATCTATTTGAGGAAACCGTAGATTAAAGATTGTGTATATCAGGTGTACCGTCGGACAAAAAGGTACCGTATATCCATTCGCCTTAAACCGTCTGCGAGATTAAAAGCAAAAGAGCGCCATTTAATGAATATGATTCCTTGTTTGTAAAGTTGTAAAGTGTGTAATACACATAAATGCATGGTACGACAACAAAGCCGCAAGCTGATCTGTCGAAGCTTCAGTCGTTTTGCCTTTTTGCCTTCTCTATTATCATCAAGCACGAACAAGATTAAATGTCAAAGCTTATGTACTAACCACTGGAGAATAAACCAGTTGGAATCTGAAGCGGCATTCCCAGAGACATACAAATCTGTGCGAGTAATACTCGCATCAGTGCATTCGATCATCATCATAAACTCGTAGTTTTGAAGAAACATATAAGACAAACGCGAGTGTGCGCCAGCCAGCAATGTCTACTACCAGACCGCGTCTTCTTCGATCAGTGCCTGCCTGTCCGGATCCGCATAACAGTCCGTCTCCCAGTTCCCTTTGTCACCATTGGTACGTTTTTCACATTCCCAACACATTTTAGAGCTGCGTGTCCAAAGGCTGTCCCCTTCTGAATTTGTCCCAATCTAAGGATGTTCGTTCGTGCATATAAGATGAATGTCCAAGAAGGCAGACGAAGGTACATGTTGTGTGTGGCGCGTCACACCACAAGGCCACGAGCAAACACGGCACTGGGAAGAACTGCAAACACGAACAGCTTGGATACGCAGCCTAAAGCATTGCATTTACTGCTACTAAACGCGATTAATTTCAAAGCGAAATAATATGTAACAACTTATTTTGTAGTCATCCATGCGATTACAATTTCAATGTCAGTTGTAATTCCAGTTCCATTTCATTCTTTGTCAAGTTTGACGTCAGTGTGTCAAGAAAAACTAGATCTCCCTTTGATTATCAATAACCTTATTGGCATTGAATGAAGTTTTGCTGAGGACACAATTCTGCTCAAAATTGTATGGCAACCACCAAGACAACGCCTGTTTCGAAGTAAATTGCAATTTTATTTCCATTTCATTCTTTGGCAAATACACCGTGTCAAGAAGAAGAGAAACTCAGCTCTTGATCATCAACAACATTTTTTGGTCTTGAATGCAATGTTGCCAATGACACTATTTGTTAAGTAGCATGCTTCTCAAAATTGTACGGCGGCCACCAATACAACGCCTTTTTATCGTAACGGCAAATTACCAAATGAGTTGAACTTCAAGGCGATATCGCATGTAGCTGGTTCTTTTATTGAATGTTAGCTCCTTTCAGACGGTTGGGATTACAATTGTGGCTGGTAATTCTATTTCCCATAAATTCTTTGACAAGTAGAACCACGTTATGCAAAGGAGAGTATCGATGCTCGCGGGGTTAAGGTTGCGGAAAATGCGATTTGATTTCACTTGATGACATTGAGAACTGAATATTGTTGAAGTTATAAGATGTGTATCCATCTTTACATGTACTGCCGGGGAACATTAAAATATTCAAGTCCCACGACACAAATTTACACCAAGACGAAGCAGGCATACCAATGGATAACTTAATGTCACCAATTCATTGTCTTATCCAAACAGTTCGAATGGCATCAAACGACCCGGCCGCTCCATAATAATTTTCGTTTCTCATAATAATTATGCGGAAACTTTTTTTGATCGGTGAAACTGGAGTGTGCAGTGATAAAGCATGAGCAAGAAATTAAATATTTATGTACTTTTTTCACTGAATGTCGAATAATTCTCGAATTCTGAGCGGGAAAGAAAAGTCGAATACCTGTCGTATAATTATAGTGAACAAATTGATGAATGGATATTAAAAAAATTATGAACAATTTTAGAAAAATTATGAATAATTTTAGCAAAATTTTAGAAGTGAAACCCTGGCGGACCTGACTAGCTAGCGGGGGTACATGGCGCGTATTGACCGTGGCATAAAAAGTGGTTGTTATTGTTAGTGTATAAATGGCAGAATGAAATATAAAACATAAGAGGGCAATAAATCAAGTAACAGGAGTTACTGTTTCTATTCACAAACACTCCAGCCACTCTCTATAATTCATGGTGATCAGGAAAGGCAAGCAAGAGAGGAATCGTCGAAACCCTGGCGGACCTGACTAGCGGGGGTACATGGTGCGTATTGACCGTGGCATAAAAAGTGGTTGTTATTGTTAGTGTATAAATGGCAGAATGAAATATAAAACATAAGAGGGCAATAAATCAACTAACAGGAGTTACTGTTTCTATTCACAAACACTCCAGCCACTCTCTATAATTCATGGTGATCAGGAAAGGCAAGCAAGAGACGAATCGTTCTTTTCTGCGACTACACGCTCATTCGTATTAATGACAACTAAAAGGCCCCTTGAATTCATTACTTAATGTTACATTTACAAATCAACGCAAATGCCTCATGAATTTAGAGAGAACCATACGATTTGTCCCAACATACTAGTAAAGTATATTCGTAGAATAGCATGCGCATCGAACTATACACCCTCAGAAAACACTACATTCTGCGATAGCTATCAATATTTCCTTACATTTAAAAACGATACAACGCTCTCGTGTCATTGAGGTTTGAAAAAGAAGTAGTTTTCCCTCATTTGCCTCATATTTCAGAGCTTGAATTGGTTTCGCGCCGTCTGTCGAACTGTCGGCCTGTCAGTATGTCGGTCGGTCCGTGCACACTTTAATGGCTCTGTCCTTCCGAGCAATGCTGGGATGATTGGTTCCGTTCAAAAGTAGTTTTCCCGCATTTCCGGTATGGCTGCTAAAGTGGCCATCTTGGACTTTGCCTGCGTGAACAATATTATTTTATTCGACAAACAGGCCATAACACATAAGAAACTTGAATTTCTGGCAATTCGACGCTAAAGCCAATTGCTGTTGATGTTGTTTTACGCTGAAGTTACAAAAACTACCGGAGGTGAAGCTATCAACAGAGCGGCTATGCACTCCTACAACATTTTTCATAAACAAACCGTGGATAGCCCAAACAAATCTGTGAAATGTCATAAACTAATCATAAGCTTGAAATATGCATCCACCAGCTGTGGCCATATATTTTCGATTCAGGTGAAAAGTAATGGTTGTCTGTCAGCGAGCACATGCACTCAAATATTTCGTTTGCAGGCATTCAGGATGTAGGTATGTAACATTGCAACCTCTGAGCTAAATGTTGCGATCATTGTTCCCCTCAGCACCCCCCCCCCCCCCGCCGCGCACACTGACACGTGCAGACCCTAAGCAGTCGACACTAAGTGCGCGCTGCGGGGTGGGTACATATTCACCGCCGCCACGACTTGAAATGAAGGCCCATGGCCCAATGTGGAGAAGTCAACTATCAAAGAATTGCTCGAATGCAAGAACTGATTCGGATGAAAAAAAAACCCGATCTGAAGAAAACTGTTTCAACGCTACGCATTCTATTCATATAACAACTTCATCCATATTTTAAGGAATGGTTTCGTGTTATATGATCTTTGCTTACTACTAAGCGATCGGAATCACACATAAAGCACAAGCTCACTAGTATTTGCGGCACTATTTGTCTGCAGGTAAAACAATAGACAGCTCTACACGACTGGACATGTGGAGCAATTTCTTCAATTCACTCTGCGTATTTTCTTCACATATTGTAATACAGTATTATTCTTTCAGTTGTAATGGAGAACCTCATTTTTACCTGAGACGTTGAGTATGACAAACGGCGTCAGGTGGCACCAGCTTTTCAAAATAGACAGCCAACAATGGAAACTATTGGTTTCAAATATGCGTTTGAGGTATTTCAGAATCTAACGAATCATTGCAATTCCATTTTCTTTCAGACTGCCTCAATACTGTGAATTTCGTCTGGCCATATACATGTATATGTTAAGGAAGAAGAAAAACAAGGAATCCGAATGAATGCAAGGTTTTGGCATGCGCTGCCTTTTTGTTTCTAAGCCATGGCCATTATTAAATAACCATCGTTTACATAAAGTGGCCGTGGTCTTACTGACTTGACAGAACACTTGAGTTTGGACTTCTGACTTCGAATATAATATCGAGACTTACTTCAAACATTATTTGAAAAGATGACGAATCGTTTGACAACGCGTAGTCAAATGGAACTGAGTGAGTGTGAACAATTGAGGCTGGCAGGACCGACTGGGAAATATCACACTGTTTTGTTTCTCGTATTTCGGAGTCAACTCATTGGGGTTCCTGATCAGGATTTTTTTATTCCCAGATTCCTTAAAATCTATATGCTAAGTTAGTTAGTCTGAGCAATGTGTTACCAACAACGTTTTCATGAATGCCAACGAGTAAAAATGGGAATACTGGAGCATGGTGTGGAAAAAGATGTGTGTTTGCGATTCTAGATTCCGTCGGAAATTATTCATTGGTATATTCTCCAGACTCTAAATGAAGGCCATAACGGATATATTTGTGGGTATATTTGTCCCTCGCTCGGTTGTCAAGGTTTTCCTTATCATATATTTAGTATATCAATGTGTCTGTATATACTACTAGTCTAGACAAAAACCAAAAACACCAAATTGCAATAAAAGCAGTTTGTACTGCTATCTTAATTTTAGATTTTCTAGCCATTTACCCGTTGGTTCTAACGTTGAATTGCATGGGCCAATTGAATTAAATTCCTATAAAATGTGAATGCAGTATCGAAGACAAAGAAAACTATATTTGCATGATGAAATATAATTATACCATAATTCACCAAGATCCATCAGCATAAGTATATAACTTCATTCCATACGATTATAATCCCCTTTGAGTAAATAATAATGGGTATGATCAATCCAGAAATGTAGTCCCTGTATCATTTCTACATATTAGTCTCCATTATGGAATTTAATGGTAGATTACCGGTGGATGTCTCATGACATTTTATTAATGGCCATCATGATAAGACCAGAAAATGATCAATTTCAATGGCATTCAAGACTTCCAACATGGAAGAAACGTACTCTTTTACAGTGATATCATAGTGAGTACTAAGTGACCAAATGAATGTCATGGCTTGAATAACATGTGTTGGCCTAGAGTAACAGCTACATTGAACTGATTGTTTGATGAAATGTTGATGCACATTAAGCGAGATACTAAAGTTTTCTGATGTGATTCAAAACAATCTGTAGAGGTGTTCACATGCATGTTTATCCATTTTACTGTATAGTGACGTCATCACATGATAATAATGACAAATCAAATGTGAGCCAATCAAACTATATAGAGCGAGCATTTCCTTTTGATAATTTCTAGTAGTTATTTGTAGTGGAAGTCCGCTTCGCGTTTACCGCATGAATTATTTTTAACTGTAGTTTATAAATCATTAAAATGGTGTGCTCAATGTCTTTATTGCCTTCGACAATGCGAGCAAAAAGGCACCGAATGATATAGAATTTGGCAGAATTTCAGTGGAACATTCTGAAAAAATACCATAACTTTTCACCCAGTTGGATTTTTTGACGAAAAAAAGGTGCTCACGCATAAAATACGCTGCAAGAAATTCGATTTCACTGGTACATCACAAAGAACTATATGACAGCTTTCTCCGAGACCTTTCGCCGGCGGACCTGATCATAAGGACATGTTATCAGGTGATCACCGTACACGAGACGACTACATCTCTCTGTCTTGTCACATGTGTGATTCTAGTTTCTATTGAGCATGTTGAGGTTGACTAAGTAGATCTAAAATACATACAGTGGGTACTCGATTCACTGATCTTTCCTAGAATTTACTAAGTCAAGATTAGTGGGGCCCAGAAGGGGACAAGGCCGAGGAAAGGACCCCAGTTGGCGATCACGCCCACGAAATCAGGGATGCCTGTTTCAACTTTTTCTTGGTGCCAACAAGGACATCAACACTTTCCTGTAGGCCTAGATCAGGGCATTACTTCATTAAGAAACCCCGTTCTGGTCCTAAAATGCATATCATAATGAGGAAAACCTGGTGTCAGTCAATCATGCCACAAAACCAGTTCAACGAGTACCCACTGTAATTTCTTATACAATCCTGTAGTGTACATAATAATACATGTACGTATAGTGTAGGACGATGGCATCAACGATTTCGAATCATCGAGGCTTTTTACCAGGAAGCCGTGTGTCTGAATAAATTTTACGATAAGAAACAGTTTGAATGCATACGTTCGATCAAAACGTAAATGACATAGGTCGAAAGTTCGGGTTCAGCAAAGGATCTCCGCTGACCAGAGATCCTGCTCAGTTCTTATACAGGATGGATAACGTTAAAGTTGGTATATCATAATATACTTTTGGCACGATTTAACTTTTTTTTGTCCAAAATGTATACGTCCGGGAGCATTGCCATGCCTTGGAAGACAACACTGTACGATATTCGGCAAGGGGGCCTACTTGGCGGGCAATGCTTGTTGATACATGGTTCTACGAGTAAGACACGATGTAGTAGCAGAGTATTATATAGCATCCATATAAATCCTTCCTTCCTTGAGACGGACAATATCATTTTTTTCTGAAGAACAATAGTATCCAAGCAATACTCATGTCATCAAAACTAGTTGTAGTGCATGCAATGGCAATTTAATTAGCTAATATGATGAACAACTCAGTAATCAATTTAATGGTATATTTCGTCAATATCGCAAGCACTATGCTATGTGCACAAACAATAAATTAGTCGGTATCAATTAGGTATTTATCGAGTTCTAATGAATGCATTAATCAGCAGCACTATCCAGTGAATGGCGCAAGAGAAAGATTGCTCGTTATAGCGACGTGTTAGCTTCTATGTATATTCGCCAATTGTTTCCGTAAGGAAAATCCAGAATGATCTACACTTCTTTTTTTCATGCCATGTACATAAGTTGTAATTAGCTATGTGAGACCCGTTCTGGTAAAAAGGAAGTAATGGTCGCATACAGAGAAAAGGGAGACAAATTGGAGCATGGTGGAAGCACTTGTATGTAGTAAATCATCAAATAAGCTGACGTCACTTCTGGTTTTCTCAATCTTATATCATAATTTGAAAATACGAACTAAAGTTGAAGAAGAATGGCGAAATTCTTAATCAGAGCTCAATAAGAGAACACAACCTCCTTTAATCTCATAATCTATCGCAGCTGGGTCGTTTTGGACCCTGGCCTCGTTCTACACACATAATCTGAAATCGCAAAAGGCATTTCTAAACGGAAGTCAGGAATCACTAACGATTGCTCCTGGAAAAGGTACATTATTTATGAAACTTTTGCAGTCAATGTCTAATCCGCGCTGTGTCATTCAAATAATGCAGTCATTTATTCGAAATTCTGGATCCGCTCGCAAGCAATACGCACCGCGCCACTGATGCATCCGGAACCGGAAACTAAATCTTCAATTTTGTATATCTTTTTTTTAATAATCGAGGCCATGCTGTTGATATCAACAAGTTTTCTAAAAGGCATTTCAATTGCTATACTGTCAACTCGATGCAAATGACTGCCGGCGATCTCGGTGTATGTCGTTCGTGCGCGGATCCACTACTACAAAATAAAGAATAAAACTTACCGTAACTGTTTTGCTGACTCTTTCTTGATACTCTTTGCCGGCTAGAGGTTTTTAAGATAAATTGACTTACCAACTTGAGAAAATATCCATCCAAAATATAAGATTCAGGTAATCCAAATAGATCAAGTATCCAGAAGTCAAATGTACCACGTAACTAAATTATCGTAATCCAAAAGTTTGTAGTTTCTTTCGTCAACAACGTATATCCAAATTTCGAATCCTTGTATTTTCACTTACTACTTGATATGTTAAGTGAACGCAGATCGGCTTGACTGAAGGGCAAATAATTCGTTACTGCGACGACACCATAATTGTTTGGCGAAGCCTAGTGAGTCTACTATCTAGAGCAATGGTACCGTCCTGCAACTTATAGGTCTTAGCCTATAATTTCCATCAGATTCATATAGTATCCAACTTCGTTCAGCTGCCTACAGTATGATATAGGCGTTAATCAGTGTTTAAGCTGATCGACGTTTCCTTTATACTTCCTGGTGATACACTTTTACAAAGTATTTTACATGCGTTCAAGTGACACAGTAAATCATAAAACACTTATCCATAAAAAAGATATTCAGTCCACCTCTTTTCATTCTTGAGTCAATTATATCACAAGAAAATGGCTCATTCGTCCCAACACTCTTTTCGCAGTCGGTTCAACGAAGACATAAACCTGTGCTTTTTCTGCTCGCTTCGCTTTATGAGGATTTCGACATTTATATTGTAGAAATAAGACTTTTTCACTCAGCGTTCTATTGGCTTTTCTGCGCTGGAAAATGTAAACAAAATTTTGACGAGTTTGTAAGGTGATGTAAACGTAGGCCTATGTAGGATGTCCAGGAAATAGAACATCTCGTATGTACTAGTATTTTGCAACGGGCAAATAAAGACTAATTCTTGAATTTTGTTAGTTGAGAGAATAGGGAATTCAGATTTTGATTCGACAGCAAGAACAAGGTGGCATGCTCGTTTTTATGATGGGAATTGTATTGGCCGATGTCTGCAACGAATTGAAACAGTTTGCGTTGTATGTAATGTATGTTATGCCTAGAAGCAATCGAAGAATCCAAAATTGACTTGATGATGCCAGCCAGAAAAAAATAATCCTCTCGTTTTCGTTCTATGATCATAATCTGAACATCACTGATATTTTCCCCGCATAAAGCAGGACGAAAACTGATCGCGGTTGCCGAGAAATGGATCGATTTACATTGCATGCAGCTGCTGGACTTTGACACAAAAAGCAACATTGCTGCCTTTCATACCAAAATGAAATATGGACCAATCCAACATTTTGGAGGTACTACACCACCACACCGTTCCCGATTACCAACCATAACCATTAAGACCCACTAGATCTTCGAATGTCAGAGCATTCGGAGCAGTAGAAATTGTTATGATCGGAAATGTTCAAGTAATTCATCATTGAGACACCACTTTCAATTTGGGTGGGCTGGACAGTTTTTTTAATTTTCTGATGGATATTTTTTTCATTAAATGTGGAACCTACATGATGCTAGATTTACCGAGCGGATGATGTTAAATTCAACGCACGACGTCAATTAACACGAACAAAATGTACATGTATTTCGTTAGCATGATCACTACATGTACAACGCAACTTGGGTTCCCAAAAAAATTATGTCTTAGAAATAAAATGTTTGCAAAAATCAGTCCAGTAGTCATACAGATTATGCAGTGGCCCGAAACGACGTGGAAATTTACTTCCGAAGGCGACTGCATACAGTATGTAGAGAGAACGGAGACGCCTCCCGAACAGGTACCTTCACAAGAAATTCGCTGTAATGAACCTAATTCGAGAGCCATCAATGCACCCTGATCAACAGATGAGATCTTATCCTTGTGCAAAGCCATGGTGCATCATTTATCATGTTTATCCTAGAGGAATAGGAATAAAATAGCGCTATGCGGTCGGCTAAGATACGGGCTCAAGTCCTCATGAGCCTTGGTGTCCATGTTTATTTAATTTTTGAAGAGGTATAGTAGCGTATTAGGAAGTAATTTTGTGTATAACTCGATGTTTAAGATGGATATGATGTATTTTGAGGTATGGTGTGTCCCACACATACAGTAAAAAGAATTAAAAAATGCCGGACTGCTGAATCTTAAGGGCTGATCATAGGTATCGCCATTTTAGCTAGAAGTTGATATCCATAAACGATAAGAACTAATCTTGAAAATAAAATTAATGCCATTTAGAACTAGGAGATATAATCGTTGGAAAACAAAGAACTGACTCCCACCCTCGAAATTGGAATTGACTTCGTTTAAAAGAATTCAAGTCAAATGGTGGTGCCTGTACACCTTTCAAGAAATGGGGCGCTGAGTGTCCGAAATAGTGATGTCATAAGGGGAAACATGGCCTTATGGTGGAGGGACAAAGAAGATAGTCATGGTCGACCAACACTCTTGAATGCCTTTAATGACGGACAAGGGGTAAAAAGTTAGTTTTCAATGCAAGCCACCAATTTCAGGAAGCATGTATAATGGTAAACCTTGAATCAAGCTTGACGAATGTCACAAATTATTATTTTTTAAATTTTTAAATTCGCAGTATAAAGATATCATTTCACGATTTTGGAATTGAATCTTACCCTGCCTGATGAAACAGCACATACATCAGCAAACATTATCTAGGATATCGTCAACATTGTAGAAAATGCACGAAATCATGGATTGATCATGTCAGGTAGAATCGAAATCAAAACCAGGGGCGGGCCATTTTGAAACAGAATTACAGGAATCACAAAACAATACAACTGCCTGGATGCAATACATATATTATCAATTACACTTGTGTCATCAGGTCCAACGGCCTCAAAATGCCTCCATAAGAGCAAACCACGGATCTAGATATAAAATGAAAAGAAGACTCAAATCCATGATATAATCCAATGAAACCCAAGTAGGCCTATATATCACGACACAGAATAAACAAAAGGACTTCAGAGAAAGCCTTGTCCTTAAACCCATCGCTCGATAACAGCAAAGCAAATGTTGCTAATTTTCCAAAGGGACACAGACACTGTATAATCCGAGGTTTGTGATCAAAGGAATGTGTTCCGAGGTATGTGATTAGAACACATTGATGCCGATTTGAGAAAAGAAGCCATGGCAAGATTACCTCCTTCATTTGTTTAACTTTTTATATCCCTCGCAAGTTAAAATTTTACTTCCTCGTTTAACCTTGCCTTCTTGCCCGTTTGACCTTTACCACAACACATAACTATCCGATACCTCCTCACAAGTTTAAATTTTGGCTCCTACTTTTAAGGTTTACCTCTTGAATTATAAAGTAAACAGCAAAGAACCAAATCCAACTCGTAGCTAATAAACTTTCAGACACTGGATAACTAAGTAGCAATTCCAGACAACTCGAAGAGTGTCCGAATACCTGCTTATCGAATAGTCCACGCAAGTCGTCGTGAGCTGCCGAGCTCCGTGCAGAATGAGATATAGCGAGAGACTGAGAGCTGCTCGCCGTGCACGGCTGAGACCAGCACAGGAGGTGCTGTCGTGTCTGGAGCAAGCACGCTTCAGGAGAAGTGGTTCATTTGGTTGATGTTCTTGTTAATTTAAATTGCCTTGGGCATGTTGGGAGTAAAATATAACTGTTGTTTTTAATACGACAATCGTACGAAAAACATAAAATGAAACGAAATCCATAAGACTAAGTTTGAACTGATCAATCAGAATATGGCATTAAAAAAGAAGAAGAAACTAAAAACTTCTCAGTTCTAACAGCATGAGTGACACACCAGAAAGTTCTCGAGTGGTCCTCGATCGTAATCGTCGCGAGCTTTCACGAGGGACTGAGAGGACATTGCTGGGCTATGCACGGCTGTAAGACCCGCCCCGGAGGTGATGTCGCGTCTGACTGAAATGAGCACGCGAATGATGAGGCGATGTGTTCCATTGCTTTGGGATAAATCATAAAATACATGTAGGTACTTTCGTTTTACGAAAGTCATACGAATGTCTTGAAATGAATATGATTGTAGCTGAGCAATGTGTGGATCGGTAACTAAATTTTTTCTCGAGTAATCTCTCGAGTATTTTTGGGGGGCATCGGAGATCCATACACTGTAAGATGAAGAGTGATTGAGTACTCACCGTACACAGGAGGTAGAGTCGAGACTGGAGCCAACGCGCAGAAGTAATAAGACTTATGTCAATGTGCTACGATTATTGTTTTTGTTATAATTTCGTGGTAGTGAAAAACTTGATCTTATGCCTGTATTCAGGTTGAGAATTCGGCTTCGAAATTCCATTCGTTTTCCACGAGGGCTTTGATTCTTGGTGCTTCTATGAAAACCTCTTATTAACGAGTGTCTGTGAAGGTATGGTCTTCATGGCATTTTTCACTTGTTGTTATCACGGTGGGTAAATGTATTGGTTTACCATTCAACACAACAGAAAAAAGGGCCTTCCTTGTTGGAGGTGTACACTGGTATAGAAAAAAGTTAAATTCGGGCCTTACGCCCACCCGTCAAAATGAATATTTTGTATGTTTCTTTTGTGTCGTCATTTCCTCTCTAGGTTAGCAGGTATTTTTCTTATGCAAACTGATGCCTCACCCTTGTTAATATCGTCATCCCTTACTACTATAGGCCAATATGCTGAAGAAGTACTACTGTAGGCCTATGTAATCTATTTCAGGATCTTCAAGTTCTTTTTGCTCTTTATAGTATTCCTAGCTTAGGCCTTAAGCCTTTGTATAGTGTACATAATGCCATTTTATTGGACTTTACTTATGAGAGAAGTTGTATAACATAAACTGTTGACTGCTTTGGGAGGTGTGGCAGTTCATGGCTTGGCTCATAGGAACAAGCAGACACGTATGTCTGGTGTGTTGTGCAATGGGTAACGAGGATATGATTCCTTAAAGGACTGCTATCTAAGAGCTGCAACAAAATTGGAAGAGCATCAAACACGTTCAGATAGTTTACTGATGAACCAACAAACATACTGCAATAATGGTCCTTTAACTCAAAACCCGTTTGGCCAAAGTGGTCACTGTTCAACTATGAGTGGCTATGTTGGAACTGACAGTGTGAGGGCCCCTTTCCAACTGCGTGTTGGTGATATTCTTGGTATTGTTACCAATCGTCCTTGAAGGAGAGAGGAGCGTTACTGGAGTAAATGTGATTGTGTCGAAAAGTTGCTTTGTTCGTTGTAACGTTGGGAATCCGAGAGTTCGAGGAGTGTGTAGTATGAGTTGTGTTCCACCTGCACTGTGAGCTGTGCGGCCTATGTGGCACCCGGAGGATCGTGGGGAGTTTGAAGGACTATGACGTTAGGAGGTATGCAGTGTCATCACAACCGTAACGGTAGGACGGGAATAGTCACTTGCACACAAGGCGGAGGATGTCACAGCTAGCCAAAACAAACCTAAATATAGGCACAACGGACAAAATAACATGTGGTCTGCGACCATGGGTTTTTTTGTTTGCTGCTTGTTTTTTGTGGCCAGCAGTGGCTTCCTCCGCCTGGTATGAGAGTATCTGTCAGTTTGCGAAAATAAATTTCGGCCATTTTAAAAGCCCTTTTCACAGGCAGCGTAATTTTACCATGACAAAAAAGTCATGTTTTAAGTCAAAATCATCACAAAAAGCATTTAAAATATCATGAACATTGGAAGACATGGACAACTTCAAGTAAATTGCTTGAAAAAGCTTGTCTATTGTTACTTTTATGCCATGATTAACATACGTTTCCTGTGAAAAGGGCTTTTAAAGATTGCTGGAGTTTATTTTCCATCTATTAAATTTTCAGCTTTGTTTTTGCTTTGTTTTGGTGGCCAGACCCATGTATCTTTATAGCCCAAACCCCGCTCCATCACGCTGTCGCGGAAGAGAATTTGCAGATGACTTGATTACACCACAGACCGGCGTTGTTCGTACTGCGTCATTCGATCATAGCTTAAATTACTCCAGTCCGTAGGCGCCAGCGCTAGCCCGAACCAACGCGGTTGGAAGTTGACACTACATGTATTTAGAATTTAAAATACAGCCATGAATTGATTGACAGTTGTTAGAGACGCAAAGGAAATATGCAGACTAAAATGGGCATTTTTGCATTAATCTAGTATTGAATTCCAAGAGTTTGAAATATACGACATCGTTCCTGCAAAACAATGGCGGTCTCCAATTAGTGCAGTGGCCATGTTAAAAATGCGGACGACGCTAGCTGTCCCTAACAAGGCATATCAATTTGCATATCTACGTCGTGCGCCCGAAGGTAGTCCTCAAAAGCAAATTGATTACATCTTATTAACCTATTAATTAAGATTGATTACGAGAAAATACAACATTGATCATATCATGTGGTCAAAAGCCAGAACAAACCCATTGGCTCTCCCTTTAACCGAAATATGACAATAATGGGACCAACAGTCTAACGTAATCCAACCCAAGCACCTGGCTGTGTATTCCAAAACATTAAGCTGGAATGCCCGCGGCCAGTTGTGGCATGTTAAACTATCAATTACAGACGTTTAAGGACGTACAAAGTGTATGGCCAACTGCAATCGTTTCGGCGTTTTTTAAATTCTAATACTTTCCTTTGACTTCAACTAAAATGCCAGTAGACAATATTATTCACTTCTGTCCGACATCGTTGTCTTCCAGTCCCAAGGGTACCAGATCTATATATATTGATGGTGAATTACCCAACTGGGCTTAATTATAGAGACGGTGATCAATGTAAAGTTCATGTAGAGGTCAACCATGACCTTATAGAAGTGAGCAGTGAGTAACTTAAACGACTTCTGACTTCCAGAATAAACGAATTTGAAAGTGCTCACGAGGTGACAATAATGAAAATGTGGTTCGATTACGCACCAAGCAGTGCCAAGTGTGCTGCGGGCAAGCGATCATATACCATTGATTCGTTCATCGTCAGGCGATCGTTGACATATTGTGCATAAAATGTCCCCCCCCCCCCCCCATCCAATAAAGTAATCCACAATTAAAAAGTGCAATTTCATATGCTGTGCAAATTGCCTAAATACAAAGAGGTTCAGCTAACACAATGACCACTGTTGTATCTAATGGAAGGAATCATCCTTGATACTAATAACACGGGATTCCGTGGTGCTAAATTATCAATTCTATTTTGCTGGGAAACTTTCATTTTAAAAGGTAAAATTGCTCTTCTTTAATCGTTATTTCAAGTGTATAAGACTATAAAGTCAATGAACCTTAATTGAAAATAAACAATTGACATCGCTCGCCCACTCCAGCACGGGCCGATCAACATTATCTTTTTTTCATATGGCCTCAGGTATTAATAACCCCCAGTGCATTTCAATTGATTATGTCCTGTCACCTGCAAAGGCTGGCTTATGATCGATGGCTGTTTGTTGGTTAACCTGTTAACCGCAGTCTCTGGGGCCGATGCTGGCGCGACTAAACGGAACTTTCTCATTAAGACTAACGTGATTAGTCCATCAAACGTTAAGGGTACATTTGCTTGTGATAACTTTCAAGAAGTGTGAAAATGACCAAATTTAGCTGCCTGGTTTTTGAGTCACTAAAATGCGGGTTCGTTTATCAGGTAACCCCCCCCCCCCCCCCCCCCCCAAGGTGTTCGAGCCTATTGTAAAACGTTTGGGGATATTTAGATGTTATCATATGAGCAGAGCCGAATTCCCGGTATAATTGCCAGAGAATTATTATCTTTTTATCACTTTTGATACAGCGCTTTAGAATGTACAATGTTCTCAAAGCTCTTTACATTTGTCCCCCTGGAATATAAGCTGAACCTTTCAGATCAGATGAGTTGCTAAAGCCCAATGAGCGCTACAACCTGAGCCATGCAGACTGTTACCCACTGAAAGACCAGGGTGGAGTTACGCATGTAAAACAAAGACACCTGCCAAAAGTCTCATGCCGACAGTGGGAATCGAACCAGGGACCTTTTGGCCGCTAGTCAGGGACAGAACCAATACACTACAGCCCGTCTGTTACCTCTGTACGCACCATTAATACATGTTGTGGGGTAGAAGGAAAAGGTTGAATGTTACACCATTGCATGGTTAGCCATTCCAAACGCTGGCAGCCATTATGGATTTGAGGCAAAATCCAAGTGATGCCCCGAGGCGTTTTGACTTAGTGTCAGGATTATAAAGCTAGGAGGAAACATCAACTGAAAAAATGACAATTTGTCCTGGCTTAACCCAGTCGATATTGCTCTCTGTGTTCAGTGTGCGTTTGAAAAAAATCTCCTACTGTCATGATTGTCATTGGTCAAGATAGCATGGCATGCTGTGGCGTTGTCATGGCGGCATTGTAAAATGACCCATATAGCAATTAAAATTCGATTACCAAGTAGCGGATCAGTTGTGAATCGAACTGGTAGATTTCTCTCATTTCTGGTCAATTTGCCTCTTTACAGTTTCGAGTAAGATGGCCAAATCTCTGATTAGAATGCCATTACCATGAGTATGAGCAGCGAAATGTGCTGATTTCGCGAAATGCCTGGTCAATCATATTACCCAGCTACGGATTAAAGCTGATTTGGCCGTTTCCGGAAGTCTCGGAAACTGGCATTAACACAATATTGACATGTTTTTCCCGTAAAAAATTGCAAGTTGTCAAAGATCTCAGATCGTCATTTACTCGGGTGTATGATGAATGCTGGAGGTGCTTACATTCAAAGGTTGTAAGAAAACGATTGGGATAATTATTATCTTGACTCACCGACCTAAGGCCGGCTCATCAGTTTGAGGCATGACCGCCTCCAGTAAAATATGCATTGAACAGGCCAATGTCCTTCCATACTGATTGGCTCAAGCTTGTCGGTCGTGATCAGGTGGTGGTAAGTTGATTGACATTGGTTGGCATTGGGAATGAACTGATCACTTGCGACCTAACCACTTTCCTTCGGTCAATCCGAGTTGCCCTGTCTCGTAGCCTAGGTCAAAAGAGCAGTTGCACGTGACGTCATCACCGGCCGTGTCGGAGGGACAGACAAAAGTAAGCAAGCCCAAAAGACTGTGACAGCATTTGATTCAGTTAAGTCAGACATGGCAAATCATTGCTCTTCCCTCCAACATGGCCGACCGTGAAAACACTCTCTTGGCAACCAATCTTCAATGAAAGAAATCTCACTTAATGAGATCCTCATGGGCCTCCCATTCTGAACTCTTGGCATGAAATTGATGTAAAAGTGACTGGCATCAGTTCGACAAATTGGTGTCGCCCACCCACTGTCAATCCTTATTGGACAATGTTGAATGGCGTCGAACGACAATGCGCATTTCATCTACGGGGGCTTGGCTTGCCTATTCGGAAACGGTCTTAGATCGATGAGTCAGAGTCTCAGTCATGTGGATGAATTCAGAGGTTGCAAGCATGGCAGGACAGTGTCCGATATTTTTGCGTGCAGTACTATTGATTGTATGACAGGTAACATCCGACATTCACTGGCAAGGTAGACATGGTATTTGATATTAATTAAGAAGCCTTCTTGGTTGATTGGCGTCCGGCATGTCCAGGGGAACTGGGCATGGTGAAATAGAAGACATTGTCATCAGCGGTGGTTGTATATGCAGCCAATGTTCTATGTGCCCCTGGTTCTACGCAATACGGGTTCTATGTGTCTCAGTTGTGTGGGAAGATTCGGCGATTACTGACATGTTTCAAAATGTCTTCTGTTGACAGCCTTCCCTTTCCCTAACTCTATTCTAACTCCAACTTCTCGCTACAACTGGAGTCACAGAGAGAACGAGTAGGAAGATATACATGTACAATTATTTTCATTTTGTTACACATAACCCGGGACTCATAAGAATGACCCTCGTCTTCGCATGTTATAAGGTCCTTGTTGCTTACAATTACGACACTGGGTCGGATTCGAAAGAATGCAGTGTTAGATTACGAGGCAGGCTGTGCAGGAAATTTCAACAAAGTAACCAAAGGTTTCGATTCAAAACCACACCTTTCAATAATCTCTCCTACAAAACATATCCTTCATATTAAGGTAACAGCACAGACGTAAGGGCAGTATTATTCAAATATAACTGCTCTGAGAAGGAGGTTGCTTGTTCGGGGATTTCTTATATTCATTATGATGTCAAAGATGTCGGCTGCAGACCGAGCCCCTTGCAGTCCTCTCTTTCTTCTGTTTCCTCTGTTTTGACATGGCCTGTAGCTAGGCGTGTGGTGCAATTGGTTAGATAAAACTAACGGTTTATTGGTTGATATGTCTCGCGCGTGTGTAGAGTATATACACATAACTCCGAAAGGGCTCGCGTGGCAAGACAGAGAATGTATGTCGGATATCGTTGCGTACCGGAGTATTGATTAGATAACAAGTTACATCCGACTGAGCTGACAAGGTGGAAACGATTTTTGACATTAGGAAGCCATGTTGGCTGATTGTCGTCTAGGGGATCGACAACCTGCGGGATTCCATGAATGCTACTGGGCTGTTGCTGACCAAGTCAAGGCAACGGCCTTCGTATATTGTAAACTGCTTATAATTAAACAATGGGATCTAGCAGGTCTTTTGACATAAAACATGCTGCTAATAGATGCATTGAAGGCAAATTTCCCAACCTGGTGAGCGCTGCGGGAAATGCTGCAAAAATTAGTGAAAACATGCCAAGAGATACAAAACCGTTCCGCATTTCAGTGATCATCTAAGACAATGAACGTGCTAAACAACAATTTATATTTTCAAAATAATGTGATTAAAGGTTGACGTGAAAGAAATGGTGCCTTAGATGGCTACTAATATCAAACTATTTATATGTGAATATATCCAACCACGACAGAGAAAGTGAGTTGCCTGTTGTTTGCTACACGCAGCAAGAGATTGTGACCATACATCGATGCGACCTCTGACTGTTGGCGCAGAGTGTGTTGTACACTAATTTGTATACTAATTCATAAGAATGTCATATTTGCTAAGTTAGTTACTTGAATTTACACCGAGTTAAAACTTATCAGGAAGTCACTTAAAAAGGATAACATTAGTGTAACCATGCCCTCGACTGCAAGCCGCAACACATATCAATTACAGACTCTCTGATGTCAGAAAAATATGATATTCGGATCTCGTAGTGTCTTCAGTGGCTCTAGTACGGCACTACCAAGTGTTACTGACAGGTTAACACGTTTTCACTGTACTTGTTGTGACAACTTGACAATCACGTGAGAAATGTGAAAGGTGGTTGCTATCAGTCAGACCAATTTGTTGGCAATTTGTAGGAAAACAGTTAATGCACACTTAATGGTTTGTTATCATGAGTCTGATCTCATTTCATTTTCTGAGTGACCTTGTTGATAATTCACATTGGATTTGACAGGGATGAAGGCTTGATTCTAGTATCAAGTGCGTTCTCCTCTGCTGCCACCGCGAGAAAATATCGATCCCAGCGGTGATTGGTACTGTAATCAAACATTTTCTACCGTTACGTTCGCTTCCCACCAAACCAACAGGCGCCGGGTAATTCAAATCCCCCCCCCTCTTGTACTTGAGTAGGTTTCTCACCGCGTAGCGGGAATTGCTTTGGTGAAATATTGCCAAATGATACAATAAAACCATGGTCCCTGTGATCAACCTATGCAACTATCATCCTATACAATGATCACACTATACAACCATGGTCCCTGTGATCAACCCATGCAACGATCATCCTATACAATGATCACACTATACAATGATCATACTACACAATGATCATACTATACAATGATCATCCTATACAATGGCCATTCTCTACAAAAATCATTCAAATACAATGATCATCATATTCAGCGATGATCATCTAATATACAATGACCATCCATACAATTATCATCACATACAATGACCATCCTATACAATTATCATCACGTGCAATGATCATCCTATACAATTATCATCATATACAATGATCATCCTATACAATTATCATCACATACAATGATTATCCTATACAATTATCATCACATACAATGATTATCCTATACAATTATCATCACATACAATGATTATCCTATACAATTATCATCACATACAATGATTATCCTATGCAATTATCATCATATACAATGATCATCCTATACAATTATCGTCACATACAATGATCATCCTATGCAATTATCATCATATACAATGACCATCCTATACAATCATCATCACATATAAAGATCATCCTATGCAGCGATCAATCTAACCATCCTATACAATAACCATATTTAAAAGATCATCTTATATGATAACTATTCTATGCAACCATCATCCTTTACAGTGATTTTCATATACAATGATCGTCATGCTTATCATATAATACAGTGATCACCATTTACGATGTTCTTCACATACAAGAATGATCTGTAAATGTCAAATGACGAGAAGGACGTCAATATGCCCGCAAAATATGGGACACGTTCATCCCGTCACTAGTCAAAGCTTACTAGAAAATGACAACATCTCCAAATACTATCGTGTCAGCTCGCTGCGATAATTATTACCACCTCTGTAAACATTTTGACATGCTGGTCGCTCCATATTCAATTACTGCGCCTGTATTGTCGATCTTTGAGATAATCTCCCGCTCGGCGCAGCGTCTGACCAGAAAACCAATGGCCCAGCCATTTGTTTGGTCACCCGCGTATCATTGCTCTGACAAGGTTACAATGTGGACACAATCTAGCAATTTTGACCCTTCAGTTCCAATATCCGTTAATATGTTACTTGTCACCGTGTCCAAGTGTTCTTTTCTCTGGTGAAGTGATTCACTTGGCGGACTTGGCACTGTATGTGGTTCAGCTTGGTTATGCTTCATCGGAACAAAATGGACTTTGGGGTGAAGTGACGGCCGCATGAAGCCACTAATACTGAAGTGTACATCGGCTGATCCTATTTTGCTCCCCTAAAGTTGAACCTGCGACGTAAATTCCCACACTCGCCTCGTTGGAAATTGCTCTTTGGCTGCAAGATCGCCAGTTTCAGCCTATTTCCAAGTTTGAACCAAACTGCAAGCTATTCAGCCGAATAAAAACATCTTCGGTTTCTCTGACATAATTATCATACATACGTCGGGATCACTCTTCGCTGGCATGGCGCCGTGTTTCAAAAGCATCATTTAGCGTCATAAAGATTTGCCACAATCTATGCGTAATACATGAGTCTGTTGTTAGGGCATTGTTTGGGACAGTTTGGGACATTTAGAGTGGATGAATCACCTGCCATTCCATCATATCCCGCCTTTCAGCCGGGTGTCATTTTTTCTCGCATTGGCGTGAAAAAAACAATGCACGATGGACAACAATGGCAATATCCTCATATATCCGTCAGCAAAATGTGTATCAATGTGACTGTCGGTCACAGAAGCCTTAAATACGAATAAGAGGGCGCGTCATCAATGCATCTGTAGCAAGACGTGTCCAGTACATCGAGATAAACATGTCAATAAAGCTTATTCGTCGAACTACTTATTTCATTATCCGAACTGGAATGGCTGCATTGGTCATACCGCTAATCACACAGAGATCCGCGCCAGCCGCACGTCAGCCCAGCCGACGAATCCACTAACCAAGTCCGTATGTCTGTCCAGATACATATTAATTCTCCTGCATGGTTACAATGTAACTTACACACTGTAAACACTGTCCATACATCGGATCGCCTCTTAATTAATGTTTCATTAAATTACTATATGCGTGAGATGTGTTCCATTTCTGTTGGTCGTTCTGTAATAGTCATTACTGATAATCGTCGCTTATTCTGACGACACAGCCAATGGACATACGGTTTAACCTCTGTAATAAGGACAAATTCTGTTCTTGATAGAGAAATGTCCTGATTTGAGAGGACAAATTGAATGAAAACAACCAATTTTGGTCCTTAATATAGAGAGTTTCCTTAATAGAGAGGTGTCCGCTAATGGAGGTTGTACTGTACATATTAACCACCCAATCCTTGTGACGTATGTTTCGATAAAAATACTTTATACTGAAAATATTGTCTATATCAAGAAAAAAAAATCATTCCGCTGATTTTGTCCAAACCGTAAAAAATGTATACGTAAAAAATGTATACTTCGATTTTCCCTGGCAGGGCAGCGACTGACCTTCGTGTATCGTACTTCCGTCTATCTTCTATCGACATGTCGCGATATATAACCTTGAGGCAAATCAATAAAGAATGGAACAGTTTATCAAGCGCCTGTCTAATATGTTTAATAAAACTGTCGACCCTAGGTGTCAAATTCACATATACGTACATATATATAAATAACAGAGCCACGACCCTAATCAATACACTCTTTGAGCTCCGATCCGTTTACATCTGTGTCCACAAACAACAGTCAATAACGTTTAAATATAAGATCGGTAATTGTTTGGATTTTCTGATAATCTCTACACCGAGTCGAATACATAATGAAGTATGAACTAAGTAATATCCAGCAAGCGTTGTTATAACGACCGCATAGTATCCTTAACACCTGTCCAGGTCAAATATCTCATCCGTTCGGTAAAATTCATCTTTAAGAATTCTTTCAGTTTCTACATGAGCATGTCCAATTTCTACAGAATTGCTATAATATTCTGTCTTAATATATTTAAGCCAAAATCTTATCAACGTGCATAACTAAATAGAACCATACCACGTAAATATTTTCGTCCTACGTGCCTCATCAAGACAAAAAATCCCGATACTATTCTTATTAGATTCTCACAGATTTATTAAATATACATGTATTTGTTGTAGTTATAGAAGAATTCATTATTATCAGTTTCGTACAATCTTTCCGAGGTTTTTGTAAAATTCTCGTAGTTGAGATATTCTAACTAAGAACCTTGACAAAGGCGTACCTGTAAACCGTCCATTTTTGCAAGCGTTTTTCTTGCGAATTACCTTGACTCGCGTTACTCTTTCCAGTAACACCAGCAACAACGCCGACATGATCCCCATTCTCAAAACCCACAGTGTAATCCCATCCTTAGCCGAGCACACTAAAGCTGAATATTCTTCCTCATAAAACGTGACCCAATCAGACCTCGTTGGTAAACAGAGTCGGCATCATTGGTAATTAACGAGGAAAGCTTATTGAAGGCGTTGAATGAAGCACTAAGACGTGTATGTTGAGATGTTCTTTTAATACTGCCTATAGTACATTTTTATAAACCATGCCTTATCTTTGCCACCGTACAGATCATCGCTCCGTGTCACCATTAAGGAATCCCCCAACACAGCCCCCCCCCGTACACCTAATCTGGGATCACCGAAAGAGACCCCCCTGATCACTGCGCAGTAATATATCATATAAAACGTGACCTCTGTATGATATGACCTCCGTTAAACAGAGTCTGAGACATTAATTACACAGTAAGCGATTGAGGGATGGGGAACTCAGCCGTCTGTCGCGGCCATATAACTTTTAAGGTGTCTGGAGGTTTCCTGATCATGGCCGCCTCAGCAAAATGATTTGCTACAGCGAAGAAAAAACACTGATTCGATCCTTCTTATCCAAGCAATATCCTAATGGCGACACAGTTAAGCCCCTTTATCAGCATCTTCACCACCAATATACTTTACCTCAAGAACGACCTGATGCACCCTGGTTAAGGTCGTACATGTTTTACCCGCATCGTTTGGGGTCTGGGACTATTGTTCGATTTCTTTGAAGTTTGTTTTTGGGTTAATCCCTGCTTCGCAACCAAACATAATTTACTTATTTAAGTAGGCTAACCATTCTTACGAAATTTTTTGTTTTTTTGTATGGTTTTGTATGCATCGACGTAGTGCATTGGCCATTTGCCCCTTTGTATACTAACATTTTATTTCTCTACCAATCTGGCTGAAATAAATGTTCAGGTTACTTTTTTTCCAACTACCATCCCGTCCTCTCGTTATAAGACAGATCCCGGGAGACACCTAAACCTGTCAGAAAGATACATAGAGAGTGAGAGAGCACGACTCTCGATCACATCAGGACGTCGTAGGATCAGACCAACTGGATCAGACCAACTAGATCAGACTAACTGGATCAGACCCACTTCCTGAGAGGTGAAAGGCGTCAATAACGTCACTTCCGAATATTTGGTGTATCAACACCACTGCTCTGCTCTGTCCGTCAGCACCCTCAACATTCGAATCAGGGTTGCGACCCAGTAACGCAATGTGTATTTATTTTGCTAATGCCAATCTAAGGCAATTTATTTTAAATTGCAGGGCCCACTTGCATCAGTCCAATCAAATAATGGTATTAGCCGATTATACGCTGCATTAATCTAAACAAAATCCCAGTGTGAATTGATTTAGGAATTCCATTGCTTCAGGCGATATCAATTAATCATAGAATGGTGATGTTAGTTGAATTAGAACAGAATAATCTCTTATTGCAAAAATACAGCACGATTTCAAACTTCATTCAAGTTTTCTAAGAAGTGAAGAGATTCCATTATACATGTATTGATTAAACTGAATATTTTTTTGCAGCTGTTAACCCTAGAATTACGTTTTGTTCAGTTTTACTTGCCAGAGCACAAGATCGTTTTATCAAAAGAATAATTCGTAACCAAAAGTGACATAATACTACTGAATTTGTTTCATTTTGTCGGAAATCAAAATGACAGATTTGCAAAAATAGAAATAACTAGTAGGTGGATCATTCTGCAGTGAAGGGGGCGATTTTATGCCGTTTTAGCTGCGCATTTACTACGCTTGATTCATATCCCCCGCATTCATTTGTCCTATATTCACACATGTCTCACGTAGCTTTCACCGAAGCAATAAAATTGTGCAAAAGCTATATACTGCTAGCGATTACTAATATCAGAAATTTGACAATGGGTTAACGTAAGAATATAATGGGTCGCTGGAGTCAAATCCCCGTATTGATGTGTGCTCAAACTGAGATACATGTTTCAGGTTGTCAGCACGTTCAAGGCTTTGTTCAACAGCAATATACTTTTTGCAATTTCTGATAAGAGTTGCTTGAAGAATTTTCAACTGCATGACTGTATAGCGTTATGTTATATCATAATATGATAAGCGCGTATTGATCTCCTGCCGGTATTGAAGATCGAGGATAACCTATTGAAGGCATCAGGTTTAAGTCAGAAGATCAGCTAACATCATTGTCTTGAAGAAATAATCCGTTGAACTCATCCTTAGTGAGATGCTAGTGTATTGTGTTATTGATGCTTACGCGCTAGTACGTGTGTTTTATGGATGAAATTGTACAAGGTTTCGCTGTTTAGAATATCAGTGTATACACAACTATCATTTTCTTTACATTTTCGCGCAGGGTGGAGTAGGAGGGGGGAGACTGAATGTTTAGGTGACTTCTGAAAACTCAAACGTTTCTGTCAACAGCAACGAAGCAATTATTTAAAAAAAACGACACTCCAAAAATCGAATAGTGATGAACTACCGTATATCTCTTTTTCGTTATTACTTTTTTTTTCTGTTGAACGTGGTGGACAACAGCACTATAGTTTGAGAGCCATGATGAAGTTACAAGCTCGAAGTCTGAAATGAACTCTCAGTGTGCGCAGCAACACCACTTAAAGAAAACCTAAAGCGAAACGCTTATAAAAATGGGGTGTTTTGAACGGCCCGGTCAAAACCTAAGGCGGGAATACGATTCCATTGATAAATGTTAGCAGTTTCGAGTTCCACTCAGGTAGTTGACTATGTAGCCAATGAGCTGCATGAGAAGTAATCACCAATTTAGTTATTTTCAGGACGTTCAGCTAGTCTAAATAAAAACTTTTGCCACGACTGGATCTCTTCAACAAACGAGGATGTTGCCAAACTGAGCTCCTTTTCACTCGTAACCACTCCGAAATGTCTCTAAACATGATTCTATAAATATCAGTGAATGATCTTAAAAGCTTGTCAAACAGCGTATGGACGTATCTCTTGTGGGACGGGAGTAAGACGCGGCCATACTGAAACATCAGATCTAAATCACTTGGATTAGTTCAGATGATATCCTTGTCAAAGATGACGTACTATAGAAAAACTTGAGTGACGGTATCAATCAAGATATTGCATGCTGTTCTTAAAGGATTGGTTCCTTTGTGCAAATTTTGCGAACTGAACTAACTTTTGGTAACTAGATATAGAAATGCCCGTCGAGCAGGAATTAGGCGCACGAGCATGCGATGGAAATTCTTATGTAGGATATTTTATCCGGTGCGCACACCAGTATTCATTGCAGGTATAATTATCCAATGCGTATTTAACAGCTCTTCGTTCGGTTATTAATGTACTCTCTCATGCTATTTTAATCTCTGAGCTATTGACGGTCATGGTACCTATAGATCTATATGCCGGAATCCGTCAGAATACAATATGGCCGGACACCTTTTCCATGGTGAGATTTTCCACTTCCTCTGCATCGGCATAGAGCCACCATATATCGACTACGTCTGCATAAAAGAGCTGACATATCAAATTGTGACTTTCGATTTTGTTTTATCAATATTATCATCCTCCGTCCTGTTTCTAACGACACCACTCCTTTGACATTATTCTCCTGACGCTTTTCATACTCAACGGGCATCATTAGTGAATGCGGATTGAGGCCAAGCGAATGATATGTTACATTCATGTAATTTTCCCTCATTGGAGAACACAAGAGGGATGCAGCTGGTGTGTTTGAGTTAGTTTGATATTACATTTCATCTATTTATTTGAAATTATGCCACACACATTACGATGGTGATCGAACAGACTTATAGTCTGGGATTGGATGACAATCCTACATGTAATTTGACTAGACATAGAAGCGCATTTCTAACGACAAACTCGATGCCCTTCTCGCACCTCGGTAGTCATCAAAGCCTCATCAAGTCATACGCAAGTCATACCCTATAGTCCCTTTATAGCCAAACTTTAAGCAAACAAATTTTGCCCCGTTATTTTGATTACACATTTTGAGACTTTTGAGACCTTTATTTTCAACGGCGAAAGATGACTCCATCAGAATTGCTCGATGAAACACGAATCACTGTTGACTAGTCTTGTGAACATTGCCATGTAAAACAAAGAAACTGGATTATGTGGAGCTGGACGGTACGATAATCGCATACAAATTTATTTAGCCTGGATTCGTCAGTCAAACGCCTCTTCATCTTTTTCCCTTACGTTATTTGCGATACACGCTTTTCATCCTTTATGGCGAAAATGACAGGATATTACGGAGGATATCTCAGGCGTGATTTCCGCCATCTTGGTGTAATATAACATGCATGAAACACTATCTGATCTCAGTTCTTTTGTTGTTGGATCAGGTAGCAGTCATTTGTTCGGTGATTTAGAATGTAGTGAGAGGGAAAACAGCATCACTTTATCACTTCCGATACATGAAACCGGTGAGCATATGGGTGCGTTAGAGACACGCACAACTCAATACATCAGCTTGACTTTCGGTAGATCCTACTTCAAGTGATAACTAGGTACATTCTCAACGCATTGAGCCGTTACTGACAGCATCATTACGTTTACAGGCCCCTCATAACCAAATTCGAACAATACAGGTCCTCCCAAGTTTAGACCTATTGTTCCGTGAGCCTAATACCTGAACAGATGGTCGAGCTTTACAGTAGGGTAAATTGGCGGGCTAGATCAAACTATTATGAGCGCGACAATTTTAGATTTAAAAAAGGTTATTTGTTAAAATAATACATGTGTAGGTGAACTGTCCAGTTTCCAAAAGCATCGCAGCAAGGATTGTGCCCTTTTTTTCTTTTGTGACTGGACGATGGCATGACTGATTTGCTTGTCTCAGAATCTTGATAATTCGTAACGTACAAAAGGCGTTTTAGAGCTTTACGAATGGTGTTATCACCAAGGGGCTATAAACGTAATGATTACCTGATGCACTAGGAGTACTTGTCTACCTAGTACGTAAGGAGTGAATGCCAGTTTATCTGTGCACAGTTTCCCTTTACAGTGGAGGCATTGGTTTGATTTCAGTGTCAACGTCAAAAGAAAATATCCGGTGATTTTGTATGCTTATTTTGGTATCAACCAACTGGGGAATTTGATTGTTACTTTTGAACATACAAAATTGATCTAATGAGACCAAAGTCACGGGCCAGTGCGGTGGACCCCTCCGGGCGTTACGTCATACTTGCCCCTTACGCTGGGATTCATGACATGTCCCGGATTGACCCAGATACCAAATTAGTCGTGCAATCAAGTCCTGTTCCCATGTTTTATTGAGCCTGCAAAGAGCTAATCAATTCATTCTCATCTCGTCAGAGATTATGTTAATATATCGAATTGGTGAGTTCAAATATCTCGACTTTTGGGACTGACCGAAACATGTAGTCAACTAACATGTATGATTGCGTACTGTTGGAGCATTGATCAATAGACTAAAGGTGGATTCGTACTCCGACGCACGACCATCGCCGGCGTCGAACGCAGCGTCCTGCGTCGGTCGCCTATGCCATCGCACGATTTTGTAGGCGTCGTATCGCGTGACTATGAATGCTCACGCGATTATATGTGAGGAAGCTCAAGCGTAAAACGACGTAATCAATTCCCATTCCCCGTCTTGGCGCCTTTGAAAATATGCATAAACATGAGTCCTTGGTCCCATGACCAGAAAAGTGATCATTCATTGGTACGACGCCGCGATCGGACGCAGAGAGTTCAAATTTGTTGAACTCTTTAATATCGCACGCCGACCGAACGCGCGTCCGGACACCGATGGCCATCGCCGTCGCACGCGAAAGTATGAATCAACACCACGACGTCGGCGTCGAGAATTTGATCGTGCGTCGATCGGAGCCATATTTAGGTAAAATGTCAAGGTCATTGTGAACTGAAAGATCATATTGACACCAAATGACAAGCATGTTCGGGTTGTCGGTGTGTTCAATGGACTATATTTAATAGTCCGTAGTGAAGGTTATTGTGAAACTGACAAATCATAGTTGATCACTCCAAATAATAAGCCTATGATAAAGGTATCAGTGAAGCCAATATTCCGTGACCCAATGGCGGTGTCATACCCTTGACTTATGTAGCAAGACCATGTAAGCTACCTAACAATTCTACGACACTACCCTAGCCTGTGGAAGTGCATGTACTTCCCATGCTCAATGTTACAAGGTTGCGATTGTGCTCGACCTGATAGTGGTATTATCGAATAATCACCCGGGAATCATATGACATTAGCAATGTCTTGTTTTGAAATGTCTGTATGGAATGTCCTGCCCTACACCCTATCACTGCCAGGAGATTGAGACAGACTGAGCTGGCGCCTCATAAATTGTGGACCTGGCCCATTACAGGGTTAACACACGGAAACATGTGGCTGCCTGCTGCGCAGACGATTGATGAAGACACGGCGACCACTGGCACAGACTAAGCAAAAATCACAGAAATGAAATGTCCTGGGAACATTGTGCTCACCTGGGAATCATTTAGTTGCAGATGAAATGACATATGGAGGTTAAATTGACTCTTAGATATAACAAACGTAGCACTGTCAATGACACTTAAGAGTTCTCTGTGAACTTGATAAACTAGGTCACAATAGACCTTAATTGGGTCAACTTGTACAGATGCTCAATATGTGTCTCCATATAAAATTTGAAGAATCTCAGACAAATAGTAGTGAAACGTATCAATTTCAGTGGAATTTTAGAGTTTGACCGTTTTGACCTTGGAAACTAGGTCAAGGTCAAAATGTTTTACGCTCTATGTCAATCTTGATGATATTGATTAATTATGCACCTTTGAGGATCACATAGTGAATGTGTCTTGATATAATTGACATTGAGTTTTATTACCTGACCTACTTACACCTGAAAAGTAGGTCACATTGTGTCAAGTCATGTTGTCAAAAGAAATCCTCACACCAAGTTTCAACTTTCTAGACTCAATAGTGAGCAAACGTGCCTCTATTGTTGACGGATGACGGACCAACGGACCGACGACGGATGACGGACCGACGGACAAGAAAGACGTGATGAGATAAGCTCACCCATGTGAGCTAAAAATGAATTCCTGATTAAAATGAACATGTGCAACCGGAAATTTACTCTCAAATGTAAATATCGATTCATGTCAAAGTGTTTACTTTCTATTTCCATTCGTTTATTTATGCAATTTTCGCAGCCTGTTATTCCAGGGAATGCGCAATAACTCAAAATTAAGACAATGTGAAATACCAATTAGAAGTTTTGATGTACAGGATCGACTGATGAGACCGGTGTATGGGTTTGAAGAGTCCTGGGACGAATGTCCAGGGAACACCGGATTCTATATACAGTGGAACCTCCCTTAACGGACACCTCTCTGCTAAGGAAAACATCTCTATTACGGACAACCTCTCTATCAAGGACACTAGTCTTGGTCCCAAATGGGTTGTTTCCATTCAATTTGACCTCTCTAATCAGGACACCACTCTATTAGGGAGAGCAATTGTCAACAGTCCCGAGGTTGTCCTTAATAGAGAGGTTCTACTGTACATGTGACTGTCAACATAGAAATGCTAATTTTAGTGTACTCTCATTATCATAACAATCAATTTTAGATTCCTAATCATATTTATATACTCATGATGACATGATTATATACTTCTACAAATAATTGACCAAAATTCATATCAAAGCTCCTTACATTCCAGTGAATCAGAATTCCCTCATTTCACGTCAACAGCATAAACAATGGATGGCGAATCCACTCACCCCGTTACAGGCCAATTCTTGGGTTGTGAAACTATCAACTAATGGTAAAAATGAGCTATTTGCGATTGTAGCATCATGATGAAAGTGTTTTCATCTGGTACTTGTGAATAAAAAGGGTACCATCTGTCACATCAAGAAAGGATATGAACGCGTTGCCTTTTATGGTAAATGCCTTAACATTTCAAGGAAAATGCAAACTCCAAATTCGTTCGTTCTCCACAGAAGATTCTGTACCTGTTTTTGTTCAAGTAATTTCTTGACCAGATTACGAATAAGGGTACAACATACCAGAGCCCTTCATCAAACGTTGTCCGAAAGCTTTTTTTGCAGCGCAAAAGGAGATAGTTATGTTTGCGGACAAATAACGATAGTGTACTCAGCAAAAGACGTTGATTCCTCATGGTGTTAATGAAACGTTAAGCACCCACGGTCGATGCTCCAATATACACATTCTTGAAATATGTTATCGCTATCATCTTCGTTTCATCTCTAATTTAAAATTCTTCTCAGCCTAGAGTCAAACGAATTAAATTTTGTTTCAGCCTAAGAAATAGCACTGATCTCCCTTACAATTCAGACCCACCGGGACTAACCAATGCCCGTGCGTTATTGATATATGACCGTATGACCCTTGCATCTTTAAAACCCATTGACTGGAATTGAATCACCCTTAAAACTGTGGTACCCAAGTGATTGAGTCCAATCGACCCTTGGAAATGTTCGCGCATAATTGTCCGGTGTAATGTTTTTGAGTGTTTCTGTTTTTGAGTGTTTCCCCTCATTGTTTGGGAACGCTCAGAAATAGATTTACGAGTTTTTCTGTGTATCCCCCCTATTGAAAAGTCATGGTCTCTCTAGCTGCCTATTGTTTGGAAACACTGACACATGGGAAACAACCACAGATGTTACACCGGGTCTCCCTTACAATGAAAGACCCCGCACTAATTCCCTGGCCCATTGATTGCATCTCCCTTTACAATAGTCAAGGCAAACCCAACCTGTTGGTTCACAGGAGTATTGCGTGTATATATCTCAATTTGATTGACACACCAGCTCGGACTCGTGTAATGAAATGGAATATGATATGTGATGTTTTAACCGATTTCATTGTCAATGTTTGCCTCATGCTTGATTGAAAATTATAAAGTTCCTTTCATTAGGCAATTATATTTTTCAAACAAGGACAATTATCTGCTCATGTCTCCTGAAACTAGGCTAAGATGGTGACGTTTGTAAATTGCGTGTTGACGTTGTATCGGGTCATTCCATAACCCGATGTAAAAGAAATGCAAGTCCCCCGGAATCTAAGTCCGGTCCATTTGTTAAAGTGAATAGAGTCGCCGAGTTCCTTTGTTGAAGATTATGTAACTAACCCAATGCACAGCTGGTGTATGGGGTCCTGCATTCCTAGGACGTCCATTCCTTTTACACCGGTCTACAAACAGTATGATTCACGATGTCACTTTACACCCTCTTGCCGTGGCAGGCATGTCACGTTTTCAAGTATAAATATCAATTCATACTCGTGTCGTGTGACATATGAACCGCGACAAGTGACAACGGAACAGAACATGTATGTTAACTCGGCCTACTAAAAAAATTAACCCAAATCACATTGAAACATATCTTTAGTTTTGAGATCAAATCCTGATTAGGGTAGAGAAGTCAGCCGATGCCTCATTCCTCAACTATCACAAACACAAGGATAAAAGCGTTATTACATTAGGCATGTTAGGAGAGCGTTGATTTCGGGTGTAGAACTATGTTCTCCGGGTTATTTGGAAGCATAGTCACAAACTGCACGTGGCAATTCACTCTCTCAACGATCTGCCGCGCCAATATGCAATATTGTATCAGAGCAAACAACAAATCATTGCACAGCCTGGTCAGTAAAAGCTTGCGTTACCGAGGTCCAATACGTACACTGCCGGGGAAATTGAAAAAAAGAAATATATGTCATAAAACTAATGTTGCAGTGTCAATTCTTTAAACCAATATACGAACTTATCAAATTGGAAAACTATGTCGATCTACTTGGAGTTGATTCGCGATAGAGCCAAACTATCTAAAATGCGCCTTCAATAAGTATATAGAACTACTCGACCATGCCGGCCCATTATATAACGTTCTACGTGATGTTCTGGTATTGCGTGGAGAACAACGTCAAATATTGCTCTTTTCTTAACAGTGAAATATTGATGCACCTCACCCAACATACGACAGCTTTACTTTGAGTAATTCAGCCTCTTACGATTAAAAATAATTCATATTGTCTCCGTACAAACACTGTCCAGTGCACACTGTCATTTAGCTCAAACAATGAGGTCATACCTCCTACTGGGACTTTCTATCGATATTTTCCAGTCAGTAGTGCGTACAGGTTTTCAGAAATATGCCCAGTGTCTAGACCAAAAGTGTGACTAGTATTTTGTGTATTCATTCATCCCAGGTCGTAAATCTATATATATAAGTACGATTATCATAAAATTCTTATGCAACGTCCTTTTTTCTTACAAACATAACTTCACAAACATTCTCTACACACTGGAGGCACACATGCAACGTATTCGTACCCCCAATCAACTTTCCCTACGTTTTCATAAGATCATTACTGCAACAGTTCTGACTTAATGATTCAATACACGAAACAAAGTGATTTTAAGATCGTGAGCATGACAATTTGAGAGAGTTTTCAAGCATTCCATTATCTTTGTATTTCTGCAATGGTGTGTGTTTCTTATTTAAGTGCTTTATAAAAAGACTTGAAAGTGATTAAAAAAATAATGATTTGTGTTATCTGGATTCGTTCACTAATAGTTTTTTTGGACACGTAAGGTTTGAAGATGCGTGGTCGGATATTAATATATTTCATCGTCACCATGCGCCGCCACTTGTTCCAACAGACCACGGTTCAATAGTGTTTTAATTGCGAGGCAGCTTTCGACGTTGATTGCAAGTTTCAGGTAGACATATTGTCGGGTGTTCATCATTCTCATGCACTGTTTTTCTTGCAGTTTAACGATTTCTCAAAAATCAGGTATGCGGATGTCTCTGTCCTGGTAGAGGTAATGTTAGGATGATATAAAACAACACATCTTACGCCTTCCTTTCGCGTTAAGTCGACATTTCCGGCTGTCTATAAACCTAAGATCTAAGACTCTATAAAACTTAGACCCAATTAGTTTTATAGTCCTATGGGTCTTAGTTTTATAGTTGGGTCTTAGATTTATAGTCATTGGGGTCTTAGTTTTATAGTTGGGTCTTTGATTTATAGTCACATGGCTCTTAGTTTAATAGAGTCGTAGGTCTTTGGTCTTAGGTTTATAGATACCCGACATTTTTAGCGTTCACGCTTGGGAATAAATGTCTTTCAGAATGCGTTCCTGAATCGCTCATTAGGCGCTAAGATAATTAATGGCACCTCATTAAGATCACCAGTAGGCTAATTAATCGTTATTAGCATGGCGTATTGGTATCAATTATATCAGATTGGATCAATAGGAGAAAAATGAAGAAGCACCGACCTGATGATACAATAGGAACTTAACGTCGAACTCAACAGAGAGACCAGAATGAACATTTTTTTACTGGAAGGCGTCTCGCACACGAGCGATGTTTATGGTGATCCGTGACAATTATCGCTGCAGCGAGAGATATGCTCGCTCGTCTGCAGGTAAAACCGGTAATGCCTGGGTTTGAGGTTTATTGCGGTTGGCAGCGAACCCTATTCCTTGCACCTGCGCTGACCACCGCGTGCGAGATATATGTCTCATAAGGACATCATCGCAGGCAGCAACAACAAAAGAAACGCTTTATCGAGGCGCTATAGACTTAGACAGTAGCCCACTGTGCAAAGCATGTAATAGGATCACAAGACATCCTCTATGATATTTGAATAGGACGATACAAACCATATTGATAAAACCACACATTATTTGAATAGGCATACATAGCTGCAGGTATATTCCGTATTCATTCAGTGCATGTAAATACCGAGCTGAGATTTGCATGTTGAACATACCCTGACAAAGTGCACAGAACTGCTCACTAATTTCGGACAGGATAACGATATCAAGCCTTTCACCCAAACATAACTTTTCAGCATAATTGGGGTATTCAAAAGAAAAACAAACTGCATGTCTTTAAAGTTCCATATTCGAGAGGTGGACAGACACATGGTGGCCACGATTTGTACAGTACCCACATGCACAAGATGTTTACACAGTTCATTCTAGATGTGCACAGGTGTGTCCATCTCTCCGATATACAACTTTAATTGACAGTTTTTGTTTTTTTTCATAACCCGATACACGGCGCTTGTCTGTATTGACAGTACAGTGCAGTCAAGCCCCATGTATCTGTAAGCGAGAGTTAATTATTTCCCTTCTCTTTTGGTCTAGAAAGCACATCTTTCAGTCTGGATGGTATATAATTTGTCATTTTCGAGTACATGCACAATACGCGTTATAGTTGTCGATGTTACATTTAATCTGAATATCTATAAATAATTAAGCTAATTATGAAAAAGCAAAATATTCCTCTGGACACCCTATTATATTATGTTACATATATCATTCCCAAGTGTAACTTTGGGAATATTTGCTATTTCTTTTTAACTTTACCATAAAAAGATGATTTCAACCTATTTAGATGATTCAAATTTAACCTAACGCTATGCATGACATGACTCTAACGAGCCCGTCTCTAACAATGCGTCTAATTAACATACCAGTTATAAGCTTAAGTATTCCGTTTTCAACTCCAATCATTAACCCGGGAAGTAAATCCACATTCCTTTAGAACTCACACTGAATAATAACTCGTCAATAATATGTGATCTTCTATCCACTTATATCCAATTTGATATCCGTTTAACTGACGCAACTTATGTTACAGTTTACAGTAAGGCGACAGCGTAATCCTTTGGAAGAAGGTTTGGTATCAGATAAGCACACTGGTTGGTGGTGAGCAGCACGTTATACGAAGAAACGTTCCTCGCATTGAATCCAATGCAAACTACCAGCTCGTTATACGATAGTGAATAGTTCAATGAGCGGATAAGTAGGCCTACTATTATTGTCATGTATCAATTGATAGTTTGACATCCATTTTATATCATGTTGGTGTAAGCGGGGCCTGATTAAACGTTTGCTGTTTGCTGGCTGCTAAAAGGGAGGGCCAACTTTTATAATCGCGGAGTTGGGGCACTTTTTTACGGTAATAACTGCAATAGTTGTTTGACTGATCGGGGGAGGACAGTACTGGCTCTATAAAATGATAAAAGGCTATTCAATTCTAAAGGAAGAGGATCTTGCAGAAGTGGTCAAACTCGATACGCCTAAAAAAGTGTTCCAACACTCTGCAAATAAGGATTATCCACTTTACCATACTTTTTCATTGTAATACTAGAATGGTAACACGAATAGTGGGTCGGTATCTTATGTTTTGTCCTGTAATTCCTCCTATATGATATTGTCAAATCTTGAACTTTTACATCTTTAAAAACCTGTTGTTGTTTTTTAAAGTGCGATGACCTACAAAGAAGGGTTACCTCACGTCTTCTGTTGTACTTGTATATAAACATATATTTCCTGTGGTGTACATTAGACTTTGAAAAAGGAATCAAAATATCCGTAACGTCGTCTATTTTATACAACGTTGTAGTGTTGTTTTTTATATAAATCTACAAAGAAGGGTTATCCACTTTACTATGTTTCTTCGGTAACACTGGAATGGTAACATCCATGCTAGTAGGTCGGTATCTTATTTCTTGTATTCAACTGCTCCATAATAATGTCAAATCATGAAAGTTCAAAATATCAGAAACCCGGAGCGATATCCTGCATCGCTACGATTTGACAGTAATGACAACATTTCGTCTGCTGTAACATTCTGAACATCATCACCAGAGAATCAACACCTTTTCCTTCTAGTAGACCGGTATCTCTTGTCCCGCCTGTAATTGCTCATATGATATTGTTGATATACATGTAGACGCTTCGATTTATTCATAGGTAACAGTGATATTGGCGTCTATTCTAATATTATCTGTCAAGAGGTAAGGCTGTACGGGCAAGTTCGATAATATGGGATTTAGCTTCGATATGTCTTGTATGGTGCTGGTATTGTGCCACAAAACACCAGAACAACTCAAGAAAATGGTTGGCGAATGGTAATTAGTGTTTTGTCACTAGTTGCATGCGATATTGTAGTATTCAACAATGAAGGTTGCGGTATTAGCGTAGTACTATATCCACGGCCGAAAGAGGTCTATCGCATTCTTAAAGTCCGCCATTTTTCTTTACATGACAAGTAAATTGGTAAGCTGTCTAGCGTTTTATGACCACTAAACGCGAATGCAAATTATGACGCCTCCGCGGGAGAAAAAAGTCGGGATTTGACTGAATACTTAAAGTTCATGGATATCGTCAGTCACTGAATCGTGCTTTATAAGAAACAAATATGCGCATTGGACTTGCACGTAAAGCATCGCTTTGGATGCTCTTGTTTCGCTGAGCTAAAATACCCGCTTCCATGGCTTCGTGTGCTTTTAAATTTATACTAAAACATAGACACAAAGGCCAAGCCGAAACATTCGGACTATCGGAAAACTTGACGTTACCGAGCTATTGTCCATGTGACGTTAATATGCTGAGGGTATAGTGTAAAACAAGAAACACAGAAACGAAACAGAGACGCAGAAAAACATGAACCAAACACAGAAACGAAAAATAAACAGGCTTTCATAAAAGTTAGAATTGAGGCGCAGGCATCGGCGGCACCACGATACTTTCCATGACCAAGTCGTTGATATCGTCGTTAAAGTGAACTCTGAGGATGACTCCATCAAGGGCACGATGGGAGTGCAGTCGTTTTGAGATGCTGGCGTAGTGCTTTGGTAGGTTCGATTCCTACAGCCTGTTGTTTTAAATGGTGGCGCACTGCAATGTTCTGGTAGTTTAGTGTTCGTTCATGGGTTCAATTCTTAAAATCTGTCTTCAGGGATCTGCTTTATGTAAATGAGGTTCTAGGTAGATTTGCCTTCATTAGAAATTGGGGAGTTCTCCGGCGAGAATGAACACTCCTCCTAGAATATGCTCGAACTGCTAGCGATTTTGGGAAATCCGGAAAAAACATTTGAGGGAGGTTTACTCATCTGCGTAATGTATGAACTTCGGAACCTAGGAGCGCCACTATCGCTATCTTGGGCCATTGAGGATGCTAAAAGGGATATTGGGAAATGAGCATTCCTTCTTCCATTCCGACTGAGTACCTGTTTTTGTTACACCCGCTTTCGCGGCAACAACCATGGCAACAGGATGGTGTCTGCAGACCAGAATTCGCCACAGGAGTGGTGGTTCCTGCGTTTCTGCGTTTCTGTTTCGTTTGTGTGTTTCTTGTTTTACAACTACCCACATGCAGACGCCATCTTAATACCACGTGTTTATCGTATGGCCTATGACTTATGTAGAGTCTTAGATAGGTGATACTAAACTATTTTGAAGGCTTGAAACGAAGCTCTACGCCGGCAATGCAAAGGAAATGAAAATAACGAAAAGATTTTGAAGCTTGGCTTGTCCGAGGATTTCATCAGACTAATGGCTTAGTTGCGGTCATCCAGGAACATCTTGCATTTTAAAGAACTTTAGCAGTGCGCCATTTCCTCCTATATTTTTCTTTGCAATGGCAGGAATAGCTATCTGCGTAGGCGCGTACGAAAGAATTTAACCAATTTCTGAATGGTGTCAAAGAAATTATAAAACTTTTGGCGACTGTGGATTTATGAGAAGAAACAAAATATGGAAATAATGGCCACCGCATTTTCATCATCTTGTTGCTCACCTAAAGCGCAGAGCCGCGGCAGACATGGAATTTGGGTTACGATAAATATATATTCATCTGCATTTAAAATAGAATACATTTTAATTACTATCATAAAATCACGAAATGTCTGCAAACTAATATGATGAGTTCCCCAGAGTGGAAAGCTAGCCATTAAACAATGACATATCAAATGGTGCTCATACTGGTTGGTTTAATGTAGTTCGAAATGCTGGGGTCGTGAGACGACAGCCGGGTTTATAAGCGAAATAGGTATTGTTATGTAGTAACGCTATACAGAGAATATCAAACGCGAATAAGAAGAAGATGAAGTAAGAAATGTGCAAGCCAAACAGCCGAGTCAACAGCATCGTTAAAATTGTGGGCTGAAACCTTAAACATTGTTAAAGGTCAAGAAAACACTTTTCCGAGCCAAGCAAAACGCAGAATGTAGAGTGTATTCGATGTTTGCCTAAAAGTTAAAGACAGAAATGTATTGAGCAACGATTAAGATCAAAACATTTCAAAAGTCCTGGTGATTTTAATCCGATTTTATTTGGTCAAGCATTACTGACTGGTGTTCCATTGGTATCGATTGTGACTGGTAATTTTTGAACCTTTTTTTACTTGATATAGCTGAGGATAGTCATGCCGACTGACCAGCGGTGGACGTCAATCCTGAAGTCTCCTCATATTTACTATATACGCCTACGCCGGTAGATGCTTGGCGATAGTACACGGCAGCCAGCAGTACCAAGTCAGAGATACCACCGAAAAAAGCTTCAAACAGCAGCACCGTGGGTATCGACAATCAAGGCAGTCAAGGGCATACCCATCCACGATTCATATTCTACTCTTCATTTTGTCAATATCCGATTAATTGAGTGCCCGTAAGCTGTATAAACAAACTAAACGATGGCCGAACACTGTATAAACACTTTAATGAGCAACGTACACAATACGTACGGTGTTCAGTCAATAGTTATACATGTTTTGTGATAATGCGGTTCATTAAGTGATCACTGAATCAATGGTCTGTCTAGGTTGACAAAAGGTCAAAGTCACATCCAATGTGCTTGTGGTTTTCATCATTTACGTCGTTTCTAACAGTCAGAGGAGGACGCATGAATTGCTTGAAACGACTGTGATTAGATGGGAATGATGCCCACTTCCTGTTAAGTATTTGCACACGAACGCTTGCGGCAAAACTATTCGTTGTTAGGTAAAGGGTGCGTATTACACTGAGTGCAAGTTTGGCTAAATCGCAGAGAGTATGTGGAATCGCGAAGCAAATGCGTTGTTGTTTCAGTTTGCGTGCAGAGTGGCGTAAATTAACAAATCTCCGTTACGGAGGATTCATTTATATTTTCTTTATAAGACTCTGGTTTAATTAATGATTGGACAAACGGCTTGTCATATCCGGGACGAAATCGTCTGAAGACACAGCAATTTGCTCGACTATATTTCGTAACCTCTAGCCAGCTAGCGAAGACGCTCGGGCGATGTTCAAGACAGGATAAATGCCATCCTTCCCCTATATCACGCAGCAACGGGCACTCAACAAAACCTGCCGTTGACTCCTTTTGATCGAGTAAATTGATTTTAAATTGAATTGCACGGCGCTATATAAATAGATTTAAATCGTTCTGGGACAACTCTCGCGGGGAAACTCTGTGGATGTGACTTAGATGGCAAGTGAATGGTTCGTGGATCTTCTTCTGTGACGTCAAGCCGGTTTAGTGGATCTACTGATGCAATGTAAAGCCAGTTTAACCTACTATTGACGGAAAATAATCGCAGAAGAGTATTAACAATTGGGTTAAACCGATTATGACATAAATGCAACCATCAGGCATTGCTCATCGGCTATTTTATTTTAAGCAATATACTACGCTAATTATTATCTTTTTTCGAAATTCCAACAAGTGCCCGACTTGAAGGAAGAGGACAGGACAAACAAATATGCATGGCGTTTTCTAGCGTATAGTCTCGCAAATCAAACATTCTTAAATTTCTCCCAACTAAGTCCCCGCCCTCTGCACTATAGCTAAACGTCACACTGACATGGAGATTTAGAGATATTCTACAACGTGTTGAGCCCTTTGTACGCATCAGGTCGTAGCTGTGGGCTTTCCAAAGCTGGGTCGAAAAGATAATGAAAATTGTACACAATCTTGATCTAATTTGTAAATAGTGTTCGACAAGTCAGATTGACTTTGCCTGGGTTCGATCGTCTGTTTGACTCGATTCATTGATAGTACTTCTCTCTAGCTTTAAAGTAGGTCACATGTATAAATGAGTATTATACATAGCGCTACATTCAACTGGTTTCAGTCGTTCATTGTTAAACCTAGCTTTTGACCTGCACATTAGACTAACATTCATCGATTGTAATCTCTGCCAGCTGGGTACCTATTTATTCCCGGGTGGAGAAAAGCAAGTTGCCTAAAGTGCCTTGCTCAAGCACACAAATACGAAACAGCGGTGATCCTTCTTAAAATCAAACCCATGTCCTCCCGATTACGAGCGGTAGCCAGGAGTTGGATATTTTGCGTGATTGCCATGCACTTCGCCGAGTGGAATAATTTTTTTCACCGTTTAATAATTGTTACTATTCCATGGCCGGAATAATTTTTTGCAGCGTTGAATATGTTTTACTATTCCATGGCTTGAAGTGCAATATTTATATAATCCTAAATGCGCTTTGAGGTGGGAAACCTATCATTATTATTATTATTATTATTATTATTATTATGATTATTATTATTATTATAACCATTATTCCCCATTTATCTATTAGCTATCAGATATCGGCTCTAGATCGAGCATCATTAATCGGTTTCCTCTCTTTCCTTTGATTCCTTCGTTTTGACGTGGCCCGTGAACAATAAGCTACCAGGGCCCTCTCTCCTTTTTAATGAAGCAAAACCATCCCACGCCGAAGCAACATCGCCACCACGGCCCCAGCCAAATCAGTCTTACTCAGAATGTCAGTGTTCATCCCATTAAATCAATTACTATTCAGACAGATCATCTTAAATTGACTGCTTGTGAAAAACTCTTGACATCTTAATTAAATCTAAGACACAATGCGCAGAATTATTGTCGGTTTTGCGATTAGACGTCAGCCAATCATGACGCACAATAGAACGGATTGATTGATAAGCGAACAGTTACGAGATAGCTGATTGGTTGTGGTTTTTTCTTTTTCAAGATGGCTGCACCGCAGATTGATTCGGTTCACATCTTCGATTAGCCCGAATTGCGAGATAATGCGAGGATTTTCCCACAGCTTAATAACATATATTGCAAGGCTGATACGCTGTCTTGCAAATATGTCAGGTAGCAGAGAGCACAAATGTCAAGAAGACGTGCACAAAATTGTTAAAGATCGCCAGAAAAATATAGTATACCGATCGCGAGTATATCATTCAAATGATACTCGCGTATGGTTGTGTTATGTTGACACTTGATTATCCTGGTGTTGGATTTAAGTAAAAACCGACAATTCGCTTATTGACGCTGCCGGTTAAATCCTATCTCCCCCACGTAAGCCGTTTCGTGGTGGTCGATGTTATCAAGATCGGTTTGTCGCATTCTCTAATCAATTCACATTAGTAATATTAAAAATTGAAAGTGTTGTTATTTAGGCGTGCATGGTCTTTCTAAAATTATCATTTGTTAGGGATAACGTGCGGTTCCCAACCTCATGCTCCTCAAAATTGACCGAAGACAGCTTATGCAGTGTAGCATGATTTAACTACCCCATTGCGAGGGGAACGTGACATCATAAAACAGGAATAGGCGGAACAGGAATAGGCGAAACAGGAATACACCCATAAAACATCCTTCTTTTTTCTAGTGCACTAAATGATTCAATTCATTTAAACTTAGTCTAATAAAGGACCAAATTAGAACCAGAAAGCCGCAATTTGGTAACTTTAATCCTCATCGATTGTGACTAAAAGCCTCTTCATAACACATAAAATTTGGTGGGAATTAAAGCACCCTTGGTGTACTTTTTTCACCAACCTATGTTCATTAAAATGTACACAGAATGTACACGCTGGCTAATAGAGGTCTCTGGCCATCTGTAAAAACAGTAACTCACCACAACAGGTTAATATTATCATCACCTATTTCGATCAAAGACGTCTCTGTTCCTTTTCTATACGTGGGCATTGATGCTAACGTCAACCTGTCGTGTTCGTCCCATCCTGATCGGGTGATAATGATATTTTTCGTTTGATATGCATTGGCCGTACTGGCGTAGTTGGTGTCATGACAAAAGAAATCGGGGAACGGAGTTGGTGGATATCGCGATTAGAGTACGCGAGCTGTATTGGCAAATTCATCCAGCGTTAACAAGCTAGGGTTTCCTTTAGGCGTATGCACGAGGCCTACGTGGTTAAAAAATCTCAAAGTGGTGATAGAATTTGAAAATTTCTAATTGTGGTAATGCGTGCTGAATATAACTTTTAACCATGTTACAAATTCCCATTTTTATCATAACTGCCCTTAAAACAATGTCAACAACAGCATTTCTATTTTACTTGGCCACCAGTGAATACGAAAGACGTATCCCAGACATGTTTTGCGACGAATTGCTCATCAACTTCTCCACTCGATATGATATTCATAATCGGTAAATTGTGCATACATATTTCGTACAGTTCGGATACGTTGTGCATCTGTATGGATTTCCACGAAAATATGTGATCGTTGTAAGTCGTGGACTTCCAAAACCGACGTTTCTCCCTTCGGCCATTTTTTTGGAAGAGGATATGTACACATCATGATGTGTATGCAACAGACAGTAGTTTCATGTTCATAGTGTTTTATATTAATACTAGCATTGTACCCGTGGCGCAGGCAGGTTCAAATGGGCTATACCTTGAATAGATTAATTGCAATAAACATCTAATGCAATATCAAAGGAGCCATATCGAAGAGACAAATTAAACCAACCATTTGTCCACAGACTCGGACCTAGCTGTGGTGCTGTATGCGTGCATATAAAAGTATATCAGTTGGTCCGATAGAGATGATGAGGCAATGCCTCGTTCCTTAGTCAGCAATATGCGCCTTTTTATACAGAGAAGAAGGAGTACCCATGCAGATAGGCCTTCACATGTCGGCCTCCAAATAGCTCGAACCAATTGCACTATCACTACTATAACTTTAAAATGCGTGCTCCTCCTACATGTAGCCAGGTCTCGGGCAAGGCACTTACTCGACAGGCAAGCTAGAAGTTCAGCACCGTGAGCAGCTCCCTGATAAGGCCATTTCAGGTTCAGCGCGCCTCTTCAGATCAAGTATTGAGAGCTGTGGTGAGCACATAAACATACCATGGTAACCTTCATTATCACGGGTTAGCTCTGGCTAACACAGCACCCATAAACAATAGACCACCAATTTGACCCCAGCTCCTTACTGCGGGAAAACCCAAGTCCAGCAACCGAAAGTACCAAAAATACATTTTTGTTTACATTTGAACTGCACACATACGTTTGTTTACAATTTCTTTCCCCGCGAAATCTCGAAGATCAGGTGACCTACAATCGTGGATTGAAAATAACATTAACCTTGGTTCAGCAGGTCAACACGTGTACAGGCTGTTCCAATCACCCCCCTACAGCCAGCCGTTCAACAGGTTGTGTTAGTCACCCCACAGGGAGTGCAGGTGATTCATTAATCCCCTGCATACTAAACAGCAATGGCTTGGCTTCCGTGAGTGGTAAGGAGAATTGACCGTGTCCGATTAAAAATCCCTCATTACTGCTCCGCTGAAGTAAATTTCCGAAAATAAACATGACGTTGCATCAGGATAACATATCACCTGCAAACGTGCAAAATTTCGAGACGAAACACGACCCCCAAATGGCACTTTAGCGAGCCGCCTTATAGTATTATGATATAGATTCATTAGGCTCATTATAAACCCCCGCCTCCGATTTTATGCTACCTGCTGTGAATCCTAGTTACATTTTCCTTGAATACACAACATGCTGTGTATACAATGTACACTGAGGCACGCGCATTGTCTAGAGTACACACAACAGACTTCGCTGGCTGGAGAAAACTGTTTTGGTCATATGGCACACATGCCATCCAAAAACCGGGGCTCCACACGCCTTAGATTTACTTGGGGGTCATAGCCAGTTGTGGAATGGGATCAGAAAAGTCACAACGGGACCATTGTCACCTGAGGTTTCAAGAGTCGTTGATGACGCGATTATGTTAATTCGCCTCTGCTGTGCATGCAACCAACTTGTTCCTGCGTACACATCAGTCTGTTGTGTACCCAGCCACTTCGAATTCGCAGGGGGTCTTTTCCGGAAAGGAGAGAAAAAAAGACCAGACGAACTTTTTGAACTTTGTTTTCTCTCCCGACCATAAATGGAGAGAAATGAAAAAAATATTTTTCCCGACGACCAATTTAAATCAATTTATATATTTTTGGGTTCCTCTTGTCTGATCTGAGATTATAATTGACAAAAGGTGAGAATGTTTTTATTTCATTTCCCCGCCTCACATACATTTAGAGTCTGATGGATTTCTTTTTTTTATTCCGCACGACACACATGTAGGTTTTGAGTCCGAAGGAAATATTATTTTTCATTTTTTTTAAAAATTTCCGTCCCACCCACATAGGTTTTGACTCGATTCGTTACACAACAAATTAAAAACGTGTCGCCTTACAAGGCTGGCATGGTCGAATCGGCGGGCGAAAGCTTCATTTGGCTATAATTCATCCTTCGGGGATTCATGACTGATTAGTAGTAAAGTTGTAATGAAGACGCTTCTCAATATCGTATACCCCGAAAACTGACGGGCCCCGAAAAGTACAGTTTCCCGCAGGTTATACGACGATAAAAGTGCAAATGCATTTTTGATGACCAAATCAAACTACCTTCAAGATTAATGACCCTGTCCCGCCATTATCACCCCAGCCATCCATCATGACACTTATCATTACGTTAATCTGTAGCAATCAGGATAGCCACATCCACGTTCTATGAAATACACATCCATAAGCAATCTCGGTGTCCGGAGATAATTGCATTTTTGTATTGAAATATCAATTTTCTACTGATTGTGTGATCAGTCCTCGGGTCTAGCCTATATGTAACTGTCGCAGGAGTGCATCGTTCATTTTGACAATGTACTGTAACCCCGTAGAGATTCATTGGTCACGTAATTCACGACACTAATATATATCTTGTACTGTAATCTAATGATAAAACGTCGGCGTTATCGGATGATTGAATTGTAACGTGAAGTCATGATCACGACCTAAATGTCGTGACCTCAATTTGGGAACTCTTCGGTTTAAAAGAAAAGTATCGTGTTGCGAGTAGTCCAGTTAACCTCGACCCTATCCGCCGCGCAGCGGAGGGTCGATGTAACCTCTTTGCTTTACCCGAGGCGAGCTCTACATTGTCAGTGCATGCAGTGGATGCACTGTCATACCGAGCGCTCTGAAAACCATGCAGTGTTTGCAATTGCATATTACATATTACATATTGACCTATAGCGGGTAGTCGATAGAGTTTTAGTACCTGAGAAGTGACTTGCTTTCACGATACAGAAGACCATAAACACTTCGAACATATAGCGCACTCTGTCACTTGATAAGATTATGTCACTTTTCGTTGTCTTGCTTGGAAGGATATGTTATTGTGCAGTTCCGCCCCGACTCTGTTAACAATAACGATTATATAGTCACTATCGCTGAATGCCTGCAACGCACCCACATTCATACATGTTTGGCACTGTATGGATAGGAACTTTTTTTTCAGAATTCATACAATTAGAAAAAAACCATAATCACAATTCTACATAAATCAGTCCATACCATATCGAAGATAGACTATTTTATTTGGTGACTTCACCTCTCCAATCTGCCCTAAGGCTGCCTCCTCTCTTTTCAATTTACCACCTGACTTGCATTCCATTATGCTTGATCAAAGGCATACCACCGGACTGTGTTCGACGTGCAAGCTCATCAACACACCGGGCCATATACACTGTCGGACGAAAGGCTGTTCCGGTATTATCTGTATTGTCTGTGTTCCTCTATACGTATGCAACTACCTGCATTTTTAAGGTCTCATCGCGCAGATGTCGTCGAGTCTATATCAAATATCCGGATGACCGCTTCTTGTACAGTACAACAGTGTGCTCAACGCGAATAGTATCAATTTCTTTCAACGCAAGTGAGGAGCTCAACCACTCCATCTACGAACTATCGGCACAACCACTGCACCTGATTGTAACTATTCCGAAGCAACCGCTTTTTTCGAAGATAGGAAGCGGTGAACCTGAACGTTTTTAAGAAATTTTAGCGCGCGCATGATACAGGGTAGCGCATTTATTGCACATGTAGCCTTCGGGAGCATCCGATGCTATCATTGACGTACACTGACATAAGGATGTGCAGTGATATGCCAATTCAAAGCATATTTTCGCTTCATTTTGTGGTAGACTATTTTCGCTGTTGCTTGTCTGCAAAGACTGATCACTCAGAAGTATCGATAGAAGAAACCCTACTTTTGCTAATTCAAATAGCAAAGAAATCGAAAACGGCAATATCTATGTATGGTAAAAGCTGTCTAGCAATGATCCATAGCTACATGAATAAGATACTGAAGATGAGTCTGGGCAAAACGATGGTGCAGTTTTCATGATCAATGAGTATAAAGTTAATGAACATAATATAATGCATAAGTGAACAAAAATATCACGAACATTTGCTACTCAGACCGACAAAATAATTAATTTCACCTGATTCGACAACTGACTGAAACAAATAAAAAAGTTGAAACATACATACACCATTAACAAGAACTATCAAAACCGCTACTGAAATGAAGAAAGACTTACAATATATTCATGTATACGCATATTGGTGAAAAAGTTAACGTTAGTATTGCAAATATTTACCATTGAGACCCACCTAAAGAAATGTTTCCCGATTGGGCAAACCGCTGAAATTAAAAAACATGGGATATATGTACAGCATTAAGAATAATTGTATAAACTGCTTCTGAAATAAAGGAAGACGAGAAAAGTACAATACAGTAGAACATCTATAGGGACCCCGTGTTGGTGCGGAGAATTGCCCTTCTCTTATAAAGAGATGCTCTGATGACAAAGGTCAATGAGACTAGATTGGAACTAATCAATTTGGGAAAAAAGTTTCCTTTGAAGAGAGCTTGGTCTTATGATAGATCCAGGTATACTTCAGAGAGACGTACAGTCCTACCAGAAAGTAAATGTCCACCGTTTTAAAAAATATAACATAGATAAAATAATATATTTGAATGCGGTTTTCAGCAGAGTATGGTATATTTAGCTGGTCATATATCTGTTGTATTTGGATGCAGCTCATTCCGTCCCTTCATTATGTAACAAACATTTCAAAAAAGGTCCAAAAATGACTTTTTTTTATTTCATGTGCCTTTTCAAAAATTCACATGAGCCCATGAACTGTGCTTTATGACCATCATGTTTTGGCACTTGCAATTCCATAGAAAGTGTACATGTTCGCCAGATATGACAAATGTACGTTTTTGCTTAAGATTTTTATGTTATTTTTTAAATCTCTCCCATAACCTTTGATAAAGACCCCCATCCTTTATTTATGAGCTGAGTTGGCCATAAAGACCCTGACTGACTGCATTGCTGACAATGAGGGGTATTCTCAAAGTTCACCAGCTGTTTGAAAAAAAGCAATCACCTGTACTTAGCGAGCTAAATCTAATCTTCAAATAAAAGAATTTAGCAGGAATTTTCTAGTTATGAAGGCAAAAAAGACTTTGTTGCATCGTAGTTCACCCATACATTGTGAAAAAGAACGAAAATAAATTAAAATAAAAAGTTACTTTTTGGACATTTTCAAATGAAGAGACAGAATTAGCCGGGTCCAGATACAACAGATTCATAACCAACTAGATACACCATAGCCTGCTGAAAACCGCATTCAATTATCTTATTCTATGTGATATTAAAAAAAAACTGTGGACATTTACTTTCTGGTAGGACTGTACCACTGTATTGAAAAATACGCAGTTGATAGTGTGTGGAAACAATATTAACACACTTAATTCCTTTTAAACACACTGAAAATAATAACAACAATCAATTATGAACAACCTGTGAAAATAAATATTGGTATCCGACACTTCCACCAGGGATTGCGAGTCATTTATGATCAACATGTTTGATCACTAAGGAGTATAGTCACCCGCATAGCGACACCAGCAGCTACCCAGGTAAACAATCCGGATATTAAGATAGTTTAAAAGATGAAAATCTCGCGTGCCGGGAATATAGTTCAATGTAACACCACATGTTCATTCAATATCCTTGTGCTGCAGATGAATCGAATTCGAACTATGTCGTTAAAGATTGAGGTTTTGAGCACGCAAATTTGCTCAAACATATCGGTAAATCTATGTGACGACATTGTTAAATATTGTTTTTAGTAAATATCTAAATATTAGTTAAATGATGATGATTTTGAACAAATCAAGAAATAGGCTTTTATGATCGTATATAGTGACAACTACGCCAAATCTCCCAATGCGAGGACAAGCTCTATGTGTTGCCTCTTTAAATCGGGAAAGACCAAACGGAAGAGGCCAAATATACGCGCTATTACACGGTGCAAGTATCACGCACACCGTTATCAATGGCAAGGCTTGGAGATTGAACTACGCCATGTAAATATCTACAATCTTCAAACTATTCTTTGTTAATATCTCACTGATATCTGGATTTGATTCCTATAATGTATAATAATCAAGAATCGTCCAAGAATGTAAATATGTTACAAGTGCGTGTATGGCAAGCCGTGTGTCCAATACTTAAGAAAACCTAGTTGCACAGGAGAAAACCTGGTTTTCTTCTTTCAAAACTTAGTTTCATAGAACTAGAAAACCACGTTTAATTCAATGAAACTATATAGGTTTTTATAAAAGAAGCATACACTGTAGGTTTTTTTAACCCCCCCCCCCCCCAAAAAAAAACCCAAGTTTTTTGCAGGAAAACGGTGTTTTTAAAAAATTAAACCTATGCTTCTTCAATAAAAACCTAGTTTCGTAGAAGAAAACTTGGTTTTGTGGAATAAAACCATTTCTTTTAAAACCTGGTTCCCAATCCATATGCCAGAAAATCTAGTCTTTTTACCTCGTCTCCACAGCATGGCACGCATCGTTCGTCTGGGTAGAGGTTGGGTTGGAGACAAGGTAGACAGACTAGATTTCAGTAAGACCTAGTTTTCTTCATTCAACAATTTTGTTTCATGGAAGTCGAAGAAAACCATGTTTTTTTCAATGAAACAAGGTTTTCAAAACTAGGTTATATGTAAGAAAACATGATTTTTATCTTTTTGAAACTTGGTTTTGAAGAGAGAACATAAAACTTATACTTTTTCGAAGAAGACAAAGTTGTTTTTAAAAACCTAGTTTTCTTGAAACAAAACCTAGTTTTTTCCATAATAACCTAGTTTATTGACATAAACCTGATTTTCTTCAATGAAACGTAATTTTGAAAGAAAACCTGGTTTTCTTCCATAAAAATAGGTTTTCTTATTTATTGGACGAAACAATGGTAAATAAAACATGATAAGATCTGCACGAAGAAGCACTTTATTGAGATTTCCTATTGGGTATTGCATTACGTTTCCATGTGGTTGCAATGGTCGAAAATATTGCCAAATATTGCACAATTACTCCTGTTGGGAGAGTCGGGTACTTATTAATTAACTTGGCAAGAATAGAGACCGCCGGATACAAACCAACTGCAATTTGAATTATACGCACACGATATGTGCAAAACAACCGCCATTGAAACTTGACTGACACAGACCGGGGTTAACAAAATATGGCAGGAGTTGTGACCGCGCATGCAATCCTACAGCCAAAATGGCGCTAATGATCAACGATCTCTGCCACTGGCGATGGTGTTAAGAACCAAATTGTGCAAAGTTTATATCCCTACCTGCAAACTTGTTCCCTATCTCCGATTTCATCATTTCGTCTGTAATCTCGCTCTTCGGTAAAATCTTGTGAAAGTCGTGTTGTAATCCTTTAACAATCTGAAATCCCTTATGGACCGCCAATGCAACAAAGTGGCACAGATTTTCTATTCTGTCACCCTGTGCAGTCGTGTCATAAAATAATTTTGCTCTGTTCCATTTGAAATTTACTAGAACTTTATTAATGAACACTGATAACGAATTCACGTTTACTCCAACCCTGGTTAACATCGGGTACAACTGTCGTCTATAGTCCAGGAAGTCCCCTGCCAAAGCACCAGGGGTCACCATTGGCAGATTCCAGTATTTCAATTGCCTAGCAACTGGTGCGCATGCGTAGTCACAGATCGGCCCCATGTAAACATGGACAGTCCGGCGAAGGTATAGGTTAAAGGCCTCGTTAATAGCATCGCTTATACTACACATAGAATCGGCATACCTAAGATTTAAAGTATAATTAGGAAGCAGTTTCGTATTGTTATGGACCTTAGCGACGGCGATTTCAATAGCCGGGGAAACCAAGCCTCGGTGGAACATGAGCTCTTTCTGATAGGCTACAATTACTGCTATTTCAACGGTCTTGTTAGGCAGAGGTACGTCTGACATAGCCTTGACAGCAAACAGCAGCAGACACAGCACATTGGCTGATATATCCATTTTGGAGTTTCCGGACAATTCAATTTTTGTAAACTTTCTTCAGATTGTCTATCGATTATAATCGATGGCCTCGATTACAAAATGCCACACCCTGTTTTATTTTCATTTTTGCCATCAAATATAATACTGTAGTTGCAACTATGAGCTCGTTAGAGTGTATCATCAAATACACTATTGGTTCGAACTATCGAAATCATTAATCAGGACTGCGAAGTTGTAGATCCGAACTGATATTCCGAAATATGGTTTATCCGCGTTAGTAGATGGTTTCAAATCTACATCACTGTTGAACAAAACAGATTATTTCTGCGATACTGCAATTTACAATAATGAATCCATCCTAGTTTCAAATTCAACAGCAGTATAAACGTAGAATGTAGCTCCTCGAGAATATGACCTTCACCCTCTCTATCAAGCCTAATATTATTAAGGAATACTACGTGATAATTCCTGTATCACATCCTATTGAAGGCCTGACTGATGATAATCCTGTTGTTTAGTCAATTGATTAATGATAATGCATGTACTGGCAGACGTTCCACTCATAAACACGAACTCGTGTAATAGCACAATGATATCACCTTCAAGCTGACCTCTGCCTGACCTTCCTAATTTGTTCAGTATTCATCAGGTCAAGGTCAAACATTCAATGACACACATCTGGTAATCCTATGCTGAATAATCTCTCGGCAGTATAGCCTTCCTATCAGATTACAAATATCATTCTGTATCACTTTTATTTTGTATCCCTTCCACTTATTCCAATACTTTATTTTCTGAATCAATCCGTCCCGTCCTCAATTTTAAATCCACTGAAATACGGCTTTAAAATCAGATCCAGAAGTCCAATGCATCGCGTTGGATAACCCAATAAGTATATTCCTTAACTGATGTCTTAAATCCTTGAGAAACAATCAAAGGTGTCCCTGAATTCAATCAAATATACATGTAGATTAACCTTGCATTGGTTGTTCAATCAAAGCAACACTAGTAACTTTTAGTATTACGTTTAAAGACAGGCTTTTCTATGGCGCTCGGTTCAGCTTGATATCTTATTATCGAAAGTGCGCATGTCGGATGATTATCATTTTAGTATTCATAAGAAATTTCTGGGGTTAAAGATCAACCTAAAAGCGCACCTTGAACATGACAGGTAGGGTGACCAAGCAGTGACTTGATCAGTAAGCAGTGACTCGATCAGTAGTCGAACCCACAATCTCATAATCATGAGTGATACGATAATTCCACACCACCGATGCTCCACTGGTGTCAGTTGGTAAAAAACCGCACTAAATATTGTCGCTGGGTAATTGTCGTTCTAGAAACTATGATTAAGGATGTTATCTATTGATACTGAGAATACCATGCTCTCATAACCTACCAGGCGTATACTATAAAATCAAAGCGAGGGAACGCATTATGTCTTGGAAAGTTAAATTCCCAATAACTCATTCAGCACTTTTAGGTTTCTCTCTTTGTTCTTATTTGCCGCACTGCCAATGGACAATGGAAAACAAGGCAAAGCAAACCGCTCTCCGGACAAGTGTGTGGATGCATTTCTGGCGCTATGCCGCATCGGCATCATCAGCTTCGTTGACAGTTCAACGTTTGTTTCTTACCTCTGATCAGACAATTCATTAGTTTTGTTTTATTTGGAGATATATAGACATGTACTTGCCTTCCTAATAAAAGTGGAATCGTTCTTATGACGTGCTTCTCAGCGTTTCAAAACATGCGTTGCTGTTTCCCTGGAAATATAGAGGACGTACAAATGAATACAATGAATTCATATTATCTGACATTATTTTGTCTGTAGAGACATTAGATCAAATACCTTTCCGAGTACGGTGAATGGGCTATAACATCACAGCTTCTAATATGAGAAAGAAAAATAGAGATATTTTTCTTCCATAAAACTAGGTTATATAGAAAAGAAACAGAAAACTAAGTTTTTAAAATACAACTTAGTCTTCCTCAAAAAAAGGTGTAAGTTTCATGAAAACCAAGTTTCAAAAAAGATAAAAACTATGTTTTCTTCCATATACCCTAGTTTTACGAAAGAAAATCATGTTTTCTTAAAAAAAACTAGTTTCATTGAAAAAAACATGGTTTTCTTCTATGAAACTAAGTTTTGAAAGAAGAAAACCAGGTTTTATTGTAACCTAGTCCTTTTACCTCGTCTGAAACCCATTACAACCTCTCCCCAGACGAACCAGGAGATGAGGTAAAAAAACTAGGTTTTCTAGCATTCGGATCGGAAACTAGGTTTTATAAGAAATAGCCTGGTCTTTTTCAATAAAAACTAGGTTTGATGAAGACATGTATATAATCTTGTTTTATTCGACAAAACCAAGTTTTCTTTTACAAAACTAGGTTTTTATTGATGAAGCATATGTTAAATTTAAAAAAACACATAGTTTTCTTGGAAAAAAACAAGGAAACGTGGTTTTTATAATAAACCTATGCTTCTTCCATAAAAATCTAGTTTCACTGAATAAAACGTGGTCTTCTTCTATGAAACTAAGTTTTAAAAAAACTAGGTTTTCTTAATTATTGGACACACGGCTTGCCATAAAAGTAAACCCATTTAAAAACGTATAGATTGAAGTAACATGTAAGTAAAATACGATTTCTATTGAGGCCCGAATTTCGAAATGTCTTCCCGTTCCAATCAAAGAAACAATACTTTTTTCGCGATTTTGCTTTGGCAAATAATTCAAGGTTGTGTGCGTAATATAAAATCACCGCCAAAATGTTAATTGTTATGGTTTACAGTATGTGACCTAGCAAAAAAGTGCAGTCAATATCTTACATCTAGATTTCGAAGTCAATCATTAATTAACGTCAAGTGATACGTGCTGCGGTCGAAAATATTCTAGTGTGTCGTGAAGGCCCAACACCTCCATTCGTAAACAAAACATAATACACTACATACTATGTATGAAATATATACATATAGGCCTACTTAGAATGGAAAAAACATTATAGAATTTGAATAAATCCCATGAATATCAATCAATCTTGCAACTGCTGGGACATCAATAAACTTTAAAAACACTTTGACACGGTTTTCGTTCTTCATTTGGTCTGTCATTAACAATGACAAAATGGACTTTAACACACAGTTCTTCCAATTACTATTAACAGAGAACCTTTGGGGGTGTTAATGGGGATGGTGGTGGTGGTGGTGGTGGTGTGTGTGTGTGTGTGGAGGGGGGGGGGGGGTTCTATGTGTACCAGGTAGATTCCGTGGTTCATCCTTTGACACCAATTCAACGATGGATAAAGAGTATGTCTTATATTTATACATGTCCTAATGTGAATGTGGTAAATGGTAGTCGGAAAAAAAACACTGTCAATATTTGGCTGGTTTGGGAACCCTTCCGATCGAAGAAGTAAGAAGCACGCAGGGTGTGAGGTCATCAAGTTATGCGCGAATTCATTGTCGCGACACTCTTGTATCGGCTTTCGTACTTTGTAGCGCGACGGATCAGGTATTTCTTGAAAAACCGCCGTCGATAGAATATAAAACTCGTACTTCGTCATTCGTAGCTCATCGGAAGGATTCTTGAACCTGCATGCATATTACCGTGCTCAGAAATGTAGCGTGACTCGGTTATTGTAGCCAGCGGTTACTCTCCCTGGTCCTTTGTTAAGGTTATCCTTCAGCACATATTGTATATTTCCTTTATTTATCTCACAGTGACAAATAACTTCAAAATATCAAACACACGGTACTGGTGTGCACATTCTTACTCTGTGCAATACTGTGCCAATATCCGACATCGATTGACTGAAAGGCCGGGCAAATTAATTACGAGTTTCTGAGATCGACCAGAGATTTCACTCGATCACATAGTACGTTATCTTGTTATCACGCTAAATGCGTGTCCACCGCAACATTTTCGCGCCCTTTTTTCATCATCTTCGTGAACCTAGGTCATTCGTAAAATCCGCGAAAATAAGACTATCATAGAAATTTGTTAACAGCATGGAAGATATAAATATCCGTGAGGAACGTAAGTTACCAAAACCTTCACGGATTTCGCGAAATTATCAATCTGCTGAAATAGAAATGCCGAAATGATTTTAGAGCGTTTTTCCTCTAAAATTGTTTTCGCGAAGAGCTAAAATGACCCGTCGCAAATATATAGCGGTTCAAAGTACTTTGTAAGCCTACACGATTCCAGCTACCTTTTATTCTATACTTGGCCTTTTTATCAATAGGAAAACTCACTAAATCACTTTGCTAATTATGTTTTGTTATCATTATTAGGTTAGATTTCTAGGGCAACTGGCCTAGATCTAAAGAGACATATTTACTTTTGCTGTGTTCAAATACAGTCGTAACTCGAGCCGAACCAGGAAGTGACGTCAATATTGATTGACTTTTAAAATACCCACTAGAAAATAATATGTCAAAATGAAAGTAGGGCGTTCTCGGTCTTTGCAATCTTTTGCCGTCTTTGATCGTCATGCTAGTGCGCTCCTCGGTGGGGTAGGATGATAGTAGAGACCTTTCGCTACGCCGTTCCGAGAACCGCTACACCGAGAACGTTTCTCGTTCCCGATCCCGTTCCCGGAAACACTGAAACGCGTTCCGCATGGCCGTCACCGAGAAAGAGTTTGGTTTCTATGGAGATCGTCGAAATGGCGGCAAACTTGAGACGCCTTGCAGATTTCGCAATTGAAGATGATGAATTTATGGCATTTTATATCAAAAATGAAGTCTTAGGAGCCAAGGAAAGTACGTTTGCGCCAGCGTGTGCATCCAATGCATGCTGCTATAAATGACTGATTTACGACCGCTTAACATGCTTAATAGGGCGATTCGGGGCAGTATGAACTTGTTTCCCCTTCTAAAACACAGTCTCTCCACTTTACATACTACTTCAGGTGCCTTACCGCAATAGAATCCCACAAATTCGTCATTTTTCTTCTTTAACCACTGTAAACAGACGCCGAGAAAAACAGGCCTCATTCACGGAATCCAGAACGGGAACGGGCAAAGCTGCTCATCAATCGATGACGTCATACGCAAAACGCGATCGTTCTCGATCGATTTCTCGGCGGAACGGCGTAGCGAAAGGTCCCTAGTAAACAACATAAGTCATGGTGTGATGTTTTCTTTTTTTAATGAAAACTTGTAAAGCAATGTCGAAATCAAACGAGCATTATGATGTTTCCGGACCGTGAACATTGTTCGCAAAGTCTCAAATGATAAAAATACTTCAGGAAGTTTCCATGCTTTGATGTATCAATAGAGAGGTTAAGAACTCGAACGGTAAACGACAACGGTAACGACAATGACGTCATCCTCCAAATCGTCTACCGTTTCAATAATGAATAAATGTCGTTCGGTTCAGAAGGTCATTACAGGCCTATATTGGCCATTACAGGCCTGTAATGCATCTTCCGTGAACGCAGTGCAGATCTTTATCATGATTATCAATTTTCACACACATTAATGATGTAATCCATCGAGTAACAAACTTATAACTTAGATAATCGTAGCCCATGTGAAACCCTGTCGATTGATCATTCACTTCTGCCACTCAATTCAAGTGGAACATGCCGCCGAAGTTTCGTTTCACTCAATAGCAGGATGTGCTGCAGCTGAGAGAAGTTGTCGTTGCGCATTGTAGAGCAGCAAAAAACATCCGTCATCTTCCAAAAAAGTAGTGGATCCATGTTAGTGTTGACCAATTACAAAAATTGTATCGAAAAGTGTCATGCACATCTACACGTCTGGAGTTTATGAGGTAATTCATTGAACAGCCGTGTACAACAGGCCCTGGAAGGCGCATGATTCGATTGTCATTTCAAGTCACATGAAAACATTATATAAGTCAGTTGAAAAGCCTAGTCCTGCTCTTCCTTGACTCGGATCAGTGTCAGCCAAATGAACATTTTACGTTTACCGCCGGGAACTTCAATGCATGCTTCTTAACCCAACTAGCGTTATTTCTTCACGATAAATGTAATGACGTCATTGTCGTTACCGTTGTCGTTTATCGTTCGAGTTCTTAACCTCCCTATTGTTAAATGTGTTGAATTTCTCACGCGGTTGAATCATCAGTATCACACGAGGAAGTCATAAGACAGGCCTTTCCCGGCCGCTTGGCCAAAAACGATGATTAGCCACAGATAAAATCTAAATGACACCATTAATTGACCTTATCTTTGAATTTATCGGGAAAATATATATCTGAACGGAAAGGAGTTCAGTTAGTGAAACAGACGGCATTCAACCGCTTCGACACAGGGATATGTGGTGTTGGGTGATCTGGCGATTGTCTTTCATTTATGGAGACTTAATCTCTGTCACAAGTGCAACAACGGTGCAGCCAACTAAATGCCCAGTTGGTGTTAAAGACAAACGCCAGCGTTAGCTCTACTGAGCGTTATCTCCTAAATTCAGCAGGAAAGAATTTCATAACACAGCAGTAACGTCCGGACGTAACGCTAACGTCACTGTAATCCTGCGTTAAGACTTAACGCCAACGTTAATGCTTCTGTCGTTTTGGCAACCAGGCACTGTTTCAACTTGCCGTCTTCCCGCTGCAATCACTATCGTGTGAATACTGTACACGCGTAACCACTCGGATTGAGACCTGTCAAAATAAAATATCAAAGAGCTAAAAAGATGCTCCCCTAAAATTAGTTTGTTCCCCAACCTCATACATTTTCAAATAGCGGTGCTTTTTAATATCACTAGTGTTGGCCCCAAATATGGCATTGCATTCAAATTGACATCTGTAATCAGTACAGCTCTCAATTAATTAGACAGCTCAGTTGGGTTCTGAGGGTGTCCATGATAGTGAGGTTCTACAACTGTAATTTCTTATGGGAGTTTGGCACTAGATTGTATACAGCTGGTAAAAGGTCACTCATCACATCAATCAATGCTGCATTGTAGTTAATTAATCAAGATGTCGATTAGAAAACCATATACTCCACGCCTTGGCAAGGATTCATTTAGGGTCTAAGGCGTTGACATCGAACTCGATATATTGCATGGTAGTCGCACCAAAGACCGCGACGGTAGATGTATACATGTATGTACACTTAGACCAAAACGCTTCGTCGAGGCTTTATTGGGCACAGTCAGAGCTTCAACTGAGCGGCGTTTCGCAACACAAAAACCGCTGCGGCAAAAAAGAGGCGCAATGTATTATACACCGGGATTGATACTACATTTCATCCGATCGCGACATGTCCGAGGTGTAGGAGCGACAAAGTATTCGTACCCACAGTAAATAAATGCATATACTTATAACAGAAGTACTCACCGTAATGGTTGTGTCTTCCTACTAAACTTGAGATCTACAGGTAAAGCTGAAAATGTCACCCCGAACCTTCAGCCAAAGCGCCCTAGATATTGGGCATAAATTTCAGCTCCACCAGCCGCCCGTTCTCGATTTCAGCACGGAGACTCTCCAAGTGCCGAGATATTACCTTTAAATCCAATTATATATTGTGGCGGTTTTCCTATTGCCGATGTCTGGAATTAATGTCTGTGTGGCTTTTTTATATAACCTCCTGAAAAAGGTGACCTGTCCTATGGTAAAAATACGGAATAATGTATATCCCTTTTATAGAAACTCTACATTAAAAAGCACAGATACGGACATCGCACAACAGAATGCTTCTTACCCGGACATTTTTATCACACACATACATGTATATTGATACTGTACCGGGACGCGATTCTTAATCATTGTTAATTTCACAACATCACATGTGCAAGCCTATGTTATGCATTGGCTGGCATCCACACGTAGAGTTCCGGGAAACAACTCGATAGATGATAGATTGGACAATCAGTGAAGTGCCGCGTATAATTAGAAAGGTTTCTATGTAAATGTATATATAATATTTCGTATATAGTGCAAACCGACTGCTGTGCTGACATGAAGATATTCTTATTGAAGGGATTAACTGGAATGACATTTGTTTTGGTACCGAAATTTGTAGATCGAGATGACCTGGCGCGGATTTCTAGGAACTCAAATGTTGGTCCTTCACGGTCCTTTGACTGGGTCGTAAACCATGGTTCTCTGCATCTTAGTTGCTTTGCCAGGGCAGGCTTAAAACCTCAACTTGATGTGATGGCAACGATCCAAAAATGACCATGGCATAAAGCCTAAAAGGATGATGATATTATATTTCCCTGCTAATATCATTTGTGTTACCGGTTAATCATTTTGATTTTTTTTAAAATGAGAAACCACGGTTTTAAATGACACCTACATGTTCTCCCTAATTTTTCTCTCGATCAGCCTACACTATTCTAAGGCAAGCCTAAGCGGAAATAATACAACCCTGGGAAAATACTCGCAACATTCAAAAAGTACATGCAACATTTCAAAAACTATGTGCAACATTTCGAAAATTACATCAACAATTTCAAAACTACGTACGTGCAACCCGTGAAAAATACATAGCAACATTTGTTTTATGTTCAACCATGTTCGGTCATCTTTGAAGCGGGCGCCTTCTCGGCGCACACCTATAAATGGTCGCCGGCGTTGGCAACTTGCCCCCGACTTATCAACGGTTTCTCCAACTTTTTCCTGATTTATCCGACACAAGCCCGACTTCTAAAAACCTGTGAAAAATACCAGGGTTTCCTAATAAATAAATAAATAATAAAACTGCGCAATAAATATCACAGGCTTATGATGAAGGGGGTTAATGAGGTGTACGACAAACACTCAGAGTGACTTAATTGACCCCATTCAGCATAGGCCTGGGATCTTTGATACCCTATTTTGAGGAGCCCTTGACTTTTTCACTTTCGTCGGATTAATCAGGAACAGGTTAGAGAACCCGTTAAGAAGTAGGAAAAAGCCTCTTACTTAATGTACGGTGTGATTGGAAAGAACCATATCGGTAACTTCGTTTAACTCAATCTTGTCAACCAGGCTCTTACCTATAGTCACCCTTACTCCGAAAAACGAACGATTATACTGAATAATCGATATTCCAATCGACGTTTTCCCATTGTTTTGAGAGACGAAACACAGAAAAAAAAGACATAAATGACCTTGAGTGGAAATTAGACAATAGTGATTGAACGTCACAAATGGTACTCACATTTGCTGTTTAGACATATTAGGTGAGGGTAAATTAAGCCCTCGGCGTGGTAAAGAGGATAGACATTTGCGCATTATCCGAATTCTGGAAATATGGTCCAGAGTTGCCAGTTACCAGTTTGGTTCAAAAATGGAATTTTCATGATTGGTAAACATTCTGTTGTGTCGTGATGTGGTTGCGATTATATCGAGTGACAAGGTGTAAGCACGAACGATGTGATTGATTTCTCGACTGCAGACGCGGTTAGTTGTGTTCGGTCCTCCATTGTTAAGGGCAATTGTTAGAACAATAAGCACTCTGTTCTCCTATCTGTATTCCGTTAGCCATGTCATCGAAAATGCATTCTCTACCCGGCGTTCTGCTGTCCCCGTGTAGTTCATTTTCAGTCTGTATTGCAGATACACTTGTCATTTTATATAGCTTTGATACAAACTGTTCGCCTGATTCTGGACTACATGTAGTCAGTTTGAGATGGCGCTATTTATCCTACAAATCTACACGCGAGTGCAAATAGTTTCACCTATCGTAGGAAATGCACATGCAATCGATCACTTAATCATTTCAACAAACTCAAATTTATTACTGTTACAAAACGAGGAAGCGTTTCATTTTACCACCATTAAAACATAGATTGATGCGCAATAACGATGAAAATCTACACAGCAATTTTCGTTGTGTTTCTCTCTCGGCAGGAGGTAGCACCGTCGATAACATCCGCCATATTTAATAGACTAGGTCCAGCACGCGCTTCAATCGATAAACACTACTTTGGCGAAGTTGTTGCTCGATCTACAATAAAATGCTGCATACGATGCATCGCAAGTCAGTATTGTTTGACAATTAACACTTTCTTAAAAAGGAACAGGTGCAGATTGAGCTATTTCAAGCCGGAATACCTTGGCGATGTTATACATTATCCAGAAATGGGGCGGTTATATTCGAAATGTAAAAATACACGGTAAGGAAGCATGCATGGAAAGAAGGAGTATCAGGGGCATATCATCTGGTTAAAAAAGCTATCAGTAATTAACAATACTACGTGTACTATATCATCGTTGTTGCTGTTGTCGGTGGAATAAACTAGAAGGAATGCGCTACAAGGGCCGTGAAAGAAGGGAACAATTTCAGTCCAAATATTGCGTTTCGTCTTGAGAACAAAATTTTAGACCGAATCAGTTGAAATGTGGTGTGATAAATGCAAATAACATAAAAATAACACCAATCAACGGTCCCATTGAAAATAATTTCTTTGATCACTTATAACGGATGAATAGCTTTACAATTTTTCAAGTGAATGGCATTTATCGTGCCAAAATTAAAACTTTGTGCCCCAAGGGTTTTTTGATAAAGCCCGGATAATATTCGGTATATATTTGGACAGCAGTTAAAAACGTAATATATGTGCGCTTCTCGTGAAACAATCCACCGACAACAATTATGACGCAGCTCGAATTACGTACTCAAAGTCTGATAGCGATTTTTTTTGCGATACAGCATCATTATTATGCCACTGCCGCGAAAGGTTAATGTATGACTACAGGCACAACTTGACTAGAACGTGAAATCCGAAAGCAGTCAGAAATCTCACACATCGAAGTGAATGCCAATTTCAAGGGTGGGGGGTCAAAGTATTCAAAGTGCAAGCAATTTTTCACCCAGTGCTAGTGGAGCTTTGTTATGCGAAGCGAAGTGTTGCATAAGTCTAATCGGAGCAGTTTAAAAGCCCTGTTTTAGATCCAAGCAATAACAACGTTTGCATAGCGCAGACTGATAGTAGATCTCGCCGTTTGAGTAAAGGAAAAGAAAGAACGCTGAAGGTTTCATAGCGTACATGGGAAGCATCAAACATCGTTCGTATCCAGGGCTTGGAACTCCAACCCAGTTGCACTGACATGTTTATCTGACATATTTAAGTGCATACGGCAGTGCATTCCGCTGTGCAGTGCAGCGCATTACGTAGTGTGCAGTTTCACACCCACTCGTAGTGTTCGTGCAGTGTATTGGCGTATCATCCCTATAACGATTGTGCTGAATCACTTAATATACGATGTTTCTAGGCTGAGGTTCAAGTTCAAAGGTAATATTACTCGATGTACACATCTTACAGTAGTGACCTTTCGCTATCCTGGCCGCCAAAAAATTCACTGAGAATGAGCGGTTTTATGCGTATGACGTCATCAGTCTATGGGTAGGTTTTCCCGATCCCGATCGCGGTTTCTGTGAATCAGGCGCTGGATCTCGGAGCAGTCAATGAGAATACCAACAACATTGAACATGACTTTCTACCGGGAAAATGGCTAATCTGTGGGACGCACCTCAGTTACTGTCGAGTGCCAATGGAAATTAAGCAGTGAAAATGTGCGGTGTTATAAAGAACTGTATTTCTCGAGCGCCGGACTGCGAAAGGCGATACGTCAGTTTGCATGCCGGAAACGGGAACGGGAATAATTCTCAGTTCACTGAACGGGTAGCGAAAGGTCTCCAGTATTACCATGGAAAATCGTGAAAAGAGTATCACAGTTAAGGTCCGTATATGATAGTTACATTCTGATAAGTGTATGTGTACAATACTTACAAAATCTTTGCGCGATTCTGATTTGATATGTCACACCAGAATCGTGCATTGGTAATGTAACGATGATTATACATGTCAGATAAACTTAATACGGCTTTTAATCCAGAATACACACTCGAAACATCTTTGTTTTCGAGCAAGGAGGGCTCCCGAAAGAATCGCAAGTGGATTGGGGGCGAGATTTTGTTCGCTGCAAGTAGTGACATCTGGCGTTGTGATTTCATGTTGTGACGTCGCGTGATCTCTAACTTTCCGGGTTTGTTACGGCTCTAGTCTCCGAATGGATCCCTTTCAAAGAAAATTTAGTGCCGTAGCGTCATGGGGAATTTCGACACGGGTAGGCGCATAGAATATGCGTTATGATCTGTATGGACACAAGTTATACATTTGATATACAGCTCATTTTAAACAAGTAATACATATCTAGTCTAAATCTCTCATAATAATCTTTTCTTAATACTGCAATTTCTTTTGTGATAGCGATCGATTCGCCTATACGCTAAGGCACGAGCTACCTTTAAAATCATCAGTACAGTTCGACGATGTATATTACCACCAGCGCAAAAACTGCATCGTACTAAGCACTCCGTTAGAAAGTGGCACTTTGATGACGATACTAACAGTGGATCCAGTTGTTGGTAAAGTTGACCTGAAACAGCATCACTATAAAGATAGCATAAAGATGTTCTATGAATATAAACAATTTTTGCTTGTTGGTGTCGGGGATCCCACCAAGGAGTTGATTTTTTTGGCGCTAGACGGCCGGCAAGTCGGGAAGATGAGTTTCCAGAGACGCTTGAAAGCCATCATACATAATAGCACAAATGTTTCCTTCATTTTGTTCCATGTTCACCCCCATGCCATTATTAGTATGTTTCGCTTTGGCCGTTATTATGCAGCAAGTTGCCACTACCTTCTATATGAATCGCACGGTAAGTTTACTATGGTGCTATTGTGCAACACGAAGCTAACAAAGTCTTTAAAATACCCGGCCCTTACAAGTTTCGAGTCGTTGATATTTCTTCCTAAGACAATTCTTCCCATCAGCATGTTCGGCTTTTATGACCGGGGCTTGACAAATCGGTATGAAGTGCGATTATCTTTGACGAAACCCGTTGAAGTTACATTTGTGTTCATTAGCGAAGTTTATCACCGATTTCTCATAGGCTTAAGCGGTAACAGAATCATACTGGTTAATTGGTTAAAGGCAATTAACGGGTCTCGATATCATGTGAAACATGAAGACATCCTCCATTTTAATGAAAGTAGTGATTTCATTCTTTTGAGTCATGGTGACCTGGTCCAGTTGGTAACGGATGTTGCTGCTCCAAGAAAGAGAAATCTGACAATGATTAAAGTATATTCGCCAAATGTTAGGTGTACCTGACCGTAGGATTTACTTTAGTCAAGCCAGTAAAAAACTAACGACACTCTCAATGGGTTTTTTGGTGAAAACTATGCCGTCGATATCTTAAAACAGTACAAAGACGAACCGAATGGCAATATCGGTCCAGATCGCTCCAAATGAATTTCGGCAGAGTTTTTAAGTCATCAGGTACCTGTCATGTTTAAGTCCATTGATCCAGCTTCGTAACCTTATTATGTCATGAGTTTTCTAGGCCCATTCGCTGGGTCGTTGGTAGTGAATTCTATCGAAGAACATTATAACAAAGGTATGCTGCCATCAACGCTGGATTAGCATGATTAATCCTAGCAGCACTTTCATAAACGGAGGGAGAGTGAGATCAGGAACTTATCACGGATCTTTATACGTATACGGATACGCATACAAAGAATGTGTCATTTTCTATACGTAAGGATCCTTGAAAGTCGATGCTCTCATGCATCAGACTGAAAAGAGATCCAGTCGTGCCTCAAGTCTTTATGTACAGTCTAGTAAAAATAACAAAATTGGTGATTACCTCTTATGCAGTTCAATGACTGGAGTCAGTAATGTTATACAACGTTATGCCAAGTTATCCAGATTCCTAGTTCACATAAACAACTACCTGGGGGAACTCGAAACTGTTTAGTTTTATCAATGGAAGCTTATTCCCGCCTAAGGTTTTAACCGGGCCGTTCAAAACTCCCCATTTTTATAAACGTTTCGCTACCGGTGTCCTTATTGCCCAACTCCTAAAAGCCTACGCGGTTAGATGAAATGTTTAGAAAATGAAATTTCCAGTTGTCTAAACTCGCACTGAATATAAATATCAACACTGGTGTTGCATGTGCATACTAATATACAAACTCTATTATATATTACAATGCCCAGTTTCAGGGATTTTGCGTGCATTGCGACTGTACTGCGGCATCATCTAGTTATGCTTACATGTGCCACTAGGAAATACAGTGAACACGAGATGCGGAGGCCTCAAACTAAATTTCTGTGGAAAACCAATGCGGCCTGTACCAATGTTGGTCATTTTAATGTGCGTACGTGTAAATGCATATGCTGTATATGTTTATAATAGTTCACAATAGTTATATTCACCACAAGAAAAAATATTATTTCGACAAAGTGTCAACTTTGTATCAAATCTATAGAACCCGAGAAATAATCGGCTATGATAGAAATTGAAAAGAGAACTATATCTGGTTTGAAACTAGAATCGATATCCAAAATAAACTTTTTCAAATCAATGAGGCAATCTCATAAAACGCGCATTGGGCTGCCATTCATCGCTTTCAATGCAACAAGAGACTGCCTAAATTGTGCAGGTGGGATTCTGGGAATTCCTTTTTTCGACTTGCGAGGAGCCGCACACAGTGTATGACAAAGGACCATTACATTTGGGACACAAAACTTCGCAAATTGTTCGGTTTTATGAAGAGGTAATCGAGGTTTCATGATATTAATCAACATTTTATCACGCTCTACATTTGGATCTATTGGCTATATATGATCCATCACATCAAAACCAGGCGTATTCCTCGTCAATAAGGGTGATTATTACATTTAAATTCAATTGTGATCATAATCAGATCGTTTACCAAGTAACTGTTCTCAATCTGCCTCCAGGAGCCCAAAGCAAACTACGTGTACTGCCAGGACAAGACTGGAACAAATATTAGTGCTCGGCTTCTGCGCGTTATAACTGGGTATCCGATTGTTGTAAAGTTCGTGTTGGACAAGTTTTGGTGCTCACTAGATCCCTTTCTGACTTCGACGGAAAAAGGTAAAAGAAGGCATGAACAAATATTAAGTTTTCGCAACGAGATAATTACATGTTTTCAAAAGTGCCACTTTATATTGATGTTTTTTTTTTTTGGGGGGGGGGGGGGCTGTGGTGGGGGGTGGCCTATACTCGTTTGAAGACTTTGATTTTTTCAGATGTTGTTTTCGGTAGTCATGGGGATTGATAAGTTAGTAGCCAAGGAAATCGTGTTTTAACCAATGTCGAGAAAACTTATTTTAATAGTCTCACACAAAAAAGGGGCCTTTCACTTCTCCTGATTTCTGCGCGTTATAACTTGGTATCCAATTGTTTTCGTGTTGGGCAAGTTTTGATGCTCACATGATCCCTTTCTGACTTCGATGGAATAAGGAAAAGAAGACAGGAAAATATCCTATTTTGGCGACGACATTCCGAGGCAGGCCGGTATATTTTCCCCTAAGGCTCCCGTCACAGGAAGTGTTCCTGTCACAGAAAGTGTGTGGTCTGCACGGCCGGCGCTTGTGCATACTGCATCGCCTCGGAAAACGAAGAATATACAAAGTGAAATCTGCCGTTCCGTAATTCTTTTTATCATACCTCATTCATAGTATGTGGGCCAATCACGTCGCGTCATTCGTCGTATTAACGTGCCATGCGATAATTTATACTATTCTATGGCATTATTCTACTGATGACGTCATCGCGTCGTTGTCACGTTATTGTCAATGTGGCTGGCCGTCCAGGTGCTGTCTCAACTTAGATTATAATGCGCCGTACTTATTAAAACGGATATGAAGCCTCGTGAAATAATCTTTTTACCGGACAAATCATTTTGAGTACTCGGTGGGTTGACGTGCAATATCTATATAGTATTGCGGGAATGCGATTCATAAGCCTGATTTCTTGACTGCAAGCGGTCGATTAGAGATGGCGCAATTTCTACTACAGATCTACACGCTAGTGCAAATTGTTTCGCCTATCGGAGGAAACGCATATCATTCATTTGAACATCTCCACCTATTTTTACTTAGAATAAGTATTGATAAAAACATGAGGAAGTACTTCGTACCCATACTACAATTAAAGTTAGGTGAATAGCGGATCAACAATTTCAATGTTTACAACAATTTTCGTTGTATTTTTCTCGCGACAAGTGGCAGCACTGCTGATATCATCCGCCATATTTAGACAAGGTCCAGCACGTGATTCAATCGATAAACACTATTTTGGGGTAGTAGTTCCTCGATCTACAATACAGTGCTGCATTCAGTGCATCGGAATTTCGTACTGTTTGACAATCAACACTTTCTTCAAAAGGAACATATGCCGATTGAGCTATATCAAGCCGGAAAACCTTGGCAATATTATACGTAATCCCGAAAGAGGGCGTATTTATTCGAAATGTATATACACGGTAAGGAAAGCACACATGAAAAAGAAGGTGTATCAGGGGCTTTGGTTAGAAATAACTGTCAGTGATAAGCAATACCACGTGTTCTATACCGTAGATATGTCGGAGAAGTAAATTAGAAAGAAATGTGATATTATAGGGCCGTGGCAGAAGAAAACACGTAGTCAAATTATTGCGCGAGTTTGCATGAAGCGTTACGAGTAGTTCGTATCTACACACATTTGAACAAAAACGTTTTATTTTGAATAATAAATGCAAATGAAGGGGCCTTGATTAAAAATAACTGTCAAAAATAAGCAATACCACCCTTAACTTTCGTTCACATTGAAAAAAAAAATTCTATGCATGCCCAAATTTAAACCAATTTAAATAATGATTTTTTGGGATAATAGTGCCTTCATTAAATCCTAGTGTTTTATTATTAATGCCATTTTTTTCTTCAAAAAGTGAGAAGTAAAAAAAGGTTTTTTCTTGGATGCCCGATTACATTATAAAAGTCTTTGCAATCACATACCTGTCAAAATGCAAGTAAGAAAACAAGTTTTTGTGAACGTGCCATCAAAGATGTAAAAGGTGCAATAGTTTGCGATTAGGGAGATTTCGTAAAGCCGCAACATCTAATTGTTTTGACATTGTCATCTTGATGTCAAACAATGGGATAGGTGTTCGCGTTGGCATTCTGGGGCACTTGCGATTTACTTGGGTGTCCAAGCTAGTCTATTTCGTAGTATATTGTAACTTTCACTTGCGCTCATATCGGCTGACTTACAAATTATACCAGTCCTACCAGTATATTCGCAGAACACGCATTCTTGACCAATGGCATTCGTCTTCTCCTTCTTCTTCTTCTTCTTCCATTTACTGGGACGCAGTCATCATTTGACTATTGTGCCCAGGGCTTTCGGCCAAGGAGGGTCCACAGCCGCTACTCATGTTTCTCACTAAGTTGGGTCTTTAACCTGGCATATAGCATAGCCACCAGATACAAATAACCTCTGTTTTAAGTCTCCCCGTTCGAACACTGAGCGCTGAGGCATTATTCGGGCGCTGTTGTGCAAAGCGGAGTGTTGCATAAGTCTAAATCAGAGCTGTATAAAAGCCATCTTTTAGATTCAGGCAAGAACAACGTTTGCATAGCGTAGACTGATAGCAGACCTCATCGTCTTAAGTGAAGGATTGAACACTAAGCTTCAAATAAAGCGTGCATTGGTTGCGTCGCCATCATCAATGTTTCGGGGAGTTGAGAATCAAATTATAAGCTATGCACTGATCTAACTCCGTATAGTCGCATTTATGTAAATTTGATATGTTTTTTTGTGCATACAGTTGCATTCTGCTATGCAATGCAGCGCATTACGCAGGATGCAGTTTCACACACACTCGTAATGAATGTGCAATGCATTGCCATATTTTCCCGACACAGTTGTTCCGATACACTACATACGACGTTTCCAGGGAATACGGCTTCACCATGACCGAAACTCCTAAAAGTAGTCTGACATGATCCATGTCTGAATATAGTTTCTATCAAGTATAATGTGTACACTCCTTACCATATTATTGTACGATTCTGGTTCAATATATGACAACGGAATCTTACGTTAGTATTGTAAAGATTGTACATGTTAGGCTTTAGATGGCCGTTAACCAAAATCTTTAAATGAGGATGGCGACCTGGCTAGGCGCAGGAGAAAATGCATTATCAAGTTCCTTACCAGGATTTAAATAATGTTGGCCTGAACCAATCCATCTTGACACTCAAGCTATGGATCCACTTCGCCGACCCGGACTCCTTACACCAACCCTTGACGCAACACGCAGATCTGCTTGTGAGTTGGTTATGTTATTCCTCACTAGATCGCACGCTCTCGCCCATATTAACCAATCAGTAGGCCTGTAACAAGAGTGCACTTTGATATAATCTAAACAACCTCGCTTCTAGTCTTCTACGTTTAAAAACGCTATGTCGAAAGTGTATATTGGCAGCATGCCAAGACTGGAGGCGAGAATAAAAAAATGACTCATTCATGAAAAATCACAATTTTGAAAGCAGCGTTCTGATTGGCTCACCACAACTCGAGGCGCAGGAGATACAGAATTATGGCTTGCTTTTCTTCAGAGGTATGAGGGGAGGTAACGGACCGATAAATCTGATGGTTCAGAATGGCATCAATTATAATCATGTATTCCTTTGCTACTTCATGACAGAGATTCGCCTATTTTTTAAGACACGAGCTTGCATTAAACTCATCAGTAGAGTTTCATGATACGTATTACCACCAGCGAAATAACTGCATCATATTAAGCACCCTGTTAGAAAGTGGCACTTTGATAACGATACTAACATTGAATCCAGTGGCTGGTAAAGTTGTTTTGAAACAGAATCACTATAAAGAGAGAATAAGGATGTTATCTGAATTTAAACAATTTCTACTTGTCGGTGTTGGTGAACCAACTATGAGGTTTATTTTTTTAACGTTTGACGCCCGACAGATCGGGATGATGAATTTTCAGAGGAACTTCAAAGCCTTTATACGCAACAGCACAAGCGTTTCATTTCTTTTTTCCCATGTTCATGATCAAGATCAAGTCATTGTTAATTTGTTAAATCAGGGCCGTTATTATTCATTAGGCTGCCACTGCGGCACATATGAACTTCACGACAAGTTTAACCTGGTGCTATTTTGTGCCGAAAAGCTAGCACTGTCTTTTGAATATCCGGCCTTCACAATTGCTGGATCGTTGGTATTTTTCTCAAGAACAATTCCTCCAAAAAGCGAATTTGAGTTCTTTCGGGGGCATTTTAAAAACGAGTATACAGTGCGATTATCTTTATGGAAACCAGTTCAAGTTACCTTTGTGTTTATTAGTGAAGTTTATCGCAGGTTTCTCATAGGCATCACTGGAAACAAAATCATGATGGTTAATTGGGTAAAGGCAATTAACGGGTCTCGATATCGTGTGAAACATGAAGACATCCTCCAATTTAATGGAAGAAGTGATTTCATTCTTTTGAATAATGGTGACCTTGTTCAGTTGATAACGGATGTTGCTGCTCCAAAAAAGAGAAATTTGACAATGATTAAAGTTTATTCGCCAAATGCTGGGTGTATCTGGCCGAAAGGGTCGAAGTGTTGACTTCAGTCAAGCCAATAAAAGGCTTGCTACACCCCGAGACACTCTGACCGAGAGAATCTATAGTGTCAACTTTGTTCAAGCAAACAAAAAGTTTACACTCAATATGTACAATGGGTCTTCTTTAAGGCGGACGGCTGCTGCTGATTTCTTCAAACTGAACGAAGAAAAACAGGTAAATGGCAACGTCAACGCAGGTCGAATGACGAGATTATATTTAGATTCTACAGAAACATTTGGTTACGATATTAACTGTGGCTAAAGGTATCGGTTTGCTTGAGAAAAATACGTGCTTACCTGGAGAGAAAATGACTATACAAAAGAAATATTTAAAAAATATTTGTTAATTTTGAGGGCCGAAAGGCCCACATTTATTTATTTCTGTCCGATTGCACTCCTCCAACACTGTAATGGTGAGAAAGGTTTCTGCTCTGATGCCCGATATACACGGCCCCATTTCAACTTACGGAAAATTTTGTAGAAAAAAAAACACGTTTAGGTCTTTCCTATTTTCCCGTACAATAAAATGCTATACAATTTAATCTCACCGTGTACGATGGGGTTGCGGGTTGACGTACGTTTGACCGTTTATTGACTGGATACATGGGAGTAAGAGCCTACAGGCGCCTTTTAATGGTCGTCTTAGGATCCATTGTTTGGCCCGTTTCAGCGGTTTTCTTCTCTGTTTCCGACGGCGGGAGAGCGTGAGACTTCCATCACCAGATCATGACGTTTGCACAAGATACCGAGACAACTTTTAGTTTGGACAGTACCGGAGGTATTTTCAAAATGGATGGGAATGTTGGGCCCTAACTGGTCTATAGTTCAGGATATGATCTATGCAGAATGTTACGTAGGCCTAGAGTCTCCAACCCAAATGTTATTGAAGAATATTAACCCGGTTTGGTATCTAGTACACTAGTGGGTTAATCCTATCGAAACTTGCTACCCCGCCAGACACGATCAATTTCTCAATCGTACTTAATCCTTCCTACAAAACAATGTACTCGTCGACGTCGGGTTGAGTTGGAGAGACAATTGTAAACAAATATTTCATAGGAATATGTTATTGTGTATAGCGGCCATGACACTGTAATTGGATCGCCTTGTTTCCATTGTGTTGCAAAGGTAAACAAATAGCTTTAATTACCCACTGTGTTATTCAGTGCCGGATTCGTAGGTTAACATTTCAACATGGAATCTACACATAAATTATTTACACGATTCTTGTATGATTCTTAGTTAAGACAAGAACAAAACTGAAAAACTCTAAAAAAGTTGATATTGAGTTGAGATGTTCTGTGAGACGTTCAGCGCTCGCCCTTTTCACTATCTCAAGATGTCGTCCACATACCTTTTCCCAAACCTAGGTTTGACATCATTGGGTGCCGTTGCAACGGCTTTCTGGTCCAAACATTTCATATGAAGGTTGGCGAATATCGGAGACATTCATAACCAGTCAGTTGGCCGCGCCCCCGTTCGCAGCGCCAAAAGAGCGTTTCTCTCTGCGTTGCGCTGCTACTGTCACCTATCGGTAAAAAGTTGATACTAACTCGCGCCATATTTGTGGCAGAGACTAAAACCTCTGTAGCATGCACGACTGTTCGGGGAAAGCGATTGATCAAAGATGGCGAAATTGTTAGTTATTGAAAGAAAAAATTGGTGTTTATTGCATCAAATTCCAAGCAAAATCAACCGAGTTTGATCAATTTTTCGAAAGACGATATTTTCGCAATCTTCGCTGAACATACCTCACTCAAAGATATTTTCCAGCTTTGCGGCGATATTTGGTAAATTGATTTTTTGCGAAGTGGTTGACCAATCCTAAATGAATTCATATCTTTTAAAACATTTGAGCACCCGGTTTCCTAAATATTTCTTTTTTGGCACTTAATTTGGTGATTTTTCGAAGAAATCTCATTGATATTTATGACGTTTTGGATCACGTGATGTTAATCAAGCCGTTTTTCGCGGCAATTGCGTGCACGACGCGATATTGTAAAAATATTTTAATGCACAGCGTGTCTCAAAAAAATTGTGGTTAAAAGTGAGAATGGCATGATGGTAGCCTGTTTGAGTTCTGTTGATGAATATGCTTAGTCTGACTATAATTTCTACAACTTGTGGCCAAATAACCAGATGATTTTGAGCCTTTTGATAAAGCTACTGGTAGAATAGTCGTCAGAAATGTCAGAGCGACAGTGACTGAGTGAGTGTTATGTTATGTTATGAGACTGGAGGTATGTCATGTGTTCCACCATATCGTCATTGATATTGACCAGGAATACTATCGATTTGTGTGGATGTGCTCAAACAGTAAAGCATGAGCCATGATGCTTCACTTCCGAAAAGATCCAGGTGACTGAGATGTCTACTACTACTATTTGGCAATCCGGCTGATTCTTCAGAAATTTCTCTGTATATCCTCTGTGAAAATAATCTTTCTCATAATGATATATCTTTTGTTTGTTTGGTAATTTTAATTGCCTATGTTAAGGCATTTTTTTGCCAGATTTACCTGTAAAAGGCTGCCATAGTTCAGGAAAAGAAATCATATACATATTACAATGTGGATCTTCACGGCCCAAAACACCAGGGCCTACTAGGTGACATGGCTCAATAATAGGCATTGTCTGGTAATTTTGGACGACCTTTGGATGGATAGTTTATTTTCCCTGACCCTGGCCTGGGTCTGAACGGGCTTCCAAGCCATCAATGATGCTTATAAAGCCGGGAATAGCCTCATCAGTACCCCCACAAGAGTTATTTTGTGCCAGACATCGCGCACAGAACTTGCCATCATCTCATTTTTAGAGTTGCTGTATCAGTAAAAGATAATGCCAAAAAGCTGATAAAGTATGTAATTTGAGCAGCATGACCAATGCCAGTGTTAAAGGTGTAAACTTAACCTATTACAGGACATCTTCCTGCAAGATTGTGATTGGTTTAACTTGAAGTTTGTCATCAATTTGACTGTTGTAATTGTACATCCATGCTGTTGTCATTCAGGAAAAATCTGCTTTATCTTTCAGCTAATACTTTCACTTCTCCAGTCAATCGGGTTTGATGAACATGTCAAGCTGTTGAATGGTGTAAACAATCATTAGCAAATAACGTCACGAATGAAAATAAGTTTGATTCCTTCCACTTGAAAAGTTCAACAGCACCACTTGCAAGAATTTGAATTTGGCATTGTGTTTTACACCCTTCAACAATTGACTGTCTGTTTGTTATTGGTGTTCTTGTTTCAATGTTAGCGTTTCACTGTTAAAAGAGTTTCAAGATGCAGAAGAGAGGATTAGTTATCTTTAATGTTAAGTTTCTTCTTTGCATCATTTTGTCATTAAATTTGGGCAATGGTGGTCTCATAAAAGGAGGGATGGGCTGGCAGGATGGGCTATTGGACAAGTTTTCATAATCAGTATTCTAGAACACGTTTTGTAGCGATGGTGGAGATCCTTGTGTTCGGGCCTCTTCGGCTCAACTTCGGGCGTGGTCGGAACCTAAATCCGGCTGCAACATTTTCTGACAAAAATCAGAGGCAACTTAAACGTATTTTCCAGCCGTGCGACAGAAATAATCATTTTTACTATCGTGTTATTCAGTCAAAGATACATATAACAATAAATATCAGTCATTACATCTGAGCACGCGCGATGTTTTTGATGAGTTAGGTGCATTTATTCAACAAAATTACGTGAAAAATTGCAAATTTTCGGGCGACGACCGCTGTTCAAAGTCACGTAAACAGCAAACCTCAGGACTTTTTACACTTTTTTCTTAATGAAACTACTAACTAATGTTTCATCCAGAATAATATGTTCCGTTTACATGTCATTCAGAAAGATTTTGGCAAGTTTAGGATCGATTTCCGACTTCATATTTTTCACGCCTAAATGTACGCGATAATGAGCTCGTAATGATATGCAGTGACGACATAGCGCAGAGAGAATTACGCGGAAATGGGGGCGCGGCCAACTGACTGTAACATCGATTGGGAACAAAGCAAAGTGGTGGAGAGAGACCCAACACGATTTACGAGATGATTGAAGGAGGCGATTCGGATTCGTAAAATCACCAACATGAATCGAGACACTAAGTCCCGTGTGGGATCAAAGTCTGGCCGCTCCGACATCCAGCAGTCAGATGTCTAACTTATGAAGAAGAATGGTGCAACCATTTGAAAGATCAAGGTGATGATGAACATTGATTGTGAAAAAACTGTTGATGACCCAAAGGACTCCTCCAGGCATGTCAAAAATGTTGTATGGTTTATTAGACACCATGTGGGATGGCGGAGAGAACCAGGATGTGCATGTCGTGTTGGAGTGCTATCCGAGCTCGGTCGAGTGCATATTAATCACGCGAATAATGATTTGATGATAGTATACCTTTGTTATTGTAGTTTTGTTTGATAAGAATTCACTGCAAACATATTTTTTATACAATATGCATATGATTTGAAGAAAAACATACATGTACTTGCAGACTGAGTATACACTGTAATATCAGTACGAGTTGATCTCGCTTGCTGACAACTTTGATATGATTCATTAAAAAACTGCATACTACGCGGCTTTCAACCTACATTAACATTGATTTTCATCAATCAATACCTACGGTTTTCCTAATCGGTTAGGAGACAGGGGAAGTGCTCGTTAAGTTGCGACCATATAGACACGATAGACACAATCCCGTACAGAATTATTGTTAATACGACATCGGACTGATGGCTGGCAGTAACGTACGCCGAACATCATATAGGTGATATGAAACGCACTTGAGAATATCGTGTGCGGAAGTGTTTTTTGAAGAACCAGTGGCATAATAAAGGGCTGCCGCATCCTAGTTTCATTTGCGCTCTAAATTACTATTTCCAGATATTAATGTGCACAAGAAATGGAAAATTCGAAATATTAATGAATTATCCCTTATTTCCGTGCAGCGATCATATCTATTGCCAACGCGGTGCCTTAGCTGGGGAATATGAAGGCATCATCTTGTCGGAGCTCGATTACCCCGATACCAAGACGACACTGACAATTACGTTATATCAGAGTCGTTGCACTATCAGTGAAAAGTCCAGTAAGGTTTTTGTGGCCCGATGTGTCTTCGAGGACTATGAACCCACACACCGGTCGACAGACGGGGCGGAATAAAATTTCCACATCCGGCTCGCATAGGCTTGAGTGAGTAACTAAGGTAACCGAACAGTAAGCAAGTACACCTACCCACGCGCAACCCTAACCGGATTTGGATAATTTTGAAATGGAAGACTCCATGGCGACGTAAAGCAAATATCAAATCGTCTTTAAAGTAGATTTTTGGCGGTATCTTATTGGTTGTTCGCGAGGGGGTGGTGGGGGGGGGGGGGGCAGACACATGCAGAGCTCGTAATGTATGTGGGATAACAACCACGATTAGCAACCGTGTAAATATGGAAACGACGTTGATTTTAATGAGAATGAATGCCAACTGATTATGATATGCTTGTTACAAGAGACATACCGTGTTGATTATTGAGAATGTAAACAACATTTTGGCAGCATCATGTGCGTTGGACATGCTATGTTTGGTCTGTTCCTTATGTCTAGTCTATATGATTGGGATCAGCGTGGACTTGAATGACCTCGTCGATTGGTTATCGCGTGATTTCGTATTCCCGGTGGGTAAAGGTATCTGTTGGCCTAAGAAAAATACGTGCTTACCTGGAGACAGACAAAATATTAGTTCATTTTGAGGGGCGTATATCAGGCCCGCATTCATTATTTTTAGCCTTGTTTCTATTGTTTTGCCTTCATCCACCGTGGTATTGTTCACAAATTTGACTCATTCCACGATCTTTCCTCGGGATGAACTGATGTTGTTTTGCGTGTTTTTTTCCGATAGGACAAATATTTACAACTCCAAAAAAGCCGGCTATTTCAGTTTTATATTTTAGAGTTCGATCGTGACAGTGCACTTGCATACAGTGTATATGATTTAACAAACAATTGCATGTGTGAAAATCGACGCCACACAAATACGTTTCTCCAGATATTGTGTTCCCTTCAGGTGGCAAGTGGTGGGCCACTACTTCCTAGCCACGAGGCACATTCCGCACTTGGGAGATTACGACTTGACTGGTTGTCATATTGAGCGATTTGAACCTTAGCCAGCATCGATTACTCGTAACATTTTGACCAGGCTTAAATCGAATCCTCATTGCAATCTCTGTCTTCGGACACACGAACAGTTACCTTTTTTTACAGACTGCCAAGACCCTGATTCAAACCTTGTGCCGCAATAAGTATGAAAGCCGATTTATGAGTGTTGCGTACGTGAGTTTGCGTGCTTGAGCATGCTTGATGACATACACTGATCTGTGTTCATCGCAATTTGTCTTTTGTAAGGGTAGCAAAACATATATATTTCAATGGAACTTGTCCTTATACAAATCGAGTGCACGCAAGTACAGATAGTGTCATCTATCCGGGGAAATGTGTATGTAATGGCTCAGTTCGTCATATCTACATATTACTCTGAATTTCGTCAGATATTTTTGAGCCATATTCATTGTGAAATACAGCAAAATGTAAATTATGCATAATACAATTAAACATTAATGTCTGTTGTTTGATACAATACAGCAATCAATTGCTGATCGTTTGATATAATGCTATAAGACGTAATTATACACTTCTGCAATACTCTCCATCACTCCAGTAGATGGCGCGGAAGTATACTTTTCGCCGCATCGAAGTCACATGATGACAGAGAATACGTTGCCGGCTGCACTTTCAAAAGGTTTTCGAAGTTATTTTACTCTCAGAAACTAGAGAATTTAAGTGAATGAAACCAACCACATTTTATTTACTCATCACAGTAGGACATATTGTTGTTACCTAAAGGCCCCCCAATGGCGGTCCCCAAAAGGAACCATGTTCTGAAGGAAGAGGCTAGAGAAGGAGGTCCAGGACAGATTGCCGCGAAAATTTATAAATAGTTTGGGAAGCTGGCTTGACATCCTGACAAATCCGGCCATCAATCACTCGATATGTGGCCTCGATATGTTTACTCCCTCAATCAGAAAGATGCGTAAGGAGTAGGCCCTGTTTGCAAGAGGATGCTGCAAGAGGATGTTATAAGTTTCCCGAACTATTTATAAATTTTCGCGGCAATCTGTCCTGGACCTGCTTCTCTAGCCTCTTCCTGTTCTGAAAGATAGACACGCCTTTGGGAGACCAAGAAGTTACCTTTAATACGATGCATGCCTTTATTGCGGTAGACGAAAAACCAAGTGTATTTGATTTGGCACTGGTCAGTATATAGGCCTGTGCTTCGGCCTCGGTCGGTCTGCCAAATGTCCGAATTTGCATTATGGAAACACAATTAACGCTCCTGAATTTCAAAAACTGTCAGTCAGTTCAACCGCGTGCTCATGTTGCCTCTGTCCTGGTTTACAGTGACCCGTACTTGAAACTGCAGCGAAAGAGGCTGGTAGCTTTTTTCTAATAAGCCCGGTCTGCCCGGCTGGGACAGAATTTCTGTTCCACTCAGGTCGACGGTGGACTTTTTGTGTCGATTGTTTTTTTATCTTTTACTCCGTCAGCTGCGCCACCTAGAGTCAAGTTGGATGTGATGGCTGCGCCATCTTATGTAGAAATATTATACGTAACTTAGAAATAATGGCTCCAATCAAATATTAGTTGTACTCTCTGTATGGAAAAAAAGATAAAAATACTGCAGAAAAAAATACAGCGACCAGCAATGAACATTTTCACAGTGATTTATGTTGTGTTATTCGCCCGAACGGAACCAGTGCTGGCATTTCTATCCGCAATACTCACACGTTGTTCATCACGTGTCTCAATCCAAGCAAATCTCGGTGAAATTGGAACGGCATCAAAAATCGAGTGCTGCCTTCAATGCACTGAAAATGACTGTGTTACCATGTATTAAGGGGTTAAAGGGTCTAGGCCTAGTTATTCTAATATAGTTATTCCTTCTAGGCCTATGGGGCTTTGTTATGTTAATCTTTCAGGGAATGTAGGCCTTTGGCACTACAGATCTGTGCCATTTACTCCCTGTCTGTCCCTGCATTTATAGTAATAGTAATATCATGGTTTTCATTTACAACAGGTTAGTGCAGTGTTGTATTATTTTGTACATTTTCATCTTTCCCCATTTTGTATCATCTAAGCCATTTACTCCCTGTCTGTCCCTGCATTTATAGTAATAGTAATATCATGGTTTTCATTTACAACAGGTGTTTGCGTGAGTAATTGATATAATACGTGCTGTGAAAGGTCATTCCTATCGGCTACATTTGGAGGTTCCACCGAGATCTCACGCACCCAAGCTGACACGCCCCATACCACCTGTAAGAAACCACTCCAAGCTGACATCGAGATGGCCACTACGTCGACGGCTGTGAGATAATTCGTATACGATTAAAATTTCATTCTGGATCCTTCAGCGCTGTTTGTTTAACCCTATTCTGTACGTTTTCGCGTTGCGCTAGAATACTTTCGCGTCGTAATGGAATACTTTCGCTTCATTTTGGATTGAATAATTATTGTCATCAACTGGCTCTGTGACTGTTGTGTTTTGATTTTGTTAGTGTGAACAGTTCTGGTAGCATGTGAAACATGTACATCTTATTCTGTGCATTTTATTCAGTTACAAATCACTGCCTGTAAAATGTATTTAGAATTACCTTACATGTATGTAATCTGATTTCATTACTTGGTATTTTATTTGATTTGTATTGCTCTTTTGTGTATGATGCACTACCTGTGATCGGTATTTTGGTGTTTACGTCCTTGGGCAACACATTTGACCATCAACTCTTTTAGTTAGGAATTCTGGTTTTGAATTCTGGTTTTCACTTTGAGTTCAGGTTAAACTCTAGTTAATTCTTGTGCTCTGGTATCAGAGTCTGGGGAAAATAAATTACTGGTTACGGGGTGTGTTTATTTCATATAGGCTTTATTTTGCATTTCATTTCACCCATTCATTCATTTTCAATTCATTCATTTTTCGATTAATCATCCATTTATTATTGTTTGCATTATTCATTCATTCAAAATTATGTGGTTAATCCTCCATTAGTCATATGCTTGTTGTTTGTCTGTCATATTTTTCAGTCATTTGCAGTAAGTGTCAGTCCATCATGTATATATGAGATAAAATAAGGGAGAATTCTATATCTCATATTATTATTATACTAAAACAACAGTCCGTCATATTATACATTAAAAGTCCGTTAATTGACATATTTTAGTACATCCTACATTAGGATTCTGTTCTTCAACCTACATTGTTCGTCGTCATCTGTCCGTCATGTCGTTAAAAAGGGAGGACTCCACATGTGTGGACATAGAATCCATAGATGAGTCTGAGGTTCAAGGTTTGATCAGCCAATTGAGAGGCCTGAGTCCTAAAATGAAGCAAAAACTGTGCCTTGAAATAGCAAAGGATCCCTCCTTCTCTTACAGCAACCAGGATAATTCAATAGCACATACTCAATTCAGTACTCCTCTTGAGACTTCAGCCTATCCCTCATTGGAGGAGGGCTGTGTTTTTGGCCATAGGCAAGACCCACGGAGGGTTCAATTTGATAAGACTTCACCAAATCCTGGTGTGATTGGTTCTGGTCGCCCCAGCCAATCTTCACATGGTTCCATGTTTTCCCCTTCACCGGATTTAAGTAGGTCCGTGTCTAGTCCAATGTTTTCCACAGCACACGCTGACTTGGGCAGGTCAGCCTCTACTCATTCTACTTCAGGATTAGGTGTTACTCTGGTTTCTCCCACTGTGATTCCTCCTTCACTTCAGCGAACTGGTTTTCATGCTGTTAGAACATCGTATTCTAATATGCCACCGCCTGACTTCAATTTGGGTAGATCAATGCCCACTCCTACTCCTTCGAATATTGTACCTCATTCTGCGACTTCTTCCGCTGTTCAAGGGTTTTGTCCCAATAATTTTAGAAAGAAATTGACTTATTCTGAGCCAATGGTTGATGATCCTAATAGTCCATTCCTTAGGCACCGCGCCTCATCATCAACTATAGATCAACATGGTGCTGGTTTATCAAGTTCATCTACTGTTATTCCTTCTTCAGTAATGAGACATAGTGCTTTGTCTGGTCCTATCATTGATCAGGGCATGTTGCTTTCTTCAGGTCAGGGTTCTAGGATACCTTCTGCTGATAGGCAACCAATTGGTGTTAGTACCTCTGGGCAAGCCATGTACCTAACTAAACCAAGAATTGCAACATTTTCGGGTACTCAGTCCAAGAATACAGTGTCTTTTAACCAATGGCGGTATGAGGTTCGTTGCCTCCAGAGATCGGAGTCGGAATTCATTGTTCTGCAGGCCATTCGCCAGTCCTTGCGTTCTCCAGCTTCTGATGTTCTTATGAACATGGGTGAGGATGTCACTATTTCAGACCTCCTCACTAAGTTCAACATTGTGTTTGGCAATGTGTTACCTAGTGAGAGGTTATTGGAGCAGTTTTATTCTGCTCGGCAGTCGACCGAGGAAAATATAGCCTCCTGGAGTTGTCGTCTTGAAGACATATTGACAACTCTGTCAGAGCAATCTGACATTTCCAATTCCAAGGCCGACATGCTCCGGACCAAGTTCTGGTCAGGTATCCGAGATGAGCGTGTACGCCTTGGCCTTCGTCATTCCTATGATGACGGGCATGCCTACGAGGCACTTGTCAGAAAGGCTCGTATTCTTGAAGTGGAATTTTCTGTACCTCAACCAACTTCAGTCTCTATGTCTAAATCTTCTAGTGTCACTTCTGTTCAGTCTCAGCAAGTGACAGTGCCTGAGTCCTCATCATTGGCAGAGAAGGTGGATCAATTGGCCACCCAGGTGAAGTCATTGACTTACAGGCGGTTACAAAATGTTACTTGCTTCAACTGTGGGGAGAAAGGCCATTATAAAAGGAAATGTACCAAATCCCTAGTTTCAAAACCCCAAATCCAGGCTTCGACAAACTCGAAGGCACCAGAGTAGAGGGACCTCCCTTTGGTTGCCATGTTTCTGATGGTCCCTTTCCTCTGCGTGAAAGTCGTTCTTCTTTGAGGTCAACCAGTCCCAAACCACGTAAAAGGTCTCCGCCTCCTGTTGTCAAAACTCGGCGTCCCATTCCGGGTCCTATCAGTAAGGCTAAAAAAACTTCCATCAAAACTTGTTGGCAACTCTAACGAGTCACATATTTCTATTGAAGACAAGATCTTCACTTGTCTTTTAGACACTGGTTCTATGGTCAGCACAATTTCTGTTTCAGCGTATCAAAATCAGTTCGCTGATCTTCCCTTGCATTCCTTAGACAACCTGTTACAAGTTCGCGGTGCTAATGGTGCACGACTTCCTTACCATGGATACATAGAGGTTAGAGTGAAACGTCCTTTTTCTGATCGTTACTTTGACATACCTTTGCTGGTCGTTCCAGATACCACTTACAATTTCAAGGTTCCTGTTTTGGTTGGCACCAACATCCTTTCACTTTGTAATTTTGATCCTGGGTTAAGCTTGCCTAAGCCCTGGAAACTTGCGATTTCCGCTTTGGTCACTTCCCGTAATGCTATTGTTGGAAATGTTGTGACTTTGAGTCCTGTCACTTTGCCTCCAGACACTCAGGCCAGGGTCTCTGGTTTCTGTATCACCCATGGTCGTCTTCTTGGTGAAACTTCGGTGATGGCTGAGGCTATTCCTGGTGCCCGATTGCCTGGTGATGTTATAATTGTACCCACCTTTCTTGGTCTTGATGGACACAAAAAGGAAAGGGTTGGTCGTTGTGTCTATAACCACAGTAGGAAAGCTGTCACGATTCCTGGACGTACTGTCCTATGTCGTCTTGTTCGGGCAGAGTCTGTGTCGGAGCGTGATCCATTAGATCCTTCTGTTTGTATTCCTTCAGATTATCAACCTTCAATTATTCAGTCTTTGAATTTGGTGAATGATAGTGTAGTCCAGGCTTCACCTTACACTGAACATCAAAACCAGTTGCTACAAGCCATTGACTTGTCACACATTTCAGCAGATACTATTCAGTCTGACTTGCGTTCCTTGGTGATGAAGTATTCTGATGTCTTTTCTTTATCAAACACTGATCTTGGTCGGTCCAATCTAGTCACCCATCGCATTGAGTTAAATGACACAATCCCTTTTAAACAACGTTTTCGTCGTATTCCACCTTCCATGTTTGATGAAGTGAGGTCACATCTGGACCAAATGTTGCAGGCAGGTGTCATCAGGCACTCTAAGAGTCCTTGGGCTTCCAACATGGTCCTGGTGCGTAAAAAGGACAAGAGTCTCCGCCTATGTGTGGATTTTCGTCAGCTTAACCGCCGTACCATCCGGGACTCTTACGCCTTGCCTCGTCTCGATGAGACTCTTGATTGTTTATCTGGTGCCAAGTATTTTACCTCTCTTGATCTCCGTTGTGGATATTGGCAATGTGAACTTGATGAAAGTCATAAGGAAAGGACGGCGTTCACGGCTGGAAATCTTGGGTTTTATGAATTTAATGTTCTTCCATTTGGCTTGTGCAATGCACCCAGCACTTTTCAACGTATGATGGAGCGTTGCCTTCAGGATATTCATCTGCGTGAATGCCTTATCTATTTGGACGACATCGTCATCTTTTCAAGGTCCATAGAGGAGCATCTGGAGCGCTTAGAGCATGTTTTTACCCGTTTGAGGGAGTGCGGTTTGAAACTCAAATCTTCTAAGTGCTCATTTCTTATGGAGAATATTAAATATTTGGGTCATTCTGTTTCGGCGTCTGGCATTGAGCCTGATAACGATAAGATTGAGGCCATTGCCTCCTGGCCTGTTCCTCAGAGGTCAGAGGACGTTCGAAGGTTTCTTGGTTTTGCGGGGTATTATAGACGTTTCGTCAAGGGATTTTCGTCCTTAGTCCGTCCATTGAATGATCTTCTTCCTCCTACTGGCACTAAGACCAAGAAGGGAGCCAAGAAACCTGTTTGTACTCCTTTTTATTGGGGAGAGGAGCAGCAGTCGGCCTTCGACAACATGAAGTCGATTTTATCAAACTCTCCAGTTCTTGGCTTTGCTGACTTTTCCCTCCCTTTTGAACTCCATACAGATGCGTCCTCTACGGGGCTTGGAGCTATTTTATATCAGGTTCAGGATGGTCATCGGCGTGTCATTTCTTTTGCTAGCCGTAGTCTTAACAAGGCTGAGAAGAATTATTCAGCGTATAAGCTTGAGTTTCTCGCCCTCAAATGGGCCGTTACTGAGAAATTTTATGACTATCTATACGGTCATCGGTTCTCAGTGAAAACTGATAACAATCCTTTGACCTACGTTCTTACATCGGCCAAGTTGGATGCCACTGGGCATCGCTGGCTGGCTGAACTCTCTTGTTTTGATTTTGATATTTCGTACGTACCTGGAACATCAAATGTCGATGCTGATAGCCTCTCTCGAATCCCTTGGGAAAAGGTTGAGTCCGAGAGTGTTCAGGCTATTTGTCAGTCATCACATGTTGATGGGTTTGTTGATTCACTTTGTCTTTCTATACCAGACTTGACTATGAATTGTGAGGATTCCCCTTGGCCTAAAGTTGATCTGCGAGCAGAGCAGCGAGCTGATGCAACTTCGAGTAGGTTAATTTCTTGGGTCGAGTCTGATAAATGTCCAAGCAAAAGTCTTTTATCCGATGTTCAGGACAAAGACTTATCTCGTTTATGTCGCTTTTGGTCTAATCTGTCTCTTGTTGATGGTTTGCTTTGTCGCAAAACTATCATCAATGACCAACCATATCAACAAATCATCGTTCCATCTGCATTTCGTTCACAAGTCATAGAAGGGTTTCATGACCATTTGGGTCATCTCGGTCGTGATCGGACGACAGATTTTATTAAACGTAGGTTTTATTGGCCTGGTATGACTTCAGATGTCGAGCGTTATGTTCATAATTGTCTTTCTTGTATTCGGCGGAAGTCGCCTCACTTGCCTGAGCGTGCACCTCTGGTGAACATCACCACAACTGCACCAATGCAGTTAGTTTGCATGGACTTCTTGTCCTTGGAACCTTCTCATGGCTATGAGAATATCTTAGTCATAACGGATCATTTTTCCAAGTATGCTCAGGCCATACCGACTAGGAGTCAAACTGCGACTACCACAGCCAGAGTGCTGTTTGATAACTATATTGTGCATTATGGAATTCCTGAACGCCTCCATAGTGATCAAGGGCGAAATTTTGAGGGCAAGGTCATTCAGGAGTTGTGTAAGATAATGAATATTTCAAAGTCCCGAACCACTCCATACCATCCCATGGGCAACGGTTTGTGCGAAAGGTTCAACCGCACGTTGTTGAATATGCTCGGTACACTCCCTTCTCAAAGTAAAAAGGATTGGAAAAAGTTTGTCCCTAGTATGGTTCATGCTTACAACAGCTCTTGCCATGACTCTACTGGATTTTCTCCCTTTTATCTATTGTTTGGCCGCGAGCCCCGTCTCCCTGCTGATGTTACCTTTGGGACTCTTCTTTCTTCGTCTTCTTCTACCTCCAAGGTCAAGTTTGTGGATGACCTTCGTTCACGTCTTGCAGGTGCTTACTCCTTGGCTCAGAAGGAGATGGAGGCTTCTCGAGTTAGACAGAAGCGCAATTACGACCTTAGGGTGAGAGGTGCTGTCTTGCAGGTTGGCGATAGGGTTCTGGTTCGTAGACTTGGTGATCGTGGCAAACATAAGCTTGCGAACAAGTGGGAAGATGACTTGTTCACGATTTTAGAGCAACCGAATTCGGAGATTCCTGTCTTCATTGTATCTTCCGATTCAGGGGTGAAGAAAACTCTCCACCGGAATCTGCTATTGCCAGTCTCTGGCGTGGAACTTTCCTATTCTCCAGCAGCCGAGTTGGCGGTTGATTCTCCATCAACAGTGAAACCTGTTCCTAGACCCCACAGGTCTTTGAGTAATAAGGGTGAATCTGAGGTGGATCAGCCTACGCCGGCTTTGCCTTACACGAAGGTGGTTGAGAGTTCTGACGATGAGACTGATGACAGTTCCTTGTCTGATTCTTCTCGGTCTTCTGCCAGATCATCACCATTGCCTGTCAGACCAGCCCGTCCTCAGCGTACAAGACGTCAGCCAGCTTGGACGACATCTGGTGATTGGGTGATGTCTGGTCAAGTGTCTGTTCCAGATTGGCAGTTAAAAATTTCGATGCTTCGTGAGATTCTACAGGATCCAGTATTCAAGGCCAATTCAATCGCCTTGGATGCTGCGATTCGACTATTATCATAGCCAGATTGTGCAGTCAGTTTTATACTTCTAATAACTAATTTCATATCAGGATGATTAGTCATGCTGCGATATAATTCTGTATTCTGTATAAAAAAAAAAAAAAAAAATTCTGACTAGTATTTCATGATTTTGCCTTGTAAGTGGTCATTTGGTGGGTTGTGGGTCTTTGAATTAATTATAATTCATTGTATTTTTCGCTCCAGACCACCAATTGATTTTGAGAGATAGAAGAATTTCAATATTTTCTTCTGTTGATTTCCAATTTGTTCATTTAGGTACAATATGTGCTAATAAGAGCACGTAAATGTACGTCATATGTGCTTTAATCAGGGTTGGAACTTCTCAGCCATATTAACAATAATTGTGGTTGTAACGGAATTCCAAACTGATGCTGCTTGTCTTGTCTTTGTCTTTGTCCGGTGTTGTCCATCATCTCTTCATCCATTTCATTCATTTTCACTGCTGCACTTAATTTCACTAAATTTCGGGAGAAATTTTCTTGTTGGGGGGAAATGTGTTACCATGTATTAAGGGGTTAAAGGGTCTAGGCCTAGTTATTCTAATATAGTTATTCCTTCTAGGCCTATGGGGCTTTGTTATGTTAATCTTTCAGGGAATGTAGGCCTTTGGCACTACAGATCTGTGCCATTTACTCCCTGTCTGTCCCTGCATTTATAGTAATAGTAATATCATGGTTTTCATTTACAACAGGTTAGTGCAGTGTTGTATTATTTTGTACATTTTCATCTTTCCCCATTTTGTATCATCTAAGCCATTTACTCCCTGTCTGTCCCTGCATTTATAGTAATAGTAATATCATGGTTTTCATTTACAACAGGTGTTTGCGTGAGTAATTGATATAATACGTGCTGTGAAAGGTCATTCCTATCGGCTACAACTGTTTGACGATAAACCATATTTTAACTGAAAACCGGTGCCAACTCAGCTTTTCTAAACCGAAGCCGTTGAACGACGCAATGTCAAACTACAGTGGGGGTCGTTTATATTCAAAATGTAGACGACAGCATTCGGTAAGGGAAACATACCCTGTAAAAGTCCGGTTTCACCGATCTGGGATCGTTTCTCCAAAATCGATTCAGTCGTTCGATTAACTATGTGAACAAGTCTAATTGAAGAGGTGATTGAGTGCAAGAACAACTCCAGTCTTTATTTCAGGTACTTTAGTATAAACCCCTTTCCTGTCCGTCATTTTTGCAGATGGCCACATGCAAATGTTTCTGACATGACTGGACAATAGCAACAGAAGGTACTTCTTGCACACAACTTTTAGATTTTGTAACGTTGTATTGTAAAACAGAGCCAATGCCACATTCTGAGAGCAATTTTGATTTTAAAAAAATCGCAAATCGCTTTGTCAGCCAGCCAACCCAGTGTTTATTTCACTTCTGGTGCTAGCAATATTTTTCGAAAAGTGACTTCAGTAGTTCTTGCACTGAGGTCTTCAATTATGAAAGACAATTGGTGGGCGCCGCCAAGTTGTGCAGTGGTCATGTCGCCATGACATTGGCCTTGGGATTTATCTCGATTCGAGGTACATTGTACATTATCATACTTACATGAAGTTAAAAAAGTGCACGGTCTCAGGTCGGTAAAACTAGGGTAATTACTTACAATGTTTGTAAGTCTCGTCGATGACAAAGCTAATAATATACTTGATGCAACACATATATATTTAGATAATAGGTACATTTACATGTTGTCAGATTCGCGTGTGCAATGTCCTGTACAGCTACAATACCAAAGCAAAATGCGGAGAATCGATTACTTCGAGTTCAGGTCGCAGATTTACCAAGTGCACAAGTTCATTCGGTCCCTTACCAAAGGTTACACTGGTACATCGATTCGGTTCGCATTCATTACGTTTTGACTTGTTTTGCGAAGCGGAGTTTTGCAAGAGGTCTAAATCAGGGTAGTTTCAAAACATCTGTTTTAGATCCAAGCAGGATCAATCTTGCATAGCATAGCTTGTTATGTCTTGGAGGGATAACTTGAGTAGGTCACGACCACGGGCTGAAGAAGTACAATGTAGTTCACGTTGTTTTCTAGTGTTGATGTTGGGATCAATAACACAATGCAATGCAGTGCAGTACGTTGGATGCGACATTGACATGCACTCAATGCAAGTGCAGCGTATTGCAATAACATTGCACCCGCTACTGCTTCTGTCATATTGAAGTGGCACACTAAATCCGATAGAAGGCGCTATCACTCTTATAATGCTACGACGGAGACAGACTTTCACCAATAAACACAACAAATAGTGTGCAGCGACAACGACCCGATTAGGTCACGTGGTGTTATATAACAGATGACCCAATGCAATTGTGGACCTTTTACCATGTTTATGCTTTGTTGCAAGTGTTTCCATGAATACATTGCTTTAATGCTGGCATCTTGTGCATTTGATTTGCTGTTGTCGTCACATAATGAACACACAATTATATTCAGAATGTTCGGATACCTACCTCATGAATCCTTAGGGGATAGATACACGGGGCAGCATGTAAAGTAATTTGAGGCTGGACTTATCAAAGCGAACGGACTTGTTTGAATGAGCGCAACGTTATAAAATTCTGAACATCTTGAACAAAACTTTAGGAGGCCTTCACCGAACGCTAAGCGCAATCTACATACACATGATGCTACCTCCTACTCAGCATGTATGGCAAGCCGTGTGTCCAATAATTTAGGAAAAAACCTGGTTTTCTTTCTTATTTCAAAACTTAGTTTTATGGAAGAAAATCAAGCTTTGTTCAATGAAAAAAGGTTTTCTTTCAAGAAAACTAAGTTTTTAAAAACAATTTATTCTTTTTTGAAAAAGTATAAGTTTCATGAAAACCAAGTTTAAAAAAAGATAAAACTATCTTTTCTTCCATATAACCTAGTTTTATACGTTTTCTTCAATAAAAACCTAGTTTCATTTAGAAAAAAAACACGGTTTTCTTGGATGAAACTAAGTTTTGAAAGAAGATAACCAGGTTTTACTGAAACCTAGTCTTTTTACCTCGTCTCCAACCCAACCTCTCCCAATCAGACGAACCATGCGTGACATGCTGTGGAAAGTAAAAAGACTAGTTTTTCTAGCATATGGATTATAAACAAGGTTTTATAAGAAATAACGTAGTCTTTTTCAATAAAAACTAGGTTTTGATGAAGACACGTATATAACCTGGTTTTATTCCACAAAACCAAGTATTCTTCTCCGAAACTAGGTTTGTATTGAAGGAACATAGGTTTTATTTTGTTTTTTTACCAAGAACGTGGTTTTTATAATAGACTTAATTGCTTCTCCAATAAAAACCTAGTTTCACTTAATAAACGGTTTTCTTCCATGAAACTAAGTTTGGAAAGAAGAAAACCAGGTCTTCTTCAATATAACTATGTTTCCTAATGACAAGTTCCGGTCGTGTTTATGCACAAGTGACTGCACTATTCATCGAATGTGATGATATATAAGATCGGCTATTATTGATCAATTTCGTATTTGGTGCGCCATTTTGCTTTGAAAGTTCGGAAATGTTCGAGAACATTAGGACATTGCTAAAGATGATGCAAATGGTGCCACTTATTGATGACGGTCGAAGGCAGTACTAACGGAACTTGGTGAAACGGACATTGCATTGAATGATTTTCAGAAAACGCAGGAGAATATTTGCAGTAAAAAAGGAGGTGTAAATCGCGTCCAAGATTTATCCTTGTTCATGTGAGCGGTAACAAATCAGATCACGGTTCTAATAGAAGTAAACTTTGTTCAGTTTGGTATACTCTATCGTTTCACTCATCTAAAACTGGTTCATTATAATTATTGACAAAGAAATCAAAGCAGCGGCCAGTCCAGCACGAGGCGTCATTACCATAGGACAATTTGCTGTCAACAACCTCTTGTCTGTCGAAATTGAACATGTTGATTGGCATCAAACGCCCTTTTCTCATGATATCCGGCCCAAAATCGACTATGCAGTGCCGGTCTTAGATCAGCGAAACTAGAGTCTATGCATGTATTGTTAATTCTGTACACGATTCTTGTAGAATTCAATTATCAAGTAAGAAAAAAATATCTCAGAAAGAATCTTTGAAGAATCTTGTAAAGCATGTACATGCACATGTACCAACTGAATAAGACCTTTAGGAAACTTTCCAGGATTCTCGATCAGGGATGGCGTTAAGAGGAGACGATGGTAATAGTGCGTGCTTGTACTATTAAAGGGGATGTTCGGCTAAGGGACCTGATTACCAAAATTTTTTTAGGGTATTTATAGTAGGAATTAAAAGATGAAATTTGCATGGATGGTACAAAAGACCAAACTCTAGATGATGAAAAAAGAAAATCTCGGCATATCTGTAATTAAGGATGGAAAACAATGAGGTTTCTAAAAAGTGGCAAAAAAGGTAGAAAACAGTAAGAAATTAAAAATATTAATATGAATATCTTTAGAATTCATTATAATCTGTACCCTGACAAAAAATTATTTTGATCCGAGATTGCCTTCATGCAGAAAATCGAGAAAAATCAAGAAAAAACGTCATATTGCTGGGTGTGTGTATTGCATGGAATAGCCATTTAAAATGACCAGCACAAAAGAATAAATGAACCAGTAATAACTTTGATAACACAGTCCTGTGGCCCTGTGTCTGTTTCATTAATTGACTAGTTTGGTTGAAGATTGATTTGGCTCTGTATGCATGCATTCCATAACCTCTTGATGACCAGGCGGTTAACCCTTTTTGCTCATGTGTGTCTCCAGCGCTGGTCAGAATTTATTCACCCCAATTTGAGTATATACTGTATGTTCAGCGAAGAAAAACTACATGCATATAGCGTTTGTGCAAGAATTGGATTGGCAAGGGTGTTTCCCATTCATATCGACTTTATGTGCAGGCAATTGGTACTTATATTATTAACTTGTGTTTTTTTTAAACATGTCAAAATGTACATCAGTTATCAGTACTCAATATTTGGTTCTTTTTTATGTTGGTGTTCTTGCTTTTTTAGTGGTATTGTCTTATTATTGAGTATAGAATAGGCCATCTACAATGTGATTTTTATGTGTGTGACAAGATCAAAGTAATTACATCATCAAGCCATACTCTGAACATGATGCCCAGTGGCAAAACCAAATTATATAAATCCCTCAACTTGATCATGATGTCATCACAATACCTCCCTCCACCCACCCCTTTTGTGTTGGTCATGGTTCATAAGCAATTTCTATAGTTGTTTTCCACTCTAATGACATTGGCTGTCCATGACTAAATGCCGTTTTTAGGCAGTGGGTTCATTTCTTGTTATGTAATAGTCCTTGTAATAGTGTTGGGGAATTTTACCTGTGTATTTCAGTAGTGCACAGTTGTTCTTCAAAGATGCCTGAAAACCAATGTGAACACTGTACCCATGTATTCACCCGATGGAGTCATTTGTTGACACATTCGTGTCCATTTAGAGTGAGTGCAGTGGATGCAGCTACCTTTCAAACTCTTGAAAGACCAAGCAACGTAAATAGTGTTAAGGATGCTTTGGGAGCCAATTCAATTTGTGAGCGACTTATTATTTGTCAGGCCGGCAAACTTGCCGTACCAGGAGTGTGGCCATTTGTGTTTATACCCGGCAGAATAAATGCAACAGCTTATCTGAAGCTAAAGGAGCTAGCAGCTATCAATCCCCATCAGGAGTTGCACACAATTCTCAAAAACAATGGCACCATAACTTATAATGCATACCTGAAAATTCATGACATTTCCTCTAATACTGATTATACTATATGTCCGCCATGGACTCTACCACCAGGAGGATGTCAATATTCGTCTAGTATTAGTGGAAATATGGTAACAATTGTGCAAAGCTCGGTGAGTATGCAGGTTTTGCGAAAACTAGGTTACTTTGCCACAGCAGTTTTACTGCATGATCTATTACAAATACTCATCCTAGTCTTCACTCCGACATTGTGTGATGTTTACTGGGTAGATACTTAAACCCATTAGCCTATAGGACCAGGTTCGCGTCATCATGGTTCTCACCACCTGGGATGATGTTGCATTGTGCCTTTTGGCGGTTTCAGTCATTTTTGACATGCTCAGCCAGATAGGTGGCGCTTTGTGAAAAATGTACTTTTGGCTTTTGGATATAGACGAAGTGATTTGCAATTTGAATGAGAAATACCATTTCTATTTCATTTGACCTACTTTACAAGGTCACAGAGGTCAAATAGCGTTAATTGGCCATTTTTACTAAAAATCTGCCCTGTGACATTTGAACCTTTCACTGCGTTTGGAAATAAGGTCGATTTCTTGGCCAATTTCTTGTATTGAAGGAGGGTAAACATCTGATTTTGGCGGGAATGCAAGGGAAAGAGCAAATGTCCCAGGGCAGATTTTTAGTAAATTCAGCACTGTCTACCATGAACAGAAAGAGAAATCACTAATCCTTCACACGTCCCCCCAATAATGATTGGAAATATTTACCCCTAGAGTTGTTGAATATGACAACCCTGTCTATAGCATTTCCATTACTATGAGACCAAGGGTTGTCATATTTGACAGCGCTGTTGAATATTCACTTTTGCCGAACTGATATTGTTTGAAGACAATAACTCATTATACAATTATTTAGCCAAAAATAATTATCCTGGATGTATTAACCTTTTATTTACCCACCCTGTAGTATGCTTCTTTCTATTTTAAACAAGATACAGCCACACTCACAACCCGGACATCTTGGAGCATCACAGCATAGCCAGGATATTTCAGCTGAGGATAGTACAAGTTCACATGGAGACTCAAGCGATGAGGAATACGGTTATCTGGATTTTTCAGATGAAGAAGATGATATTCAGGGGTGTTCTGAATCGAATGTTCAGAGCAGTGCAGGACAAAATGGACAGAGTGGATATACATATAAACAAACTGATAGTCATTATGATGAAGTGTATGAGAGGCATCAGTGGCCAAAAGAAAGACGGGAAAGTAAAAACTGTTTCCGTCATCCATGGATGTTGCAGGAAGGCCAACTTCAGAACTGTTCAGGACTAATGGTCAGAGATTTCTGGAATCTTGTATGGCTACAGAGAGATACCGTTCACAGAGACTCGGGATTAGATATTTCTGCACGTGTGTTGCTGTATAGGTATAGAATGAGGTCAAACGTTGACTTCATTGACATTTCGGCCACCTTCCAAGTCGCTGCATCAACTGCGCACGACATCTTCTGGTCACAATTGACCTATCATCTTTTCCAAAATAGTCATATACCAAATCTCTTCTGGTCTCCATCAACCACAACAACCGAAAAAGATAAGTTTTTTCAAAGTGTTCAACAAGCAGAGTCGCCATACCACAGGGAGTTGCTATCGTATATGGATGACCCAACAGGACGACACCGTAGCCCAGTAGGAATTTCCCTTGATTCCAAGAAGGTGCGGGTGCCAAATTCCATGGATTACGATAATCAAAAAGCTTCTTATTACCCAAAGAAGGGTGGTCATTGTGTCACATTTACCTCATTAGTCAGCACAACAGGGCATGTTTTGTTGACAACGCCAATAGCTGCAGCAGCAACTCCAAGATGTGGTGACAGCCAATTGGCAGGCCTCGAAATTGCCCGTGAGTCACACCAGAATACAGGGGATCATGGGATGACGTCCCTCTTGAAAGGCACAGATCGTTACTTTGTTGTCCTTGCTGGAGATAAAGGGTACATCTTCGTTCCTCACAATGTCAACCTGAACAACATTCAGAACTTCCAAGAGTGGTGTAAGACAAATGGATGCTTTGTAATATGGCCCAGTGATGGAGATGAACAAATCCTGCAAGTACGAAATAATAACATTCAATTCGTGGACTGTCCTGGGGATCCCATTCTGACAAAGAATAGTCGAGCCATTGTTGGAAAGCTGCGTGCAGGTGTTGAGCAATTTCATGGGGCCATGAGGCAGGAGAAGATCTTTACCACAGTGCCATATCAGTTTCTGCTACCCCTTGGAGAATCATTTTGCCAGAAGTATCACATTCCCTTGGCTTATGCGAACAGCCCTCGCTTGTCTTTAATATGGCTAGCCAGTGTGAACGTGTACAACCAATTCCATAGGAAATTCAGCTTGAAATTCGTCAGCAACCAGGAACAGATACGACTAGCGCAATTGGTGAAACTTCGGCTGAATCAAACAAGTTTCTTGCACGATCTTGACATTCAGTGGCCAGTAAATATCACTGACATTCCGAGGTCAAATGCTGCTTCCAGCGGCTGGAGTACGATAACAATGAGTGGAACTGGGACTCTCAGAAATCAGCTGAATCTCCCCACAGTCGATGCGCAGGAACGGGATAGCTTTTATGAATTGCCATTGGGTCCATTCCTGTTCAAAAGAGCTCTGTCCTATATCACACACCTGCGGCAGCTGGAGCTAGACATCCCTCCGATTCTTGACAGTTTTGAAGACATCAGTGACCTCTGGGATGCAATGCGCGAGCCTCCTTCTACAACTGTTGTTTACTACAGAACACTGGCAAATGAACCCCAGGGATGGGATGAACAGCGCTATTTCCAATGGCCAGTCTCTGGTGGAATTAAAATCATTACAGCAAAGATGCCATCAGCAAATCGATCAAACCGTAACACTACAAATCTCAAACGCCCACTGTTGGTCTTCGCTGATGTTCCAAACAATTACCTGGGTTTCACAGGACCTCTAATGAAACTTGTGGGCTGGAATTGCAGCTCGGCAGCTGGAAGCGATCTAGGATCACGCATCCTTGTATCTGACGCCCATGTACTAGCCTTACTGATCATAATATGTGGAAATCTACCACACAGGCCAGTGATCAGACTATGTCACATGAGTGATCCGAAGTTGCCTCTCTCACTACAGCCAAGTTATGCTGGGCCACAGATTTGTAGACAAGTGAGCGTAAATTCTGCAAATAGTCAACATCAGTCCACAGTGCAACTTGGGGCGAGCACTTCAGTAGCAGACAGTCGATCTTGCAGTGCACAGACCCAATCACCACCAATCACAACCAGGATACCAACAGTGTCACCTGATACTTCCTCAGCCAGTCGATCTTGCAGTGCACAGACCCAATCACCACCAATCACAACCAGGATACCAACAGTGTCACCTGGTACTTCCTCAGCCAGTCGATCTTGCAGTGCACAGACCCAATCACCACCAATCACAACCAGGATACCAACAGTGTCACCTGGTACTTCCTCAGCTGCATCTACTTCTGGATTTCTTGGCCTAACAAATGACGGTAACATATGCTACAGCATTGCTGTTAGTCAATGTTTAAAGCATGTGGGCTTACATGACAACATTCGAGGAACAAGTGCACTTGATAATATTTTTATGAACACCTGCCAGAGAATTGGGGGTGAGGAGTTCTCGCTCATTCCTCTAATCCGTGCAGTCAATGCAACAATGCAAGGAGCAGGATTCAGAATCCCACTGTATAATGACGCCGGAGAATTTCTAATGGAACTTCTGCAGAAACTGCACATAAACGAGGGTTTCCTCACCTCTTGGCCTGCAGAACTGGTGTGTCCTTCCGGGCATGTGTCACAGAAAATGGTCGGTGCAGATAATTTCAGCATCCGACTTAATGTTCCACAAGGAAATCGTGCTTCGCTGCAACATATGTATGAACATTATTTTGAAGAGGCAGCACCAGTTCCACTGATATGTGAGACACCAGTTAGAAATAGATTATGCGCTCAAAGTGGCATCGGATTACAAGTATGCAGGCAAGGACAGGTGTCAATTATAGAACTAAACAGACGCCTCGATCTGTTATCCAACACAAAGTGTACTACTAGTATCTCTGCTCCAACTTCAGAAGTTTTCACTAACCAAACAGCAATGGCAGTGCTATGCCATTCAGGAAAGTCCTGTGACATCGGTCACTGGTTATGTTTCCTAAAAGACACGAGACAGGATTGGTGGAAGCTAGATGATAGCCAGCGGCCAGTTAAAGTTTCACCCTGGGAGACCCAGGGCAATCTACTTACAATAAATGCGATATTCTTTCGCTAGAATAGGCAGCATTAGAACCAAGCTTAAATTTGTACATACTTTGAAATGTTTCAAACAATTTAGCCTAGAACAACTCTGGTCTCAGGACAATAGGCTAACATTTTGTAAATACGTAAATGCTCAGAGATGAAGTGACTTCCCCGTGAAGAGAAACAGTTAAAGCATGGATGTCATGAAATGGCAAACGCCGGTATCAACCAGTTGACGAGATTACCCGAGAAGGGAAAGAGTTGAAGGACAATCGTAATATGTATTGTTCACCTGTGTCATGAACGAGTTAGTCGTGAAATGGCGATTGCTGGTATCAACAAGTTGACGAGATTACCGGAGAAGAAAAAGAGTTGAAGGACAATCGTAATATGTATTGTTCACTTGAGTCATCGAGCGGCCAGCGGGAAAGAGTTTGTCGTGAAATGGCAATTGCTGGTATCATCCAGTTGACGAGATTACCCGAGAAGAGAAAGAGTTGAAGAGAGACATTTGAAGGACAGTACTAATATTGTTCACTTGGTCATTGAGCTTATCAAATGGGGGAGCAGATGACGAGGTGAAGTGACTTGGCTAAGGATAGAAACAGCTGTGTTGTGTTGCCAACACAGTTAGAACATGCTACTAGATAATATGTGTTACCCTCCCAACAACTAGTTGGAATATCAAATGGATAATGCTCTGTTACCTTTACAACGACTAGTTGATATAGATAATGTTCTGTGTTAGCTTTAGAACAAACCTGAGGAATATTTAAATGGATAATACTCTGTGTTAGTGGGTAGTTCAACGATTTCGTTCCCCAGGATAGGAGCTACACTCATGAAAACTGAGGTAAGGTGTATTTAAGTAATTCTATAGCACTGTGTTTTAGATTGTATGGAAATGATGCACAAACTGTATTCAATCCACCACCAAATTAACTATCAGAAATGAATCTGAGTGCGTGGTAAGAAGTTGAGCTTACGGACCATCTCAAAAGTATTTTGAAGCCAAAATGACTATTAAGTTACTTAGTGTTTGGTCTGACCCCCTCCCTCCCTCAAACACTATTTAAAAAACATAATATCAACCATGTCAACCAACTATCCATGGGTCATACAAGGTGAATCGCTATTAAAAAACTTACTTTTTCTTTCGTGAATAAGGACTACGGTATGTATCTGTGAAACTAATGTCTTCCCTTGGGGTCCAAGCCTGATTTTTCCCAACATCGTTTGGATGAAGCCAAAGATAAATGCCCATGTAGTCTACTCTTATACAGCCATTGCTCAGATTTAATACCACTACCTGTTGCACACAGTTTATGAATTCGTCGCCAGTGTTTGGAAGATTTGGGTTGTGTTTCTTTTATGATTTTCAAGTTCAAAACAAGTGAAGCCAAAAGTAATAAAAAATACTAAGTGGCGATGTCAAACATTAAAAACACCATCCCCTGACTAACTGACTTAAGTCTTTTTAGTTTCAAAATACTTTTCAAATGGTCCCTGATGGGGGGGGGGGGGATAAGCACTGGTATTGGCTGCAATCTTTACAACAGCAAATGTTCCCACTGTGACTTTATCAATGAACATAAATGCTTCTGTAGATTTCAAGAAAATATTGCATATTAAAAGGCAAGTAATAATTCCGAAATGATTGTTAGGTTTACATATTGTATCCGCAGACTTTAATAATTTATTTTGAATTCTGGCATTTTTTTACAATCTCATGACAGATGAGTTCATGGGTACATAGTACATGAACTAGCTATGTACTATTTACATGCATCTGCATGTATGGCTTTCTGTATTGAAATACTGTAATTATGACACAATGTAAATCCCGGTAGTAAATCTTTACAATTGTATATCTAGATCCAATACAAAATGCACTTCAAATTAATGTTCCTCTAAATATGAGGCCCCACACGGGCAACCAGGAAATTATGAATGCGAAAATTTATGAATGCGAAACTGGCCTTTGAAGTCTGCGGATAGAGTATTTCCTGATTTTATTGTGATCGCAGTCTGCATGGTTCTGAAGACCCAACTGGCCGGGTTTACATAGAGCTACACGGTTTACGGACAAGCCACTGAACAATGACTTCACATGACCATCACCATGAATCCACTGTTCACCAGCATGTCTGTAATACTGTGTTGCTGTATGTACGTACACCCGGCCCCGTATACCGTGTCCCCGAATGTAAACCAAGCCCTGTATACCATGTCGCTGAATGTAAACCCGGCCCTGTATACTGTGTTGCATGTAAGCCCCATGTTGATGTATGTAAATCCGGCCCTGTATACCATGTCGCTGTATGTATGCGGGATGAAAACCCAGCCTTAAGAACACATTTAATTGAAGTGTTCAACTGTTGCATTGGATATTATTCATCAGGCCTAACAGAATAAGATATGATCCACCATGTGCATGTCGCACAGAAGATGAGCGTCAAGGACACTTGGAGATGGAAGAAATTGATGTATGGTAGGCCTACTCAGATTTCACAGAAGTCTGCCTCAACCTGGGTCGTTTACTTCTTTTTGGAGGGGGGGTCGGGTAACCGGAAACAGCATTTATTCTGTTAGGTCTTAGAACAGTTGAGGACAGACCTCATCCTTAAACACAGTCTTCTACCTAAAAAATCATGCCTAATGCCTGCCACACACGGTACATTTTCATCGTATAGGAATTGGATAGGAAAAACTGGCAACGTGTCTGTCAGGAAACATTGTTCAATTTTTATCGTAAAGGAAAAAAAACTCCACAAATAGGTTCTGTCCTATTCATTTCGTTCAAAAAATGCTATGCGAAATAATTAATTTGACCGTTTAAGCTGGGGCTACATTTTTATGTCAAATTGACCTTTCGGGCCGGCGATCATCGACTACAATGCTTTATAGGTACCCGGTATCTGGTTTGTAAAGGGTTAACAATACTAAAAAAAATTATGACCCCACCATACACGATACATTACTTGATTGTTCAAAATATTTCCTAAAAAAATATTGATATATATTTTACATCCAACCGATTCTCATGGAAAATCATAGGAAATATTTTAAAGGAAAATAGTATATCGTGTATGGCGGTCACAGGGTTAAATACGATTTCAACTTCTTTATAAGCTTTAAGAAATATTTCCACAGCGGCCAAGGCCATCATATTTATGACCCCTTGTATATGGGACAAAAAAAGGCATTCTTTTAACACAAAAACATACTCATGGTTAGAATGGGTTTAAAATGCCCAATTATTCATTGTTGGGGCAAAGAAAGGTGAGATTAACATGTTATATTATAGTATGTTATTTCATTACAAAGAAGATAAAGATTGGGAGCAGGATCAAAATATCACCATTTATTAAGGAATTTCTCTGTACTTCAATTACAAATTACATGTAGATCGTAAAAATCAAATGATTTTAACAAATGTCTAATATTATTATCTTGCTGGGACAGAATGGGTTAACTTCTTCCAGTTGGTAAAGTTGACAGTCACTTAACAATTGAACTACTCAATTACAGCATTTATAAAGCTTATTGAAATAGATTCATGTCTGGCAAATAATGCCTCACGGTGTTGTGGTTTTCTATTGTTAGTTAAGTTCAATATGGCTATTCCATGCAATACACACACCCAGCAATATGATGTTTTTTCTTGATTTTTCTCGATTTTCTGCATGAAGGCAATCTCGGATCAAAATAATTTTTTGTCAGGGTACAGATTATAATGAATTCTAAAGATATTCATATTAATATTTTTAATTTCTTACTGTTTTCTACCTTTTTTGCCACTTTTTAGAAACCTCATTGTTTTCCATCCTTAATTACAGATATGCCGAGATTTTCTTTTTTCATCATCTAGAGTTCGGTCTTTTGTACCATCCATGCAAATTTCATCTTTTAATTCCTACTATAAATACCCTTAAAAAATTTTGGTAATCAGGTCCCTTAGCCGAACATCCCCTTTGTACAACATTAAACTGGGCATGTATGCGTACAGATGGTACACGTGCATGCACGGTACAAATCATATACAAGTAAAAATGGCCTGCAAACTTTGTTCACCTAACCTCTTTATTTTCCTCAAGAAGATTACATCATTCTCTTATCACCTTAGTCACAAACTTGCAATAAGTTCTGCTGTGCATTTTCAAAACTTTTATCATCATAAGCAAGGTGACTTGGTTGTCTTAACCGATTTCTCAGGAAATGAAACTTCAATAAGAACACTGAAGCTATATCCGGACTCTGGCAAGCTTGGATGGAAACAGGCAAGCTACGAAGGCATAATTAAAATTGTCGGTCAATATAAACAGTTCCTCATTGCTACTCCAATGACCCGCCTCTACGAAAAGTTCATCATCGTTGGATTGGACGGCCGGTTGCAAGGAAGGCTAAAGTTCCAACACCTGAATGAAATCCAATTTAGCCTATCCAAGTACATGGACGTTTCATTTCTTCTTTTAAGCGATGCAGATTTGGGCGTTATCACACTTTTCTCTTTGGAAGGCCACTTTACGAAGTATTGTCACAACCGCATATCCAACATGCCCAATGGCTCATTAACCCTAATTCTTACATGCAGAAAGAAACTTGCGCCTTCCTTGAAATATTCTGCGTACACAAATTCTGGATTATTCGCATTTTGTTCAGGATTTATCAGTAATGGCTCTCTTGTCAGTTGTTTTGATGCGAAATCAAAACGCCCTAGCCATGCTATATTGTCTGTGCAAAAAACAGTTAAAACCACATTCTTCTTCATTACCGACGTCTACCATCGACTATTGATAGGAACTACTGATAACGAGGTCATGTTTATGAGTCGGCCGAAGGGAAATGGAGTTTCTTACCATCAATTAAAACAAGACGACGTCTTCAAATTCAGTGGGGGTAGTCAGTTCGTTTTGTTAAATAATGGTGATCTTGTTCAGTTTTTAACGGATGGAGGTGCACAAGGAAGGAGAATTCTGACAATGTTGAAGGTGTACTCCCCGAGAGCAGGATGTGAAACGATCAAAGTGTGACTCAGTAGATCTGCATGGTAGTTGATAAAACTTGGAATCAGTGAAACCATGTAACCTGTGCTAAACCATGGAATAGTCAGTACTTAACCGTGGAATCACTGTGCAAGTACCGCGTGAAATCGGGTGCGTTCCTTCCACAATTTATACCCTTCCAACTGCCAGTCTCGTCCCAGCTGACTTTATTGATAGCAATTTGCCAGTAGTTCCAGAAACCACCTTTTTGTGGAGGATGACGTCATCATGGAATGCATTTGCAATGCAATGCGTTGTTGTCGTTAAAAAATAAACTTATATTCATGACGGGCCGCAATTGCAAATATCTAATGATTTCTTTTCAATGAAAGCAAAAGGAAGGTTTTGTGATTGTTTTGTATTCCATATACTAAAATAAAACATTTTTATTAGGAGAATCATTTTGTATATATAATGCTCTGATTAAGCTTGGTAGATAGGACAGACATGTACACGGGAATCACTAAAAAAATGTGTCCGCTTAGAACTGGTGATATCACGAAAATATCTCTACATCCCTCGATGTGTACATGAAAATGTACGAAATCGCTCACCGTGAAGGAATTCGTTCTAATTTTTCATCTCCAAACTCGGCTAAAACCTTCGGTAATAAATCTTTTTATACGTTTCTTGTCATGTTTAAGATGATGTACGGATAAGTGCATGATGTAGTCAATCTTCTCTGTATCACCCTGTATGATCACACCGCTCCGTAGTTCAAATGGCCCCGTGTGGTGGCGTAGTAAGCGGAGCACTGATTGGTCCATATTATGGGTGTGTGGTGGGCGTGTCGTGACGTGCATGCCCATATTTGGGAGATCAGTAATGTACACTGGGACGAGGTATGACTTTGTTGTTCTAAAATATAGATTGTTGAATCGGAAATGCGACTGATTTCTAAACTACCGTCAAATTCCGATCTGATCATGTAAAAATAAGCTCCAAATATTGATTCGTAACCACCTTAGGTTCCAATGGCATTATTTCATGTTTTTATGCATTTTTAGGACTGATTCCATGGTTTAGCACAGGTTACATGGTTTCACTGATTCCAAGTTTTATCAACTACCGATCTGCATACGGTTCTCATCATTTCCTTCGAAGTTTCTTTAGTAACTAAAAATATATTTATTCTGCCATGGAGCATAATCCACTATTGCCGTTAGGTGGCGCATACAAATGATATATGTACCATATGTAACAGAATAGGTAAGCATTTCAAGTTATTTTAAATAGGGACTTTACGATCTCGGGTCAGTTAACATGGTAAAGGGCAGTGGGTTGTGTTTGATCCTGCGATAATTATATTTACTTGGGTGTCCAAGCTAGTCTATTTCGTAGTATATTGTAACTTTCACCTGCGCTCATATCGCCTGGCTTACAAATTATACCAGTCCTACCAGTATATTCGCAGAACATGCATTTTTGACCAATGGCATTCGTCTTCTCCTTCTTCTCCTTCTTCTTCCATTTACTGGGACGCAGTCATCATTTGACTATTGTGCCCAGGGCCTTCGGCCAAGGAGGGTCCACAGCAGCTACTCATGTTTCTCACTAAGTTGGGTCTTTAACCTGGCATATAGCATAGCCACCAGATACAAATAACCTCTGTTTTAAGTCTCCCCGTTCGAACACTGAGCGCTGAGGCATTATTCGGGCGCTGTTGTGCAAAGCGAAGTGTTGCATAAGTCTAAATCAGAGCTGTATAAAAGCCATCTTTTAGATTCAGGCAAGAACAACGTTTGCATAGCGTAGACTGATAGCAGACCTCATCGTCTTAAGTGAAGGAATGAACACTAAGCTTCAAATAAAGCGTGCATTGGTTGCGTCGCCATCATCAATGTTTCGGGGAGTTGAGAATCAAATTATAAGCTATGCACTGATCTAACTCCGTATAGTCGCATGTATGTAAATTTGATATGTTTTTTTGTGCATACAGTTGCATTCTGCTATGCAATGCAGCGCATTACGTAGGATGCAGTTTCACACACACTCGTAATGAATGTGCAATGCATTGCCATATTTTCCCGACACAGTTGTTCCGATACACTGCATACGACGTTTCCAGGGACTATGGCATCACCATGGCCGAAACTCCTAAAAGTAGTCTGACATGATCCATGTCTGAATATAGTTTCTATCAAGTATAATGTGTACACTCCTTACCATATTATTGTACGATTCTGGTTCAATATATGACAACGGAATCTTACGTTAGTATTGTAAAGATTGTACATGTTAGGCTTTAGATGGCCGTTAACCAAAATCTTTAAATGAGGATGGCGACCTGGCTAGGCGCAGGAGAAAATGCATTATCAAGTTCCTTACCAGGATTTAAATAATGTTGGCCTGAACCAATCCATCTTGACACTCAAGCTATAGATCCACTTCGCCGACCCGGACTCCCTTACACCAACCCTTGACGCAACACGCAGATCTGCTTGTGAGTTGGTTATGTTATTCCTCACTAGATCGCACGCTCTCGCCCATATTAACAAATCAGTAGGCCTGTAACAAGAGTGCACTTTGATATAATCTAAACAACCTCGCTTCTAGTCTTCTACGTTTAAAAACGCTATGTCGAAAGTGTATATTGGCAGCATGCCAAGACTGGAGGCAAGAATAAAAAAATGACTCATTCATGAAAAATCACAATTTTGAAAGCAGCGTTCTGATTGGCTCACCACAACTCGAGGCGCAGGAGATACAGAATTATGGCTTGCTTTTCTTCAGAGGTATGAGGGGAGGTAACGGACCGATAAATCTGATGGTTCAGAATGGCATCAATTATAATCATGTATTCCTTTGCTACTTCATGACAGAGATTCGCCTATTTTTTAAGACACGAGCTTGCATTAAACTCATCAGTAGAGTTTCATGATACGTATTACCACCAGCGAAATAACTGCATCATATTAAGCACCCTGTTAGAAAGTGGCACTTTGATAACGATACTAACATTGAATCCAGTGGCTGGTAAAGTTGTTTTGAAACAGAATCACTATAAAGAGAGAATAAGGATGTTATCTGAATTTAAACAATTTCTACTTGTCGGTGTTGGTGAACCAACTATGAGGTTTATTTTTTTAACGTTTGACGCCCGACAGATCGGGATGATGAATTTTCAGAGGAACTTCAAAGCCTTTATACGCAACAGCACAAGCGTTTCATTTCTTTTTTCCCATGTTCATGATCAAGATCAAGTCATTGTTAATTTGTTAAATCAGGGCCGTTATTATTCATTAGGCTGCCACTGCGGCACATATGAACTTCACGACAAGTTTAACCTGGTGCTATTTTGTGCCGAAAAGCTAGCACTGTCTTTTGAATATCCGGCCTTCACAATTGCTGGATCGTTGGTATTTTTCTCAAGAACAATTCCTCCAAAAAGCGAATTTGAGTTCTTTCGGGGGCATTTTAAAAACGAGTATACAGTGCGATTATCTTTATGGAAACCAGTTCAAGTTACCTTTGTGTTTATTAGTGAAGTTTATCGCAGGTTTCTCATAGGCATCACTGGAAACAAAATCATGATGGTTAATTGGGTAAAGGCAATTAACGGGTCTCGATATCGTGTGAAACATGAAGACATCCTCCAATTTAATGGAAGAAGTGATTTCATTCTTTTGAATAATGGTGACCTTGTTCAGTTGATAACGGATGTTGCTGCTCCAAGAAAGAGAAATTTGACAATGATTAAAGTTTATTCGCCAAATGCTGGGTGTATCTGGCCGAAAGGGTCGAAGTGTTGACTTCAGTCAAGCCAATAAAAGGCTTGCTACACCCCGAGACACTCTGACCGAGAGAATCTATAGTGTCAACTTTGTTCAAGCAAACAAAAAGTTTACACTCAATATGTACAATGGGTCTTCTTTAAGGCGGACGGCTGCTGCTGATTTCTTCAAACTGAACGAAGAAAAACAGGTAAATGGCAACGTCAACGCAGGTCGAATGACGAGATTATATTTAGATTCTACAGAAACATTTGGTTACGATATTAACTGTGGCTAAAGGTATCGGTTTGCTTGAGAAAAATACGTGCTTACCTGGAGAGAAAATGACTATACAAAAGAAATATTTAAAAAATATTTGTTAATTTTGAGGGCCGAAAGGCCCACATTTATTTATTTCTTTCCGATTGCACTCCTCCAACACTGTAATGGTGAGAAAGGTTTCTGCTCTGATGCCCGATATACACGGCCCCATTTCAACTTACGGAAAATTTTGTAGGAAAAAAAACACGTTTAGGTCTTTCCTATTTTCCCGTACAATAAAATGCTATACAATTTAATCTCACCGTGTACGATGGGGTTGCGGGTTGACGTACGTTTGACCGTTTATTGACTGGATACATGGGAGTAAGAGCCTACAGGCGCCTTTTAATGGTCGTCTTAGGATCCATTGTTTGGCCCGTTTCAGCGGTTTTCTTCTCTGTTTCCGACGGCGGGAGGAGCGTGAGACTTCCATCACCAGATCATGACGTTTGCACAAGATACCGAGACAACTTTTAGTTTGGACAGTACCGGAGGTATTTTCAAAATGGATGGGAATATTGGGCCCTAACTGGTCTATAGTGCAGGATATGATCTATGCAGAATGTTACGTAGGCCTAGAGTCTCCAACCCAAATGTTCTTGAAGAATATTAACCCGGTTTGGTATCTAGTACACTAGTGGGTTAATCCTATCGAAACTTGCTACCCCGCCAGACACGATCAATTTCTCAATCGTACTTAATCCTTCCTACAAAACAATGTACTCGTCGACGTCGGGTTAAGTTGGAGAGACAATTGTAAACAAATATTTCATAGGAATATGTTATTGTGTATAGCGGCCATGACACTGTATTTGGATCGCCTTGTTTCCATTGTGTTGCAAAGGTAAACAAATAGCTTTAATTACCCACTGTGTTATTCAGTGCCGGATTCGTAGGTTAACATTTCAACATGGAATCTACACATAAATTATTTACACGATTCTTGTATGATTCTTAGTTAAGACAAGAACAAAACTGAAAAACTCTAAAAAAGTTGATATTGAGTTGAGATGTTCTGTGAGACGTTCAGCGCTCGCCCTTTTCACTATCTCAAGATGTCGTCCACATACCTTTTCCCAAACCTAGGTTTGACATCATTGGGTGCCGTTGCAACGGCTTTCTGGTCCAAACATATTATATAAAGGTTGGCGAATATCGGAGACATTCATAACCAGTCAGTTGGCCGCGTCCCCGTTCGCAGCGCCAAAAGAGCGTTTCTCTCTGCGTTGCGCTGCTACTGTCACCTATCGGTAAAAAGTTGATACTAACTCGCGCCATATTTGTGGCAGAGACTAAAACCTCTGTAGCATGCACGACTGTTCGGGGAGAGCGATTGATCAAAGATGGCGAAATTGTTAGTTATTGAAAGAAAAAATTGGTGTTTATTGCATCAAATTCCAAGCAAAATCAACCGAGTTTGATCAATTTTTCGAAAGACGATATTTTCGCAATCTTCGCTGAACATACCTCACTCAAAGATATTTTCCAGCTTTGCGGCGATATTTGGTAAATTGATTTTTTGCGAAGTGGTTGACCAATCCTAAATGAATTCATATCTTTTAAAACATTTGAGCACCCGGTTTCCTAAATATTTCTTTTTTGGCACTTAATTTGGTGATTTTTCGAAGAAATCTCATTGATATTTATGACGTTTTGGATCACGTGATGTTAATCAAGCCGTTTTTCGCGGCAATTGCGTGCACGACGCGATATTGTAAAAATATTTTAATGCACAGCGTGTCTCAAAAAAATTGTGGTTAAAAGTGAGAATGGCATGATGGTAGCCTGTTTGAGTTCTGTTGATGAATATGCTTAGTCTGACTATAATTTCTACAACTTGTGGCCAAATAACCAGATGATTTTGAGCCTTTTGATAAAGCTACTGGTAGAATAGTCGTCAGAAATGTCAAAGCGACAGTGACTGAGTGAGTGTTATGTTATGTTATGAGACTGGAGGTATGTCATGTGTTCCACCATATCGTCATTGATATTGACCAGGAATACTATCGATTTGTGTGGATGTGCTCAAACAGTAAAGCATGAGCCATGATGCTTCACTTCCGAAAAGATCCAGGTGACTGAGATGTCTACTACTACTGTTGGGCAATCCGGCTGATTCTTCAGAAATTTCTCTGTATATCCTCTGTGAAAATAAACTTTCTCATAATGATATATCTTTTGTTTGTTTGGTAATTTTAGTTGCCTATGTTAAGGCATTTTTTTGCCAGATTTGCCTGTAAAAGGCTGCCATAGTTCAGGAAAAGAAATCATATACATATTACAATGTGGATCTTCACGGCCCAAAACACCAGGGCCTACTAGGTGACATGGCTCAATAATTGGCATTGTCTGATAATTTTGGACGACCTTTGGATGGATAGTTTATTTTCCCTGACCCTGGCCTGGGTCTGAACGGGCTTCCAAGCCATCAATGATGCTTATAAAGCCGGGAATAGCCTCATCAGTACCCCCACAAGAGTTATTTTGTGCCAGACATCGCGCACAGAACTTGCCATCATCTCATTTTTAGAGTTGCTGTATCAGTAAAAGATAATGCCAAAAAGCTGATAAAGTATGTAATTTGAGCAGCATGACCAATGCCAGTGTTAAAGGTGTAAACTTAACCTATTACAGGACATCTTCCTGCAAGATTGTGATTGGTTTAACTTGAAGTTTGTCATCAATTTGACTGTTGTAATTGTACATCCATGCTGTTGTCATTCAGGAAAAATCTGCTTTATCTTTCAGCTAATACTTTCACTTCTCCAGTCAATCGGGTTTGATGAACATGTCAAGCTGTTGAATGGTGTAAACAATCATTAGCAAATAACGTCACGAATGAAAATAAGTTTGATTCCTTCCACTTGAAAAGTTCAACAGCACCACTTGCAAGAATTTTAATTTGGCATTGTGTTTTACACCCTTCAACAATTGACTGTCTGTTTGTTATTGGTGTTCTTGTTTCAATGTTAGCGTTTCACTGTTAAAAGAGTTTCAAGATGCAGAAGAGAGGATTAGTTATCTTTAATGTTAAGTTTCTTCTTTGCATCATTTTGTCATTAAATTTGGGCAATGGTGGTCTCATGAAAGGAGGGATGGGCTGGCAGGATGGGCTATTGGACAAGTTTTCATAATCAGTATTCTAGAACACGTTTTGTAGCGATGGTGGAGATCCTTGTGTTCGGGCCTCTTCGGCTCAACTTCGGGCGTGGTCGGAACCTAAATCCGGCTGCAACATTTTCTGACAAAAATCAGAGGCAACTTAAACGTATTTTCCAGCCGTGCGACAGAAATAATCATTTTTACTATCGTGTTATTCAGTCAAAGATACATATAACAATAAATATCAGTCATTACATCTGAGCACGCGCGATGTTTTTGATGAGTTAGGTGCATTTATTCAACAAAATTACGTGAAAAATTGCAAATTTTCGGGCGACGACCGCTGTTCAAAGTCACGTAAACAGCAAACCTCAGGACTTTTTACACTTTTTTCTTAATGAAACTACTAACTAATGTTTCATCCAGAATAATATGTTCCGTTTACATGTCATTCAGAAAGATTTTGGCAAGTTTAGGATCGATTTCCGACTTCATATTTTTCACGCCTAAATGTACGCGATAATGAGCTCGTAATGATATGCAGTGACGATATAGCGAAGAGAGAATTACGCGGAAATGGGGGCGCGGCCAACTGACTGTAACATCGATTGGGAACAAAGCAAAGTGGTGGAGAGAGACCCAACACGATTTACGAGATGATTGAAGGAGGCGATTCGGATTCGTAAAATCACCAACATGAATCGAGACACTAAGTCCCGTGTGGGATCAAAGTCTGGCCGCTCCGACATACAACAGTCAGATGTCTAACTTATGAAGAAGAATGGTGCAACCATTTGAAAGATCAAGGTGATGATGAACATTGATTGTGAAAAAACTGTTGATGACCCAAAGGACTCCTCCAGGCATGTCAAAAATGTTGTATGGTTTATTAGACACCATGTGGGATGGCGGAGAGAACCAGGATGTGCATGTCGTGTTGGAGTGCTATCCGAGCTCGGTCGAGTGCATATTAATCACGCGAATAATGATTTGATGATAGTATACCTTTGTTATTGTAGTTTTGTTTGATAAGAATTCACTGCAAACATATTTTTTATACAATATGCATATAGTTTGAAGAAAAACATACATGTACTTGCAGACTGAGTATACACTGTAATATCAGTACGAGTTGATCTCGCTTGCTGACAACTTTGATATGATGCATTAAAAAACTGCATACTACGCGGCTTTCAACCTACATTAACATTGATTTTCATCAATCAATACCTACGGTTTTCCTAATCGGTTAGGAGACAGGGGAAGTGCTCGTTAAGTTGCGACCATATAGACACGATAGACACAATCCCGTACAGAATTATTGTTAATACGACATCGGACTGATGGCTGGCAGTAACGTACGCCGAACATCATATAGGTGATATGAAACGCACTTGAGAATATCGTGTGCGGAAGTGTTTTTTGAAGAACCAGTGGCATAATAAAGGGCTGCCGCTTCTTAGTTTCCTTTGCGCTCTAAAGAACTATTTCCAGATATGAATGTGCACAAGAAATGGAAAATTCGAAATATTGCTGAATTATCCCTTATTTCCGTGCAGCGATCATATCTATTGACAACGCGCAGCCTTAGCTGGGGAATATAAAGGCGTCATCTTGTCGGAGCTCGATTACCCCGATACCAAGACGACACTGACAATATGTTAGATCAGAGTCGTTGCACTATCAGTGAAAAGTCCAAGGTTTTTGTGGCCCGGTGTGTCTTTGAGGACTATGAACCCACACACCGGTCGGCAGATGAGGCGGAATAAAATTTCCATGTCCGGCTCGCATAGGCTTGAGTAAGTAACTAAGGTAACCGAAGAGTAAGCAAGTACACCTACCCATGCACAACCCTAACCGGATTTGGATAATTTTTGAATGGAAGACTCCATGGGGACGTAAAGCAAATATCAAATCGTCCTTAAAGTAGATTTTTGGCGGTATTTTATTGGTTGTTCGCGAGGGGGTGGTGGGGCGGTGGTGGTGGGGGGGGGGGGGGGGGGGGCAGACACATGCAGAGCTCGTAATGTATGTGGGATAACAACCACGATTAGCAACCGTGTAAATATGGAAACGACGTTGATTTTAATGAGAATGAATGCCTACTGATTATGATATGCTTGTTACAAGAGACATACCGTATTGATTATTGAGAATGTAAATAACTAATTGGCAGCATAATGTGCGTTGGGCAAGCTATGTTTGGTCTGTTCCTTATGTCTATATGATTGGGATCAGCGAGGACTTGAATGACCTCGTCGATTGGTTATCGCGTGATGTCGTATTCCCGGTGGGTAAATGTATCTGTTGGCCTAAGAAAAATACGTGCTTACCTGGAGACAGACAAAAGATTAGTTCATTTTGAGGGGCGTATATCAGGCCCGCATTCATAATTTTTAGCCTTGTTTCTATTGTGTTGCCTTCATCCACCGTGGTATTGGTCACAAATTTGACTCATTCCACGATCTTTCCTCGGGATGAACTGATGTTGTTTTGCGTGTTTTTTTCCGATAGGACAAAGATTTACAACTCCAAAAAAGCCGGCTATTTCAGTTTTATATTTTACAGTTCGATCGTGACAGTGCACTTGCATACAGTGTATATGATTTAACAAACAATTGTATGTGTGAAAATCGACGCCACACAAATACGTTACTCCAGATATTGTGTTCCCTTTAGGTGGCAACTTCTAGCCACGATGCACATTCCGCACTTGGGAGATTACGACTTGACTGGTTGTCATATTGAGCGATTTGAATCTTAGCCAGCATCGGTTACTCGTAACATTTTGACCAGGCTTGAATCGAATTCTCATTGCAATCTCTGTCTTCGTACACACGAACAGTTACCTTTTTTTACAGACTGCCAATACCCTGATTCAAACCTTGTGCCGCAATAAGTATGAAAGCCGATTTACGAATGTTGCGTACGTGAGTTTGCGTGCTTGAGCATGCTTGATGACATACACTGATCTGTGTTCATCGCAATTTGTCTTTTGTAAGGGTTGCAAAACATACATATTTCAATGGAACTTGTCCTTTTCCAAATCGAGTGCACGCAAGTACAAATAGTGTCATCTATCCGGGGAAATGTGTCTGTAATGGCTCAGTTCGTCATATCTTCATATTACTCAGAATTTCGTCAGATATTTTTGAGCTATATTCATTGTGAAATACAGCAAAATGTAAATTATGCATAATACAATTAAATATTAATGTCTGTTGTTTGATACAGAACAGCAATCAATTGCTGATCGTTTGATATAATGCTATAAGACGTAATTATACACTTCTGCAATACTCTCCATCACTCCAGTAGACGACACGGAAGTATACTTTTCACCGCATCGAAGCCACATGATGACAGAGAATACGTTGTCGGCTGCACTTTCAAAAGGTTTTCGAAGTTATTTTACTCTCAGAAATTAAGTGAATTTAAGTGAATGAAACCAACCACAGTTTATTTACTCATCACAGTAGGACATATTGTTGTGACCTAAAGGCCCCCCAATGGCGGTCCCCGAAAGGAACTATGTTCTGAAAGATAGACACGCCTTTGGGAGACCAAGAAGTTACCTTTAATACGATGCATGCCTTTATTGCGGTAGACGAAAAACCAAGTGTATTTGATTTGGCACTGGTCAGTATATAGGCCAGGGCCCATATTCATAAAGCACCTTAAGTCAAAGTGGGGCACCTAATATGCATCTTAAGTTTAAGTGGGGTACTTACTTAAAATAAGTCATATTCGTAAACATACTTAAGTCAAGTGGACCACTCAAATCGAGTCTTAGATTTGAGACACCTCTGGAGCAGTCTTAACTCTAAGTCCCGCTCTAAGTGGACTGGTTCTTTCAGTTCATTTTGTGCACGGTGCTCAACGGAGATGGCTGCGTTGATGTTAGCTTGGCAACATGCATTTGCACACAGACGTGCAATTCGCAGGGAAAGGGTTTTTCGTGATCGGCTGCATCCACTGGACGCTTACAATGACTTGGAATTGTACCAGCGATATCGGTTTGATCGGCAGACAATTCTTCAATTGATTGATCTTGTGAGGGATGACCTAGAATCGAAAACTAGGAGGAATTACGCGCTGCCTGCTGAGTTGAAGTTGCTTGCGACTCTTCGGTTTTATGCTTGCGGATCATTCCAACAGGTTACTGGTGATACTGTCCACATTTCGCAGCCAACCATGAGTCGAGTGATCGCGGAGGTAACAACCACACTGAACAATTCTCTAAAACACATCATCAAATTTCCGAGACAAGAGGACACACCTCAATTATCTGCAGATTTTTACGAGATAGCTCGATTTCCCGGTGTTATCGGTGTGGTCGATGGAACGCATATTTGGATTCTAGGACCTTCGTTTCATGAGTGGAGATATGTAAACAGGAAAAACTGGTATTCCATCAATGTACAGGTTGTTTTTGATGCACATTTTAGGTTTATGAATGTTGTGGCTAGATGGCCCGGTAGCACCCATGACTCCGTTGTGCTCCGAGAAAGCGCCGTAACCGACATTATGAGACGTTGGCAAGGAGATGAGGTCATCCTTGGTGACAGTGGGTATCCATTGCGTCCTTGGCTGATGACGCCATTTTTGAACCCTAACACCCCCGGGCAACGACGATACAATCGGTCTCACAAGAAAACTCGGTGTTTGGTTGAAAGGGGCATCGGTCAATGGAAAAGGCGATTCCACTGTCTGCATGGAAAACTGCGTTATACACCGGAGAAAGCATGTGCAATCATTACTGCGTGTGCAATGTTGCAAAACATTGCTATCAACAAAGCTCTACCGGATTTCGATCCAGCAGACATGGATGATATCGAACATCGGCCACAACCCGATGAGGATGGGAACGATGAAGGGAATATCGTAGCATTTGCAGGTGTAAATGGAACTGCTACAAGAGATCACATTGTCCAGCAACATTTCTAAGGCAAGTAAGTGTAACAAATACGTATCTATTATATGCTCATACACACAATTTATTTGTTTTCAAAGGTTTTTGACAAATATTTACAACTGTGTAAATATGTTTTCATCGTTTGCCTGAAATGAATTTACAGAAGCATTTTCCATCTCCTTCTCCATCTTACTTGTTTTCATTTTCAACAATTTAATTTCTAGAACCAATTTTTCCTTTTCAAGTTTAAGCTTATCCATCTCGAGCGCACATCTTTCCTTCTCAGAAGCAAGCAGTTCTTTCTGCAGTACTACCATCTCGTCCGTATTTCCTAAATTCTTTAGGGTTTTATCCTTTTCAGTGTTCTTGGGAAGCGGTGGGCAAGGATTAGGCAATGAAGACCTCACAGGAGAAGGCTGCACCAATCTTTGGAATTTAGTTGAGGTACTGGCGAGGGCTGCCGAGGCACAACCAAGGGATGATGAAGCTTTTCGTTTTTGTGTCCGCATCTTGGGTTCTTGAAGAAAAGACTCAGTTTGATTCTCTTCCTCATTCTCGCTGAAAGAACTGAAAGAAAATGCATTTACTTTACTAACGATAATGCTTAATTTCAAGCAGATGGGCTAAATGTTAAAGTTTGATTGAATTAGTTGCTGTGTAAAATCGTTTTGCACATACCTGTCGTTGGTTGCAACGCTGTGGGTGATATTCAGGCGCGGGACAGTATTTACTGATGTAGCGATTTTAGGTTTCGGTGCACCGCTATCAAAGCCGCCATCTATACCATACACGGATGGATCATCTTCGCCAATAACAGCTGCAACTTTCTGTGAAATTATCGACGGTTCCTTAGGAGGGGGTCCACCACCTGAAATGAATTTGAAATCGGTCATGTATTGTTATTCCTGTGGCACCATTTTGATTTTCAGCATAAAATGTGTTCATTTATGATCATTTATCAAGGGGTATTTTTTATCTTAATTTTCACGACATCACATATAAGAGTACCGGGTAATTTGCCGATGGTTTTTATGTTTGTATGTATGTACATACATAATTTTAGGATAGCGAGAATGTGCAGAGTTGGCATAGAAAAGGTATTCAATGAAATAAATTCAGTTATTTACTAACCTGTCTTTCCTAGCGCTTTTTTGTATTCCCTATATTCGTCCTTCATAGCTGATGTCAGATTCTGCCACTTTTTCTGTAGTTCTGTCATTTCTCGCACAACATGCGGATTTCGACTATTTACGTTATCTGTTATTTCAAGCCAAGCATCATGTTTGCGCCTCGATGAAACATTTGACGAAAACTTCCCCACTAGTAACCCTTTCCGAGCATCGTACGCCTCAATGAGGCGGATTTTTTCCGCATCAGAAAAGTTCGGTTTCCTCCCCATAATTAACGAGCAAGTACATGCACTTTGTCTAAATGTGTCTCGTCTGCCTGTTAATCTGTATCTCCTATGGTGTAGGCCCTACAGAATGCACATTTGAATGCCCATGATCAATGAACAATGCAGTTACAACAAGCGCAAATCCACAAGAAATGTGACACGGGTACCTGGGAATGTCTTTTCAAGAAAGATAAGTGGTGCACTCAAACTTAAGCGGTCAACCTGGCCAAGTGGGGCACTGAGCAGGTTTATGAATCTCATTTTAGGTAGGGGACTTAGGCAAGTGGACAACTAAGGACTTTTTGGCACTTAAGTTAAGAACTTTTATGAATATGGGCCCTGTGCTTCGGCCTCGGTTGGCCTGCCAAATTTCCGAATTTGCATTATGGAAACACAATTAACGCTCCTGAATTTCAAAAACTGTCAGTCAGTTCAACCGCGTGCTCATGTTGCCTCTGTCCTGGTTTACAGTGACCCGTATTCGAAACTGCAGCGAAAGAGGCTGGTAGCTTTTTTCTAATAAGCCCGGTCTGCCCGGCTGGGACAGAATTTCTGTTCCACTCAGGTCGACGGTGGACTTTTTGTGTCGATTGTTTTTTTATCTTTTACTCCGTCAGCTGCACCACCTAGAGTCAAGTTAGATGTGATGGCTGCGCCATCTTATGTAGAAATATTATACGTAACTTAGAAATAATGGCTCCAATCAAATATTAGTTGTACTCTCTGTATGGGAAACAAGATAAAAATACTGCAGAAAAAAATACCGCGACCAGCAATGAACATTTCCACAGTGATTTATGTTGTGTTATTCGCCCGACAGGAGGCAGTGCTGGCATTTCTATCCGCAATACTCACACGTTGTTCATCACGTGTCTCAATCCAAGCAAATCTCGGTGAAACTGGAACGGCATCAAAAATCGAGTGCTGCCTTCAATGCACTGATAATGACTGTTTGACGATTAACCATATTTTAACTGAAAACCGGTGCCAACTCAGCTTTTCTAAACCGAAGCCGTTGAACGACGCAATGTCAAACTACAGTGGGGGTCGTTTATATTCAAAATGTAGACGACAGCATTCGGTAAGGGAAACATACCCTGTAGTAGTCCTGTTTCGCCGATCTAAGACCGTTTCTGCAAAATCGATCCAGTCCTTCGATTAACTATGTCAACAAGTCTAATTGAAGAGGTGATTGAGTGCAAGAACAACTCCAGTCTTTATTTCAGGTACTTTAGTATTTTCAACACTAACCCCCTTCCCTGTCCGTCATTTGTGCAGATGGCCACATGCAAATGTTTCTGACATGACTGGACAATAGCAACAGAAGGTACTTCTTGCACAAAACATTTGGATTTCAAGTGAATTGTAAAACAGAGCCAATGCCACATTCTGAGAGCAGGTTTGATTTAAAAAATTCGGAAATCGTTTTGTCAGCCAGCCAACCCAGTGTTTATTTCACTTCTGGTGCTAGCAATATTTTTCAAAAAGTGACTTCAGTAGTTCTTGCACTGAGGTCTTCAATTATGAAAGACAATTGGTGGGCGACGCGCCAAGTTGTGCAGTGGTCATGTCGCCATGACATTGGCCTTGGCATGTATCTCGATTCGAGGTACATTGAACATTATTATACTACATGAAGTTAAAAAAGTGCACGGTCTTAGGTCGGTCAAACTAGGGTAATTACTTACAATGTTTGTAAGTCTCGTCGATGACAAAGCTAGGCTGTAATATACTTAATGCAACACATATATATTTAGATAGTAGGTACATTTACAATTACAATGTTTGTAAGGTACATTTACATGTTGTTAGATTCGCGTGTGCAATGTCCTGTACAGCTACAATGCCAAAGCAAAATGCAGAGAATCGATTACTTCGAGTTCAGGTCGCAGATTTACCCAGTGCACAAGTTCATTCGATCCCACGCCAAAGGTAACACTGGTACATCGATTCGGTTCGCATTCATTACGTTTTAACTTGTTTTGCCAGGCGGAGTTTTGCAAGAGGTCTAAATCAGGATATTTTCAAAACATCTGTTTTAGATCCAAGCAGGATCAATCTTGCATAGCATAGCTTGTTATGTCTTGGAGGGATAACTTGAGCAGGTCACGACCACTGGCTGAAGAAGCACCATGTAGTTCACGTTGTCTTCAAGTGTTGATGAGAATATATGTATTGTGGTAATTAGGTAATTCTAAGCTATTTTAACAAAAGCCCTTACAGGCCTTTTTGTCTCAAAATAGCTTAGAAACCCCTAAGAACCAGACACCACAATACATATATTCTATCATTAATTAGATTCCCAGTGAAGCGTTGCAATGAAATGGTCAGTGAAGCGTTGCAATGAAATGGTAAGGGAATACTAGAGTTCAATGGGTTAATGTAATCATTACTTACTGTATTCCAACAGAAAGTACACGTCAATAGCTTTTTTCCGTGCATTTTACCTGATATATGATGTTGGCACTGTTCACTGCATGTACATAATTTTACTAGTAAATAAATAGAAAATGGCAACAGGATATTTATTAAATACCGAAAGGGCACATAAGATTCCACTTGGTTTGAAAGCTGAGAGGCAGCATCATATCATTACTCATAACCCATCATCTGCTAACCCCAAAGAAACTTTGTATGTTAGAATACCGGCATTGCGAGAGAATACATTCTTTGTACCTAAATCTCTTTATCTGTCTGCTGATGTAACCATTTCTGGTGATTCTAAAAATAGTGTTGTAAATAATCTTGGTAGAAACCTAATCTCAAAGATGGTGGTTAAGTGGGGAACAGAGCAGATATTTGACCTTGACGAATACAGTCATTATTCTACATTTAAAGACCTGTGGTTTACAGAAGAAGAAAGAAATGATAGAGTTTTTCAGGGTATTCAGTCAAAAAATCTTAGAGAATTAAGATCAGGAGTCGCTGAAGCTGATGTCACTGGAGAAACAGCTAATGAAAAGACTTTAAAGAAAGTGTTTGACAAGAAGTACAAAATACCATTAGATTTTGAACTATTCCATCATCATGCTCCATTTTACAAGTTTCCAATTCAAGAAGATGTGATTATTGAAATAACTTTAGCACCAAAGGAGGAAATCATAGTCACCACAAACACAGCTAGCATGGGCTACAAACTAGAGAATATTTGTTTTGAATATGATACCGTAACCAACAAAATGATTGCTAGTCAATTGAGTAACAAGTACAATTCTGGATTCTCAATATTTTATGATTGGGTAGACCATTTTAAGACAGTCAATGTTACTGCTAATGAAACACTAATTAATGAGAACATCAACTTTCCAAGAATGTCTATTAAAGGATTATTATTACTATTTGTGTCTGACTATGTAGATGGAGCTAGAGATTCAGAGAAGTTTGAAAACCCTAACATAAGTAAAGTGCAGATCACAATAGAGGGTGTTGCCAATCAGGTGTTCCCAGAAGGAATGAGAATGATGGATCAATGGGAGGAGATCAAGAAACATTTTATGTCTGAAGATTTGAAGAAAACTCATGACTGTAACATGACCATGGAAAAATACTATGGTGATTCTAATCACTATGGTTTATGGTTGGACCTGAGAACTTCTGAGGATAATCGCCTTCACGGATCAGGAAAGAAGCTCCAGAACACAAAAGATGGTATTCAATTATCTATTACAAAGAAATCTGGAAAGGGACCATACAAAATGCACATATTCGTGGTTTCTGACGCCCAGGTAAACATCCAGAATTCTCAGATTGCTTCACTCCAGCACTGAGGTGCTGCAAGAACAAAAGTTCGCTCCAACACTGAATACTAGATAAATGAGTTTTACTAGTGATTTTCTAAGTAATTAAATGGATACACCAGGAAAGAAAGATATCATAAATACACTGTATCAAAGTTTACTGTTGGCATCAACAACAATTGGTTACTCTATGTTACTGAAAAGGTTCTTGAGAATCAATATTGGTCCCCCAAGTCAGGCCGACCTAGAGGAAATTCTTAAACTGGGAGGAACTGTAGCTATTAGTAATGGAACATTAGAGTACCTTTACGATCAAGGAATCCTACCCAGAAATATTATGAAGTAAGAATAATTTACTTATTTGATAAAAGCTAAATTTGAAAACGAAAATTTGCTTAAGTAAATGGTTACTGTAATGAACATAGATTCAAGTGACTATCCAGATCAGAGTTCAAGTGATTTAACAGTCAATCTCAAGACTGAAATTCAGGATGCATGTAGCATCACTTTAACTTTTGCAGTAATACCTTGTACATTCTACAACATAAGTGCAGCCAGGGAGAATAACCGAATCAAAGTTAAGGGGTTTGATGTGGCAGAGATTACGCTACCAGATGGTCTCTATGACCTACAGAGCTTTTCAAAAGTATTTGCGGATAAGTTGAAAGAAAATAGTATGAGTAGAGGTGCTGTCAGATTTGACCTTGAAGAACCAACAGGTAAGGCCATCTTACACTTCCTAAAGAGAAAAAATGAGGCGCATTATCAGATCTATTTTCTTGGTAAAAGTAACGAATTATTTGGCATGAAATCAGAATGGCCTTACCCTTTAGACAATAAAAGTAAGGATGATGTTGTAAGCGAGAAACCCATCAATTTTAGACCAATTAACCATTTTGTTTTTCACTGTGACATAATCGAATCTAATAGTGTATTAAGTAATGGTGAAGCATCTGATGTGCTAACCACAAGACCAATAAAGGAAGCTAATTTTGGGGATTTAATAGCATACACATTTGAGAAACCAATAGCAATTCCCTGTAAACCAAGATTCAATAAGCTGAATATTCGCTTAACTGATGAAAAAGGTGAAATCATCGATCTTAATGGTCATAATGTACAGTACCAATTGGTATTAACTCGAGCTATGCTCTCAGGGACACATCATTGAAATTAAAATTCATTGGAATTAAATGGCTGGCATTGGCATGTTATTTGGATCTGCAATAATCAATGGATTAGCATTCACTGGATCCGGTTACCTTTTTAAAAAACTAGACAAGAATGGCTATGAGACTGAAGTGAAAAGACATGATTTGGCTCAGGAGCAATTACAAAAAGCTTTAACCGAATGGGAGGAGCATAGGAAAAGTACCATTGACTTCGTTAATCTTGAATTAAAGAGAGAAAGAGACGCTTCTATTGATTTTAACAATACTGATTCAGCACTTACTGTTTACAATCATTTACATCCAGAAAGAACTATTGTACTACCTCAGCGACCACAATTAAGTGATTACTACCAACCTAGTGATGAAATGAAGAAATACGAGTACCTATGGATTATCCTAGGACTTAGTGGTTTAGGGTTAATAATTTATTATTTTACTAGGGTTAGAAAGACTAAGACAACTGATCGGACACAGTCCTGATGATCGGACACAGTCCTGAGAGCATAGCTCGATGAGAAGCGGGACTAAGATTTTTGATGGGAAAGAGTATATCCAAATGGATGTTGTAGTCTAATGATCAGTTTTGATCCTTTTTTCATCTTAAGTTCTTCTATGTAGTACTGTCTTTTCTCCTTAGGAATAACACTGTTTTCTTCTAAGGCATCTTTCATGGCTGATTCATCCTTATTAAAAAATAATACTAAAATTCTTATGTTCTCTCTGTAGTCCTTAACAACTGAATTGTACTTCTGAACTAGTAACCAAACAGTGAGATTGTAGTGCCTGCCGGAAAAGGCAAGATTACATAACTCGGACACCTTCTTTTTTGTGTCTCTCAAATTAGCACAGTCATCAATGAGGAATAATGTGTTAGAACCAGCAAAGGTCAGAGTAGCAAACTGAAGCACAAGGTCCAAATTACTGGCCACAGCTTCGGGATTAACTATGTAGACGTTCTTGTCTTGGTAAATCCATTTCCTTTCATATGTCTTATTGTTGAAATATGTTGGACAGAAAATTACTATGTTCTGGAACTTGTGCCGATACTCCTTTTCTAAGAGGTCAAGGGCAAAATATGTCTTACCACAATTGGTAACACCAGAAATTAACATATTGTGTGGCTCGTAAATAAATACTTCACTCATTTAAATGAATGTAAAGGATGACACACAGCAGTATCTAAGGGATTTGTACTACAACCCTGAGAGTCCCGTGGCTTACAGTTCTTTGAGTAAAATCTGGAAACAGGTCAAGGAAGATATGACTTCGTCACGAGAGCAGAGCACAACTTCGTTGTTAGGGACAAAGTCCCGCTCAGGAAAACTTATTAAAAAAAAAGAAGTGAAAGAATTTCTAGAAACACTACCAACTCACCAACTACACAAACCGGCCATTAAGAAATTCACCTTCAGGAAGACAATGGTATCGTACATCGATCAACAATGGCAAGCAGATCTGGTTGACATGCAGAAATTCGAGAGTAAGAATAAGGGTTTCAGATTCATTTTAACAGTCATAGATCTATTTAGTCGTTTTTCTTGGGCTCTAGCAGTTAAGAGTAAGAGGGGAGAAGAAATCAGAGATGCGTTTAAAGTGATATTTGAGGAAGCAAAACCAACGAAAATCCAGTTTGATGACGGTAAAGAATTTTACAACAAACACTTCAAGGAACTCTTAACAGAAAATGACATAGAATGGTTCTCCACAAAATCTGATAAGAAGGCAGCAGTAGTAGAGAGATTCAATAGAACCCTTAAAGAAAAAATGTGGCGTTATTTCACCGCTAAGGAGACTGACAAGTGGATTGACGTTCTGGATGACCTGGTCAGCGGCTACAATAACACATTTCACTCATCAATAGGTATGAAACCTGTAGACGCCAGAAAGATGGAAAACGAAGGAACAGTGTGGTACAATCTTTACGGTCTTCACCTCAAAGAGACATTTGGTGATCCAGTACAAAGTAGGTGACAGTGTAAGAATTTCAAAGTACAAGTCCATTTTCGGTAAAGGTTACATGCCCAACTACACTGAGGAGGTGTTCCAAATCAAACAGATCATCTTTACTCACCCTATCGTCTACCAGCTTGAGGATTACCACAAAGAAGAAATTCAAGGATATTTCTATGAAGAGGAATTGAGCTATGTTCCTAATCCTGACCAGCTAGAGTACAAGATCGAGAAAATCCTAACGTACAAGACCAGTAAAGGCAAGAAATACGGATTAGTGAAGTGGAAGGGTTACAGTGATAAGTTCAATGAATGGTTACCAGTTTCTGATATCAAATCATTGAAATGAAATAAAGTCTCTAAAGTGACTTAAGTCACAAGAACAAGTTCGAAAAACGTAATTTAAAAAAAAAATTACCTACTAAATAAAGAAAGAAATGGATGGAGCAATATTTGATAATCAAAATGGTATGATGAATCAAAATGATATGATGAATCATGATAATATGATGAATCAAAATATTCAGAAGTTTTTGTATTATTTGCATCAAAATAATATGTTAAATCAAAATCTGATAAATCAGATTATGTTAAATCAAAATATGATAAATCAGTTTATCTTAAATCAAAACATGGAAAATCAAAATATGATAAATCAAAATAATATGATAAATCAGAATAATATGATAAATCAGAATAATATGATGAATCAAAACATGGAAAATCAACCTACAATTTATTGTGTTAAATGCTGAGAAAAGAAACCTGAAATTAATTTCGAAAAGAACAGGCGTAATAAACTACTTGATTACTGTAAAGAATGTGGTTCAAGTAAAATCAAGGGATGTAATAAATGTTATGAAAATAAATTACTAAGTGATGGTGAATTTGGTAAAGACGGAAATAGAGGTAACTGCAGATCATGTTTTAATTCATATTACAAAAAAGGATTACCTTGACCAAAATGGTAATAGAGACAGACACAAAATTAGAGTTGGTCTAAACCGCATTTCTAAGGGAGAGTGTACCGGTAATTCATCATTCAATCTAGGATGTACAGACAGTTTCTTCTCACAGTGGTTAAAGTACCAGAGGAGTCTATCTCCAATAGGACAAAGTCCCGAGAACAGAGTTCGAATAGTAGAAGAAGAGTTGGATCATGTCTTACCAATCAAGGAATTCAAAGATAAACCTGAACTGTGCTTTGCTTGGTTTAACATTAGACCAATGTCTAAAACACAAAACAGACAGAAGAGTGCTAAAGTAGACTACACACAATTTAAGGATCAATTGGATAGGTCAATGGATTTCATGGTAAAAATGAGAAGTGAAAACTGGTTTGTCTTTCGAGACCAGGATGTAATACCAAATTGGAAAATAGTGATATCACAGCATTTCGGGGATTATCTTCGTGATGAAAATATGATTCTGCTTGATAGATTATCGAATTTAAATAATAACATGAGAATGAACCAGAACATTAACATATGTAGTCAGACAGAAATCATAAACGAGATGATTAAGTTGAATAATAGACTTGAAAGAAATTTACTCTTTGCAGTGAATTGATTTTATTTTACTTAATTAAATGAATAGAACTTGGGGTTACACAAAACGACCACGTAATTGGAAAGAAAGATTAGAACGATTTCATAGAGAATTAGAGGCAGAAGTAGAGTCAAAGTTGGAGCCTGGTCCCGAAAAACCTTTAAAACCTGCTGTGCCTGTTGGGTCAGAAAAACCTTTAAAATTTAATGTACTTCAAAAACCTGTAGTGTCTGTAGGATCAACACTAAACACTAGAAATGACAAAACAACTGATTCTAGTTATTCCCACTAATTAAATGGATGGAGACAATAAGGTTTATCCAGATTTAAGTAATTTAAACTCTGAAAGTCATTTGAACTATGAACGGTCTGAAAAGCATACAGAAAGTAACCCTCAGGCTTTCAGACTACAACAAATATGTGAGGTTAAGAGTTTCTTAGAAAGCGAGATTGAATTTAGAAGAAAGATATTTTCAAAGTACAAAAAAGCATTTAGCGTAATTACTGGCATTAGCCATTTCCTTAATTTTGCCAGCGTTGCAGCCGGATCTGTTGGTGTTTCCGCTCTAGCTGGTGTCATCACTTAGCTTTGGGTGGCTTAGCTTTGGGTGGCGTAACAATAGGTAGTGCCATTATTTCATCAGCCTTAGGCTGGGAGAAAAAGAATATTCTTAAGAAAATTGAAAAACATGAGAATATCAGAATGTTGGCAATTTCAAAACTGAACACAATCAATGATTTGGTTAGTAAAGCCTTAACCGATTCTCACATATCTACAGATGAGTTTACTTTGATTCTCAAGGAGAAGGAGAAATACATTTCGATGAAAAATGCCATTAGGAAAAAACAAAGGGAGGCAAGTTCAGCTGTTGATGTAGAGTCTTTAAAGAAGACTTTTTTAGAAGAAGGAAAAAAACTAGCACAGACAGAGATGCTAGAAAAACTAAAAGTTCAGTAAATCAAACAGGACCCGGACTACGTCCAGAGAACAAAGTTCGACTCGAGCTATGCTCTCAAGACGAAGTCGGACCCGGACTACGTCCTAATCCTAATGTGGTGTATCACTATCACTATTATCATGACTTCGGTGTTAGGGATGAATTTCACCAAGTAACACTACCATCAGCACCACCCTATTCATTAGTTTAATCGAGCTCTGCTCTCAAGACGAAGTCCTAATCGAACTTTGTTCTCTGGACGTAGTCCGACTCAAGCGAAGTTTGAATCGCTGTAATCTATGTAGCCTTCATAATACATTCCAAATGGTAAGGTGCTTATTCCATCTTCAAGTATGAACCTCTTGTCATCAAAAGGACTGAGGCTTTTTTTGTCAACTTCTTCCAAATAGATTTGGTGTTTATCTGATCTTAAGTGTCTCATCTTGTGGTAAAATGACCTACTCTTTTCAAGACAATCAACATAGTCATCAAATGAGATATTTCTCCTTACTACATTCTTGGCAATACCCTTCAATTTCTTAGAATCGTAATCTTTTGTCGATCCTTGCTCTCCAGACATAGTCTTGGTCCTGTAAGCGTACATCTTACTTCTCAGGGCAATGAATTCAGTCATCTCTACTCCTCCTAGCTCATCCTTAAAGTAGCCTGGTACCTTCTTCTTACTGGTATCATAGAGTGGATGATCTTTTGGATAATTACTGAAGTCAAAATAGTGTCTCAACTCCTTTAAGTCTTTAGTTAAGTCATCAGTATTAATGTTAAGTACAAAGGAATCTGTATCTAGATACAGCAGTTCAATATTTTTCTCACCAAAGTACGGTTGAAGAACTTCATAATAGAATTCATACATTAATAATTTAGACAATTCAAGTACTGAAGCTCCTATGTAGATTGGTTTGTTGAATTTCATTGATGTTTTCCTCATGCTAATAGCAGCATTATGTTCGTCAAATACGCATATCGATGAAAACCTGGGATTGGCCATTACATTCCTGGCTCTCTCCCCGTCCGATACAAATTCAATTTCAACCCTGTTCCTTACATTCTCACAAGTTTTTCCATAGAACGCATTGTTCATCAGTTTAAAATAGTCTTTCTCAAAATCAGTCTTAGAGTCCATACGTCTTTTAGTGTTAAAATCAATGTATGGTGCTAACCACTTTGATTGTTTAAAGCTTATCACTGAATGAACCCTCTTAAGTACCATTCCGTGCTTTAGGTAAAATTGTAGCATTCTGTAATGCACTATGTAATTAGTTTTATCCTTTTGTGTTAGTATTAGTTTCTCTACATTTGATCTTTTATCATCACCCAGTAACTCTCTCTGGTAAGGACTTAATTCATCATCTTCAATAAAGAGAGATTCGGGACAGAATGGAAAGTTCCTTGACTTAAATTTAATATTTCCTGGATACTCCAAATCAACCTCTAAGAAGTAGCCTACTTCACTATCACTTGGAATTGCCATAATCTGCTCTTTACTGATAACATTCATGTTAAGTCTAGCTTTGTCCTGAGAGCATAGCTCGAGTGGATCAATATCTATCATTTCAAAACTACCATAGGGTTGAGGTTCCATCATGGACCAGCCGTAGAGATTATTTGCGTCTACGTAGAGTAGTTTGTGGTGTTCATCTGCCTTGACATGTCTTGTTCCCATAACACCCGAAATTCCACCTCGTATTGCTTTCTCAAAAGTAAGTAAGATGTTGGTATCAGTCAGTAGTTCTAGGTTTATTCCTGTGTACTTCAAACCAGCTTGCCAGGTTAGGCCTGGTGCCGAGTAACAGTGACAGGGATCTATCTGAAAGTAGTTCAAATTGACATCCCTGAATTTCTCAAATAAATCAGCTAAAAGGATCACATCAGTTTTGAGGTAGAGGTCAATGAACTCACCGTGATTCCTGATCTTGAAATGATCCCATATTACCTTAGCCTCATCATAGGCAGAATCAGGTGCCATTTCATTTTTCAATTCGTCAAAAAACATAGACTTTTCTAGGTAAGTAACATTGTAGCTTTCATGTGATGTGTAAAAAGAGTAAGGTACTGAACCCTTCTTCCTCAATAGCTTAAAGTCAGTGGTATTTGGGAACAGCTGTCTGGTAATTTTAAAATCATCATCCAACATTGATTTGGTTATGTTGTCTAAACTGGACTGCAGGAATCTGTACGAGTCCAAAAACCTGAAACAACCGAACTGAAATGAGATGTATTCCTCTGATGTTTTGGCAAGTATTTTCAGTTTCTTGTACTTCGGTAGCTTATTCATTAATTCTTTAATAAATAAGTGAGAATCGTAATTACTGAGATTGTGAAAAAACACTGGAACAAACATAGCTTTCTTTTCATTCAAATTACACGAGTTGTGAGCAGCACCTCGATATCTACCACAGTAGTGATCATGATCCTTGACCTTGTCATAACCCAAAGGTTGATTACAATAGTAACAATGTGTTTCTAATTGATATTTATGCCAGTCTTCATCTGTCATTGTTAGAGGAAAGTTACAGCTCAATAAATTAGAGAATTGTTCTTCCATCCTGATTAACCAATTACAGAACACATCTACAACATCAGCACCACTGTGAGACACATACTGGCTACTGTAAAGGTGTGTGTAGTCTGAGTGAACATAAACACCAACAGCTGATGCATTTTGTTTAAAAAGTTTCTTTGAACTCGGTTCTTTCATCATAGGTGGCTCTACTGATACTACTGGCATGTTGCCTTCGGCAGAAGAACAAGGTTCGCTTATCGCTTCGAAATCAGCATAGATCACAAACGGAACTCTATTTTTGAATGAGTGTTTTTCAAATTTAATTTGTGACCATTTACTGTTAGGTGGAGGCAAAGTAATCTTACAGTAATCGTGTTCTCCACATTTCTTTTTATGTTTATCTAGTGTTGACTTCCTGTAAAAGTAATTCATGCATCTCCTGCAAAGATACACTCTATGAGCTAGTGTCCTGAAGAAAAGATTGATGTCTCTTATGTACATGAAATGGTCCTTGAAATACAACAGATCGATGACATCATCATCATCATAATTCTTGGACAGGTAGAGAGGTTCTAGTTTTGCCTCACAGGTGCTCTTAGCCCATTCGTTCTCTAACTTGAACACATTAATCTTGAGATTATTATCACTCTCTATCTTAGGGATATCCTTTTGAATACATACAGGAAATGATTTGATTTTGATATCGGTAGTGATATTGAATGTACTCTCGAGCTCTGCTCTCAGGACAAAGTCCGTCTCTGGATTTTCTTTCAGATATTTAGCGGCCAATAAAGACAGGAGAAAACATTTATTGTCATTTGATTCCACATTTATTACTGCTTTTGTTTTAAATGGTAATTTAGTGTAATGACCACCTTTACACCTCTTGTAAGAACAGATGGTCATGTTACAAGACTCTATTTTATTTAAAGTAAGTCCAGAACCTTGAAAGTACCTTTCCTCAATCTGTGTCTTAATGTAGTTTAACTGGTTGGTTATGGCATAAATTGCCTGGTTCCTTGAAATTATGCTTTCCATTGGAGACTGTATGGGGTGTGTTACACTTTCACCCTGACGATCAAACTGAGCAAATACTGATATGCTAATTTTGTGATGGTAATCATTGAGTTGAAATAATACCTCCTCTAATTTATCTCTGTATTCATACACTTGTTTGGCTTCTCTGTCAATCTTCAAACTAATGGTGACTACAGGCTTGCCAAATTGTTTTACTATTTCTATTCCACTCACTTTCTTTATGCCATCTAGCTCATTTTCCTCAAATGCAAGTTTCTTATCCATAGTTTTAGGGATCAGTGATGGGGCTCGGGGTTGAGCAATAGGGACATAATCCGGATTTAATTTACTTAAGTGACCTTTGGTTCTCCTGTGAATAGCCATATTATTGTAGGATATGTACTTGTCACATGTAGTGCAAAGTATTTTCTGATTCTTATCAGTCATTCTATTTATTAGATTAAAATTTATTAAATTCAATAAATATCTTGAATTAAATAGAAATGGACTTCATAATCAATGAACAAGAATGTAATGAAGCCAAATTTGAGTACTACTTAACAGACCAATTAGACATAAAATCCATTACTTTGAAATCGATAACCTTTTACAATTCATGGTGGACAGGTGATTTTCTACCAGAGGGAGTCAGGATTTTCTCATTTCTAGTCGAAATAACCAGAATTACAACACATGAGCCCTTAGATAAAAAATTATGGTGTAGGACATTATTTGCTCCTGGACTTGAAACAGATACACTTGAAAAGGAAGTCATGAAAATTTGCGAACGGCATTTGGAAAATGATTCTACCACAACTAAAGACACCATTACTCAATACACATTTCCATACTCTCGACATTTTAGTTTAAGTGAGTTTTGTGAGGTATGGCAAAAATACATAAAAGAAATTGGAGTAAGCCATGTGAAAATTTACTGTGATAACAATAATTACATAACCCTTGAACTTACAGAGGATAAAGAGTACCCTCTGAAAGTAGACAAGTTAGATAAAAATGAAAAAATCAAGATTGAGAGAAACACAGAAGGTTTTCAAATAAGCAAAACCATAAGAGAGGTGATAGAAAAACAGCTCACAGTGGTGAATGAGTGGTTTGGCTTTAAGCAAACTAAATTCACCAAGAAAGGAAAATACTACTCCACAAGACCACTCAACTTTTACAGGAAATATCTATTCCTGCAAGCTAATTTGGTTGACAAAGCTAATACCCTCTACAACAATAAACCATCTAACATTTTCTGCATCATACCTGTAGAAGATGGTGACCAAATAAAAATGCAGCGATACGAACAGAATTGTAAGAAAACGATAAATAAGTGTACTAATCACATAAAATTCGAAATCACTGATGAGAATGGTAAGCTAGTTAATTTCAGAGGAACAGAGGTTTCTTTAGAGTTAAGAATCGAGCTTTGCTCTCAAGACGAAGTCTGACTGAGACAAGGTCCAGAGAACAAAGCTTGACTCGAGCAGAGCTCTCAAGACGAAGTCGGACCACCTGATGAGATCATTCCATTAAAGGAATAGTACATTTCTTCTCTTTAACTACAGGTTTAACAAGAGGGTTAATTGATCCCTTCATGACTGCTTCATTCGGACTTTGTCCTGAGAGCATAGCTCAATTAGGACTACGTCCAGAGAACAAAGTTTGATTCAAGCCTGATCGCTGCTCTTTACTTACTTTTTTAGGAAGTTTCTTAAACATAATGAATGTTGCTAAAATAACGGCACCTAAACCTAGTACATAGACATAAGTATTACTACTAGATTCACGCAGTGATACATCAGTATTTTGAGATTGTGGTTCTTCTTCCTCTAATTCTTCTTCCTCCTTTTCCACAACTCTGTTGTTTGGTGAGGAGTCCTGTACTTTAAATGTCGTCTTATCCTTTTTTATCCTCTTAAATTCCTTAGATCTTCTACCCAGTTCTCTAGACCATGCTAATTGTTTCTCTGATCGAGGTTTCTTAGACACTGAAACTTTAGTAGTATCAGTTACAGTTTCAAGTTCCATTTATCTTGGCCGAATTTAATTCGAACTATGTTCTCATAACCAGGTTAATTTAGTCTTCTTTATCATCACTACCTGTGATATCTAGACTTTCATCTATTGATTTGTCACATTTAGAGACAGTCATATTTGGCTTATTCATATTTGATGCAGTCATACTCAATGCAGTCATAGATGATTCCTCATGACAATGACCTAAAGTAATAAGTGTTGTTGAGGCAAGTGCAGTTAATGGTCCCATTCTCAAACTCAACCATCCAAGCCATTTATCCAACTCGTTAGTTATCAAATAATCATTTCTAAGATCATGATAAAGATTATCTTCATCATCTATTGGTAATAACCACCTTGATAATTTAGTGTAAGCTTTAATTACTGTCTTACCCAAAGAATCATTAAGTCTGGCAGCCATCTTTGTTTCATACATTCTATGGTGTTTTAAGATTTCTTTTTCAGTCATATTATCTAAGTCATTAAAAGTTATTTGTTTATTAAGGAAATCCTTGCTTTTACCAGTTGCAACTAGAATCTCTAAGTATTGTTTGGCTTTAAGGCCACTATCAGTCAAATAGTTCAAATTTTGTTGATTGCTGGTTGATCCTAGTTGGCAACTAGAATTGACTATTCCTTGACTGGGATTAACTATTCCTTGACTAGGATTAACAAAATTTGAACTATTCAACTGCTTGTTTGAAACTTGTTGATTTGTAGAGCAGTTCTGTTGAAAGTTAGTTCTGTTTTGTTGGTAACTACCAGTGTTCTGTTGGTTAGAAGCCCCAACTCGAGCTAAGCTCTCAGGACTCATAACACCAATCTGTTTCATCTGTTGTTCAATCACTGCAGATGTCTGACTATTCATTTGCTGATTATTCATTTAAAATTATGGAAAAATGACTGTTAAGTGCAAAATGCTGTTTTCACAACTTTATTGCATCTTAACACTAGCTCGAGCTATGCTCTCAGGACGAAGTCCGGCTCGAGCTATGCTCTCAGGACGAAGTCTGGCTGGTGTAAACTTAATATTACTGATGCAGTTAATGTCTCGACCTGCACTGGCACTCAGTAAAACGTCAAACTGCTTGTCAATATCCTGGTCATATTCCTTCTCAACCTTGTAATTCTGGAAGAAAATACTTTGAGTGAAATCATACCATAATATCTCCAAATCATTTACTCGCTCCTTGTTGGTTAAAAAAGGTGTAAATATTACATAATCAATTTTCAGCGTTTTAAAGGCTTGGTGTAAAAATACCTTGTAGTTAATGGTGACCTTCACACCACAGTAATGCAGAAATCTAAGGAAAGCATAGTACACTAGTCTAAGGTCAGTGATATTCTCATCGGTTAATTGCGGTTTACCAATTGCCCTGTTAATAAATTCAATGGCAAGAAACCAATCATATTCCTCACAGTGAAATTTAAAAAGCATGGCTTCACCATGTAACCCTTGGTTACAAAACTTAGAGGGGAGAGTGTTAATACCCATTTTTAGGGCTGACTGAAGAGTATTTTCATATCTCTGCTTACTAAGACATTTTCTGTGACTTGAAAAGTAGCACTGTAAATACCCTTCCACAAAGTCCTTTAAATACTTAACTGCCGATTCGGACAGCCGACTCCATCCAAGTTTCCTTAGAATACTGTCAAAGTAACGTGTCTTGTTGTCAATATTGATCTCAAGAGTTTTAAAATCATCGTCGTAAGTAGTCGAATTGCAATTGGTGCAGAATTGATACTTCACAGTTTTAGCTGCGTACCTTGCTGAATTCAAGTTTTTTTGATACTCAAAAAGTGTCCACCTTTTACAATTACGGCAGAATTGAGCATTAGTGTTGGTACTGACGTCATATTCTTTCATTCTTGGCAGGACTACTTTGATTGTCTCAGTCGAGCTTTGCTCTCGGGACTTTGTCCTAGTCAGACTTCGTCCTGAGAGCTCTGCTCGATCCATAACCCTAGGACGAATGTATCCTTTAAGATTCTCATTGTTCCACTCGAGCTCTGCTCTCAGGACGAAGTCCGACTCACTAGAATAATAATCTTTTAATGAGATGTATTTATTCATATTTACATAATAATTATTTTTTTAAACATTGTTTTGATAGAAGGTCACCTAAGACCTTTTACGTGATTTTACTGTTTTACGTGTTTTTAAGGCTTTAACACCCCCAATTAAACCATAAATTATGGAGCTCACAATAGCAATAACTGCTATTATCAGATGTTCGGCTAGAAAGCCAACAACTGCACCAATTGTTTTCAGGAGAAATGATACGATAGAACCGATGATTCCCGGTAAAGCCGCAGCTGATTTCTTGGCTAGTTCTTTTAGCCATTCAGCAAACTTCTTGAGACCTTCTTTTACTTTATCTGGTATTGATGGTTTTGGTCCTGGTTCTGGTGTAGGTCCTGGAGTTGGGTCTGGTCCTGGAGTTGGGTCTGGTCCTGGAGTTGGGTCTGGTCCTGGAGTTGGTTTTACAGATTTAGTGGCACCACTTAAAGCACTACTGATACTAAGACCTAGAGTTGTAAATGTCATTACAACAGCTGTTATTATGGCGCTAATAGTTACACCATATGTCTTAAAAAGTAACTTTATTCTGTCCTTCAGAGGAATAGTTGAATCTGGTTTCTTTAGAACATCAACAATTAAACGTTTAATTCTTCTAGTTTGTGACTCCCTGTCATTGTCTAACCTCCATACCTTTGACTGTTCCTCATGCAATTTGTCATTTAGTTCATCTATTTGCTTTTTCAACTCCACCGTGTCTTTAGAATCTTCTTCTACAGACTTTACATAGTCTCTTGTTAAATTATGAAGTTGATTTTCTAGTTCTTGTATTTGCATGTCCTTATCCCTCTTTACTGCAGCTAGTTTATCACCAGCCTGTTTTAACCCTCTAAGTTCTCTCAAGGCATATTCAGTAAAACCCAGTGTTTTAAGTTCATCATCATTAGAATCTATCAGTTTATCTATTGGTTTGTTTGAACTGTTTACCTCATTAATTACTGCCTGTGTTTCAGGGGTTACTAATGTAGGTTCCCTTACTGGTGGGTCAGGTGCAATCACACCTCTAATCATGTCAACAAATCTAGTACCAAACTTAGTCTTTAATGTGCCTTCAGCATAGAAGCTTCCATTATCCTTAGTTAAAGGAATTAACTTTATCTTTTCTCCATTTTTATCAGAATATTCAAATAAATTTTTGTTTCCTCGTTTATCTTTTATCAAATCAAATTCAGAATTTCTCGGATTGTAATAAAGTTTGTTTCCATTGTAACTAATGTGTGGTGAAAGATTACTCAATTTTTTCTTGTCATAATTCCAGAGTGATCCTCCCAATGCTGTATCAAGTTTATCCTCTATTGTATCGTAACTTAACTCCTTTTCCATCAATTCAGGGACAATACCTCTTACTCTTTCTGGTGTACTGAATGAAGTTTCAGTAGTAAGATTTTCACCTCCTGTGTTGTATGTTGTGCCGGCATCTTGAAAAGTTCTATTGATTTCACCTGTATTAGGATCTATCTCATCCATTTGGATATCTCCACCTCCTGTGTTGTATGTTGTGCCGTCATCTTGAAAAGTTCTATTGATTTCACCTGTGTTGTATCTTGCGTGAATATATTGATTAATTAAATCATTCTTTCTCATTTCTTGAATTTGTTCAAAAGTTCCTGATGATGATGATGATGATTGTGAATCGTAATCATCCATTTCATAATTTTCACCTCCTTCAGCCATAATTACTTATTTATCTAACCATAAAAACAATCAATGTACCAACAACTGAGTAAAGCATGAATTTAATTGTTTCATGAGTATCATCCTCCTTCTCAACTTTGGTGTCAAGTTTAGTAGTAGTAGGAGTATTCTTTGAGGTTTCAGTTGTTTTTGGTGTATCAACATTACTCTTTGGTTTATGACTGGTCTCGAGCTTTGCTCTCGGGACTTTGTCCGTCATTGATGTACCAACGCTACTCTTAACTCTTATTTTCTTAGAACTATTTCCTTCCATCAGTGGTGGTGGTAAGGTCTTTTTGTGGTTAATGTCATTCTTACCGGGTTTAGCATTTTTTGGCGCTATTAAAATGTTATTATTGTAGTTATCCAGCTTACCAATAACGAGTACCATATTTGATCCTATGACATACAATCCTGGTGATATTACATAATCTAGTCTTGTATGAGTGTCACTCACTGCTTTTTTATATCTTTGAATTGAAGTGGGAATATCAGGATGTTGATTAATCGAATCCTTTAATAGTTTGTTAAATTCCTTCTGTGCATCCAATTCTGTACCCGGTACTCCAATTATTGGTGTTCTGGTCAACGCCTGAGCACCCAGAATACAGTAAACATATGTTCTTATTGTATCATTCAACCTCTCTATTCCAGGATTAGAGAAACCATTTGATTTAAATATCATGAATTGTTGATAGGTTTGACATTCATTTTGTGTAATTACATCAAATACATTCTTGTGTCTCCTGACATGATCCTTGATGAAAATATCTGGATATTTGAAATTAGCCATTCCAGCATCCCAGTCTTTACTGAACATCGGTGGCATTCTATTTTCATGAACTTGCATGAGGAAGAAATTGATTTTAGAATCATTGATGTAATATCCGGGATCAGTTATGTTCGGGTTGTAATCCGGTACACTCCATGACCTCCAACCACCGTTATTTTCAAACACCGAGAAATCGTACTCGTCTTTTAAACCAAATTCACTCAATAACCCTCCTAGTTTCCTACGGTTAATGTTATTGTTTGTCTCATTAAAATCACTTTCACCTGGAATTGGTATCTCTAGATTCTTCATGATCTTCAATATTTGATAGTAAACATGAAACCTGTAAATTGACCTTAACAATGGGTCACTGTGATTCAAGTGATCGTCTATTGAAATACCACAACCTGTTGTAGCAAACCAAACAGCCATGTTAAATTGGTTCTGGTAAAACGATAATGGATTCTTTTCCAGTAGAAGACAGTTTTTCTTATTTTTCAGGCTCAAAAACCCAGGTGTTATCTTAGTTTCTTGTAGTCTGAAGAAGTTATTAGTATTAACAGTTACTTCTAAATTAAAGAAGTCATAGGTGAATTTACTTTTATGTTGATTTGCTATTGGATAATACATTTAATTTACTTGAATTTTTTTCCTTGAATTTTGGTTAATAACATTTGCCTTTAAACCATAGTGATATTAAGTTGTACAATGGCCATATCAGATGTTGCAGTAATTAATTATTTGTGCTTGCAAATTACAATGGCCATATCAGATGTTGCAATCATTAATTATTTTTGCTTGTCAAAGACATGAAAAGGCCTATTGTGTCTTAATGCGTTTATCCGACAGAATTTTAGAAAATATTTTCAGCGCTGAAAATTATTTTTGCGGTCGTTAAAATAATGTCTGGAAATTCTGTCGGATAAACGCATTAACGAACAATAGACTTTTGTAATACTTTGGGACGTGAGTATTGTTTGGTAACATATGTTACCATGTACATGCAGACACTGTCAACATTATTTTAAATAGATTCAAGCAACAATGATTAATCACTGTAACAGCTGTATTGTAGGCCTACAGCATTTATTGGAATACGCTGGGACTATCAAGATGTGCGAACTTCAATGGTTCATTTCTCTGCTATTTCTCAATGGATATTTGCAATGTTGTATCCTTGGAAAGCTATTGACGTGTACTTTTTGTTGCAATACAGTAAGTAATGATTACATTAACCCATTGAACTCTAGTATTCCCTTACCATTTCATTGCAACGCTTCACTGACCATTTCATTGCAACGCTTCACTGGGAATCTAATTAATGATAGAATATATGTATTGTGGTGTCTGGTTCTTAGGGGTTTCTAAGCTATTTTGAGACAAAAAGGCCTTTAAGGGCTTTTGTTAAAATAGCTTAGAATTACCTAGATTCCTACCACCACAATACATATATTCTTTGATGTTAGAATCAATAACACAATGCAGTGCAGTGCAGTACGTTGGATGCGACATTGACATGCACTCAATGCACGTGCAGCGTATTGCAATAATTTCTGCTTCTGTTATGAGGAAGTGGCACACTAAATCCGATAGAAGGCGCTATCACTCTTATTATGCTACGACGGAGACATACTTTCACCAATAAAACACAACAAATGGTGTGCAGCGACAACGACCCCATTAGGTCACGTGGTGTGATATAACAGATGACCCGATGCAATCGTGGACCTTTTATCATGTTTATGCTTTGTTGCAAGTGTTTCCATGAATAAATTGCTTTAATGCTGGCATCTTGTGCATTTGATTTGCTGTTGTCGTCACCTAATGAACACACAATTATATTCAGAATGTTCGGATACCTACCTCATGAATCCTAAGGGGATAGATACACGGGGCAGAATGTAAAGTAATTTGAGGCTGGACCCATCAAAGCGAACGGACTTGTTTGAATGAGCGCAACGTTATAAAATTCTGAACATCTTGAACAAAACTTTGGGAGGCCTTCACCTAACGCTCAGCGCCATCTACATACACATGATGCTACCTCCTACTCAACATGTATGGCAAGCCGTGTGTCAAATAATTTAGAAAACCTGGTTTTCTTCTTTCAAAAGTTAGTTTTATGGAAGAAAACCAAGCTTTGTTCAATGAAAATAGGTTTTCTTTCAAGAAAACTAAGTTTTTAAAAACAATTTACTCTTTTTTGAAAAAGTGTAAGTTTCATGAAAACCAAGTTTTAAAAAAGACAAAAACTATATTTTCTTCCATATAACCTAGTTTTGTATGTTTTTCTTCAATAAAAACCTAGTTTCATTGAAAAAAAAACATGGTTTTCTTCCATGAAACTAAGTTTTGAAAGAAGAAAAACAGGTTTTACTGAAACCTAGTCTTTTTACCTCGTCTCCAACCCAACCTCTCCCCATCAGACGAACCATGCGTGTCATGCTGTGGAGATGATGTAAAGCGACTAGTTTTTCTAGCATATGGATTAGAAACTAGGTTTTATAATAAAAAACGTAGTCTTTGTCAATAGCAACTAGGTTTTGATGAAGACACGTATATAACCTGGTTTTATTCCACAAAACCAAGTATTCTTCTACGAAACTAGGTTTGTATTGAAGAAGCATAGGTTTAATTTTGGTTTTTGACCAAGAAAACGTGGTTTATATAATAGACCTATACTAATTGCTTCTCCAATTGAAACCTAGTTTCACTGAATAAAAGGTTTTCTTCAATGTAACTAAGTTTGGAAAGAAGAAAACGAGGTCTTCTTCAATATAACTGGGTTTCCTAATGACAAGTTCCGGTCGTGTTTATGCGCAAGTGACTGCACCATTCATCGAATGTGATGATATATAAGATCGGCTATCATTGATCAATTTAGCATTTGGTGCGCCATTTTGCCTTGGCAGTTCGGAAATGTTCGAGAACATTAGGACATTACTAAAGATGATGCAAATGGTACCACTTATTAATGAGGGTCGAAGGCAGTAACATAACTTAGTGAAACGGACATTGCATTGAATGATTTTCAGAAAACTTGGGAGAATGTTTGCAGTAAAAAAGGAGGTGTAAATCGCGTCCAAGATCTATCCCGTTTCTGAGCGGTAACTGATCAGATCACGGTTCTTATAGAAGTACTCCCTGTTCAGTTTCGTGTACTCTATAGTTTCACTGATCTTAAACTGGTTCATTATATTAACAAGGAAATCAAAGCAGAGGCCAATCCAGCACGAGGCGTCATTACCATAGGACAATTTGCTGTAAACAACCTCTTGTCTATCGAAATTGAACACATGTTCATTGGCATCAAACGCCCTTTTCTCATGATATCCGGCGTGAAATCGACTATGCAGAACCGGTCTTAGATTGGTGAAGCTAAAGTATGTGCATGTATCGTTCATTCTGTACACGATTCTTGTAGAGTTCTCAAGAAAAAAAAAGATATTAGAAAGAATATTTGTGACCCGCCACAGCAAAACCAGTCGCATTGTCGTATGACAAGGGAAGTGTTAACGAAATTGTCAATAAGACACAATAGTTGAAATGGTAATCACAATAGCATTTCATCTTTCCATCTAGAGTTGTATTAAATAACAGGGCATCAAAACCCTTGTCACTGCTGTGCGACAAGCGACTGGTTTTGTCGTGGAGGGTCACATTTGAAGAATCTTGTAAAGCATGAACATGCGTACCAAACTGAATAATATCGTAAAGGGACAACCTGACCAGGAGGAAAATGCCACTGCTTGTCATCGTGCGCCGCCACTTGTAGTATCACACAAATGCTGATCTCTAATAATGATTTTCGCCAGTGTTACGAGGCAGGCTTGGACATGGCTTGTTAATTTCAGGCTGACCTATGGTTACACCCCGTTCTCGAGCGTTGTTTACTGCAGTTCTACGATTTTTCAATTATCCTGTTTGGTAACTCTGCGGTCCTGCTGGAAGCCCTTTTTGTCTGAAAAACCAACATATCTCATCCCCATGTTGTCCCTTTAACTAAGTATTGTATAAGACACTTTGCGGGATTCTCGTTCAGGGTTGGCGTTCAGAGGAGACGATGGTAAACAGTCTCTTTGAAATCAACATGCATGCGCATTTTGTTTCATGCAGCACGAGCTTGTACTAAATATGTACAAACTGTCAATCAATTTTTATGATATCAATACAATATATTAAAATGGACATGTACGCGTGCAGGTGGTACATGTACATGTTTATGGTACAAATCATAAACAAGTTAAAAATGGCTGGCGAACTTTGTTCGTGTAACCTCTTTTTTTCCTTAAGAATTTTACATCATTCACTTTTCACCTGAGTCACAAATTTGCGATAAGTTCCACTGTGCATTTTCAAAACTTTTATCATCATAAGCAAGGTGACTTGGTTGTCTTAACCGATTTCTCAGAAAATGAAACTTCAATAAGAACACTGAAGCTATATCCGGACTCTGGCAAGCTTGGATGGAAACAGGCAAGCTACGAAGGCATAATTAAAATTGTCGGTCAATATAAACAGTTCCTCATTGCTACTCCAATGACCCGCCTCTACGAAATGTTCATCCTCGTTGGATTGGACGGCCAGTTGCGAGGAAGGCTAAAGTTGCAACACCTGAATAAAATCCAATTTAGCCTATCCAAGTACATGGACGTTTCATTTCTTCTTTTGAGTGATGCAGATTGGGGCTTTATCACACTTTTCTCTTTGGAAGGCTACCTTTCGAAGTATTGTCACAACCGCATATCCAACATGTCCAATGGCTCATTAACCGTAATTCTTACATGCAGAAAGAAACTTGCGCCATCGTGGAAATATTCTGCGTACACAGATTCTGGATTATATGCATTTTGTTCAGAAATTATCAGTAAATGATCTCTTGTCAATTGTTTTAATGCGAAGTCAAAACGCCCTAGCCATGCTATATTTTCTGTTAAAAAAACAGTTAAAACCACATTCTTCTTCATTAGCGACGTCTACCATCGACTATTGATAGGAACTACTGATAACGAGGTCATGTTTATGAGTTGGCCGAAGGGAAATGGAGGTTCTTACCACCAATTAAAACAAGACGACGTCTTCAAGTTCAGTGGGGGTAGTCAGTTCGTTTTGTTAAATAATGGTAATCTGGTTCAGTTTTTAACGGATGGTGGTGCACCAGGAAGGAGAACTCTGACAATGTTGAAGGTGTACTCCCCGAGAGCAGGATGTGAAACGATCAAAGTGTGACTCAGTAGATCTGCATACGGTTCTCATCATTTCCTTCGAAGTTTCTTTAGTAACTAAACAAATCTTTATTCTGCCATGGAGCATAATCTACTATTGCCGTTAGGTGGCGCATACAAATGATATATGTACCATATGTAACAGAATAGGTAAGCATTTCAAGTTATTTTAAATAGGGACTTTACGAGCTCGGGGTCAGTTAACATGGTAAAGGGCAATGGGTTGTGTTTGATCCTGCGAACTCTTTTCAAGCAAACAAAAAGTTTACACTTAACATGTACAATGGGTCTTCTTTAAGGCAGACGGCTGCTGCTGATTTTCTTCAAACTGAACGAAGAAAAACAGGTAAATGGCAATGTCAACGCAGGTCGAATGACGAGATTATATTTAGACTCTTCAGAAACATTTGGTTACGATATTAACTGTGGCTAAAGGTATCGGTTTGCTTGAGAAAAATACGTGCTTACCTGGAGAGAAAATGACTATACAAAAGAAATATTAAAAAAATATTTGTTAATTTTGAGGGGCGAAAGGTCCGCATTTATTTATTTTTGTCCGATTGTACTCCTCCAACACTGTAATGGTGAGAAAGGTTTCTGCTCTGATGCCCGATATACACGTCCCCATTTCAACGTACGGAAAATTTTGTAGGAAAAAAAACACGTTTAGGTCTTCCTATTTTCCCGTACAGTAAAATGCTATACAATTTAATCTCACCGTGTACGATGGGGTTGCGGGTTGATGTACGTTTGACCGTTTATTGACTGGATACATGGGAGTAAGAGCCTACAGGCGCCTTTTAATGGTCGTCTTAGGATCCATTGTTTGGCCCGTTTCAGCGGTTTTCTTCTCTGTTTCCGACGGCAGGAGGAGCGTGAGACTCCCATCGCCAGATCATGACGGCTGCACACGATGCCGAGACAACTTTTAGTTTGGACAGTACCGGAGGTATTTTCAAAATGGATGGGAATATAGGGCCCTTACTGGTCTATAGTGCGGGATATGATCTATGCAGAATGTTACGTAGGCCGAGAGTCTCCAACCCAAATGTTCTTGAACAATATTAACCCGGTGTGCAAGGGATAGAAGTCCTAGGGCTGATAGTCCGTATAACAAAAGCCCGCATTGCTAAATGTTTTGGTTAGAGTTAGCGGTACAATAGATCATGCTGCTTAATTGATCAAATAAAATGCTACCGGACTATGACTCCAGGGGGACTATATCCGCTGTCACACCGGTTTGGTATCTAGTACGCTAGTGGGTTAATTCTACCAAAACTTGCGACCCCGCCAGACACGATCAATTTCTCAATCGTTCTTAATCCTTCCTACAAAACAATGTACTCGTCGACGTCGGGTTAAGTTGGAGAGAAAATTGTAAACAAATATTTCATAGGAATATGTTATCGTGTATAGCGGCCATAACACTGTTTTGGGATGGCCTTGTTTCCATTGTGTTGCAAAGGTAAACCAATACCTTTAATTACCAACTGTGTTATTCAGTGTCGAATTCGTAGGTTAACAATTCAATAAAGAATATACTCATAAATTATTTACACGATTCTTGTATGATTCTAAGTTAAGACAAGAACAAAGCAAAGTGGTGGAGAGAGACCCAACATGATTTACGAGGTAGGTGAAGGAAGCGATTCGGACTCGTAAAATCACCAACATGAATCGAGACACTAAGTCGCGTGTGGGATCAAAGTCTGGCCGCTCCGACATCCAGCAGTCAGATGTCTAACTGATGAAGAAGAATGGTGCAACCATTTGAAAGATCAAGGTGATGATGAACATTGATTGTGTAAAAACTGTTGATGACCCAAAGGACTCCTCCAGGCATGTCAAAAATGTTGTATAGTTTATTAGACACCATGTGGGATGGCGGAGAGAACCAGGATGCGCATGTCGTGTTGGAGTGTTATCTGAGCTCGGTCGAGTGCATATTTATCACGCTTATCATGATTTGATGATATTATACCTTTGTTATTGTAATTTTGTTTGATAAGAATTCACTGCAAACATATCTTTTATACAATGTGCATATTATTTGAAGAAAAACATACATGTACTTGCAGACTGAGTATACACTGTAATATCAGTACGAGTTGATCTCGCTTGCTGACCAACTATGATATGATTCATTAAAAAACAACATACTACGCGGCTTTCAACCTACATTAACATTGATTTTCATCAATCAATACTGACAGTTTACCTAATTTCCAGATATGAATGTGCACAAGAAAGGGAAAATTCGAAATATTACTGAATTATCCCTTATTTCCGTGCAGCGATCATATCTATTGACAACGCGCAGCCTTAGCTGGGGAATATGAAGGCGTCATCTTGTCGGAGCTCGATCACCCCGATACCAAGACGACACTGACAATTATGTTAGATCAGAGTCGTTGCACTATCAGCGAAAAGTCCAGTAAGGTTTTTGTGGCCCGATGTGTCTTCGAGGACTATGAACCCACACACCGGTCGGCAGACGGGAAGGAATAAAATTTCCACATCCGGCTCGCATATGCTTGAGTAAGTAACTAAGGTAACCGAACCGTAAGCAAGTACACCTACCCATGCGCAACCCTAACCGGATTTGGATAATTTTGAAATGGAAGACTCCATGGCGACGTAAAACAAATATCAAATCGCCTTTAAAGTATATTTTTGGCGGTATTTTATTGGTTGTTCGCGAGGGGGATGGAGGGGGTCAGATACATACAGAGATCGTAATGTATGTGGGATAACAACCACGATTAGCAAACGTGTAGATATGGAAACGACGCTGATTTTAAAGGAAACTGCCCGGGAAAAAAAGGGGAGTTTTGCACGGCCCGGTCAAAACCTTAGGCGGGAATAAGGTTTCATTGATAAATATAAGGAGTTTCAAGGCCCCCAAATCACTTGTAAGGTTCAATAGATACTGGCCTTTCATTGGTTTACCGTTTGCGTATCATTTACATACTCTCATCTTGAAAAATATGACAATATTTACGATCGCGTTATTGATTTTTGCAACATTTTCGGTAACGCGCCCCTTGCGGATCTGTAAGGTACCATTCGGATGCTTGAAAAATGCCTCGTCTCGTCGATTCGCTCGCGGATAAACGCATCAGGTTGACTGCAGCAACTTTTAATTGTTGGAGACAGAGAAGGAAGGAATATGATTATCAGTTTGATGAAAACTTTGCAAAGTTTCTTCTTGGGACTCGAAATCCATACTACTATTCTCTCCATTTTCCATTTTCTCCTCTCTCCAACTCACTAATATCGCTATTGACTGCGTAACATACACTAACATTCTTTCGCTATCATTAATAACTTCATTTACAAGAACACTGGCCTCTTTGTAGCCGATTATGTAACCCATAGTGGAAACACCTGACAGCGCCGCCCGGCATGATCCACGTGCTACTGGCATATTTATAACTCGTAGTAAATAAGGTTGTAAAAATATGCAAATGAGATGCCGTATATGGAAACCATGACGTCACTAAGCAGTTCTTATTTCTGCTACGGGTGGCGCTGTTGCTTGCTTCTGGAGGCGCTATTCAACCTCTTTAATGAGAATGAATACCTCCTTACTATGATATGCTTATTACAGGAGACATACCGTGTTGATTATTGAGAATGTAAACAACTAATTGGCAGCATCATGTGCGTTGGGCAAGCTATGTTTGGTCTGTTCCTTATGGCTCGTCCCAGCTAAAAAAAGAATCTCGTTTGCGGGTTGATCTAGCTCTATATGATTGGGATCAGCGTGGACTTGAATGACCTCGTCGATTGGTTATCGCGTGATGTCGTATTCCCGGTGGGTAAAGGTATCTGTTGGCCTAAGAAAAATACGTGCTTACCTGGAGACAGACAAAAGATTAGTTCATTTTGAGGGGCGTATATCAGGCCCGCATTCATTATTTTTAGCCTTGTTTCTATTGTGTTGCCTTCATCCACCGTGGTATTGGTCACAAATTGGACTCATTCCACGATCTTTCCTCGGGATGAACTGATGTTTTTTGCGTGTTTTTTTCCGATAGGACAAAGATTTACAACTCCAAAAAAGCCGGTTATTTCAGTTTTATATTTTACAGTTCGATCGTGACAGTGCACTTGCATACAGTGTATATGATTTAACAAACAATTGTATGTGTGAAAATCGACGCCACACAAATACGTTACTCCAGATATTGTGTTCCCTTTAGGTGGCAAGTGGTGGGCCACTACTTCCTAGCCATGAGGCACATTCCGCACTTTGGAGATTACGACTTGACTGGTTGTCATATTGAGCGATTGGAACCTTAGCCAGCATCGGTTACTAGTAACATTTTGACCAGGCTTGAATCGAATTCTCATTGCTATCTCTGTCTTCGGATACACGAACAGTTACCTTTTTTTACAGACTGCCAAGACCCTGATTCAAACCTTGTGCCGCAATAAGTATGAAAGCCTATTTACGAGTGTTGCGTACGTGAGTTTGCGTGCTTGAGCATGCTTCATGACATACACTGATCTGTGTTCATTGCAATTTGTCTTTTGTAAGGGTTGCAAAACATACATATTTCAATGGAGCTTGTCCTTTTCCAAATCGTGTGCACGCAAGTACAGATAGTGTCATCTATCCGGGGAAATGTGTCTGTTATGGCTCAGTTCGTCATATCTACATATTACTCTGAATTTCGTCAGATATTTTTGAGCCATATTCATTGTGAAATACAGCAAAATGTAAATTATGCATAATACAATTAAATATTAATGTCTGTTGTTTGATACAATACAGCAATCAATTGCTGATCGTTTGATATAATGCTATAAGACGTAATTATACACTTCTGCAATACTCTCCATCACTCCACTAGATGGCGCGGAAGTATACTTTTCGCCGCATCGAAGTCACATGATGACAGAGAATACGTTGCCGGCTGCACTTTCAAAAGGTTTTCGAAGTTATTTTACTCTCAGAAACTAGAGAATTTAAGTGAATGAAACTAACCACATTTTATTTACTCATCACAGTAGGACATATTGTTGTTACCTAAAGGCCCCCCAATGGCGGTCCCCAAAAGGAACCATGTTCTGAAGGAAGAGGCTAGAGAAGGAGGTCCAGGACAGATTGCCGCGAAAATTTATAAATAGTTTGGGAAGCTGGCTTGACCTCCTGACAAATCCGGCCATCGATCACTCGATATGTGGCCTCGATATGTCCCTCAATCAGAAAGATGCGTAAGGAGTAGGCCCTGTTTGCAAGAGGATGCTGCAAGAGGATGTTATAAGTTTCCCGAACTATTTATAAATTTTCGCGGCAATCTGTCCTGGACCTGCTTCTCTAGCCTCTTCCTGTTCTGAAAGATAGACACGCCTTTGGGAGACCAAGAAGTTACCTTTAATACGATGCATGCCTTTGTTGCGGTGGACGAAAAACCAAGTGTATTTGATTTGGCACTGGTCAGTATATAGGCCTGTGCTTTGGCCTCGGTCGGTCTGCCAAATGTCCGAATTTGCATTATGGAAACACAATTAACGCTCCAGAATTTCAAAAACTGTCAGTCAGTTCAACCGCGTGCTCATGTTGCCTCTGTCCTGGTTTACAGTGACCCGTACTTGAAACTGCAGCGAAAGAGGCTGGTAGCTTTTTTCTAATAAGCCCGGTCTGCCCTGCTGGGACAGAATTTCTGTTCCACTCAGGTCGACGGTGGACTTTTTGTGTCGATTGTTTTTTTTATCTTTTACTCCGTCAGCTGCGCCACCTTGAGTGAAGTTAGATGTGATGGCTGCGCCATCTTATGTAGAAATATTATACGTAACTTAGAAATAATAGCTCCAATCAAATATTAGTTGTACTCTCTGTATGGGAAACAAGATAAAAATACTGCAGAAAAAAATACCGCGACCAGCAATGAACATTTCCACAGTGATTTATGTTGTGTTATTCGCCCGAACGGAGGCAGTGCTGGCATTTCTATCCGCAATTCTCACACGTTGTTCATCACGTGTCTCAATCCAAGCAAATCTCGGTGAAATTGGAACGGCATCAAAAATCGAGTGCTGCCTTCAATGCACTGAAAATGACTGTTTGACGATAAACCATATTTTAACTGAAAACCGGTGCCAACTCAGCTTTTCTAAACCGAAGCCGTTGAACGACGCAATGTCAAACTACAGTGGGGGTCGTTTATACTCAAAATGTAGACGACAGCATTCGGTAAGGGAAACATACCCTGTAATAGTCCGGTTTCACCGATCTGGGACCGTTTCTCCAAAATCGATTCAGTCGTATGATTAACTATGTGAACAAGTCTAATTGAAGAGGTGATTGAGTGCAAGATCAACTCCAGTCTTTATTTCAGGTACTTTAGTATAAACCCCTTTCCTGTCCGTCATTTTTGCAGATGGCCACATGCAAATGTTTCTGACATGACTGGACAATAGCAACAGAAGGTACTTCTTGCACACAACTTTTAGATTTTGTAACGTTGTATTGTAAAACAGAGCCAATGCCACATTCTGAGAGCAATTTTGATTTTAAAAAAATCGCAAATCGCTTTGTCAGCCAGCCAACCCAGTGTTTATTTCACTTCTGGTGCTAGCAATATTTTTCGAAAAGTGACTTCAGTAGTTCTTGCACTGAGGTCTTCAATTATGAAAGACAATTGGTGGGCGCCGCCAAGTTGTGCAGTGGTCATGTCGCCATGACATTGGCCTTGGGATTTATCTCGATTCGAGGTACATTGTACATTATCATACTTACATGAAGTTAAAAAAGTGCACGGTCTCAGGTCGGTTAAACTAGGGTAATTACTTACAATGTTTGTAAGTCTCGTCGATGACAAAGCTAATAATATACTTGATGCAACACATATATATTTAGATAGCAGGTACATTTACATGTTGTCAGATTCGCGTGTGCAATGTCCTGTACAGCTACAATACCAAAGCAAAATGCGGAGAATCGATTACTTCGAGTTCAGGTCGCAGATTTACCCAGTGCACAAGTTCATTCGATCCCTTACCAAAGGTTACACTGGTACATCGATTCGGTTCGCATTCATTACGTTTAGATTTGTTTTGCGAAGCGGAGTTTTGCAAGAGGTCTAAATCAGGGTAGTTTCAAAACATCTGTTTTAGATCTAAGCAGGATCGATCTTGCATAGCAAAGCACCATGTAGTTCACGTTGTTTTCCATTGTTGATGTTAGAATCAACAGCACAATGCAGTGCAGTGCAGTACGTTGGATGCGACATTGACATGCACTCAATGCAAGTGCAGCGTATTGCAATAACATTGCACCCGCTACTGCTTCTGTCATATTGAAGTGGCACACTAAATCCGATAGAAGGCGCTATCACTCTTATAATGCTACGACGGAGACAGACTTTCACCAATAAAACACAACAAATAGTGTGCAGCGACAACGACCCCATTAGGTCACGTGGTGTTATATAACAGATGACCCGATGCAATTGTGGACCTTTTACCATGTTTATGCTTTGTTGCAAGTGTTTCCATGAATACATTGCTTTAATGCTGGCATCTTGTACATTTGATTTGCTGTTGTCGTCACCTAATGAACACACAATTATATATTCAGAATGTTCGGATACCTACCTCATGAATCCTAAGGGGATAGATACACGGGGCAGCATGTAAAGTAATTTGAGGCTGGACTTATCAAAGCGAACGGACTTTTTTGAATGAGCGCAACGTTATAAAATTCTGAACATCTTGAACAAAACTTTAGGAAGCCTTCACCGAACGCTCAGCGCAATCTACATACACATGATGCTACCTCCTACTCAACATGTATGGCAAGCCGTGTGTCCAATAATTTAGAAAACCTGGTTTTCTTCTTTCAAACCTTAGTTTTATGGAAGAAAACCAAGCTTTGTTCAATGAAAATAGGTTTTCTTTCAAGAAAACTAAGTTTTTAAAAACAATTTATTCTTTTTTGAAAAAGTATAAGTTTCATGAAAACCAAGTTTAAAAAAAGATAAAAACTATATTTTCTTCCATATCACCTAGTTTTGTATGTTTTTCTTCAATAAAAACGTAGTTTCATTGAAAAAAAAAACATGGTTTCCTTCCATGAAACTAAGTTTTGAAAGAAGAAAAACAGGTTTTACTGAAACCTAGTCTTTTTACCTCGTCTCCAACCCAACCTCTCCCCATCAGACGAACCATGCGTGTCATGCTGTGGAGATGATGTAAAGCGACTAGTTTTTCTAGCATATGGATTAGAAACTAGGTTTTATAATAAAAAACGTAGTCTTTGTCAATAGCAACTAGGTTTTGATGAAGACACGTATGTGACCTGGTTTTATTCCACAAAACCAAGTAATCTTCTACGAAACTAGGTTTGTATTGAAGAAGCATAGGTTTAATTTTGGTTTTTGACCAAGAAAACGTGGTTAATATAATAGACCTAATTGCGTCTCCAATAAACCCCTAGTTTCACTGAATAAAAGGTTTTCTTCCATGAAACTAAGTTTGGAAAGAAGAAAAACAGGTCTTCTTCAATATAACTAGGTTTCCTCATGACAAGTTCCGGTCGTGTTTATGCGCAAGTGACTGCACTATTCATCGACTGCGATGATACATATAAGATCGGCTATTATTGATCAATTTAGCATTTGGTGCGCCATTTTGCCTTGGCAGTTCGGAAATGCTCAAGAACATTAGGACATTACTAAAGATGATGCAAATGATCCCACTTATTGGTGAGGGTCGAAGGCAGTACTAACGGAACTTGGTGAAACGGACATTGCATTGAATGATTTTCAGAAAACGCAGGAGAATATTTGCGGTAAAAAAGGAGGTGTAAATAGCGTCCAAGATTTATCCCTGTTCACGTGAGCGCTAACAAATCAGATCACGGTTCTAATAGAAGTACTCCTTGTCTAGTTTGGTATACTCTATAATTTCACTGATATAAAACTGGTTCATTATATTGACAAGGAAATCAAAGCAGAGGCCAGTCCAGCACGAGGCGTCATTACAAGACAATTAGCTGTCAACAACCTCTTGTCTGTCGAAATTGAACATGTTGATTGGCATCAAACGACCTTTTCTCATGATATCCGGTCCAAAATCGACTATGCAGAGCCGGTCTTAGATCAGCGAAACTAGAGTCTATGCATGTATTGTTAATTCTGTACACGATTCTTGTAGAATTCAATAATCAGGTGAGAAAAAAATATCTCAGAAAGAATCTTTGAAGAATCTTGTAGAGCATGTACATGCAAATGTACCAACTGAATAAAACCTTTAAGAAACTTTCCAGGATTCTCGATCAGGGATGGCGTTCAGAGGAAACGATGGTAATAGTGCGAGCTTGTACTACTAAATTTGTACAACATTAAACTGGGCATGTATGCGTACAGATGGTACATGTGCATGCACGGTACAAATCATATACAAGTAAAAATGGCTGGCGAACTTTGTTCACGTAACCTCTTTATTTTCCTCAAGAAGTTTACATCATTCTCTTATCACCTTAGTCACAAACTTGCAATAAGTTATACTGTGCATTTTCAAAACTTTTATTATCATAAGCAAAGTGACTTGATTGTCTTAACCGATTTCTCAGGAAATGAAACTTCAATAAGAACACTAAAGCTATATCCGGACTATGGCAAGCTTGGATGGGCACAGGCAAGCTACGAGGGCATAATTAAAATTGTCGGTCAATATAAACAGTTCCTCATTGCTACTCCAATGACCCACCTCTACGAAATGTTCATCATCGTTGGATTGGACGGCCGGTTGAGAGGAAGGCTAAAGTTCCAACACATGAATAAAATCCAATTTAGCCTATCCAAGTACATGGACGTTTCATTTCTTCTTTTGAGTGATGCAGATTGGGGTTTTATCACACTTTTCTCTTTGGAAGGTTACCTTTCAAAGTATTGTCCCGAATGCAGATCCAACATGTCCAATGGCTCATTAACCGTAATTCTTACATGCAGAAACAAACTTAAGCCTTCCTTCAAATATTCTGCGTACACAAATTCTGGATTATATGCATTTTGTTCAGGATTTATCAGTAATGGATCTCTTGTCAGTTGTTTTAATGCGAAGTCAAAAAGCCCTAGCTATGTTATATTTTCTGTGCTAAAAACAGTTAAAACCACGTTCTTCTTCATTAGCGACGTCTACCATCGACTATTGATAGGAACTACTGATAACGAGGTCATGTTTATGAGTTGGCCGAAGGGAAATGGAGTTTCTTACCATCAATTAAAACAAGACGACGTCTTCAAATTCAGTGGGGGTAGTCAGTTCGTTTTGTTAAATAATGGTGATCTTGTTCAGTTTTTAACGGATGGTGGTGCAGTAGGAAGGAGAATTCTGACAATGTTGAAGGTGTACTCCCCGAGAGCAGGATGTGAAACGATCAAAGTGTGACTCAGTAGTTCTGCATACGGTTCTCATCATTTCCTTCGAAGTTTCTTTAGTAACTAAACATATCTTTATTCTGTCATGGAGCATAATCTACTATTGCCGTTAGGTGGCGCATACAAAAGATATATGTACAAAATGTAACAAAATAGGTAAGCATTTCAAGTTATTTTAAATAGGGACTTTACGAGCTCGGGGGTCAGTAAACATGGTAAAGGGCAATTGGTTGTGTTTGATCCTGCGAACTCTTTTCAAGCAAACAAAAAGTTTACACTTAATATGTACAATGGGTCTTCTTTAAGGCGGACGGCTGCTGCTGATTTTTTTCAAACTGAACGAAGAAAAACAGGTAAATGGCAATGTCAACGCAGGTCGAATGACGAGATTATATTTAGATTCTTCAGAAACATTTGGTTACGATATTAACTGTGGCTAAAGGTATCGGTTTGCTTGAGAAAAATACGTGCTTACCTGGAGAGAAAATGACTATACAAAAGAAATATTAAAAAAATATTTGTTAATTTTGAGGGGCGAAAGGTCCGCATTTATTTATTTTTGTCCGATTGTACTCCTCCAACACTGTAATGGTGAGAAAGGTTTCTGCTCTGATGCCCGATATACACGTCCCCATTTCAACGTACGGAAAATTTTGTAGGAAAAAAAACACGTTTAGGTCTTCCTATTTTCCCGTACAGTAAAATGCTATACAATTTAATCTCACCGTGTACGATGGGGTTGCGGGTTGATGTACGTTTGACCGTTTATTGACTGGATACATGGGAGTAAGAGCCTACAGGCGCCTTTTAATGGTCGTCTTAGGATCCATTGTTTGGCCCGTTTCAGCGGTTTTCTTCTCTGTTTCCGACGGCAGGAGGAGCGTGAGACTCCCATCGCCAGATCATGACGGCTGCACACGATGCCGAGACAACTTTTAGTTTGGACAGTACCGGAGGTATTTTCAAAATGGATGGGAATATAGGGCCCTTACTGGTCTATAGTGCAGGATATGATCTATGCAGAATGTTACGTAGGCCGAGAGTCTCCAACCCAAATGTTCTTGAACAATATTAACCCGGTGTGCAAGGGATAGCAGTCCTAGGGCTGATAGTTTGTATAACAAAAGCCCGCATTGCTAAATGTTTTGGTTAGAGTTAGCGGTACAATAGATCATGCTGCTTAATTGATCAAATAAAATGCTACCGGACTATGACTCCAGGGGGACTATATCCGCTGTCACACCGGTTTGGTATCTAGTACACTAGTGGGTTAATTCTACCAAAACTTGCGACCCCGCCAGACACGATCAATTTCTCAATCGTACTTAATCCTTCCTACAAAACAATGTACTCGTCGACGTCGGGTTAAGTTGGAGAGAAAATTGTAAACAAATATTTCATAGGAATATGTTATCGTGTATAGCGGCCATAACACTGTTTTGGGATGGCCTTGTTTCCATTGTGTTGCAAAGGTAAACCAATACCTTTAATTACCAACTGTGTTATTCAGTGCCGAATTCGTAGGTTAACAATTCAATAAAGAATATACTCATACATTATTTACACTATTCTTGTATGATTCTAAGTTAAGACAAGAACAAAGCAAAGTGGTGGAGAGAGACCCAACATTATTTACGAGGTGGGTGAAGGAAGCGATTCGGACTCGTAAAATCACCAACATGAATCGAGACACTAAGTCGCGCGTGGGATCAAAGTCTGGCCGCTCCGACATCCAGCAGTCAGATGTCTAACTTATGAAGAAGAATGGTGCAACCATGAAAGATCAAGGTGATGATGAACATTGATTGTGTAAAAACTGTTGTTGACCCAAAGGACTCCTCCAGGCATGTCAAAAATGTTGTATAGTTTATTAGACACCATGTGGGATGGCGGAGAGAACCAGGATGCGCATGTCGTGTTGGAGTGTTATCCGAGCTCGGTCGAGTGCATATTTATCACGTTTATCATGATTTGATGATAGTATACCTTTGTTATTGTAATTTTGTTTGATAAGAATTCACTGCAAACATATCTTTTATACAATATGCATATTATTTGAAGAAAAACATACATGTACTTGCAGACTGAGTATACACTGTAATATCAGTACGAGTTGATCTCGCTTGCTGACCAACTATGATATGATTCATTAAAAAACAACATACTACGCGGCTTTCAACCTACATTAACATTGATTTTCATCAATCAATACTGACAGTTTTCCTAATCGTTTAGGAGACAGGGGAAGTGTTAGTTAAGTTGCGACCATGTAGACACGATAGACACAATCCCGTGCAGAACTATTGTTTACGACATCGGACTGATGGCTGGCAGTACCGTACGCCGAACATTATATAAGTGATATGAAAAGCACTTGAGATTATCGTGTGCGGAAGTGCTTTTTGAAGAACCAGTGGCATAATAAAGGGCTGCCGCTTCCTAGTTTCCTTTGCGCTCTAAAGAACTAGTTCCAGATATCTATGTGCACAAGAAAGGGAAAATTCGAAATATTACTGAATTATCCGTTATTTCCGTGCAGCGATCATATCTATTGACAACGCGCAGCCTTAGCTGGGGAATATGAAGGCGACATCTTGTCGGAGCTCGATCACCCCTATACCAAGACGACACTGACAATTATGTTAGATCAGAGTCGTTGCACTATCAGCGAAAAGTCCAGTAAGGTTTTTGTGGCCCGATGTGTCTTCGAGGACTATGAACCCACACACCGGTCGGCAGACGGGAAGGAATAAAATTTCCACATCCGGCTCGCATAGGCTTGAGTAAGTAACTAAGGTAACCGAACCGTAAGCAAGTACACCTACCCATGCGCAACCCTAACCGGATTTGGATAATTTTGAAATGGAAGACTCCATGGCGACGTAAAACAAATATCAAATCGTCTTTAAAGTATATTTTAGGCGGTATTTTATTGGTTGTTCGCGAGGGGGATGGAGGGGGGGGGCAGATACATACAGAGATCGTAATGTATGTGGGATAACAACCACGATTAGCAAACGTGTAGATATGGAAACGACGCTGATTTTAATGAGAATGAATACCTCCTTACTATGATATGCTTATTACAAGAGACATACCGTGTTGATTATTGAGAATGTAAACAACTAATTGGCAGCATCATGTGCGTTGGGCAAGCTATGTTTGGTCTGTTCCTTATGGCTCGTCCCAGCTAAAAAAAGAATCTCGTTTGCGGGTTGATCTAGCTCTATATGATTGGGATCAGCGTGGACTTGAATGACCTCGTCGATTGGTTATCGCGTGATGTCGTATTCCCGGTGGGTAAAGGTATCTGTTGGCCTAAGAAAAATACGTGCTTACCTGGAGACAGACAAAAGATTAGTTCATTTTGAGGGGCGTATATCAGGCCCGCATTCATTATTTTTAGCCTTGTTTCTATTGTGTTGCCTTCATCCACCGTGGTATTGGTCACAAATTGGACTCATTCCACGATCTTTCCTCGGGATGAACTGATGTTTTTTGCGTGTTTTTTTCCGATAGGACAAAGATTTACAACTCCAAAAAAGCCGGTTATTTCAGTTTTATATTTTACAGTTCGATCGTGACAGTGCACTTGCATACAGTGTATATGATTTAACAAACAATTGTATGTGTGAAAATCGACGCCACACAAATACGTTACTCCAGATATTGTGTTCCCTTTAGGTGGCAAGTGGTGGGCCGCTACTTCCTAGCCACGAGGCTCATTCCGCACTTACTGGTTAGAGATTACGACTTGACTGGTTGTCATATTGAGCGATTGGAACCTTAGCCAGCATCAGTTACTCGTAACATTTTGACCAGGCTTAAATCGAATTCTCATTGCAATCTCTGTCTTCGGACACACGAACAGTTACCTTTTTTTACAGACTGCCAAGACCCTGATTCAAACCTTGTGCCGCAATAAGTATGAAAGCCTATTTACGAGTGTTGCGTACGTGAGTTTACGTGCTTGAGCATGCTTGAATCGAATTATCATTGCAATCTCTGTCTTTGGGCACCTGAAGAGTTACCCTACTTTTACAGACTGTCACGACCCTGATTCAAATCTTGTGCCACAATAAGTATGAAAGCCGATTTACGAGTGTTGCGTACGTGAGTTTGCGTGCTTGAGCATGCTTGATGACATACACTGATCTGTGTTCATCGCAATTTGTCTTTTGTAAGGGTTGCAAAACATACATATTTCAATGGAGCTTGTCCTTTACCAAATCGAGTGCACGCAAGTACAAATAGTGTCATCTATCCGGGGAAATGTGTCTGTAATGGCTCAGTTCGTCATATCTACATATTACTCTGAATTTCGTCAGATATTTTTGAGCTATATTCATTGTGAAATACAGCAAAATGTAAATTATGCATAATACAATTAAATATTAATGTCTGTTCTTTGATACAATACAGCAATCAATTGCTGATCGTTTGATATAATGCTATAAGACGTAATCATACACTTCGTTTGATATAATGCTATAAGACGAATTTATACACTTCTGCATTACTCTCCATCACTCCACTAGACGACACGGAAGTATACTTTTCACCGCATCGAAGCCACAATCATGATGACAGAGAATACGTTGTCGGCTGCACTTTCAAAAGGTTTTCGAAGTTATTTTACTCTCAGAAATTAAGTGAATTTAAGTGAATGAAACCAACCACATTTTATTTACTCATCACAGTAGGACATATTGTTGTGACCTAAAGGCCCCCCAATGGCGGTCCCCAAAAGGAACCATGTTCTGAAAGATAGACACGCCTTTGGGAGACCAATAAGTTACCTTTAATACGATGCATGCCTTTATTGCGGTAGACGAAAAACCAAGTGTATTTGATTTGGCACTGGTCAGTCTATAGGCCTGTGCTTCGGCCTCGGTCGGCCTGCCAAATTTCATAATTTGCATCGTGGAAACACAATTGACGCTCCAGAATTTAAAAAACTGTCAGTCAGCTCAACCTCGTGCTCATGTTGCCTCTGTCCGGGGTTACACTGACCTGTACTTAAAACTGCAGCGAAAGAGGCTGGTAGCTTTTTCTGGCTAGCCCGGTGTCCCCGGCTGGCACAGAATTTCTGTTCCACTTCGGTCGGCGGTGGACTTTTTGTGTCGATTGTTTATTTATCTTCTACTCCGTCAGCTACGCCACCTAAAGTCAAGTTAGATGTGATGGCTGCGCCATCTAATGTAGAAATATTATACGTAACTTAGAAATAATGGCTCCAATCAATTATTAGTTGTACTCTCTGTTTGGGAAACAAGATAAATACTGCAGAAAAAAATACAGCGACCAGCAATGAAAATTTCCACAGCGATTTATGTTGTGTTATTCGCCCGACAGGAGGCAGTGCTGGCATTTCTATCCGCAATACTCACACGTTGTTCATCACGTGTCTCAATCCAAGCAAATCTCGGTGAAATTGGAACGGCATCAAAAATCGAGTGCTGCCTTCAATGCACTGATAATGACTGTTTGACGATAAACCATATTTTAACTGAAAACCGGTGCCAACTCAGCTTTTCTAAACCGAAGCCGTTGAACGACGCAATGTCAAACTACAGTGGGGGTCGTTTATATTCAAAATGTAGACGACAGCATTCGGTAAGGGAAACATACCCTGTAATAGTCCGGTTTCACCGATCTAAGACCGTTTCTGCAAAATCGATTCAGTCGTTCGATTAACTATGTGAACAAGTCTAATTGAAGAGGTGATTGAGTGCAAGAACAACTCCAGTCTTTATTTCAGGTACTTTAGTATTTTCAACACTAAACCCCTTTCCTGTCCGTCATTTTTGCAGATGGCCACATGCAAATATGTCTGACATGACTGGACAATAGCAACAGAAGGTACTTCTTGCACAAAACATTTAGATTTTAAAGGAATTGTAAAACAGAGCCAATGCCACATTCTGAGAGCAATTTTGATTTTTTAAAAAATCGCAAATTGTTATGTCAGCCAGCCAACCAGTGTTTATTTCACTTCTGGTGCTAGCAATATTTTTCAATAGTGACTTCAGTAGTTCTTGCACTGAGGTCATCAATTATGAAAGACAATTGGTGGACGACGCAAAGTTGTGCAGTGGTCATGTCGCCATGACATTGGGATTTATCTCGATTCGAGGTACATTGTACATTATCATACTTACATGAAGTTAAGAAATTTACATGAAGTTAAGAAAGTGCACGGTGATTGAGTGCAAGAACAACTCCAGTCTTTATTTCAGGTACTTTAGTATTTTCAACACTAAACCCCTTTCCTGTCCGTCATTTTTGCAGATGGCCACATGCAAATATGTCTGACATGACTGGACAATAGCAACAGAAGGTACTTCTTGCACAAAACATTTAGATTTTAAAGGAATTGTAAAACAGAGCCAATGCCACATTCTGAGAGCAATTTTGATTTTTAAAAAAATCGCAAATTGTTATGTCAGCCAGCCAACCAGTGTTTATTTCACTTCTGGTGCTAGCAATATTTTTCAATAGTGACTTCAGTAGTTCTTGCACTGAGGTCATCAATTATGAAAGACAATTGGTGGACGACGCAAAGTTGTGCAGTGGTCATGTCGCCATGACATTGGGATTTATCTCGATTCGAGGTACATTGTACATTATCATACTTACATGAAGTTAAGAAAGTGCACGGTCATAGATCGGTCAAACTAGGGTAATTACTTACAATGTTTGTAAGCCTCGTCGATGACAAAGCTAGGCTGTAATATACTTGATGCAACACATATATATTTAGATAGTAGGTACATTTACATGTTGTCAGATTCGCGTGTGCAATGTCCTGTACAGCTACAATACCAAAGCAAAATGCGGAGAATCGATTACTTCGAGTTCAGGTCGCAGATTTACCCAGTGCACAAGTTCATTCGATCCCACACCAAAGGTTACACTGGTACATCGATTCGGTTCGCATTCATTACGTTTTGACTTGTTTTGCGAGGCGGAGTTTTGCAAGAGGTCTAAATCAGGATATTTTCAAAACATCTGTTTTAGATCCAAGCAGGATCGATCTTGCATAGCATAGCTTGTTATGTCTTGGATTGATAACTTGAGCAGGTCACGACCACGGGCTGAAGAAGCACCATGTAGTTCACGTTGTCTTCAAGTGTTGATGATAGAATCAATAACACAATGCAGTGCAGTGCAGTACGTTGGATGCGACATTGACATGCACTCAATGCACGTGCAGCGTATTGCAATAACATTGCACCCGCTACTGCTTCTGTTATGTGGAAGTTGCACACTAAATCCGATAGAAGGCGCTATCACTCTTATGATGCTACGACGGAGACAGACTTTCACCAATAAAACACAACAAATGGTGTGCAGCGACAACGACCCCATTAGGTCACGTGGTGTGATATAACAGATGACCCGATGCAATCGTGGACCTTTTATCATGTTTATGCTTTGTTGTAAGTGTTTCCATGAATAAATTGCTTTAATGCTGGCATCTTGTGCATTTGATTTGCTGTTGTCGTCACATGATGAGCACACAATTATATTCAGAATGTTCGGATACCTTCCTCATGAATCCTAAGGGGATAGATACGCGGGGCAGAATGTAAAGTAATTTGAGGCTGGACCCATCAAAGCGAACGGACTTGTTTGAAGGAGAGCAACCTTATAAAATTTGAACATCTTGAACAAAACTTTAGGAGTCCTTCACCGAACGCTCAGCGCCATCTACATACACATGATGCTACATCCTAGAAGGTTTTCTTCTTTCAAAACTTAGTTTTATGGAAGAAAACCAAGCTTTGTTCAATGAAAATAGGTTTTCTTTCAAGAAAATTAAGTTTTTAAAAACAACTTACTCTTTTTCGAAGAAGCATAAGTTTCATGAAAACCAAGTTTAAAAAAAGATAAAAACTATATTTTCTTCCATATAACCTAGTTTTATATGTTTTTCTTCAATAAAAACCTAGTTCCATTGAAAAAAAAGTGGTCTTCTTCAATGAAACTAAGTTTTGAAAGAAGAAAACCAGGTTTTACTGAAACCTAGTCTTTTTGCCTCGTCTCCAACCCAACCTCTCCCCATCAGACGAACCATGCGTGTCATGCTGTTGGAACGAAGTAAAACGACTAGTTTTTCTAGCATATGGATCAGAAACTAGGTTTTATAAGAAATAACGTAGTCTTTTTCAATAAAAACTAGGTTTTGATGTAGACATATATATAACCTGGTTTTATTCCACAAAACCAAGTATTCTTCTACGAAACTAGGTTTTTATTGAAGAAGCATAGGTTTAATTTTGGTTTTTGACCAAGAAAACGTGGTTAATATAATAGACCTATACTAATTGCTTCTCCAATTGAAACCTAGTTTCACCTGAATAAAAGGTTTTCTTCCATGAAACTAAGTTTGGAAAGAAGAAAAACAGGTCTTCTTCAATATAACTAGGTTTCCTAATGACAAGTTCCGGTCGTGTTTATGCACAAGTGACTGTACTATTCATCGAATGTGATGATATATAAGATCGGCTATTATTGATCAATTCCGTATTTGGTGCGCCATTTTGCCTTGAAAGTTCGGAAATGTTCGAGAACATTAGGACATTACTAAAGATGATACAAATGGTGCCACTTATTAATGAGGGTCGAAGGCAGTACTAACGGAACTTGGTGAAACGGACATTGCATTGAATGATTTTCAGAAAACGTAGGATAATATTTGCAGTAAAAAAGGAGGTGTAAATCGCGTCCAATATTTATCCCGTTTCATGTGAGCGGTAACTGATCAGATCACGGTTCTTATAGAAGTAAACTTTGTTCAGTTTCGTATACTCTATAGTTTCACTGATCTAAAACTGGTTCATTATATTGACAAGGAAATCAAAGCAGAGGCCAATCCAGCACGAGGCGTCATTACCATAGGACAATTTGCTGTCAACAACTTGCTTGTCTGTCGAAATTGAAAATGTTGATTGGCATCAAACGCCCATTTCTCATGACATCCGGCCTAAAATCGACTATGCAGAGCCGGTCTTAGATCAGCAAAACTAGAGTCTATGCATATATTGTTAATTCTGTACACGATTCTTGTAGAATTCAATTATCAAGTAAGAAAAAAAGATATCAGAAAGAATCTTTGAAGAATCTTGTAAAGCATGTACATGCACATGTACCAACTGAATAAGACCTTTAAGAAACTTTCCAGGATTCTCGATCAGGGATGGCGTTCAGAGGAGACGATGGTAATAGTGCGAGCTATTAAATTTGTACAACATTAAACTGGACATGTATGCGTACAGATGGTACATGCGCATGCACGGTACAAATCATATACAAGTAAAAATGGCTGGCGAACTTGTTCACGTAACCGCTTTATTTTCCTCAAGAAGTTTACATCATTCTCTTATCACCTTAGTCACAAACTTGCAATAAGTTCTGCTGTGCATTTTCAAAACTTTTATTATCATAAGCAAAGTGACTTGATTGTCTTAACCGATTTCTCAGGAAATGAAACTTCAATAAGAACACTAAAGCTATATCCGGACTCTGGCAAGCTTGGATGGGCACAGGCAAGCTACGAGGGCATAATTAAAATTGTCGGTCAATATAAAGAGTTCCTCATTGCTACTCCAATGACCCGCCTCTACGAAATGTTCATCATCGTTGGATTGGACGGACAGTTGCGAGGAAAGCTAAAGTTCCAACACCTTAATAAAATCCAATTTAGCCTATCCAAGTACATGGACGTTTCATTTCTTCTTTTGAGTGATGCAGATTGGGGCGTTATCATACTTTTCTCTTTGGAAGGTTACCTTTCGAAGTATTGTCCCGAATGCAGATCCAACATGTCCAATGGCTCATTAACCGTAATTCTTACATGCATAAAGAAACTTGTGCCAACCTTGAAATATTCTGCGTACACAAATTCTGGATTATATGCATTTTGTTCAGGAATTATCAGTAATGAATCTCATGTCACTTGTTTTAATGCGAAATCAAAACCGCCTAGCCATGCTATATTTTCTGTGCAAAAAACAGTTAAAACCACATTCTTCTTCATTAGCGATGTCTACCATCGACTATTGATAGGAACTACTGATAACGAGGTGATGTTTATGAGTTGGCCGAAGGGAAATGGAGGTTCTTGCCATCAATTTAAACAAGACGACGTCTTCAAATTCAGTGGGGGTAGTCAGTTCGTTTTGTTAAATAATGGTGATCTTGTTCAGTTTTTGACGGATGGTGCTGCACAAGGAAGGAGAATTCTGACAATGTTGAAGGTGTACTCCCCGAGAGCAGGATGTGAAACGATCAAAGTGTGACTCAGTAGATCTGCATACGGTTCTCATCATTTCCTTCGAAGTTTCTTTAGTAACGAAAAATATCTTTATTCTGCCATGGAGCATAATCCCATATTGCCGTTAGGTGGCGCATACAAATGATATATGTACCAATGTAACAGAATAGGTAGGCATTTCAAGTTATTTTAAATAGGGACTTTACGAGCTCGGGGTCAGTTAACATGGTAAAGGGCAATGGGTTGTGTTTGATCCTGCGAACCCTTTTCAAGCAAACAAAAAGTTTACACTCAATATGTACAATGGGTCTTCTTTAAGGCGGACGGCTGCTGCTGATTTCTTCAAACTAAACGAAGAAAAACAGGTAAATGGCAATGTCAACGCAGGTCGAATGACGAGATTATATTTAGATTCTTCAGAAACATTTGGTTACGATATTAACTGTGGCTTAAGGTATCGGTTTGCTTGAGAAAAATACGTGCTTACCTGGAGAGAAAATGACTATACAAAATAAATATTTAAAAAATATTTGTTAATTTTGAGGGCCGAAAGGCCCGCATTTATTTTTTATGTCTGATTGTCCTCCTCCAACACTGTAATGGTGAGAAAGGTTTCTGCTCTGATGCCCGATATACACGGCCCAATTTCAACGTACGGAAAATTTTGTAGAAAAAAAAAACACGTTTAGGTCTTTCCGATTTTCCCGTACAATAAAATGATATACACGTACAATTTAATCTCACCGTGTACGATGGGGTTGCGGGTTGATGTACGTTTGACCGTTTATTGACTGGATACATGGGAGTAAGAGCCTACAGGCGCCTTTTAATGGTCGTCTTAGGATCCATTGTTTGGCCCGTTTCAGCGGTTTTCTTCTCTGTTTCCGACGGCGGGAGGAGCGTGAGACTCCCATCGCCAGATCATGAAGGCTGCACACGATGCCGAGACAACTTTTAGTTTGGACAGTACCGGAGGCATTTTCAAAATGAAATGGAATATAGGGCCCTAACTAGTCTATAGTGCAGGATATGATCTATGCAGAATGTTACGTAGGCCTAGAGTCTCCAACCAAAATGTTCTTGAAGAATATTAACCCGGTTTGGTATCTAGTACACTAGTGGGTTAATCCTATCGAAACTTGCGACCCCGCCAGACACGATCAATTTCTCAATCGTACTTAATCCTTCCTACAAAACAATGTACTCGTCGACGTCGGGTTAAGTTGGAGGGAAAATTGTAAAAAAAACATTTCATAGGAATATGTTATCGTGTATAGCGGCCATAACACTGTATTTGGATGGCTTTGTTTCCATTGTGTTGCAAAGGTAAACCAATACCTTTAATTACCCACCGCGTTATTCAGTGCCGAATTCGTAGGTTAACACTTCAATGAAGAATACACTGATAAATTATTTACACGATTCTTGTATGATTCTTAGTTAAGACAAGAACAAAGCAAAGTGGTGGAGAGAGACCCAACACGATTTACGAGATGGGTTAAGGAAGCGATTCGGATTCGTAAAATCACCAACATGAATCGAGACACTAAGTCGCGCGTGGGATCAAAGTCTGGCCGCTCCGACATCCAGCAGTCAGATGTCTAACTTATGAAGAAGAATGGTGCAACTATTTGAAAGGTCAAGGTGATGATGAACATTGATTGTGTAAAAATTGTTGATGACCAAAAGGACTCCTCCAGGCATATCAAAAATGTTGTATGGTTTATTAGAAACCATGTGGGATGGCGGAGAGAACCAGGATGCGCATGTCGTGTTGGAGTGTTATCCGAGCTCGGTCGAGTGCATGTTAATCACGCGAATCATGATTTGATGACAGTATACCTTTGTCATTGTAGTTTTGTTTGATAAGAATTCACTGCAAACATATTTTTTATACAATATGCATATGATTTGAAGAAAAACATACATGTACTTGCAGACTGAGTATACACTGTAATATCAGTACGAGTTGATCTCGCTTGCTGACCAACTTTGATATGATTCATTAAAAAACAACATACTACGCGTCTTTCAACAACCTACATTAACATTGATTTTCATCAATCAATACTGACGGTTTACCTAATCGGTTAGGAGACGGGGAAGTGCTCGTTAAGTTGCGACCATATAGACACGATAGACACAATCCCGTGCAGAACTATTGTTTACGACATCGGATTGATTGATGGCAGTACCGTACGCCGAACATCATATAGGTGATATGAAAAGCACTTGAGATTATCGTGTGCGGAAGTGCTTTTTGAAGAACCAGTGGCATAATAAAGGGCTGCCGCTTCCTAGTTTCCTTTGCGCTCTAAAGAACTAGTTCCAGATATGAATGTGCACAAGAAATGGAAAATTCGAAATATTACTGAATTATCCCTTATTTCCGTGCAGCGATCATGTCTATTGACAACGCGCTGCCTTAGCTGGGGAATATGAAGGCGTCATCTTGTCGGAGCTCGATTACCTCGATACCAAGACGACACTGAAAATTACGTTATATCAGAGTCGTTGCACTATCAGTGAAACGTCCGGTAAGGTTTTGTCGCCCGATGTGTCTTCGAGGACTATGAACCCACACACCGGTCGGCAGATGGGGCGGAATAAAATTTCCACATCCTGCTCGCATAGGCTTGAGTAAGTAAACTAAGGTAACCGAACAGTATTAAGCAAGTACACCTACCCATGCACAACCCTAACCGGATTTGGATAATTTTAAAATGGAAGACTCCATGACGACGTAAAGCAAATATCAAATCGTCTTTAAAGTAGATTTTTGGCGGTATTTTATTGGTTGTTCGCGAGGGGGTGGTTGGGTGGGGGGGGGGGGGGGAGAAGACACATGCAGAGCTCGTAATGTATGTTGGATAACAACCACGATTAGCAACCGTGTCAAAATGGAAACGACGTTGATTTTAATGAGAATGAATACCTACTGATTATGATATGCTTATACAAGAGACATACCGTGTTGATTATTATATAGTGACTGAGAATGTAAACAACTAATTGGCAGCATCATGTGCATTGGGCAAGCTATGTTTGGTCTGTTCCTTATGTCTAGTCTATATGATTGGGATCAGCGTGGACTTGAATGACCTCGTCGATTGGTTATCGCGTGATGTCGTATTCCCGGTGGGTAAATGTATCTGTTGGCCTACGAAAAATACGTGCTTACCTGGAGACAGACAAAAGATTAGTTCATTTTGAGGGGCGTATATCAGGCCCGCATTCATTATTTTTAGCCTTGTTTCTATTGTGTTGCCTTCATCCACCGTGGTATTGGTCACAAATTGGACTCATTCCACGATCTATCCTCGGGATGAACTGATGTTGTTTTGCGTGTTTTTTTCCGATAGGACAAATATTTACAACTCCAAAAAAGCCGGCTATTTCAGTTTTATATTTTACAGTTCGATCGTGACAGTGCACTTGCATACAGTGTATATGATTTAACAAACAATTGTATGTGTGAAAATCGACGCCACACAAATACGTTACTCCAGATATTATGTTCCCTATAGATGGCAAGTGGTGGGCTACTTCTTCCTATCCACGGGGCAAATTTCGCAGTTGGTAGATTACGATTGTCATACCGAGCGATTTGAACGTTAGCCAGCATCAGTTACTCGTAACATTTTGACCAGGCTTGAATCGAATTCTCATTGCAATCTCTGTCTTCGGACACACGAACAGTTACCTTTTTTTACAGACTGCCAAGACCCTGATTCAAACCTTGTGCCGCAATAAGTATGAAAGCCGATTTAGGAGTGTTGCGTACGTGAGTTTACGTGCTTGAGCATGCTTGAATCGAATTCTCATTGCAATCTCTGTCTTTGGACACACTAACAGTTACTCTTCTTTTACAAACAGTCAATACCCTGATTCAAACCTTGTGCCGCAATAAGTATGAAAGCCGATTTACGAGTGTTGCGTACGTGAGTTTGCGTGCTTGAGCATGCTTGATGACATACACTGATCTGTGTTCATCGCAATTCGTCTTTTGTAAGGGTTGCAAAACATACATATTTCAATGGAACTTGTCCTTATCCAAATCGAGTGCACGCAAGTACAAATAGTGTCATCTATCCGGGGAAATGTGTCTGTTATGGCTCAGTTCGTCATATCTACATATTACTCTGAATTTCGTCAGATCTTTTTGAGCCATATTCATTGTGAAATACAGCAAAATGTAAATTATGCATAATACAATTAAATATTAATGTCTGTTGTCTGATAAAATACAGCAATCAATTGTTGATCGTTTGATATAATGTAGACGTAATTATACACTTCTGCAATACTCTCCATCACTCCACTAGATGGCGCGGAAGTATACTTTTCGCCGCATCGAAGCCACGTGATGACAGAGAATACCTTGTCGGCTGCACTTTCAAAAGGTTTTCGAAGTTATTTTACTCTCAGAAATTAATTGAATTTAAGTGAATGAAACCAACCGCATTTTATTTGCTCATCACAGTAGGACATATTGTTGTGACCTAAAGGCCCCCCGATGGCGGTCCCCAAAAGGAACCATGTTCTGAAAGATAGACACGCCTTTGGGAGACCAAGAAGTTACCTTTAATACGATGCATGCCTTTATTGCGGGAGACGAAAAACCAAGTGTATTTGATTTGGCACTGGTCAGTCTATAGGCCTGTGCTTCGGCCTCGGTCGGCCTGCCAAATTTCCGAATTCGCATCGTGGAAACACAATTGACGCTCCAGAATTTCAAAAACTGTCAGTCAGCTCAACCTCGTGCTCATGTTGCCTCTGTCCTGGTTTACACTGACCCGTGCTCGAAACTGCAGCGAAAGAGGCTGGTAGCTTTTTCCTAATAAGTCCGGTCTGCCCGACTGGGACAGAATTTCTGTTCCACTTCGGTCGGCGGTGGACTTTTTGTGTCGATTGTTTATTTATCTTTTGCTCCGTCAGCTGCGCCACCTAGAGTCAAGTTAGATGTGATGGCTGCGCCATCTAATGTAGAAATATTATACGTAACTCAGAAATAATGGCTCCAATCAATTATTAGTTGTACTCTCTGCATGTATGGGAAACAAGATAAATACTGCAGAAAAAAATACAGCGACCAGCAATGAAAATTTCCACAGCGATTTATGTTGTGTTATTCGCCCGACAGGAGGCAGTGCTGGCATTTCTATCCGCAATACTCACACGTTGTTCATCACGTGTCTCAATCCAAGCAAATCTCGGTGAAATTGGAACGGCATCAAAAATCGAGTGCTGCCTTCAATGCACTGATAATGACTGTTTGACGATAAACCATATTTTAACTGAAAACCGGTGCCAACTCAGCTTTTCTAAACCGAAGCCGTTGAACGACGCAATGTCAAACTACAGTGGGGGTCGTTTATATTCAAAATGTAGACGACAGCATTCGGTAAGGGAAACATACCCTGTAATAGTCCTGTTTCACCGATCTAGGACAGTTTCTGCAAAATCGATTCAGTCGTTCGATTAACTATGTGAACAAGTCTAATTGAAGAGGTGATTGAGTGCAAGAACAACTCCAGTCTTTATTTCAGGTACTTTAGTATTTTCAGCACTAAACCCCTTCCCTATCCGTCATTTTTTGCAGATAGCCACATGCAAATGTTTCTGACATGACTGGACAATAGCAACAGAAGGTACTTCTTGCACAAAACTTTTGGATTTTAAAGGAATTGTCATAAAACAGAGCCAATGCCACATTCTGAGAGCAGTTTTTATTTAAAAAATTCGCAAATCGTTTTGTCAGCCAGCCAACCCGGTGTTTATTTCACTTCTGGTGCTAGCAATATTTTTCAAAAAGTGACTTCAGTAGTTCTTGCACTGAGGTCTTCAATTATGAAAGACAATTGGTGGGCGACGCAAAGTTGTGCAGTGGTCATGTCGCCATGACATTGGCCTTGGCATTTATCTCGATTCGAGGTACATTGAACATTATTATACTACATGAAGTTAAAAAAGTGCACGGTCTTAGGTCGGTCAAACTAGGGTAATTAATTACAATGTTTGTAAGCCTCGTCGATGACAAATCTAGGCTGTAATATACTTGATGCAACACATATATATTTAGGTAGTAGGTACATTTACATGTTGTCAGATTCGCGTGTGCAATGTCCTGTACAGCTACAATACCAAAGCAAAATGCGGAGAATCGATAACTTCGAGTTCAGATTTACCCAGTGCACAAGTTCATTCGATCCCACACCAAAGGTTACACTGGTACATCGATTCGGTTCACATTCATTACGTTTTGACTTGTTTTGCGAGGCGGAGTTTTGCAACAGGTCTAAATCAGCATATTTTCAAAACATCTGTTTTAGATCCAAGCAGGATCGATCTTGCATAGCATAGCTTGTTATGTCTTGGAGGGATACCTTGAGTAGGTCACGACCACGGGCTGAAGAAGCACCATGTAGTTCACGTTGTCTTCAAGTGTTGATGATAGAATCAATAACACAATGCAGTGCAGTGCAGTACGTTGGATGCGACATTGACATGCACTCAATGCACGTGCAGCGTATTGCAATAACTTCTGCTTCTGTTATGAGGAAGTGGCACACTAAATCCGATAGAAGGCGCTATCACTCTTATTATGCTACGACGGAGACATACTTTCACCAATAAAACACAACAAATGGTGTGCAGCGACAACGACCCCATTAGGTCACGTGGTGTGATATAACAGATGACCCGATGCAATCGTGGACCTTTTATCATGTTTATGCTTTGTTGCAAGTGTTTCCATGAATAAATTGCTTTAATGCTGGCATCTTGTGCATTTGATTTGCTGCTGTCGTCACATAATGAACACACAATTATATTCAGAATGTTCGGATACCTACCTCATGAATCCTAAGGGGATAGATACACGGGGCAGAATGTAAAGTAATTTGAGGCTGGACCCATCAAAGCGAACGGACTTGTTTGAATGAGCGCAACGTTATAAAATTCTGAACATCTTGAACAAAACTTTAGGAGGCCTTCATCTAACGCTCAGCGCCATCTACATACACATGATGCTACCTCCTACTCAACATGTATGGCAAGCCGTGTGTCCAATAATTTAGAAAACCTGGTTTTCGTCTTTCAAAACTCAGTTTTATGGAAGAAAACCAAGCTTTGTTTTAAATGAAAATAGGTTTTCTTTCAAGAAAAGTAAGTTTTTAAAAACAATTTACTCTTTTTTGAAAAAGTATATGTTTCATGAAAACCAAGTTTAAAAAAAGATAAAAACTATATTTTCTTCCATATAAACTAGTTTTGTATGTTTTTCTTCAATAAAAACCTAGTTTCATTGAAAAAAAACCATGGTTTTCTTCCATGAAACTAAGTTTTGAAAGAAGAAAAAAAGGTTTTACTGAAACCTAGTCTTTTTACCTCGTCTCAAACCCAACCTCTCCCCATCAGACGAACCATGCGTGTCATGCTATGGAGATGAAGTAAAAAGACTAGTTTTTCTAGCATATGGATTAGAAACTAGGTTTTATAATAAATAACGTAGTCTTTTTCAATAGAAACTAGGTTTTGATGAAGACACGTATATGACCTGGTTTTATTCCACAAAACCAAGTAATCTTCTTCGAAACTAGGTTTGTATTGAAGAAGCATAGGTTTAATTTTAGTTTTTGACCAAGAAAACGTGGTTTATATAATAAACCTAATTGCTTCTCGAATAAACCCCTAATTTCACTAAATAAAAGGTTTTCTTCCATGAAACTAAAATTGGAAAGAAGAAAACCAGGTCTTCTTCAATATAACTAGGTTTCCTAATGACAAGTTTTGGTCGTGTTTATGCGCAAGTGACTGCACTATTCATCGAATGTGATGATATATAAGATCGGCTATTATTGATCAATTCCGTATTTGGTGCGCCATTTTGCCTTGAAAGTTCGGAAATGTTCGAGAACATTAGGACATTACTAAAGATGATACAAATGGTGCCACTTATTGATGACGGTCGAAGGCAGTACTAACGGAACTTGGTGAAACGGACATTGCATTGAATGATTTTCAGAAAACGTGGGAGAATATTTGCAGTAAAAAAGGAGGTGTAAATCGCGTCCAAGATTTATCGCTGTTCATGTGAGCGGTAACAAATCAGATCACGGTTCTAATAGAAGTACTCCTTGTCTAGTTTGGTATACTCTATCGTTTCACTGATCTAAAACTGGTTCATTATATGGACAAGGAAATCAAAGCAGAGGCCAGTCCAGCACGAGGCGTCATTACCACAGGACAATTTGCTGTCAACAACCTCTTGTCTGTCGAAATTGAACATGTTGATTGGCATCAAACGACCTTTTCTCATGATATCCCGGCGTAAAATCGACTATGCAGAGCCAGTCTTAGATCAGCGAAACTAGAGTCTATGCATGTATTGTTAATTCTGTACACGATTCTTGTAGAATTCAATTATCAGGTAAGAAAAAAAGATCTCAGAAAGAATCTTTGAAGAATATTGTAAAGCATGTACATGCAAATGTACCAACTGAATAAGACCTTTAAGAAACAGGATTCTCGATCAGGGATGGCGTTCAGAGGAGACGATGGTAATAGTGCGAGCTTGTACTATTAGATGTGTACAACAATAAACTGGGCATGTATGCGTACAGATGGTACATGTGCATGCACGGTACAAATCATATACAAGTAAAAATGGCTGGCGAACTTTGTTCACGTAACCTCTTTATTTTCCTCAAGAAGTTTACATCATTCTCTTATCACCTTAGTCACAAACTTGCAATAAGTTCTGCTGTGCATTTTCAAAACTTTTATTATCATAAGCAAAGTGACTTGATTGTCTTAACCGATTTCTCAGGAAATGAAACTTCAATAAGAACACTAAAGCTATATCCGGACTCTGGCAAGCTTGGATGGGCACAGGCAAGCTACGAAGGCATAATTAAAATTGTCGGTCAATATAAACAGTTCCTCATTGCTACTCCAATGACCCGCCTCTACGAAAAGTTCATCATCGTTGGATTGGACGGCCGGTTGCGAGGAAGGCTAAAGTTCCAACACATGAATAAAATCCAATTTAGCCTATCCAAGTACATGGACGTTTCATTTCTTCTTTTAAGTGATGCAGATTTGGGCGTTATCACACTTTTCTCTATGGAAGGCTACCTTACGAAGTATTGTCACAACCGCATATCCAACATGCCCAATGGCTCATTAACCCTAATTCTTACATGCAGAAACAAACTTGTGTTATCCGTGAAATATTCTGCGTACACAAATTCTGGATTATTCGCATTTTGTTCAGAAATTATCAGTAAAGGATCTTTTGTCAGTTGTTTTAATGCAAAGTCAAAACGCCCTAGCCATGCTATATTTTCTGTGCAAAAAACAATTAAAACCACATTCTTCTTCATTAGCGATGTCTACCATCGACTATTGATAGGAACTACTGATAAGGAGGTCATGTTTATGAGATGGCCGAAGGGAAATGGAGTTTCTTACCATCAATTAAAACAAGACGACGTCTTCAAATTCAGTGGGGGTAGTCAGTTCGTTTTGTTAAATAATAGTGATCTTGTTCAGTTTTTATCGGATGGTGGTGCACAAGGAAGGAGAATTCTGACAATGTTGAAGGTGTACTCCCCGAGAGCAGGATGTGAAACGATCAAAGTGTGACTCAGTAGATCTGAATACGGTTCTCATCATTTCCTTCGAAGTTTCTTCAGTAACTAAAAATATCTTTATTCTGCCGTGGAGCATAATCCACTATTGCCGTTAGGTGGCGCATACAAATGATATATGTACCATATGTAACAGAATAGGTAATCATTTCAAGTTATTTTAAATAGGGACTTTACGAGCTCGGGGTCAGTTAACATGGTAAAGGGCAATGGGTTGTGTTTGATCCTGCGAACTCTTTTCAAGCAAACAAAAAGTTTACACTCAATATGTACAATGGGTCTTCTTTAAGGCGGACGGCTGCTGCTGATTTCTTCAAACTGAACGAAGAAAAACAGGTAAATGGCAATGTTAACGCAGGTCGAATGACGAGATTATATTTAGATTCTTCAGAAACATTTGGTTACGATATTAACTGTGGCTAAAGGTATCGGTTTGCTTGAGAAAAATACGTGCTTACCTGGAGAGAAAATGACTATACAAAAGAAATATTTAAAAAATATTTGTTAATTTTGAGGGGCCGAAAGGTCCGCATTTATTTATTTTTGTCCGATTGTACTCCTCCAACACTGTAATGGTGAGAAAGGTTTCTGCTCTGATGCCCGATATACACATCCCCATTTCAACGTACGGAAAATTTTGTAGGAAAAAAAACACGTTTAGGTCTTCCTATTTTCCCGTACAATAAAATGCTATACAACTTAATCTCACCCTGTACGATGGGGTTGCGGGTTGATGTACGTTTGACCGTTTATTGACTGGATACATGGGAGTAAGAGCCTACAGGCGCCTTTTAATGGTCGTCTTAGGATCCATTGTTTGGCCCGTTTCAGCGGTTTTCTTCTCTGTTTCCGACGGCGGGAGGAGCGTGAGACTCCCATCGCCAGATCATGACGGCTGCACAAGCTGCCGAGACAACTTTTAGTTTGGACAGTACCGGAGGTATTTTCAAAATGGATGGGAATATAGGGCGCTAACTGGTCTATAGTGCGGGGTATGATCTATGTAGAATGTTACGTAGGCCTAGAGTCTCCAACCCAAATGTTCTTGAACAATATTAACCAGGTTTGGTATCTAGTACACTAGTGGGTTAATCCTACCAAAACTTGCGACCCCGCCAGACACGATCAATTTCTCAATCGTACTTAACCCTTCCTACAAAACAATGTACTCGTCGACGTCGGGTTAAGTTGGAGAGAAAATTGTAAACAAATATTTCATAGGAATATGTTATCGTGTAGAGCGGCCATAACACTGTATTTGGATGGCCTTGTTTCCATTGTGTTGCAAAGGTAAACCAATACCTTTAATTACCCACCGCGTTATTCAGTGCCGAATTCGTAGGTTAACACTTCAATGAAGAATCTACTGATAAATTATTTACACGATTCTTGTATGATTCTCAGTTAAGACAAGAACAAAGCAAAGTTGTGGAGATAGACCCAACACGATTTACGAGACGGGTGAAGGAAGCGATTCGGATTTGTAAAATTACCAACATGAATCGAGACACTAAGTCGCGTGTGGGATCAAAGTCTGACCGCTCCGACATCCAGCAGTCAGGTGTCTAACTTTTGAAGAAGAACATTTGAAAGGTCAAGGTGATGATAAACATTGATTGTGTAAAAACTGTTGATGACACAAAGGATTCCTCCAGGCATATCAAAAATGTTGCATATGATTTGAAGAAAAACATACATGTACTTGCAGACTGAGTATACACTGTAATATCAGTACGAGTTGATCTCGCTTGCTGACCAACTATGATATGATTCATTAAAAAACAACATACTACGCGGCTTTCAACCTACATTAACATCGATTTTCATCAATCAATACTGACGGTTTTCCTAATCGGTTAGGAGACAGGGGCAGTGCTCGTTAAGTTGCGACTATATAGACACGATAGACACAATCCCGTGCAGAATTATTGTTTACGACATCGGACTGATGGCTGGCAGTACCGTACGCCGAACATCATATAGGTGATATGAAAAGCACTTGAGATTATCGTGTGCGGAAGTGCTTTTTGAAGAACCAGTGGCATAATAAAGGGCTGCCGCATCCTAGTTTCCTTTGCGCTCTAAAGAACTATTTCCAGATATTAATGTGCACAAGAAATGGAAAATTCGAAATATTACTGAATTATCCCTTATTTCCGTGCAGCGATCATATCTATTGACACCGCGCTGCCTTAACTGGGGAATATGAAGGCGTCATCTTGTCGGAGCTCGATTACCCCGATACCAAGACGACACTGACAATTACGTTATATCAGAGTCGTTGCACTATCAGTGAAACGTCCGGTAAGTTTTTGTCGCCCGATGTGTCTTCGAGGACTATGAACCCACACACCGGTCGGCAGACGGGGCGGAATAAAATGTCCACATCCGGCTCGCATAGGCTTGAGTAAGTAACCAAGGTAACCGAACAGTAAGCAAGTACACCTACCCATGCGAAACCCTAACCGGATTTGGATATTTTTGAAATGGAAGACTCCATGGCGACGTAAAGCAAATATCAAATCGTCTTTAAAGTAGATTTTTGGCGGTATTTTATTGGTTGTTCGCGAGGGGGTGGTGGGGGTGGTGGGGGTGGTGGGGTGGTGAGGGGGGGGGGGGGGGGGGTTAGACACATGCAGAGCTCGTAATGTATGTTTGATAACAACCACGATTAGCAACCGTGTAAATAAGGAAACGACATTGATTTTAATGAGAATGAATACCTACTGATTATGATGCTTATTACAAGAGACATACCGTGTTAATTATTGAGAATGTAAACAACTAATTGGCAGCATCATGTGCGTTGGGCATGCTATGTTTGGTATGTTCCTTATGTCTAGTATCTATGATTGGGATCAGCGTGGACTTGAATGACCTCGTCGATTGGTTATCGCGTGATGTCGTATTCCCGGTGGGTAAATGTATCTGTTGGCCTACGAAAAATACGTGCTTACCTGGAGACAGACAAAAGATTAGTTCATTTTGAGGGGCGTATATCAGGCCCGCATTCATTATTTTTAGCCTTGTTTCTATTGTGTTGCCTTCATCCACTGTGGTATTGGTCACAAATTGGACTCATTCCACGATCTATCCTCGGGATGAACTGATGTTGTTTTGCGTGTTTTTTTCCGATAGGACAAATATTTACAACTCCAAAAAAGCCGGCTATTTCAGTTTTATATTTTACAGTTCGATCGTGACAGTGCACTTGCATACAGTGTATATGATTTTACAAACAATTGCATGTGTGAAAATCGACGCCACACAAATACGTTTCTCCAGATATTGTGTTCCCTTTAGGTGGCAAGTGGTGTGCCACTACTTCCTAGCCACGAGGCACATTCCCACTTGGGATATTACGACTTGACTGGTTGTCATGTTGAGCGATTTGAACCTTAGCCAGCATCGGTTACTAGTAACATTTTGACCAGGCTTGAATCGAATTCTCATTGCAATCTCTGTCTTCGGACACACGAACAGTTACCTTTTTTACAGACTGCCAAGACCCTGATTCAAACCTTGTGCCGCAATAAGTATGAAAGCCGATTACGAGTGTTGCGTACGTGAGTTTGCGTGCTTGAGCATGCTTGATGACATACACTGATCTGTGTTCATCGCAATTTGTCTTTTGTAAGGTTTGCAAAACATACATATTTCAATGGAACTTGTCCTTTACCAAATCGAGTGCACGCAAGTACAAATAGTGTCATCTATCCGGGGAAATGTGTCTGTAATGGCTCAGTTCGTCATATCTACATATTACTCTGAATTTCGTCAGATATTTGTGAGCTATATTCATTGTGAAATACAGCAAAATGTAAATTATGCATAATACAATTAAATATTAATGTCTGTTGTTTGAAATAATACAGCCATCAATTGCTGATCGTTTGATATAATGCTATAAGCCGTTATTATACACTTCTGCATTACTCTCCATCACTCCACTAGACGGCACGGAAGTATACTTTTCGCCGCATCGAAGCCACATGATGACAGAGAATACGTTGTCGGCTGCACTTTCAAAAGGTTTTCGAAGTTATTTTACTCTCAGAAATTAGTGAATTCAAGTGAATGAAACCAACCACACTTTATTTACTCATCACAGTAGGACATATTGTTGTGACCTAAAGGCCCCCCAATGGCGGTCCCCAAAAGGAACCATGTTCTGAAAGATAGACACGCCTTTGGGAGACCAAGAAGTTACCTTTAATACGATGCATGCCTTTATTGCGGTAGACGAAAAACCAAGTGTATTTGATTTGGCACTGGTCAGTCTATATTCTTGTGCTTCGGCCTCGGTCGGCCTGCCAAATTTCCGCATTATGGAAACACAATTAACGCTCCTGAATTTCAAAAACTGTCAGTCAGCTCAACCTCGTGCTCATGTTGCCTCTGCCCTGGTTTACACTGACCCGTACTTGAAATTGCAGCGAAAGAGGCTGGTAGCTTTTTCTGACTAGCCCGGTCTGCCCGGCTGGGACAGAATTTCTGTTCCACTCAGGTCGACGGTGGACTTTTTGTGTCGATTGTTTTTTTATCTTTTACTCCGTCAGCTGCGCCACCTAGAGTCAAGTTAGATGTGATGGCTGCGCCATCTAATGTAGAAATATCATACGTAACTTAGAAATAATGGCTCCAATGAAATATTAGTTGTACTCTCTGTAAGGGAAACAAGATAAATACTGCAGAAAAAAATACAGCGACCAGCAATGAACATTTCCACATTGATTTATGTTGTGTTATTCGCCCGACAGGAGGCAGTGCTGGCATTTCTATCCGCAATACTCACACGTTGTTCATCACGTGTCTCAATCCAAGCAAATCTCGGTGAAATTGGAACGGCATCAAAAATCGAGTGCTGCCTTCAATGCACTGATAATGACTGTTTGACGATAAACCATATTTTAACTGAAAACCGGTGCCAATTCAGCTTTTCTAAACCGAAGCCGTTGAACGACGCAATGTCAAACTACAGTGGGGGTCGTTTATATTCAAAATGTAGACGACACCATTCGGTAAAGGAAACATGCCCTGTAATAGTCCTGTTTCGCCGATCTAAGACCGTTTCTGCAAAATCGATTCAGTCGTTCGATTAACTATGTCAACAAGTCTAATTGAAGAGGTGATTGAGTGCAAGAACAACTCCAGTCTTTATTTCAGGTACTTTAGTATTTTCAACACTAACCCTCTTCCCTGTCCGTCATTTTTGCAGATGGCCACATGCAAATGTTTCTGACATGACTGGACAATAGCAACAGAAGGTACTTCTTGCACAAAACTTTTAGATTTTGAAGGAATTGTAAAACAGAGCCAATGCCACATTCTGAGAGCAGTTTTGATTTAAAAAATTCGCAAATCGTTTTGTCAGCCAGCCAACCCAGTGTTTATTTCACTTCTGGTGCTAGCAATATTTTTCAACAGTGACTTCAGTAGTTCTTGCACTGAGGTCTTCAATTATGAAATACAATTATTGGGCGACGCGCCAAGTTGTGCAGTGGTCATGTCGCCATGACATTGGCCTTGGCATTTAACTCGATTCGAGGTACATTGAACATTACTATACTACATGAAGTTAAAAAAGTGCACGGTCTTAGGTCGGTCAAACGAGGGTAATTACTTACAATGTTTGTAAGTCTCGTCGATGACTAAGCTAGGCTGTAATATACTTGATGCAACACATATATATTTAGATAGTAGGTACATTTACATGTTGTCAGATTCGCGTGCGAAATGTCCTGTAAAGCTACAATAGCAAAGCAAAATGCGGAGAATCGATTACTTCGAGTTCAGGTCGCAGATTTACCCAGTGCACAAGTTCATTCGATCCCACACCAAAGGTTACACTGGCACATCGATTCGGTTCGCATTCATTACGTTTTGACTTGTTTTGCGAGGCGGAGTTTTGCAAGAGGTCTAAATCAGGATATTTTCAAAACATCTGTTTTAGATCCAAGCAGGATCGATCTTGCATAGCATAGCTTGTTATGTCTTGGAGGGATAACTTGAGCAGGTCACGACCACGGGCTGAAGAAGCACCATGTAGTTCACGTTGTCTTCAAGTGTTGATGATAGAATCAATAACACAATGCAGTGCAGTGCAGTACGTTGGATGCGACATTGACATGCACTCAATGCACGTGCAGCGTATTGCAATAACATTGCACCCGCTACTGCTTCTGTTATGTGGAAGTGGCACACTAAATCCGATAGAAGGCGCTATCACTCTTATGATGCTACGACGGAGACAGACTTTCACCAATAAAACACAACAAATGGTGTGCAGCGACAACAACCCCATTAGGTCACGTGGTGTGATATAACAGATGACCCGATGCAATCGTGGACCTTTTATCATGTTTATGCTTTGTTGCAAGTGTTTCCATGAATAAATTGCTTAAATGCTGGCATCTTGTGCATTTGATTTGTTGTTGTCGTCACATAATGAACACACAATTATATTCAGAATGTTCGGATACCTACCTCATGAATCCTAAGGGGATAGATACACGGGGCAGAATGTAAAGTAATTTGAGGCTGGACCCATCAAAGCGAACGGACTTGTTTGAATGAGCGCAACGTTATACAATTTTGAACATCTTGAACAAAACTTTAGGAGGCCTTCACCGAACGCTCAGCGCAATCTACATACACATGATGCTACCTCCTACTCAACATGTATGGCAAGCCGTGTGTCCAATAATTTAGAGAACCTGGTTTTCTTCTTTCAAAACTTAGTTTTATGGAAGAAAACCAAGCTTTGTTCAATGAAAATAGGTTTTCTTACAAGAAAATTAAGTTTTTAAAAACAACTTACTCTTTTTCGAAGAAGTATAAGTTTCATGAAAACCAAGTTTAAAAAAAGATAAAAACTATATTTTCTTCCATATAACCTAGTTTTATATGTTTTTCTTCAATTAAAACCTAGTTCCATTGAAAAAAAAACGTGGTCTTCTTCAACGAAACTAAGTTTTGAAAGAAGAAAACCAGGTTTTACTGAAACCTAGTCTTTTTACCTCGTCTCCAACCCAACCTCTCCACATCAGACGAACCATGCGTGTCATGCTGTGGGAACGAAGTAAAACGACTAGTTTTTCTAGCATATGGATCAGAAACTAGGTTTCATAAGAAATAACGTAGTCTTTTTCAATAAAAACTAGGTTTTGATGAAGACATATATATAACCTGGTTTTATTCCACAAAACCAAGTATTCTTCTACGAAACTAGGTTTTTATTGAAGAAGCATAGGTTTAATTTTGGTTTTTGACCAAGAAAACGTGGTTTATATAATAGACCTATACTAATTGCTTCTCCAATTGAAACCTAGTTTCACCTGAATAAAAGGTTTTCTTCCATGAAACTAAGTTTGGAAAGAAGAAAACCAGGTCTTCTTCAATATAACTAGGTTTCCTAATGACAAGTTCCGGTCGTGTTGATGCACAAGTGACTGCACTATTCATCGAATGTGATGATATATAAGATCGGCTATTATTGATCAATTTAGCATTTGGTGCGCCATTTTGCCTTGGCAGTTCGGAAATGCTCAAGAACATTAGGACATTACTAAAGATGATACAAATGGTGCCACTTATTAATGAGGGTCGAAGGCAGTACTAACGGAACTTGGTGAAACGGACATTGCATTGAATGATTTTCAGAAAACGTGGGAGAATATTTGCAGTAAAAAAGGAGGTGTAAATCGCGTCCAAGATGTATCCTTGTTCATGTGAGCGGTAACAAATCAGATCACGGTTCTTATAGAAGTAAACTTTGTTCAGTTTCGTGTACTCTATATTTTCACTGATCTAAAACTGGTTCATTATATCGACAAGGAAATCAAAGCAGAGGCCAATCCAGCACGAGGCGTCATTACCATAGGACAATTTGCTGTCAACAACCTCTTGTCTATCGAAATTGAACATGTTGATTGGTATCAAACGCCCTTTTTTCATGATATCCAGCGTGAAATCGACTATATATGCAGAACCGGTCTTAGATCAATGAAACTAGAGTCGTGCATGTATTGTTAATTCTGTACACGATTCTTGTAGAATTCAATTATCAAGTAAGAAAAAAAGATCTCAGAAAGAATCTTTGAAGAATCTTGTAAAGCATGTACATGCATATGTACCAACTGAATAAAACCTTTAAGAAACTTTCCAGGATTCTCGATCAGGGATGGCGTTAAGAGGAGACGATGGTAATAGTGCGAGCTTGTACTATTAAATTTGTACAACATTAAACTGGGCATGTATGCGTACAGATGGTACACGTGCATGCACGGTACAAATCATATACAAGTAAAAATGGCTGGCGAACTTTGTTCACGTAACCTCTTTATTTTCCTCAAGAATATTACATCATTCTCTTATCACCTTAGTCACAAACTTGCAATAAATTCTGCTGTGCATTTTCAAAACTTTTATTATCATAAGCAAGGTGACTTGATTGTCTTAACCGATTTCTCAGGAAATGAAACTTCAATAAGAACACTGAAGCTATATCCGGACTCTGGCAAGCTTAGATGGAAACAGGCAAGCTACGAAGGCATAATTAAAATTGTCGGTCAATATAAACAGTTCCTCATTGCTACTCCAATGACGCGCCTCTACGAAAAGTTCATCATCGTTGGATTTGACGGCCGGTTGCGAGGAAGGCTAAAGTTCAAACACCTGAATAAAATCCAATTTAGCCTATCCAAGTGCATGGACGTTTCATTTCTTCTTTTGAGTGATGCAGATTTAAGCGTTATCACACTTTTCTCTTTGGATGGTTACCTTTCGAAGTATTGTCCCGAATGCAGATCCAACATGTCCAATGGCTCATTAACCGTAATTCTTACATGCAGAAAGAAACTTGTGCCAACCTTTAAATATTCTGCGTACACAAATTCTGGATTATATGCATTTTGTTCAGGAGTTATCAGTAATGAATCTATTGTCACTTGTTTTAATGCGAAATCAAAACCGCCTAGCCATGCTATATTTTCTGTGCAAAAACAGTTAAAACCACATTCTTCTTCATTAGCGACGTCTACCATCGACTATTGATAGGAACTACTGATAACGAGGTCATGTTTATGAGTTGGTCGAAGGGAAATGGAGGTTCTTACCACCAATTAAAACAAGACGACGTCTTCAAATTCAGTGGGGGTAGTCAGTTCGTTTTGTTAAATAATGGTGATCTTGTTCAGTTTTTAACGGATGGTGGTGAACAAGGAAGGAGAACTCTGACAATGTTGAAGGTGTACTCTCCGAGAGCAGGATGTGAGACGATCAAAGTGTGACTCAGTAGATCTGCATACGGTCCTCCTCATTTCCTTCGAAGTTTCTTTAGTAACTAAACATATCTTTAATTCTGCCATCAAGCATAATCTACTATTGCCGTTAGGTGGCGCAAACAAATGATATATGTACCATAGGTAACAGAATAGGTAGGCATTTCAAGTTATTTTAAATAGGGACTTTACGAGCTCGGGGTTAGTTAACATAGTAAAGGTCAATGGGTTGTGTTTGATCCTGCGAACTCTTTTCAAGCAAACATAAAGTTTACACTCAATATGTACAATGGGTCTTCTTTAAGGCGGACGGCTGCTGCTGATTTCTTCAAACTGAACGAAGAAAAACAGGTAAATGGCAATGTCAACGCAGGTCGAATGACGAGATTATATTTAGATTCTTCAGAAACATTTGGTTACGATATTAACTGTGGCTAAATGTATCGGTTTGCTTAAGAAAAATACGTGCTTACCTGGAGAGAAAATGACTATACAAAAGAAATATTAAAAAAATATTAGTTAATTTTGAGGGGCCGAAAGGTCCGCATTTATTTATTTTTGCCCGATTGTACTCCTCCAACACTGTAATGGTGAGAAAGGTTTCTGCTCTGATGCCCGATATACACGTCCCCATTTCAACGTACGGAAAATTTTGTAGGAAAAAAAACACGTGTAGGTCTTCCTATTTTCCCGTACAATAAAATGCTATACAATTTAATCTCACCGTGTACGATGGGGTTGCGGGTTGATGTACGTTTGACCGTTTATTGACTGGATAGATGGGAGTAAGAGCCTACAGGCGCCTTTTAATGGTCGTCTTAGGATCCATTGTTTGGCCCGTTTCAGCGGTTTTCTTGTCTGTTTCCGACGGCGGGAGGAGCGTGAGACTCCCATCGCCAGATCATGACGGCTGCACACGATGCCGAGACAACTTTTAGTTTGGACAGTACCGGAGGTATTTTCAAAATGGATGGGAATATAGGGCCCTTACTGGTCTATAGTGCGGGATATGATCTATGCAGAATGTTACGTAGGCCTAGAGTCTCCAACCCAAATGTTCTTGAACAATATTAACCCGGTGTGACAGCGGATATAGTCCCCCTGGAGTCATAGTCCGGTAGCATTGTATTTGACCAATTAAGCAGCATGATCTATTGTACCGCTAACCCTAACCAAAACATTTAGCAATGCGGGCTATTGTTACACGGACTATCAGCCCTAGGACTACCATCCCCGCCACACCGGTTTGGTATCTAGTACACTAGTGGGTTAATCCTACCAAAACTTGCGACCCCGCAAGACACGATCAATTTCTCAATCGTACTTAATCCTTCCTACAAAACAATGTACTCGTCGACGTCGGGTTAAGTTGGAGAGAAAATTGTAAACAAATATTTCATAGGAATATGTTATCGTGTATAGCGGCCATAACACTGTATTGGGATGGCCTTGTTTCCATTGTGTTGCAAAGGTAAGCCAATATCTGTTTTAGATCCAAGCAGGATCGATCTTGCATAGCATAGCGTGTTATGTCTTGGAGGGATAACTTGAGTAGGTCACGACCACGGGCTGAAGAAGCACAATGTAGTTCACGCTTTTTTCCATTGTTGATGTTAGGATCAATAACACAATGCAATGCAGTGCAGTACGTTGAATGCGACATTGACATGCACTCAATGCAAGTGAAGCGTATTGCAATAACATTGCACCCGCTGCTGCTTCTGTCATATTGAAGTGGCACACTAAATCCGATAGAAGGCGCTATCACTCTTATAATGCTACGACGGAGACAGACTTTCACCAATAAAACACAACAAATAGTGTGCAGCGACAACGACCCCATTAGGTCACGTGATGTGATATAACAGATGACCCGATGCAATCGTGGACCTTTTATCATGTTCATGCTTTGTTGCAAGTGTTTCCATGAATAAATTGCTTTAATGCTGGCATCTTGTGCATTTGATTTGCTGTTGTCGTCACATAATGAACACACAATTATATTCAGAATGTTCGGATACCTACCTCATGAGTCCTAAGGGGATAGACACACGGGGCAGAATGTCAAGTAATTTGAGGCTGGACCAACCAAAGCGAACGGACTTGTTTGAATGAGCGCAACGTTATAAACTTCTGAACATCTTGAACAAAACTTTAGGAGTCCTTCACCGAACGCTCAGCGCCATCTACATACACATGATGCTACCTCCTACTCAATATGTATGGCTAGCCGTGTGTCCAATTATTTAGAAAACCTGGTTTTCTTCTTTCAAAACTTAGTTTTATGGAAGAAAACCAAGCTTTGTTCAATGAAACTAGGTTTTCTTTCAATAAAACTAAGTTTTTAAAAACAACTTAGTCTTCTTCGAAGAAGTATAAGTTTCATGAAAACCAAGTTTAAAAAAAGATAAAACTATATTTTCTTCCATATAACCTAGTTTTATACGTTTTCTTCAATAAAAACCTAGTTTCATTGAGAAAAAAAAACACGGTTTTCTTGGATGAAACTAAGTTTTGAAAGAAGATAACCAGGTTTTACTGAAACCTAGTCTTTTTACCTCGTCTCCAACCCAACCTCTCCCAATCAGACGAACCATGCGTGTCATGCTGTGGAAAGTAAAAAGACTAGTTTTTCTAGCATATGGATTATAAACTAGGTTTTATAAGAAATAACGTAGTCTTTTTCAATAAAAACTAGGTTTTGATGAAGACACGTATATAACCTGGTTTTATTCCACAAAACCAAGTATTCTTCTACGAAACTAGGTTTGTATTGAAGGAACATAGGTTTTATTTTGTTTTTTTACCTAGAACGTGGTTTTTATAATAGACTTAATTGCTTCTCCAATAAAAACCTAGTTTCACTGAATAAACGGTTTTCTTCCATGAAACTAAGTTTGGAAAGAAGAAAACCAGGTCTTCTTCAATATAACTATTTTTCCTAATGACAAGTTCCGGTCGTGTTTATGCACAAGTGACTGTACTATTCATCGAATGTGATGATATATAAGATCGGCTATTATTGATCAATTTCGTATTTGGTGCGCCATTTTGCCTTGAAAGTTCGGAAATGTTCGAGAACATTAGGACATTACTAAAGATGATGCAAATGGTGCCACTTATTGATGACGGTCGAAGGCAGTACTAACGGAACTTGGTGAAACGGACATTGCATTGAATGATTTTCAGAAAACGCAGGAGAATATTTGCAGTAGAAAAGGAGGTGTAAATCGTGTCCAAGATTTATCCCTGTTCATGTGAGCGGTAACAAATCAGATCACGGTTCTTATAGAAGTAAACTTTGTTCAGTTTGGTATACTCTATAGTTTCACTCATCTAAAACTGGTTCATTATAATTATTGACAAAGAAATCAAAGCAGCGGCCAGTCCAGCACGAGGCGTCATTACCATAGGACAATTTGCTGTCAACAACCTCTTGTCTGTCGAAATTGAACATGTTGATTGGCATCAAACGCCCTTTTCTCATGATATCCGGCCCAAAATCGACTATGCAGAGCCGGTCTTAGATCAGCGAAACTAGAGTCTATGCATGTATTGTTAATTCTGTACACGATTCTTGTAGAATTCAATTATCAAGTAAGAAAAAAAGATCTCAGAAAGAATCTTTGAAGAATCTTGTAAAGCATGTACATGCACATGTACCAACTGAATAAGACCTTTAAGAAACTTTCCAGGATTCTCGATCAGGGATGGCGTTCAGAGGAGACGATGGTAATAGTGCGTACTTGTACTATTAAATTTGTACAACATTAAACTGGGCATGTATGCGTACAGATGGTACACGTGCATGCACGGTACAAATCATATACAAGTAAAAATGGCTGGCGAACTTTGTTCACGTAACCTCTTTATTTTCCTCAAGAAGATTGCATCATTCTCTTATCACCTTAGTCACAAACTTGCAATAAGTTCCACTGTGCATTTTCAAAACTTTTATTATCATAAGCAAGGTGACTTGGTTGTCTTAACCGATTTCTCAGGAAATGAAACTTCAATAAGAACACTGAAGCTATATCCGGACTCTGGCAAGCTTGGATGGGCACAGGCAAGCTACGAAGGCATAATTAAAATTGTCGGTCAATATAAACAGTTCCTCATTGCTACTCCAATGACGCGCCTCTACGAAAAGTTCATCATCATTGGATTTGACGGCCGGTTGCGAGGAAGGCTTCAGTTCCAACACATGAATAAAATCCAATTTAGCCTATCCGAGTGCATGGACGTTTCATTTATTCTTTTAAGTGATGCAGATTGGGGCTTTATCACACTTTTCTCTATGGAAGGTTACCTTTCGAAGTACTGTCACGACCGCAGATCCAACATGTCCAATGGCTCATTAACCGTAATTCTTACGTGCATAAACAAACGTGTGCAATCGGTGAAATATTCTGCGTACACAAATTCTGGATTATATGCATTTTGTTCAGGAATTATCAGTGATGGATCTCTTGTCAGTTGTTATAATACGAAGTCAAAACGCCCTAGCCATGCTATATTTTCTGTTCAAAAAACAGTTAAAACCACATTCTTCTTCATTAGCGACGTCTACCATCGACTATTGATAGGAACTACTGATAACGAGGTCATGTTTATGAGTTGGCCGAAGGGAAATGGAGGTTCTTACCACCAATTAAAACAAGACGACGTCTTCAAATTCAGTGGGGGTAGTCAGTTCGTTTTGTTAAATAATGGTGATCTTGTTCAGTTTTTAACGGATGGTGCTGCACCAGGAAGGAGAACTCTGACAATGTTGAAGGTGTACTCCCCGAGAGCAGGATGTGAAACGATCAAAGTGTGACTCAGTAGATCTGCATACGGTCCTCCTCATTTCCTTCGAAGTTTCTTTAGTAACTAAACATATCTTTATTCTGCCATGGAGCATAATCTACTATTGCCGTTAGGTGGCGCATACAAATGATTTATGTACCAGATGTTACAGAATAGGTAAGCATTTCAAGTTATTTTAAATAGGGACTTTACGAGCTCGGGGTTAGTTAACATGGTAAAGGGCAATGGGTTGTGTTTGATCCTGCGAACTCTTTTCAAGCAAACATAAAGTTTACACTCAATATGTACAATGGGTCTTCTTTAAGGCGGACGGTTGCTGCTGATTTCTTCAAACTGAACGAAGAAAAACAGGTAAATGGCAATGTCAACGCAGGTCGAATGACGAGATTATATTTAGATTCTTCAGAAACATTTGGTTACGATATTAACTGTGGCTAAAGGTATCGGTTTGCTTAAGAAAAATACGTGCTTACCTGGAGAGAAAATGACTATACAAAAGAAATTTTAAAAAAATATTTGTTAATTTTGAGGGGCCGAAAGGTCCGCATTTATTTATTTTTGCCCGATTGTACTCCTCCAACACTGTAATGGTGAGAAAGGTTTCTGCTCTGATGCCCGATATACACGTCCCCATTTCAACGTACGGAAAATTTTGAAGGAAAAAAAACACGTTTAGGTCTTCCTATTTTCCCGTACAATAAAATGCTACACAATTTAATCTCACCGTGTACGATGGGGTTGCGGGTTGATGTACGATTGACCGTTTATTGACTGGATACATGGGAGTAAGAGCCTACAGGCGCCTTTTAATGGTCGTCTTAGGATCCATTGTTTGGCCCGTTTCAGCGGTTTTCTTGTCTGTTTCCGACGGCGGGAGGAGCGTGAGACTCCCATCGCCAGATCATGACGGCTGCACACGATGCCGAGACAACTTTTAGTTTGGACAGTACCGGAGGTATTTTCAAAATGGATGGGAATATAGGGCCCTTACTGGTCTATAGTGCGGGATATGATCTATGCAGAATGTTACGTAGGCCTAGAGTCTCCAACCCAAATGTTCTTGAACAATATTAACCCGGTGTGACAGCGGATATAGTCCCCCTGGAGTCATAGTCCGGTAGCATTGTATTTGACCAATTAAGCAGCATGATCTATTGTACCGCTAACCCTAACCAAAACATTTAGCAATGCGGGCTATTGTTACACGGACTATCAGCCCTAGGACTACCATCCCCGCCACACCGGTTTGGTATCTAGTACACTAGATACACTAGTTAATCCTACCAAAACTTGCGACCCCGCCAGACACGATCAATTTCTCAATCGTACTTAATCCTTCCTACAAAACAATGTACTCGTCGACGTCGGGTTAAGTTGGAGAGAAAATTGTAAACAAATATTTCATAGGAATATGTTATCGTGTAGAGCGGCCATAACACTGTATTGGGATGGCCTTGTTTCCATTGTGTTGCAAAGGTAAGCCGATACCTTTAATTACCCACCGCGTTATTCAGTGCCGAATTCGTAGGTTAACACTTCAATGAAGAATATACTCATAAATTATTTACACGATTCTTGTATGATTCTCAGTTAAGACAAGAACAAAGCAAAGTGGTGGAGAGAGACCCAACACGATTTACGAGATGGGTGAAGGATGCGAATTGGATTCGTAAAACCACCAACATGAATCGATACACTGAGTCGCGTGTGGGATCAAAGTCTGGCCGCTCCGACATCCAGCAGTCAGATGTCTAACTTATGAAGAAGAATGGTGCAACCATTTGAAAGATCAAGGTGATGATGAACATTGATTGTGTAAAAACTGTGGATGACCCAAAGGACTCCTACAGGCATATCAAAAATGTTGTATGGTTTATTAGACACCATGTGGGATGGCGGAGAGAACCAGGATGCGCATGTCGTGTTGGAGTGTTATCCGAGCTCGGTCGAGTGCATATTAATCACGCGAATCATGATTTGAATATAGTATACCTTTGTTATTGTAGTTTTGTTTGATAAGAATTCACTGCAAACATATTTTTTATATAATATGCATATGATTTGAAGAAAAACATACATGTACTTGCAGACTGAGTAAACACTTTAATATCAGTACGAGTTGATCTCGCTTGCTGACCAACGATGATATGATTCATTAAAAAACAACATACTACGCGGCTTTCAACCTACATTAAGATCGATTTTCATCAATCAATACTGACGGTTTTCCTAATCGGTTAGGAGACAGGGGAAGTGTTCGTTAGGTTGCGACCATATAGACACGATAGACACCATCCCGTGCAGAATTATTGTTTACGACATCGGACTGATGGCTGGCTGTACCGTACGCCTAACATAATATAGGTGATATGAAAAACACTTGAGATTATCGTGTGCGGAAGTGCTTTTTGAAGAACCAGTGGCATAATAAAGGGCTGCCGCATCCCAGCTTCCTTTGCGCTCTAAAGAACTAGTTCCAGATATGAATGTGCACAAGAAATGGAAAATTCGACATATTACTGAATTATCCCTTATTTCCGTGCAGCGATCGTATCTATTGTCAACGATCTGCCTTAGCTGGGGAATATGAAGGCGTCATCTTGTCGTAGCTCGATTACCCCGATACCAAGACGACACTGAAAATTACGTTATATCAGAGTCGTTGCACTATCAGTGAAAAGTCCGGTAAGGTTTTTGTCGCCCGATGTGTCTTCGAGGACTATGAACCCACACACCGGTCGGCAGACGGGGCGGAATAAAATTTCCACATCCGGCTCGCATATGCTTGAGTAAGTAACTAAGGTAACCGAACAGTAAGCAAGTACACCTACCCATGCACAACCCTAACCGGATTTGGATAATTTTGAAATGGAAAACTCCATGGCGGCGACGTAAAACAAATATCAAATCGTATTTGAAGTATATTTTTGGCGGTATTTTATTGGTTGTTCGCGAGGGGGGGAGGGGCAGGTACATGCAGAGCTCGTAATGTATGTTGGATAACAACCACGATTAGCAAACGTGTAGATATGTAAACGACGCGGACTTTAATGAGAATGAATACCTACTGATTATGATATGCTTATTACAAGAGACATACCGTGTTGATTATTATTATATAGTGACTGGGAATGTAAACAACTAATTGGCAGCATCATGTGCGTTGGGCAAGCTATGTTTGGTCTGTTCCTTATGTCTTGTCTATATGATTGGGATCAGCGTGGACTTGAATGACCTCGTTGATTAGTTATCTCGTGATGTCGTATTCCCGGTGGGTGAAGGTATCGGTCGGCCTAAGAAAAATACGTGCTTACCTGGAGAGGAAGTGACGACACAAAAGAAACAGACAAAAGATTAGTTCATTTTGAGGGGCGTATATAAGGCCCGCATTCATTATTTTTAGCCTTGTTTTTATTGTGTTGCCTTCATCCACCGTGGTATTTGTCACAAATTGGACTCATTCCACGATCTTTCCTCGGGATGAACTGATGTTTTTTGCGTGTTTTTTTCCGATAGGACAAAGATTTACAAACCCGGCTATTTCAGTTTTTTATTTTACAGTTAGATCGTGATAGTGCACTTGCATACAGTGTATATGATTTGAAAAACAATTGTATGTGTGAAAATCGACGCCACACAAATACGATACTCCAGATATTGTGTATCCTATAGGTGGCCACTACTTCCTAGCCACGGGGCAAATTCCGCACTTGGGAGATTACGACTTGACTGGTTGTCATATTGAGCGGTTTGAACCTTAGCCAGCATCGGTTACTCGTAACATTGTGACCCGGCTTGAATCGAATTCTCATTGCAATCTCTGTGTTCGGACACACGAACAGTACCTTTTTTTACAGACTGCCAAGACCCTGATTCAAACCTTGTGCCGCAATAAGCATAAAAGCCGATTTACGAGTGTTGCGTACGTGAGTTTACGTGCTTGAGCATGCTTGAATCGAATTATCATTGCAATCTCTGTCTTTGGACAAATGAAGAGTTACCCTTCTTTTACAGACTGTCAAGACCCTGATTCAAATCTTGTGCCACAATAAGTATGAGAGCCGATTTACGTGAGTTTGCGTGCTTGAGCATGCTTGATGACATACACTGATCTGTGTTCATCGCAATTTGTCTTTTGTAAGGGTTGCAAAACATACATATTTCAATGGAGCTTGTCCTTTACCAAATCGAGTGCACGCAAGTACAAATAGTGTTATCTATCCGGGGAAATGTGTCTGTAATGGCTCAGTTCGTCATATTTACATATTACTCTGAATTTCGTCAGATATTTTTGAGCTATATTCATTGTGAAATACAGCAAAATGTAAATTATGCATAATACAATTAAATATTAATGTCTGTTCTTTGATACAATACAGCAATCAATTGCTGATCGTTTGATATAATGCTATAAGACGTAATTATACACTTCTGCATTACTCTCAATCACTCCACTAGACGGCACGGAAGTATACTTTTCATCGCATCGAAGCCACATGATGACAGAGAATACTTTGTCGGCTGCACTTTCAAAAGGTTTTCGAAGTTATTTTACTCTCAGAAATTAAGTGAATTTAAGTGAATAAAACCAACCACAGTTTATTTACTCATCACAGTAGGACATATTGTTGTGACCTAAAGGCCCCTCAATGGCGGTCCCCAAAAGGAACCATGTTCTGAAAGATAGACACGCCTTTGGGAGACCAAGAAGTTACCTTTAATACGATGCATGCCTTTATTGCGGTAGACGAAAAACCAAGTGTATTTGATTTGACACTGGTCAGTCTATAGGCCTGTGCTTCGGCCTCGGTCGGCCTGCCAAATTTCCGAATTAATATTATGGAAACACAATTGACGCTCCAGAATTTCAAAAACTGTCAGTCAGCTCAACCTCGTGCTCATGTTGCCTCTGCCCTGGTTTACACTGACCCGTACTCGAAACTGCAGCGAAAGAGGCTGGTAGCTTTTTTCTAATAAGCATGGTCTGCCCGGCTGGGACAGCATTTCTGTTCCACTTAGGTCGACGGTGGACATTTTGTGTCGATTGTTTTTTTTATCTTTTACTCCGTCAGCTGCGCCACCTAGAGTCAAGTTAGATCTGATGGCTGCGCCATCTAGGGTAGAAATATTATACGTAACTTAGAAATAATGGCTACAATCAAATATTAGTTGTACTCTCTGCATGGGAAACAAGATAAATACTGCAGAAAAAAATACAGCGACCAGCAATGAACATTTCCACAGTGATTTATGTTGTGTTATTCGCCCGAACGGAGGCAGTGCTGGCATTTCTATCCGCAATACTCACACGTTGTTCATCACGTGTCTCAATCCAAGCAAATCTTGGTGAAATTGGAACGGCATCAAAAATCGAGTGCTGCCTTCAATGCACTGATAATGACTGTTTGACGATAAACCATATTTTAACTGAAAACCGGTGCCAATTCAGCTTTTCTAAACCGAAGCCGTTGAACGACACAATGTCAAACTACAGCGGGGGTCGTTTATATTCAAAATGTAGACGACAGCATTCGGTAAGGGAAACATACCCTGTAATAGTCTGGTTTCACCGATCTAGGACCGTTTCGGCAAAATCGATTCAGTCGTTCGATTAACTATGTGAACAAGTCTAATTGAAGAGGTGATTGAGTGCAAGAACAACTCCAGTCTTTATTTCAGGTACGGTAGTATTTTCAGCACTAAACCCCTTCCCTGTCCGTCATTTTTGCAGATGGCCACATGCAAATGTTTCTGACATGACTGGTCAATAGCAACAGAAGGTACTTCTTGCACAAAACTTTTTGATTTTAAAGGAATTGTAAAACAGAGCCAATGCCATATTCTGAGAGCAATTTTGATTTTAAAAAAATCGCAAATCGTTTTGTCAGCCATCCAACCCAGTGTTTATTTCACTTCTGGTGCTAGCAATATTTTTCAAAAAGTGACCTCAGTAGTTCTTGCACTGAGGTCTTCAATTATGAAAGACAATTGCTGGGCGCCGCCAAGTTGTGCAGTGGTCATGTCGCCATGACATTGGCCTTGGGATTTATCTCGATTCGAGGTACATTGTACATTATCATACTTACATGAAGTTAAAAAAGTGCACGGTCTTAGGTCGGTCAAACTAGGGTAATTACTTACAATGTGTAAGTCTCGTCGATGACAAAGCTAATAATATACTTGATGCAACACATATATATTTAGATAGTAGGTACATTAACATGTTGTCAGATTCGCGTGCGAAATGTCCTGTACAGCTACAATACCAAAGCAAAATGCGGAGAATCGATTACTTCGAGTTCAGGTCGCAGATTTACCCAGTGCACAAGTTCATTCGATCCCACACCAAAGGTTACTCTGGTACATCGATTCGGTTTGCATTCATTACGTTTTGACTTGTTTTGCGAGGCGGAGTTTTGCAAGAGGTCTAAATCAGGATATTTTCAAAACATCTGTTTTAGATCCAAGCAGGATCGATCTTGCATAGCATAGCTTGTTATGTCTTGGAGGGATAACTTGAGCAGGTCACGACCACGGGCTGAAGAAGCACCATGTAGTTCACGTTGTTTTCAAGTGTTGATGATAGAATCAATAACACAATGCAGTGCAGTGCAGTACGTTGGATGCGACATTGACATGCATATGGCAAGCCAAAGCGGAATTTATTCAAGACTTTAGAATTACCATTCAAGAAGTTAAATATAAGTTCAAGAAGGAAATATATGTTCAAGACTAAAATATGTTCAACCTTGAATCAAATGTTTTCAACCTTGAATAAAATATGTTCAACCTTGAATAAAATATGTTCAACCTTGAATAAAATATGTCCAACCTTGAACAAAATATATTCAACCTTGAACAAAATATATTCAAGACTCACGTGACCATATTCAAGACGCACGTGACCACAAAATTGATGACGTAGTTGCTCATGTTTTGATGCTTTACGGACTTTCCCGAACCCGCGTCCAGACTTTCCCGAACCCATGGTACTTGTGTTGCGTTTCGGAGCTCGAATTGTTCGCACGAAGGTTTTGACACATGGTTGTACACGGACCTAGCCGCCTACACCTGACATGTACTGTAATCCTACACATCATGACATGGATGCCGAGTGAATGTCAGAGTCGATACATGTTTCACAGACATATCAGGCAAATTATAGGTTCAAAATGCGCAATGCCTCTCACCTTTCATACCACTGTATCGGATTCTCGTTGTCTTTTGACATGTTTGAGTGTTAAGGCTATACAGGCAATCAATCACGTCGTGAAACAGAACGCATCAGAAGTACCACTTCTACGCTCTACGTCATCAATTTTGTGGTCACGTGCGTCTTGAATATGGTCACGTGAGTCTTGAATATGGTCACGTGAGTCTTGAATATATTTTGTTCAAGGTTGAATATATTTTGTTCAAGGTTGGACATATTTTATTCAAGGTTGAACATATTTTGTTCAAGGTTGAACATATTTTATTTAAGGTTGAAAACATTTGATTCAAGGTTGAACATATTTTAGTCTTGAACATATATTTCCTTCTTGAACTTATATTTAACTTCTTGAATGGTTATTCTAAAGTCTTGAATAAATTCCGCTTTGGCTTGCCATACATGCACTCAATGCAAGTGCAGCGTATTGCAATAACATTGCACCCGCTACTGCTTCTGTTATATTGAAGTGGCACACTAAATCCGATAGAAGGCGCTATCACTCTTATAATGCTACGATGGAGATAGACTTTCACCAATAAAACACAACAAATAGTGTGCAGCGACAACGACCCCATTAGGTCACGTGATGTGATATAACAGATGACCCGATGCAATTGTGGACCTTTTATCATGTTTATGCTTTGTTGCAAGTGTTTCCATGAATACATTGCTTTAATGCTGGCATCTTGTGCATTTGATTTGCTGTTGTCGTCACATAATGAACACACAATTATATTCAGAATGTTCGGATACCTACCTCATGAATCCTAAGGGGATAGACACACGGGGCAGAATGTCAAGTAATTTGAGGCTGGACCAATCAAAGCGAACGGACTTGTTTGAATGAGCGCAACGTTATAAAATTCTGAACATCTTGAAAAAAACTTTAGGAGTCCTTCACCGAACGCTCAGCGCCATCTACATACACATGATGCTACCTCCTACTCAATATGTATGGCTAGCCGTGTGTCCAATAATTTAGAAAACCTGGTTTTCTTCTTTCAAAACTTAGTTTTATGGAAGAAAACCAAGCTTTGTTCAATGAAACTAGGTTTTCTTTCAATAAAACTAAGTTTTTAAAAACAACTTAGTCTTCTTCGAAGAAGTATAAGTTTCATGAAAACCAAGTTTAAAAAAAGATAAAACTATCTTTTCTTCCACATAACCTAGTTTTATACGTTTTCTTCAATAAAAACCTAGTTTCATTGAGAAAAAAAAACACGGTTTTCTTGGATGAAACTAAGTTTTGAAAGAAGATAACCAGGTTTTACTGAAACCTAGTCTTTTTACCTCGTCTCCAACCCAACCTCTCCCAATTAGACGAACCATGCGTGTCATGCTGTGGAAAGTAAAAAGACTAGTTTTTCTAGCATATGGATTATAAACTAGGTTTTATAAGAAATAACGTAGTCTTTTTCAATAAAAACTAGGTTTTGATGAAGACACGTATATAACCTGGTTTTATTCCACAAAACCAAGTATTCTTCTACGAAACTAGGTTTGTATTGAAGGAACATAGGTTTTATTTTGTTTTTTTACCAAGAACGTGGTTTTTATAATAGACTTAATTGCTTCTCCAATAAAAACCTAGTTTCACTGAATAAACGGTTTTCTTCCATGAAACTAAGTTTGGAAAGAAGAAAACCAGGTCTTCTTCAATATAACTATGTTTCCTAATGACAAGTTCCGGTCGTGTTTATGCACAAGTGACTGTACTATTCATCGAATGTGATGATATATAAGATCGGCTATTATTGATCAATTTCGTATTTGGTGCGCCATTTTGCCTTGAAAGTTCGGAAATGTTCGAGAACATTAGGACATTACTAAAGATGATGCAAATGGTGCCACTTATTGATGACGGTCGAAGGCAGTACTAACGGAACTTGGTGAAACGGACATTGCATTGAATGATTTTCAGAAAACGCAGGAGAATATTTGCAGTAGAAAAGGAGGTGTAAATCGTGTCCAAGATTTATCCCTGTTCATGTGAGCGGTAACAAATCAGATCACGGTTCTTATAGAAGTAAACTTTGTTCAGTTTGGTATACTCTATAGTTTCACTCATCTAAAACTGGTTCATTATAATTATTGACAAAGAAATCAAAGCAGCGGCCAGTCCAGCACGAGGCGTCATTACCATAGGACAATTTGCTGTCAACAACCTCTTGTCTGTCGAAATTGAACATGTTGATTGGCATCAAACGCCCTTTTCTCATGATATCCGGCCCAAAATCGACTATGCAGAGCCAGTCTTAGATCAGCGAAACTAGAGTCTATGCATGTATTGTTAATTCTGTACACGATTCTTGTAGAATTCAATTATCAAGTAAGAAAAAAAGATCTCAGAAAGAATCTTTGAAGAATCTTGTAAAGCATGTACATGCACATGTACCAACTGAATAAGACCTTTAAGAAACTTTCCAGGATTCTCGATCAGGGATGGCGTTAAGAGGAGACGGTGGTAATAGTGCGTACTTGTACTATTAAATTTGTACAACATTAAACTGGGCATGTATGCGTACAGATGGTACACGTGCATGCACGGTACAAATCATATACAAGTAAAAATGGCTGGCGAACTTTGTTCACGTAACCTCTTTATTTTCCTCAAGAAGATTACATCATTCTCTTATCACCTTAGTCACAAACTTGCAATAAGTTCTGCTGTGCATTTTCAAAACTTTTATTATCATAAGCAAGGTGACTTGGTTGTCTTAACCGATTTCTCAGGAAATGAAACTTCAATAAGAACACTGAAGCTATATCCGGACTCTGGCAAGCTTGGATGGGCACAGGCAAGCTACGAAGGCATAATTAAAATTGTCGGTCAATATAAACAGTTCCTCATTGCTACTCCAATGACCCGCCTCTACGAAAAGTTCATCATCGTTGGATTGGACGGCCGGTTGCAAGGAAGGCTAAAGTTCCAACACCTGAAGAAAATCCAATTTAGCCTATCCAAGTACATGGACGTTTCATTTCTTCTTTTAAGTGATGCAGATTTGGGCGTTATCACACTTTTCTCTTTGGAAGGCTACCTTTCGAAGTATTGTCACAACCGCATATCCAACTTGCCCAATGGCTCATTAACCCTAATTCTTACATGCAGAAACAATCTTGTGTTATCCGTGAAATATTCTGCGTACACAAATTCTGGATTATTCGCATTTTGTTCAGAAATTATCAGTAAAGGATCTTTTGTCAGTTGTTTTAATGCAAAGTCAAAACGCCCTAGCCATGCTATATTTTCTGTGCAAAAAACAATTAAAACCACATTCTTCTTCATTAGCGATGTCTACCATCGACTATTGATAGGAACTACTGATAAGGAGGTCATGTTTATGAGTTGGCCGAAGGGAAATGGAGTTTCTTACCATCAATTAAAACAAGACGACGTCTTCAAATTCAGTGGGCGTAGTCAGTTCGTTTTGTTAAATAATAGTGATCTTGTTCAGTTTTTAACGGATGGTGGTGCACAAGGAAGGAGAATTCTGACAATGTTGAAGGTGTACTCCCCGAGAGCAGGATGTGAAACGATCAAAGTGTGACTCAGTAGATCTGAATACGGTTCTCATCATTTCCTTCGAAGTTTCTTCAGTAACTAAAAATATCTTTATTCTGCCATGGAGCATAATCCACTATTGCCGTTAGGTGGCGCATACAAATGATATATGTACCATATGTAACAGAATAGGTAATCATTTCAAGTTATTTTAAATAGGGACTTTACGAGCTCGGGGTCAGTTAACATGGTAAAGGGCAATGGGTTGTCTTTGATCCTGCGAACTCTTTTCAAGCAAACAAAAAGTTTACACTCAATATGTAAAATGGGTCTTCTTTAAGGCGGACGGCTGCTGCTGATTTCTTCAAACTGAACGAAGAAAAACAGGTAAATGGCAATGTTAACGCAGGTCGAATGACGAGATTATATTTAGATTCTTCAGAAACATTTGGTTACGATATTAACTGTGGCTAAAGGTATCGGTTTGCTTGAGAAAAATACGTGCTTACCTGGAGAGAAAATGACTATACAAAAGAAATATTTAAAAATATTTGTTAACTTTGAGGGGCCGAAAGGTCCGCATTTATTTATTTTTGTCCGATTGTACTCCTCCAACACTGTAATGGTGAGAAAGGTTTCTGCTCTGATGCCCGATATACACGTCCCCATTTCAACGTACGGAAAATTTTGTAGGAAAAAAAACACGTTTAGGTCTTCCTATTTTCCCGTACAATAAAATGCTATACAATTTAATTTCACTGTGTCTGATGGGGTTGCGGGTTGACGTACGTTTGACCGTTTATTGACTGGATACATGGGAGTAAGAGCCTACAGGCGCCTTTTAATGGTCGTCTTAGGATCCATTGTTTGGCCCGTTTCAGCGGTTTTCTTCTCTGTTTCCGACGGCGGGAGGAGCGTGAGACTCCCATCGCCAGATCATGACGGCTGCACACGATGCCGAGACAACTTTTAGTTTGGACAGTACCGGAGGTATTTTCAAAATGGATGGGAATATAGGGCCCTTACTGGTCTATAGTGCGGGATATGATCTATGCAGAATGTTACGTAGGCCAAGAGTCTCCAACCCAAATGTTCTTGAGCAATATTAACCCGGTTTGTTATCTAGTACACTAGTGGGTTAATCCTACCAAAACTTGCAACCCCGCCAGACACGATCAATTTCTCAATCGTACTTAATCCTTCCTACAAAACAATGTACTCGTCGACGTCGGGTTAAGTTGGAGAGAAAATTGTAAACAAATATTTCATACTGAGGAATATGTTATCGTGTATAGCGGCCATAACACTGTATTGGGATGGCCTTGTTTCCATTGTGTTGCAAAGGTAAAACAATACCTTTAATTACCCACCGCGTTATTCAGTGCCGAATTCGTAGGTTAACACTTCAATGAAGAATCTACTCATAAATTATTTACACGATTCTTGTATGATTCTAAGTTAAGACAAGAACAAAGCAAAGTGGTGGAGAGAGACCCAACACGATTTACGAGATGGGTGAAGGAAGCGATTCGGATTCGTAAAATCACCAACATGAATCGAGACGCAAAGTGGCGTGTGGGATCAAAGTCTGGCCGCTCCGACATCCAGCAGTCAGATGTCTAACTTATGAAGAAGAATGGTGCAACCATTTGAAAGGTCAAGGTGATGATGAACAATGATTGTGTAAAAATTGTTGATGACCCAAAGGATTCCTCCAGGCATGTCAAAAATGTTGTATGGTTTATTAGACACCATGTGGGATGGCGGAGAGAACCAGGATGCGCATGTCGTGTTGGAGTGTTATCCGAGCTCGGTCGAGTGCATATTAATCACGCGAATCATGATTTGATGATAGTATACCTTTGTTATTGTAGTTTTGTTTGATAAGAATTCAATGCAAACATATTTGTTATACAATATGCATATAGTTTGAAGAAAAACATACATGTACTTGCAGACTGAGTATGCACTGTAATATATGTACGAGTTGATCTCGCTTGCTGACCAACTTTGATATGATTCATTAAAAAACAACATACTACGCGGCTTTCAACCTACATTAACATTGATTTTCATCAATCAATACTGACGGTTTACCTAATCGGTTAGGAGACAGGGGAAGTGCTCGTTAGGTTGCGACCATATAGACACGATAGACACAATCCCGTGCAGAACTATTGTTTACGACATCAGACTGATGGCTGGCAGTACCGTACGCCGAACATTATATAAGTGATATGAAAAGCACTTGAGATTATCGTGTGCGGAAGTGCTTTTTGAAGAACCAGTGGCATAATAAAGGGCTGCCGCATCCTAGTTTCCTTTGCGCTCTAAAGAACTATTTCCAGATATTAATGTGCACAAGAAATGGAAAATTCGACATATTACTGAATTATCCCTTATTTCCGTGCAGCGATCATATCTATTGACAACGCGCTGCCTTAGCTGGGGAATATGAAGGCGTCATATCGTCGAAGCTCGATTACCCCGATACCAAGACGACACTGAAAATTACGTTATATCAGAGTCGTTGCACTATCAGTGAAAAGTCCAGTAAGGTTTTTGTGGCCCGATGTGTCTTCGAGGACTATGAACCCACACACCGGTCGGCAGACGGGGCGGAATAAAATTTCCACATCCGGCTCGCATAGGCTTGAGTAAGTAACTAAGGTAACCGAACAGTAAGCAAGTACACCTACCCATGCGCAACCCTAACCGGATTTGGATAATTTTGAAATGGAAGACTCCATGGCGACGTAAAGCAAATATCAAATCGTCTTTAAAGTATATTTTTGGCGGTATCTTATTGGTTGCTCGCGAGGGGGTGGTGGGGGGGGGGGGGGGGGGGGGGGGGCAGACACATGCAGAGCTCGTAATGTATGTTTGATAACAACCACGATTAGCAACCGTGTAAATATGGAAACGATGTTGATTTTAATGAGAATGAATACCTACTGATTATGATATGCTTGTTACAGGAGACATACCGTGTTGATTATTGAGAATTTAAACAACTAATTGGCAGCATCATGTGCATTGGGCAAGCTATGTTTGGTCTGTTCCTTATGTCTAGTCTATATGATTGGGATCTGCGTGGACTTGAATGACCTCGTCGATTGGTTATCGCGTGATGTCGTATTCCCGGTGGGTAAAGGTATCTGTTGGCCTACGAAAAATACGTGCTTACCTGGAGACAGACAAAAGATTAGTTCATTTTGAGGGGCGTATATAAGGCCCGCATTCATTATTTTTAGCCTTGTTTCTATTGTGTTGCCTTCATCCACCGTGGTATTGGTCACAAATTTGACTCATTCCACGATCTATCCTCGGGATGAACTGATGTTGTTTTGCGTGTTTTTTTCCGATAGGACAAATATTTACAACTCCAAAAAAGCCGGCTATTTCAGTTTTATATTTTACAGTTCGATCGTGACAGTGCACTTGCATACAGTGTATATGATTTAACAAACAATTGTATGTGTGAAAATCGACGCCACACAAATACATTACTCCAGATATTATGTTCCCTATAGATGGCAAGTGGTGGGCTACTTCTTCCTATCCACGGGGCAAATTTCGCAGTTGGGAGATTACGATTGTCATACCGAGCGATTTGAACGTTAGCCAGCATCGGTTACTCGTAACATTTTGACCAGGCTTGCATCGAATTCTCATTGCAATCTCTGTCTTCGGACACACGAACAGTTACCTTTTTTTACAGACTGCCAAGACCCTGATTCAAACCTTGTGCCGCAATAAGTATGAAAGCCGATTTACGAGTGTTGCGTACGTGAGTTTGCGTGCTTGAGCATGCTTGATGACATACACTGAGACCTGTGTTCATCGCAATTCGTCTTTTGTAAGGGTTGCAAAACATACATATTTCAATGGAACTTGTCCTTATCCAAATCGAGTGCACGCAAGTACAAATAGTGTCATCTATCCGGGGAAATGTGTCAGTAATGGCTCAGTTCGTCATATCTACATATTACTCTGAATTTCGTCAGATATTTTTGAGCTATATTCATTGTGAAATACAGCAAAATGTAAATTATGCATAATACAATTAAATATTAATGTCTGTTGTTTGATAAAATACAGCAATCAATTGCTGATCGTTTGATATAATGTAGACGTAATTATACACTTCTGCAATACTCTCCATCACTCCACTAGATGGCGCGGAAGTATACTTTTCGCCGCATCGAAGCCACGTGATGACAGAGAATACGTTGTCGGCTGCACTTTCAAAAGGTTTTCGAATTTATTTTACTCTCAGAAATTAATTGAATTTAAGTGAATGAAACCAACCGCATTTTATTTACTCATCACAGTAGGACATATTGTTGTGACCTAAAGGCCCCCCAATGGCGGTCCTCAAAAGGAACCATGTTCTGAAAGATAGACACGCCTTTGGGAGACCACGAAGTTACCTTTAATACGATGCATACCTTTATTGCGGTAGACGAAAAACCAAGTGTATTTGATTTGGCACTGGTCAGTATATAGGCCTGTGCTTCGGCCTCGGTCGGCCTGCCAAATTTCCGAATTCGCATCATGGAAACACAATTGACGCTCCAGAATTTCAAAAACTGTCAGTCAGCTCAACCTCGTGCTCATGTTGCCTCTGTCCTGGTTTACACTGACCCGTACTCGAAACTGCAGCGAAAGAGGCTGGTAGCTTTTTTCTAATAAGTCCGGTTTGCCCGGCTGGGACAGAATTTCTGTTCCACTTCGGTCGGCGGTGGACTTTTTGTGTCGATTGTTTATTTATCTTCTACTCCGTCAGCTGCGCCACCTAGTGTCAACTTAGATGTGATGGCTGCGCCATCTAATGTAGAAATATTATACGTAACTTAGAAATAATGGCTCCAATCAATTATTAGTTGTACTCTCTGCATGTATGGGAAACAAGATAAATACTGCAGAAAAAAATACAGCGACCAGCAATGAAAATTTCCACAGCGATTTATGTTGTGTTATTCGCCCGACAGGAGGCAGTGCTGGCATTTCTATCCGCAATACTCACACGTTGTTCATCACGTGTCTCAATCCAAGCAAATCTCGGTGAAATTGGAACGGCATCAAAAATCGAGTGCTGCCTTCAATGCACTGATAATGACTGTTTGACGATAAACCATATTTTAACTGAAAACCGGTGCCAACTCAGCTTTTCTAAACCGAAGCCGTTGAACGACGCAATGTCAAACTACAGTGGGGGTCGTTTATATTCAAAATGTAGACGACAGCATTCGGTAAGGGAAACATACCCTGTAATAGTCCTGTTTCACCGATCTAGGACAATTTCTGCAAAATCGATTCAGTCGTTCGATTAACTATGTGAACAAGTCTAATTGAAGAGGTGATTGAGTGCAAGAACAACTCCAGTCTTTATTTCATGTACTTTAGTATTTTCAGCACTAAACCCCTTCCCTGTCCGTCATTTTTTGCAGATAGCCACATGCAAATGTTTCTGACATGACTGGACAATAGCAACAGAAGGTACTTCTTGCACAAAACTTTTGGATTTTAAAGGAATTGTCATAAAACAGAGCCAATGCCACATTCTGAGAGCAGTTTTGATTTAAAAAATTCGCAAATCGTTTTGTCAGCCAGCCAACCCAGTGTTTATTTCACTTCTGGTGCTAGCAATATTTTTCAACAGTGACTTCAGTAGTTCTTGCACTGAGGTCTTCAATTATGAAAGACAATTGGTGGGCGACGCGCCAAGTTGTGCAGTGGTCATGTCGCCATGACATTGGCCTTGGCATTTATCTCGATTCGAGGTACATTGAACATTATTATACTACATGAAGTTAAAAAAGTGCACGGTCTTAGGTCGGTCAAACTAGGGTAATTAATTACAATGTTTGTAAGGTACATTTACATGTTGTCAGATTCGCGTGTGCAATGTCCTGTACAGCTACAATACCAAAGCAAAATGCGGAGAATCGATAACTTCGAGTTCAGGTCGCAGATTTACCCAGTGCACAAGTTCATTCGATCCCACACCAAAGGTTACACTGGTACATCGATTCGGTTCACATTCATTACGTTTTGACTTGTTTTGCGAGGCGGAGTTTTGCAAGAGGTCTAAATCAGGATATTTTCAAAACATCTGTTTTAGATCCAAGCAGGATCGATCTTGCATAGCATAGCTTGTTATGTCTTGGAGGGATAACTTGAGCAGGTCACGACCACGGGCTGAAGAAGCACCATGTAGTTCACGTTGTTTTCCAGTGTTGATGATAGAATCAATAACACAATGCAATGCAGTGCAGTACGTTGGATGCGACATTGACATGCACTCAATGCAAGTGCAGCGTATTGCTAGAACAGTGCACCCGCTACTGCTTCTGTCATATTGAAGTGGCACACTAAATCCGATAGAAGGCGCTATCACTCTTATAATGCTACGACGGAGACAGACTTTCACCAATAAAACACAACAAATGGTGTGCAGCGACAAAGACCCCATTAGGTCACGTGGTGTGATATAACAGATGACCCGATGCAATCGTGGACCTTTTATCATGTTTATGCTTTGTTGCAAGTGTTTCCATGAATAAATTGCTTTAATGCTGGCATCTTGTGCATTTGATTTGCTGTTGTCGTCACATAATGAACACACAATTATATTCAGAATGATCGGATACCTACCTCATGAATCCTAAGGGGATAGATACACGGGGCAGAATGTAAAGTAATTTGAGGCTGGACCCATCAAAGCGAACGGACTTGTTTGAATGAGCGCAACGTTATAAAATTCTGAACATCTTGAACAAAAAACTTTAGGAGGCCTTCACCGAACGCTCAGCGCCATCTACATACACATGATGCTACCTCCTACTCAACATGTATGGCAAGCCGTGTGTCCAATAATTTAGAAAACCTGGTTTTCATCTTTCAAAACTTAGTTTTATGGACGAAAACCAAGCTTTGTTCAATGAAAATAGGTTTTCTTTCAAGAAAACTAAGTTTTTAAAAACAATTTATTCTTTTTTGAAAAAGTATAAGTTTTATGAAAACCAAGTTTAAAAAAAGATAAAAACTATCTTTTCTTCCATATCACCTAGTTTTGTATGTTATTCTTCAATAAAAACCTAGTTTCATGAAAAATAAACCCATGGTTTTCTTCCATGAAACTAAGTTTGAAAGAAGAAAAACAGGTTTTACTGAAACCTAGTTTTTTTACCTCGTCTCCAACCCAACCTCTCCACATCAGACGAACCATGCGTGTCATGCTATGGAGATGAAGTAAAAAGACTAGTTTTTCTAGCATATGGATTAGAAACTAGGTTTTATAATAAATAACGTAGTCTTTTTCAATAGAAACTAGGTTTTGATGAAGACATGTATATGACCTGGTTTTATTCCACAAAACCAAGTAATCTTCTTCGAAACTAGGTTTGTATTGAAGAAGCATAGGTTTAATTTTAGTTTTTGACCAAGAAAACGTGGTTTATATAATAAACCTAATTGCTTCTCCAATAAACCCCTAATTTCACTGAATAAAAGGTTTTCTTCCATGAAACTAAAATTGGAAAGAAGAAAACCAGGTCTTCTTCAATATAACTAGGTTTCTTTATGACAAGTTTTGGTCGTGTTTATGCGCAAGTGACTGCACTATTCATCGAATGTGATGATATATAAGATCGGCTATTATTGATCAATTTAGCATTTGGTGCGCCATTTTGCCTTGGCAGTTCGGAAATGCTCAAGAACATTAGGACATTACTAAAGATGATACAAATGGTGCCACTTATTGATGACGGTCGAAGGCAGTACTAACGGAACTTGGTGAAAAGGACATTGCATTGAATGATTTTCAGAAAACGTGGGAGAATATTTGCAGTAAAAAAGGAGGTGTAAATCGCGTCCAAGATTTATCGCTGTTCATGTGAGCGGTAACAAATCAGATCACGGTTCTAATAGAAGTACTCCTTGTCTAGTTTGGTATACTCTATCGTTTCACTGATCTAAAACTGGTTCATTATATGGACAAGGAAATCAAAGCAGAGGCCAGTCCAGCACGAGGCGTCATTACCACAGGACAATTTGCTGTCAACAACCTCTTGTCTGTCGAAATTGAACATGTTGATTGGCATCAAACGCCCTTTTCTCATGATATCCGGCGTAAAATCGACTATGCAGAGCCGGTCTTAGATCAGCGAAACTAGAGTCTATGCATGTATTGTTAATTCTGTACACGATTCTTGTAGAATTCAATTATCAGGTAAGAAAAAAAGATCTCAGAAAGAATCTTTGAAGAATATTGTAAAGAATGTACATGCAAATGTACCAACTGAATAAGACCTTTAAGAAACAGGATTCTCGATCAGGGATGGCGTTCAGAGGAGACAATGGTAATAGTGCGAGCTTGTACTATTAGATGTGTACAACATTAAACTGGGCATGTATGCGTACAGATGGTACACGTGCATGCACGGTACAAATCATATACAAGTAAAAATGGCTGGCGAACTTTGTTCACGTAACCTCTTTATTTTCCTCAAGAAGTTTACATCATTCTCTTATCACCTTAGTCACAAACTTGCAATAAGTTCTGCTGTGCATTTTCAAAACTTTTATTATCATAAGCAAAGTGACTTGATTGTCTTAACCGATTTCACAGGAAATGAAACTTCAATAAGAACACTAAAGCTATATCCGGACTCTGGCAAGCTTGGATGGGCACAGGCAAGCTACGAAGGCATAATTAAAATTGTCGGTCAATATAAACAGTTCCTCATTGCTACTCCAATGACCCGCCTCTACGAAAAGTTCATCATCGTTGGATTGGACGGCCAGTTGCGAGGAAGGCTAAAGTTCCAACACCTGAATAAAATCCAATTTAGCCTATCCAAGTACATGGACGTTTCATTTCTTCTTCTAAGTGATGCAGATTTGGGCGTTATCACACTTTTCTCTTTGGAAGGCTACTTTACGAAGTATTGTCACAACCGCATATCCAACATGTCCAATGGCTCACTAATCCTAATTCTTACATGCAGAAACAAACTTAAGCCTTCCTTGAAATATTCTGCGTACACAAATTCTGGATTATTCGCATTTTGTTCAGGATTTATCAGTAATGGATCTCTTGTCAGTTGTTTTAATGCGAAGTCAAAACGCTCTAGCCATGCTATATTTTCTGTTAAAAAAACAGTTAAAACCACATTCTTCTTCATTAGCGATGTCTACCATCGACTATTAATAGGAACTACTGATAACGAGGTCATGTTTATGAGTTGGCCGAAGGGAAATGGAGTTTCTTACCATCAATTAAAACAAGACGACGTCTTCAAATTTAGTGGGGGTAGTCAGTTCGTTTTGTTGAATAATAGTGATCTTGTTCAGTTTTTAACGGATGGTGGTGCACAAGGAAGAAGAATTCTGACAATGTTGAAGGTGTACTCCCCGAGAGCAGGATGTGAAACGATCAAAGTGTGACTCAGTAGATCTGAATACGGTTCTCATCATTTCCTTCGAAGTTTCTTCAGTAACTAAAAATATCATTATTCTGCCATGGAGCATAATCCACTATTGCCGTTAGGTGGCGCATACAAATGATATATGTACCATATGTAACAGAATAGGTAAGCATTTCAAGTTATTTTAAATAGGGACTTTACGAGCTCGGGGTCAGTTAACATGGTAAAGGGCAATGGGTTGTCTTTGATCCTGCGAACTCTTTTCAAGCAAACAAAAAGTTTACACTCAATATGTAAAATGGGTCTTCTTTAAGGCGGACGGCTGCTGCTGATTTCTTCAAACTGAACGAAGAAAAACAGGTAAATGGCAATGTTAACGCAGGTCGAATGACGAGATTATATTTAGATTCTTCAGAAACATTTGGTTACGATATTAACTGTGGCTAAAGGTATCGGTTTGCTTGAGAAAAATACGTGCTTACCTGGAGAGAAAATGACTATACAAAAGAAATATTTAAAAAATATTTGTTAATTTGGAGGGGCCGAAAGGTCCGCATTTATTTATTTTTGTCCGATTGTACTCCTCCAACACTGTAATGGTGAGAAAGGTTTCTACTCTGATGCCCGATATACACATCCCCATTTCAACGTACGGAAAATTTTGTAGGAAAAAAAACACGTTTAGGTCTTCCTATTTTCCCGTACAATAAAATGCTATACAATTTAATCTCACCGTGTACGATGAGCTTGCGGTTTGATGTGCGTTTGACCGTTTATTGACTGGATACATGGGAGTAAGAGCCTACAGGCGCCTTTTAATGGTCGTCTTAGGATCCATTGTTTGGCCCGTTTCAGCGGTTTTCTTCTCTGTTTCCGACGGCAGGAGGAGCGTGAGACTCCCATCGCCAGATCATGACGGCTGCACACGATGCCGAGACAACTTTTAGTTTGGACAGTACCGGAGGTATTTTCAAAATGGATGGGAATATAGGGCCCTTACTGGTCTATAGTGCGGGATATGATCTATGCAGAATGTTACGTAGGCCAAGAGTCTCCAACCCAAATGTTCTTGAAGAATATTAACCCGGTTTGGTATCTAGTACACTAGTGGGTTAATCCTACCAAAACTTGCGACCCCGCCAGACACGATCAATTTCTCAATCGTACTTAATCCTTCCTATAAAACAATGTACTCGTCGACGTCGGGTTAAGTTGGAGAGAAAATTGTAAACAAATATTTCATAGGAATATGTTATCGTGTATAGCGGTCATAACACTGTATTGGGATGGCCTTGTTTCCATTGTGTTGCAAAGGTAAACCAATACCTTTAATTACCCACTGTGTTATTCAGTGTCGAATTAGTAGGTTAACACTTCAATAAAGAATATACTCATAAATTATTTACACGATTCTTGTATGATTCTTGTATGATTCAAGAACAAAGCAAAGTGGTGGAGAGAGACCCAACACGATTTACGAGATGGGTAAAGGATGCGAATTGGATTCGTAAAACCACCAACATGAATCGATACACTAAGTCGCGTGTGGGATCAAAGTCTGACCGCTCCGACATCCAGCAGTCAGATGTCTAACTTCTGAAGAAGAATGGTGCAACCATTTGAAACGTCAATGTGATGATGAACATTGATTGTGTAAAAACTGTATATGACCCAAAGGACTCCACCAGGCATGTCAAAAATGTTGTATGGTTTATTAGACACCATGTGGGATTGCGGAGAGAACCAGGATGCGCATGTCGTGTTGGAGTGTTGTCCGAGCTCGGTCGAGTGCATGTTAATCACGCGAATCATGATTTGATGATAGTATACCTTTGTTATTGTAGTTTTGTTTGATAAGAATTCACTGCAAACATTTTTTTTATACAATATGCATATGATTTGAAGAAAAACATACATGTACTTGCAGACTGAGTATACACTGTAATATCAGTACGAGTTGATCTCGCTTGCTGACCAACTATGATATGATTCATTAAAAAACAACATACTACGCGGCTTTCAGCCTACATTAACATTGATTTTCATCAATCAATACTGACGGTTTACCTAATCGTTTAGGAGACAGGGGCAGTGTTCGTTAGGTTTCGACCATATAGACACGATAGACACAATCCCATGAAGAATTATTGTTTACGACATCGGACTGATGGCTGGCAGTACCGTACGCCGAACATTATATAAGTGATATGAAAAGCACTTGAGATTATCGTGTGCGGAAGTGCTTTTTGAAGAACCAGTGGCATAATAAAGGGCTGCCGCTTCCTAGTTTCCTTTGCGCTCTAAAGAACTAGTTCCAGATATGAATGTGCACAAGAAAGGGAAAATTCGAAATATTACTGAATTATCCCTTATTTCCGTGCAGCGATCATATCTATTGACAACGCGCAGCCTTAGCTGGGGAATATGAAGGCATCATCTTGTCGGAGGTCGATCACCCCGATACCAAGACGACACTGACAATTATGTTAGATCAGAGTCGTTGCACTATCAGCGAAAAGTCCGGTAAGTTTTTGTCGCCCGATGTGTCTACGAGGACTATGAACCCACACACCGGTCGGCAGACGGGGCGGAATAAAATTTCCACATCCGGCTCGCATAGGCTTGAGTAAGTAACTAAGGTAACCGAACAGTAAGCAAGTACACCTACCCATGCGCAACCCTAACTGGATTTGGATAATTTTGAAGTGGAAGACTCCATGGCGACGTAATCAAATATCAAATCGTCTTTAAAGTAGATTTTTGGCGGTATTTTATTGGTTGTTCGCGAGGGGGATGGGGGGCAGATACATGCAGAGCTCGTTATGTATGTTGGATAACAACCACGATTAGCAAACATGTAGATATGGAAACGACGCTGATATTAATGAGAATGAATACCTACTGATTATGATATGCTTGTTACAAGAGACATACCGTATTGATTATTGAGAATGTAAACAACTAATCGGCAGCATCATGTGCGTTGGGCATGCTATGTTTGGTCTGTTCCTTATGTTTAGTCTATATGATTGGGATCAGCGTGGACTTGAATGACCTCGGCTATTGGTTATCGCGTGATGTCGTATTCCCGGTGGGTAAATGTATCTGTTGGCCTAAGAAAAATACGTGCTTACCTGGAGACAGACAAAAGATTAGTTCATTTTGAGGGGCGTATATCAGGCCCGCATTCATTATTTTTAGCCTTGTTTCTATTGTGTTGCCTTCATCCACCGTGGTATTGGTCACAAATTTGACTCATTCCACGATCTTTCCTCGGGATGAACTGATGTAGTTTGCGTGTTTTTTTCCGATAGGACAAAGATATACAACTCCAAAAAAGCCGGCTATTTCAGTTTTATATTTTACAGTTCGATCGTGACAGTGCACTTGCATACAGTGTATATGATTTAACAAACAATTGTATGTGTGAAAATCGACGCCACACAAATACGTTACTCCAGATATTGTGTTCCCTTTAGGTGGCAAGTGGTGGGCCACTACTTCCTAGCCACGAGGCACATTCCGCACTTGGGAGATTACGACTTGACTGGTTGTCATATTGAGCGATTGGAACCTTAGCCAGCATCAGTTACTCGTAACATTTTGACCAGGCTTAAATCGAATTCTCATTGCAATCTCTGTCTTCGGACACACGAACAGTTACCTTTTTTTACAGACTGCCAAGACCCTGATTCAAACCTTGTGCCGCAATAAGTATGAAAGCCGATTACGAGTGTTGCGTACGTGAGTTTGCGTGCTTGAGCATGCTTGATGACATACACTGATCTGTGTTCATCGCAATTTGTCTTTTGTAAGGGTTGCAAAACATACATATTTCAATGGAACTTGTCCTTTTCCAAATCGAGTGCACGCAAGTACAAATAGTGTCATCTATCCGGGGAAATGTGTCTGTAATGGCTCAGTTCGTCATATCTACATATTACTCTGAATTTCGTCAGATATTTTTGAGCCATATTCATTGTGAAATACAGCAAAATGTAAATTATGCATAACACAATGAAATATTAATGTCTGTTGTTTGAAATAATACAGCCATCAATTGCTGATCGTTTGATATAATGCTATAAGCCGTAATTATACACTTCTGCATTACTCTCCATCACTCCACTAGACGGCACGGAAGTATACTTTTCGCCGCATCGAAGCCACATGATGACAGAGAATACGTTGTCGGCTGCACTTTCAAAAGGTTTTCGAAGTTATTTTACTCTCAGAAATTAGTGAATTCAAGTGAATGAAACCAACCACATTTTATTTACTCATCACAGTAGGACATATTGTTGTGACTTAAAGGCCCCCCAATGGCGGTCCCCAAAAGGAACCATGTTCTGAAAGATAGACACGCCTATGGGAGACCAAGAAGTTACCTTTAATACGATGCATGCCTTTATTGCAGTAGACGAAAAACCAAGTGTATTTGATTTGGCACTGGTCAGTCTATAGGCCTGTGCTTCGGCCTCGGTCGGCCTGCCAAATTTCCGCATTATGGAAACACAATTAACGCTCCAGAATTTCAAAAACTGTCAGTCAGCTCAACCTCGTGCTCATGTTGCCTCTGTCCTGGTTTACACTGACCCGGACTTGAAATTGCAGCGAAAGAGGCTGGTAGCTTTTTCTGACTAGCCCGGTCTGCCCGGCTGGGACAGAATTTCTGTTCCACTTCGGTCGGCGGTGGACTTTTTGTGTCGATTGTTTTTTTATCTTTTACTCCGTCAGCTGCGCCACCTAGAGTCAAGTTAGATGTGATGGCTGCGCCATCTAATGTAGAAATATCATACGTAACTTAGAAATAATGGCTCCAATCAAATATTAGTTGTACTCTCTGTAAGGGAAACAAGATAAATACTGCAGAAAAAAATACAGCGACCAGCAATGAACATTTCCACATTGATTTATGTTGTGTTATTCGCCCGACAGGAGGCAGTGCTGGCATTTCTATCCGCAATACTCACACGTTGTTCATCACGTGTCTCAATCCAAGCAAATCTCGGTGAAATTGGAACGGCATCAAAAATCGAGTGCTGCCTTCAATGCACTGATAATGACTGTTTGACGATAAACCATATTTTAACTGAAAACCGGTGCCAATTCAGCTTTTCTAAACCGAAGCCGTTGAACGACGCAATGTCAAACTACAGTGGGGGTCGTTTATATTCAAAATGTAGACGACACCATTCGGTAAGGGAAACATGCCCTGTTTTGCCGATCTAAGACCGTTTCTGCAAAATCGATTCAGTCGTTCGATTAACTATGTCAACAAGTCTAATTGAAGAGGTGATTGAGTGCAAGAACAACTCCAGTCTTTATTTCAGGTACTTTAGTATTTTCAACACTAACCCCTTCCCTGTCCGTCATTTTTGCAGATGGCTACATGCAAATGTTTCTGACATGACTGGACAATAACAACAGAAGGTAATTCTTGCACAAAACTTTTGGGTTTCAAAGGAATTGTAAAACATAGCCAATGCCACATTCTGAGAGCAATTTTGATTTAAAAAATTCGCAAATCGTTTTGTCAGCCTGCCAACCCACTGTTTATTTCACTTCTGGTGCTAGCAATATTTTTCAAAAAGTGACTTCAGTAGTTCTTGCACTGAGGTCTGCAATTATGAAAGACAATTGGTGGGCGACGCGCCAAGTTGTGCAATGGTCATGTCGCCATGACATTGGCCTTGGCATTTATCTCTATTCGAGGTACATTGGACATTATTATATGTACATGAAGTTAAAGAAACGCACGGTCTTAGGTCGGTCAAACTAGGGTAATTACTTACAATGTTTGTAAGTCTCGTCGATGACAAAGCTAGACTGTAATATACTTGATGCAACACATATATATTTTGATAGTAGGTACATTTACATGTTGTCAGATTCGCATGCGAAATGTCCTGTACAGCTACAATACCAAAGCAAAATGCGGAGAATCGATTACTTCGAGTTCAGGTCGCAGATTTACCCAGTGCACAAGTTCATTCGATCCCACACCAAAGGTTACACTGGTACATCGATTCGGTTCGCATTCATTACGTTTTGACTTGTTTTGCGAGGCGGAGTTTTGCAAGAGGTCTAAATCAGGATATTTTCAAAACATCTGTTTTAGATCCAAGCAGGATCGATCTTGCATAGCATAGCTTGTTATGTCTTGGAGGGATAACTTGAGTAGGTCACGACCACGGGCTGAAGAAGCACCATGTAGTTCACGTTGTCTTCAAGTGTTGATGATAGAATCAATAACACAATGCAGTGCAGTGCAGTACGTTGGATGCGACATTGACATGCACTCGATGCGCGTACAGCGTATTGCAATAACATTGCACCCGCTGCTGCTTCTGTCATATTGAAGTGGCACACTAAATCCGATAGAAGGCGCTATCACTCTTATAATACTACGACGGAGACAGACTTTCATCAATAAAACACAACGAATGGTGTGCAGCGACAACGCCCTCATTAGGTCACGTGGTGTGATATAACAGATGACCCGATGCAATCGTGGACCTTTTATCATGTTTATGCTTTGTTGCAAGTGTTTCCATGAATAAATTGCTTTAATGCTGGCATCTTGTGCATTTGATTTGTTGTTGTCGTCACATAATGATCACACAATTATATTCAGAATGTTCGGATACCTACCTCATGAATCTTAAGGGGATAGATACACGGGGCAGAATGTAAAGTAATTTGAGGCTTGACCCATCAAAGCGAACGGACTTGTTTGAATGAGCGCAACGTTATACAATTCTGAACATCTTGAACAAAACTTTAGGAGGCCTTCACCGAACGCTCAGCGCAATCTACATACATATGATGATACCTCCTACTCAACATGTATGGCTAGCCGTGTGTCCAATAATTTAGAAAACCTGGTTTTCTTCTTTCAAAACTTAGTTTTATGGAAGAAAACCAAGCTTTGTTCAATGAAAATAGGTTTTCTTTCAAGAAAACTAAATTTTTAAAAACAATTTACTCTTTTTTGAAAAAGTATAAGTTTCATGAAAACCAAGTTTAAAAAAAGATAAAAACTATATTTTCTTCCATATAACCTAGTTTTGTATGTTATTCTTCAATAAAAACCTAGTTTCATTGAAAAAAACCCATGGTTTTCTTCCATGAAACTAAGTTTGAAAGAAGAAAAACAGGTTTTACTGAAACCTAGTCTTTTTACCTCGTCTCCAACCCAACCTCTTCCCATCAGACGAACCATGCGTGTCATGCTGTGGGAACGAAGTAAAACGACTAGTTTTTCTAGCATATGGATCAGAAACTAGGTTTCATAAGAAATAACGTAGTCTTTTTCAATAAAAACTAGGTTTTGCTGGAGACATATAACCTGGTTTTTATTCCACAAAACCAAGTATTCTTCTACGAAACTAGGTTTTTATTGAACAAGCTTAGGTTTAATTTTGGTTTTTGACCAAGAAAACGTGGTTTATATAATAGACCTATACTAATTGCTTCTCCAATTGAAACCTAGTTTCACTGAATAAAAGGTTTTCTTCCATGAAACTAAGTTTGGAAAGAAGAAAACCAGGTCTTCTTCAATATAACTAGGTTTCCTAATGACAAGTTCCGGTTGTGTTGATGCACAAGTGACTGCACTATTCATCGAATGTGATGATATATAAGATCGGCTATTATTGATCAATTTAGCATTTGGTGCGCCATTTTGCCTTGGCAGTTCGGAAATGCTCAAGAACATTAGGACATTACTAAAGATGATACAAATGGTGCCACTTATTAATGAGGGTCGAAGGCAGTACTAACGGAACTTTGTGAAACGGACATTGCATTGAATGATTTTCAGAAAACGTGGGAGAATATTTGCAGTAAAAAAGGAGGTGTAAATCGCGTCCAAGATTTATCCCTGTTCATGTGAGCGGTAACAAATCAGATCACGGTTCTTATAGAAGTAAACTTTGTTCAGTTTCGTGTACTCTATAGTTTCACTGATCTAAAACTGGTTCATTATATCGACAAGGAAATCAAAGCAGAGGCCAATCCAGCACGAGGCGTCATTACCATAGGACAATGTGCTGTCAACAACCTCTTGTCTATCGAAATTGAACATGTTGATTGGTATCAAACGCCCTTTTCTCATGATATCCAGCGTGAAATCGACTATATATGCAGAACCGGTCTTAGATCAATGAAACTAGAGTCGTGCATGTATTGTTAATTCTGTACACGATTCTTGTAGAATACAATTATCAAGTAAGAAAAAAAGATATCAGAAAGAATCTTTGAAGAATCTTATAAAGCATGTACATGCACATGAACCAACTGAATAAACCTTTAAGAAACTTTCCAGGATTCTCGATCAGGGATGGCGTTCAGAGGAGTCGATGGTAATAGTGCGAGCTATTAAATGTGTACAACATTAAACTGGACATGTATGCGTACAGATGGTACATGTACATGCACGGTACAAATCATATACAAGTAAAAATGGCTGGCGAACTTTGTTAACCTAACCTCTTTATTTTCCTTAAGAAGTTTACATCATTCTCTTATCACCTTAGTCACAAACTTGCAATAAGTTCTGCTGTGCATTTTCAAAACTTTTATCATCATAAGCAAAGTGACTTGATTGTCTTAACCGATTTCTCAGGAAATGAAACTTCAATAAGAACACTAAAGCTATATACGGACTCTGGCAAGCTTGGATGGGCACAGGCAAGCTACGAAGGCATAATTAAAATTGTCAGTCAATATAAACAGTTCCTCATTGCTAGTCCAATGACCCGCCTCTACGAAATGTTCATCATCGTTGGATTGGACGGCCAGTTGCGAGGAAGGCTAAAGTTCCAACACCTGAATAAAATCCAATTTAGCCTATCCAAGTACATGGACGTTTCATTTCTTCTTTTGAGTGATGCAGATTGGGGCTTTATCACACTTTTCTATTTGGAAGGTTACCTTTTGAAGTATTGTCCCGAATGCAGATCCAACATGTCCAATGGCTCATTAACCGTAATTCTTACATGCAGAAAGAAACTTGTGCCAACCTTTAAATATTCTGCGTACACAAATTCTGGATTATATGCATTTTGTTCAGAAATTATCAGTAAAGGATCTCTTGTCAATTGTTTTAATGCGAAGTCAAAACGCCCTAGCCATGCTATATTTTCTGTTCAAAAAACAGTTAAAACCACATTCTTCTTCATTAGCGACGTCTACCATCGACTATTGATAGGAACTACTGATAACGAGGTCATGTTTATGAGTTGGCCGAAGGGAAACGGAGGTTCTTACCATCAATTAAAACAAGACGACTTCGTCAAATTCAGTGGGGGTAGTCAGTTCGTTTTGTTAAATAATGGTGATCTTGTTCAGTTTTTGACGGATGGTGGTGCACAAGGAAGGAGAATTCTGACAATGTTGAAGGTGTACTCCCCGAGAGCAGGATGTGAAACGATCAAAGTGTGACTCAGTCGAGCTGCATACGGTTCTCATCATTACCTCCGAAGTTTCTTTAGTAACGAAAAATATCTTTATTCTGCCATGGAGCATAATCCACTATTGCCGTTAGGTGGCGCATACAAATGATATATGTACCAGATGTAACAGAATAGGTAAGCAATTCAAGTTATTTTAAATAGGGACTTTACGAGCTCGGGGTCAGTTAACATGGTAAAGGGCAATGGGTTGTGTTTGATCCTGCGAACTCTTTTCAAGCAAACATAAAGTTTACACTCAATATGTACAATGGGTCTTCTTTAAGGCGGACGGCTGCTGCTGATTTCTTCAAACTGAACGAAGAAAAACTGGTAAATGGCAATGTCAACGCAGGTCGAATGACGAGATTATATTTAGATTCTTCAGAAACATTTGGTTACGATATTAACTGTGGCTAAAGGTATCGGTTTGCTGAAGAAAAATACGTGCTTACCTGGAGAGAAAGTGACTATACAAAAGAAATATTAAAAAAATATTTGTTAATTTTGAGGGGCCGAAATGTCCGCTTTTATTTATTTTTGCCCGATTGTACTCCTCCAACACTGTAATGGTGAGAAAGGTTTCTGCTCTGATGCCCGATATACACGTCCCCATTTCAACGTACGGAAAATTTTGTAGGAAAAAAAACACGTTTAGGTCTTCCTATTTTCCCGTACAATAAAATGCTATACAATTTAATCTCACCGTGTACGATGGGGTTGCGGGTTGATGTACGTTTGACCGTTTATTGACTGGATACATGGGAGTAAGAGCCTACAGGCGCCTTTTAATGGTCGTCTTAGGATCCATTGTTTGGCCCGTTTCAGCGGTTTTCTTGTCTGTTTCCGACGGCGGGAGGAGCGTGAGACTCCCATCGCCAGATCATGACGGCTGCACACGATGCCGAGACAACTTTTAGTTTGGACAGTACCGGAGGTATTTTCAAAATGGATGGGAATATAGGGCCCTTACTGGTCTATAGTGCGGGATATGATCTATGCAGAATGTTACGTAGGCCTAGAGTCTCCAACCCAAATGTTCTTGAACAATATTAACCCGGTGTGACAGCGGATATAGTCCCCCTGGAGTCATAGTCCGGTAGCATTGTATTTGACCAATTAAGCAGCATGATCTATTGTACCGCTAACCCTAACCAAAACATTTAGCAATGCGGGCTATTGTAACACGGACTATCAGCCCTAGGACTACCATCCCCGCCACACCGGTTTGGTATCTAGTACACTAGTGGGTTAATCCTACCAAAACTTGCGACCCCGCAAGACACGATCAATTTCTCAATCGTACTTAATCCTTCCTACAAAACAATGTACTCGTCGACGTCGGGTTAAGTTGGAGAGAAAATTGTAAACAAATATTTCATAGGAATATGTTATCGTGTATAGCGGCCATAACACTGTATTGGGATGGCCTTGTTTCCATTGTGTTGCAAAGGTAAGCCAATACCTTTAATTACCCACCGCGTTATTCAGTGCCGAATTCGTAGGTTAACACTTCAATGAAGAATATACTCATAAATTACTTACACGATTCTTGTATGATTCTTAGTTAAGACAAGAACAAAGCAAAGTGGTGGAGAGAGACCCAACACGATTTACGAGAAGGGTGAAGGATGCGAATTGGATTCGTAAAACCACCAACATGAATCGATACACTGAGTCGCGTGTGGGATCAAAGTCTGGCCGCTCCGACATCCAGCAGTCAGATGTCTAACTTATGAAGAAGAATGGTGCAACCATTTGAAACGTCAATGTGATGATGAACATTGATTGTGTAAAAACTGTTCATGACCCAAAGGACTCCTTCAGGCATATCAAAAATTTTGTATGGTTTATTAGACACCATGTGGGATGACGGAGAGAACCAGGATGCGCATGTCGTGTTGGAGTGTTATCCGAGCTCGGTCGAGTGCATATTAATCACTCGAATCATGATTTGATGATAGTATACCTTTGTTATTGTAGTTTTGTTTGATAAGAATTCACTGCAAACATATTTTTTTATACAATATGCATATGATTTGAAGAAAAACATACATGTACTTGCAGACTGAGTATACACTGTAATATCAGTACGAGTTGATCTCGCATGCTGACCAACTATGATATGATTCATTAAAAAACTACATACTACGCGGCTTTCAACCTACATTAACATTGATTTTCATCAATCATACTGACGGTTTACCTAATCGGTTAGGAGACGGGGGCAGTGCTCGTTAGGTTGCGACCATATAGACACGATAGACACCATCCCGTGCAGAATTATTGTTTACGACATCGGACTGATGGCTGGCTGTACCGTACGCCGAACATCATATAGGTGATATGAAAAGCACTTGAGATTATCGTGTGCGGAAGTGCTTTTTGAAGAACCAGTGGCATAATAAAGGGCTTCCGCTTCCTAGTTTCCTTTGCGCTCTAAAGAACTAGTTCCAGATATGAATGTGCACAAGAAATGGAAAATTCGACATATTACTGAATTATCCCTTATTTCCGTGCAGCGATCGTATCTATTGACAACGATCTGCCTTAGCTGGAGAATATGAAGGCGTCATCTTGTCGTAGCTCGATTACCCCGATACCAAGACGACACTGAAAATTACGTTATATCAGAGTCGTTGCACTATCAGTGAAAAGTCCGGTAAGGTTTTTGTCGCCCGATGTGTCTTCGAGGACTATGAACCCACACACCGGTCGGCAGACGGGGCGGAATAAAATTTCCACATCCGGCTCGCATATGCTTGAGTAAGTAACTAAGGTAACCGAACAGTAAGCAAGTACACCTACCTATGCACAACCCTAACCGGATTTGGATAAATTTGAAATGGAAAACTCCATGGCGACGTAAAACAAATATCAAATCGTATTTGAAGTATATTTTTGGCGGTATTTTATTGGTTGTTCGCGAGGGGGGGGGGGGGGGCAGGTACATGCAGAGCTCGTAATGTATGTTGGATAACAACCACGATTAGCAAACGTGTAGATATGTAAACGACGCGGATTTTAATGAGAATGAATACCTACTGATTATGATATGCTTATTACAAGAGACATACCGTGTTGATTATTATTATATAGTGACTGGGAATGTAAACAACTAATTGGCAGCATCATGTGCGTTGGGCAAGCTATGTTTGGTGTGTTTCTTATGGCTAGTCCCAGCTAAAAAAGAATCTCGTTTACGGGCTGATCTAGCTCTATATGATTGGGATCAGCGTGGATTTGAATGACCTCGTTGATTAGTTATCTCGTGATGTCGTATTCCCGGTGGGTGAAGGTATCGGTCGGCCTAAGAAAAATACGTGCTTACCTGGAGAGGAAGTGACGACACAAAAGAAACAGACAAAAGATGAGTTCATTTTGAGGGGCGTATATCAGGCCCGCATTCATTATTTTTAGCTTTGTTTCTATTGTGTTGCCTTCATCCACTGTGGTGTTTGTCACAAATTGGACTCATTCCACGATCTTTCCTAGGGATGAACTGATGTTTTTTGCGTGTTTTTTTCCGATAGGACAAAGATTTACAAACCCGGCTATTTCAGTTTTTATTTTACAGTTAGATCGTGATAGTGCACTTGCATACAGTGTATATGATTTGAAAAACAATTGTATGTGTGAAAATCGACGCCACACAAATACGATACTCCAGATATTGTGTTCCCTATAGGTGGCCACTACTTCCTAGCCACGGAGCAAATTCTGCACTTGGGAGATTACGACTTGACTGGTTGTCATATTGAGCGGTTTGAACCTTAGCCACCATCGGTTACTCGTAACATTGTGACCCGGCTTGAATCGAATTCTCATTGCAATCTCTGTCTTCGGACACACGAACAGTTACCTTTTTTTACAGACTGCCAAGACCCTGATTCAAACCTTGTGCCGCAATAAGCATGAAAGCCGATTTACGAGTGTTGCGTACGTGAGTTTACGTGCTTGAGCATGCTTGAATCGAATTATCATTGCAATCTCTGTCTTTGGACAAATGAAGAGTTACCCTTCTTTTACAGACTGTCAAGACCCTGATTCAAATAATGTGCCACAATAAGTATGAAAGCCGATTTACGAGTGTTGCGTACGTGAGTTTGCGTGCTTGAGCATGCTTGATGACATACACTGATCTGTGAGCATCGCAATTTGTCTTTTGTAAGAGTTGCAAAACACACATTTCAATGGAACTTGTCCTTTTCCAAATCGAGTGCACGCAAGTACAAATAGTGTCATCTATCCGGGGAAATGTGTCTGTAATGGCTCAGTTCGTCATATCTACATATTACTCTGAATTTCGTCAGATAACACATTTAAATATTAATGTCTGTTGTTTGATACAATACAGCAATCAATTGTTGATTGTTTGATATAATGCTATTAGACGTAATTATACACTTCTGCAATACTCTCCATCACTCCACTAGATGGCGCGGAAGTATACTTTTCGCCGCATCGAAGCCACGTGATGACAGAGAATACGTTGTCGGCTGCACTTTCAAAAGGTTTTCGAAGTTATTTTACTCTCAGAAATAATGTGAATTTAAGTGAATGAAACCAACCACAGTTTATTTACTCATCACAGTAAGACATATTGTTGTGACCTAAAGGCCCCCCAATGGTGGTCCCCAAAAGGAACCATGTTCTGAAAGATAGACACGCCTTTGGAAGACCAAGAAGTTACCTTTAATACGATGCATGCCTTTTAATATTGCGGTAGACGAAAAACCAAGTGTATTTGATTTGGCACTGGTCAGTGTATAGGCCTGTGCTTCGGCCTCGGTCGGCCTGCCAAATTTCCGAATTCGCATCGTGGAAACACAATTGACGCTCCAGAATTTCAAAAACTGTCAGTCAGCTCAACCTCGTGCTCATGTTGCCTCTGTCCTGGTTTACACTGACCCGTACTCGAAACTGCAGCGAAAGAGGCTGGTAGCTTTTTTCTAATAAGTCCGGTCTGCCCGGCTGGAACAGAATTTCTGTTCCACTTCGGTCGGCGGTGGACTTTTTGTGTCGATTGTTTATTTATCTTCTACTCCGTCAGCTGCGCCACCTAGAGTCAAGTTAGATGTGATGGCTGCGCCATCTAATGTAGAAATATTATACGTAACTCAGAAATAATGGCTCCAATCAATTATTAGTTGTACTCTCTGCATGTATGGGAAACAAGATAAATACTGCAGAAAAAAATACAGCGACCAGCAATGAAAATTTCCACAGCGATTTATGTTGTGTTATTCGCCCGACAGGAGGCAGTGCTGGCATTTCTATCCGCAATACTCACACGTTGTTCATCACGTGTCTCAATCCAAGCAAATCTCGGTGAAATTGGAACGGCATCAAAAATCGAGTGCTGCCTTCAATGCACAGATAATGACTGTTTGACGATAAACCATATTTTAACTGAAAACCGGTGCCAACTCAGCTTTTCTAAACCGAAGCCGTTGAACGACGCAATGTCAAACTACAGTGGGGGTCGTTTATATTCAAAATGTAGACGACAGCATTCGGTAAGGGAAACATACCCTGTAATAGTCCTGTTTCACCGATCTAGGACAGTTTCTGCAAAATCGATTCAGTCGTTCGATTAACTATGTGAACAAGTCTAATTGAAGAGGTGATTGAGTGCAAGAACAACTCCAGTCTTTATTTCAGGTACTTTAGTATTTTCAAATCTAAACCCCTTCCCTGTGCGTCATTTTTGCAGATGGCCACATGCAAATGTTTCTGACATGACTGGACAATAGCAACAGAAGGTACTTCTTGCACAAAACTTTTGGATTTTGAAGGAATTGTAAAACATAACCAATGCCACATTCTGAGAGCAGTTTTGACTTAAAAAATTCGCAAATCGTTTTGTCAGCCAGCCAACCCAGTGTTTATTTCACTTCTGGTGCCAGCAATTTTTTTTCAAAAAGTGACTTCAGTAGTTCTTGCACTGAGGTCTTCAATTATGAAAGACAATTGGTGGGCGACGCGCCAAGTTGTGCAGTGGTCATGTCGCCATGACATTGGCCTTGGCATTTATCTCGATTCGCGGTACATTGGACATTATTATACGTACATGAAGTTAAAAAAGTGCACGGTCTTAGGTCGGTCAAATTAGGGTAATTAATTACAATGTTTGTAAGCCTCATCGATGACAAATCTAGGCTGTAATATACTTGATGCAACACATATATATTTAGGTAGTAGGTACATTTACATGTTGTCAGATTCGCGTGTGCAATGTCCTGTACAGCTACAATACCAAAGCAAAATGCGGAGAATCGATAACTTCGAGTTCAGGTCGCAGATTTACCCAGTGCACAAGTTCATTCGATCCCACACCAAAGGTTACACTGGTACATCGATTCGGTTCACATTCATTACGTTTTGACTTGTTTTGCGAGGCGGAGTTTTGCAAGAGGTCTAAATCAGGATATTTTCAAAACATCTGTTTTAGATCCAAGCAGGATCGATCTTGCATAGCATAGCTTGATATGTCTTGGAGGGATAACTTGAGTAGGTCACGACCACGGGCTGAAGAAGCACAATGTAGTTCACGTTGTCTTCAAGTGTTGATGATAGAATCAATAACACAATGCAGTGCAGTGCAGTACGTTGGATGCGACATTGACATGCACTCAATGCAAGTGCAGCGTATTGCAATAATTTCTGCTTCTGTTATGAGGAAGTGGCACACTAAATCCGATAGAAGGCGCTATCACTCTTATTATGCTACGACGGAGACATACTTTCACCAATAAAACACAACAAATGGTGTGCAGCGACAACGACCCCATTAGGTCACGTGGTGTGATATAACAGATGACCCGATGCAATCGTGGACCTTTTATCATGTTTATGCTTTGTTGCAAGTGTTTCCATGAATAAATTGCTTTAATGCTGGCATCTTGTGCATTTGATTTGCTGTTATCGTCACATAATGAACACACAATTATATTCAGAATGTTCGGATACCTACCTCATGAATCCTAAGGGGATAGATACACGGGGCAGAATGTAAAGTAATTTGAGGCTGGACCCATCAAAGCGAACGGACTTGTTTGAATGAGCGCAACGTTATACAATTCTGAACATCTTGAACAAAACTTTAGGAGGCCTTCATCTAACGCTCAGCGCCATCTACATACACATGATGCTACCTCCTACTCAACATGTATGGCAAGCCGTGTGTCCAATAATTTAGAAAACCTGGTTTTCGTCTTTCAAAACTTAGTTTTATGGAAGAAAACCAAGCTTTGTTTTGAATGAAAATAGGTTTTCTTTCAAGAAAAGTAAGTTTTTAAAAACAATTTACTCTTTTTTGAAAAAGTATATGTTTCATGAAAACCAAGTTTAAAAAAAGATAAAAACTATATTTTCTTCCATATAAACTAGTTTTGTATGTTTTTCTTCAATAAAAACCTAGTGTCATTGAAAAAAAAAATTGGTTTTCTTCCATGAAACTAAGTTTTGAAAGAAGAAAACCAGGTTTTACTGAAACCTAGTCTTTTTACCTCGTCTCAAACCCAACCTCTCCCCATCAGACGAACCATGCGTGTCATGCTGTGGAGATGAAGTAATAAAAAGACTAGTTTTTCTAGCATGTGGATTAGAAACTAGGTTTTATAAGAAATAACGTAGTCTTTTTCAATAAAAACTAGGTTTTGATGAAGACTCGTATATAACCTGGTTTTATTCCACAAAACCAAGTATTCTTCTACATAACTAGGTTTGTATTGAAGAAACATAGGTTTTATTTTGGTTTTTGACCAAGAAAACGTGGTTTTTATAATAGACCTAATTGCTTCTCCAATAAAAACCTAGTTTCACTGAATAAAATGTTTTCTTCCATGAAACTAAGTTTGGAAAGAAGAAAACCAGGTCTTCTTCAATATAACTATGTTTCCAAATGACAAGTTCCGGTCGTGTTGATGCACAAGTGACTGTACTATTCATCGAATGTGATGATATATTTAAAGATCGGCTATTATTGATCAATTCCGTATTTGGTGCGCCATTTTGCCTTGAAAGTTCGGAAATGTTCGAGAACATTACGACATTACTAAAGACGATGCAAATGGTGCCACTTATTGATGACGGTCGAAGGCAGTACTAACGGAAATTGGTGAAACGGACATTGCATTGAATGATGTTCAGAAAACGTAGGATAATATTTGCAGTAAAAAAGGAGGTGTAAATCGCGTCCAATATTTATCCCGTTTCATGTGAGCGGTAACTGATCAGATCACGGTTCTTATAGAAGTAAACTTTGTTCAGTTTCGTATACTCTATAGTTTCACTGATCTAAAACTGGTTCATTATATTGACAAGGAAATCAAAGCAGAGGCCAATCCAGCATGAAGCGTCATTACCATTGGACAATTTGCTGTCAACAACTTGCTTGTCTGTCGAAATTTAAAATGTTGATTGGCATCAAACGCCCATTTCTCATGACATCCGGCCCAAAATCGACTATGCAGAGCCGGTCTTAGATCTGCGAAACTAGAGTCTATGCATGTATTGTTAATTCTGTACACGATTCTTGTAGAATTCAATTATCAAGTAAGAAAAAAAGATATCAGAAAGAATCTTTGAAGAATCTTGTAAAGCATGTACATGCACATGTACCAACTAAATAAGACCTTTAAGAAACTTTCCAGGATTCTCGATCAGGGATGGCGTTCAGAGGAGACGATGGTAATAGTGCGAGCTTGTACAATTAAATTTGTACAACATTAAACTGGGCATGTATGCGTACAGATGGTACACGTGCATGCACGGTACAAATCATATACAAGTAAAAATGGCTCGCGAACTTTGTTCACGTAACCTCTTTATTTTCCTCAAGAAGTTTGCATCATTCTCTTATCACCTTAGTCACAAACTTGCAATAAGTTCTGCTGTGCATTTTCAAAACTTTTATTATCATAAGCAAAGTGACTTGATTGTCTTAACCGATTTCTCAGGAAATGAAACTTCAATAAGAACACTAAAGCTATATCCGGACTCTGGCAAGCTTGGATGGAAACAGGCAAGCTACGAGGGCATAATTAAAATTGTCGGTCAATATAAACAGTTCCTCATTGCTACTCCAATGACGCGCCTCTACGAAAAGTTCATCATCGTTGGATTTGACGGCCGGTTGCGAGGAAGGCTAAAGTTCCAACACCTGAATAAAATCCAATTTAGCCTATCCAAGTACATGGACGTTTCATTTCTTCTTTTGAGTGATGCAGATTTGGGCGTTATCACACTTTTCTCTTTGGAAGGCTACCTTTCGAAGTATTGTCACAACCGCATATCCAACATGTCCAATGGCTCATTAACCGTAATTCTTACATGCAGAAAGAAACTTGTGTTATCCGTGAAATATTCTGCGTACACAAATTCTGGATTATATGCATTTTGTTCAGGAGTTATCAGTAATGAATCTATTGTCACTTGTTTTAATGCAAAATCAAAACCGCCTAGCCATGCTATATTTTCTGTGCAAAAAACAGTTAAAACCACATTCTTCTTCATTAGCGACGTCTACCATCGACTATTGATAGGAACTACTGATAACGAGGTCATGTTTATGAGTTGGCCGAAGGGAAACGGAGGTTCTTACCACCAATTAAAACAAGACGACGTCTTCAAATTCAGTGGGGGTAGTCAGTTCGTTTTGTTAAATAATGGTGATCTTGTTCAGTTTTTGACGGATGGTGGTGCACAAGGAAGGAGAATTCTGACAATGTTGAAGGTGTACTCCCCGAGAGCAGGATGTGAAACGATCAAAGTGTGACTCAGTAGTTCTGCATACGGTTCTCATCATTTCCTTCGAAGTTTCTTTAGTAACTAAACATATCTTTATTCTGCCATGGAGCATAATCCACTCTTGCCGTTAGGTGGCGCATACAAATGATATATGTACCATAGGTAACAGAATAGGTAGGCATTTCAAGTTATTTTAAATAGGGACTTTACGAGCTCGGGGTCAGTTAACATGGTAAAGGGCAATGGGTTGTGTTTGATCCTGCGAACTCTTTTCAAGCAAACATAAAGTTTACACTCAATATGTACAATGGGTCTTCTTTAAGGCGGACGGCTGCTGCTGATTTCTTCAAACTGAACGAAAAACAGGTAACAGGTAAATGGCAGGTAAATGGCAATGTCAACGCAGGTCGAATGACGAGATTATATTTAGATTCTTCAGAAACATTTGGTTACGATATTAATTGTGGCTAAAGGTATCGGTTTGCTTGAGAAAAATACGTGCTTACCTGGAGAGAAAATGACTATACAAAAGAAATATTAAAAAAATATTTGTTAATTTTGAGGGGCCGAAAGGTCCGCATTTATTTATTTTTGCCCGATTGTACTCCTCCAACACTGTAATGGTGAGAAAGGTTTCTGCTCTGATGCCCGATATACACGTCCCCATTTCAACGTACGGAAAATTTTGTAGGAAAAAAACACGTTTAGGTCTTCCTATTTTCCCGTACAATAAAATGCTATACAATTTAATCTCACCGTGTACGATGGGGTTGCGGGTTGATGTACGTTTGACCGTTTATTGACTGGATACATGGGAGTAAGAGCCTACAGGCGCCTTTTAATGGTCGTCTTAGGATCCATTGTTTGGCCCGTTTCAGCGGTTTTCTTGTCTGTTTCCGACGGCGGGAGGAGCGTGAGACTCCCATCGCCAGATCATGACGGCTGCACACGATGCCGAGACAACTTTTAGTTTGGACAGTACCGGAGGTATTTTCAAAATGGATGGGAATATAGGGCCCTTACTGGTCTATAGTGCGGGATATGATCTATGCAGAATGTTACGTAGGCCAAGAGTCTCCAACCCAAATGTTCTTGAAGAATATTAACCCGGTTTGGTATCTAGTACACTAGTGGGTTAATCCTACCAAAACTTGCGACCCCGCCAGACACGATCAATTTCTCAATCGTACTTAATCCTTCCTACAAAACAATGTACTCGTCGACGTCGGGTTAAGTTGGAGAGAAAATTGTAAACAAATATTTCATAGGAATATGTTATCGTGTATAGCGGCCATAACACTGTATTGGGATGGCCTTGTTTCCATTGTGTTGCAAAGGTAAACCAATACCTTTAATTACCCACTGTGTTATTAGGTGCCGAATTCGTAGGTTAACACTTCAATGAAGAATATACTCATAAATTACTTACACGATTCTTGTATGATTCTTAGTTGAGACAAGAACAAAGCAAAGTGGTGGAGAGAGACCCAACTTGATTTACGAGGTGGGTGAAGGAAGCGATTCGGATTCGTAAAATCACCAACATGAATCGAGAAACTAAGTCGCGCGTGGGATCAAAGTCCGGCCGCTCCAACATCCAGCAGTCAGATGTCTAACTTATGAAGAAGAATGGTGCAACCATTTGAAAGGTCAAGGTGATGATGAACATTGATTGTGTAAAAACTGTTGATGACCCAAAGGATTCCTCCAGGCATATCAACAATTTTGTATGGTTTATTAGACACCATGTGGGATGGCGGAGAGAACCAGGATGCGCATGTCGTGTTGGAGTGTTATCCGAGCTCGGTCGAGTGCATATTAATCACGCAAATCATGATTTGCTGATAGTATACCTTTGTTATTGTAGTTTTGTTTGATAAGAATTCACTGCAAACATATTTTTTATACAATATTCATATGATTTGAAGAAAAACATACATGTACTTGCAGACTGAGTATACACTGTAATATCAGTACGAGTTGATCTCGCTTGCTGACCAACTATGATATGATTCATTAAAAAACAACATACTACGCGGCTTTCAACCTACATTAACATCGATTTTCATCAATCAATACTGACGGTTTTCCTAATCGGTTAGGAGACAGGGGCAGTGCTCGTTAAGTTGCGACTATATAGTCACGAGAGACACAATCCCGTGCAGAATTATTGTTTACGACATCGGACTGATGGCTGGCTGTACCGTACGCCGAACATCATATAGGTGATATGAAAAGCACTTGAGATTATCGTGTGCGGAAGTGCTTTTTGAAGAACCAGTGGCATAATAAAGGGCTGCCGCATCCCAGTTTCCTTTGCGCTCTAAAGAACTAGTTCCAGATATGAATGTGCACAAGAAATGGAAAATTCGACATATTACTGAATTATCCCTTATTTCCGTGCAGCGATCATATCTATTGACAACGATCTGCCTTAGCTGGGGAATATGAAGGCGTCATCTTGTCGTAGCTCGATTACCCCGATACCAAGACGACACTGAAAATTACGTTATATCAGAGTCGTTGCACTATCAGTGAAAAGTCCGGTAAGGTTTTTGTCGCCCGATGTGTTTTCGAGGACTATGAACCCACACACCGGTCGGCAGACGGGGCGGAATAAAATTTCCACATCCGGCTCGCATAGGCTTGAGTAAGTAACTAAGGTAACCGAACATTAAGCAAGTACACCTACCCATGCACAACCCTAACCGGATTTGGATAATTTTGAAATGGAAAACTCCATGGCGACGTAAAACAAATATCAAATCGTATTTGAAGTATATTTTTGGCGGTATTTTATTGGTTGTTCGCGAGGGGGGGGGGCAGGTACATGCATAGCTCGTAATGTATGTTGGATAACAATCACGATTAGCAAACGTGTAGATATGTAAACGACGCGGATTTTAATGAGAATGAATACCTACTGATTATGATATGCTTATTACAAGAGACATACCGTGTTGATTATTATTATATAGTGACTGGGAATGTAAACAACTAATTGGCAGCATCATGTGCGTTGGGCATGCTATGTTTGGTGTGTTTCTTATGGCTAGTCCCAGCTAAAAAAAGAATCTCGTTTGCGGGCTGATCTAGCCCTATATGATTGGGATCAGCGTGGACTTGAATGACCTCGTTGATTAGTTATGTCGTGATGTCGTATTCCCGGTGGGTGAAGGTATCGGTCGGCCTCAGAAAAATACGTGCTTACCTGGAGAGGAAGTGACGACACAAAAGAAACAGACAAAAGATTAGTTCATTTTGAGGGGCGTATATCAGGCCCGCATTCATTATTTTTAGCCTTGTTTTTATTGTGTTGCCTTCATCCACCGTGGTATTTGTCACAAATTGGACTCATTCCACGATCTTTCCTCGGGATGAACTGATGTTTTTTGCGTGTTTTTTTCCGATAGGACAAAGATTTACAAACCCGGCTATTTCAGTTTTTTATTTTACAGTTAGATCGTGATAGTGCACTTGCATACAGTGTATATGAAATGAAAAACAATTGTATGTGTGAAAATCGACGCCACACAAATACGATACTCCAGATATTGTGTACCATATAGGTGGCCACTACTTCCTAGCCGCGGGGCAAATTCCGCACTTTGGAGATTACGACTTGACTGGTTGTCATATTGAGCGGTTTGAATCTTAGCCAGCATCGGTTACTCGTAACATTGTGACCCGGTTTGAATCGAATTCTCATTGCAATCTCTGTCTTCGGACACACGAACAGTTACCTTTTTTTACAGACTGCCAAGACCCTGATTCAAATATTGTGCCGCAATAAGCATGAAAGCCGATTTACGAGTGTTGCGTACGAGAGTTTACGTGCTTGAGCATGCTTGATGACATACACTGATCTGTGTTCATCGCAATTTGTCTTTTGCAAAACATTTATATTTCAATGGAGCTTGTCCTTTACCAAATCGAGTGCACGCAAGTACAAATAGTGTCATCTATCCGGGGAAATGTGTCTGTAATGGCTCAGTTCGTCATATCTACATATTACTCTGAATTTCGTCAGATATTTTTGAGCTATATTCATTGTGAAATACAGCAAAATGTAAATTATGCATAATACAATTAAATATTAATGTCTGTTGTTTGATACAATACAGCAATCAATTGCTGATCGTTTGATATAATGCTATAAGACGTAATTATACACTTCTGCAATACTCTCCATCACTCCAGTAGACGACACGGAAGTATACTTTTCACCGCATCGAAGCCACATGATGACAGAGAATACGTTGTCGGCTGCACTTTCAAAAGGTTTTCGAAGTTATTTTACTCTCAGAAATTAAGTGAATTTCAGTGAATGAAACCAACCACAGTTTATTTACTCATCACAGTAAGACATATTGTTGTGACCTAAAGGCCCCCCAATGGCGGTCCCCGAAAGGAACCATGTTCTGAAAGATAGACACGCCTTTGGGAGACCAAGAAGTTATCTTTAATACGATGCATGCCTTTATTGCGGTAGACGAAAAACCAAGTGTATTTGATTTGGCACTGGTCAGATTATAGGCCTGTGCTTCGGCCTCGGTCGGCCTGCCAAATTTCCGAATTTGCATTATGGAAACACAATTAACGCTCCTGAATTTCAAAAACTGTCAGTCAGTTCAACCGCGTGCTCATGTTGCCTCTGTCCTGGTTTACAGTGACCCGTATTCGAAACTGCAGCGAAAGAGGCTGGTAGCTTTTTTCTAATAAGCCCGGTCTGCCCGGCTGGGACAGAATTTCTGTTCCACTCAGGTCGACGGTGGACTTTTTGTGTCGATTGTTTTTTTATCTTTTACTCCGTCAGCTGCACCACCTAGAGTCAAGTTAGATGTGATGGCTGCGCCATCTTATGTAGAAATATTATACGTAACTTAGAAATAATGGCTCCAATCAAATATTAGTTGTACTCTCTGTATGGGAAACAAGATAAAAATACTGCAGAAAAAAATACCGCGACCAGCAATGAACATTTCCACAGTGATTTATGTTGTGTTATTCGCCCGACAGGAGGCAGTGCTGGCATTTCTATCCGCAATACTCACACGTTGTTCATCACGTGTCTCAATCCAAGCAAATCTCGGTGAAATTGGAACGGCATCAAAAATCGAGTGCTGCCTTCAATGCACTGATAATGACTGTTTGACGATTAACCATATTTTAACTGAAAACCGGTGCCAACTCAGCTTTTCTAAACCGAAGCCGTTGAACGACGCAATGTCAAACTACAGTGGGGGTCGTTTATATTCAAAATGTAGACGACAGCATTCGGTAAGGGAAACATACCCTGTAGTAGTCCTGTTTCGCCGATCTAAGACCGTTTCTGCAAAATCGATTCAGTCCTTCGATTAACTATGTCAACAAGTCTAATTGAAGAGGTGATTGAGTGCAAGAACAACTCCAGTCTTTATTTCAGGTACTTTAGTATTTTCAACACTAACCCTCTTCCCTGTCCGTAATTTGTGCAGATGGCCACATGCAAATGTTTCTGACATGACTGGACAATAGCATCAGAAGGTACTTCTTGCACAAAACTTTTGGATTTCAAGTGAATTGTAAAACAGAGCCAATGCCACATTCTGAGAGCAGGTTTGATTTAAAAAATTCGCAAATCGTTTTGTCAGCCAGCCAACCCAGTGTTTATTTCACTTCTGGTGCTAGCAATATTTTTCAAAAAGTGACTTCAGTAGTTCTTGCACTGAGGTCTTCAATTATGAAAGACAATTGGTGGGCGCCGCCAAGTTGTGCAGTGGTCATGTCGCCATGACATTGGCCTTGGCATGTATCTCGATTCGAGGTACATTGTACATTATTATACGTACATGAAGTTAAAAAAGTGCACGGTCTTAGCGCGGTCAAACTAGGGTAATTAATTACAATGTTTGTAAGTCTCGTCGATGACAAAGCTAGGCTGTAATGTACTCGATGCAACACACATGTATTTTGATAGTAGGTACATTTACATGTTGTCAGATTCGCGTGTGCAATGTCCTCTACAGCTACAATACCAAAGCAAAATGCGGAGAATCGATTACTTCGAGTTCAGGTCGCAGATTTACCCAGTGCACAAGTTCATTCGATCCCACACCAAAGGTTACACTGGTACATCGATTCGGTTCGCATTCATTACGTTTTGACTTGTTTTGCGAGGCGGAGTTTTGCAAGAGGTCTAAATCAGGATATTTTCAAAACATCTGTTTTAGATCCAAGCAGGATCGATCTTGCATAGCATAGCTTGTTATGTCTTGGAGGGATAACTTGAGCAGGTCACGACCACGGGCTGAAGAAGCACCATGTAGTTCACGTTGTTTTCTAGTGTTGATGTTAGGATCAATAACACAATGCAGTGCAGTGCAGTACGTTGGATGCGACATTGACATGCACTCAATGCAAGTGCAGCGTATTGCAATAACATTGCACCCGCTACTGCTTCTGTTATGTGGAAATGGCACACTAAATCCGATAGAAGGCGCTATCACTCTTATAACGCTACGAAGGAGACAGACGTTCACCAATAAAACACAACAAATGGTGTGCATCGACAACGACCCCATTAGGTCACGTGGTGTGATATAACAGATGACCCGATGCAATCGTGGACCTTTTATCATGTTTATGCTTTGTTGCAAGTGTTTCCATGAATAAATTGCTTTAATGCTGGCATCTTGTGCATTTGATTTGCTGTTGTCGTCACATAATGAACACACAATTATATTCAGAATGTTCGGATACCTACCTCATGAATCCTAAGGGGATAGATACACGGGGCAGAATGTAAAGTAATTTGAGGCTGGACCCATCAAAGCGAACGGACTTGTTTGAATGAGCGCAACGTTATAAAATTCTGAACATCTTGAACAAAACTTTAGGAGGCCTTCACCGAACGCTCAGCGCCATCTACATACACATGATTCTACCACCTACTCAACATGTATGACAAGCCGTGTGTCCAATAATTTAGAAAACCTGGTTTTCTTCTTTCAAAACTTAGTTTTATGGAAGAAAACCAAGCTTTGTTCAATGAAAATAGGTTTTCTTTCAAGAAAACTAAGTTTTTAAAAACAATTTATTCTTTTTTGAAAAAGTATAAGTTTTATGAAAACCAAGTTTAAAAAAAGATAAAAACTATCTTTTCTTCCATCACTTAGTTTTGTATGTTATTCTTCAATAAAAACCTAGTTTCATGAAAAATAAACCCATGGTTTTCTTCCATGAAACTAAGTTTGAAAGAAGAAAAACAGGTTTTACTGAAACCTAGTTTTTTTACCTCGTCTCCAACCCAACCTCTCCCCATCAGACGAACCATGCGTGTCATGCTATGGAGATGAAGTAAAAAGACTAGTTTTTCTAGCATATGGATTACAAACGAGGTTTTATAATAAATAACGTAGTCTTTTTCAATAGAAACTAGGTTTTGATGAAGACACGTATATGACCTGGTTTTATTCCACAAAACCAAGTAATCTTCTTCGAAACTAGGTTTGTATTGAAGAAGCATAGGTTTAATTTTAGTTTTTGACCAAGAAAACGTGGTTTATATAATAAACCTAATTGCTTCTCCAATAAACCCCTAATTTCACTGAATAAAAGGTTTTCTTCCATGAAACTAAAATTGGAAAGAAGAAAACCAGGTCTTCTTCAATATAGCTAGGTTTCCTAATGACAAGTTTTGGTCGTGTTTATGCGCAAGTGACTGCACTATTCATCGAATGTGATGATATATAAGATCGGCTATTATTGATCAATTCCGTATTTGGTGCGCCATTTTGCCTTGGCAGTTCGGAAATGTTCGAGAACATTAGGACATTACTAAAGATGATACAAATGGTACCACTTATTAATGAGGGTCGAAGGCAGTACTAACGGAACTTGGTGAAACGGACATTGCATTGAATGATTTTCAGAAAACGTGGGAGAATATTTGCAGTAAAAAAGGAGGTGTAAATCGCGTCCAAGATTTATCGCTGTTCATGTGAGCGGTAACAAATCAGATCACGGTTCTAATAGAAGTACTCATTGTCTAGTTTGGTATACTCTATCGTTTCACTGATCTAAAACTGGTTCATTATATGGACAAGGAAATCAAAGCAGAGGCCAGTCCAGCACGAGGCGTCATTACCACAGGACAATTTGCTGTCAACAACCTCTTGTCTGTCGAAATTGAACATGTTGATTGGCATCAAACGCCCTTTTCTCATGATATCCGGCGTAAAATCGACTATGCAGAGCCGGTCTTAGATCAGCGAAACTAGAGTCTATGCATGTATTGTTAATTCTGTACACGATTCTTGTAGAATTCAATTATCAGGTAAGAAAAAAAGATCTCAGAAAGAATCTTTGAAGAATATTGTAAAGCATGTACATGCAAATGTACCAACTGAATAAGACCTTTAAGAAACAGGATTCTCGATCAGGGATGGCGTTCAGAGGAGACGATGGTAATAGTGCGAGCTTGTACTATTAGATGTGTACAACATTAAACTGGGCATGTATGCGTACAGATGGTACACGTGCATGCACGGTACAAATCATATACAAGTAAAAATGGCTGGCGAACTTTGTTCACGTAACCTCTTTATTTTCCTCAAGAAGTTTACATCATTCTCTTATCACCTTAGTCACAAACTTGCAATAAGTTCTGCTGTGCATTTTCAAAACTTTTATTATCATAAGCAAAGTGACTTGATTGTCTTAACCGATTTCTCAGGAAATGAAACGTCAATAAGAACACTAAAGCTATATCCGGACTCTGGCAAGCTTGGATGGGCACAGGCAAGCTACGAAGGCATAATTAAAATTGTCGGTCAATATAAACAGTTCCTCATTGCTACTCCAATGACCCGCCTCTACGAAAAGTTCATCATCGTTGGATTTGACGGCCGGTTGCGAGGAAGGCTAAAGTTCAAACACCTGAATAAAATCCAATTTAGCCTATCCAAGTACATGGACGTTTCATTTCTTCTTTCAAGTGATGCAGATTTGGGCGTTATCACACTTTTCTCTTTGGAAGGCTACTTTACGAAGTATTGTCACAACCGCATATCCAACATGCCCAATGGCTCATTAACCCTAATTCTTACATGCAGAAACAAACTTGTGTTATCCGTGAAATATTCTGCGTACACAAATTCTGGATTATATGCATTTTGTTCAGGAATTATCAGTAATGGGTCTCTTGTCAGTTGTTATAATACGAAGTCAAAACGCACTAGCCATGCTATATTTTCTGTTCAAAAAACAGTTAAAACCACATTCTTCTTCATTAGCGACGTCTACCATCGACTATTGATAGGAACTACTGATAACGAGGTCATGTTTATGAGTTGGCCGAAGGGAAATGGAGGTTCTTACCATCAATTTAAACAAGACGACGTCTTCAAATTCAGTGGGGGTAGTCAGTTCGTTTTGTTAAATAATGGTGATCTTGTTCAGTTTTTAACGGATGGTGCTGCACCAGGAATGAGAACTCTCACAATGTTGAAGGTGTACTCCCCGAGAACAGGATGTGAAACGATCAAAGTGTGACTCAGTAGATCTGCATACGGTTCTCATCATTTCCTTCGAAGTTTCTTTAGTAACTAAACATATCTTTATTCTGCCATGGAGCATAATCTACTATTGCCGTTAGGTGGCGCATACAAATGATATATGTCCCAAATGTAACAGAATAGGTAGGCATTTCAAGTTATTTTAAATAGGGACTTTACGAGCTCGGGGTCAGTTAACATGGTAAAGGGCAATGGGTTGTGTTTGATCCTGCAAACTCTTCTCAAGCAAACAAAAAGTTTACACTCAACATGTACAATGGGTCTTGGGCTGCTGCTGATTTCTTCAAACTGAACGAAGAAAAACAGGTAAATGGCAATGTCAACGCAGGTCGAATGACGAGATTATATTTAGATTCTTCAGAAACATTTGGTTACGTTATTAACTGTGGCTAAAGGTATCGGTTTGCTTGATAAAAATACGTGCTTACCGGGAGAGGAAATGACTATACAAAAGCAATATTTAAAAAATATTTGTTAATTTTGAAGGCCGAACGGCCCACATTTATTTATTTTTGTCCGATTGTACTCCTCCAACATTGTAATAGTGAGAAAGGTTTCTGCTCTGATGCCCGATATACACGTCCCCATTTCAACTTACGGAAAATTTTGTAGAAAAAAAACACGTTTAGGTCTTCCTATTTTCCCGTACAATAAAATGCTATACAACTTAATCTCACCCTGTACGATGGGGTTGCGGGTTGATGTACGTTTGACCGTTTATTGACTGGATACATGTGAGTAAGAGCCTACAGGCGCCTTTTAATGGTCGTCTTAGGATCCTTTGTTTGGCCCGTTTCAGCGGTTTTCTTCTCTGTTTCCGACGGCGGGAGGAGCGTGAGACTCCCATCGCCAGATCATGACGGCTGCACAAGCTGCCGAGACAACTTTTAGTTTGGACAGTACCGGAGGTATTTTCAAAATGGATGGGAATATAGGGCGCTAACTGGTCAATAGTGCGGGGTATGATCTATGTAGAATGTTACGTAGGCCTAGAGTCTCCAACCCAAATGTTCTTGAACAATATTAACCAGGTTTGGTATCTAGTACACTAGTGGGTTAATCCTACCAAAACTTGCGACCCCGCCAGACACGATCAATTTCTCAATCGTACTTAACCCTTCCTACAAAACAATGTACTCGTCGACGTCGGGTTAAGTTGGAGAGAAAATTGTAAACAAATATTTCATAGGAATATGTTATCGTGTATAGCGGCCATAACACTGTATTGGGATGGCCTTGTTTCCATTGTGTTGCAAAGGTAAACCAATACCTTTAATTACCCACTGTGTTATTCAGTGCCGAATTCGTAGGTTAACACTTCAATAAAGAATATACTCATAAATTATTTACACGATTTTTGTATGATTCTTAGTTAAGACAAGAACAAAGCAAAGTGGTGGAGAGAGACCCAACACGATTTACGAGATGGGTGAAGGAAGCGATTCGGATTCGTAAAATCACCAACATGAATCGAGACACTAAGTCGCGTGTGAGATCAAAGTCTGACCGCTCCGACATCCAGCAGTCAGAAGTCTAACTGATAAGAATTCACTGCAAACATATTTTTTATACAATATGCATATTATTTGAAGAAAAACATATGTACTTGCAGACTGTGTATACACTGTAATATCAGTACGAGTTGATCTCGCTTGCTGACCAACTATGATATGATTCATTAAAAAACAACATACTACGCGGCTTTCAACCTACATTAACATTGATTTTCATCAATCAATACTGACGGTTTACCTAATCGGTTAGGAGACAGGGGAAGTGCTCGTTAGGTTGCGACCATATAGACACGATAGACACAATCCCGTGAAGAATTATTGTTTACGACATCGGACTGATGGCTGGCAGTACCGTACGCCGAACATTATATAAGTGATATGAAAAGCACTTGAGATTATCGTGTGCGGAAGTGCTTTTTGATGAACCATCCTAGTTTCCTTTGCGCTCTAAAGAACTATTTCCAGATATGAATGTGCACAAGAAATGGAAAATTCGAAATATTACTGAATTATCCCTTATTTCCGTGCAGCGATCCTATCTATTGACAACGTGCTGCCTTAGTTGGGGAATATGAAGGCGTCATCTTGTCGAAGCTCGATAACCCCGATACCAAGACGACACTGAAAATTACGTTATATCAGAGTCGTTGCACTATCAGTGAAAAGTCCAGTAAGGTTTTTGTGGCCCGATGTGTCTTCGAGGACTATGAACCCACACACCGGTCGGCAGACGGGGCGGAATAAAATTTCCACATCCGGCTCGCATAGACTTGAGTAACTAAATAAGGTAACCGAACAGTAAGCAAGTACACCTACCCATGCGCAACCCTAACCGGATTTGGATAATTTTGAAATGGAAGACTCCATGACTCCATGACTCCTTGTTACAAGAGACATACCGTGTTGATTATTGAGCATGTGAACAACTAATTGGCAGCATCATGTGCATTGGGCAAGCTATGTTAGGTATGTTCCTTATGTCTAGTCTATATGATTGGGATCAGCGTGGACTTGAATGACCTCGTCGATTGGTTATCGCGTGACGTCGTATTCCCGGTGGGTAAATGTATCTGTTGGCCTAAGAAATATACGTGCTTACTTGGAGACAGACAAAAGATTTGTTCATTTTGAGGGGCGTATATCAGGCCCGCATTCATTATTTTTAGCCTTGTTTCTATTGTGTTGCCTTCATCCACCGTGGTATTGGTCACAAATTGGACTCATTCCACGCTCTTTCTTCGGGATGAACTGATGTCGTTTGCGTGTTTTTTTCCGATAGGACGAAGATTTACAACTCCAAAAAAGCCGGCTGTTTCAGTTTTATTTTTTACAGTTCGATCGTGACAGTGCACTTGCATACAGTGTATATGATTTAACAAACAATTGTATGTGTGAAAACCGGCGCCACACAAATACGATACTCCAGATATTGTGTTCCCTTTAGGTGGCAAGTGTTGGGCCACTACTTCCAAGCCACGAGGCACATTCCGCACTTGGGAGATTACGACTTGACTGGTTGTCATATTGAGCGATTTGAACCTTAGCCAGCATCGGTTACTAGTAACATTTTGACCAGGCTTGAATCGAATTCTCATTGCAATCTCTGTCTTCGGACACACGAACAGTTACCTTTTTTACAAACTGCCAAGACCCTGATTCAAACCTTGTGCCGCATTAAGTATGAAAGCCGATTTACGAGTGTTGCGTACGTGAGTTTGCGTGCTTGAGCATGCTTGATGACAAACACTGATCTGTGATCATCGCAATTTGTCTTTTGTAAGGGTTGCAAAACATACATATTTCAATGGAACTTGTCCTTTTCCAAATCGAGTGCACGCAAGTACAAATAGTGTCATCTATCCGGGGAAATGTGTCTGTAATGGCTCAGTTCGTCATATCTACATATTACTCTGAATTTCGTCAGATATTTTTGAGCTATATTCATTGTGAAATACAGCAAAATGTAAATTATGCATAATACAATTAAATATTAATGTCTGTTGTTTGATACAATACAGCAATCAATTGCTGATTGTTTGATATAATGCTATTAGACGTAATTATACACTTCTGCAATACTCTCCATCACTCCACAAGATGGCGCGGAAGTATACTTTTCGCCGCATCGAAGCCACGTGATGACAGAGAATACGTTGTCGGCTGCACTTTCAAAAGGTTTTCGAAGTTATTTTACTCTCAGAAATAAAGTGAATTTAAGTGAATGAAACCAACCACAGTTTATTTACTCATCACAGTAAGACATATTGTTGTGACTTAAAGGCCCCCCAATGGCGGTCCCCAAAAGGAACCATGTTCTGAAAGATAGACACGCCTTTGGGAGACCAAGAAGTTACCTTTAATACGATGCATGCCTTTATTGCGGTAGACGAAAAACCAAATGTATTTGATTTGGCACTGGTCAGTCTATAGGCCTGTGCTTCGGCCTCGGTCGGCCTGCCAAATTTCCGAATTCGCATCGTGGAAACACAATTGACGCTCCAGAATTTCAAAAACTGTCAGTCAGCTCAACCTCGTGCTTATGTTGCCTCTGTTCTGGTTTATACTGACCCGTACTCGAAACTGCAGCGAAAGAGGCTGATAGCTTTTTTCTAATAAGTCCGGTCTGCCCGGCTGGGACAGAATTTCTGTTCCACTTCGGTCGGCGGTGGACTTTTTGTGTCGATTGTTTATTTATCTTCTACTCCGTCAGCTACGCCACCTAAAGTCAAGTTAGATGTGATGGCTGCGCCATCTAATGTAGAAATATTATACGTAACTTAGAAATAATGGCTCCAATCAATTATTAGTTGTACTCTCTGTATGGGAAACAAGATAAATACTGCAGAAAAAAATACAGCGACCAGCAATGAAAATTTCCACAGCGATTTATGTTGTGTTATTCGCCCGACAGGAGGCAGTGCTGGCATTCCTATCCGCAATACTCACACGTTGTTCATCACGTGTCTCAATCCAAGCAAATCTCGGTGAAATTGGAACGGCATCAAAAATCGAGTGCTGCCTTCAATGCACTGATAATGACTGTTTGACGATAAAGCATATTTTAACTGAAAACCGGTGCCAACTCAGCTTTTCTAAACCGAAGCCGTTGAACGACGCAATGTCAAACTACAGTGGGGGTCGTTTATATTCAAAATGTAGACGACAGCATTCGGTAAGGGAAACATACCCTGTAGTAGTACTGTTTCACCGATCTAGGACCGTTTCTGCAAAATCGATTCAGTCGTTCGATTAACTATCTGAACAAGTCTAATTGAAGAGGTGATTGAGTGCAAGAACAACTCCAGTCTTTATTTCAGGTACTTTAGTATTTTCAACACTAAACCCCTTCCCTGTCCGTCATTTTTGCAGATGGCCACGTGCAAATGTGTCTGACATGACTGGACAATAGCAACAGAAGGTACTTCTTGCACAAAACCTTTAGATTTTAAAGGAATTGTAAAACAGAGCCAATGCCACATTCTGAGAGCAATTTTGATTTTAAAAAAAATCGCAAATCGTTATGTCAGCCAGCCAACCAGTGTTTGTTTCACTTCTGGTGCTAGCAATATTTTTGAATAGTGACTTCAGTAGTTCTTGCACTGAGGTCTTCAATTATGAAAGACAATTGGTGGGCGACGCGCCAAGTTGTGCAGTGGTCATGTCGCCATGACATTGGCCTTGGCATTTATCTCTATTCGAGGTCATTGTACATTATTATATGTACATGAAGTTAAAGAAACGCACGGTCTTAGATCGGTCAAACTAGGGTAATTACTTACAATGTTTGTAAGTCTCGTCGATGACAAAGCCAGGCTGTAATATACTTGATGCAACACATATATATTTAGATAGTAGTTATGGTGCTGCTCCCCAATTTCGAGTCATCCCCAATTTCGCGAAAACCCGTTTTTTCCCGTTTTCTCGCGCGTCACTTCGTTTCCAGAGAAGAAATTTTCTGATTTTTTATTTTCATTTCGTTCCGCAAAGAAAGCGCCCAAAATGCGTCCTAAACAGGCAAGCAATTCTCTAATTACGTTCAAAACACTGGGTCAATACCTAGGATCATGCACACGACACAGAAACACAACAATCAGTCGCGCATGCGCAATACCCGCGAAAATGGGGGAGCCGCTTCGGATTTGTTTTGGTCTGCATCGATCTTTCAGTGAGCGATTTCAAGATTAATTCACGCTTAAAACATCCACGCAGCACCCCAGATATTTCGTTATTGATCTCAAATTTCGTAAAAAATAAGCTTTTGCGTGTATGGAATCGATGGAAGCTAGTAAATCTGCACTTAGTGATAAGACCCGCGAAAACTGGGTCCTACATGATACATTTACATGTTGTCAGATTCGCGTGTGCAATGTTCTGTACAGCTACAATACCAAAGCAAAATGCGGAGAATCGATTACATCGAGTTCAGATCGCAGATTTACCCAGTGCACAAGTTCATTCGATCCCACACCAAAGGTTACACTGGTACATCGATTCGGTTCGCATTCATTACGTTTTGACTTGTTTTGCGAGGCGGAGTTTTGCAACAGGTCTAAATCAGCATATTTTCAAAACATCTGTTTTAGATCCAAGCAGGATCGATCTTGCATAGCATAGCTTGTTATGTCTTGGAGGGATAACTTGAGTAGGTCACGACCACGGGCTGAAGAAGCACCATGTAGTTCACATTGTTTTCTAGTGTTGATGATAGAATCAATAACACAATGCAGTGCAGTGCAGTACGTTGGATGCGACATTGACATGCACTCAATGCACGTGCAGCGTATTGCAATAACTTCTGCTTCTGTTATGAGGAAGTGGCACACTAAATCCGATAGAAGGCGCTATCACTCTTATGATGCTACGACGGAGACAGACTTTCACCAATAAAACACAACAAATGGTGTGCAGCGACAACGACCCCATTAGGTCACGTGGTGTGATATAACAGATGACCCGATGCAATCGTGGACCTTTTATCATGTTTATGCTTTGTTGCAAGTGTTTCCATGAATAAATTGCTTAAATGCTGGCATCTTGTGCATTTGATTTGCTGTTGTCGTCACATAATGAACACACAATTATATTCAGAATGTTCGGATACCTACCTCATGAATCCTAAGGGGATAGGCACACCGGGCAGAATGTAAAGTAATTTGAGGCTGGACCCATCAAAGCGAACGGACTTGTTTGAATGAGCGCAACTTTATAAAATTCTGAACATCTTGAACAAAACTTTAGGAGGCCTTCACCGAACGCTCAGCGCAATCTACATACACATGATGCTACCTCCTACTCAACATGTATGGCAAGCCGTGTGTCCAATAATTTAGAAAACCTGGTTTTCTTCTTTCAAAACTTAGTTTTATGGAAGAAAACCAAGCTTTGTTCAATGAAAATAGGTTTTCTTTCAAGAAAACTAAGTTTTTAAAAATAATTTACTCTTTTTTGAAAAAGTATAAGTTTCATGAAAACCAAGTTTAAAAAAAGATAAAAACTATATTTTCTTCCATATAACCTAGTTTTATATGTTTTTCTTCAATAAAAACCTAGTTCCATTGAAAAAAAACGTGGTCTTCTTCAATGAAACTAAGTTTTGAAAGAAGAAAACCAGGTTTTACTGAAACCTAGTCTTTTTACCTCGTCTCCAACCCAACCTCTCCCCATCAGACGAACCATGCGTGTCATGCTGTGGGAACGAAGTAAAACGAATAGTTTTTCTAGCATATGGATCAGAAACTAGGTTTCATAAGAAATAACATAGTCTTTTTCAATAAAAACTAGGTTTTGATGAAGACATATATATAACCTGGTTTTATTCCACAAAACCAAGTATTCTTCAAGTTGAGGACTTACGTAAAGTTCAAGCACTTATTTCAAACGGAACCTTATGTATTTTCATTTTTAACGCGATACCAGCGTTCTTTATTTGCACAATTTCGGTGTGGGGTACTCCCCCTGGAAATAGAAACGGGTCGTTTCAGTGGCACGCCACCTGCACTTCGAATTTGTAAACTTTGTAATTTAAACACATGTGAAGATGAGCAGCACTTTTTATGTTCCTGCCCTCGATTTAACGAATTGAGGGCTACTTTTTTCAATTCTATTAGTATTTCACATCGTGAATTTGTAGCAATGTCCGAGGAGGCCAAGTTAATTTTCTGTTGCACCAATAGGCAAACACAAACCTCAAAATTTGTTTCTCGGGCGTGGAGGGTGCGGACTGATATTTTGTTTAAATAAACAGAAGGTCGGTCCGTACTTTCCCTGCCTGAGAGATATATTTTGGGGTGAGTGCTGTTTCTTTTACTCTTGCTTAAACAAAGGTGGTAATTAATTATTATTATTTATTTATTTTTCACCGTCATATTGTGTGCTTTTTCTATTTGTTTTGGACACTTAAAAACTATTATGTATTTTTTAGTTCGAAGTGACAAATAAGCCCAGGAGGGCTGGGTGTACTTAAGTTAATTTCTAGATATCTGTACATATATTATGACTGTATACTTGTCACTATAATAAATAAATAAAACTAAAAACTCTTCTACGAAACTAGGTTTTTATTGAAGAAGCATAGGTTTAATTTTGGTTTTTGACCAAGAAAACGTGGTTTATATAATAGACCTATACTAATTGCTTCTCCAATTGAAACCTAGTTTCACTGAATAAAAGGTTTTCTTCCATGAAATTAAGTTTGGAAAGAAGACAACCAGGTCTTCTTCAATATAACTAGGTTTCCTAATGACAAGTTCCGGTCGTGTTGATGTACAAGTGACTGCACTATTCATCGAATGTGATAAACGTAGGATAATATTTGCAGTAATAAAGGAGGTGTAAATCGCGTCCAAGATTTATCCCTGTTCATGTGAGCGGTAACAAATCAGATCACGGTTCTTATAGAAGTAAACTTTGTTCAGTTTCGTGTACTCTATAGTTTCACTGATCTAAAACTGGTTCATTATATCGACAAGGAAATCAAAGCAGAGGCCAATCCAGCACGAGGCGTCATTACCATAGGAAAATGTGCTGTCAACAACCTCTTGTCTATCGAAATTGAACATGTTGATTGGTATCAAACGCCCTTTTTCTCATGATATCCAGCGTGAAATCGACTATATATGCAGAACCGGTCTTAGATCAATGAAACTAGAGTCGTGCATGTATTGTTAATTCTGTACACGATTCTTGTAGAATACAATTATCAAGTAAGAAAAAAAGATATCAGAAAGAATCTTTGAAGAATCTTATAAAGCATGTACATGCACATGAACCAACTGAATAAAACCTTTAAGAAACTTTCCAGGATTCTCGATCAGGGATGGCGTTCAGAGGAGTCGATGGTAATAGTGCGAGCTATTAAATGTGTACAACATTAAACTGGACATGTATGCGTACAGATGGTACATGTACATGCACGGTACAAATCATATACAAGTAAAAATGGCTGGCAAACTTTGTTAACCTAACCTCTTTATTTTCCTTAAGAAGTTTACATCATTCTCTTATCACCTTAGTCACAAACTTGCAATAAGTTCTGCTGTGCATTTTCAAAACTTTTATTATCATAAGCAAAGTGACTTGATTGTCTTAACCGATTTCTCAGGAAATGAAACTTCAATAAGAACACTAAAGCTATATACGGACTCTGGCAAGCTTGGATGGAAACAGGCAAGCTACGAAGGCATAATTAAAATTGTCGGTCAATATAAACAGTTCCTCATTGCTACTCCAATGACCCGCCTCTACGAAATGTTCATCATCGTTGGATTGGACGGCCAGTTGCGAGGAAGGCTAAAGTTCCAACACCTGAATAAAATCCAATTTAGCCTATCCAAGTACATGGACGTTTCATTTCTTCTTTTGAGTGATGCAGATTGGGGCTTTATCACACTTTTCTATTTGGAAGGTTACCTTTCGAAGTATTGTCCCGAATGCAGATCCAACATGTCCAATGGCTCATTAACCGTAATTATTACATGCAGAAAGAAACTTGTGCCAACCTTTAAATATTCTGCGTACACAAATTCTGGATTATATGCATTTTGTTCAGAAATTATCAGTAAAGGATCTCTTGTCAATTGTTTTAATGCGAAGTCAAAACGCCCTAGCCATGCTATATTTTCTGTTCAAAAAACAGTTAAAACCACATTCTTCTTCATTAGCGACGTCTACCATCGACTATTGATAGGAACTACTGATAACGAGGTCATGTTTATGAGTTGGCCGAAGGGAAACGGAGGTTCTTACCATCAATTAAAACAAGACGACGTCTTCAAATTCAGTGGGGGTAGTCAGTTCGTTTTGTTAAATAATGGTGATCTTGTTCAGTTTTTGACGGATGGTGGTGCACAAGGAAGGAGAACGCTGACAATGTTGAAGGTGTACTCCCCGAGAGCAGGATGTGAAACGATCAAAGTGTGACTCAGTCGAGCTGCATACGGTTCTCATCATTACCTCCGAAGTTTCTTTAGTAACGAAAAATATCTTTATTCTGCCATGGAGCATAATCCACTATTGCCGTTAGGTGGCGCATACAAATGATATATGTACCAAGTGTAACATAATAGGTAGGCATTTCAAGTTATTTTAAATAGGGACTTTACGAGCTCGGGGTCAGTTAACATGGTAAAGGGCAATGGGTTGTGTTTGATCCTGCGAACTCTTTTCAAGCAAACAAAAAGTTTACACTCAACATGTACAATGGGTCTTCTTTAATAAGGCGAACGGCTGCTGCTGATTTCTTCAAACTGAACGAAGAAAAACAGGTAAATGGCAATGTCAACGCAGGTCGAATGACGAGATTATATTTAGATTCTTCAGAAACATTTGGTTACGATATTAACTGTGGCTAAAGGTATCGGTTTGCTTGAGAAAAATACGTGCTTACCTGGAGAGAAAATGACTATACAAAAGAAATATTAAAAAAATATTTCTTAATTTTGAGGGGCCGAAAGGACCGCATTTATTTATATTTGTCCGATTGTACTCCTCCAACACTGTAATGGTGAGAAAGGTTTCTGCTCTGATGCCCGATATACACGTCCCCATTTCAACGTACGGACAATTTTGTAGGAAAAAAAACACGTTTAGGTCTTCCTATTTTCCCGTACAATAAAATACTATACAATTTAATCTCACTGTGTACGATGGGGTTGCGGGTTGATGTACGTTTGACCGTTTATTGACTGGATACATGGGAGTAAGAGCCTACAGGCGCCTTTTAATGGTCGTCTTAGGATCCATTGTTTGGCCCGTTTCAGCGGTTTTCTTTTCTGTTTCCGACGGCGGGAGGAGCGTGAGACTCCCATCGCCTGATCATGACGGCTGCACACGATGCCGAGACAACTTTTAGTTTGGACAGTACCGGAGGTATTTTCAAAATGGATGGGAATATAGGGCCCTTACTGGTCTATAGTGCGGGATATGATCTATGCAGAATGTTACGTAGGCCAAGAGTCTCCAACCCAAATGTTCTTGAACAATATTAACCCGGTTTGGTATCTAGTACACTAATGGGTTAATCCTACCAAAACTTGCAACCCCGCCAGACACGATCATTTTCTCAATCGTACTTAATCCTTCCTACAAAACAATGTACTCGTCGACGTCGGGTTAAGTTGGAGAGAAAATTGTAAACAAATATTCCATAGGAATATGTTATCGTGTATAGCGGCCATAACACTGTATTTGGATGGCCTTGTTTCCATTGTGTTGCAAAGGTAAACCAATACCTTTAATTACCCACTGTGTTATTCAGTGCCGAATTAGTAGGTTAACACTTCAATGAAGAATATACTCATAAATTATTTACACGATTTTTGTATGATTCTTAGTTAAGACAAGAACAAAGCAAAGTGGTGGAGAGAGACCCAACACGATTTACGAGATGGGTGAAGGAAGCGATTCGGATTCGTAAAATCACCAACATGAATCGAGACACTAAGTCGCGCGTGGGATCAAAGTCTGGCCGCTCCAACATCCAGCAGCAGATGTCTAACTTATGAAGAAGAATGGTGCAACCATTTGAAAGGTCAAGGTGATGATGAACATTGATTGTGTAAAAACTGTTGATGACCCAAAGGATTCCTCCAGGCATATCAAAAATTGTGTATGGTTTATTAGACACCATGTGGGATGGCGAAGAGAACCAGGATGCGCATGTCGTGTTGGAGTGTTATCCGAGCTCGGTCGAGTGCATATTAATCACTCGAATCATGATTTGATGATAGTATACCTTTGTTATTGTAGTTTTGTTTGATAAGAATTCACTGCAAACATATTTTTTATACAATATGCATATGATTTGAAGAAAAACATACATGTACTTGCAGACTGAGTATACACTGTAATATCAGTACGAGTTGATCTCGCTTGCTGACCAACTATGATATGATTCATTAAAAAACAACATACTACGCGGCTTTCAACCTACATTAACATCGATTTTCATCAATCAATACTGACGGTTTACCTAATCGGTTAGGAGACAGGGGCAGTGCTCGTTAGGTTGCGACCAAATAGACACGATAGACACAATTCCGTGCAGAATTATTGTTTACGACATCGGACTGATGGCTGGCAGTAACGTACGCCGAACATTTTATAGGTGATATGAAACGCACTTGAGAATATCGTGTGCGGAAGTGCTTTTTGAAGAACCAGTGGCATAATAAAGGGCTGCCGCTTCCTAGTTTCCTTTGCGCTCTAAAGAACTATTTCCAGATATGAATGTGCACAAGAAATGGAAAATTCGAAATATTACTGAATTATCCCTTATTTCCGTGCAGCGATCATATCTATTGACAGCGCGCTGCCTTAGCTGGGGAATATGAAGGCGTCATCTTGTCGGAGCTCGATTACCCCGATACCAAGACGACACTGAAAACTACGTTATATTAGAGTCGTTGCACTATCAGTGAAAAGTCCGGTAAGTTTTTGTCGCCCGATGTGTCTACGAGGACTATGAACCCACACATCGGTCGGCAGACGGGGCGGAATAAAATTTCCACATCCGGCTCGCATAGGCTTGAGTAAGTAACTAAGGTAACCGAACAGTAAGCAAGTACACCTACCCATGCGCAACCCTAACTGGATTTGGATAATTTTGAAGTGGAAGACTCCATGGCGACGTAATCAAATATCAAATCGTCTTTAAAGTAGATTTTTGGCGGTATTTTACTGGTTGTTCGCGAGGGGGATGGGGGGCAGATACATGCAGAGCTCGTTATGTATGTGGGATAACAACCACGATTAGCAAACATGTAGATATGGAAACGACGCTGATTTTAATGAGAATGAATACCTCCTGACTATGATATGCTTATTGCAAGAGACGTACCGTGTTGATTATTATATAGTGACTGGGAATGTAAACAACTAATTGGCAGCATCATGTGCATTGGGCAAGCTATGTTTGGTCTGTTTCTTATGGCTAGTCCCAGCTAAAAAAGAATCTCGTTTGCGGGTTGAACTAGCTCTATATGATTGGGATCAGCGTGGACTCGAATGACCTCGTTGATTAGTTATCTCGTGATGTCGTATTCCCGGTGGGTGAAGGTATCGGTCGGCCTAAGAAAAATACATGCTTACCTGGAGAGGAAGTGACGACACAAAAAAAAACAGACAAAAGATCAGTTGATTTTGAGGGGCGTATATAAGGCCCGCATTCATTATTTTTAGCCTTGTTTTTATTGTGTTGCCTTCATCCACCGTGGTATTGGTCACAAATTGGACTCATTCAACGATCTTTCCTCGGGTGGAACTAATGTTTTTTGCGTGTTTTTTTCCGATAGGACAAAGATTTACAAACCCGGCTATTTCAGTTTAATATTTTACAGTTCGATCGTGATAGTACACTTGCATACAGTGTATATGAAATGAAAAACAATTGTTTGTGTGAAAATCGACGCCACACAAATACGTTTCTCCAGATATTGTGTTCCCTTTAGGTGGCAAGTGGTGGGCCACTACTTCCTAGCCACGAGGCACATTCCGCACTTGGGAGATTACGACTTGACTGGTTGTCATATTGAGCAATTTGAACCTTAGCCAGCATCGGTTACTCGTAACATTTTGACCAGGCTTGCATCGAATTCTCATTGCTATCTCTGTCTTCGGACACACGAACAGTTACCTTTTTTTTACAGACTGCCAAGACCCTGATTCAAACCTTGTGCCGCAATAAGTATGAAAGCCGATTTACGAGTGTTGCGTACGTGAGTTTGCGTGCTTGAGCATGCTTGATGACATACACTGATCTGTGTTCATCGCAATTTGTCTTTTGTAAGGGTTGCAAAACATACATATTTCAATGGAACTTGTCCTTTACCAAATCGAGTGCACGCAAGTACAAATAGTGTCATCTATCCGGGGAAATGTGTCTGTTATGGCTCAGTTCGTCATATCTACATATTACTCTGAATTTCGTCAGATATTTTTGAGCTATATTCATTGTGAAATACAGCAAAATGTAAATTATGCATAATACAATTAAATATTAATGTCTGTTGTTTGATACAATACAGCAATCAATTGCTGATCGTTTGATATAATGCTATAAGACGTAATTATACACTTCTGCATTACTCTCCATCACTCCACTAGACGGCATGGAAGTATACTTTTCACCGCATCGAAGCCACATGATGACAGAGAATACGTTGTCGGCTGCACTTTCAAAAGGTTTTCGAAGTTATTTTACTCTCAGAAATTAAGTGAATTTAAGTGAATGAAACCAACCACATTTTGTTTACTCATCACAGTAGGACATATTGTTGTGACCTAAAGGCCCCCCAATGGCGGTTCCCAAAAGAAACCATGTTCTGAAAGATAGACACGCCTTTGGGAGACCAAGAAGTTACCTTTAATACGATGCATGCCTTTATTGCGGTAGACGAAAAACCAAGTGTATTTGATTTGTCACTGGTCAGTCTATAGGCCTGTGCTTTGGCCTCCGTCGGCCTGCCAAATTTCCGCATTATGGAAACACAATTAACGCTCCTGAATTTCAAAAACTGCCAGTCAGCTCAACCTCGTGCTCATGTTGCCTCTGTTCTGGTTTACACTGACCCGTACTTAAAACTGCAGCGAAAGAGGCTGGTATTTTTTTCTGGCTAGCCCGGTCTCCCCGGCTGGGACAGAATTTCGGTTCCACTTCGGTCGGCGGTGGACTTTTTGTGTGGATTGTTTATTTATCTTTTACTCCGTCAGCTGCGCCACCTAGAGTCAAGTTAGATGTGATGGCTGCGCCATCTTATGTAGAAATATTGTACGTAACTTAGAAAAAAGGCTCCAATCAAATATTAGTTGTATTCTCTGTATGGGAAAAACAAGATAAATACTGCAGAAAAAATTAAGCGACCAGCAATGAAAATATCCACAGTGATTTATGTTGTGTTATTCGCCCGACAGGAGCCAGTGCTGGCATTTCTATCCGCAATACTCACACGTTGTTCATCACGTGTCTCAATCCAAGCAAATCTCGGTGAAATTGGAACGGCATCAAAAATCGAGTGCTGCCTTCAATGTACTGAAAATGACTGTTTGACGATTAACCATATTTTAACTGAAAAACGGTGCCAACTCAGCTTTTCTAAACCGAAGCAGTTGAACGACGCAATGTCAAACTACAGTGGGGGTCGTTTATATTCAAAATGTAGACGACAGCATTCGGTAAGGGAAACATACCCTGTAGTAGTCCTGTTTCGCCGATCTAAGACCGTTTCTGCAAAATCGATTCAGTCGTTCGATTAACTATGTCAAAAAGTCTAATTGAAGAGTTGATTGAGTGCAAGAACAACTCCAGTCTTTATTTCAGGTACTTTAGTATTTTCCACACTAAACCCCTTCCCTGTCCGTCATTTTTGCAGATGGCCACATGCAAATGTGTCTGACATGACTGGACAATAGCAACAGAAGGTACTTCTTGCACAAAACTTTTGGATTCCAAAGAATTGTCAAACAGAGCCAATGCCACATTCTGAGAGCAGTTTTGATTTAAAAAATTCGCAAATCGTTTTGTCAGCCAGCCAACCCAGTGTTTATTTCACTTCTGGTGCTAGCAATATTTTTCGAAAAGTGACTTCAGTAGTTCTTGCACTGAGGTCTTCAATTATGAAAGACAATTGGTGGGCGACGCCAAGTTGTGCAGTGGTCATGTCGCCATGACATTGGCCTTGGGATTTATCTCGATTCGAGGTACATTGTACATTATTATACTTACATGAAGTTAAAAAAGTGCACGGTCTTAGGTCGGTCAAACTAGGGTAATTCCTTACAATGTTTGTAAGTCTCGTCGATGACAAAGCTAGGCTGTAATAGACTTGATGCATCACAGTATATATTTAGATAGTATGTACATTTACAAGTTATCAGATTCGCGTGCGAAATGTCCTGTACTGCTACAATAGCAAAGCAAAATGCGGAGAATCGATTACTTCGAGTTCAGGTCGCAGATTTACCCAGTGCACAAGTTCATTCGATTCAACACCAAAGGTTACACTGGTACATCGATTCGGTTCGCATTCATTACGTTTTGACTTGTTTTGCGAGGCGGAGTTTTGCAAGAGGTCTAAATCAGGATATTTTCAAAACATCTGTTTTAGATCCAAGCAGGATCGATCTTGCATAGCATAGCTTGTTATGTCTTGGAGGGATAACTTGAGCAGGTCACGACCACGGGCTGAAGAAGTACCATGTAGTTCACGTTGTCTTCAAGTGTTGATGATAGAATCAATAACACAATGCAATGCAGTGCAGTACGTTGAATGCGACATTGACATGCACTCAATGCAAGTGCAGCGTATTGTAATAACATTGCACCCGCTACTGCTTCTGTTATGTGGAAATGGCACACTAAATCCGATAGAAGGCGCTATCACTCTTATAATGCTACGATGGAGATAGACTTTCACCAATAAAACACAACAAATGGTGTGCAGCGACAACGACCCCATTAGGTCACGTGGTGTGATATAACAGAGGACCCGATGCAATCGTGGACCTTTTATCATGTTTATGCTTTGTTGCAAGTGTTTCCATGAATAAATTGCTTTAATGCTGGCATCTTGTGCATTTGATTTGCTGTTGTCGTCACATAATGAACACACAATTATATTCAGAATGTTCGGATATCTACCTCATGAATCCTAAGGGGATAGATACACGGGACAGAATGTAAAGTAATTTGAGGCTGGACCCATCAAAGCGAACGGACTTGTTTGAATGAGCGCAACGTTATAAAATTCTGAACATCTTGAACAAAACTTTAGGAGGCCTTCACCGAACGCTCAGCGCCATCTACTTACACATGATGCTACCTCCTACTCAACATGTATGGCAAGCCGTGTGTCCAATAATTCAGAAAACCTGGTTTTCTTCTTTCAAAACTTAGTTTGATGGAAGAAAACCAAGCTTTGTTCAATGAAACTAGGTTTTCTCCCAATAAAACTAAGTTTTACAAAAACAACTTGGTCTTCTTCGAAGAAGTATACGTTTCATGAAAACCAAGTTTAAAAAAAGATAAAAACTATCTTTTCTTACATATAACCTAGTTTTATGCGTTTTTCTTCAATAAAAACCTAGTTTCATTGAGAAAAAAAAACATGGTTTTCTTCCATGAAACTAAGATTTGAAAGAATAAAACCAGGTTTTACTGAAACCTAGTCTTTTTACCTCGTCTCCAACCCAACCTCTCCCAATCAGACGAACCATGCGTGTCATGCTGTGGAAAGTAAAAATACTAGTTTTTCTAGCATATGGATTATAAACTAGGTTTTATAAGAAATAACGTAGTCTTTTTCAATAAAAACTAGGTTTTGATGAAGACACGTATATAACCTGGTTTTATTCCACAAAACCAAGTATTCTTCTACGAAACTAGGTTTGTATTGAAGAAACATAGGTTTTATTTTGGTTTTTTACCAAGAACGTGGTTTTTATAATAGACCTAATTGCTTCTCCAATAAAAACCTAGTTTCACTGAATAAACGGTTTTCTTCCATGAAACTAAGTTTGGAAAGAAGAAAACCAGGTCTTCTTCAATATAACTATGTTTCCTAATGACAAGTTCCGGTCGTGTTTATGCACAAGTGACTGTACTATTCATCGAATGTGATGATATATAAGATCGGCTATTATTGATCAATTCCGTATTTGGTGCGCCATTTTGCCTTGAAAGTTCGGAAATGTTCGAGAACATTAGGACATTACTAAAGATGATACAAATGGTGCCACTTATTTATGAGGGTCGAAGGCAGTACTAACGGAACTTTGTGAAACGGACATTGCATTGAATGATTTTCAGAAAACGTAGGATAATATTTGCAGTAATAAAGGAGGTGTAAATCGCGTCCAATATTTATCCCGTTTCATGTGAGCGGTAACTGATCAGATCACGGTTCTTATAGAAGTAAACTTTGTTCAGTTTCGTATACTCTATAGTTTCACTGATCTAAAACTGGTTCATTATATTGACGGAAATCAAAGCAGAGGCCAATCCAGCACATGGCGTCATTACCATAGGACAATTTGCTGTCAACAACTTGCTTGTCTGTCGAAATTGAAATGTTGATTGGCATCAAACGCCCATTTCTCATGACATCCGGCCCAAAATCGACTATGCAGAGCCGGTCTTAGATCCGCGAAACTAGAGTCTATGCATATATTGTTAATTCTGTACACGATTCTTGTAGAATTCAATTATCAAGTAAGAAAAAAAGATATCAGAAAGAATCTTTGAAGAATCTTGTAAAGCATGTACATGCACATGTACCAACTGAATAAGACCTTTAAGAAACTTTCCAGGATTCTCGATCAGGGATGGCGTTCAGAGGAGACGATGGTAATAGTGCGAGCTATTAAATTTGTACAACATTAAACTGGACATGTATACATACAGATGGTACATGCGCATGCACGGTACAAATCATATACAAGTAAAAATGGCTGGCGAACTTGTTCGTGTAACCTCTTTATTTTCCTTAAGAAGTTTACATCATTCTCTTATCACCTTAGTCACAAACTTGCAATAAGTTCTGCTGTGCATTTTCAAAACTCTTATTATCATAAGCAAAGTGACTTGATTGTCTTAACCGATTTCTCAGGAAAACAAACTTCAATAAGAACACTAAAACTATATCCGGACTCTGGCAAGCTTGGATGGAAACAGGCAAGCTACGAAGGCATAATTAAAATTGTCGGTCAATATAAACAGTTCCTCATTGCTACTCCAATGACCCGCCTCTACGAAAAGTTCATCATCGTTGGATTGGACGGCCGGTTGCGAGGAAGGCTTAAGTTCCAACACATGAATAAAATCCAATTTAGCCTATCCGAGTACATGGACGTTTCATTTCTTCTTTTAAGTGATGCAGATTGGGGCTTTATCAGACTTTTCTCTATGGAAGGCCACTTTACGAAGTATTGTCACAACCGCATATCCAACATGCCCAATGGCTCACTAATCCTAATTCTTACATGCAGAAACAAACTTAAGCCTTCCTTGAAATATTCTGCGTACACAAATTCTGGATTATTCGCATTTTGTTCAGGATTTATCAGTAATGGATCTCTTGTCAGTTGTTTTAATGCGAAGTCAAAACGCTCTAGCCATGCTATATTTTCTGTTAAAAAAACAGTTAAAACCACATTCTTCTTCATTAGCGATGTCTACCATCGACTATTAATAGGAACTACTGATAACGAGGTCATGTTTATGAGTTGGCCGAAGGGAAATGGAGTTTCTTACCATCAATTAAAACAAGACGACGTCTTCAAATTTAGTGGGGGTAGTCAGTTCGTTTTGTTGAATAATAGTGATCTTGTTCAGTTTTTAACGGATGGTGGTGCACAAGGAAGGAGAATTCTGACAATGTTGAAGGTGTACTCCCCGAGAGCAGGATGTGAAACGATCAAAGTGTGACTCAGTAGATCTGAATACGGTTCTCATCATTTCCTTCGAAGTTTCTTCAGTAACTAAAAATATCATTATTCTGCCATGGAGCATAATCCACTATTGCCGTTAGGTGGCGCATACAAATGATATATGTACCATATGTAACAGAATAGGTAAGCATTTCAAGTTATTTTAAATAGGGACTTTACGAGCTCGGGGTCAGTTAACATGGTAAAGGGCAATGGGTTGTCTTTGATCCTGCGAACTCTTTTCAAGCAAACAAAAAGTTTACACTCAATATGTAAAATGGGTCTTCTTTAAGGCGGACGGCTGCTGCTGATTTCTTCAAACTGAACGAAGAAAAACAGGTAAATGGCAATGTTAACGCAGGTCGAATGACAAGATTATATTTAGATTCTTCAGAAACATTTGGTTACGATATTAACTGTGGCTAAAGGTATCGGTTTGCTTGAGAAAAATACGTGCTTACCTGGAGAGAAAATGACTATACAAAAGAAATATTTAAAAAATATTTGTTAATTTGGAGGGGCCGAAAGGTCCGCATTTATTTATTTTTGTCCGATTGTACTCCTCCAACACTGTAATGGTGAGAAAGGTTTCTACTCTGATGCCCGATATACACATCCCCATTTCAACGTACGGAAAATTTTGTAGGAAAAAAAACACGTTTAGGTCTTCCTATTTTCCCGTACAATAAAATGCTATACAATTTAATCTCACCGTGTACGATGAGCTTGCGGGTTGATGTACGTTTGACCGTTTATTGACTGGATACATGGGAGTAAGAGCCTACAGGCGCCTTTTAATGGTCGTCTTAGGATCCATTGTCTGGCCCGTTTCAGCGGTTTTCTTCTCTGTTTCCGACGGCAGGAGGAGCGTGAGACTCCCATCGCCAGATCATGACGGCTGCACACGATGCCGAGACAACTTTTAGTTTGGACAGTACCGGAGGTATTTTCAAAATGGATGGGAATATAGGGCCCTTACTGGTCTATAGTGCGGGATATGATCTATGCAGAATGTTACGTAGGCCAAGAGTCTCCAACCCAAATGTTCTTGAACAATATTAACCCGGTTTGGTATCTAGTACACTAGTGGGTTAATCCTACCAAAACTTGCGACCCCGCCAGACACGATCAATTTCTCAATCGTACTTAATCCTTCCTACAAAACAATGTACTCGTCGACGTCGGGTTAAGTTGGAGAGAAAATTGTAAACAAATATTTCATAGGAATATGTTATCGTGTATAGCGGCCATAACACTGTATTGGGATGGCCTTGTTTCCATTGTGTTGCAAAGGTAAGCCAATACCTTTAATTACCCACTGTGTTATTCAGTGCCGAATTCGTAGGTTAACACTTCAATAAAGAATATACTCATAAATTATTTACACGATTCTTGTATGATTCTTGTATGATTCAAGAACAAAGCAAAGTGGTGGAGAGAGACCCAACACGATTTACGAGATGGGTGAAGGAAGCGATTCGGATTCGTAAAACCACCAACATGAATCGATACACTAAGTCGCGTGTAGGATCAAAGTCTGGCCGCTCCGACATCCAGCAGTCATATGTCTAACTTCTGAAGAAGAATGGTGCAACCATTTGAAACGTCAATGTGATGATGAACATTGATTGTGTAAAAACTGTTGATGACCCAAAGGACTCCACCAGGCATGTCAAAAATGTTGTATGGTTTATTAGACACCATGTGGGATTGCGGAGAGAACCAGGATGCGCATGTCGTGTTGGAGTGTTGTCCGAGCTCGGTCGAGTGCATGTTAATCACGCGAATCATGATTTGATGATAGTATACCTTTGTTATTGTAGTTTTGTTTGATAAGAATTCACTGCAAACATTTTTTTATACAATATGCATATGATTTGAAGAAAAACATACATGTACTTGCAGACTGAGTATACACTGTAATATCAGTACGAGTTGATCTCGCTTGCTGACCAACTATGATATGATTCATTAAAAAACAACATACTACGCGGCTTTCAGCCTACATTAACATTGATTTTCATCAATCAATACTGACGGTTTACCTAATCGGTTAGGAGACAGGGGCAGTGTTCGTTAGGTTGCGACCATATAGACACGATAGACACAATCCCGTGAAGAATTATTGTTTACGACATCGGACTGATGGCTGGCAGTACCGTACGCCGAACATTATATAAGTGATATGAAAAGCACTTGAGATTATCGTGTGCGGAAGTGCTTTTTGAAGAACCAGTGGCATAATAAAGGGCTGCCGCTTCCTAGTTTCCTTTGCGCACTAAAGAACTAGACGCAAGGGCCCAACGCGCCGCGTAGCGGCAAAAAAGCGAAGCTGGCGAAACATTTATAACGGGTCACCGTCACTTATTATTGGACTTATAGCGCATTTACGGGGTTGCAACTATTTTGCTTTATAGTGTCACCAGGAAAGAAAAGCATGCGACCTAACGCCGATCTATTTGTATAAAGTGATAATTGGAAGGTATATAGTAGGAAATATCAATAAAATAATCATTCCATGTCGTCTTTTGAGGGCATTTTTGATTGTAAAAAATATATGTGTACGTCACCGTAGTCTCTGCAATGATAATTTTATCAGAGCAGTCTCGCGCAAGTAGAAGTTCTTTACCTACTAGTTCTTCACTTATTAGTCTCAACGTCTGGCGCAAAGCCAGACGTTTTCCATTACGATTTCACTACGATGTTTGACAATAAGGAGCAGTGCGCGAGATATGCTAATGAGCAGACTTCCCTCGCTTGAGTTTCTGAAGAATGTTCCATATCGCGCTATGCTCATCACTGCTGATTATGACAGGCGTGCAGCGGTAGGTATCTGCTCCCCAACTTCCACACGGTACAATAAGTTACCATTTGATGAGAATGGGACAATGCCCTCACTGTGTATGGAGTCATAGGGATAAGAAGACATTATTCATTAGTGTTGGTACAAGTGATTTTGCCCAAAAAGCATGCGCATTCAAAAAACAAAATATGCAAGGTATCACGTACATGTAACATGACCATGACGACGTGCAGAAAGTGCACTGGCCAGTGCATACCCTATGGCTATGTATAGTAAACATGGTAAACATGAACAACATCATTATTCATCGGCAGTTCATTTTACTCCGAGCTTTTCCTGAAACATATTGCCATGATGATTAGGCCTACCATGTACCATGACCAATAACGGCACTAGATCATGTAGATGTCAACAAGTTCACATGAACCGTATAATCCCGCATAATCCCGCATGGCGCATGTGGGGCATGCGTCTAAACCAAAGCCCCAAAATCACTTGTTTTGGTCTATTTCACTTGTGTTTCCCCCGTCTCCCAGTCCATAATACATTTACAGTTTACAATCCCCGATCATGGCCCAACAAAAGGTCATCGGTTGACTAAAGCCAAGGAACACAACTGTTCAATGGATTTATAGTTGAATGCGATCAAACTACATCTTTTCAATCGTGGATTGTAAATTTAACCCCATGGGCCTAGGGAAGGCCCTATAACAATACTTTCGACACAGTTATTATCTCCGCTGCCTCCACCATGTTACACACAGTGCTCACTGCTGATTCTAAAATGCGCCACCTAGTCAATTGCACTATCGTCATCACCTCATCATACTTCATTGACATTACAGGCACACATTGACATAGACCACTGTTGCAATCAACGACACAGTCGCTATCCAAGTAGCATTATAGAGGTAATTATCATTATCATACCTCATTAGCATGTGAACCAATCGCGTCGCGTCCTTTGCGATCACGGCAAAGCCTCATGGAATAATGTCTTTCAACGTTGAATAATTTTTCATATTCCATGCCTACAACTGAGACAAGACCACAATTGATTTTTTAAGCCTTTTAGCAGTTAAATTGTCAATGTTTGACCGCGACGCATCAAAGAACGCGTGGTGTTGTGAATCTGAAATTTAGATTATGTTATTCCGGACAGTCGGGCAAGTAAATGGTGAAAAATAAAATGGTGATTGACCACGGAAATTTTTTTTTAATCGACAAATTAGACAGACTTTGATATTTCCACTCTTTTCAGCCAACTGGCAGAAAAAACTCAAAACACGCCCCCTATTACCCAATTAGCAAAATTCGAAATTAATTTTTTCATCAAATAATTTCTTTATATCTGTAGACTTGCCACAACAAATATTTTTTCAATACCTCTCCAAATATGTACTTGAGAGTAAAAAACATGCACTCGTCTAATAGATAGGCCTGGACCCTCCAACCTATGAATATTCATTAGTGGTCTTGTCTCAACTTCAATTTCTTCATAATCCATGGCTAGAAGTTCAATACTAAAATAATATCCAAGATAAAGTTACAAGAAGTAGTCAATAGGGGTCTCTCACCTCTCACTGTATGTCCACACTATTCACGCTTGTACGAGGAATACATTCAATGCTGAATCTAACAACACCCAGTGCCCTTACTCTGTATATTAGTCACTGGAAGATGGCCCATTTCACTCCTTGCTTCTACTTCACCTATAGTCTCATTGCAAACGCCTCAGTTCTATGATATCACATTCACTTTCAGCTGTCATGCAACGCAACAACTGTGCTATCTGCCATCGCACATCAACGAAGAAGTGCAGCCGCCCACATTCCACCTCACGTCTGTCCGACCAGCTGCAATCCTCGAGGACGCCCCACTGTACCACGATTTCACTACAATGTTTGACAAGAAGGAGCAGTGCGCGAGATAGGCTAATGAGCAGACTTCCCTCGCTTGAGTTTCGGAAGAATGTTCCATATCGCGCTAAGCTGACCACTGCTGACCATGACAGGCGTGCATTGGACTGGTACAGGTTGGAACTGAACATTGAATATGCTGGTGGTGACGCTTTCTGATGAGAAGTTGGTCGTGACTGATGCAGTATCCTTGGACTTGTCCACAGCATCGTTCAATCATTGCTCTCTGAGCTGCCTTGATTCTGTACCCAAATACTAAGACCAAATGCCTGTTGACTGTGCTTTAAGAGAGACTGGCGCCATGCCTAGAGATATGACTGACCCCTATTGGCAAATTTGTATGACTTTATCTTGCCTACCTAGCTGCTGCCTATAGTCTCCCTTTAACTGCGGAACACTTCAAAGTCGATAAAATGCCATGTTCCACCTTTTAATGTGTTCAGACCGCCATTTTCAAAATAATCAAGTCAGGACACTGCCTTCTAGTCTCTTAATAAATTTTGCTTTCCTCAATATATAATAACATTTCTTCTTCTTCAATGCTTTCATCATTCCAAACTTCTCCTCCTCTGACTTTTACAGGGGTACAGTCATGGCAATCAAAACCCAAATACTGAGACCAAATGCCTGTTGACTGTGCTTTAAGAGAGACTGGCGCCATGCCTAGTCTCTCTTAAAGCACAGTCAACAGACACCAACCCCCTCAGACTCAGAAACCACAAACGCCCAACCCTTCCTGCTACCCTAATACTTCTGGTTCCAGATATGAATGTGCACAAGAAATGGAAAATTCGAAATATTACTGAATTATCCCTTATTTCCGTGCAGCGATCATATCTATTGACAACGCGCTGCCTTAGCTGGGGAATATGAAGGCATCATCTTGTTGGAGCTCGATCACCCCGATACCAAGACGACACTGAAAATTATGTTAGATCAGAGTCGTTGCACTATCAGCGAAAAGTCCAGTAAGGTTTTTGTGGCCCGATGTGTCTTCGAGGACTATGAACCCACACACCGGTCGGCAGACGGGAAGGAATAAAATTTCCACATCCGGCTCGCATAGGCTTGAGTAAGTAACTAAGGTAACCGAACAGTAAGCAAGTACACCTACCCATGCGCAACCCTAACCGGATTTGGATAATTTTGAAACGGAAGACTCCATGGCGACGTAAAACAAATATCAAATCGTCTTTAAAGTAGATTTTTGGCGGTATTTTATTGGTTGTTCGCGAGGGGGTGGTGGGGTGGTGGTGGGGGGGGGGGCAGACACATGCAGAGCTCGTAATGTATGTTTGATAACAACCACGATTAGCAACCGTGTAAATATGGAAACTACGTTGATATTAATGAGAATGAATGCCTACTGATTCTGATATGCTTGTTACAAGAGACATACCGTATTGATTATTGAGAATGTAAACAACTAATTGGCAGCATCATGTGCGTTGGGCATGCTATGTTTGGTCTGTTCCTTATGTTTAGTCTATATGATTGGGATCAGCGTGGACTTGAATGACCTCGTCGATTGGTTATCGCGTGATGTCGTATTCCCGGTGGGTAAATGTATCTGTTGGCCTAAGAAATATACGTGCTTACCTGGAGACAGACAAAAGATTTGTTCATTTTGAGGGGCGTATATCAGGCCCGCATTCATTATTTTTAGCCTTGTTTCTATTGTGTTGCCTTCATCCACCGTGGTATTGGTCACAAATTGGACTCATTCCACGATCTTTCCTCGGGATGAACTGATGTCGTTTGCATGTTTTTTTCCGATAGGACAAAGATTTACAACTCCAAAAAAGCCGGCTGTTTCAGTTTTATATTTTACAGTTCGATCGTGACAGTGCACTTGCATACAGTGTATATGATTTAACAAACAATTGTATGTGTGAAAACCGGCGCCACACAAATACGATACTCCAGATATTGTGTTCCCTTCAGGTGGCAAGTGGTGGGCCACTACTTCCTAGCCACGAGGCACATTCCGCACTTGGGAGATTACAACTTGACTGGTTGTCATATTGAGCGATTTGAACCTTAGCCAGCATCGGTTACTAGTAACATTTTGACCAGGCTTGAATCGAATTCTCATTGCAATCTCTGTCTTCAGACACACGAACAGTTACCTTTTTTACAAACTGCCAAGACCCTGATTCAAACCTTGTGCCGCAATAAGTATGAAAGCCGATTTACGAGTGTTGCGTACGTGAGTTTGCGTGCTTGAGCATGCTTGATGACATACACTAATCTGTGATCATCGCAATTTGTCTTTTGTAAGGGTTGCAAAACATACATATTTCAATGGAACTTGTCCTTTTCCAAATCGAGTGCACGCAAGTACAAATAGTGTCATCTATCCGGGGAAATGTGTCTGTTATGGCTCAGTTCGTCATATCTACATATTACTCTGAATTTCGTCAGATATTTTTGAGCTATATTCATTGTGAAATAATCGTTATATAAACGTTAATAAGCGTTAATAAGATGGCTGCCAAATGGCGGTAGTATTTGATTTGTTCTCTGACGAAATCGGAATTTATCGCAGTAATCAAGAAGTCCTATCGTGATCGTAGGGACTGATATAAGCGTGTAGGTGAGACTGACTGATATCTGATAGACTTTTGCCAGGTTTCATTCCTGGATTGTGAGTTTTTGGAGCTGTAAATGTCCCAAGTCGTTCTAAAAATTCCATAGTGCATTACAGTGCACATACATGAACATACATACGTTTAAGGACAATCCGTATGTGTTCATTCGTCACGCATGGCTGCGTCATCGACTCAAAAGACTTTAGAGGATTGCGATTCGGTCTGGTCGTTGTCTGGGACGCCGACCAACAAGCGGTCGTTCAATAAGTTGACACCAGATGGCAAGAAAGTGAGTCCCGAGCACAAAATGTCAAAGGTTGGTGACGGCAGCAATGAGGGCGATGCTGATGATGAGCGCGAGAAGGATGATGTGACAGATGTGAATACTAGTAAACAAGATGACGGTCATACTGGGGATTGTCAGACTCCAGTGACCATATGTGACCCGGTTCTGGCATATATCGTATATGGTGTCCACTCGGGGCCATTTGATGCCATTAAAAAGGCTGTGGTTGGTTTCTTCTCGCCGAATGACATTCTTAGTGCGAAAAACCTGTTATGGGAGAAAGGTGACAACAGTGTATTGGGTAAGAAAGAGACGAGAAAGACCTCTGTAAATCGGTCAGAGGAGGCAGCAAACGCAGTAGACATTATTCAGGCTATTAAAAAGCTAGATTCTGCAGATATGTTGCCGAAGTTTGTGATTGACGCAGAGGATCTTGGGAAGATTCCACGTGCTCATCCCGAAGAGTTAAATAACATTTCATTAGTTGATCGCCTGTCGAAACTAGAATGCAGGCTCGCGGAGGTGCAGAAAGTCGCTACCAAAAACTCTATTGAAATCTTTGATATCACAGCGAGAGAACAGAAACGGGAAGCAAACTTCGATAGGGAGGCAGTGTGTGTCGAAAGTGAAATACAATCGAGCGAGACGGAGACGTGTACTGAGAATCCCAAAGCAAATGGCGCATACAGTTCTTATATGCCACCGCAGTGCAGTATGTCATTGGTTAATGCGCGAGCTAGTATCGGTAGCAGGGGTCACCGTGGTCGTCGGGGAGGCAGTCGTGGCTGGCCTCACATCATGTATCCGTCCGGAACGAGGATGGAGACAAAAGAGCTGCCTGTAGGAAAGTCGTACGCCAAGGCCGCATCAACCTTGCCGTCCGAGTCTTTCCGTGGGAAAGACGACAATCAAGGTCTATCGCAGGACTCCCGGTCCGGCGGCGTATCCGCACCTATTCACAAAAATGTGCTGCGTCTTAGGGGATGCAGTAAATCAGAAAATCAGTACAGGAGCTCTGACGGTGACAGTGATGTCTTCGAAAAGGGCAGATATGAAGTGCAGCGAGAAAAGAAACGTGAAATGAATAGGCGTCGCGCAATCGTTGGGAAAGCTAAGTGCAGTGATAAACTTATAGCAGGTCCGGAGCCTGCCAGGGATGTGTTTGTGTACCGATTGAGAAAAGGCACAGTTGAGTCTGATCTCGAGGAATATGTCAAAGAACAGGACATAAATGTGCGTGCTGTTAAACGTTTATCACACCCAGATTCAGCATACTGTTCATTTAGGATAACTGTCGGGAAAACAGACTACCCGAAACTCATGAGTGAGGACATGTGGCCGGAGGGCGTCACGGTCCGCAAGTATGTCGTTCCGTCTAAAAGTCGCGAACAAAACAGACAGCAAGGTGTTGATGATAAGTAGGTCCCTAATTCTTTTACTGACAATAACTCTGGCTACACTTGTAAACACTTTGAAATGCACTACTTACAACAGTAATGGTACTGGGCCTGGTAGACATGAATATTTAAGAGACCTTAGTAAGGATGCGGATTTCCTCTTCATACAGGAACATTGGTTGTATAATGAGCAACTTAAGAAACTTGGTAGTGAAATTGGGAGTACCATTAATATTCATGGTGTCACTGGTATGGCAAGTGAATCTTTGTTGGTTGGCAGGCCTCACGGTGGCGCTGCAATCGCGTGGAACGCTCATAGTGATGCATGTGTTAAACCAATTCAATGGGAATCAAAGAGGGTATGCGCTGTGCAGGTTGATAGCCCTGGTTTACAAAATGAAATGTTGTTGATAAATGTGTACATGCCTACTGATGGGCAAGATATTGAAATTTTTAATGGTGTCCTGCAAGAGATCTCTGCAATTATAGAAATGTCAAATGTTAATGATGTTATTATTGGAGGGGATTGGAATACCGACTTCAGCAGGGCCGGGTCAGATAATACTAGGGCGTTGTTGAACTTTTTGGAGAGGGAGAGTCTGTTCTGTGGAAGAACGCATGCCGTATGTAATGTAGAATATACATTTGAGAGTAAGATCACAGGCGCAAGATCCCTTTTGGATCATTTTATAATCTCAGAAAATGTTTTTAATAGGATCGAGCAGTACACTGCTCTGCATAGGGCTGACAACCCCTCAGATCACTCCAGCCTTTCTATGATATTGAGTACTGATGTTCAGGTCTTTGGATATGAAAATAAGGACGTAAGAAATGAGTCTAGGCAAATACTAGACTGGGATAAAGCAGGACCTGAGGACATTATGAGATACAAAGAGGCTTTAGATGAAAACCTGAGAGTTATTGCTATCCCGGATGACCTGACACGCTGCGGCGATCCATTCTGTGTCATGCACAATGAGGTAATTGATCGGCTTCATGAGGAGATCATTGCGGCGTGCATTTCGGCTGGGGAGGAATCTATACCTCTAAAACATGTGAAAAGTGGGGTACGTGAGGACCAGGGCAGAGCCGGGTGGACCGATGAGGTGAAAGAGTATAGGCAACGAGCTATGTTCTGGCATAATCTCTGGAAGGAGAATGGTAGGCCGCGGCTGGGGGTGATCGCTGACATAAGGCGCCATACAAGGGCCTTGTATCATCTATCAGTTAAACGAAACAAGACAAATCATGATAGGGTTGCAGCAAATAAGTTAGCCGAGTCACTCGGAAATAATGATAAAAATGAGTTTTGGAAGAATGTGAAGAAGGTTAAGGGAACAAGAGCTATGCAACCAAATAGCATGGACGGAGTTAGTGGCATGGACGCTACATGTAATCTCTTTGGCGAAAAATTCAAAAGTTTGTATAACTCGGTGTCGTACAATGTAAATGAGATGAATGACTTGAAGAGGGATCTGGATTTAGGAATCGCCAGTGGTTGTCGGGATGGTAATTGTGATGCCAGTCATGGTATTTCATTCCAAGAGGTAGTTGGTGGGATCAGGCGATTAAAGCGCGGAAAGACGGATAGTAATCCTAAAATAATGTCAGATCTTTTTATCAATGGGAGTCAAAGGTTGAATGTGTATTTGTCACTTGTATTGAGTTCCATGATGAGTCATGGTTATTGTCCCCGTGGTTTCGTTCAAACCAGAGTTATTCCAATTCCGAAGAACAGCAGAAAGTCTTTAAATGTCTCAGATAATTATCGTGGTATCTCTTTAAGTAGCATCATCGGAAAAATTATGGACAACATTTTCTTAAAAAAGTATGAGAAGGTTTTACAGACCTCCGATGCTCAATTTGGTTTTAAGACTGGTGTTTCTACGGCGGCGTGCAGTTCAATTGTAAATGAGGTCATTAATTATTATAAAAGCTGTAACACAGCAGTATATTGTGTCATGCTGGACGCTAGCCGGGCTTTTGATTGCGTGCATTTTGTAAAGTGATTCTGTCTTTTGACTAAAAAAGGGTTGTGCCCGTTTGCGGCAAGGTTTCTGGCATCTTTATACACCCAACAACGGGTGAGAGTTCAATGGGGGGAATGTGTCTCAGCAGAATTTGCTGTCTCTAATGGTGTGAAACAAGGTGGTGTATTGTCTCCTGTACTCTTTGGTATTTACATAGATGAGCTAGTGGCGAATTTAAAGAAGGCTGGTTTTGGGTGCCATGTTGGTAACCTCTTTTGTGGCGTCTTTGCCTTCGCAGACGACCTAATCATGCTTGCACCCTCATTACGTGGGTTGAAGAAAATGTTGAGTACAGCAAGTTGTTTTTCAATTGACTTTAATATTTCGTTCAATGCATCAAAAAGTAGATTTTTAGTTTTTGGGTTAGATGATCCACCAAGGGCATTGTTTTTTGAGGGCACACAGATACTCATATCTATGGAGGAAGAACACCTCGGTATTATTTTGGGTCCTCGTGTTGATCGGAGACGAGTAGAGCTTTTAATAAATGACTTGTACAAAAGAACTAACATGTTAATGGCACAGTTCAGATTTGCCCATGCGCATGTAAGGTACGCACTTTTCAAAAGTTTTTGTATGTCTTTATATGGTTCCCAGCTTCTGGACTTGTCTAAGCCTTATATGGAGGAATTGTTTGTTGCGTGGCGGAAGTGTCTGCGACGGGTTTTAAATCTACCATACAGGACTCACAATGATTTACTGCCGTGCATTGTTCACGACTTTTGTATTGAAATTGAACTAGAAAAACGGTTAATGAATTTTATGGGTGGTATGTCTTCATCTAAGAATGTATTTGTCAGCTTGTGTTTTAAACTTGTGTGTCAGGGGAGTGAATCTTCACTGGGGAGAAGTGTCAACATGTTGTATGCAAAATATGGGTTAGATAGGAACAATGTGGACAGCTGGGGAGATATGTTGAGGGTTTTTTATATAGTGAATGATAAGAACGGGCAAAATAGGTTAGCGGAACAGATTAGCGAATTGATGGTCATGCGAGACGTAGGGGATGCGGCGTTTAATCATAGGGAATTAACAGAAATGATTGATTTTCTGTGCACTAGTTAAATTCTTTGAACCTTGATTTTTCACGGATATGTAAATAGATCGTTGTAAACAAGCACCTAGCACCCAGCACAAATCTGTAAATGCACCACATGTGTCAGAACTATTTCTCGACGAATAAACACACATATATAATGGCTCAGTTCGTCATATCTACATATTACTCTGAATTTCGTCAGATATTTTTGAGCCATATTCATTGTGAAATACAGCAAAATGTAAATTATGCATAATACAATTAAATATTAATGTCTGTTGTTTGATACAATACAGCAATCAATTGCTGATTGTTTGATATAATGCTATTAGACGTAATTATACACTTCTGCAATACTCTCCATCACTCCACAAGATGGCGCGGAAGTATACTTTTCGCCGCATCGAAGCCACGTGATGACAGAGAATACGTTGTCGGCTGCACTTTCAAAAGGTTTTCAAAGTAATTTTACTCTCAGAAATAAAGTGAATTTAAGTGAATGAAACCAACCACAGTTTATTTACTCATCACAGTAAGACATATTGTTGTGACTTAAAGGCCCCCCAATGGCGGTCCCCAAAAGGAACCATGTTCTGAAAGATAGACACGCCTTTGGGAGACCAAGAAGTTACCTTTAATACGATGCATGCCTTTATTGCGGTAGACGAAAAACCAAATGTATTTGATTTGGCACTGGTCAGTCTATAGGCCTGTGTTTCGGCCTCGGTCGGCCTGCCAAATTTCCGAATTCTCATCGTGGGAACACAATTGACGCTCCAGAATTTCAAAAACTGTCAGTCAGCTCAACCTCGTGCTCATGTTGCCTCTGTCCTGGTTTATACTGACCCGTACTCGAAACTGCAGCGAAAGAGGCTGATAGCTTTTTTCTAATAAGTCCGGTCTGCCCGGCTGGGACAGAATTTCTGTTCCACTTCGGTCGGCGGTGGACTTTTTGTGTCGATTGTTTATTTATCTTCTACTCCGTCAGCTACGCCACCTAAAGTCAAGTAAGATGTGATGGCTGCGCCATCTAATGTAGAAATATTATACGTAACTTAGAAATAATGGCTCCAATCAATTATTAGTTGTACTCTCTGTATGGGAAACAAGATAAATACTGCAGAAAAAAATACAGCGACCAGCAATGAAAATTTCCACAGCGATTTATGTTGTGTTATTCGCCCGACAGGAGGCAGTGCTGGCATTCCTATCCGCAATACTCACACGTTGTTCATCACGTGTCTCAATCCAAGCAAATCTCGGTGAAATTGGAACGGCATCAAAAATCGAGTGCTGCCTTCAATGCACTGATAATGACTGTTTGACGATAAAGCATATTTTAACTGAAAACCGGTGCCAACTCAGCTTTTCTAAACCGAAGCCGTTGAACGACGCAATGTCAAACTACAGTGGGGGTCGTTTATATTCAAAATGTAGACGACAGCATTCGGTAAGGGAAACATACCCTGTAGTAGTACTGTTTCACCGATCTAGGACCGTTTCTGCAAAATCGATTCAGTCGTTCGATTAACTATCTGAACAAGTCTAATTGAAGAGGTGATTGAGTGCAAGAACAACTCCAGTCTTTATTTCAGGTACTTTAGTATTTTCAACACTAAACCCCTTCCCTGTCCGTCATTTTTGCAGATGGCCACGTGCAAATGTGTCTGACATGACTGGACAATAGCAACAGAAGGTACTTCTTGCACAAAACCTTTAGATTTTAAAGGAATTGTAAAACAGAGCCAATGCCATATTCTGAGAGCAATTTTGATTTTTAAAAAAATCGCAAATCGTTATGTCAGCCAGCCAACCAGTGTTTCACTTCTGGTGCTAGCAATATTTTTGAATAGTGACTTCAGTAGTTCTTGCACTGAGGTCTTCAATTATGAAAGACAATTGGTGGGCGACGCAAAGTTGTGCAGTGGTCATGTCGCCATGATATTGGCCTTGGCATTTATCTCTATTCGAGGACATTGGACATTATTATATGTACATGAAGTTAAAGAAACGCACGGTCTTAGATCGGTCAAACTAGGGTAATTACTTACAATGTTTGTAAGTCTCGTCGATGACAAAGCCAGGCTGTAATATACTTGATGCAACACATATATATTTAGATAGTAGGTACATTTACATGTTGTCAGATTCGCGTTCTGTACAGCTACAATACCAAAGCAAAATGCGGAGAATCGATTACTTCGAGTTCAGGTCGCAGATTTACCCAGTGCACAAGTTCATTCGATCCCACACCAAAGGTTACACTGGTACATCGATTCGGTTCGCATTCGTTACGTTTTGACTTGTTTTGCGAGGCGGAGTTTTGCAAGAGGTCTAAATCAGGATATTTTCAAAACATCTGTTTTAGATCCAAGCAGGATCGATCTTGCATAGCATAGCTTGTTATGTCTTGGAGGGATAACTTGAGCAGGTCACGACCACGGGCTGAAGAAGCACCATGTAGTTCACGTTGTTTTCTAGTGTTGATGTTAGGATCAATAACACAATGCAGTGCAGTGCAGTACGTTGAATGCGACATTGACATGCACTCAATGCAAGTGCAGCGTATTGCAATAACATTGCACCCGCTACTGCTTCTGTTATGTGGAAATGGCACACTAAATCCGATAGAAGGCGCTATCACTCTTATAACGCTACGACGGAGACAGACGTTCACCAATAAAACACAACAAATGGTGTGCATCGACAACGACCCCATTAGGTCACGTGGTGTGATATAACAGATGACCCGATGCAATCGTGGACCTTTTATCATGTTTATGCTTTGTTGCAAGTGTTTCCATGAATAAATTGCTTTAATGCTGGCATCTTGTGCATTTGATTTGCTGTTGTCGTCACATAATGAACACACAATTATATTCAGAATGATCGGATACCTACCTCATGAATCCTAAGGGGATAGATACACGGGGCAGAATGTAAAGTAATTTGAGGCTGGACCCATCAAAGCGAACGGACTTGTTTGAATGAGCGCAACGTTATAAAATTCTGGGCCCAATCTCATGAAACGCTTCTAAGCCTAGTTGACAGCTAATTTGGCCTGTAGTTGGCTGCTATCCCTAGTTGCCTTCTAAGTGTTTTTCATGAAATGTCACTAGGCCTAGTTACATGCTAAGTTGACTGCTAAAGTTAGAGATGATCTGGGGCACCTCTAAATCTCTAGTTGTCAACTATTTTATCATTTGCCTGACTGGCATCGACGAGAGAACAAGTAAACATGGCAAGAAGGATATTTGAGCTTGCGGAACTTGTAGAGAGGCGCCGCGCTTTACGACGAGAGCGAGTTTTTAGAGATCGTCGGAATCCTCTGGACATCTTTAGTGACGGGGAATTGCTTCAGAGATACAGATTCTCTCGAAATGGGATCATGTTCATCACTGACTTAGTCACCCCACATATTGAGCATCCAACAAGACGAAGCAGTGCCCTACTTCCATATCAACAAGTCCTCATTGCCCTGCAGTATTACGGGACAGGGACATTCCATAAGGTTGTCGGAGATCCGTTGCAAGTGTCACCGGCAACTGCTAACCGAGCAATCCATCGTGTTTCCAATGCCTTGGCTGGAAGGATAAATGAATTCATCAAATTTCCGGAGGGGAATGAATTAGGACCCATTAAGGATGGTTTCTACCAAATGCGACACTTTCCTGGTGTGATAGGGTGTGTCGATGGGACTCATGTCTGGATTATCTCACCACATCAAAACGAAGTTGACTATGTGAACAGAAAGGGTTATCATTCGATTAACGTGCAAGTGATGTGTGACCATAGGGGCAAGTGGATAAATCTAGTTGCTAGATGGCCTGGCTCGGCGCATGACAGCCGAATTCTCAGATCAAGCCAGGTTTGGGACACAATGGAGGCTGGTTTGGTTCAAGCATTCATCCTTGGTGATAGTGGTTATCCATGTCGCAACTGGTTGATGACACCACTCTTGAATCCAACCACAGCATCAGAGCGTCGATACAATGCTGCCCATAAGTCTACACGGGTGTTGGTGGAACAAACCATTGGGAGATGGAAGCGTCGCTTTTATCTTCTCCATCTCGAGAGTAGATTGAAAGACCCAGAGAGTACCTGTAAGGTTATTGCTGCCACGGCTGTGCTACATAACATTGCAGTGGACCGAAATGAGCCGGATGTTGAGTACCCTGGACCAGTACGAGAGGAGGTGCGAGCTGAAGACTACCACGGAAATTTTGACATTGCTAATGGACATAGAGCAAGAACGTTGTTGATTCAGAATAGGTTTTAATGGGACTATCTAGACAATGATAGTTGACACATCTACATGATGTTATACATATGTTATGTACCAAAAGTAGAACTTCACTGATAGCAGAACTTCACTGCTGTACTAGACTGGTTCCCTGTCTCTGCCGCTACGCTATACACCAAATCTAAGTATAATTACAACTGAAACAAAACACTTCCTTCTTCAGTCTGCAATAGCGATGGTGGGTTTTCATCATTTAATTGGCGCTTTAACAGTTTAATTTGCAATTTCAGCTTCTCTTGTTTTAGTACCAAATTCTGACGTTTGATGAGCATGTTCTCCCTTTCTGTTTCAATGAGACTGTTGTATGCTTCATCTTTCTTTAGCTTCTTGGATGACGTGGGACTGCAGCAGCCCCTGGTAGCCGACTTTGATGAACTTGGCTTAGGCGTATCAATTTCATGGACATCGGTTAATAATTCTCCTACATGTACATCACTGCTATCCGATTCTGTAAAGAAAGTGGAACATCACTAAGACTAAACTCCTTTGGAGACACTTGAAAAATTTCAGTTGTAATACTAGTATGAAGTGTTCATCAAGAGAGGTGGATTTTAAAAGGAAGCAAGTGGCTACACTTAATTATATTTAGTACCAAAGTCATCTTGTCCAACCGACTTTGCTGTTACTCCAGACTCGACCCCAGTCAAACCCTGAAACCCCGGAGTATCTGCGCAAAGATGAAGCATCTTCTGTTGTGCTGGATTTGGCTCTGATGCCGGTTTTCCACCACCTGTTTTTGCTCGTGACTTTTTCTGCTGCTGTGCGATTTCCCGCGACTCTGACTTCAGTTTCGTCAGCCGAGATTTAAGGTCATCCAATGACCGATTAGTGTCTGGAAATCGGGCACGATGCTGCGTAAGGATGTTTTCCCAGGCCTCTTTCTTCTTCCGATTTGTGTTTACATCCTTTTGTTTTGCATCTATATTGTCTTTAAATTCCTCGTACTTCTGCGACAGGAAAAGGTTTTCATCCTGGCTGTAATTTGCCTTACGCTGCCTTTTCTGGGACATCTTTACTGTAGGGCGAAAAGCACAGTCTGTCTGTGCAGCACAGTGCTATGATAGACATGAAGATTGCACACAATGCGTAGATTTATCCCCATGACTGACCCCTAATGACCTAAATGTCCTCAAAGTCAGCACTCGGCCCATTGAAATTGAAATTGACATGCTGTGGTTTATGTGGTTTGGACGTCTCTCCACACTTTAGTTAACAACTACTTTTCCTACCTGGCAACTAGTTAGCTGGGTCCCTAGTGTCGTTTCGTGAAAAGAAATTTAGAAGTCAACTAACAAGATGGCAACTAGTGATTTAGAAGCCAACTAACCCCTAGTATGCAGCTAATTTAGCAGCCTTTCATGAGATTGGGCCCTGAACATCTTGAACAAAACTTTAGGAGGCCTTCACCGAACGCTCAGCGCCATCTACATACACATGATGCTACCACCTACTCAACATGTATGGCAAGCCGTGTGTCCAATAATTTAGAAAATCTGGTTTTCATCTTTCAAAACTTAGTTTTATGGACGAAAACCAAGTTTTGTTCAATGAAAAAAAGGTTTTCTTTCAAGAAAACTAAGTTTTAAAAACAATTTATTCTTTTTTGAAAAAGTATAAGTTTTATGAAAACCAAGTTTAAAAAAAGATAAAAACTATCTTTTCTTCCATATAACCTAGTTTTGTATGTTATTCTTCAATAAAAACCTAGTTTCATGAAAAATAAACCCATGGTTTTCTTCCATGAAACTAAGTTTGAAAGAAGAAAAACAGGTTTTACTGAAACCTAGTTTTTTTACCTCGTCTCCAACCCAACCTCTCCACATCAGACGAACCATGCGTGTCATGCTATGGAGATGAAGTAAAAAGACTAGTTTTTCTAGCATATGGATTAGAAACTAGGTTTTATAATAAATAACGTAGTCTTTTTCAATAGAAACTAGGTTTTGATGAAGACATGTATATGACCTGGTTTTATTCCACAAAACCAAGTAATCTTCTTCGAAACTAGGTTTGTATTGAAGAAGCATAGGTTTAATTTTGGTTTTTGACCAAGAAAACGTGGTTTATATAATAAACCTAATTGCTTCTCCAATAAACCCCTAATTTCACTGAATAAAAGGTTTTCTTCCATGAAACTAAAATTGGAAAGAAGAAAACCAGGTCTTCTTCAATATAACTAGGTTTCCTAATGACAAGTTTTGGTCGTGTTTATGCGCAAGTGACTGCACTATTCATCGAATGTGATGATATATAAGATCGGCTATTATTGATCAATTCCGTATTTGGTGCGCCATTTTGCCTTGAAAGTTCGGAAATGTTCGAGAACATTAGGACATTACTAAAGATGATACAAATGGTGCCACTTATTGATGACGGTCGAAGGCAGTACTAACGGAACTTTGTGAAACGGACATTGCATTGAATGATTTTCAGAAAACGTGGGAGAATATTTGCAGTAAAAAAGGAGGTGTAAATCGCGTCCAAGATTTATCGCTGTTCATGTGAGCGGTAACAAATCAGATCACGGTTCTGATAGAAGTACTCCTTGTCTAGTTTGGTATACTCTATCGTTTCACTGATCTAAAACTGGTTCATTATATGGACAAGGAAATCAAGGCAGAGGCCAGTCCAGCACGAGGCGTCATTACCACAGGACAATTTGCTGTCAACAACCTCTTGTCTGTCGAAATTGAAAATGTTGATTGGCATCAAACGCCCTTTTCTCATGATATCCGGCGTAAAATCGACTATGCAGAGCCGGTCTTAGATCAGCGAAACTAGAGTCTATGCATGTATTGTTAATTCTGTACACGATTCTTGTAGAATTCAATTATCAGGTAAGAAAAAAAGATCTCAGAAAGAATCTTTGAAGAATATTGTAAAGAATGTACATGCAAATGTACCAACTGAATAAGACCTTTAAGAAACAGGATTCTCGATCAGGGATGGCGTTCAGAGGAGACGATGGTAATAGTGCGAGCTTGTACTATTAGATGTGTACAACATTAAACTGGGCATGTATGCGTACAGATGGTACACATGCATGCACGGTACAAATCATATACAAGTAAAAATGGCTCGCGAACTTTGTTCACGTAACCTCTTTATTTTCCTCAAGAAGTTTACATCATTCTCTTATCACCTTAGTCACAAACTTGCAATAAGTTCTGCTGTGCATTTTCAAAACTTTTATTATCATAAGCAAAGTGACTTGATTGTCTTAACCGATTTCTCAGGAAATGAAACTTCAATAAGAACACTAAAGCTATATCCGGACTCTGGCAAGCTTGGATGGGCACAGGCAAGCTACGAAGGCATAATTAAAATTGTCGGTCAATATAAACAGTTCCTCATTGCTACTCCAATGACCCGCCTCTACGAAAAGTTCATCATCGTTGGATTTGACGGCCGGTTGCGAGGAAGGCTAAAGTTCCAACACCTGAATAAAATCCAATTTAGCCTATCCAAGTACATGGACGTTTCATTTCTTCTTTTGAGTGATGCAGATTTGGGCGTTATCACACTTTTCTCTTTGGAAGGCTACCTTACGAAGTATTGTCACAACCGCATATCCAACATGCCCAATGGCTCATTAACCCTAATTCTTACATGCAGAAACAATCTTGTGTTATCCGTGAAATATTCTGCGTACACAAATTCTGGATTATTCGCATTTTGTTCAGAAATTATCAGTAAAGGATCTTTTGTCAGTTGTTTTAATGCAAAGTCAAAACGCCCTAGCCATGCTATATTTTCTGTGCAAAAAACAATTAAAACCACATTCTTCTTCATTAGCGATGTCTACCATCGACTATTGATAGGAACTACTGATAAGGAGGTCATGTTTATGAGTTGGCCGAAGGGAAATGGAGTTTCTTACCATCAATTAAAACAAGACGACGTCTTCAAATTCAGTGGGCGTAGTCAGTTCGTTTTGTTAAATAATAGTGATCTTGTTCAGTTTTTAACGGATGGTGGTGCACAAGGAAGGAGAATTCTGACAATGTTGAATTTGTACTCCCCGAGAGCAGGATGTGAAACGATCAAAGTGTGACTCAGTAGATCTGAATACGGTTCTCATCATTTCCTTCGAAGTTTCTTCAGTAACTAAAAATATCTTTATTCTGCCATGGAGCATAATCCACTATTGCCGTTAGGTGGCGCATACAAATGATATATGTACCATATGTAACAGAATAGGTAATCATTTCAAGTTATTTTAAATAGGGACTTTACGAGCTCGGGGTCAGTTAACATGGTAAAGGGCAATGGGTTGTCTTTGATCCTGCAAACTCTTTTCAAGCAAACAAAAAGTTTACACTCAATATGTAAAATGGGTCTTCTTTAAGGCGGACGGCTGCTGCTGATTTCTTCAAACTGAACGAAGAAAAACAGGTAAATGGCAATGTTAACGCAGGTCGAATGACGAGATTATATTTAGATTCTTCAGAAACATTTGGTTACGATATTAACTGTGGCTAAAGGTATCGGTTTGCTTGAGAAAAATACGTGCTTACCTGGAGAGAAAATGACTATACAAAAGAAATATTTAAAAATATTTGTTAACTTTGAGGGGCCGAAAGGTCCGCATTTATTTATTTTTGTCCGATTGTACTCCTCCAACACTGTAATGGTGAGAAAGGTTTCTGCTCTGATGCCCGATATACACATCCCCATTTCAACGTACGGAAAATTTTGTAGGAAAAAAAACACGTTTAGGTCTTCCTATTTTCCCGTACAATAAAATGCTATACAATTTAATCTCACTGTGTCTGATGGGGTTGCGGGTTGACGTACGTTTGACCGTTTATTGACTGGATACATGGGAGTAAGAGCCTACAGGCGCCTTTTAATGGTCGTCTTAGGATCCATTGTTTGGCCCGTTTCAGCGGTTTTCTTCTCTGTTTCCGACGGCGGGAGGAGCGTGAGACTCCCATCGCCAGATCATGACGGCTGCACACGATGCCGAGACAACTTTTAGTTTGGACAGTACCGGAGGTATTTTCAAAATGGATGGGAATATAGGGCCCTTACTGGTCTATAGTGCGGGATATGATCTATGCAGAATGTTACGTAGGCCAAGAGTCTCCAACCCAAATGTTCTTGAACAATATTAACCCGGTTTGTTATCTAGTACACTAGTGGGTTAATCCTACCAAAACTTGCAACCCCGCCAGACACGATCAATTTCTCAATCGTACTTAATCCTTCCTACAAAACAATGTACTCGTCGACGTCGGGTTAAGTTGGAGAGAAAATTGTAAACAAATATTTCATACTGAGGAATATGTTATCGTGTATAGCGGCCATAACACTGTATTGGGATGGCCTTGTTTCCATTGTGTTGCAAAGGTAAAACAATACCTTTAATTACCCACCGCGTTATTCAGTGCCGAATTCGTAGGTTAACACTTCAATGAAGAATCTACTCATAAATTATTTACACGATTCTTGTATGATTCTAAGTTAAGACAAGAACAAAGCAAAGTGGTGGAGAGAGACCCAACACGATTTACGAGATGGGTGAAGGAAGCGATTCGGATTCGTAAAATCACCAACATGAATCGAGACGCAAAGTGGCGTGTGGGATCAAAGTCTGGCCGCTCCGACATCCAGCAGTCAGATGTCTAACTTATGAAGAAGAATGGTGCAACCATTTGAAAGGTCAAGGTGATGATGAACAATGATTGTGTAAAAATTGTTGATGACCCAAAGGATTCCTCCAGGCATGTCAAAAATGTTGTATGGTTTATTAGACACCATGTGGGATGGCGGAGAGAACCAGGATGCGCATGTCGTGTTGGAGTGTTATCCGAGCTCGGTCGAGTGCATATTAATCACGCGAATCATGATTTGATGATAGTATACCTTTGTTATTGTAGTTTTGTTTGATAAGAATTCACTGCAAACATATTTGTTATACAATATGCATATGATTTGAAGAAAAACATACATGTACTTGCAGACTGAGTATGCACTGTAATATATGTACGAGTTGATCTCGCTTGCTGACCAACTTTGATATGATTCATTAAAAAACAACATACTACGCGGCTTTCAACCTACATTAACATTGATTTTCATCAATCAATACTGACGGTTTACCTAATCGGTTAGGAGACAGGGGAAGTGCTCGTTAGGTTGCGACCATATAGACACGATAGACACAATCCCGTGCAGAACTATTGTTTACGACATCGGACTGATGGCTGGCAGTACCGTACGCCGAACATTATATAAGTGATATGAAAAGCACTTGAGATTATCGTGTGCGGAAGTGCTTTTTGAAGAACCAGTGGCATAATAAAGGGCTGCCGCATCCTAGTTTCCTTTGCGCTCTAAAGAACTATTTCCAGATATTAATGTGCACAAGAAATGGAAAATTCGACATATTACTGAATTATCCCTTATTTCCGTGCAGCGATCATATCTATTGACAACGCGCTGCCTTAGCTGGGGAATATGAAGGCGTCATATCGTCAAAGCTCGATTACCCCGATACCAAGACGACACTGAAAATTACGTTATATCAGAGTCGTTGCACTATCAGTGAAAAGTCCAGTAAGGTTTTTGTGGCCCGATGTGTCTTCGAGGACTATGAACCCACACACCGGTCGGCAGACGGGGCGGAATAAAATTTCCACATCCGGCTCGCATAGGCTTGAGTAAGTAACTAAGGTAACCGAACAGTAAGCAAGTACACCTACCCATGCGCAACCCTAACCGGATTTGGATAATTTTGAAATGGAAGACTCCATGGCGACGTAAAGCAAATATCAAATCGTCTTTAAAGTATATTTTTGGCGGTATCTTATTGGTTGCTCGCGAGGGGGTGGTGGGGTGGTGGTGGGGGGGGGGGGGGGCAGACACATGCAGAGCTCGTAATGTATGTTTGATAACAACCACGATTAGTAACCGTGTAAATATGGAAACGATGTTGATTTTAATGAGAATGAATACCTACTGATTATGATATGGCTTATTACAAGAGACATACCGTGTTGATTATTGAGAATTTAAACAACTAATTGGCAGCATCATGTGCATTGGGCAAGCTATGTTTGGTCTGTTCCTTATGTCTAGTCTAGTCTATATGATTGGGATCAGCGTGGACTTGAATGACCTCGTCGATTGGTTATCGCGTGATGTCGTATTCCCGGTGGGTAAAGGTATCTGTTGGCCTACGAAAAATACGTGCTTACCTGGAGACAGACAAAAGATTAGTTCATTTTGAGGGGCGTATATAAGGCCCGCATTCATTATTTTTAGCCTTGTTTCTATTGTGTTGCCTTCATCCACCGTGATATTGGTCACAAATTTGACTCATTCCACGATCTATCCTCGGGATGAACTGATGTTGTTTTGCGTGTTTTTTTCCGATAGGACAAATATTTACAACTCCAAAAAAGCCGGCTATTTCAGTTTTATATTTTACAGTTCGATCGTGACAGTGCACTTGCATACAGTGTATATGATTTAACAAACAATTGTATGTGTGAAAATCGACGCCACACAAATACATTACTCCAGATATTATGTTCCCTATAGATGGCAAGTGGTGGGCTACTTCTTCCTATCCACGGGGCAAATTTCGCAGTTGGGAGATTACGATTGTCATACCGAGCGATTTGAACGTTAGCCAGCATCGGTTACTCGTAACATTTTGACCAGGCTTGCATCGAATTCTCATTGCAATCTCTGTCTTCGGACACACGAACAGTTACCTTTTTTTACAGACTGCCAAGACCCTGATTCAAACCTTGTGCCGCAATAAGTATGAAAGCCGATTTACGAGTGTTGCGTACGTGAGTTTGCGTGCTTGAGCATGCTTGATGACATACACTGAGAACTGTGTTCATCGCAATTCGTCTTTTGTAAGGGTTGCAAAACATACATATTTCAATGGAACTTGTCCTTATCCAAATCGAGTGCACGCAAGTACAAATAGTGTCATCTATCCGGGGAAATGTGTCAGTAATGGCTCAGTTCGTCATATCTACATATTACTCTGAATTTCGTCAGATATTTTTGAGCCATATTCATTGTGAAATACAGCAAAATGTAAATTATGCATAATACAATTAAATATTAATGTCTGTTGTTTGATAAAATACAGCAATCAATTGCTGATCGTTTGATATAATGTAGACGTAATTATACACTTCTGCAATACTCTCCATCACTCCACTAGATGGCGCGGAAGTATACTTTTCGCCGCATCGAAGCCACGTGATGACAGAGAATACGTTGTCGGCTGCACTTTCAAAAGGTTTTCGAATTTATTTTACTCTCAGAAATTAAGTGAATTTAAGTGAATGAAACTAACCACATTTTGTTTACTCATCACAGTAGGACATATTGTTGTGACCTAAAGGCCCCCCAATGGCGGTCCCCAAAAGGAACCATGTTCTGAAAGATAGACACGCCTTTGGGAGACCAAGAAGTTACCTTTAATACGATGCATACCTTTATTGCGGTAGACGAAAAACCAAGTGTATTTGATTTGGCACTGGTCAGTCTATAGGCCTGTGCTTTGGCCTCGGTCGGCCTGCCAAATTTCCGAATTCGCATCATGGAAACACAATTGACGCTCCAGAATTTCAAAAACTGTCAGTCAGCTCAACCTCGTGCTCATGTTGCCTCTGTCCTGGTTTACACTGACCCGTACTCGAAACTGCAGCGAAAGAGGTTGGTAGCTTTTTTCTAATAAGTCCGGTCTGCCCGGCTCGGACAGAATTTCTGTTCCACTTCGGTCGGCGGTGGACTTTTTGTGTCGATTGTTTATTTATCTTCTACTCCGTCAGCTGCGCCACCTAGAGTCAAGTTGGATGTGATGGCTGCGCCATCTAATGTAGAAATATTATACGTAACTTAGAAATAATGGCTCCAATCAATTATTGGTTGTACTCTCTGCATGTATGGGAAACAAGATAAATACTGCAGAAACAAATACAGCGACCAGCAATGAAAATTTCCACAGCGATTTATGTTGTGTTATTCGCCCGACAGGAGGCAGTGCTGGCATTTCTATCCGCAATACTCACACGTTGTTCATCACGTGTCTCAATCCAAGCAAATCTCGGTGAAATTGGAACGGCATCAAAAATCGAGTGCTGCCTTCAATGCACTGATAATGACTGTTTGACGATAAACCATATTTTAACTGAAAACCGGTGCCAACTCAGCTTTTCTAAACCGAAGCCGTTGAACGACGCAATGTCAAACTACAGTGGGGGTCGTTTATATTCAAAATGTAGACGACAGCATTCGGTAAGGGAAACATACCCTGTAATAGTCCTGTTTCACCGATCTAGGACAGTTTCTGCAAAATCGATTCAGTCGTTCGATTAACTATGTGAACAAGTCTAATTGAAGAGGTGATTGAGTGCAAGAACAACTCCAGTCTTTATTTCATGTACTTTAGTATTTTCAGCACTAAACCCCTTCCCTGTCCGTCATTTTTTGCAGATAGCCACATGCAAATGTTTCTGACATGACTGGACAATAGCAACAGAAGGTACTTCTTGCACAAAACTTTTGGATTTTAAAGGAATTGTCATAAAACATAACCAATGCCACATTCTGAGAGCAGTTTTGATTTAAAAAATTCGCAAATCGTTTTGTCAGCCAGCCAACCCAGTGTTTATTTCACTTCTGGTGCTAGCAATATTTTTCAACAGTGACTTCAGTAGTTCTTGCACTGAGGTCTTCAATTATGAAAGACAATTGGTGGGCGACGCGCCAAGTTGTGCAGTGGTCATGTCGCCATGACATTGGCCTTGGCATTTATCTCGATTCGAGGTACATTGAACATTATTATACTACATGAAGTTAAAAAAGTGCACGGTCTTAGGTCGGTCAAACTAGGGTAATTAATTACAATGTTTGTAAGGTACATTTACATGTTGTCAGATTCGCGTGTGCAATGTCCTGTACAGCTACAATACCAAAGCAAAATGCGGAGAATCGATAACTTCGAGTTCAGGTCGCAGATTTACCCAGTGCACAAGTTCATTCGATCCCACACCAAAGGTTACACTGGTACATCGATTCGGTTCACATTCATTACGTTTTGACTTGTTTTGCGAGGCGGAGTTTTGCAAGAGGTCTAAATCAGGATATTTTCAAAACATCTGTTTTAGATCCAAGCAGGATCGATCTTGCATAGCATAGCTTGTTATGTCTTGGAGGGATAACTTGAGTAGGTCACGACCACTGGCTGAAGAAGCACAATGTAGTTCACGTTGTTTTCTAGTGTTGATGATAGAATCAATAACACAATGCAGTGCAGTGCAGTACGTTGGATGCGACATTGACATGCACTCAATGCACGTGCAGCGTATTGCAATAACTTCTGCTTCTGTTATGAGGAAGTGGCACACTAAATCCGATAGAAGGCGCTATCACTCTTATAATGCTACGACGGAGACAGACTTTCACCAATAAAACACAACAAATGGTGTGCAGCGACAACGACCCCATTAGGTCACGTGGTGTGATATAACAGATGACCTGATGCAATCGTGGACCTTTTATCATGTTTATGCTTTGTTGCAAGTGTTTCCATGAATAAATTGCTTTAATGCTGGCATCTTGTGCATTTGATTTGCTGTTGTCGTCACATAATGAACACACAATTATATTCAGAATGTTCGGATACCTACCTCATGAATCCTAAGGGTATAGATACACGGGGCAGAATGTAAAGTAATTTGAGGCTGGACCCATCAAAGCGAACGGACTTGTTTGAATGAGCGCAACGTTATAAAATTCTGAACATCTTGAACAAAACTTTAGGAGGCCTTCATCTAACGCTCAGCGCCATCTACATACACATGATGCTACCTCCTACTCAACATGTATGGCAAGCCGTGTGTCCAATAATTTAGAAAACCTGGTTTTCGTCTTTCAAAACTTAGTTTTATGGAAGAAAACCAAGCTTTGTTTTAAATGAAAATAGGTTTTCTTTCAAGAAAAGTAAGTTTTTAAAAACAATTTACTCTTTTTTGAAAAAGTATATGTTTCATGAAAACCAAGTTTAAAAAAAGATAAAAACTATATTTTCTTCCATATAAACTAGTTTTGTATGTTTTTCTTCAATAAAAACCTAGTTTCATTGAAAAAAAACATGGTTTTCTTCCATGAAACTGAGTTTTGAAAGAAGAAAAAAAGGTTTTACTGAAACCTAGTCTTTTTACCTCGTCTCAAACCCAACCTCTCCCCATCAGACGAACCATGCGTGTCATGCTGTGGAGATGAAGTAATAAAAAGACTAGTTTTTCTAGCATGTGGATTAGAAACTAGGTTTTATAAGAAATAACGTAGTCTTTTTCAATAAAAACTAGGTTTTGATGAAGACTCGTATATAACCTGGTTTTATTCCACAAAACCAAGTATTCTTTTACGAAACTACGTTTGTATTGAAGAAACATAGGTTTTATTTTGGTTTTTGACCAAGAAAACGTGGTTTTTATAATAGACCTAATTGCTTCTCCAATAAAAACCTAGTTTCACTGAATAAAATGTTTTCTTCCATGAAACTAAGTTTGGAAAGAAGAAAACCAGGTCTTCTTCAATATAACTATGTTTCCAAATGACAAGTTCCGGTCGTGTTGATGCACAAGTGACTGTACTATTCATCGAATGTGATGATATATTTAAAGATCGGCTATTATTGATCAATTCCGTATTTGGTGCGCCATTTTGCCTTGAAAGTTCGGAAATGTTCGAGAACATTACGACATTACTAAAGACGATGCAAATGGTGCCACTTATTGATGACGGTCGAAGGCAGTACTAACGGAACTTGGTGAAACGGACATTGCATTGAATGATGTTCAGAAAACGTAGGATAATATTTGCAGTAAAAAAGGAGGTGTAAATCGCGTCCAATATTTATCCCGTTTCATGTGAGCGGTAACTGATCAGATCACGGTTCTTATAGAAGTAAACTTTGTTCAGTTTCGTATACTCTATAGTTTCACTGATCTAAAACTGGTTCATTATATTGACAAGGAAATCAAAGCAGAGGCCAATCCAGCATGAAGCGTCATTACCATTGGACAATTTGCTGTCAACAACTTGCTTGTCTGTCGAAATTGAAAATGTTGATTGGCATCAAACGCCCATTTCTCATGACATCCGGCCCAAAATCGACTATGCAGAGCCGGTCTTAGATCAGCGAAACTAGAGTCTATGCATGTATTGTTAATTCTGTACACGATTCTTGTAGAATTCAATTATCAAGTAAGAAAAAAAGATATCAGAAAGAATCTTTGAAGAATCTTGTAAAGCATGTACATGCACATGTACCAACTAAATAAGACCTTTAAGAAACTTTCCAGGATTCACGATCAGGGATGGCGTTCAGAGGAGACAATGGTAATAGTGCGAGCTTGTACTATTAAATTTGTACAACATTAAACTGGGCATGTATGCGTACAGATGGTACACGTGCATGCACGGTACAAATCATATACAAGTAAAAATGGCTCGCGAACTTTGTTCACGTAACCTCTTTATTTTCCTCAAGTAGTTTGCATTATTCTCTTATCACCTTAGTCACAAACTTGCAATAAGTTCTGCTGTGCATTTTCAAAACTTTTATTATCATAAGCAAAGTGACTTGATTGTCTTAACCGATTTCTCAGGAAATGAAACTTCAATAAGAACACTAAAGCTATATCCGGACTCTGGCAAGCTTGGATGGAAACAGGCAAGCTACGAGGGCATAATTAAAATTGTCGGTCAATATAAACAGTTCCTCATTGCTACTCCAATGACGCGCCTCTACGAAAAGTTCATCATCGTTGGATTTGACGGCCGGTTGCGAGGAAGGCTAAAGTTCCAACACCTTAATAAAATCCAATTTAGCCTATCCAAGTACATGGACGTTTCATTTCTTCTTTTGAGTGATGCAGATTTGGGCGTTATCACACTTTTCTCTTTGGATGGTTACCTTTCGAAGTATTGTCCCGAATGCAGATCCAACATGTCCAATGGCTCATTAACCGTAATTCTTACATGCAGAAAGAAACTTGTGCCAACCTTTAAATATTCTGCGTACACAAATTCTGGATTATATGCATTTTGTTCAGAAATTATCAGTAAAGGATCTCTTGTCAATTGTTTTAATGCGAAGTCAAAACGCCCTAGCCCTGCTATATTTTCTGTTCAAAAAACAGTTAAAACCACATTCTTCTTCATTAGCGACGTCTACCATCGACTATTGATAGGAACTACTGATAACGAGGTCATGTTTATGAGTTGGCCGAAGGAAAACGGAGGTTCTTACCATCAATTAAAACAAGACGACTTCTTCAAATTCAGTGGGGGTAGTCAGTTCGTTTTGTTAAATAATGGTGATCTTGTTCAGTTTTTGACGGATGGTGGTGCACAAGGAAGGAGAATTCTGACAATGTTGAAGGTGTACTCCCCGAGAGCAGGATGTGAAACGATCAAAGTGTGACCCAGTCGAGCTGCATACGGTTCTCATCATTACCTCCGAAGTTTCTTTAGTAACGAAAAATATCGTTATTCTGCCATGAAGCATAATCCACTATTGCCGTTAGGTGGCGCATACAAATGATATATGTACCAAGTGTAACATAATAGGTAGGCATTTCAAGTTATTTTAAATAGGGACTTTACGAGCTCGGGGTCAGTTAACATGGTAAAGGGCAATGGGTTGTGTTTGATCCTGCAAACTCTTTTCAAGCAAACAAAAAGTTTACACTCAACATGTACAATGGGTCTTCTTTAATAAGGCGGACGGCTGCTGCTGATTTCTTCAAACTGAACGAAGAAAAACAGGTAAATGGCAATGTCAACGCAGGTCGAATGACGAGATTATATTTAGATTCTTCAGAAACATTTGGTTACGATATTAACTGTGGCTAAAGGTATCGGTTTGCTTGAGAAAAATACGTGCTTACCTGGAGAGAAAATGACTATACAAAAGAAATATTAAAAAAATATTTGTTAATTTTGAGGGGCCGAAAGGTCCGCATTTATTTATTTTTGTCCGATTGTACTCCTCCAACACTGTAACGGTGAGAAAGGTTTCTGCTCTGATGCCCGATATACACGTCCCCATTTCAACGTACGGACAATTTTGTAGGAAAAAAAACACGTTTAGGTCTTCCTATTTTCCCGTACAATAAAATGCTATACAATTTAATCTCACCGTGTACGATGGGGTTGCGGGTTGATGTATGTTTGACCGTTTATTGACTGGATACATGGGAGTAAGAGCCTACAGGCGCCTTTTAATGGTCGTCTTAGGATCCATTGTTTGGCCCGTTTCAGCGGTTTTCTTCTCTGTTTCCGACGGCAGGAGGAGCGTGAGACTCCCATCGCCAGATCATGACGGCTGCACACGATGCCGAGACAACTTTTAGTTTGGACAGTACCGGAGGTATTTTCAAAATGGATGGGAATATAGGGCCCTTACTGGTCTATAGTGCGGGATATGATCTATGCAGAATGTTACGTAGGCCAAGAGTCTCCAACCCAAATGTTCTTGAACAATATTAACCCGGTTTGGTATCTAGTACACTAGTGGGTTAATCCTACCAAAACTTGCGACCCCGCCAGACACGATCAATTTCTCAATCGTACTTAATCCTTCCTATAAAACAATGTACTCGTCGACGTCGGGTTAAGTTGGAGAGAAAATTGTAAACAAATATTTCATAGGAATATGTTATCGTGTATAGCTGCCATAACACTGTATTGGGATGGCCTTGTTTCCATTGTGTTGCAAAGGTAAACCAATACCTTTAATTACCCACTGGGTTATTCAGTGCCGAATTCGTAGGTTAACACTTCAATGAAGAATATACTCATAAATTACTTACACGATTCTTGTATGATTCTTAGTTGAGACAAGAACAAAGCAAAGTGGTGGAGAGAGACCCAACACGATTTACGAGATGGGTGAAGGATGCGAGTTGGATTCGTAAAACCACCAACATAAATCGATACACTAAGTCGCGTGTGGGATCAAAGTCTGACCGCTCCGACATCCAGCAGTCAGATGTCTAACTTCTGAAGAAGAATGGTGCAACCATTTGAAACGTCAATGTGATGATGAACATTGATTGTGTAAAAACTGTTGATGACCCAAAGGACTCCACCAGGCATGTCAAAAATGTTGTATGGTTTATTAGACACCATGTGGGATTGCGGAGAGAACCAGGATGCGCATGTCGTGTTGGAAAGTTGTCCGAGCTCGGTCGAGTGCATGTTAATCACGCGAATCATGATTTGATGATAGTATACCTTTGTTATTGTAGTTTTGTTTGATAAGAATTCACTGCAAACATATTTTTTATACAATATGCATATGATTTGAAGAAAAACATACATGTACTTGCAGACTGAGTATACACTGTAATATCAGTACGAGTTGATCTCGCTTGCTGACCAACTATGATATGATTCATTAAAAAACAACATACTACGCGGCTTTCAGCCTACATTAACATTGATTTTCATCAATCAATACTGACGGTTTACCTAATCGGTTAGGAGACAGGGGCAGTGTTCGTTAGGTTGCGACCATATAGACACGATAGACACAATCCCGTGAAGAATTATTGTTTACGACATCGGACTGATGGCTGGCAGTACCGTACGCCGAACATTATATAAGTGATATGAAAAGCACTTGAGATTATCGTGTGCGGAAGTGCTTTTTGAAGAACCATTGGCATAATTAAGGGCTGCCGCTTCCTAGTTTCCTTTGCGCTCTAAAGAACTAGTTCCAGATATGTATGTGCACAAGAAAGGGAAAATTCGAAATATTACTGAATTATCCCTTATTTCCGTGCAGCGATCGTATCTATTGACAACGCGCAGCCTTAGCTGGGGAATATGAAGGCATCTTCTTGTCGGAGCTCGATCACCCCGATACCAAGACGACACTGACAATTATGTTAGATCAGAGTCGTTGCACTATCAGCGAAAAGTCCAGTAAGGTTTTTGTGGCCCGATGTGTCTTCGAGGACTATGAACCCACACACCGGTCGGCAGACGGGAAGGAATAAAATTTCCACATCCGGCTCGCATAGGCTTGAGTAAGTAACTAAGGTAACCGAACAGTAAGCAAGTACACCTACCCATGCGCAACCCTAACCGGATTTGGATAATTTTGAAATGGAAGACTCCATGGCGACGTAAAACAAATATCAAATCGTCTTTAAAGTATATTTTTGGCGGTATCTTATTTGTTGTTCGCGAGGGGGTGGTGGGAGTGGTTGGGGGGGGGGGGGGGGGGGGGGGCAGACACATGCAGAGCAGAGCTCGTAATGTATGTTGGATAACAACCACGATTAGCAACCGTGTAAATATGGAAACTACGTTGATATTAATGAGAATGAATGCCTACTGATTCTGATATGCTTGTTACAAGAGACATACCGTATTGATTATTGAGAATGTAAACAACTAATCGGCAGCATCATGTGCGTTGGGCATGCTATGTTTGGTCTGTTCCTTATGTTTAGTCTATATGATTGGGATCAGCGTGGACTTGAATATCCTCGGCTATTGGTTATCGCGGGATGTCGTATTCCCGGTGGGTAAATGTATCTGTTGGCCAAAGAAAAATACGTGCTTACCTGGAGACAGACAAAAGATTAGTTCATTTTGAGGGGCGTATATCAGGCCCGCATTCATTATTTTTAGCCTTGTTTCTATTGTGTTGCCTTCATCCACCGTGGTATTGGTCACAAATTTGACTCATTCCACGATCTTTCCTCGGGATGAACTGATGTAGTTTGCGTGTTTTTTTCCGATAGGACAAAGATATACAACTCCAAAAAAGCCGGCTATTTCAGTTTTATATTTTACAGTTCGATCGTGACAGTGCACTTGCATACAGTGTATATGATTTAACAAACAATTGTGTGTGTGAAAATCGACGCCACACAAATACGTTACTCCAGATATTGTGTTCCCTTTAGGTGGCAAGTGGTGGGCCACTACTTCCTAGCCACGAGGCACATTCCCACTTGGGAGATTACGACCTGTCTGGTTGTCATATTGAGCGATTTGAACCTTAGCCAGCATCGGTTACTCGTAACATTTTGACCAGGCTTGAATCGAATTCTCATTGCAATCTCTATCTTCGGACACACGAACAGTTACCTTTTTTTACAGACTGCCAAGACCCTGATTCAAACCTTGTGCCGCAATAAGTATGAAAGCCTATTTACGAGTGTTGCGTACGTGAGTTTGCGTGCTTGAGCATGCTTGATGACATACACTGATCTGTGTTCATCGCAATTTGTCTTTTGTAAGGGTTGCAAAACATACATATTTCAATGGAACTTGTCCTTATCCAAATCGAGTGCACGCAAGTACAGATAGTGTCATCTATCCGGGGAAATGTGTCTGTAATGGCTCAGTTCGTCATATCTACATATTACTCTGAATTTCGTCAGATATTTTTGAGCCATATTCATTGTGAAATACAGCAAAATGTAAATTATGCATAATACAATTAAATATTAATGTCTGTTGTTTGATACAATACAGCAATCAATTGCTGATCGTTTGATATAATGCTATAAGACGTAATTATACACTTCTGCAATACTCTCCATCACTTCACTAGATGGCACGGAAGTATACTTTTCACCGCATCGAAGCCACATGATGACAGAGAATACGTTGTCGGCTGCACTTTCAAAAGGTTTTCGAAGTTATTTTACTCTCAGAAATTAAGTGAATTTAAGTGAATGAAACCAACCACATTTTATTTACTCATCACAGTGGGACATATTGTTGTGACCTAAAGGCCCCCCAATGGCGGTCCCCGAAATGAACCCTGTTCTGAAAGATAGACACGCCTTTGGGAGACCACGAAGTTACCTTTAATACGATGCATGCCTTTATTGCGGTAGACGAAAAACCAAGTGTATTTGATTTGGCACTGGTCAGTCTATTAAGGCCTGTGCTTCGGCCTCGGTCGGCCTGCAAAATTTCCGCATTATGGAAACACAATTAACGCTCCAGAATTTAAAAAACTGTCAGTCAGCTCAACCTCGTGCTCATGTTGCCTCTGTCCTGGTTTACAGTGACCCGTACTTGAAACTGCAGCGAAAGAGGCTGGTAGCTTTTTCTGACTAGCCCGGTCTGCCCGGCTGGGACAGAATTTCTGTTCCACTTAGGTCGACGGTGGACTTTTTGTGTCGATGGTTTTTTTATCTTTTACTCCGTCAGCTGCGCCACCTAGAGTTAAGTTAGATGTGATGGCTGCGCCATCTAATGTAGAAATATTATACGTAACTTAGAAATAATAGCTCCAATCAAATATTAGTTGTACTCTCTGTATGGGAAACAAGATAAATACTGCAGAAAAAAATACAGCGACCAGCAATGAACATTTCCACAGTGATTTATGTTGTGTTATTCGCCCGACAGGAGCCAGTGCTGGCATTTCTATCCGCAATACTCACACGTTGTTCATCACGTGTCTCAATCCAAGCAAATCTCGGTGAAATTGGAACGGCATCAAAAATCGAGTGCTGCCTTCAATGCACTGAAAATGACTGTTTGACGATAAACCATATTTTAACTGAAAACCGGTGCCAATTCAGCTTTTCTAAACCGAAGCCGTTGAACGACGCAATGTCAAACTACAGTGGGGGTCGTTTATATTCAAAATGTAGACGACAGCATTCGGTAAGGGAAACATACCCTGTAGTAGTCCTGTTTTGCCGATCTAAGACCGTTTCTGCAAAATCGATTCAGTCCTTCGATTAACTATGTCAACAAGTCTAATTGAAGAGGTGATTGAGTGCAAGAACAACTCCAGTCTTTATTTCAGCACTAAACCCCTTCCCTGTCCGTCATTTGTGCAGATGGCCACATGCAAATGTTTCTGACATGACTGGACAATAGCAACAGAAGGTACTTATTACACAAAACTTTTGGATTTCAAGTGAATTGTAAAACAGAGCCAATGCCACATTCTGAGAGCAGTTTTGATTTAAAAAATTCGCAAATCGTTTTGTCAGCCAGCCAACCCAAGTGTTTATTTCACTTCTGGTGCTAGCAATATTATTCAAAAAGTGACTTCAGTAGTTCTTGCACTGAGGTCTTCAATTATGAAAGACAATTGGTGGGCGACGCCAAGTTGTGCAGTGGTCATGTCGCCATGACGTTGGCCTTGGCATTTATCTCGATTCGAGGTACATTGAACATTATTATACGTACATGAAGTTAAAAAAGTGCACGGTCTTAGGTCGGTCAAACTAGGGTAATTACTTACAATGTTTGTAAGTCTCGTCGATGACAAAGCTAGGCTGTAATATACTTGATGCAACACATATATATTTAGATAGTAGGTACATTTACATGTTGTCAGATTCGCGTGTGCAATGTCCTGTACAGCTACAATAGCAAAGCAAAATGCGGAGAATCGATTACTTCGAGTTCAGGTCGCAGATTTACCCAGTGCACAAGTTCATTCGATCCCACACCAAAGGTTACACTGGTACATCGATTCGGTTCGCATTCATTACGTTTTGACTTGTTTTGCGAGGCGGAGTTTTGCAAGAGGTCTAAATCAGGATATTTTCAAAACATCTATAGCTTGTTATGTCTTGGAGGGATAACTTGAGTAGGTCACGACAACGGGCTGAATAAGTAACATGTAGTTCACGTTGTCTTCAAGTGTTGATGATAGAATCAATAACACAATGCAGTGCAGTGCAGTACGTTGAATGCGACATTGACATGCACTCAATGCAAGTGCAGCGTATTGCAATAACATTGCACCCGCTACTGCTTCTGTTATGTGGAAATGGCACACTAAATCCGATAGAAGGCGCTATCACTCTTATAACGCTACGACGGAGACAGACGTTCACCAATAAAACACAACAAATGGTGTGCATCGACAACGACCCCATTAGGTCACGTGGTGTGATATAACAGATGACCCGATGCAATCGTGGACCTTTTATCATGTTTATGCTTTGTTGCAAGTGTTTCCATGAATAAATTGCTTTAATGCTGGCATCTTGTGCATTTGATTTGCTGTTGTCGTCACATAATGAACACACAATTATATTCAGAATGATCGGATACCTACCTCATGAATCCTAAGGGGATAGATACACGGGGCAGAATGTAAAGTAATTTGAGGCTGGACCCATCAAAGCGAACGGACTTGTTTGAATGAGCGCAACGTTATAAAATTCTGAACATCTTGAACAAAACTTTAGGAGGCCTTCACCGAACGCTCAGCGCCATCTACATACACATGATGCTACCACCTACTCAACATGTATGGCAAGCCGTGTGTCCAATAATTTAGAAAACCTGGTTTTCTTCTTTCAAAACTTAGTTTTATGGAAGAAAACCAAGCTTTGTTCAATGAAAATAGGTTTTCTTTCAAGAAAACTAAGTTTTTAAAAACAATTTATTCTTTTTTGAAAAAGTATAAGTTTTATGAAAACCAAGTTTAAAAAAAGATAAAAACTATCTTTTCTTCCATATCACCTAGTTTTGTATGTTATTCTTCAATAAAAACCTAGTTTCATGAAAAATAAACCCATGGTTTTCTTCCATGAAACTAAGTTTGAAAGAAGAAAAACAGATTTTACTGAAACCTAGTTTTTTTACCTCGTCTCCAACCCAACCTCTCCCCATCAGACGAACCATGCGTGTCATGCTATGGAGATGAAGTAAAAAGACTAGTTTTTCTAGCATATGGATTAGAAACTAGGTTTTATAATAAATAACGTAGTCTTTTTCAATAGAAACTAGGTTTTGATGAAGACACGTATATGACCTGGTTTTATTCCACAAAACCAAGTAATCTTCTTCGAAACTAGGTTTGTATTGAAGAAGCATAGGTTTAATTTTAGTTTTTGACCAAGAAAACGTGGTTTATATAATAAACCTAATTGCTAAAATTGGAAAGAAGAAAACCAGGTCTTCTTCAATATAACTAGGTTTCCTAATGACAAGTTTTGGTCGTGTTTATGCGCAAGTGACTGCACTATTCATCGAATGTGATGATATATAAGATCGGCTATTATTGAACAATTCCGTATTTGGTGCGCCATTTTGCCTTGAAAGTTCGGAAATGTTCGAGAACATTAGGACATTACTAAAGATGATACAAATGGTGCCACTTATTGATGACGGTCGAAGGCAGTACTAACGGAACTTGGTGAAACGGACATTGCATTGAATGATTTTCAGAAAACGTGGGAGAATATTTGCAGTAAAAAAGGAGGTGTAAATCGCGTCCAAGATTTATCCCTGTTCATGTGAGCGGTAACAAATCAGATCACGGTTCTAATAGAAGTACTCCTTGTCTAGTTTGGTATACTCTATCGTTTCACTGATCTAAAACTGGTTCATTATATGGACAAGGAAATCAAAGCAGAGGCCAGTCCAGCACGAGGCGTCATTACCACAGGACAATTTGCTGTCAACAACCTCTTGTCTGTCGAAATTGAACATGTTGATTGGCATCAAACGCCCTTTTCTCATGATATCCGGCGTAAAATCGACTATGCAGAGCCGGTCTTAGATCAGCGAAACTAGAGTCTATGCATGTATTGTTAATTCTGTACACGATTCTTGTAGAATTCAATTATCAGGTAAGAAAAAAAGATCTCAGAAAGAATCTTTGAAGAATATTGTAAAGCATGTACATGCAAATGTACCAACTGAATAAGACCTTTAAGAAACAGGATTCTCGATCAGGGATGGCGTTCAGAGGAGACGATGGTAATAGTGCGAGCTTGTACTATTAGATGTGTACAACATTAAACTGGGCATGTATGCGTACAGATGGTACACGTGCATGCACGGTACAAATCATATACAAGTAAAAATGGCTGGCGAACTTTGTTCACGTAACCTCTTTATTTTCCTCAAGAAGTTTACATCATTCTCTTATCACCTTAGTCACAAACTTGCAATAAGTTCTGCTGTGCATTTTCAAAACTTTTATTATCATAAGCAAAGTGACTTGATTGTCTTAACCGATTTCTCAGGAAATGAAACTTCAATAAGAACACTAAAGCTATATCCGGACTCTGGCAAGCTTAGATGGAAACAGGCAAGCTACGAAGGCATAATTAAAATTGTCGGTCAATATAAACAGTTCCTCATTGCTACTCCAATGACCCGCCTCTACGAAAAGTTCATCATCGTTGGATTGGACGGCCGGTTGCGAGGAAGGCTAAAGTTCAAACACCTTAATAAAATCCAATTTAGCCTATCCAAGTACATGGACGTTTCATTTCTTCTTTTGAGTGATGCAGATTTGGGCGTTATCACACTTTTCTCTTTGGATGGTTACCTTTCGAAGTATTGTCCCGAATGCAGATCCAACATGTCCAATGGCTCATTAACCGTAATTCTTACATGCAGAAAGAAACTTGTGCCATCCTTTAAATATTCTGCGTACACAAATTCTAGATTATATGCATTTTGTTCAGGAGTTATCAGTAATGAATCTATTGTCACTTGTTTTAATGCGAAATCAAAACCGCCTAGCCATGCTATATTTTCTGTGCAAAAAACAGTTAAAACCACATTCTTCTTCATTAGCGACGTCTACCATCGACTATTGATAGGAACTACTGATAACGAGGTCATGTTTATGAGTTGGCCGAAGGGAAATGGAGGTTCTTACCACCAATTAAAACAAGACGACGTCTTCAAATTCAGTGGGGGTAGTCAGTTCGTTTTGTTAAATAATGGTGATCTTGTTCAGTTTTTAACGGATGGTGCTGCACAAGGAAGGAGAACTCTGACAATGTTGAAGGTGTACTCCCCGAGAGCAGGATGCGAAACGATCAAAGTGTGACTCAGTAGATCTGCATACGGTCCTCCTCATTTCCTTCGAAGTTTCTTTAGTAACTAAACATATCTTTATTCTGCCATGGAGCATAATCTACTATTGCCGTTAGGTGGCGCATACAAATGATATATGTACCAGATGTAACAGAATAGGTAAGCATTTCAAGTTATTTTAAATAGGGACTTTACGAGCTCGGGGTCAGTTAACATGGTAAAGGGCAATTGGTTGTGTTTGATCCTGCGAACTCTTTTCAAGCAAACAAAAAGTTTACACTTAATATGTACAATGGGTCTTCTTTAAGGCGGACGGCTGCTGCTGATTTTTTTCAAACTGAACGAAGAAAAACAGGTAAATGGCAATGTCAACGCAGGTCGAATGACGAGATTATATTTAGATTCTTCAGAAACATTTGGTTACGATGTTAACTGTGGCTAAAGGTATCGGTTTGCTTGAGAAAAATACGTGCTTACCTGGAGAGAAAATGACTATACAAAAGAAATATTAAAAAAATATTTGTTAATTTTGAGGGGCCGAAAGGTCCGCATTTATTTATTTTTGTCCGATTGTACTCCCCCAACACTGTTATGGTGAGAAAGGTTTCTGCTCTGATGCCCGATATACACGTCCCCATTTCAACATACGGAAAATTTTGTAGGAAAAAAACACGTTTAGGTCTTCCTATTTTCCCGTACAATAAAATGCTATACAATTTAATCTCACCGTGTACGATGGGGTTGCGGGTTGATGTACGTTTGACCGTTTATTGACTGGATACATGGGAGTAAGAGCCTACAGGCGCCTTTTAATGGTCGTCTTAGGATCCATTGTTTGGCCCGTTTCAGCGGTTTTCTTCTCTCTTTCCGACGGCGGGAGGAGTGTGAGACTCCCATCGCCATATCATGACGGCTGCACACGATGCCGAGACAACTTTTAGTTTGGACAGTACCGGAGGTATTTTCAAAATGGATGGGAATATAGGGCCCGTACTGGTCTATAGTGCGGGATATGATCTATGCAGAATGTTACGTAGGCCTAGAGTCTCCAACCCAAATGTTCTTGAAGAATATTAACCCGGTTTGGTATCTAGTACACTAGTGGGTTAATCCTACCAAAACTTGCAACCCCGCCAGACACGATCAATTTCTAAATCGTACTTAATCCTTCCTACAAAACAATGTACTCGTCGACGTCGGGTTAATTTGGAGAGAAAATTGTAAAAGAATATTTCATAGGAATATGTTATTGTGTATAGCGGCCATAACACTGTATTGGGATGGCCTTGTTTCCATTGTGTTGCAAAGGTAAACCAATACCTTTAATTACCCACCGCGTTATGCAGTGCCGAATTCGTAGGTTAACACTTCAATGAAGAATATACTCATAAATTATTTACACGATTCTTGTATGATTCTTAGTTAAGACAAGAACAAAGCAAAGTGGTGGAGAGAGACCCAACACGATTTACGAGATGGGTGAAGGAAGCGATTCGGATTCGTAAAATCACCAACATGAATCGAGACACTAAGTCGCGCGTGGGATCAAAGTCTGGCCGCTCCGACATCCAGCAGTCAGATGTCTAACTTATGAAGAAGAATTGTGCAACTATTTGAAAGGTCAAGGTGATGATGAACATTGATTGTGTAAAAACTGTTGATGACCCAAAAAACTAGGTTTTTATTGTAGAAGCATAGGTTTAATTTTGGTTTTTGACCAAGAAAACGTGGTTTATATAATAGACCTATACCAATTGCTTCTCCAATTGAAACCTAGTTTCACCTGAATAAAAGGTTTTCTTCCATGAAAAACAGGTCTTCTTCAATATAACTAGGTTTCCTAATGACAAGTTCCGGTCGTGTTTATGCACAAGTGACTGTGCTATTCATCGAATGTGATGATATATAAGATCGGCTATTATTGATCAATTCCATATTTGGTGCGCCATTTTGCCTTGAAAGTTCGGAAATGTTCGAGAACATTAGGACATTACTAAAGATGATAAAAATGGTGCCACTTATTGATGAGGGTCGAAGGCAGTACTAACGGAACTTGGTGAAACGGACATTGCATTGAATGATTTTCAGAAAACGTAGGATAATATTTGCAGTAAAAAAAGAGGTGTAAATCGCGTCCAATATTTATCCCGTTTCATGTGAGCGGTAACTGATCAGATCACGGTTCTTATAGAAGTAAACTTTGTTCAGTTTCGTATACTCTATAGTTTCACTGATCTAAAACTGGTTCATTATATTGACAAGGAAATCAAAGCAGAGGCCAGTCCAGCACGAGGCGTCATTACCATAGGACAATTTGCTGTCAACAACTTGCTTGTCTGTCGAAATTGAAAATGATGATTGGCATCAAACGCCCATTTCTCATGACATCCGGCCTAAAATCGACTATGCAGAGCCGGTCTTAGATCAGCGAAACTAGAGTCTATGCATATATTGTTAATTCTGTACACGATTCTTGTAGAATTCAATTATCAAGTAAGAAAAAAAGATATCAGAAAGAATCTTTGAAGAATCTTGTAAAGCATGTACATGCACATGTACCAACTGAATAAGACCTTTAAGAAACTTTCCAGGATTCTCGATCAGGGATGGCGTTCAGAGGAGACGATGGTAATAGTGCGAGCTATTAAATTTGTACAACATTAAACTGGACATGTATGCGTACAGATGGTACATGCGCATGCACGGTACAAATCATATACAAGTAAAAATGGCTGGCGAACTTGTTCACGTAACCTCTTTATTTTCCTCAAGAAGTTTACATCATTCTCTTATCACCTTAGTCACAAACTTGCAATAAGTTCTGCTGTGCATTTTCAAAACTTTTATTATCATAAGCAAAGTGACTTGATTGTCTTAACCGATTTCTCAGGAAATGAAACTTCAATAAGAACACTAAAGCTATATCCGGACTCTGGCAAGCTTGGATGGGCACAGGCAAGCTACGAGGGCATAATTAAAATTGTCGGTCAATATAAACAGTTCCTCATTGCTACTCCAATGACCCGCCTCTACGAAATGTTCATTATCGTTGGATTGGACGGACAGTTGCGAGGAAGGCTAAAGTTCCAACACCTTAATAAAATCCAATTTAGCCTATCCAAGTACATGGACGTTTCATTTCTTCTTTTGAGTGATGCAGATTGGGGCGTTATCATACTTTTCTCTTTGGAAGGTTACCTTTCGAAGTATTGTCCCGAATGCAGATCCAACATGTCCAATGGCTCATTAACCGTAATTCTTACATGCATAAAGAAACTTGTGTCAACCTTGAAATATTCTGCGTACACAAATTCTGGATTATATGCATTTTGTTCAGGAATTATCAGTAATGAATCTCATGTCACTTGTTTTAATGCGAAATCAAAACCGCCTAGCCATGCTATATTTTCTGTGCAAAAAACAGTTAAAACCACATTCTTCTTCATTAGCGATGTCTACCATCGACTATTGATAGGAACTACTGATAACGAGGTCATGTTTATGAGTTGGCCGCAGGGAAATGGAGTTTCTTGCCATCAATTTAAACAAGACGACGTCTTCAAATTCAGTGGGGGTAGTCAGTTCGTTTTGTTAAATAATGGTGATCTTGTTCAGTTTTTAACGGATGGTGGTGCAGTAGGAAGGAGAATTCTGACAATGTTGAAGGTGTACTCCCCGAGAGCAGGATGTGAAACGATCAAAGTGTGACTCAGTCGATCTGAATAAGGTTCTCATCATTTCCTTCGAAGTTTCTTCAGTAACTAAAAATATCTTTATTCTGCCATGGAGCATAATCCCATATTGCCGTTAGGTGGCGCATACAAATTATATATGTACCAATGTAACTGAATAGGTAGGCATTTCAAGTTATTTTAAATAGGGACTTTACGAGCTCGGGGTCAGTTAACATGGTAAAGGGCAATGGGTTGTGTTTGATCCTGCGAACTCTTTTCAAGCAAACAAAAAGTTTACACTCAACATGTACAATGGGTCTTCTTTAATAAGGCGGACGGCTGCTGCTGATTTCTTCAAACCGAACGAAGAAAAACAGGTAAATGGCAATGTCAACGCAGGTCGAATGACGAGATTATATTTAGATTCTTCAGAAACATTTGGTTACGATATTAACTGTGGCTAAAGGTATCGGTTTGCTTGAGAAAAATACGTGCTTACCTGGAGAGAAAATGACTATACAAAAGAAATATTAAAAAAATATTTCTTAATTTTGAGGGGCCGAAAGGTCCGCATTTATTTATTTCTGTCCGATTTTACTCCTCCAACACTGTAATGGTGAGAAAGGTTTCTGCTCTGATGCCCGATATACACGTCTCCATTTCAACGTACGGAAAAATTTTTAGGAAAAAAAACACGTTTAGGTCTTCCTATTTTCCCGTACAATAAAATGCTATACAATTTAATCTCACTGTGTACGATGGGGTTGCGGGTTGATGTACGTTTGACCGTTTATTGACTGGATACATGGGAGTAAGAGCCTACAGGCGCCTTTTAATGGTCGTCTTAGGATCCATTGTTTGGCCCGTTTCAGCGGTTTTCTTCTCTCTTTCCGACGGCAGGAGGAGCGTGAGACTCCCATCGCCAGATCATGACGGCTGCACACGATGCCGAGACAACTTTTAGTTTGGACAATACCGGAGGTATTTTCAAAATGGATGGGAATATAGGGCCCTTACTGGTCTATAGTGCGGGATATGATCTATGCAGAATGTTACGTAGGCCAAGAGTCTCAAACCCAAATGTTCTTGAACAATATTAACCCGGTTTGGTATCTAGTACACTAGTGGGTTAATCCTACCAAAACTTGCGACCCCGCCAGACACGATCAATTTCTCAATCGTACTTAATCCTTCCTATAAAACAATGTACTCGTCGTCGTCGGGTTAAGTTGGAGAGAAAATTGTAAACAAATATTTCATAGGAATATGTTATCGTGTATAGCGGCCATAACACTGTATTGGGATGGCCTTGTTTCCATTGTGTTGCAAAGGTAAACCAATACCTTTAATTACCCACCGCGTTATTCAGTGCCGAATTCGTAGGTTAACACTTCAATGAAGAATATACTCATAAATTATTTACACGATTCTTGTATGATTCTTAGTTAAGACAAGAACAAAGCAAAGTGGTGGAGAGAGACCCAACACGATTTACGAGATGGGTGAAGGAAGCGATTCGGATTCGTAAAATCACCAACATGAATCGAGACACAAAGTCGCGCGTGGGATCAAAGTCTGACCGCTCCGACATCCAGCAGTCAGATGTCTAACTTATGAAGAAGAATGGTGCAACCATTTGAAAGGTCAAGGTGATGATGAACATTGATTGTGTAAAAACTGTTGATGACCCAAAGGATTCCTCCAGGCATATCAAAACTTTTGTATGGTTTATTAGACACCATGTGGGATGGCGGAGAGAACCAGGATGCGCATGTCGAGTGTTATCCGAGCTCGGTCGAGTGCATATTTATCACGCTTATCATGATTTGATGATAGTATACCTTTGTTATTGTAATTTTGTTTGATAAGAATTCACTGCAAACATATCTTTTATACAATATGCATATGATTTGAAGAAAAACATACATGCACTTGCAGACTGAGTATACACTGTAATATCAGTACGAGTTGATCTCGCTTGCTGACCAACTATGATATGATTCATTAAAAAACAACATACTACGCGGCTTTCAATCTACATTAACATTGATTTTCATCAATCAATACTGACAGTTTACCTAATCGGTTAGGAGACGGGGGAAGTGCTCGTTAAGTTGCGACCATATAGACACGATAGACACAATCCCGTGCAGAACTATTATTTACGACATCGGATTGATTGATAGCAGTACCGTACGCCGAACATCATATAGGTGATATGAAAAGCACTTGAGATTATCGTGTGCGGAAGTGCTTTTTGAATAACCAGTGGCATAATAAAGGGCTGCCGCTTCCTAGTTTCCTTTGCGCTCTAAAGAACTATTTCCAGATATGAATGTGCACAAGAAATGGAAAATTCGAAATATTACTGAATTATCCCTTATTTCCGTGCAGCGATCATGTCTATTGACAACGCGCTGCCTTAGCTGGGGAATATGAAGGCGTCATCTTGTCGGAGCTCGATTACCCCGATACCAAGACGACACTGAAAATTACGTTATATCAGAGTCGTTGCACTATCAGTGAAACGTCCGGTAAGGTTTTGTCGCCCGATGTGTCTTCGAGGACTATGAACCCACACACCGGTCGGCAGACGGGGCGGAATAAAATTTCCACATCCGGCTCGCATAGGCTTGAGTAAGTAACTAAGGTAACCGAACAGTAAGCAAGTACACATACCCATGCGCAACCCTAACCGGATTTGGATAATTTTGAAATGGAAGACTCCATGGCGACGTAAAGCAAATATCAAATCGACTTTAAAGTAGATTTTTTGTGGTATCTTATTGGTTGTTCGCGAGGGGGTGGTGGGGTGGTGGGGGGGGGGGGGGGGGGGCAGACACATGCAGAGCTCGTAATGTATGTTGGATAACAACCACGATTAGCAACCGTGTGAATATTGAAACGACGTTGATTTTAATGAGAATGAATACCTACTGATTATGATATGCTTGTTACAAGAGACAAATTGTGTTGATTATTGAGCATGTAAACAACTAATTGGCAGCATCATGTGCATTGGGCAAGCTATGTTAGGTCTGTTCCTTATGTCTAGTCCATATGATTGGGATCAGCGTGGACTTGAATGACCTCGTCGATTGGTTATCGCGTGATGTCGTATTCCCGGTGGGTAAATGTATCTGTTGGCCTAAGAAAAATACGTGCTTACCTGGAGACAGACAAAAGATTAGTTCATTTTGAGGGGCGTATATCAGGCCCGCATTCATTATTTTTAGCCTTGTTTCTATTGTGTTGCCTTCATCCACCGTGGTATTGGTCACAAATTGGACTCATTCCACGATCTTTCCTCGGGATGAACTGATGTTATTTGCGTGTTTTTTTCCGATAGGACGAAGATTTACAACTCCAAAAAAGCCGGCTATTTCAGTTTTATATTTTACAGTTCGATCGTGACAGTGCACTTGCATACAGTGTATATGATTTAACAAACAATTGTATGTGTGAAAATCGACGCCACACAAGTACGATACTTCAGATATTGTGTTCCCTTTAGGTGGCAAGTGGTGGGCCACTACTTCCTAGCCACGAGGCACATTCCCACTTGGGAGATTACGACTTGACTGGTTGTCATATTGAGCGATTTGAACCTTAGCCAGCATCGGTTACTCGTAACATTTTGACCAGGCTTGAATCGAATTCTCATTGCAATCTCTGTCTTCGGACACACGAACAGTTACCTATTTTATAAACTGCCAAGACCCTGATTCAAACCTTGTGCCGCAATAAGTATGAAAGCCGATTTACGAGTGTTGCGTACATGAGTTTGCGTGCTTGAGCATGCTTGATGACATACACTCATCTGTGATCATCGCAATTTGTCTTTTGTAAGGGTAGCAAAACATATATATTTCAATGGAACTTGTCCTTATACAAATCGAGTGCACGCAAGTACAGATAGTGTCATCTATCCGGGGAAATGTGTATGTAATGGCTCAGTTCGTCATATCTACATATTACTCTGAATTTCGTCAGATATTTTTGAGCCATATTCATTGTGAAATACAGCAAAATGTAAATTATGCATAATACAATTAAACATTAATGTCTGTTGTTTGATACAATACAGCAATCAATTGCTGATCGTTTGATATAATGCTATAAGACGTAATTATACACTTCTGCAATACTCTCCATCACTCCAGTAGATGGCGCGGAAGTATACTTTTCGCCGCATCGAAGTCACATGATGACAGAGAATACGTTGCTGGCTGCACTTTCAAAAGGTTTTCGAAGTTATTTTTCTCTCAGAAACTAGAGAATCTAAGTGAATGAAACCAACCACATTTTATTTACTCATCACAGTAGGACATATTGTTGTTACCTAAAGGCCCCCCAATGGCGGTCCCCAATAGGAACCATGTTCTGAAGGAAGAGGCTAGAGAAGGAGGTCCAGGACAGATTGCCGCGAAAATTTATAAATAGTTTGGGAAGCTGGCTTGACATCCTGACAAATCCGGCCATCGATCACTCGATATGTGGCCTCGATATGTTTACTCCCTCAATCAGAAAGATGCGTAAGGAGTAGGCCCTGTTTGCAAGAGGATGCTGCAAGAGGATGTTATAAGTTTCCCGAACTATTTATAAATTTTCGCGGCAATCTGTCCTGGACCTGCTTCTCTAGCCTCTTCCTGTTCTGAAAGATAGACACGCCTTTGGGAGACCAAGAAGTTACCTTTAATACGATGCATGCCTTTATTGCGGTAGACGAAAAACCAAGTGTATTTGATTTGGCACTGGTCAGTATATAGGCCTGTGCTTCGGCCTCGGTCGGTCTGCCAAATGTCCGAATTTGCATTATGGAAACACAATTAACGCTCCTGAATTTCAAAAACTGTCAGTCAGTTCAACCGCGTGCTCATGTTGCCTCTGTCCTGGTTTACAGTGACCCGTACTTGAAACTGCAGCGAAAGAGGCTGGTAGCTTTTTTCTAATAAGCCCGGTCTGCCCGGCTGGGACAGAATTTCTGTTCCACTCAGGTCGACGGTGGACATTTTGTGTCGATTGTTTTTTTATCTTTTACTCCGTCAGCTGCGCCACCTAGAGTCAAGTTAGATGTGATGGCTGCGCCATCTTATGTAGAAATATTATACGTAACTTAGAAATAATGGCTCCAATCAAATATTAGTTGTACTCTCTGTATGGGAAACAAGATAAAAATACTGTAGAAAAAAATACCGCGACCAGCAATGAACATTTCCACAGTGATTTATGTTGTGTTATTCGCCCGAACGGAGCCAGTGCTGGCATTTCTATCCGCAATACTCACACGTTGTTCATCACGTGTCTCAATCCAAGCAAATCTCGGTGAAATTGGAACGGCATCAAAAATCGAGTGCTGCCTTCAATGCACTGAAAATGACTGTTTGACGATAAACCATATTTTAACTGAAAACCGGTGCCAACTCAGCTTTTCTAAACCGAAGCCGTTGAACGACGCAATGTCAAACTACAGTGGGGGTCGTTTATATTCAAAATGTAGACGACACCATTCGGTAAGGGAAACATACCCTGTAATAGTCCGGTTTCACCGATCTGGGACCGTTTCTCCAAAATCGATTCAGTCGTTCGATTAACTATGTGAACAAGTCTAATTGAAGAGGTGATTGAGTGCAAGAACAACTCCAGTCTTTATTTCAGGTACTTTAGTATAAACCCCTTTCCTGTCCGTCATTTTTGCGGATGGCCACATGCAAATGTTTCTGACATGACTGGACAATAGCAACAGAAGGTACTTCTTGCACACAACTTTTAGATTTTGTAACGTTGTATTGTAAAACAGAGCCAATTCCACATTCTGAGAGCAATTTTGATTTGAAAAAAATCGCAAATCGCTTTGTCAGCCAGCCAACCCAGTGTTTATTTCACTTCTGGTGCTAGCAATATTTTTCGAAAAGTGACTTCAGTAGTTCTTGCACTGAGGTCTTCAATTATGAAAGACAATTGGTGGACGACGCGCCAAGTTGTGCAGTGGTCATGTCGCCATGACATTGGCCTTGGCATTTATCTCGATTCGAGGTACATTGTACTTTATTATACTACATGAAGTTAAAAAAGTGCACGGTCTTAGGTCGATCAAACTAGGGTAATTAATTACAATGTTTGTAAGCCTCGTCGATAACAAATCTAGGCTGTAATATATTGATGCAACACATATATATTTAGATAGTAGGTACATTTACATGTTGTCAGATTCGCGTGTGCAATGTCCTGTACAGCTACAATACCAAAGCAAAATGCGGAGAATCGATTACTTCGAGTTCAGGTCGCAGATTTACCCAGTGCACAAGTTCATTCGATCCCACACCAAAGGTTACTTTGGTACATCGATTCGGTTCGCATTCATTACGTTTTGACTTGTTTTGCGAAGCGGAGTTTTGCAAGAGGTCTAAATCAGGGTAGTTTCAAACAAGCAGGATCGATCTTGCATAGCATAGCTTGTTATGTCTTGGAGGGATAACTTGAGCAGGTCACGACCACTGGCTGAAGAAGCACAATGTAGTTCACGTTGTTTTCCAGTCGTGATGTTAGAATCAATAACACAATGCAGTGCAGTGCAGTACGTTGAATGCGACATTGACATGCACTCAATGCAAGTGCAGCGTATTGCAATAACATTGCACCCGCTACTGCTTCTGTTATGTGGAAATGGCACACTAAATCCGATAGAAGGCGCTATCACTCTTATAATGCTACGATGGAGATAGACTTTCACCAATAAAACACAACAAATGGTGTGCAGCGACAACGACCCCATTAGGTCACGTGGTGTGATATAACAGATGACCCGATGCAATCGTGGACCTTTTATCATGTTTATGCTTTGTTGCAAGTGTTTCCATGAATAAATTGCTTTAATGCTGGCATCTTGTGCATTTGATTTGCTGTTGTCGTCACATAATGAACACACAATTATATTCAGAATGTTCGGATACCTACCTCATGAATCCTAAGGGGATAGATACACGGGACAGAATGTAAAGTAATTTGAGGCTGGACCCATCAAAGCGAACGGACTTGTTTGAATGAGCGCAACGTTATAAAATTCTGAACATCTTGAACAAAACTTTAGGAGGCCTTCACCGAACGCTCAGCGCCATCTACATACACATGATGCTACCTCCTACTCAACATGTATGGCAAGCCGTGTGTCCAATAATTCAGAAAACCTGGTTTTCTTCTTTCAAAACTTAGTTTGATGGAAGAAAACCAAGCTTTGTTCAATGAAACTAGGTTTTCTCTCAAAAAAACTAAGTTTTACAAAAACAACTTGGTCTTCATCGAAGAAGTATACGTTTCATGAAAACCAAGTTTAAAAAAAGATAAAAACTATCTTTTCTTACATATAACCTAGTTTTATGCGTTTTTCTTCAATAAAAACCTAGTTTCATTGAGAAAAAAAAACATGGTTTTCTTCCATGAAACTAAGATTTGAAAGAATAAAACCAGGTTTTACTGAAACCAAGTCTTTTTACCTCGTCTCCAACCCAACCTCTCCCAATCAGACGAACCATGCGTGTCATGCTGTGGAAAGTAAAAATACTAGTTTTTCTAGCATATGGATTATAAACTAGGTTTTATAAGAAATAACGTAGTCTTTTTCAATAAAAACTAGGTTTTGATGAAGACACGTATATAACCTGGTTTTATTCCACAAAACCAAGTATTCTTCTACGAAACTAGGTTTGTATTGAAGAAACATAGGTTTTATTTTGGTTTTTTACCAAGAACGTGGTTTTTATAATAGACCTAATTGCTTCTCCAATAAAAACCTAGTTTCACTGAATAAAAGGTTTTCTTCCATGAAACTAAGTTTGGAAAGAAGAAAACCAGGTCTTCTTCAATATAACTAGGTTTCCTAATGACAAGTTCCGGTCGTGTTTATGCACAAGTGACTGTACTATTCATCGAATGTGATGATATATAAGATCGGCTATTATTGATCAATTTCGTATTTGGTGCGCCATTTTGCCTTGAAAGTTCGGAAATGTTCGAGAACATTAGGACATTTACTAAAGATGATACAAATGGTGCCACTTATTGATGACGGTCGAAGGCAGTACTAACGGAACTTTGTGAAACGGACATTGCATTGAATGATTTTCAGAAAACGTAGGATAATATTTGCAGTAAAAAAGGAGGTGTAAATCGCGTCCAATATTTATCCTGTTTCATGTGAGCGGTAACTGATCAGATCACGGTTCTTATAGAAGTAAACTTTGTTCAGTTTCGTATACTCTATAGTTTCACTGATCTAAAACTGGTTCATTATATTGACAAGGAAATCAAAGCAGAGGCCAATCCAGCACGAGGCGTCATTACCATAGGACAATTTGCTGTCAACAACTTGCTTGTCTGTCGAAATTGAAATGTTGATTGGCATCAAACGCCCATTTCTCATGACATCCGGCCCAAAATCGACTATGCAGAGCCGGTCTTAGATCAGCGAAACTAGAGTCTATGCATATATTGTTAATTCTGTACACGATTCTTGTAGAATTCAATTATCAAGTAAGAAAAAAAGATATCAGAAAGAATCTTTGAAGAATCTTGTAAAGCATGTACATGCACATGTACCAACTGAATAAGACCTTTAAGAAACTTTCCAGGATTCTCGATCAGGGATGGCGTTCAGAGGAGACGATGGTAATAGTGCGAGCTATTAAATTTGTACAACATTAAACTGGACATGTATACATACAGATGGTACATGCGCATGCACGGTACAAATCATATACAAGTAAAAATGGCTGGCGAACTTGTTCGTGTAACCTCTTTATTTTCCTTAAGAAGTTTACATCATTCTCTTATCACCTTAGTCACAAACTTGCAATAAGTTCTGCTGTGCATTTTCAAAACTCTTATTATCATAAGCAAAGTGACTTGATTGTCTTAACCGATTTCTCAGGAAAACAAACTTCAATAAGAACACTAAAGCTATATCCGGACTTTGGCAAGCTTAGATGGGCACAGGCAAGCTACGAAGGCATAATTAAAATTGTCGGTCAATATAAACAGTTCCTCATTGCTACTCCAATGACCCGCCTCTACGAAAAGTTCATCATCGTTGGATTGGACGGCCGGTTGCGAGGAAGGCTTAAGTTCCAACACATGAATAAAATCCAATTTAGCCTATCCAAGTGCATGGACGTTTCATTTCTTCTTTTAAGTGATGCAGATTGGGGCTTTATCAGACTTTTCTCTATGGAAGGCCACTTTACGAAGTATTGTCACAACCGCATATCCAACATGCCCAATGGCTCACTAACCCTAATTCTTACATGCAGAAACAAACTTAAGCCTTCCTTGAAATATTCTGCGTACACAAATTCTGGATTATATGCATTTTGTTCAGGAGTTATCAGTAATGAATATATTGTCACTTGTTTTAATGCGAAATCAAAACCGCCTAGCCATGCTATATTTTCTGTGCAAAAAACAGTTAAAACCACATTCTTCTTCATTAGCGACGTCTACCATCGACTATTGATAGGAACTACTGATAACGAGGTCATGTTTATGAGTTGGCCGAAGGGAAATGGAGGTTCTTACCACCAATTAAAACAAGACGACGTCTTCAAATTCAGTGGGGGTAGTCAGTTCGTTTTGTTAAATAATGGTGATCTTGTTCAGTTTTTAACGGATGGTGGTGAACAAGGAAGGAGAACTCTGACAATGTTGAAGGTGTACTCCCCGAGAGCAGGATGTGAGACGATCAAAGTGTGACTCAGTAGATCTGCATACGGTCCTCCTCATTTCCTTCGAAGTTTCTTTAGTAACTAAACATATCTTTATTCTGCCATGGAGCATAATCTACTATTGCCGTTAGGTGGCGCAAACAAATGATATATGTACCATAGGTAACAGAATAGGTAGGCATTTCAAGTTATTTTAAATAGGGACTTTACGAGCTCGGGGTTAGTTAACATGGTAAAGGGCAATGGGTTGTGTTTGATCCTGCGAACTCTTTTCAAGCAAACAAAAAGTTTACACTCAATATGTACAATGGGTCTTCTTTAAGGCAGACGGCTGCTGCTGATTTCTTCAAACTGAACGAAGAAAAACAGGTAAATGGCAATGTCAACGCAGGTCGAATGACGAGATTATATTTAGATTCTTCAGAAACATTTGGTTACGATATTAACTGTGGCTAAAGGTATCGGTTTGCTTAAGAAAAATACGTGCTTACCTGGAGAGAAAATGACTATACAAAAGAAATATTAAAAAAATATTTGTTAATTTTGAGGGGCCGAAAGGTCCGCATTTATTTATTTTTGCCCGATTGTACTCCTCCAACACTGCAATGGTGAGAAAGGTTTCTGCTCTGATGCCCGATATACACGTCCCCATTTCAACGTACGGAAAATTTTGTAGGAAAAAAAACACGTGTAGGTCTTCCTATTTTCCCGTACAATAAAATGCTATACAATTTAATCTCACCGTGTACGATGGGGTTGCGGGTTGATGTACGTTTGACCGTTTATTGACTGGATACATGGGAGTAAGAGCCTACAGGCGCCTTTTAATGGTCGTCTTAGGATCCATTGTTTGGCCCGTTTCAGCGGTTTTCTTGTCTGTTTCCGACGGCGGGAGGAGCGTGAGACTCCCATCGCCAGATCATGACGGCTGCACACGATGCCGAGACAACTTTTAGTTTGGACAGTACCGGAGGTATTTTCAAAATGGATGGGAATATAGGGCCCTTACTGGTCTATAGTGCGGGATATGATCTATGCAGAATGTTACGTAGGCCTAGAGTCTCCAACCCAAATGTTCTTGAACAATATTAACCCGGTGTGACAGCGGATATAGTCCCCCTGGAGTCATAGTCCGGTAGCATTGTATTTGACCAATTAAGCAGCATGATCTATTGTACCGCTAACCCTAACCAAAACATTTAGCAATGCGGGCTATTGTTACACGGACTATCAGCCCTAGGACTACCATCCCCGCCACACCGGTTTGGTATCTAGTACACTAGTGGGTTAATCCTACCAAAACTTGCGACCCCGCAAGACACGATCAATTTCTCAATCGTACTTAATCCTTCCTACAAAACAATGTACTCGTCGACGTCGGGTTAAGTTGGAGAGAAAATTGTAAACAAATATTTCATAGGAATATGTTATCGTGTATAGCGGCCATAACACTGTATTGGGATGGCCTTGTTTCCATTGTGTTGCAAAGGTAAGCCAATACCTTTAATTACCCACCGCGTTATTCAGTGCCGAATTCGTAGGTTAACACTTCAATGAAGAATATACTCATAAATTATTTACACGATTCTTGTATGATTCTCAGTTAAGACAAGAACAAAGCAAAGTGGTGGAGAGAGACCCAACACGATTTACGAGATGGGTGAAGGAAGCGATTCGGATTCGTAAAATCACCAACATGAATCGAGACACTAAGTCGCGTGTGGGATCAAAGTCTGGCCACTCCGACATCCAGCAGTCAGATGCCTAACTTATGAAGAAGAATGGTGCAACCATTTGAAAGATCAAGGTGATGATGAACATTGATTGTGTAAAAACTGTTGATGACCCAAAGGACTCCTACAGGCATATCAAAAATGTTGTATGGTTTATTAGACACCATGTGGAATGGCGGAGAGAACCAGGATGCGCATGTCGTGTTGGAGTGTTATCCGAGCTCGGTCGAGTGCATATTTATCACGCTTATCATGATTTGATGATAGTATACCTTTGTTATTGTAGTTTTTTTGATAAGAATTCACTGCAAACATATCTTTTTATACAATATGCATATGATTTGAAGAAAAACATACATGTACTTGCAGACTGAGTAAACACTTTAATATCAGTACGAGTTGATCTCGCTTGCTCACCAACTATGATATGATTCATTAAAAAACAACATACTACGCGGCTTTCAACCTACATTAAGATCGATTTTCATCAATCAATACTGACGGTTTACCGAATCGGTTAGGAGACAGGGGAAGTGTTCGTTAGGTTGCGACTATATAGACACGATAGACACCATCCCGTGCAGAATTATTGTTTACGACATCGGACTGATGGCTGGCTGTACCGTACGCCGAACATCATATAGGTGATATGAAAAGCACTTGAGATTATCGTGTGCGGAAGTGCTTTTTGAAGAACCAGTGGCATATTAAAGGGCTTCCGCTTCCTAGTTTCCTTTGCGCTCTAAAGAACTAGTTCCAGATATGAATATGCACAAGAAATGGAAAATTCGACATATTACTGAATTATCCCTTATTTCCGTGCAGCGATCGTATCTATTGACAACGATCTGCCTTAGCTGGGGAATATGAAGGCGTCATCTTGTCGTAGCTCGATTACCCCGATACCAAGACGACACTGAAAATTACGTTATATCAGAGTCGTTGCACTATCAGTGAAAAGTCCGGTAAGGTTTTTGTCGCCCGATGTGTCTTCGAGGACTATGAACCCACACACCGGTCGGCAGACGGGGCGGAATAAAATTTCCACATCCGGCTCGCATATGCTTGAGTAAGTAACTAAGGTAACCGAACAGTAAGCAAGTACACCTACCCATGCACAACCCTAACCGGATTTGGATAATTTTGAGGGGCGTATATCAGGCCCGCATTCATTATTTTTAGCCTTGTTTCTATTGTGTTGCCTTCATCCACCGTGGTATTTGTCACAAATTGGACTCATTCCACGATCTTTCCTCGGGATGAACTGATGTTCTTTGCGTGTTTTTTTCCGATAGGACAAAGATTTACAAACCCGGCTATTTCAGTTTTTTATTTTACAGTTAGATCGTGATAGTGCACTTGCATACAGTGTATATGATTTGAAAAACAATTGTATGTGTGAAAATCGACGCCACACAAATACGATACTCCAGATATTGTGTTCCCTATAGGTGGCCACTACTTCCTAGCCACGGAGCAAAATTCCGCACTTGGGAGATTACGACTTGACTGGTTGTCATATTGAGCGGTTTGAACCTTAGCCAGCATCGGTTACTCGTAACATTGTGACCCGGCTTGAATCGAATTCTCATTGCAATCTCTGTCTTCGGACACACGAACAGTTACCTTTTTTTACAGACTGCCAAGACCCTGATTCAAACCTTGTGCCGCAATAAGCATGAAAGCCGATTTACGAGTGTTGCGTACGTGAGTTTACGTGCTTGAGCATGCTTGAATCGAATTATCATTGCAATCTCTGTCTTTGGACAAATGAAGAGTTACCCTTCTTTTACAGACTGTCAAGACCCTGATTCAAATCATGTGCCACAATAAGTATGAAAGCCGATTTACGAGTGTTGCGTACGTGAGTTTGCGTGCTTGAGCATGCTTGATGACATACACTGATCTGTGAGCATCGCAATTTGTCTTTTGTAAGGGTTGCAAAACATACATATTTCAATGGAACTTGTCCTTTTCCAAATCGAGTGCGTGCAAGTACAAATAGTGTCATCTATCCGGGGAAATGTGTCTGTAATGGCTCAGTTCGTCATATCTACATATTACTCTGAATTTCGTCAGATATTTTTGAGCTATATTCATTGTGAAATACAGCAAAATATAAATTATGCATAATACAATTAAATATTAATGTCTGTTGTTTGATACAATACAGCAATCAATTCCTGATCGTTTGATATAATGCTATAAGACGTAATTGTACACTTCTGCAATACTCTCCATCACTCCACTAGATGGCGCGGAAGTATACTTTTCACCGCATTGAAGCCACATGATGACAGAGAATACGTTGTCGGCTGCACTTTCAAAAGGTTTTAGAAGTTATTTTACTTTCAGAAATTAGTGAATTTAAGTGAATGAAACCAACCACATTTTATTTACTCATCACAGTAGGACATATTGTTGTGACCTAAAGGCAACCCAATGGTGGTCCCGAAAAGGAATCATGTTCTGAAAGATAGACACGCCTTTGGGAGACCAAGAAGTTACCTTTAATACGATGCATGCCTTTATTGCGGTAGACGAAAAACCAAGTGTATTTGATTTGGCACTGGTCAGTATATAGGCCTGTGCTTCGGCCTCGGTCTGCCTACCAAATTTCCGCATTATGGAAACACAATTAACGCTCCAGAATTTCAAAAACTGTCAGTCAGCTCAACCTCGTGCTCATGTTGCCTCTGTCCTGGTTTACACTGACCCGTACTTGAAACTGCAGCGAAAGAGGCTGGTAGCGTTTTCTAATAAGCCCGGTCTGCCCGGCTGGGACAGAATTTCTGTTCCACTTTGGTCGACTGTGGACTTTTTGTGTCGATTGTTTTTTTATATTTTACTCCGTCAGCTGCGCCACCTAGAGTCAAGTTAGATGTGATGGCTGCGCCATCTAATGTAGAAATATTATACGTAACTTAGAAATAATGGCTACAATCAAATATTAGTTGTACTCTCTGTATGGGAAACAAGATAAATACTGCAGAAAAAAATACAGCGACCAGCAATGAACATTTCCACAGTGATTTATGTTGTGTTATTCGCCCGAACGGAGGCAGTGCTGGCATTTCTATCCGCAATACTCACACGTTGTTCATCACGTGTCTCAATTCAAGCAAATCTCGGTGAAATTGGAACGGCATCAAAAATCGAGTGCTGCCTTCAATGCACTGATAATGACTGTTTGACGATAAACCATATTTTAACTGAAAACCGGTGCCAATTCAGCTTTTCTAAACCGAAGCCGTTGAACGACGCAATGTCAAACTACAGTGGGGGTCGTTTATATTCAAAATGTAGACGACACCATTCGGTAAAGGAAACATGCCCTGTTTCGCCGATCTAAGACCGTTTCTGCAAAATCGATTCAGTCGTTCGATTAACTATGTGAACAAGTCTAATTGAAGAGGTGATTGAGTGCAAGAACAACTCCAGTCTTTATTTCAGGTACTTTAGTATTTTCAACACTAACCCCTTCCCTGTCCGTCATTTTTGCAGATGGCTACATGCAAATGTTTCTGACATGACTGGACAATAGCAACAGAAGGTACTTCTTGCACAAAACTTTTGGGTTTCAAAGGAATTGTAAAACATAGCCAATGCCACATTCTGAGAGCAATTTTGATTTTAAAAATTCGCAAATCGTTTTGTCAGCCTGCCAACCCAGTGTTTATTTCACTTCTGGTGCTCGCAATATTTTTCAAAAAGTGACTTCAGTAGTTCTTGCACTGAGGTCTTCAATTATGAAAGACAATTGGCGGGCGACGCGCCAAGTTGTGCAATGGTCATGTCGCCATGACATTGGCCTTGGCATTTATCTCTATTCGAGGTACATTGGACATTATTATATGTACATGAAGTTAAAGAAACGCACAGTCTTAGGTCGGTCAAACTAGGGTAAATACTTATAATGTTTGTAAGTCTCGTCGATGACAAAGCTAGACTGTGATATACTTGATGCAACACATATATATTTTGATAGTAGGTACATTAACATGTTGTCAGATTCGCGTGCGAATCGTCCTGTACAGCTACAATACCAAAGCAAAATGCGGAGAATCGATTACTTCGAGTTCAGGTCGCAGATTTACCCAGTGCACAAGTTCATTCGATCCCACACCAAAGGTTACACTGGTACATCGATTCGGTTCGCATTCATTACGTTTTGACTTGTTTTGCGAGGCGGAGTTTTGCAAGAGGTCTAAATCAGGATATTTTCAAAACATCTGTTTTAGATCCAAGCAGGATCGATCTTGCATAGCATAGCTTGTTATGTCTTGGAGGGATAACTTGAGCAGGTCACGACCACGGGCTGAAGAAGTACAATGCAGTTCACGTTGTTTTCTAGTGTTGATGTTAGGATCAATAACACAATGCAATGCAGTGCAGTACGTTGGATGCGACATTGACATGCACTCAATGCAAGTGCAGCGTATTGCAACAACATTGCACCCGCTACTGCTTCTGTTATGTGGAAATGGCACACTAAATCCGATAGAAGGCGCTATCACTCTTATAACGCTACGACGGAGACAGACGTTCACCAATAAAACACAACAAATGGTGTGCATCGACAACGACCCCATTAGGTCACGTGGTGTTATATAACAGATGACCCGATGCAATCGTGGACCTTTTATCATGTTTATGCTTTGTTGCAAGTGTTTCCATGAATAAATTGCTTTAATGCTGGCATCTTGTGCATTTGATTTGCTGTTGTCGTCACATAATGAACACACAATTATATTCAGAATGATCGGATACCTACCTCATGAATCCTAAGGGGATAGATACACGGGGCAGAATGTAAAGTAATTTGAGGCTGGACCCATCAAAGCGAACGGACTTGTTTGAATGAGCGCAACGTTATAAAATTCTGAACATCTTGAACAAAACTTTAGGAGGCCTTCACCGAACGCTCAGCGCCATCTACATACACATGATGCTACCACCTACTCAACATGTATGGCAAGCCGTGTGTCCAATAATTTAGAAAACCTGGTTTTCTTCTTTCAAAACTTAGTTTTATGGAAGAAAACCAAGCTTTGTTCAATGAAAAAAGGTTTTCTTTCAAGAAAACTAAGTTTTTAAAAACAATTTATTCTTTTTTGAAAAAGTATAAGTTTTATGAAAACCAAGTTTAAAAAAAGATAAAAACTATCTTTTCTTCCATATCACCTAGTTTTGTATGTTATTCTTCAATAAAAACCTAGTTTCATGAAAAATAAACCCATGGTTTTCTTCCATGAAACTAAGTTTGAAAGAAGAAAAGCAGGTTTTACTGAAACCTAGTTTTTTTACCTCGTCTCCAACCCAACCTCTCCCCATCAGACGAACCATGCGTGTCATGCTATGGAGATGAAGTAAAAAGACTAGTTTTTCTAGCATATGGATTAGAAACTAGGTTTTATAATGAATAACGTAGTCTTTTTCAATAGAAACTAGGTTTTGATGAAGACACGTATATGACCTGGTTTTATTTCACAAAACCAAGTAATCTTCTTCGAAACTAGGTTTGTATTGAAGAAGCATAGGTTTAATTTTAGTTTTTGACCAAGAAAACGTGGTTTATATAATAAACCTAATTGCTTCTCCAATAAACCCCTAATTTCACTGAATAAAAGGTTTTCTTCCATGAAACTAAAATTGGAAAGAAGAAAACCAGGTCTTCTTCAATATAACTAGGTTTCCTAATGACAAGTTTTGGTCGTGTTTATGCGCAAGTGACTGCACTATTCATCGAATGTGATGATATATAAGATCGGCTATTATTGATCAATTCCGTATTTGGTGCGCCATTTTGCCTTGAAAGTTCGGAAATGTTCGAGAACATTAGGACATTACTAAAGATGATGCAAATGGTGCCACTTATTGATGACGGTCGAAGGCAGTACTAACGGAACTTGGTGAAACGGACATTGCATTGAATGATTTTCAGAAAACGTGGGAGAATATTTGCAGTAAAAAAGGAGGTGTAAATCGCGTCCAAGATTTATCGCTGTTCATGTGAGCGGTAACAAATCAGATCACGGTTCTAATAGAAGTACTCCTTGTCTAGTTTGGTATACTCTATCGTTTCACTGATCTAAAACTGGTTCATTATATGGACAAGGAAATCAAAGCAGAGGCCAGTCCAGCACGAGGCGTCATTACCACAGGACAATTTGCTGTCAACAACCTCTTGTCTGTCGAAATTGAACATGTTGATTGGCATCAAACGCCCTTTTCTCATGATATCCCGGCGTAAAATCGACTATGCAGAGCCGGTCTTAGATCAGCGAAACTAGAGTCTATGCATGTATTGTTAATTCTGTACACGATTCTTGTAGAATTCAATTATCAGGTAAGAAAAAAAGATCTCAGAAAGAATCTTTGAATAATATTGTAAAGCATGTACATGCAAATGTACCAACTGAATAAGACCTTTAAGAAACAGGATTCTCGATCAGGGATGGCGTTCAGAGGAGACGATGGTAATAGTGCGAGCTTGTACTATTAGATGTGTACAACATTAAACTGGGCATGTATGCGTACAGATGGTACACGTGCATGCACGGTACAAATCATATACAAGTAAAAATGGCTGGCGAACTTTGTTCACGTAACCTCTTTATTTTCCTCAAGAAGTTTACATCATTCTCTTATCACCTTAGTCACAAACTTGCAATAAGTTCTGCTGTGCATTTTCAAAACTTTTATTATCATAAGCAAAGTGACTTGATTCTCTTAACCGATTTCTCAGGAAATGAAACTTCAATAAGAACACTAAAGCTATATCCGGACTCTGGCAAGCTTGGATGGAAACAGGCAAGCTACGAGGGCATAATTAAAATTGTCGGTCAATATAAACAGTTCCTCATTGCTACTCCAATGACCCGCCTGTACGAAAAGTTCATCATCGTTGGATTGGACGGCCGGTTGCGAGGAAGGCTAAAGTTCCAACACCTGAATAAAATCCAATTTAGCCTATCCAAGTACATGGACGTTTCATTTCTTCTTTTAAGTGATGCAGATTTGGGCGTTATCACACTTTTCTCTTTGGAAGGCTACTTTACGAAGTATTGTCACAACCGCATATCCAACATGCCCAATGGCTCATTAACCCTAATTCTTACATGCAGAAAAAAACTTGTGTTATCCGTGAAATATTCTGCGTACACAAATTCTGGATTATTCGCATTTCGTTCAGAAATTATCAGTAAAGGATCTTTTGTCAGTTGTTTTAATGCAAAGTCAAAACGCCCTAGCCATGCTATATTTTCTGTGCAAAAAACAATTAAAACCACATTCTTCTTCATTAGCGATGTCTACCATCGACTATTGATAGGAACTACTGATAAGGATGTTTATGAGATGGCCGAAGGGAAATGGAGTTTCTTACCATCAATTAAAACAAGACGACGTCTTCAAATTCAGTGGGGGTAGTCAGTTCGTTTTGTTAAATAATAGTGATCTGGTTCAGTTTTTAACGGATGGTGGTGCACAAGGAAGGAGAATTCTGACAATGTTGAAGGTGTACTCCCCGAGAGCAGGATGTGAAACGATCAAAGTGTGACTCAGTAGATCTGAATACGGTTCTCATCATTTCCTTCGAAGTTTCTTCAGTAACTAAAAATATCTTTATTCTGCCATGGAGCATAATCCACTATTGCCGTTAGGTGGCGCATACAAATGATATATGTACCATATGTAACAGAATAGGTAATCATTTCAAGTTATTTTAAATAGGGACTTTACGAGCTCGGGGTCGGTTAACATGGTAAAGGGCAATGGGTTGTCTTTGATCCTGCGAACTCTTTTCAAGCAAACAAAAAGTTTACACTCAATATGTAAAATGGGTCTTCTTTAAGGCGGACGGCTGCTGCTGATTTCTTCAAACTGAACGAAGAAAAACAGGTAAATGGCAATGTTAACGCAGGTCGAATGACGAGATTATATTTAGATTCTTCAGAAACATTGGTTACGATATTAACTGTGGCTAAAGGTATCGGTTTGCTTGAGAAAAATACGTGCTTACCTGGAGAGAAAATGACTATACAAAAGAAATATTTAAAAAATATTTGTTAATTTTGAGGGACCGAAAGGTCCGCATTTATTTATTTTTGTCCGATTGTACTCCTCCAACACTGTAATGGTGAGAAAGGTTTCTGCTCTGATGCCCGATATACACATCCCCATTTCAACGTACGGAAGATTTTGTAGGAAAAAAAACACGTTTAGGTCTTCCTATTTTCCCGTACAATAAAATGCTATACAATTTAATCTCACTGTGTCTGATGGGGTTGCGGGTTGATGTACGTTTGACCGTTTATTGACTGGATACATGGGAGTAAGAGCCTACAGGCGCCTTTTAATGGTCGTCTTAGGATCCATTGTTTGGCCCGTTTCAGCGGTTTTCTTCTCTGTTTCCGACGGCGGGAGGAGCGTGAGACTCCCATCGCCAGATCATGACGGCTGCACACGATGCCGAGACAACTTTTAGTTTGGACAGTACCGGAGGTATTTTCAAAATGGATGGGAATATAGGGCCCTTACTGGTCTATAGTGCGGGATATGATCTATGCAGAATGTTACGTAGGCCAAGATTCTCCAACCCAAATGTTCTTGAGCAATATTAACCCGGTTTGTTATCTAGTACACTAGTGGGTTAATCCTACCAAAACTTGCAACCCCGCCAGACACGATCAATTTCTCAATCGTACTTAATCCTTCCTACAAAACAATGTACTCGTCGACGTCGGGTTAAGTTGGAGAGAAAATTGTAAACAAATATTTCATACTGAGGAATATGTTATCGTGTATAGCGGCCATAACACTGTATTGGGATGGCCTTGTTTCCATTGTGTTGCAAAGGTAAAACAATACCTTTAATTACCCACTGCGTTATTCAGTGCCGAATTCGTAGGTTAACACTTCAATGAAGAATCTACTCATAAATTATTTACACGATTCTTGTATGATTCTAAGTTAAGACAAGAACAAAGCAAAGTGGTGGAGAGAGACCCAACACGATTTACGAGATGGGTGAAGGAAGCGATTCGGATTCGTAAAATCACCAACATGAATCGAGACGCAAAGTGGCGTGTGGGATCAAAGTCTGGCCGCTCCGACATCCAGCAGTCAGATGTCTAACTTATGAAGAAGAATGGTGCAACCATTTGAAAGGTCAAGGTGATGATGAACAATGATTGTGTAAAAATTGTTGATGACCCAAAGGATTCCTCCAGGCATGTCAAAAATGTTGTATGGTTTATTAGACACCATGTGGGATGGCGGAGAGAACCAGGATGTGCATGTCGTGTTGGAGTGTTATCCGAGCTCGGTCGAGTGCATATTAATCACGCGAATCATGATTTGATGATAGTATACCTTTGTTATTGTAGTTTTGTTTGATAAGAATTCACTGCAAACATATTTGTTATACAATATGCATATAGTTTGAAGAAAAACATACATGTACTTGCAGACTGAGTATGCACTGTAATATATGTACGAGTTGATCTCGCTTGCTGACCAACTTTGATATGATTCATTAAAAAACAACATACTACGCGGCTTTCAACCTACATTAACATTGATTTTCATCAATCAATACTGACGGTTTACCTAATCGGTTAGGAGACAGGGGAAGTGCTCGTTAGGTTGCGACCATATAGACACGATAGACACAATCCCGTGCAGAACTATTGTTTACGACATCAGACTGATGGCTGGCAGTACCGTACGCCGAACATTATATAAGTGATATGAAAAGCACTTGAGATTATCGTGTGCGGAAGTGCTTTTTGAAGAACCAGTGGCATAATAAAGGGCTGCCGCATCCTAGTTTCCTTTGCGCTCTAAAGAACTATTTCCAGATATTAATGTGCACAAGAAATGGAAAATTCGACATATTACTGAATTATCCCTTATTTCCGTGCAGCGATCATATCTATTGACAACGCGCTGCCTTAGCTGGGGAATATGAAGGCGTCATATCGTCGAAGCTCGATTACCCCGATACCAAGACGACACTGAAAATTACGTTATATCAGAGTCGTTGCACTATCAGTGAAAAGTCCAGTAAGGTTTTTGTGGCCCGATGTGTCTTCGAGGACTATGAACCCACACACCGGTCGGCAGACGGGGCGGAATAAAATTTCCACATCCGGCTCGCATAGGCTTGAGTAAGTAACTAAGGTAACCGAACAGTAAGCAAGTACACCTACCCATGCGCAACCCTAACCGGATTTGGATAATTTTGAAATGGAAGACTCCATGGCGACGTAAAGCAAATATCAAATCGTCTTTAAAGTATATTTTTGGCGGTATCTTATTGGTTGCTCGCGAGGGGGTGGTGGGGTGGTGGTGGGGGGGGGGGGGGGGGCAGACACATGCAGAGCTCGTAATGTATGTTTGATAACAACCACGATTAGCAACCGTGTAAATATGGAAACGATGTTGATTTTAATGAGAATGAATACCTACTGATTATGATATGCTTGTTACAAGAGACATACCGTGTTGATTATTGAGAATTTAAACAACTAATTGGCAGCATCATGTGCATTGGGCAAGCTATGTTTGGTCTGTTCCTTATGTCTAGTCTATATGATTGGGATCTGCGTGGACTTGAATGACCTCGTCGATTGGTTATCGCGTGATGTCGTATTCCCGGTGGGTAAAGGTATCTGTTGGCCTACGAAAAATACGTGCTTACCTGGAGACAGACAAAAGATTAGTTCATTTTGAGGGGCGTATATAAGGCCCGCATTCATTATTTTTAGCCTTGTTTCTATTGTGTTGCCTTCATCCACCGTGGTATTGGTCACAAATTTGACTCATTCCACGATCTATCCTCGGGATGAACTGATGTTGTTTTGCGTGTTTTTTTCCGATAGGACAAATATTTACAACTCCAAAAAAGCCGGCTATTTCAGTTTTATATTTTACAGTTCGATCGTGACAGTGCACTTGCATACAGTGTATATGATTTAACAAACAATTGTATGTGTGAAAATCGACGCCACACAAATACATTACTCCAGATATTATGTTCCCTATAGATGGCAAGTGGTGGGCTACTTCTTCCTATCCACGGGGCAAATTTCGCAGTTGGGAGATTACGATTGTCATACCGAGCGATTTGAACGTTAGCCAGCATCGGTTACTCGTAACATTTTGACCAGGCTTGCATCGAATTCTCATTGCAATCTCTGTCTTCGGACACACGAACAGTTACCTTTTTTTACAGACTGCCAAGACCCTGATTCAAACCTTGTGCCGCAATAAGTATGAAAGCCGATTTACGAGTGTTGCGTACGTGAGTTTGCGTGCTTGAGCATGCTTGATGACATACACTGAGACCTGTGTTCATCGCAATTCGTCTTTTGTAAGGGTTGCAAAACATACATATTTCAATGGAACTTGTCCTTATCCAAATCGAGTGCACGCAAGTACAAATAGTGTTATCTATCCGGGGAAATGTGTCTGTAATGGCTCAGTTCGTCATATCTACATATTACTCTGAATTTCGTCAGATATTTTTGAGCCATATTCATTGTGAAATACAGCAAAATGTAAATTATGCATAATACAATTAAATATTAATGTCTGTTGTTTGATAAAATACAGCAATCAATTGCTGATCGTTTGATATAATGTAGACGTAATTATACACTTCTGCAATACTCTCCATCACTCCACTAGATGGCGCGGAAGTATACTTTTCGCCGCATCGAAGCCACGTGATGACAGAGAATACGTTGTCGGCTGCACTTTCAAAAGGTTTTCGAATTTATTTTACTCTCAGAAATTAATTGAATTTAAGTGAATGAAACCAACCGCATTTTATTTACTCATCACAGTAGGACATATTGTTGTGACCTAAAGGCCCCCCAATGGCGGTCCCCAAAAGGAACCATGTTCTGAAAGATAGACACGCCTTTGGGAGACCACGAAGTTACCTTTAATACGATGCATACCTTTATTGCGGTAGACGAAAAACCAAGTGTATTTGATTTGGCACTGGTCAGTCTATAGGCCTGTGCTTCGGCCTCGGTCGGCCTGCCAAATTTCCGAATTCGCATCATGGAAACACAATTGACGCTCCAGAATTTCAAAAACTGTCAGTCAGCTCAACCTCGTGCTCATGTTGCCTCTGTCCTGGTTTACACTGACCCGTACTCGAAACTGCAGCGAAAGAGGCTGGTAGCTTTTTTCTAATAAGTCCGGTCTGCCCGGCTGGGACAGAATTTCTGTTCCACTTAGGTCGACGGTGTACTTTTTGTGTCGATTGTTTTTTTATCTTTTACTCCATCAGCTGCGCCACCTAGAGTCAAGTTAGATGTCATGGCTGCGCCATCTAATGTAGAAATATTATACGTAACTTAGAAATAATGGCTCCAATCAAATATTAGTTGTACTCTCTGTATGGGAAACAAGATAAATACTGCAGAAAAAAATACAGCGACCAGCAATGAAAATTTCCACAGTGATTTATGTTGTGTTATTCGCCCGAACGGAGCCAGTGCTGGCATTTCTATCCGCAATACTCACACGTTGTTCATCACGTGTCTCAATCCAAGCAAATCTCGGTGAAATTGGAACGGCATCAAAAATCGAGTGCTGCCTTCAATGCACTGATAATGACTGTTTGACGATAAACCATATTTTAACTGAAAACCGGTGCCAACTCAGCTTTTCTAAACCGGAGCCGTTGAACGACGCAATGTCAAACTACAGTCGGGGTCGTTTATATTCAAAATGTAGACGGCAGCATTCGGTAAGGGAAACATACTCTGTAGTAGTCCGGTTTTACCAATCTAAGGCCGTTTCTGCAAAATCGATTTAGTCGTTAGATTAACTATGTCAAAAAGTCTAATTGAAGAGGTGATTGAGTGCAAGAACAACTCCAGTCTTTATTTCAGGTACTTTAATATTTTCAACACTAAAACCCTTCCCTGTCCGTCATTTTTGCAGATGGCCACATGCAAATGTTTCTGACATGACTGGACAATAGCAACAGAAGGTACTTCTTGCACAAAACTTTTGGATTTCAAAGGAATTGTAAAACAGAGCCAAATGCCATATTCTGAGAGCAATTTTGATTTTAAAAAATCGCAAATCGTTTTGTCAGCCAGCCAACCCAGTGTTTATTTCACTTCTGGTGCTAGCAATATTTTTCAACAGTGACTTCAGTGGTTCTTGCACTGAGGTCATCAATTATGAAAGACAATTGGTGAGCGACGCGCCAAGTTGTGCAGTGGTCATGTCGCCATGACATTGGCCTTGGCATTTATCTCGATTCGAGGTACATTGGACATTATTATACGTACATGAAGTTAAAAAAGTGCACGGTCTTAGGTCGGTCAAACTAGGGTAATTAATTACAATGTTTGTAAGCCTCGTCGATAACAAATCTAGGCTGTAATATATTGATGCAACACATATATATTTAGATAGTAGGTACATTTACATGTTGTCAGATTCGCGTGTGCAATGTCCTGTACAGCTACAATACCAAAGCAAAATGCGGAGAATCGATTACTTCGAGTTCAGGTCGCAGATTTACCCAGTGCACAAGTTCATTCGATCCCACACCAAAGGTTACACTGGTACATCGATTCGGTTCGCATTCATTACGTTTTGACTTGTTTTGCGAGGCAGAGTTTTGCAAGAGGTCTAAATCAGGATATTTTCAAAACATCTGTTTTAGATCCAAGCAGGATCGATCTTGCATAGCATAGCTTGTTATGTCTTGGAGGGATAACTTGAGTAGGTCACGACCACGGGCTGAAGAAGCACAATGTAGTTCACGTTGTTTTCCAGTGTTGATGATAGAATCAATAACACAATGCAGTGCAGTGCAGTACGTTGAATGCGACATTGACATGCACTCAATGCAAGTGCAGCGTATTGCAATAACATTGCACCCGCTACTGCTTCTGTTATGTGGAAGTGGCACACTAAATCCGATAGAAGGCGCTATCACTCTTATGATGCTACGACGGAGACAGACTTTCACCAATAAAACACAACAAATGGTGCGCAGCGACAACAACCCCATTAGGTCACGTGGCGTGATATAACAGATGACCCGATGCAATCGTGGACCTTTTATCATGTTTATGCTTTGTTGCAAGTGTTTCCATGAATAAATTGCTTAAATGCTGGCATCTTGTGCATTTGATTTGCTGTTGTCGTCACATAATGAACACACAATTATATTCAGAATGTTCGAATACCTACCTCATGAATCCTAAGGGGATAGATACGCGGGGCAGAATGTAAAGTAATTTGAGGCTGGACCCATCAAAGCGAACGGACTTGTTTGAATGAGCGCAACGTTATAAAATTCTGAACATCTTGAACAAAACTTTAGGAGGCCTTCACCGAACGCTCAGCGCCATCTACATACACATGATGCTACCTCCTACTCAACATGTATGGCTAGCCGTGTGTCCAATAATTTAGAGAACCTGGTTTTCTTCTTTCAAAACTTAGTTTTATGGAAGAAAACCAAGCTTTGTTCAATGAAAATAGGTTTTCTTTCAAGAAAACTAAGTTTTTAAAAATAATTTACTCTTTTTTGAAAAAGTATAAGTTTCATGAAAACCAAGTTTAAAAAAAGATAAAAACTATATTTTCTTCCATATAACCTAGTTTTGTATGTTTTTCTTCAATAAAAACGTAGTTTCATTGAAAAAAAAACATGGTTTCCTTCCATGAAACTAAGTTTTGAAAGAAGAAAAACAGGTTTTACTGAAACCTAGTCTTTTTACCTCGTCTCCAACCCAACCTCTCCCCATCAGACGAACCATGCGTGTAATGCTGTGGAGATGAAGTAAAAATACTATATATTTATTTATTCCTCCTATGCAGAAGAAGATATACAAAATAGTATACAATAAATTTAACAGAGTGTATGAGGAGTGAGTGCATTATTTACAGGTAATTTGGTAATTAATTGAGTGAGCTGGTTAATACCAGCACTCCGCTGCAATTTGCAGCAATGACATGTTGTATTCTAGGTCGCAGCCAGGTATTTGCTTACCTAGCAATGTCTCTGTTAGATCATTGTCATTCATGTTCCACAGTGCCGCGGACACCTCTACGGAGCATTCGTCTACGGCTCTTTCCCAGAATATGACCTCGTTTTATTCCACAAAACCAAGTATTCTTCTACGAAACTAGGTTTGTATTGAAGAAGCATAGGTTTAATTTTGGTTTTTGACCAAGAAAACGTGGTTTATATAATAGACCTAATTGCTTCTCCAATAAAAACCTAGTTTCACTGAATAAAAGGTTTTCTTCCATGAAACTAAGTTTGGAAAGAAGAAAAACAGGTCTTCTTCAATATAACTAGGTTTCCTAATGACAAGTTCCGGTCGTGTTTATGCGCAAGTTACTGCACTATTCATTGAATGTGATGATATATAAGATCGGCTATTATTGATCAATTTAGCATTTGGTGCGCCATTTTGCCTTGGCAGTTCGGAAATGCTCAAGAACATTATGACATTACTAAAGATGATGCAAATGATTCCACTTATTGGTGAGGGTCGAAGGCAGTACTAACGAAACTTGGTGAAACGGACATTGCATTGAATGATTTTCAGAAAACGCAGGAGAATATTTGCGGTAAAAAAGGCGGTGTAAATAGCGTCCAAGATTTATCCCTGTTCACGTGAGCGCTAACAAACCAGATCACGGTTCTAATAGAAGTACTCCTTGTTTAGTTTGGTATACTCTATAATTTCACTGATCTAAAACTGGTTCATTATATTGACAAGGAAATCAAAGCAGAGGCCAGTCCAGCACGAGGCGTCATTACCAGACAATTAGCTGTCAACAACCTCTTGTCTGTCGAAATTGAACATGTTGATTGGCATCAAACGCCCTTTTCTCATGATATCCAGCGTAAAATCGACTATGCAGAGCCGGTCTTAGATCAGCGAAACTAGAGTTTATGCATGTATTGTTAATTCTGTACACGATTCTTGTAGAATTCAATAATCAGGTGAGAAAAAAAGATCTCAGAAAGAATCTTTGAAGAATCTTGTAAAGCATGTACATGCACATGTACCAACTGAATAAAATCTTTAAGAAACTTTCCAGGATTCTCGATCAGGGATGGCGTTCAGAGGAGACGATGGTAATAGTGCGAGCTTGTACTATTAAATTTGTACAACATTAAACTGGGCATGTATGCGTACAGATGGTACATGTGCATTCACGGTACAAATCATATACAAGAAAAAGTGGCTGGCGAACTTTGTTCACGTAACCTCTTTATTTTCCTCAAGAAGTTTACATCATTCTCTTATCACCTTAGTCACAAACTTGCAATAAGTTCTACTGTGCATTTTCAAAACTTTTATTATCATAAGCAAAGTGACTTGATTGTCTTAACCGATTTCTCAGGAAATGAAACTTCAATAAGAACACTAAAGCTATATCCGGACTCTGGCAAGCTTGGATGGGCACAGGCAAGCTACGAGGGCATAATTAAAACTGTCGGTCAATATAAAGAGTTCCTCATTGCTACTTCAATGACCCACCTCTACGAAATGTTCATCATCGTTGGATTGGACGGCCGGTTGCGAGGAAGGCTAAAGTTCCAACACATGAATAAAATCCAATTTAGCCTATCCAAGTACATGGACGTTTCATTTCTTATTTTGAGTGATGCAGATTGGGGCTTTATCACACTTTTCTCTTTGGAAGGTTACCTTTCGAAGTATTGTCCCGAATGCAGATCCAACATGTCCAATGGCTCATTAACCGTAATTCTTACATGCAGAAACAAACTTAAGCCTTCCTTCAAATATTCTGCGTACACAAATTCTGGATTATATGCATTTTGTTCAGGAATTATCAGTAATGGATCTCTTGTCAGTTGTTTTAATGCGAAGTCAAAACGCTCTAGCCATGTTATATTTTCTGTGCTAAAAACTGTTAAAACCACGTTCTTCTTCATTAGCGACGTCTACCATCGACTATTGATAGGAACTACTGATAACGAGGTCATGTTTATGAGTTGGCCGAAGGGAAATGGAGTTTCTTACCATCAATTAAAACAAGACGACGTCTTCAAATTCAGTGGGGGTAGTCAGTTCGTTTTGTTAAATAATGGTGATCTTGTTCAGTTTTTAACGGATGGTGGTGCAGTAGGAAGGAGAATTCTGACAATGTTGAAGGTGTACTCCCCGAGAGCAGGATGTGAAACGATCAAAGTGTGACTCAGTAGTTCTGCATACGGTTCTCATCATTTCCTTCGAAGTTTCTTTAGTAACTAAACATATCTTTATTCTGTCATGGAGCATAATCTACTATTGCCGTTAGGTGGCGCATACAAATGATATATGTACGAAATGTAACAAAATAGGTAAGCATTTCAAGTTATTTTAAATAGGGCCTTTACGAGCTAGGGGGTCAGTAAACATGGTAAAGGGCAATTGGTTGTGTTTGATCCTGCGAACTCTTTTCAAGCAAACAAAAAGTTTACACTTAATATGTACAATGGGTCTTCTTTAAGGCGGACGGCTGCTGCTGATTTTTTTCAAACTGAACGAAGAAAAACAGGTAAATGGCAATGTTAACGCAGGTCGAATGACGAGATTATATTTAGATTCTTCAGAAACATTTGGTTACGATATTAACTGTGGCTAAAGGTATCGGTTTGCTTGAGAAAAATACGTGCTTACCTGGAGAGAAAATGACTATACAAAAAAAATATTAAAAAAATATTTGTTAATTTTGAGGGGCCGAAAGGTCCGCATTTATTTATTTTTGTCCGATTGTACTCCCCCAACACTGTTATGGTGAGAAAGGTTTCTGCTCTGATGCCCGATATACACGTCCCCATTTCAACATACGGAAAATTTTGTAGGAAAAAAACACGTTTAGGTCTTCCTATTTTCCCGTACAATAAAATGCTATACAATTTAATATCACCGTGTACGATGGGGTTGCGGGTTGATGTATGTTTGACCGTTTATTGACTGGATACATGGGAGTAAGAGCCTACAGGCGCCTTTTAATGGTCGTCTTAGGATCCATTGTTTGGCCCGTTTCAGCGGTTTTCTTCTCTCTTTCTGACGGCGGGAGGAGTGTGAGACTCCCATCGCCAGATCATGACGGCTGCACACGATGCCGAGACAACTTTTAGTTTGGACAGTACCGGAGGTATTTTCAAAATGGATGGGAATATAGGGCCCTTACTGGTCTATAGTGCGGGATATGATCTATGCAGAATGTTACGTAGGCCAAGAGTCTCCAACCCAAATGTTCTTGAAGAATATTAACCCGGTTTGGTATCTAGTACACTAGTGGGTTAATCCTACCAAAACTTGCGACCCCGCCAGACACGATCAATTTCTCAATCGTACTTAATCCTTCCTACAAAACAATGTACTCGTCGACGTCGGGTTAAGTTGGAGAGAAAATTGTAAACAAATATTTCATAGGAATATGTTATCGTGTATAGCGGCCATAACACTGTATTGGGATGGCCTTGTTTCCATTGTGTTGCAAAGGTAAACCAATACCTTTAATTACCCACTGTGTTATTCAGTGCCGAATTCGTAGGTTAACACTTCAATAAAGAATATACTCATAAATTATTCACACGATTCTTGTATGATTCTCAGTTAAGACAAGAACAAAGCAAAGTGGTGGAGAGAGACCCAACACGATTTACGAGATGGGTGAAGGAAGCGATTCGGATTCGTAAAATCACCAACATGAATCGAGACACTAAGTCGCGCGTGGGATCAAAGTCTGACCGCTCCGACATCCAGCAGTCAGATGTCTAACTTCTGAAGAAGAATGGTGCAACCATTTGAAACGTCAATGTGATGATGAACATTGATTGTGTAAAAACTGTTGATGACCCAAAGGACTCCTCCAGGCATGTCAAAAATGTTGCATGGTTTATTAGACACCATGTGGAATGGCGGAGAGAACCAGGATGTGCATGTCGTGTTGGAGTGTTATCCGAGCTCGGTCGAGTGCATATTAATCACGCGAATCATGATTTGATGATAGAATACCTTTGTTATTGTAGTTTTGTTTGATAAGAATTCACTGCAAACATATTTTTTATATAATATGCATATGATTTGAAGAAAAACATACATGTACTTGCAGACTGAGTAAACACTTTAATATCAGTACGAGTTGATCTCGCTTGCTGACCAACGATGATATGATTCATTAAAAAACAACATACTACGCGGCTTTCAACCTACATTAAGATCGATTTTCATCAATCAATACTGACGGTTTTCCTAATCGGTTAGGAGACAGGGGAAGTGTTCGTTAGGTTGCGACCATATAGACACGATAGACACCATCCCGTGCAGAATTATTGTTTACGACATCGGACTGATGGCTGGCTGTACCGTACGCCTAACATCATATAGGTGATATGAAAAACACTTGAGATTATCGTGTGCGGAAGTGCTTTTTGAAGAACCAGTGGCATAATAAAGGGCTGCCGCATCCCAGCTTCCTTTGCGCTCTAAAGAACTAGTTCCAGATATGAATGTGCACAAGAAATGGAAAATTCGACATATTACTGAATTATCCCTTATTTCCGTGCAGCGATCGTATCTATTGTCAACGATCTGCCTTAGCTGGGGAATATGAAGGCGTCATCTTGTCGTAGCTCGATTACCCCGATACCAAGACGACACTGAAAATTACGTTATATCAGAGTCGTTGCACTATCAGTGAAAAGTCCGGTAAGGTTTTTGTCGCCCGATGTGTCTTCGAGGACTATGAACCCACACACCGGTCGGCAGACGGGGCGGAATAAAATTTCCACATCCGGCTCGCATATGCTTGAGTAAGTAACTAAGGTAACCGAACAGTAAGCAAGTACACCTACCCATGCACAACCCTAACCGGATTTGGATAATTTTGAAATGGAAAACTCCATGGCGGCGACGTAAAACAAATATCAAATCGTATTTGAAGTATATTTTTGGCGGCATTTTATTGGTTGTTCGCGAGGGGGGGAGGGGCAGGTACATGCAGAGCTCGTAATGTATGTTGGATAACAACCACGATTAGCAAACGTGTAGATATGTAAACGACGCGGACTTTAATGAGAATGAATACCTACTGATTATGATATGCTTATTACAAGAGACATACCGTGTTGATTATTATTATATAGTGACTGGGAATGTAAACAACTAATTGGCAGCATCATGTGCGTTGGGCAAGCTATGTTTGGTCTGTTCCTTATGTCTTGTCTATATGATTGGGATCAGCGTGGACTTGAATGACCTCGTTGATTAGTTATCTCGTGATGTCGTATTCCCGGTGGGTGAAGGTATCGGTCGGCCTAAGAAAAATACGTGCTTACCTGGAGAGGAAGTGACGACACAAAAGAAACAGACAAAAGATTAGTTCATTTTGAGGGGCGTATATAAGGCCCGCATTCATTATTTTTAGCCTTGTTTTTATTGTGTTGCCTTCATCCACCGTGGTATTTGTCACAAATTGGACTCATTCCACGATCTTTCCTCGGGATGAACTGATGTTTTTTGCGTGTTTTTTTCCGATAGGACAAAGATTTACAAACCCGGCTATTTCAGTTTTTTATTTTACAGTTAGATCGTGATAGTGCACTTGCATACAGTGTATATGATTTGAAAAACAATTGTATGTGTGAAAATCGACGCCACACAAATACGATACTCCAGATATTGTGTATCCTATAGGTGGCCACTACTTCCTAGCCACGGGGCAAATTCCGCACTTGGGAGATTACGACTTGACTGGTTGTCATATTGAGCGGTTTGAACCTTAGCCAGCATCGGTTACTCGTAACATTGTGACCCGGCTTGAATCGAATTCTCATTGCAATCTCTGTCTTCGGACACACGAACAGTACCTTTTTTTACAGACTGCCAAGACCCTGATTCAAACCTTGTGCCGCAATAAGCATAAAAGCCGATTTACGAGTGTTGCGTACGTGAGTTTACGTGCTTGAGCATGCTTGAATCGAATTATCATTGCAATCTCTGTCTTTGGACAAATGAAGAGTTACCCTTCTTTTACAGACTGTCAAGACCCTGATTCAAATCTTGTGCCACAATAAGTATGAGAGCCGATTTACGTGAGTTTGCGTGCTTGAGCATGCTTGATGACATACACTGATCTGTGTTCATCGCAATTTGTCTTTTGTAAGGGTTGCAAAACATACATATTTCAATGGAGCTTGTCCTTTACCAAATCGAGTGCACGCAAGTACAAATAGTGTTATCTATCCGGGGAAATGTGTCTGTAATGGCTCAGTTCGTCATATTTACATATTACTCTGAATTTCGTCAGATATTTTTGAGCTATATTCATTGTGAAATACAGCAAAATGTAAATTATGCATAATACAATTAAATATTAATGTCTGTTCTTTGATACAATACAGCAATCAATTGCTGATCGTTTGATATAATGCTATAAGACGTAATTATACACTTCTGCATTACTCTCAATCACTCCACTAGACGGCACGGAAGTATACTTTTCATCGCATCGAAGCCACATGATGACAGAGAATACTTTGTCGGCTGCACTTTCAAAAGGTTTTCGAAGTTATTTTACTCTCAGAAATTAAGTGAATTTAAGTGAATAAAACCAACCACAGTTTATTTACTCATCACAGTAGGACATATTGTTGTGACCTAAAGGCCCCTCAATGGCGGTCCCCAAAAGGAACCATGTTCTGAAAGATAGACACGCCTTTGGGAGACCAAGAAGTTACCTTTAATACGATGCATGCCTTTATTGCGGTAGACGAAAAACCAAGTGTATTTGATTTGACACTGGTCAGTCTATAGGCCTGTGCTTCGGCCTCGGTCGGCCTGCCAAATTTCCGAATTAATATTATGGAAACACAATTGACGCTCCAGAATTTCAAAAACTGTCAGTCAGCTCAACCTCGTGCTCATGTTGCCTCTGCCCTGGTTTACACCGACCCGTACTCGAAACTGCAGCGAAAGAGGCTGGTAGCTTTTTTCTAATAAGCATGGTCTGCCCGGCTGGGACAGCATTTCTGTTCCACTTAGGTCGACGGTGGACATTTTGTGTCGATTGTTTTTTTATCTTTTACTCCGTCAGCTGCGCCACCTAGAGTCAAGTTAGATCTGATGGCTGCGCCATCTAGGGTAGAAATATTATACGTAACTTAGAAATAATGGCTACAATCAAATATTAGTTGTACTCTCTGCATGGGAAACAAGATAAATACTGCAGAAAAAAATACAGCGACCAGCAATGAACATTTCCACAGTGATTTATGTTGTGTTATTCGCCCGAACGGAGGCAGTGCTGGCATTTCTATCCGCAATACTCACACGTTGTTCATCACGTGTCTCAATCCAAGCAAATCTTGGTGAAATTGGAACGGCATCAAAAATCGAGTGCTGCCTTCAATGCACTGATAATGACTGTTTGACGATAAACCATATTTTAACTGAAAACCGGTGCCAATTCAGCTTTTCTAAACCGAAGCCGTTGAACGACACAATGTCAAACTACAGCGGGGGTCGTTTATATTCAAAATGTAGACGACAGCATTCGGTAAGGGAAACATACCCTGTAATAGTCCGGTTTCACCGATCTAGGACCGTTTCGGCAAAATCGATTCAGTCGTTCGATTAACTATGTGAAAAAGTCTAATTGAAGAGGTGATTGAGTGCAAGAACAACTCCAGTCTTTATTTCAGGTACGGTAGTTTTTTCAGCACTAAACCCCTTCCCTGTCCGTCATTTTTGCAGATGGCCACATGCAAATGTTTCTGACATGACTGGTCAATAGCAACAGAAGGTACTTCTTGCACAAAACTTTTTGATTTTAAAGGAATTGTAAAACAGAGCCAATGCCATATTCTGAGAGCAATTTTGATTTTAAAAAAATCGCAAATCGTTTTGTCAGCCATCCAACCCAGTGTTTATTTCACTTCTGGTGCTAGCAATATTTTTCAAAAAGTGACCTCAGTAGTTCTTGCACTGAGGTCTTCAATTATGAAAGACAATTGCTGGGCGCCGCCAAGTTGTGCAGTGGTCATGTCGCCATGACATTGGCCTTGGGATTTATCTCGATTCGAGGTACATTGTACATTATCATACTTACATGAAGTTAAAAAAGTGCACGGTCTTAGGTCGGTCAAACTAGGGTAATTACTTACAATGTGTAAGTCTCGTCGATGACAAAGCTTATAATATACTTGATGCAACACATATATATTTAGATAGTAGGTACATTAACATGTTGTCAGATTCGCGTGCAAAATGTCCTGTACAGCTACAATACCAAAGCAAAATGCGGAGAATCGATTACTTCGAGTTCAGGTCGCAGATTTACCCAGTGCACAAGTTCATTCGATCCCACACCAAAGGTTACTCTGGTACATCGATTCGGTTCGCATTCATTACGTTTTGACTTGTTTTGCGAGGCGGAGTTTTGCAAGAGGTCTAAATCAGGATATTTTCAAAACATCTGTTTTAGATCCAAGCAGGATCGATCTTGCATAGCATAGCTTGTTATGTCTTGGAGGGATAACTTGAGCAGGTCACGACCACGGGCTGAAGAAGCACCATGTAGTTCACGTTGTTTTCAAGTGTTGATGATAGAATCAATAACACAATGCAGTGCAGTGCAGTACGTTGGATGCGACATTGACATGCACTCAATGCAAGTGCAGCGTATTGCAATAACATTGCACCCGCTACTGCTTCTGTTATATTGAAGTGGCACACTAAATCCGATAGAAGGCGCTATCACTCTTATAATGCTACGATGGAGATAGACTTTCACCAATAAAACACAACAAATAGTGTGCAGCGACAACGACCCCATTAGTTCACGTGATGTGATATAACAGATGACCCGATGCAATTGTGGACCTTTTATCATGTTTATGCTTTGTTGCAAGTGTTTCCATGAATACATTGCTTTAATGCTGGCATCTTGTGCATTTGATTTGCTGTTGTCGTCACATAATGAACACACAATTATATTCAGAATGTTCGGATACCTACCTCATGAATCCTAAGGGGATAGACACACGGGGCAGAATGTCAAGTAATTTGAGGCTGGACCAATCAAAGCGAACGGACTTGTTTGAATGAGCGCAACGTTATAAAATTCTGAACATCTTGAAAAAAACTTTAGGAGTCCTTCACCGAACTCTCAGCGCCATCTACATACACATGATGCTACCTCCTACTCAATATGTATGGCTAGCCGTGTGTCCAATAATTTAGAAAACCTGGTTTTCTTCTTTCAAAACTTAGTTTTATGGAAGAAAACCAAGCTTTGTTCAATGAAACTAGGTTTTCTTTCAATAAAACTAAGTTTTTAAAAACAACTTAGTCTTCTTCGAAGAAGTATAAGTTTCATGAAAACCAAGTTTAAAAAAAGATAAAACTATCTTTTCTTCCATATAACCTAGTTTTATACGTTTTCTTCAATAAAAACCTAGTTTCATTGAGAAAAAAAAACACGGTTTTCTTGGATGAAACTAAGTTTTGAAAGAAGATAACCAGGTTTTACTGAAACTTAGTCTTTTTACCTCGTCTCCAACCCAACCTCTCCCAATCAGACGAACCATGCGTGTCATGCTGTGGAAAGTAAAAAGACTAGTTTTTCTAGCATATGGATTATAAACTAGGTTTTATAAGAAATAACGTAGTCTTTTTCAATAAAAACTAGGTTTTGATGAAGACACGTATATAACCTGGTTTTATTCCACAAAACCAAGTATTCTTCTACGAAACTAGGTTTGTATTGAAGGAATATAGGTTTTATTTTGTTTTTTTACCAAGAACGTGGTTTTTATAATAAACTTAATTGCTTCTCCAATAAAAACCTAGTTTCACTGAATAAACGGTTTTCTTCCATGAAACTAAGTTTGGAAAGAAGAAAACCAGGTCTTCTTCAATATAACTATGTTTCCTAATGACAAGTTCCGGTCGTGTTTATGCACAAGTGACTGTACTATTCATCGAATGTGATGATATATAAGATCGGCTATTATTGATCAATTTCGTATTTGGTGCGCCATTTTGCCTTGAAATATCGGAAATGTTCGAGAACATTAGGACATTACTAAAGATGATGCAAATGGTGCCACTTATTGATGACGGTCGAAGGCAGTACTAACGGAACTTGGTGAAACGGACATTGCATTGAATGATTTTCAGAAAACGCAGGAGAACATTTGCAGTAGAAAAGGAGGTGTAAATCGTGTCCAAGATTTATCCCTGTTCATGTGAGCGGTAACAAATCAGATCACGGTTCTTATAGAAGTAAACTTTGTTCAGTTTGGTATACTCTATAGTTTCACTCATCTAAAACTGGTTCATTATAATTATTGACAAAGAAATCAAAGCAGTGGCCAGTCCAGCACGAGGCGTCATTACCATAGGACAATTTGCTGTCAACAACCTCTTGTCTGTCGAAATTGAACATGTTGATTGGCATCAAACGCCCTTTTCTCATGATATCCGGCCCAAAATCGACTATGCAGAGCCGGTCTTAGATCAGCGAAACTAGAGTCTATGCATGTATTGTTAATTCTGTACACGATTCTTGTAGAATTCAATTATCAAGTAAGAAAAAAAGATCTCAGAAAGAATCTTTGAAGAATCTTGTAAAGCATGTACATGCACATGTACCAACTGAATAAGACCTTTAAGAAACTTTCCAGGATTCTCGATCAGGGATGGCGTTAAGAGGAGACGGTGGTAATAGTGCGTACTTGTACTATTAAATTTGTACAACATTAAACTGGGCATGTATGCGTACAGATGGTACATGTGCATGCACGGTACAAATCATATACAAGTAAAAATGGCTGGCGAACTTTGTTCACGTAACCTCTTTATTTTCCTCAAGAAGATTACATCATTCTCTTATCACCTTAGTCACAAACTTGCAATAAGTTCTGCTGTGCATTTTCAAAACTTTTATTATCATAAGCAAAGTGACTTGATTGTCTTAACCGATTTCTCAGGAAATGAAACTTCAATAAGAACACTGAAACTATATCCGGACTCTGGCAAGCTTGGATGGGCACAGGCAAGCTACGAAGGCATAATTAAAATTGTCGGTCAATATAAACAGTTCCTCATTGCTACTCCAATGACCCGCCTCTACGAAAAGTTCATCATCATTGGATTTGACGGCCGGTTGCGAGGAAGGCTTCGGTTCCAACACATGAATAAAATCCAATTTAGCCTATCCGAGTGCATGGACGTTTCATTTATTCTTTTAAGTGATGCAGATTGGGGCTTTATCACACTTTTCTCTATGGAAGGTTACCTTTTGAAGTACTGTCACGACCGCAGATCCAACATGTCCAATGGCTCATTAACCGTAATTCTTACGTGCATAAACAAACGTGTGCAATCGGTGAAATATTCTGCGTACACAGATTCTGGATTATATGCATTTTGTTCAGGAATTATCAGTAATGGATCTCTTGTCAGTTGTTATAATACGAAGTCAAAACGCCCTAGCCATGCTATATTTTCTGTTCAAAAAACAGTTAAAACCACATTCTTCTTCATTAGCGACGTCTACCATCGACTATTGATAGGAACTACTGATAACGAGGTCATGTTTATGAGTTGGCCGAAGGGAAATGGAGTTTCTTACCATCAATTAAAACAAGACGACGTCTTCAAATTCAGTGGGCGTAGTCAGTTCGTTTTGTTAAATAATAGTGATCTTGTTCAGTTTTTAACGGATGGTGGTGCACAAGGAAGGAGAATTCTGACAATGTTGAAGGTGTACTCCCCGAGAGCAGGATGTGAAACGATCAAAGTGTGACTCAGTAGATCTGAATACGGTTCTCATCATTTCCTTCGAAGTTTCTTCAGTAACTAAAAATATCTTTATTCTGCCATGGAGCATAATCCACTATTGCCGTTAGGTGGCGCATACAAATGATATATGTACCATATGTAACAGAATAGGTAATCATTTCAAGTTATTTTAAATAGGGACTTTACGAGCTCGGGGTCAGTTAACATGGTAAAGGGCAATGGGTTGTCTTTGATCCTGCGAACTCTTTTCAAGCAAACAAAAAGTTTACACTCAATATGTAAAATGGGTCTTCTTTAAGGCGGACGGCTGCTGCTGATTTCTTCAAACTGAACGAAGAAAAACAGGTAAATGGCAATGTTAACGCAGGTCGAATGACGAGATTATATTTAGATTCTTCAGAAACATTTGGTTACGATATTAACTGTGGCTAAAGGTATCGGTTTGCTTGAGAAAAATACGTGCTTACCTGGAGAGAAAATGACTATACAAAAGAAATATTTAAAAATATTTGTTAACTTTGAGGGGCCGAAAGGTCCGCATTTATTTATTTTTGTCCGATTGTACTCCTCCAACACTGTAATGGTGAGAAAGGTTTCTGCTCTGATGCCCGATATACACATCCCCATTTCAACGTACGGAAAATTTTGTAGGAAAAAAAACACGTTTAGGTCTTCCTATTTTCCCGTACAATAAAATGCTATACAATTTAATCTCACTGTGTCTGATGGGGTTGCGGGTTGACGTACGTTTGACCGTTTATTGACTGGATACATGGGAGTAAGAGCCTACAGGCGCCTTTTAATGGTCGTCTTAGGATCCATTGTTTGGCCCGTTTCAGCGGTTTTCTTCTCTGTTTCCGACGGCGGGAGGAGCGTGAGACTCCCATCGCCAGATCATGACGGCTGCACACGATGCCGAGACAACTTTTAGTTTGGACAGTACCGGAGGTATTTTCAAAATGGATGGGAATATAGGGCCCTTACTGGTCTATAGTGCGGGATATGATCTATGCAGAATGTTACGTAGGCCAAGAGTCTCCAACCCAAATGTTCTTGAGCAATATTAACCCGGTTTGTTACCTAGTACACTAGTGGGTTAATCCTACCAAAACTTGCGACCCCGCCAGACACGATCAATTTCTCAATCGTACTTAATCCTTCCTACAAAACAATGTACTCGTCGACGTCGGGTTAAGTTGGAGAGAAAATTGTAAACAAATATTTCATACTGAGGAATATGTTATCGTGTATAGCGGCCATAACACTGTATTGGGATGGCCTTGTTTCCATTGTGTTGCAAAGGTAAAACAATACCTTTAATTACCCACCGCGTTATTCAGTGCCGAATTCGTAGGTTAACACTTCAATGAAGAATCTACTCATAAATTATTTACACGATTCTTGTATGATTCTAAGTTAAGACAAGAACAAAGCAAAGTGGTGGAGAGAGACCCAACACGATTTACGAGATGGGTGAAGGAAGCGATTCGGATTCGTAAAATCACCAACATGAATCGAGACGCAAAGTGGCGTGTGGGATCAAAGTCTGGCCGCTCCGACATCCAGCAGTCAGATGTCTAACTTATGAAGAAGAATGGTGCAACCATTTGAAAGGTCAAGGTGATGATGAACAATGATTGTGTAAAAATTGTTGATGACCCAAAGGATTCCTCCAGGCATGTCAAAAATGTTGTATGGTTTATTAGACACCATGTGGGATGGCGGAGAGAACCAGGATGCGCATGTCGTGTTGGAGTGTTATCCGAGCTCGGTCGAGTGCATATTAATCACGCGAATCATGATTTGATGATAGTATACCTTTGTTATTGTAGTTTTGTTTGATAAGAATTCACTGCAAACATATTTGTTATACAATATGCATATAGTTTGAAGAAAAACATACATGTACTTGCAGACTGAGTATGCACTGTAATATATGTACGAGTTGATCTCGCTTGCTGACCAACTTTGATATGATTCATTAAAAAACAACATACTACGCGGCTTTCAACCTACATTAACATTGATTTTCATCAATCAATACTGACGGTTTACCTAATCGGTTAGGAGACAGGGGAAGTGCTCGTTAGGTTGCGACCATATAGACACGATAGACACAATCCCGTGCAGAACTATTGTTTACGACATCAGACTGATGGCTGGCAGTACCGTACGCCGAACATTATATAAGTGATATGAAAAGCACTTGAGATTATCGTGTGCGGAAGTGCTTTTTGAAGAACCAGTGGCATAATAAAGGGCTGCCGCATCCTAGTTTCCTTTGCGCTCTAAAGAACTATTTCCAGATATTAATGTGCACAAGAAATGGAAAATTCGACATATTACTGAATTATCCCTTATTTCCGTGCAGCGATCATATCTATTGACAACGCGCTGCCTTAGCTGGGGAATATGAAGGCGTCATATCGTCGAAGCTCGATTACCCCGATACCAAGACGACACTGAAAATTACGTTATATCAGAGTCGTTGCACTATCAGTGAAAAGTCCAGTAAGGTTTTTGTGGCCCGATGTGTCTTCGAGGACTATGAACCCACACACCGGTCGGCAGACGGGGCGGAATAAAATTTCCACATCCGGCTCGCATAGGCTTGAGTAAGTAACTAAGGTAACCGAACAGTAAGCAAGTACACCTACCCATGCGCAACCCTAACCGGATTTGGATAATTTTGAAATGGAAGACTCCATGGCGACGTAAAGCAAATATCAAATCGTCTTTAAAGTATATTTTTGGCGGTATCTTATTGGTTGCTCGCGAGGGGGTGGTGGGGGGGGGGGGGGGGGGGGGGGGGGGCAGACACATGCAGAGCTCGTAATGTATGTTTGATAACAACCACGATTAGCAACCGTGTAAATATGGAAACGATGTTGATTTTAATGAGAATGAATACCTACTGATTATGATATGCTTGTTACAGGAGACATACCGTGTTGATTATTGAGAATTTAAACAACTAATTGGCAGCATCATGTGCATTGGGCAAGCTATGTTTGGTCTGTTCCTTATGTCTAGTCTATATGATTGGGATCTGCGTGGACTTGAATGACCTCGTCGATTGGTTATCGCGTGATGTCGTATTCCCGGTGGGTAAAGGTATCTGTTGGCCTACGAAAAATACGTGCTTACCTGGAGACAGACAAAAGATTAGTTCATTTTGAGGGGCGTATATAAGGCCCGCATTCATTATTTTTAGCCTTGTTTCTATTGTGTTGCCTTCATCCACCGTGGTATTGGTCACAAATTTGACTCATTCCACGATCTATCCTCGGGATGAACTGATGTTGTTTTGCGTGTTTTTTTCCGATAGGACAAATATTTACAACTCCAAAAAAGCCGGCTATTTCAGTTTTATATTTTACAGTTCGATCGTGACAGTGCACTTGCATACAGTGTATATGATTTAACAAACAATTGTATGTGTGAAAATCGACGCCACACAAATACATTACTCCAGATATTATGTTCCCTATAGATGGCAAGTGGTGGGCTACTTCTTCCTATCCACGGGGCAAATTTCGCAGTTGGGAGATTACGATTGTCATACCGAGCGATTTGAACGTTAGCCAGCATCGGTTACTCGTAACATTTTGACCAGGCTTGCATCGAATTCTCATTGCAATCTCTGTCTTCGGACACACGAACAGTTACCTTTTTTTACAGACTGCCAAGACCCTGATTCAAACCTTGTGCCGCAATAAGTATGAAAGCCGATTTACGAGTGTTGCGTACGTGAGTTTGCGTGCTTGAGCATGCTTGATGACATACACTGAGACCTGTGTTCATCGCAATTCGTCTTTTGTAAGGGTTGCAAAACATACATATTTCAATGGAACTTGTCCTTATCCAAATCGAGTGCACGCAAGTACAAATAGTGTCATCTATCCGGGGAAATGTGTCAGTAATGGCTCAGTTCGTCATATCTACATATTACTCTGAATTTCGTCAGATATTTTTGAGCCATATTCATTGTGAAATACAGCAAAATGTAAATTATGCATAATACAATTAAATATTAATGTCTGTTGTTTGATAAAATACAGCAATCAATTGCTGATCGTTTGATATAATGTAGACGTAATTATACACTTCTGCAATACTCTCCATCACTCCACTAGATGGCGCGGAAGTATACTTTTCGCCGCATCGAAGCCACGTGATGACAGAGAATACGTTGTCGGCTGCACTTTCAAAAGGTTTTCGAATTTATTTTACTCTCAGAAATTAATTGAATTTAAGTGAATGAAACCAACCGCATTTTATTTACTCATCACAGTAGGACATATTGTTGTGACCTAAAGGCCCCCCAATGGCGGTCCCCAAAAGGAACCATGTTCTGAAAGATAGACACGCCTTTGGGAGACCACGAAGTTACCTTTAATACGATGCATACCTTTATTGCGGTAGACGAAAAACCAAGTGTATTTGATTTGGCACTGGTCAGTATATAGGCCTGTGCTTCGGCCTCGGTCGGCCTGCCAAATTTCCGAATTCGCATCATGGAAACACAATTGACGCTCCAGAATTTCAAAAACTGTCAGTCAGCTCAACCTCGTGCTCATGTTGCCTCTGTCCTGGTTTACACTGACCCGTACTCGAAACTGCAGCGAAAGAGGCTGGTAGCTTTTTTCTAATAAGTCCGGTTTGCCCGGCTGGGACAGAATTTCTGTTCCACTTCGGTCGGCGGTGGACTTTTTGTGTCGATTGTTTATTTATCTTCTACTCCGTCAGCTGCGCCACCTAGAGTCAACTTAGATGTGATGGCTGCGCCATCTAATGTAGAAATATTATACGTAACTTAGAAATAATGGCTCCAATCAATTATTAGTTGTACTCTCTGCATGTATGGGAAACAAGATAAATACTGCAGAAAAAAATACAGCGACCAGCAATGAAAATTTCCACAGCGATTTATGTTGTGTTATTCGCCCGACAGGAGGCAGTGCTGGCATTTCTATCCGCAATACTCACATGTTGTTCATCACGTGTCTCAATCCAAGCAAATCTCGGTGAAATTGGAACGGCATCAAAAATCGAGTGCTGCCTTCAATGCACTGATAATGACTGTTTGACGATAAACCATATTTTAACTGAAAACCGGTGCCAACTCAGCTTTTCTAAACCGAAGCCGTTGAACGACGCAATGTCAAACTACAGTGGGGGTCGTTTATATTCAAAATGTAGACGACAGCATTCGGTAAGGGAAACATACCCTGTAATAGTCCTGTTTCACCGATCTAGGACAATTTCTGCAAAATCGATTCAGTCGTTCGATTAACTATGTGAACAAGTCTAATTGAAGAGGTGATTGAGTGCAAGAACAACTCCAGTCTTTATTTCATGTACTTTAGTATTTTCAGCACTAAACCCCTTCCCTGTCCGTCATTTTTTGCAGATAGCCACATGCAAATGTTTCTGACATGACTGGACAATAGCAACAGAAGGTACTTCTTGCACAAAACTTTTGGATTTTAAAGGAATTGTCATAAAACAGAGCCAATGCCACATTCTGAGAGCAGTTTTGATTTAAAAAATTCGCAAATCGTTTTGTCAGCCAGCCAACCCAGTGTTTATTTCACTTCTGGTGCTAGCAATATTTTTCAACAGTGACTTCAGTAGTTCTTGCACTGAGGTCTTCAATTATGAAAGACAATTGGTGGGCGACGCGCCAAGTTGTGCAGTGGTCATGTCGCCATGACATTGGCCTTGGCATTTATCTCGATTCGAGGTACATTGAACATTATTATACTACATGAAGTTAAAAAAGTGCACGGTCTTAGGTCGGTCAAACTAGGGTAATTAATTACAATGTTTGTAAGGTACATTTACATGTTGTCAGATTCGCGTGTGCAATGTCCTGTACAGCTACAATACCAAAGCAAAATGCGGAGAATCGATAACTTCGAGTTCAGGTCGCAGATTTACCCAGTGCACAAGTTCATTCGATCCCACACCAAAGGTTACACTGGTACATCGATTCGGTTCACATTCATTACGTTTTGACTTGTTTTGCGAGGCGGAGTTTTGCAAGAGGTCTAAATCAGGATATTTTCAAAACATCTGTTTTAGATCCAAGCAGGATCGATCTTGCATAGCATAGCTTGTTATGTCTTGGAGGGATAACTTGAGCAGGTCACGACCACGGGCTGAAGAAGCACCATGTAGTTCACGTTGTTTTCCAGTGTTGATGATAGAATCAATAACACAATGCAGTGCAGTGCAGTACGTTGGATGCGACATTGACATGCACTCAATGCAAGTGCAGCGTATTGCTAGAACATTGCACCCGCTACTGCTTCTGTCATATTGAAGTGGCACACTATATCCGATAGAAGGCGCTATCACTCTTATAATGCTACGACGGAGACAGACTTTCACCAATAAAACACAACAAATGGTGTGCAGCGACAAAGACCCCATTAGGTCACGTGGTGTGATATAACAGATGACCCGATGCAATCGTGGACCTTTTATCATGTTTATGCTTTGTTGCAAGTGTTTCCATGAATAAATTGCTTTAATGCTGGCATCTTGTGCATTTGATTTGCTGTTGTCGTCACATAATGAACACACAATTATATTCAGAATGATCGGATACCTACCTCATGAATCCTAAGGGGATAGATACACGGGGCAGAATGTAAAGTAATTTGAGGCTGGACCCATCAAAGCGAACGGACTTGTTTGAATGAGCGCAACGTTATAAAATTCTGAACATCTTGAACAAAAAACTTTAGGAGGCCTTCACCGAACGCTCAGCGCCATCTACATACACATGATGCTACCTCCTACTCAACATGTATGGCAAGCCGTGTGTCCAATAATTTAGGAAACCTGGTTTTCATCTTTCAAAACTTAGTTTTATGGACGAAAACCAAGCTTTGTTCAATGAAAATAGGTTTTCTTTCAAGAAAACTAAGTTTTTAAAAACAATTTATTCTTTTTTGAAAAAGTATAAGTTTTATGAAAACCAAGTTTAAAAAAAGATAAAAACTATCTTTTCTTCCATATCACCTAGTTTTGTATGTTATTCTTCAATAAAAACCTAGTTTCATGAAAAATAAACCCATGGTTTTCTTCCATGAAACTAAGTTTGAAAGAAGAAAAACAGGTTTTACTGAAACCTAGTTTTTTTACCTCGTCTCCAACCCAACCTCTCCACATCAGACGAACCATGCGTGTCATGCTATGGAGATGAAGTAAAAAGACTAGTTTTTCTAGCATATGGATTAGAAACTAGGTTTTATAATAAATAACGTAGACTTTTTCAATAGAAACTAGGTTTTGATGAAGACATGTATATGACCTGGTTTTATTCCACAAAACCAAGTAATCTTCTTCGAAACTAGGTTTGTATTGAAGAAGCATAGGTTTAATTTTAGTTTTTGACCAAGAAAACGTGGTTTATATAATAAACCTAATTGCTTCTCCAATAAACCCCTAATTTCACTGAATAAAAGGTTTTCTTCCATGAAACTAAAATTGGAAAGAAGAAAACCAGGTCTTCTTCAATATAACTAGGTTTCCTAATGACAAGTTTTGGTCGTGTTTATGCGCAAGTGACTGCACTATTCATCGAATGTGATGATATATAAGATCGGCTATTATTGATCAATTCCGTATTTGGTGCGCCATTTTGCCTTGAAAGTTCGGAAATGTTCGAGAACATTAGGACATTACTAAAGATGATACAAATGGTGCCACTTATTGATGACGGTCGAAGGCAGTACTAACGGAACTTGGTGAAAAGGACATTGCATTGAATGATTTTCAGAAAACGTGGGAGAATATTTGCAGTAAAAAAGGAGGTGTAAATCGCGTCCAAGATTTATCGCTGTTCATGTGAGCGGTAACAAATCAGATCACGGTTCTAATAGAAGTACTCCTTGTCTAGTTTGGTATACTCTATCGTTTCACTGATCTAAAACTGGTTCATTATATGGACAAGGAAATCAAAGCAGAGGCCAGTCCAGCACGAGGCGTCATTACCACAGGACAATTTGCTGTCAACAACCTCTTGTCTGTCGAAATTGAACATGTTGATTGGCATCAAACGCCCTTTTCTCATGATATCCGGCGTAAAATCGACTATGCAGAGCCGGTCTTAGATCAGCGAAACTAGAGTCTATGCATGTATTGTTAATTCTGTACACGATTCTTGTAGAATTCAATTATCAGGTAAGAAAAAAAGATCTCAGAAAGAATCTTTGAAGAATATTGTAAAGAATGTACATGCAAATGTACCAACTGAATAAGACCTTTAAGAAACAGGATTCTCGATCAGGGATGGCGTTCAGAGGAGACAATGGTAATAGTGCGAGCTTGTACTATTAGATGTGTACAACATTAAACTGGGCATGTATGCGTACAGATGGTACACGTGCATGCACGGTACAAATCATATACAAGTAAAATTGGCTGGCGAACTTTGTTCACGTAACCTCTTTATTTTCCTCAAGAAGTTTACATCATTCTCTTATCACCTTAGTCACAAACTTGCAATAAGTTCTGCTGTGCATTTTCAAAACTTTTATTATCATAAGCAAAGTGACTTGATTGTCTTAACCGATTTCACAGGAAATGAAACTTCAATAAGAACACTAAAGCTATATCCGGACTCTGGCAAGCTTGGATGGGCACAGGCAAGCTACGAAGGCATAATTAAAATTGTCGGTCAATATAAACAGTTCCTCATTGCTACTCCAATGACCCGCCTCTACGAAAAGTTCATCATCGTTGGATTGGACGGCCAGTTGCGAGGAAGGCTAAAGTTCCAACACCTGAATAAAATCCAATTTAGCCTATCCAAGTACATGGACGTTTCATTTCTTCTTCTAAGTGATGCAGATTTGGGCGTTATCACACTTTTCTCTTTGGAAGGCTACTTTACGAAGTATTGTCACAACCGCATATCCAACATGTCCAATGGCTCACTAATCCTAATTCTTACATGCAGAAACAAACTTAAGCCTTCCTTGAAATATTCTGCGTACACAAATTCTGGATTATTCGCATTTTGTTCAGGATTTATCAGTAATGGATCTCTTGTCAGTTGTTTTAATGCGAAGTCAAAACGCTCTAGCCATGCTATATTTTCTGTTAAAAAAACAGTTAAAACCACATTCTTCTTCATTAGCGATGTCTACCATCGACTATTAATAGGAACTACTGATAACGAGGTCATGTTTATGAGTTGGCCGAAGGGAAATGGAGTTTCTTACCATCAATTAAAACAAGACGACGTCTTCAAATTTAGTGGGGGTAGTCAGTTCGTTTTGTTGAATAATAGTGATCTTGTTCAGTTTTTAACGGATGGTGGTGCACAAGGAAGAAGAATTCTGACAATGTTGAAGGTGTACTCCCCGAGAGCAGGATGTGAAACGATCAAAGTGTGACTCAGTAGATCTGAATACGGTTCTCATCATTTCCTTCGAAGTTTCTTCAGTAACTAAAAATATCATTATTCTGCCATGGAGCATAATCCACTATTGCCGTTAGGTGGCGCATACAAATGATATATGTACCATATGTAACAGAATAGGTAAGCATTTCAAGTTATTTTAAATAGGGACTTTACGAGCTCGGGGTCAGTTAACATGGTAAAGGGCAATGGGTTGTCTTTGATCCTGCGAACTCTTTTCAAGCAAACAAAAAGTTTACACTCAATATGTAAAATGGGTCTTCTTTAAGGCGGACGGCTGCTGCTGATTTCTTCAAACTGAACGAAGAAAAACAGGTAAATGGCAATGTTAACGCAGGTCGAATGACGAGATTATATTTAGATTCTTCAGAAACATTTGGTTACGATATTAACTGTGGCTAAAGGTATCAGTTTGCTTGAGAAAAATACGTGCTTACCTGGAGAGAAAATGACTATACAAAAGAAATATTTAAAAAATATTTGTTAATTTGGAGGGGCCGAAAGGTCCGCATTTATTTATTTTTGTCCGATTGTACTCCTCCAACACTGTAATGGTGAGAAAGGTTTCTACTCTGATGCCCGATATACACATCCCCATTTCAACGTACGGAAAATTTTGTAGGAAAAAAAACACGTTTAGGTCTTCCTATTTTTCCCGTACAATAAAATGCTATACAATTTAATCTCACCGTGTACGATGAGCTTGCGGTTTGATGTGCGTTTGACCGTTTATTGACTGGATACATGGGAGTAAGAGCCTACAGGCGCCTTTTAATGGTCGTCTTAGGATCCATTGTTTGGCCCGTTTCAGCGGTTTTCTTCTCTGTTTCCGACGGCAGGAGGAGCGTGAGACTCCCATCGCCAGATCATGACGGCTGCACACGATGCCGAGACAACTTTTAGTTTGGACAGTACCGGAGGTATTTTCAAAATGGATGGGAATATAGGGCCCTTACTGGTCTATAGTGCGGGATATGATCTATGCAGAATGTTACGTAGGCCAAGAGTCTCCAACCCAAATGTTCTTGAAGAATATTAACCCGGTTTGGTATCTAGTACACTAGTGGGTTAATCCTACCAAAACTTGCGACCCCGCCAGACACGATCAATTTCTCAATCGTACTTAATCCTTCCTATAAAACAATGTACTCGTCGACGTCGGGTTAAGTTGGAGAGAAAATTGTAAACAAATATTTCATAGGAATATGTTATCGTGTATAGCGGTCATAACACTGTATTGGGATGGCCTTGTTTCCATTGTGTTGCAAAGGTAAACCAATACCTTTAATTACCCACTGTGTTATTCAGTGTCGAATTAGTAGGTTAACACTTCAATAAAGAATATACTCATAAATTATTTACACGATTCTTGTATGATTCTTGTATGATTCAAGAACAAAGCAAAGTGGTGGAGAGAGACCCAACACGATTTACGAGATGGGTAAAGGATGCGAATTGGATTCGTAAAACCACCAACATGAATCGATGCACTAAGTCGCGTGTGGGATCAAAGTCTGACCGCTCCGACATCCAGCAGTCAGATGTCTAACTTCTGAAGAAGAATGGTGCAACCATTTGAAACGTCAATGTGATGATGAACATTGATTGTGTAAAAACTGTTGATGACCCAAAGGACTCCACCAGGCATGTCAAAAATGTTGTATGGTTTATTAGACACCATGTGGGATTGCGGAGAGAACCAGGATGCGCATGTCGTGTTGGAGTGTTGTCCGAGCTCGGTCGAGTGCATGTTAATCACGCGAATCATGATTTGATGATAGTATACCTTTGTTATTGTAGTTTTGTTTGATAAGAATTCACTGCAAACATTTTTTTTATACAATATGCATATGATTTGAAGAAAAACATACATGTACTTGCAGACTGAGTATACACTGTAATATCAGTACGAGTTGATCTCGCTTGCTGACCAACTATGATATGATTCATTAAAAAACAACATACTACGCGGCTTTCAGCCTACATTAACATTGATTTTCATCAATCAATACTGACGGTTTACCTAATCGTTTAGGAGACAGGGGCAGTGTTCGTTAGGTTTCGACCATATAGACACGATAGACACAATCCCATGAAGAATTATTGTTTACGACATCAGACTGATGGCTGGCAGTACCGTACGCCGAACATTATATAAGTGATATGAAAAGCACTTGAGATTATCGTGTGCGGAAGTGCTTTTTGAAGAACCAGTGGCATAATAAAGGGCTGCCGCTTCCTAGTTTCCTTTGCGCTCTAAAGAACTAGTTCCAGATATGAATGTGCACAAGAAAGGGAAAATTCGAAATATTACTGAATTATCCCTTATTTCCGTGCAGCGATCATATCTATTGACAACGCGCAGCCTTAGCTGGGGAATATGAAGGCATCATCTTGTCGGAGGTCGATCACCCCGATACCAAGACGACACTGACAATTATGTTAGATCAGAGTCGTTGCACTATCAGCGAAAAGTCCGGTAAGTTTTTGTCGCCCGATGTGTCTACGAGGACTATGAACCCACACACCGGTCGGCAGACGGGGCGGAATAAAATTTCCACATCCGGCTCGCATAGGCTTGAGTAAGTAACTAAGGTAACCGAACAGTAAGCAAGTACACCTACCCATGCGCAACCCTAACTGGATTTGGATAATTTTGAAGTGGAAGACTCCATGGCGACGTAATCAAATATCAAATCGTCTTTAAAGTAGATTTTTGGCGGTATTTTATTGGTTGTTCGCGAGGGGGATGGGGGGCAGATACATGCAGAGCTCGTTATGTATGTTGGATAACAACCACGATTAGCAAACATGTAGATATGGAAACGACGCTGATATTAATGAGAATGAATACCTACTGATTATGATATGCTTGTTACAAGAGACATACCGTATTGATTATTGAGAATGTAAACAACTAATCGGCAGCATCATGTGCGTTGGGCATGCTATGTTTGGTCTGTTCCTTATGTTTAGTCTATATGATTGGGATCAGCGTGGACTTGAATGACCTCGGCTATTGGTTATCGCGTGATGTCGTATTCCCGGTGGGTAAATGTATCTGTTGGCCTAAGAAAAATACGTGCTTACCTGGAGACAGACAAAAGATTAGTTCATTTTGAGGGGCGTATATCAGGCCCGCATTCATTATTTTTAGCCTTGTTTCTATTGTGTTGCCTTCATCCACCGTGGTATTGGTCACAAATTTGACTCATTCCACGATCTTTCCTCGGGATGAACTGATGTAGTTTGCGTGTTTTTTTCCGATAGGACAAAGATATACAACTCCAAAAAAGCCGGCTATTTCAGTTTTATATTTTACAGTTCGATCGTGACAGTGCACTTGCATACAGTGTATATGATTTAACAAACAATTGTATGTGTGAAAATCGACGCCACACAAATACGTTACTCCAGATATTGTGTTCCCTTTAGGTGGCAAGTGGTGGGCCACTACTTCCTAGCCACGAGGCACATTCCGCACTTGGGAGATTACGACTTGACTGGTTGTCATATTGAGCGATTGGAACCTTAGCCAGCATCAGTTACTCGTAACATTTTGACCAGGCTTAAATCGAATTCTCATTGCAATCTCTGTCTTCGGACACACGAACAGTTACCTTTTTTTACAGACTGCCAAGACCCTGATTCAAACCTTGTGCCGCAATAAGTATGAAAGCCGATTACGAGTGTTGCGTACGTGAGTTTGCGTGCTTGAGCATGCTTGATGACATACACTGATCTGTGTTCATCGCAATTTGTCTTTTGTAAGGGTTGCAAAACATACATATTTCAATGGAACTTGTCCTTTTCCAAATCGAGTGCACGCAAGTACAAATAGTGTCATCTATCCGGGGAAATGTGTCTGTAATGGCTCAGTTCGTCATATCTACATATTACTCTGAATTTCGTCAGATATTTTTGAGCCATATTCATTGTGAAATACAGCAAAATGTAAATTATGCATAACACAATGAAATATTAATGTCTGTTGTTTGAAATAATACAGCCATCAATTGCTGATCGTTTGATATAATGCTATAAGCCGTAATTATACACTTCTGCATTACTCTCCATCACTCCACTAGACGGCACGGAAGTATACTTTTCGCCGCATCGAAGCCACATGATGACAGAGAATACGTTGTCGGCTGCACTTTCAAAAGGTTTTCGAAGTTATTTTACTCTCAGAAATTAGTGAATTCAAGTGAATGAAACCAACCACATTTTATTTACTCATCACAGTAGGACATATTGTTGTGACTTAAAGGCCCCCCAATGGCGGTCCCCAAAAGGAACCATGTTCTGAAAGATAGACACGCCTATGGGAGACCAAGAAGTTACCTTTAATACGATGCATGCCTTTATTGCAGTTGACGAAAAACCAAGTGTATTTGATTTGGCACTGGTCAGTCTATAGGCCTGTGCTTCGGCCTCGGTCGGCCTGCCAAATTTCCGCATTATGGAAACACAATTAACGCTCCAGAATTTCAAAAACTGTCAGTCAGCTCAACCTCGTGCTCATGTTGCCTCTGTCCTGGTTTACACTGACCCGTACTTGAAATTGCAGCGAAAGAGGCTGGTAGCTTTTTCTGACTAGCCCGGTCTGCCCGGCTGGGACAGAATTTCTGTTCCACTCAGGTCGACGGTGGACTTTTTGTGTCGATTGTTTTTTTATCTTTTACTCCGTCAGCTGCGCCACCTAGAGTCAAGTTAGATGTGATGGCTGCGCCATCTAATGTAGAAATATCATACGTAACTTAGAAATAATGGCTCCAATCAAATATTAGTTGTACTCTCTGTAAGGGAAACAAGATAAATACTGCAGAAAAAAATACAGCGACCAGCAATGAACATTTCCACATTGATTTATGTTGTGTTATTCGCCCGACAGGAGGCAGTGCTGGCATTTCTATCCGCAATACTCACACGTTGTTCATCACGTGTCTCAATCCAAGCAAATCTCGGTGAAATTGGAACGGCATCAAAAATCGAGTGCTGCCTTCAATGCACTGATAATGACTGTTTGACGATAAACCATATTTTAACTGAAAACCGGTGCCAATTCAGCTTTTCTAAACCGAAGCCGTTGAACGACGCAATGTCAAACTACAGTGGGGGTCGTTTATATTCAAAATGTAGACGACACCATTCGGTAAGGGAAACATGCCCTGTTTTGCCGATCTAAGACCGTTTCTGCAAAATCGATTCAGTCGTTCGATTAACTATGTCAACAAGTCTAATTGAAGAGGTGATTGAGTGCAAGAACAACTCCAGTCTTTATTTCAGGTACTTTAGTATTTTCAACACTAACCCCTTCCCTGTCCGTCATTTTTGCAGATGGCTACATGCAAATGTTTCTGACATGACTGGACAATAACAACAGAAGGTAATTCTTGCACAAAACTTTTGGGTTTCAAAGGAATTGTAAAACATAGCCAATGCCACATTCTGAGAGCAATTTTGATTTAAAAAATTCGCAAATCGTTTTGTCAGCCTGCCAACCCACTGTTTATTTCACTTCTGGTGCTAGCAATATTTTTCAAAAAGTGACTTCAGTAGTTCTTGCACTGAGGTCTTCAATTATGAAAGACAATTGGTGGGCGACGCGCCAAGTTGTGCAATGGTCATGTCGCCATGACATTGGCCTTGGCATTTATCTCTATTCGAGGTACATTGGACATTATTATATGTACATGAAGTTAAAGAAACGCACAGTCTTAGGTCGGTCAAACTAGGGTAATTACTTACAATGTTTGTAAGTCTCGTCGATGACAAAGCTAGACTGTAATATACTTGATGCAACACATATATATTTTGATAGTAGGTACATTTACATGTTGTCAGATTCGCGTGCGAAATGTCCTGTACAGCTACAATACCAAAGCAAAATGCGGAGAATCGATTACTTCGAGTTCAGGTCGCAGATTTACCCAGTGCACAAGTTCATTCGATCCCACACCAAAGGTTACACTGGTACATCGATTCGGTTCGCATTCATTACGTTTTGACTTGTTTTGCGAGGCGGAGTTTTGCAAGAGGTCTAAATCAGGATATTTTCAAAACATCTGTTTTAGATCCAAGCAGGATCGATCTTGCATAGCATAGCTTGTTATGTCTTGGAGGGATAACTTGAGTAGGTCACGACCACGGGCTGAAGAAGCACCATGTAGTTCACGTTGTCTTCAAGTGTTGATGATAGAATCAATAACACAATGCAGTGCAGTGCAGTACGTTGGATGCGACATTGACATGCACTCGATGCGCGTACAGCGTATTGCAATAACATTGCACCCGCTGCTGCTTCTGTCATATTGAAGTGGCACACTAAATCCGATAGAAGGCGCTATCACTCTTATAATACTACGACGGAGACAGACTTTCATCAATAAAACACAACGAATGGTGTGCAGCGACAACGCCCTCATTAGGTCACGTGGTGTGATATAACAGATGACCCGATGCAATCGTGGACCTTTTATCATGTTTATGCTTTGTTGCAAGTGTTTCCATGAATAAATTGCTTTAATGCTGGCATCTTGTGCATTTGATTTGTTGTTGTCGTCACATAATGATCACACAATTATATTCAGAATGTTCGGATACCTACCTCATGAATCCTAAGGGGATAGATACACGGGGCAGAATGTAAAGTAATTTGAGGCTTGACCCATCAAAGCGAACGGACTTGTTTGAATGAGCGCAACGTTATACAATTCTGAACATCTTGAACAAAACTTTAGGAGGCCTTCACCGAACGCTCAGCGCAATCTACATACATATGATGATACCTCCTACTCAACATGTATGGCTAGCCGTGTGTCCAATAATTTAGAAAACCTGGTTTTCTTCTTTCAAAACTTAGTTTTATGGAAGAAAACCAAGCTTTGTTCAATGAAAATAGGTTTTCTTTCAAGAAAACTAAATTTTTAAAAACAATTTACTCTTTTTTGAAAAAGTATAAGTTTCATGAAAACCAAGTTTAAAAAAAGATAAAAACTATATTTTCTTCCATATAACCTAGTTTTGTATGTTATTCTTCAATAAAAACCTAGTTTCATTGAAAAAAAACCCATGGTTTTCTTCCATGAAACTAAGTTTGAAAGAAGAAAAACAGGTTTTACTGAAACCTAGTCTTTTTACCTCGTCTCCAACCCAACCTCTTCCCATCAGACGAACCATGCGTGTCATGCTGTGGGAACGAAGTAAAACGACTAGTTTTTCTAGCATATGGATCAGAAACTAGGTTTCATAAGAAATAACGTAGTCTTTTTCAATAAAAACTAGGTTTTGCTGGAGACATATAACCTGGTTTTTATTCCACAAAACCAAGTATTCTTCTACGAAACTAGGTTTTTATTGAACAAGCTTAGGTTTAATTTTGGTTTTTGACCAAGAAAACGTGGTTTATATAATAGACCTATACTAATTGCTTCTCCAATTGAAACCTAGTTTCACTGAATAAAAGGTTTTCTTCCATGAAACTAAGTTTGGAAAGAAGAAAACCAGGTCTTCTTCAATATAACTAGGTTTCCTAATGACAAGTTCCGGTTGTGTTGATGCACAAGTGACTGCACTATTCATCGAATGTGATGATATATAAGATCGGCTATTATTGATCAATTTAGCATTTGGTGCGCCATTTTGCCTTGGCAGTTCGGAAATGCTCAAGAACATTAGGACATTACTAAAGATGATACAAATGGTGCCACTTATTAATGAGGGTCGAAGGCAGTACTAACGGAACTTTGTGAAACGGACATTGCATTGAATGATTTTCAGAAAACGTGGGAGAATATTTGCAGTAAAAAAGGAGGTGTAAATCGCGTCCCAGATTTATCCCTGTTCATGTGAGCGGTAACAAATCAGATCACGGTTCTTATAGAAGTAAACTTTGTTCAGTTTCGTGTACTCTATAGTTTCACTGATCTAAAACTGGTTCATTATATCGACAAGGAAATCAAAGCAGAGGCCAATCCAGCACGAGGCGTCATTACCATAGGACAATGTGCTGTCAACAACCTCTTGTCTATCGAAATTGAACATGTTGATTGGTATCAAACGCCCTTTTCTCATGATATCCAGCGTGAAATCGACTATATATGCAGAACCGGTCTTAGATCAATGAAACTAGAGTCGTGCATGTATTGTTAATTCTGTACACGATTCTTGTAGAATACAATTATCAAGTAAGAAAAAAAGATATCAGAAAGAATCTTTGAAGAATCTTATAAAGCATGTACATGCACATGAACCAACTGAATAAAACCTTTAAGAAACTTTCCAGGATTCTCGATCAGGGATGGCGTTCAGAGGAGTCGATGGTAATAGTGCGAGCTATTAAATGTGTACAACATTAAACTGGACATGTATGCGTACAGATGGTACATGTACATGCACGGTACAAATCATATACAAGTAAAAATGGCTGGCGAACTTTGTTAACCTAACCTCTTTATTTTCCTTAAGAAGTTTACATCATTCTCTTATCACCTTAGTCACAAACTTGCAATAAGTTCTGCTGTGCATTTTCAAAACTTTTATCATCATAAGCAAAGTGACTTGATTGTCTTAACCGATTTCTCAGGAAATGAAACTTCAATAAGAACACTAAAGCTATATACGGACTCTGGCAAGCTTGGATGGGAACAGGCAAGCTACGAAGGCATAATTAAAATTGTCAGTCAATATAAACAGTTCCTCATTGCTAGTCCAATGACCCGCCTCTACGAAATGTTCATCATCGTTGGATTGGACGGCCAGTTGCGAGGAAGGCTAAAGTTCCAACACCTGAATAAAATCCAATTTAGCCTATCCAAGTACATGGACGTTTCATTTCTTCTTTTGAGTGATGCAGATTGGGGCTTTATCACACTTTTCTATTTGGAAGGTTACCTTTTGAAGTATTGTCCCGAATGCAGATCCAACATGTCCAATGGCTCATTAACCGTAATTCTTACATGCAGAAAGAAACTTGTGCCAACCTTTAAATATTCTGCGTACACAAATTCTGGATTATATGCATTTTGTTCAGAAATTATCAGTAAAGGATCTCTTGTCAATTGTTTTAATGCGAAGTCAAAACGCCCTAGCCATGCTATATTTTCTGTTCAAAAAACAGTTAAAACCACATTCTTCTTCATTAGCGACGTCTACCATCGACTATTGATAGGAACTACTGATAACGAGGTCATGTTTATGAGTTGGCCGAAGGGAAATGGAGTTTCTTACCATCAATTAAAACAAGACGACGTCTTCAAATTCAGTGGGGGTAGTCAGTTCGTTTTGTTAAATAATGGTGATCTTGTTCAGTTTTTAACGGATGGTGGTGCAGTAGGAAGGAGAATTCTGACAATGTTGAAGGTGTACTCCCCGAGAGCAGGATGTGAAACGATCAAAGTGTGACTCAGTAGTTCTGCATACGGTTCTCATCATTTCCTTCGAAGTTTCTTTAGTAACTAAACATATCTTTATTCTGTCATGGAGCATAATCTACTATTGCCGTTAGGTGGCGCATACAAATTATATATGTACAAAATGTAACAAAATAGGTAAGCATTTCAAGTTATTTTAAATAGGGACTTTACGAGCTCGGGGTCAGTAAACATGGTAAAGGGCAATTGGTTGTGTTTGATCCTGGGAACTCTTTTCAAGCAAACAAAAAGTTTACACTTAATATGTACAATGGGTCTTCTTTAAGGCGGACGGCTGCTGCTGATTTTTTTCAAACTGAACGAAGAAAAACAGGTAAATGGCAATGTTAACGCAGGTCGAATGACGAGATTATATTTAGATTCTTCAGAAACATTTGGTTACGATATTAACTGTGGCTAAAGGTATCGGTTTGCTTGAGAAAAATACGTGCTTACCTGGAGAGAAAATGACTATACAAAAAAAATATTAAAAAAATATTTGTTAATTTTGAGGGGCCGAAAGGTCCGCATTTATTTATTTTTGTCCGATTGTACTCCCCCAACACTGTTATGGTGAGAAATGTTTCTGCTCTGATGCCCGATATACACGTCCCCATTTCAACATACGGAAAATTTTGTAGGAAAAAAACACGTTTAGGTCTTCCTATTTTCCCGTACAATAAAATGCTATACAATTTAATCTCACCGTGTACGATGGGGTTGCGGGTTGATGTACGTTTGACCGTTTATTGACTGGATACATGGGAGTAAGAGCCTACAGGCGCCTTTTAATGGTCGTCTTAGGATCCATTGTTTGGCCCGTATCAGCGGTTTTCTTCTCTCTTTCCGACGGCGGGAGGAGTGTGAGACTCCCATCGCCAGATCATGACGGCTGCACACGATGCCGAGACAACTTTTAGTTTGGACAGTACCGGAGGTATTTTCAAAATGGATGGGAATATAGGGCCTTACTGGTCTATAGTGCGGGATATGATATATTCAGAATGTTACGTAGGCCTAGAGTCTCCAACCCAAATGTTCTTGAACAATATTAACCCGGTTTGGTATCTAGTACACTAGTGGGTTAATCCTACCAAAACTTGCAACCCCGCCAGACACGATCAATTTTTAAATCGTACTTAATCCTTCCTACAAAACAATGTACTCGTCGACGTCGGGTTAATTTGGAGAGAAAATTGTAAAAAAATATTTCATAGGAATATGTTATTGTGTATAGCGGCCATAACACTGTATTGGAATGGCCTTGTTTCCATTGTGTTGCAAAGGTAAACCAATACATTTAATTACCCACCGCGTTATGCAGTGCCGAATTCGTAGGTTAACACTTCAATGAAGAATATACTCATAAATTATTTACACGATTTTTGTATGATTCTTAGTTAAGACAAGAACAAAGCAAAGTGGTGGAGAGAGACCCAACACGATTTACGAGATGGGTGAAGGAAGCGATTCGGATTTGTAAAATCACCAACATGAATCGAGACACTAAGTCGTGTGTAGGATCAAAGTCTGGCCGCTCCGACATCCAGCAGTCAGATGTCTAACTTATGAAGAAGAATTGTGCAACTATTTGAAAGGTCAAGGTGATGATGAACATTGATTGTGTAAAAACTGTTGATGACCCAATGGACTCCTCCAGGCATATCAAAAATGTTGTATGGTTTATTAGACACCATGTGGGATGGCGGAGAGAACCAGGATGTGCATGTCGTGTTGGAGTGTTATCCGAGCTCGGTCGAGTGCATATTAATCACGCGAATCATGATTTGATGATAGTATACCTTTGTTATTGTAGTTTTGTTTGATAAGAATTCACTGCAAACATATTTTTTATACAATATGCATATAGTTTGAAGAAAAACATACATGTACTTGCAGACTAAGTATACACTGTTATATCAGTACGAGTTGATCTCGCTTGCTGACAACTTTGATATGGTTCATTAAAAAACTACATACTACGCGGCTTTCAACCTACATTAACATTGATTTTCATCAATCAATGCTGACGGTTTTCCTAATCGGTTAGGAGACAGGGGAAGTGCTCGTTAAGTTGCGACCATATAGACACGATAGACACAATCCCGTGCAGAATTATTGTTAATACGACATCGGACTGATGGCTGGCAGTAACGTACGCCGAACATTATATAGGTGATATGAAACGCACTTGAGAATATCGTGTGCGGAAGTGCTTTTTGAAGAACCAGTGGCATAATAAAGGGCTGCCGCTTCCTAGTTTCCTTTGCGCTCTAAAGAACTATTTCCAGATATGAATGTGCACAAGAAATGGAAAATTCGAAATATTACTGAATTATCCCTTATTTCCGTGCAGCGATCATATTTATTGACAGCGCGCTGCCTTAGCTGGGGACTATGAAGGCGTCATCTTGTCGGAGCTCGATTACCCCGATACCAAGACGACACTGAAAATTACGTTATATTAGAGTCGTTGCACTATCAGTGAAAAGTCCGGTAAGTTTTTGTCACCCGATGTGTCTTCGAGGACTATGAACCCACACACCGGTCGGCAGACGGGGCGGAATAAAATTTCCACATCCGGCTCGCATAGGCTTGAGTAAGTAACTAAGATAACCGAACAGTAAGCAAGTACACCTACCCATGCGCAACCCTAACCGGATTTGGATAATTTTGAAACGGAAGACTCCATGGCGACGTAAAACAAATATCAAATCGTCTTTAAAGTAGATTTTTGGCGGTATTTTATTGGTTGTTCGCGAGGGGGATGGGGGGCAGATACATGCAGAGCTCGTTATGTATGTGGGATAACAACCACGATTAGCAAACGTGTAGATGGAAACGACGCTGATTTTAATGAGAATGCATACCTACTGATTATGATATGCTTATTACAAGAGACATACCGTGTTGATTATTATATAGTGACTGGGAATATAAACAACTAATTGGCAGCATCATGTGCGTTGGGCAAGCTATGTTTGGTCTGTTCCTTATGGCTAGTCCCAGCTAAAAAAGAATCTCGTTTGCGGGTTGATCTAGACCTATATGATTGGGATCAGCGTGGACTCGAATGACCTCGTTGATTAGTTATCTCGTGATGTCGTATTCCCGGTGGGTGAAGGTATCGGTCGGCCTAAGAAAAATACATGCTTACCTGGAGAGGAAGTGACGACACAAAAAAAACAGACAAAAGATCAGTTGATTTTGAGGGGCGTATATAAGGCCCGCATTCATTATTTTTAGCCTTGTTTTTATTGTGTTGCCTTCATCCACCGTGGTATTGGTCACAAATTGGACTCATTCCACGATCTTTCCTCGGGATGAACTGATGTTTTTTGCGTGTTTTTTTCCGATAGGACAAAGATTTACAACTCCAAAAAGCCGGTTATTTCAGTCTTATATTTTACAGTTCGATCGTGACAGTGCACTTGCATACAGTGTATATGATTTAACAAACAATTGTATGTGTGAAAATCGACGCCACACAAATACGTTACTCCAGATATTGTGTTCCCTTTAGGTGGCAAGTGGTGGGCCACTACTTCCTAGCCACGAGGCACATTCCGCACTTGGGAGATTACGACTTGACTGGTTGTCATATTGAGCGGTTTGAACCTTAGCCAGCATCGGTTACTCGTAACATTGTGACCCGGCTTGAATCGAATTCTCATTGCAATCTCTGTCTTCGGACACACGAACAGTTACCTTTTTTTACAGACTGCCAAGACCCTGATTCAAACCTTGTGCCGCAATAAGCATGAAAGCTGATTTACGAGTGTTGCGTACGTGAGTTTACGTGCTTGAGCATGCTTTAATCGAATTATCATTGCAATCTCTGTCTTTGGGCACATGAAGAGTTACCCTTCTTTTACAGACTGTCAAGACCCTGATTCAAATCTTGTGCCACAATAAGTATGAAAGCCGATTTACGAGTGTTGCGTACGTGAGTTTGCGTGCTTGAGCATGCTTGATGACATACACTGATCTGTATTCATCGCAATTTGTCTTTTGTAAGGGTTGCAAAACATACATATTTCAATGGAGCTTGTCCTTTACCAAATCGAGTGCACGCAAGTACAAATAGTGTCATCTATCCGGGGAAATGTGTCTGTAATGGCTCAGTTCGTCATATCTACATATTACTCTGAATTTCGCCAGATATTTTTGAGCTATATTCATTGTGAAATACAGCAAAATGTAAATTATGCATAATACAATTAAATATTAATGTCTGTTCTTTGATACAATACAGCAATCAATTGCTGATCGTTTGATATAATGCTATAAGACGTAATCATACACTTCGTTTGATATAATGCTATAAGACGTAATTATACACTTCTGCATTACTCTCCATCACTCCACTAGACGGCATGGAAGTATACTTTTCACCGCATCGAAGCCACATGATGACAGAGAATACGTTGTCGGCTGCACTTTCAAAAGGTTTTCGAAGTTATTTTACTCTCAGAAATTAAGTGAATTTAAGTTAATGAAACCAACCACATTTTATTTAATCATCACAGTAGGACATATTGTTGTGACCTAAAGGCCCCCCAATGGCGGTCCCCAAAAGGAACCATGTTCTGAAAGATAGACACGCCTTTGGGAGACCAATAAGTTACCTTTAATACGATGCATGCCTTTATTGCGGTAGACGAAAAACCAAGTGTACATGTATTTGATTTGGCACTGGTCAGTCTATAGGCCTGTGCTTCGGCCTCGGTCGGCCTGCCAAATTTCATAATTCGCATCGTGGAAACACAATTGACGCTCCAGAATTTAAAAAACTGTCAGTCAGCTCAACCTCGTGCTCATGTTGCCTCTGTCCGGGGTTACACTGACCCGTACTTAAAACTGCAGCGAAAGAGGCTGGTAGCTTTTTCTGGCTAGCCCGGTCTCCCCGGCTGGCACAGAATTTCTGTTCCACTTAGGTCGGCGGTGGACTTTTTGTGTCGATTGTTTATTTATCTTCTACTCCGTCAGCTACGCCACCTAAAGTCAAGTTAGATGTGATGGCTGCGCCATCTAATGTAGAAATATTATACGTAACTTAGAAATAATGGCTCCAATCAATTATTAGTTGTACTCTCTGTTTGGGAAACAAGATAAATACTGCAGAAAAAAATACAGCGACCAGCAATGAAAATTTCCACAGCGATTTATGTTGTGTTATTCGCCCGACAGGAGGCAGTGCTGGCATTTCTATCCGCAATACTCACACGTTGTTCATCACGTGTCTCAATCCAAGCAAATCTCGGTGAAATTGGAACGGCATCAAAAATCGAGTGCTGCCTTCAATGCACTGATAATGACTGTTTGACGATTAACCATATTTTAACTGAAAACCGGTGCCAACTCAGCTTTTCTAAACCGAAGCCGTTGAACGACGCAATGTCAAACTACAGTGGGGGTCGTTTATATTCAAAATGTAGACGACAGCATTCGGTAAGGGAAACATACCCTGTAGTAGTCCTGTTTCGCCGATCTAAGACCGTTTCTGCAAAATCGATTCAGTCGTTCGATTAACTATGTGAACAAGTCTAATTGAAGAGGTGATTGAGTGCAAGAACAACTCCAGTCTTTATTTCAGGTACTGGTGCTAGCAATATTTTTCAATAGTGACTTCAGTAGTTCTTGCACTGAGGTCTTCAATTATGAAAGACAATTGGTGGGCGACGCAAAGTTGTGCAGTGGTCATGTCGCCATGACATTGGGATTTATCTCGATTCGAGGTACATTGAACATTATTATACTACATGAAGTTAAAAAGGTGCACGGTCATAGATCGGTCAAACTAGGGTAATTACATACAATGTTTGTAAGTCTCGTCGATGACAAAGCTAGGCTGTAATATACTTGGTGCAACACATATATATTTAGATAGTAGGTACATTTACATGTTGTCAGATTCGCGTGTGCAATGTCCTGTACAGCTACAATACCAAAGCAAAATGCGGAGAATCGATTACTTCGAGTTCAGGTCGCAGATTTACCCAGTGCACAAGTTCATTCGATCCCACACCAAAGGTTACACTGGTACATCGATTCGGTTCGCATTCATTACGTTTTGACTTGTTTTGCGAGGCGGAGTTTTGCAAGAGGTCTAAATCAGGATATTTTCAAAACATCTGTTTTAGATCCAAGCAGGATCGATCTTGCATAGCATAGCTTGTTATGTCTTGGAGGGATAACTTGAGTAGGTCACGACCACGGGCTGAAGAAGCACCATGTAGTTCACGTTGTTTTCTAGTGTTGATGATAGAATCAATAACACAATGCAGTGCAGTACGTTGGATGCGACATTGACATGCACTCAATGCAAGTGCAGCGTATTGCAATAACTTCTGCTTCTGTTATGAGGAAGTGGCACACTAAATCCGATAGACGGCGCTCTCATAACGCTACGACGGAAACAGACTTTCACCAATAAAACACGACGAATGCTGTGCAGCGACAACGACCCCATTAGGTCATGTGATGTGATATAACAGATGACCCGATGCAATCGTGGACCTTTTATCATGTTTATGCTTTGTTGCAAGTGTTTCCATGAATAAATTGCTTTAAAGCTGGCATCTTGTGAATTTGATTTGCTGTTGTCGTCACATAATGAACACACAATTATATTCAGAATGTTCGGATACCTACCTCATGAATCCTAAGGGGATAGACACACGGGGCAGAATGTAAAGTAATTTGAGGCTGGACCCATCAAAGCGGACGGACCTGTTTGAAGGAGCGCAACGTTATAAAATTCTGAACATCTTGAACAAAACTTTAGGAGGCCTTCACCGAACGCTCAGCGCAATCTACATACACGTGATGGTACCTCCTACTCAACATGTATGGCTAGCAGTGTGTCCAATAATTTAGAAAACCTGGTTTTCTTCTTTCAAAACTTAGTTTTATGGAAGAAAACCAAGCTTTTTTCAATGAAAATAGGTTTTCTTTCAAGAAAACTAAGTTTTTAAAAACAACTTACTCTTTTTCGAAGAAGTATAAGTTTCATGAAAACCAAGTTTTAAAAAAGATAAAAACTATATTTTCTTCCATATAACCTAGTTTTATATGTTTTTCTTCAATAAAGACCTAAATCCATTGAAAAAAAACCTGGTTTTCTTCAATGAAACTAAGTTTTGAAAGAAGAAAACCAGGTTTTACTGAAACCTAGTCTTTTTACCTCTTCTCCAACCCAACCTCTCCCCATCAGACGAACCATGCGTGTCATGCTGTGGAGACGAAGTAAAAAGACTAGTTTTTCTAGCATATGGATTAGAAACTAGGTTTCATAAGAAATAACGTAGTCTTTTTCAATGAAAACTAGGTTTTGATGAAGACATGTATATAAACTAGTTTTATTCCACAAAAACAAGTATTCTTCTACGAAACTAGGTTTGTATTGAAGAAACATAGGTTTAATTTTGGTTTTTGACCAAAAAAACGTGGTTTTCATAATAGACCTAATTGAATCTCCAATAGAAACCTAGTTTCACTGAATAAAAGGTTTTCTTCCATGATACTAAGTTAATGAGGGTCGAAGGCAGTAACAGAACTTTGTGAAACGGACATTGCATTGAATGATTTTCAGAAAACGTGGGAGAATATTTGCAGTAAAAAAGGAGGTGTAAATCGCGTCCAATATTTATCCCTTTTCATGTGAGCGGTAACGAATCAGATCACGGTTCTTATAGAAGTACTCCTTGTTCAGTTTCGTGTACTCTATAATTTCACTGATCTAAAACTGGTTCATTATATTAACAAGGAAATCAAAGCAGAGGCCAATCCAGCACGAGGCGTCATTACCATAGGACAATGTGCTGTCAACAACCTCTTGTCTATCGAAATTGAACATGTTGATTGGTATCAAACGCCCTTTTCTCATGATATCCGGCGTGAAATCGACTATATATGCAGAACCGGTCTTAGATCAATGAAACTAGAGTCGTGCATGTATTGTTAATTCTGTACACGATTCTTGTAGAATTTAATTATCAAGTAAGAAAAAAAGATATCAGAAGAATCTTTGAAGAATCTTGTAAAGCATGTACATGCACATGTACCAACTGAATAAGACCTTTAAGAAACTTTCCAGGATTCTCGATCAGGGATGGCGTTCGGAGGAGACGATGGTAATAGTGCCAGCGTGTACTATTAAATTTGTACAACATTAAACTGGGCATGTATGCGTACAGATGGTACATGTGCATGCACGGTACAAATCATACACAAGTAAAAATGGCTGGCGAACTTTGTTCACGTAACCTCTTTATTTTCCTCAAGAAGTTTACATCATTCTCTTATCACCTTAGTCACAAACTTGCAATAAGTTCTGCTGTGCATTTTCAAAACTTTTATTATCATAAGCAAAGTGACTTGATTGTCTTAACCGATTTCTCAGGAAATGAAACTTCAATAAGAACACTAAAGCTATATCCGGACTCTGGCAAGCTTGGATGGAAACAGGCAAGCTACGAAGGCATAATTAAAATTGTCGGTCAATATAAACAGTTCCTCATTGCTACTCCAATGACCCGCCTCTACGAAATGTTCATCATCGTTGGATTGGACGGCCAGTTGCGAGGAAGGCTAAAGTTCCAACACATGAATAAAATCCAATTTAGCCTATCCAAGTACATGGACGTTTCATTTCTTCTTTTGAGTGATGCAGATTGGGGCGTTATCACACTTTTCTCTTTGGATGGTTACCTCTCGAAGTATTGTCCCGAATGCAGATCCAACATGTCCAATGGCTCATTAACCATAATTCTTACATGCAGAAAGAAACTTATGCCAACCTTTAAATATTCTGCGTACACAAATTCTGGATTATATGCATTTTGTTCAGGAATTATCAGTAATGAATCTCTTGTCACTTGTTTTAATGCGAAATCAAAACCGCCTAGCCATGCTATATTTTCTGTGCAAAAAACAGTTAAAACCACATTCTTCTTCATTAGCGACGTCTACCATCGACTATTGATAGGAACTACTGATAACGAGGTAATGTTTATGAGTTGGCCGAAGGGAAATGGAGGTTCTTACCACCAATTAAAACAAGACGACGTCTTCAAATTCAGTGGGGGTAGTCAGTTCGTTTTGTTAAATAATGGTGATCTTGTTCAGTTTTTAACGGATGGTGCTGCACCAGGAAGGAGAACTCTGACAATGTTGAAGGTGTACTCCCCGAGAGCAGGATGTGAAACGATCAAAGTGTGACTCAGTAGATCTGCATACGGTCCTCCTCATTTCCTTCGAAGTTTCTTTAGTAACTAAAAATATCTTTATTCTGCCATGGAGCATAATCCACTATTGCCGTTAGGTGGCGCATACAGATGATATATGTACCAGATGTAACAGAATAGGTAAGCATTTCAAGTTATTTTAAATAGGGACTTTACGAGCTCGGGGTTAGTTAACATGGTAAAGGGCAATGGGTTGTGTTTGATCCTGCGAACTCTTTTCAAGCAAACATAAAGTTTACACTCAATATGTACAATGGGTCTTCTTTAAGGCGGACGGCTGCTGCTGTTTTCTTCAAACTGAACGAAGAAAAACAGGTAAATGGCAATGTCAACGCAGGTCGAATGACGAGATTATATTTAGATTCTTCAGAAACATTTGGTTACGATATTAACTGTGGCTTAAGGTATCGGTTTGCTTAAGAAAAATACGTGCTTACCTGGAGAGAAAATGACTATACAAAAGAAATTTAAAAAAAATATTTGTTAATTTTGAGGGGCCGAAAGGTCCGCATTTATTTATTTTTGCCCGATTGTACACCTCCAACACTGTAATGGTGAGAAAGGTTTCTGCTCTGATGCCCGATATACACGTCCCCATTTCAACGTACGGAAAATTTTGAAGGAAAAAAAACACGTTTAGGTCTTCCTATTTTCCCGTACAATAAAATGCTACACAATTTAATCTCACCGTGTACGATGGGGTTGCGGGTTGATGTACGATTGACCGTTTATTGACTGGAGTAAGAGCCTACAGGCGCCTTTTAATGGTCGTCTTAGGATCCATTGTTTGGCCCGTTTCAGCGGTTTTCTTGTCTGTTTCCGACGGCGGGAGGAGCGTGAGACTCCCATCGCCAGATCATGACGGCTGCACACGATGCCGAGACAACTTTTAGTTTGGACAGTACCGGAGGTATTTTCAAAATGGATGGGAATATAGGGCCCTTACTGGTCTATAGTGCGGGATATGATCTATGCAGAATGTTACGTAGGCCTAGAGTCTCCAACCCAAATGTTCTTGAACAATATTAACCCGGTGTGACAGCGGATATAGTCCCCCTGGAGTCATAGTCCGGTAGCATTGTATTTGACCAATTAAGCAGCATGATCTATTGTACCGCTAACCCTAACCAAAACATTTAGCAATGCGGGCTATTGTTACACGGACTATCAGCCCTAGGACTACCATCCCCGCCACACCGGTTTGGTATCTAGTACACTAGTGGGTTAATCCTACCAAAACTTGCGACCCCGCCAGACACGATCAATTTCTCAATCGTACTTAATCCTTCCTACAAAACAATGTACTCGTCGACGTCGGGTTAAGTTGGAGAGAAAATTGTAAACAAATATTTCATAGGAATATGTTATCGTGTAGAGCGGCCATAACACTGTATTGGGATGGCCTTGTTTCCATTGTGTTGCAAAGGTAAGCCGATACCTTTAATTACCCACCGCGTTATTCAGTGCCGAATTCGTAGGTTAACACTTCAATGAAGAATATACTCATAAATTATTTACACGATTCTTGTATGATTCTCAGTTAAGACAAGAACAAAGCAAAGTGGTGGAGAGAGACCCAACACGATTTACGAGATGGGTGAAGGATGCGAATTGGATTCGTAAAACCACCAACATGAATCGATACACTGAGTCGCGTGTGGGATCAAAGTCTGGCCGCTCCGACATCCAGCAGTCAGATGTCTAACTTATGAAGAAGAATGGTGCAACCATTTGAAAGATCAAGGTGATGATGAACATTGATTGTGTAAAAACTGTTGATGACCCAAAGGACTCCTACAGGCATATCAAAAATGTTGTATGGTTTATTAGACACCATGTGGGATGGCGGAGAGAACCAGGATGCGCATGTCGTGTTGGAGTGTTATCCGAGCTCGGTCGAGTGCATATTAATCACGCGAATCATGATTTGAATATAGTATACCTTTGTTATTGTAGTTTTGTTTGATAAGAATTCACTGCAAACATATTTTTTATATAATATGCATATGATTTGAAGAAAAACATACATGTACTTGCAGACTGAGTAAACACTTTAATATCAGTACGAGTTGATCTCGCTTGCTGACCAACGATGATATGATTCATTAAAAAACAACATACTACGCGGCTTTCAACCTACATTAAGATCGATTTTCATCAATCAATACTGACGGTTTTCCTAATCGGTTAGGAGACAGGGGAAGTGTTCGTTAGGTTGCGACCATATAGACACGATAGACACCATCCCGTGCAGAATTATTGTTTACGACATCAGACTGATGGCTGGCTGTACCGTACGCCTAACATCATATAGGTGATATGAAAAACACTTGAGATTATCGTGTGCGGAAGTGCTTTTTGAAGAACCAGTGGCATAATAAAGGGCTGCCGCATCCCAGCTTCCTTTGCGCTCTAAAGAACTAGTTCCAGATATGAATGTGCACAAGAAATGGAAAATTCGACATATTACTGAATTATCCCTTATTTCCGTGCAGCGATCGTATCTATTGTCAACGATCTGCCTTAGCTGGGGAATATGAAGGCGTCATCTTGTCGTAGCTCGATTACCCCGATACCAAGACGACACTGAAAATTACGTTATATCAGAGTCGTTGCACTATCAGTGAAAAGTCCAGTAAGGTTTTTGTGGCCCGGTGTGTCTTCGAGGATTATGAACCCACACACCGGTCGGCAGACGGGGCGGAATAAAATTTCCACATCCGGCTCGCATATGCTTGAGTAAGTAACTAAGGTAACCGAACAGTAAGCAAGTACACCTACCCATGCACAACCCTAACCGGATTTGGATAATTTTGAAATGGAAAACTCCATGGCGGCGACGTAAAACAAATATCAAATCGTATTTGAAGTATATTTTTGGCGGTATTTTATTGGTTGTTCGCGGGGGGGGGGGGGGGGCAGGTACATGCAGAGCTCGTAATGTATGTTGGATAACAACCACGATTAGCAAACGTGTAGATATGTAAACGACGCGGACTTTAATGAGAATGAATACCTACTGATTATGATATGCTTATTACAAGAGACATACCGTGTTGATTATTATTATATAGTGACTGGGAATGTAAACAACTAATTGGCAGCATCATGTGCGTTGGGCAAGCTATGTTTGGTCTGTTTCTTATGGCTAGTCCCAGCTAAAAAAGAATCTCGTTTACGGGCTGATCTAGCTCTATATGATTGGGATCAGCGTGGACTTGAATGACCTCGTTGATTAGTTATCTCGTGATGTCGTATTCCCGGTGGGTGAAGGTATTGGTCGGCCTAAGAAAAATACGTGCTTACCTGGAGAGGAAGTGACGACACAAAAGAAACAGACAAAAGATTAGTTCATTTTGAGGGGCGTATATAAGGCCCGCATTCATTATTTTTAGCCTTGTTTTTATTGTGTTGCCTTCATCCACCGTGGTATTTGTCACAAATTGGACTCATTCCACGATCTTTCCTCGGGATGAACTGATGTTTTTTGCGTGTTTTTTTCCGATAGGACAAAGATTTACAAACCCGGCTATTTCAGTTTTTTATTTTACAGTTAGATCGTGATAGTGCACTTGCATACAGTGTATATGATTTGAAAAACAATTGTATGTGTGAAAATCGACGCCACACAAATACGATACTCCAGATATTGTGTATCCTATAGGTGGCCACTACTTCCTAGCCACGGGGCAAATTCCGCACTTGGGAGATTACGACTTGACTGGTTGTCATATTGAGCGGTTTGAACCTTAGCCAGCATCGGTTACTCGTAACATTGTGACCCGGCTTGAATCGAATTCTCATTGCAATCTCTGTCTTCGGACACACGAACAGTTACCTTTTTTCACAGACTGCCAAGACCCTGATTCAAACCTTGTGCCGCAATAAGCATGAAAGCTGATTTACGAGTGTTGCGTACGTGAGTTTACGTGCTTGAGCATGCTTGAATCGAATTATCATTGCAATCTCTGTCTTTGGACAAATGAAGAGTTACCCTTCTTTTACAGACTGTCAAGACCCTGATTCAAATCTTGTGCCACAATAAGTATGAGAGCCGATTTACGTGAGTTTGCGTGCTTGAGAATGCTTGATGACATACACTGATCTGTGTTCATCGCAATTTGTCTTTTGTAAGGGTTGCAAAACATACACATTTCAATGGAGCTTGTCCTTTACCAAATCGAGTGCACGCAAGTACAAATAGTGTTATCTATCCGGGGAAATGTGTCTGTAATGGCTCAGTTCGTCATATCTACATATTACTCTGAATTTCGTCAGATATTTTTGAGCCATATTCATTGTGAAATACAGCAAAATGTAAATTATGCATAATACAATTAAATATTAATGTCTGTTCTTTGATACAATACAGCAATCAATTGCTGATCGTTTGATATAATGCTATAAGACGTAATTATACACTTCTGCATTACTCTCAATCACTCCACTAGACGGCACGGAAGTATACTTTTCATCGCATCGAAGCCACATGATGACAGAGAATACTTTGTCGGCTGCACTTTCAAAAGGTTTTCGAAGTTATTTTACTCTCAGAAATTAAGTGAATTTAAGTGAATGAAACCAACCACAGTTTATTTACTCATCACAGTAGGACATATTGTTGTGACCTAAAGGCCCCCCAATGGCGGTCCCCAAAAGGAACCATGTTCTGAAAGATAGACACGCCTTTGGCAGACCAAGAAGTTACCTTTAATACGATGCATGCCTTTATTGCGGTAGACGAAAAACCAAGTGTATTTGATTTGACACTGGTCAGTCTATAGGCCTGTGCTTCGGCCTCGGTCGGCCTGCCAAATTTCCGAATTAATATTATGGAAACACAATTGACGCTCCAGAATTTCAAAAACTGTCAGTCAGCTCAACCTCGTGCTCATGTTGCCTCTGCCCTGGTTTACACTGACCCGTACTCGAAACTGCAGCGAAAGAGGCTGGTAGCTTTTTTCTAATAAGCCCGGTCTGCCCGGCTGGGACAGCATTTCTGTTCCGCTTAGGTCGACGGTGGACATTTTGTGTCGATTGTTTTTTTATCTTTTACTCCGCCAGCTGCGCCACCTAGAGTCAAGTTAGATCTGATGGCTGCGCCATCTAGGGTAGAAATATTATACGTAACTTAGAAATAATGGCTACAATCAAATATTAGTTGTACTCTCTGCATGGGAAACAAGATAAATACTGCAGAAAAAAATACAGCGACCAGCAATGAACATTTCCACAGTGATTTATGTTGTGTTATTCGCCCGAACGGAGGCAGTGCTGGCATTTCTATCCGCAATACTCACACGTTGTTCATCACGTGTCTCAATCCAAGCAAATCTCGATGAAATTGGAACGGCATCAAAAATCGAGTGCTGCCTTCAATGCACTGAAAATGACTGTTTGACGATAAACCATATTTTAACTGAAAACCGGTGCCAATTCAGCTTTTCTAAACCGAAGCCGTTGAACGACGCAATGTCAAACTACAGTGGGGGTCGTTTATATTCAAAATGTAGACGACAGCATTCGGTAAGGGAAACATACCCTGTAATAGTCCTGTTTCACCGATCTAGGACAATTTCTGCAAAATCGATTCAGTCGTTCGATTAACTATGTGAACAAGTCTAATTGAAGAGGTGATTGAGTGCAAGAACAACTCCAGTCTTTATTTCAGGTACTGTAGTATTTTCAGCACTAAACCCCTTCCCTGTCCGTCATTTGTGCAGATGGCCACATGCAAATGTTTCTGACATGACTGGACAATAGCAACAGAAGGTACTTCTTGCACAAAACTTTTTGATTTTGAAGGAATTGTAAAACAGAGCCAATGCCACATTCTGAGAGCAATTTTGATTTTAAAAAAATCGCAAATCGTTTTGTCAGCCATCCAACCCAGTGTTTATTTCACTTCTGGTGCTAGCAATATTTTTCAAAAAGTGACCTCAGTAGTTCTTGCACTGAGGTCTTCAATTATGAAAGACAATTGGTGGGCGCCGCCAAGTTGTGCAGTGGTCATGTCGCCATGACATTGGCCTTGGGATTTATCTCGATTCGAGGTACATTGTACATTATCATACTTACATGAAGTTAAAAAAGTGCACGGTCTTAGGTCGGTCAAACTAGGGTAATTACTTACAATGTGTAAGTCTCGTCGATGACAAAGCTAATAATATACTTGATGCAACACATATATATTTAGATAGTAGGTACATTTACATGTTGACAGATTCGCGTGCAAAATGTCCTGTACAGCTACAATACCAAAGCAAAATGCGGAGAATCGATTACTTCGAGTTCAGGTCGCAGATTTACCCAGTGCACAAGTTCATTCGATCCCACACCAAAGGTTACTCTGGTACATCGATTCGGTTCGCATTCATTACGTTTTGACTTGTTTTGCGAGGCAAAGTTTTGCAAGAGGTCTAAATCAGGATATTTTCAAAACATCTGTTTTAGATCCAAGCAGGATCAATCTTGCATAGCATAGCTTGTTATGTCTTGGAGGGATAACTTGAGAAGGTCACGACCACGGGCTGAAGAAGCACCATGTAGTTCACGTTTTTTTTTCATTGTTGATGTTAGGATCAATAACACAATGCAATGCAGTGCAGTACGTTGGATGCGACATTGACATGCACTCAATGCAAGTGCAGCGTATTGCAATAGCATTGCACCCGCTGCTGCTTCTGTCATATTGAAGTGGCACACTAAATCCGATAGAAGGCGCTATCACTCTTATAATGCTACGACGGAGACAGACTTTCACCAATAAAACACAACAAATAGTGTGCAGCGACAACGACCCCATTAGGTCACGTGATGTGATATAACAGATGACCCGATGCAATTGTGGACCTTTTATCATGTTCATGCTTTGTTGCAAGTGTTTCCATGAATAAATTGCTTTAATGCTGGCATCTTGTGCATTTGATTTGCTGTTGTCGTCACATAATGAACACACAATTATATTCAGAATGTTCGGATACCTACCTCATGAATCCTAAGGGGATAGACACACGGGGCAGAATGTAAAGTAATTTGAGGCTGGACCCATCAAAGCGAACGGACCTGTTTGAAGGAGCGCAACGTTATAAAATTCTGAACATCTTGAACAAAACTTTAGGAGTCCTTCACCGAACGCTCAGCGCCATCTACATACACATGATGCTACCTCCTACTCAATATGTATGGCTAGCCGTGTGTCCAATAATTTAGAAAACCTGGTTTTCTTCTTTCAAAACTTAGTTTTATGGAAGAAAACCAAGCTTTGTTCAATGAAACTAGGTTTTCTTTCAATAAAAGTAAGTTTTTAAAAACAACTTAGTCTTCTTCGAAGAAGTATAAGTTTCATGAAAACCAAGTTTAAAAAAAGATAAAACTATCTTTTCTTCCATATAACCTAGTTTTATACGTTTTCTTCAATAAAAACCTAGTTTCATTGAGAAAAAAAAACACGGTTTTCTTGGATGAAACTAAGTTTTGAAAGAAGATAACCAGGTTTTACTGAAACCTAGTCTTTTTACCCCGTCTCCAACCCAACCTCTCCCAATCAGACGAACCATGCGTGTCATGCTGTGGAAAGTAAAAAGACTAGTTTTTCTAGCATATGGATTATAAACTAGGTTTTATAAGAAATAACGTAGTCTTTTTCAATAAAAACTAGGTTTTGATGAAGACACGTATATAACCTGGTTTTATTCCACAAAACCAAGTATTCTTCTACGAAACTAGGTTTGTATTAAAGGAACATAGGTTTTATTTTGTTTTTTTACCAAGAACGTGGTTTTTATAATAGACTTAATTGCTTCTCCAATAAAAACCTAGTTTCACTGAATAAACGGTTTTCTTCCATGAAACTAAGTTTGGAAAGAAGAAAACCAGGTCTTCTTCAATATAACTATGTTTCCTAATGACAAGTTCCGGTCGTGTTTATGCACAAGTGACTGTACTATTCATCGAATGTGATGATATATAAGATCTGCTATTATTGATCAATTTCGTATTTGGTGCGCCATTTTGCCTTGAAATATCGGAAATGTTCGAGAACATTAGGACATTACTAAAGATGATACAAATGGTGCCACTTATTGATGACGGTCGAAGGCAGTACTAACGGAACTTGGTGAAACGGACATTGCATTGAATGATTTTCAGAAAACGCAGGAGAATATTTGCAGTAGAAAAGGAGGTGTAAATCGTGTCCAAGATTTATCCCTGTTCATGTGAGCGGTAACAAATCAGATCACGGTTCTTATAGAAGTAAACTTTGTTCAGTTTGGTATACTCTATAGTTTCACTCATCTAAAACTGGTTCATTATAATTATTGACAAAGAAATCAAAGCAGCGGCCAGTCCAGCACGAGGCGTCATTACCATAGGACAATTTGCTGTCAACAACCTCTTGTCTGTCGAAATTGAACATGTTGATTGGCATCAAACGCCCTTTTCTCATGATATCCGGCCCAAAATCGACTATGCAGAGCCGGTCTTAGATCAGCGAAACTAGAGTCTATGCATGTATTGTTAATTCTGTACACGATTCTTGTAGAATTCAATTATCAAGTAAGAAAAAAAGATCTCAGAAAGAATCTTTGAAGAATCTTGTAAAGCATGTACATGCACATGTACCAACTGAATAAGACCTTTAAGAAACTTTCCAGGATTCTCGATCAGGGATGGCGTTAAGAGGAGACGGTGGTAATAGTGCGTACTTGTACTATTAAATTTGTACAACATTAAACTGGGCATGTATGCGTACAGATGGTACACGTGCATGCACGGTACAAATCATATACAAGTAAAAATGGCTGGCGAACTTTGTTCACGTAACCTCTTTATTTTCCTCAAGAAGATTACATCATTCTCTTATCACCTTAGTCACAAACTTGCAATAAGTTCTGCTGTGCATTTTCAAAACTTTTATTATCATAAGCAAGGTGACTTGGTTGTCTTAACCGATTTCTCAGAAAATGAAACTTCAATAAGAACACTAAAGCTATATCCGGACTCTGGCAAGCTTGGATGGAAACAGGCAAGCTACGAAGGCATAATTAAAATTGTCGGTCAATATAAACAGTTCCTCATTGCTACTCCAATGACCCGCCTCTACGAAAAGTTCATCATCATTGGATTTGACGGCCGGTTGCGAGGAAGGCTTCAGTTCCAACACATGAATAAAATCCAATTTAGCCTATCCAAGTACATGGACGTTTCATTTATTCTTTTAAGTGATGCAGATTGGGGCTTTATCACACTTTTCTCTATGGAAGGTTACCTTTCGAAGTACTGTCACGACCGCAGATCCAACATGTCCAATGGCTCATTAACCGTAATTCTTACGTGCATAAACAAACGTGTGCAATCGGTGAAATATTCTGCGTACACAGATTCTGGATTATATGCATTTTGTTCAGGAATTATCAGTAATGGATCTCTTGTCAGTTGTTATAATACGAAGTCAAAACGCCCTAGCCATGCTATATTTTCTGTTCAAAAAACAGTTAAAACCACATTCTTCTTCATTAGCGACGTCTACCATCGACTATTGATAGGAACTACTGATAACGAGGTCATGTTTATGAGTTGGCCGAAGGGAAATGGAGGTTCTTACCATCAATTTAAACAAGACGACGTCCTCAAATTCAGTGGGGGTAGTCAGTTCGTTTTGTTAAATAATGGTGATCTTGTTCAGTTTTTAACGGATGGTGCTGCACCAGGAAGGAGAATTCTGACAATGTTGAAGGTGCACTCCCCGAGAGCAGGATGTGAAACGATCAACGTGTGACTCAGTAGATCTGCATACGGTTCTCATCATTTCCTTCGAAGTTTCTTTAGTAACTAAAAATATATCTTTATTCTGCCATGGAGCATAATCCACTATTGCCGTTAGGTGGCGCATAGAAATGATATATGTACCATATGTAACAGAATAGGTAGGCATTTCAAGTTATTTTAAATAGGGACTTTACGAGCTCGGGGTCATTAAACATGGTAAAGGGCAATGGTCTGTGTTTGATCCTGCGATAATTATATTCCATTTACAGGCGAGAATAGTTGCGATGTACTTTGTAATACAGATATATTAAAGACCCCTATCGACGAACTTCTGTAACTTAATCTAACCAAGCAAACTTCTGCCCGTGCCCCTTGAAGGTACTACAGCATGCACTCTCTGACAAATAATGGACACGTACGTCTTGCAGATTTCCTTGTAGTAAAGTAAAAACGTTCCATTGGTGAAATTATTTAGACGATATATAGAAAAAAGCTCGCCTTTAGAGTCTCATATCCAAGAAAAGTACACACCGGAAGAATTCATAATGTGTATTCTTGTAAGATGTATGATGTTGCAGCTGATACCTTCTCCAATAATGGCCTTTGGAGTACATACTGAGTTGTTAGCGTATATTCATTTCTTTTAAAGTTTCTTTATTTACAATAACATATGTACGTGTATGTCGCAATATTGCGTGTGATACATCTACTTGTAAATCTTTGTTACAACTTGTTATTTACATGATTAATGATCTACTTCAGTCCTAAGAAGTTTCTTAAACGGCAATGCGTTATACGACATGTACAAGTTGAATGAACCATCATTATGAAACCAACATTTGAGCAATAAGCGCTTGTATTGATTAATCGATATTCCTATCGATATTGTTCCATTGTTGTAAAAATTGAAATGAATGGAGATGAAATAATGACTTTCCCTGCATTGAAAATCAGACAATAGTGTAAAACGTCATAGATGGTATAATATCGAATAGGCTTTCACAAGCGTAGAGAGCTGTAAATGCGATGCCATTAGTAAATAACATTCTAAGCTGGAGGCATTGTGTGGAAACGAGATTACGAGAATTCGCTCGAGAGCGGGCAGTAAAATTCACAAGTGCGATTTTTTAGTTGGACACAATTCTGTTTAGCTGCTCTGATGTCGTCTTGTCTATGTGGACTTATGCTTGATGTCAGACGATGCGACGTAACCGTAGGAGGCTTTTTCCGACTTCTTTTATGGTTTATCTAACTCTTTCCTGATTTATACGACAAAAGTCCGACATTTTCCTGAAAAGTTGGAATTCTCGAAAACCTGTGAAGAATATTAGGGATTCCCAAAATAGGCCATTACGTTTCTCTGCCCTTGAAGATTTTTCCGTAAGGACCCCTGCCCCGTTTTAGCCCTTTTGGTGGGTCAATTATATCAAGATTGCCTAGGGATTATGAGGGATTAGCCGTTCAGTTTGTGTATCTCGTGAAATGATGAAATATTGTGCAGCGTTGCATTTGGGAACAAGACAGTTCGCAAGCAATTAAAAAAATTGGCCAAAACATAAAGCGTCCTAAGAACGAAATAACTTTAATAATCTTTGTAAAATTTCTATTCATCAAAGTCGCTATTTTCAAAAATCAACCACGCTTCCAGGCAGAGTAGTCCCAGCTACACTAAACAATGATATATATTAAGCATAGCACATAAACTGGTAATAAATCTCTACCTGGGATGACACAGAATGCATTGTTTAGAATGAGGCTTGTTATACACTATACGCCTTGCTATTGTTTGGGGTTGAGAAATTAGGCTCACGCTCAGATCTTGAGAGAAGATAGAATAAAATCCGAATCGGGATCGAGGGCTCTAGAAACGTAATGAGCATTGGCCTCTGTTTAGGTTAATGATGTGATCTAACTGAGTGAGTTAATTAGTATTCACATCTTGCGTCACTCTGAGCCCACACCTCATTAACCTCATTTAACATAGGCCTTGGATTTTTTTTAGTCCTTCATTTTTCATGGCCAAATGTCACCAACATATGTTTCTTTTGTTGTTTTCGGCCGATTTCGAAAGATGCGCTGCTAGGTTACCATCGTGATGATATGTGGAGTGGAAAGTGACAATAGCTCAACACCACTAATAAATCAGAGACGAGATCGGGAAAGGAACATTTCATCTCAGAAAACTATATGCAGCAAATTCACCAGGCGCTGGCGATGCTCTTGAGACATAGACGCTGTATAAACGAGAGGCTAACGGCAAAATATTCCTATTGCATCTGACAGAGGTAAATTAGGATGTATCTGGCGCGGAAGACTCGTCTCCCAACTGATATGAATATGAACTTCCTCTGTCTGCGGAGTTGACCGATGACACACAGTGCTGAAACTCGATGTGTGCCTTCCATACAAGATGGGGCCAACTTCGGCCCGTGTGCACCGAATTCCCCAGTGAATATATTGAGTGCAACAATCGCGAGGATGCTGCAGCTAATTCAGTGCTACCTCACAACGAGGGACCATACGTTTAAGTTCCAAAGCGGCGACCCTTTGTTAAAGCGCCGGTTACCATAACTGGTTTGCCACCCAGCTCCGGGGAGGTTGAACGGTTCAAATCATTGCAGCAATGTACGTTATAATATACGGTTGAAATGGTTGGGGAAATGGCAAGAAGTGCACATTCAGGTGTGATGCATGGTATCCATACCATGACATTTAACTGATAACTGATCTATTCATCGAACTCCTAATTGATAACTATCCACTCCTGCGGAACACCTTGATAACTGATGCTGCGAGGGAGTTTTTAATTGATAACTGATCTTCTCTAGAGAACACTGTAGTAATTGATAACTCATTTTCTCATAGTACACTTTATTACTAACTGACAACCATTTATATATATGTAACGCTTAATTGATAACTGACCAAACCAGGTAACACTTCAATGGATAATGTTCTCTTTGCATCACTTTAAACTGATAAGTGATTTTCCTTGGACGCACTGAATCTTTTCATCGAATAACTAAACCATGTGCAAAAAATGTTGATTAACTTGTACATACTGTTTTGTTATATGGACGCAGAGTTTCTTGTAACTTGTCTTGAATCACGAAGAGGATGCGATCATCTTGTGATCAGAATGAATGTTCCTCATTTTGACGTTTATTGCATCGCACTGACTTTATTTACCTAATGTATGCGTGCGCACACGTTCACTAACTCGTAGAAAAAAAAACATTGCTAGAAGTTAAAGGTCTCAGTCTTCATTGTATTTTGCGGCCCATTTGATAAAAAACTGTATTGCAGTAATTGTAGTACAGTTACTGTAGTGCAGTAACACCCAAAAATTCACTGAAACTTCGAATGTTTCGAGTTTTGTATACCGACCCACGCAACGGCATTGCAGAAACTTATATTAAGTATTGACATTTTAACAATCGGTTCGGGACTACGCCTCTTCAGACGCTGATCATAAGGTTACAAACAGTGACAAAAGGCGCCGCACAAACATGCAATTTTCGTCGCTGTGACCAGCGACAGAGCCACGACAACATGACGAGTGAATGCAATTTTACAAATTAGGATGCGAAAGCTTTCCAACCACGAACGGCAGGCATGTTGGCATAGGTCAACAGTCGCTGGTGCCACATTATAGTCGCTATACTATAGTCGGGAGTACGATTTAACAATGTGTTACATGGTTTCATGCCTCGTGCACGGAAATTCGCGACTAAATACCGTTACAGATGTTTGGTTATTTACAGTGTTTTGATTAGCAGATTAACTTCGCTAAAGCATCAGCATGAGAGCCTATTCAACGACTGCATGTATATTAATAGTGGTTAGTTCACGACGCTTTGCAACACTATCCATGACAGCCACCATATTCAAACTTGGAACACTGCATATTTCGATCACTGGACCAGAGTTTGTTGAAATACTAGTCCCGTCGCTACTACAGTGCTGCTTCAAATGCAGCGCAGAGAGGTGCTTAACACTAAATTACCTTTATCTGGAAAACATATGTCAGATTAGTTCAATGAATGTCCGGGCCTTGGAGGTTGTTCCTGATGCAAGTGGTCGGTCGTACTTGCAGTGTCCGGATTCTGTGGTAAGCGATATCATGTACAGTCATGTACAAATCATAATCAAATATAAAATATGTCACTTGTGTTGCAATTTTCTTTTTTCATTACAAGAATTAGCCACACAGTCACCGAGCTCATTGACTCATTCGGTCAGAAATTAAAAAAAACTCGAAGTGCAACAATCTCTTGTATTCACTTTGGTGACACAGTAAGAAGTCCAATCCGAGCAATAGCATAGGTGATAAACAATGGGTCCCAAACAGAATTTCACACCAGACATATTACCTCCAACCACTTCCTTGTATTGTGTACTAGTGTTTATTTAATTGGTTGCCTCGGAATAATAGGAAAATTAATGATGTTGTGGCATTGGCGTTGTCTAACATGGCGTTATCGGTAACGTGAAATAACGCCATGATTAGAAAACGCCAATTCAATACATTTGCATCATAAAGAGAGATGAAGTAATTTATTTTCTGAATTTGATGCCGATGCTTAACTCAGCAATCGTGATGTGTTTGTGTGCACCAGTCGGAGGCCTTTTCCGACTTCTTAACGGTTTCTCTAACGTTTTCCTAATTAATCCGATAAAATTCCGATATTGTCCGTTTTTCCCTGAAAAATACCTGAAAGATACCAGGGCTTCCTAAAAAAGAGCCGTAAATATCAATGGATCATGTTGAATGGGGTTAATGAGGTGTGAGCCAAACACCCAAAGTGACCCCAAATGGAAGTATTGATTAGCTCACTTAATTAGGTCACTCTGAGTGTTTGGCTCATACCTCATTAACCGCATCCAACAAAGGCCTTTGATCGTAAACGCCCTATTTTGGGAAGCCATTGGCTAGTATTTTTCGAGAAATCCGACCTTTAAGGAAATAGTCGGACAATGTCGGATTTTGTCTGACAAATTAGGAAAATGCTAGAGAAACCCGTTAAGAAGTCGGAAAAAGCCTCCTCCTAGAAATAGTTCAAGACACGAAATCGACTACTAATAAATAGTGCTGAAATGCATAAGGGCGATGCACTATGAGAACCAGCTACCTGTATTAAAATCATGTTGGTGGTCAAGGACTGCGTGTCAGTCTAACTATATATCAGCGTGGCGAATGGAGTCTTTTACAAATAAATTATGTTTGAACTCTTAGATTATACATTGGTTATCACGGCGAGAACAGGAAATGACTGGGTATCTTTGTCTCGAGATCCTATAACCCCAACAACATATGTTGGGGCAAGTACACTATTGATGGGTGTCAAGAGTACAATATACCCTACTCAAGATACTATTAACTAATGAATTTTCGCTAATTTGCCGAAGCGCCAATGCGAACGCCTGTCTCACTGATTGACAACGTGATCAGGAGTTCGAACAATGGGAAAGGCGCTCGCGGTGATTTGCGAAAACTCCTTATTGTCCAAACACTCGTAGACTGAGCACCGAGATCGATAGAAAACAGGACGCATGACTTGGTCATCAATGTTCATCTCCTCGACGTTGCAAGTGGTCAGGCTCTGTTGAGAGCCGAAGCATTTCCTAAACTACATACTAGGCACATATAAATGTACTACGACTGGTGAATAAAGGACCGTGCAGTGAAACTGTGCACGAGTTACAACAATTTTACCTATATTATGTCATCCCCCACCTCCGTAAGATCATAACCACACTTGATTATTCATTTTTATAGAGAATAATTAAGATTAATCGAGGAAACCAGCAGACCCAAAACAGGCTTCCTAAGTGCGCCGATAGGCGTATCTTTCATTCGGAACGATTTCATCACCGAACTAATAAATTGTATAAATCCCTGACTGTGCACGGCTTTCTGTGCTGTTACTTAATACCGGATATGTTCCACGCGGACTGAGACTCTTGTTCATGTATGGATTGTGGGGTGTTTTTTGGCTCAAGTAAATAAGGTCGTTAAAATAATCTCAGACTTGGACATTGATAAACATTTGGTGTTAGTTTTTAACTGGGTAGTTTGATGTACTTATTTGAACTACAGAGTGAGATTCTAAAGTCGATTGACCCTTTCCCGACCACCACTGGGTCTGTGGTTTGCGTAAACCATGTAAAAAAGGAAAATGAAATAGTACTTTTTATTGGTCTCCTGCAAAATGAAATAGTTAGATATACAACAACACCAGAACTAGAGGATTTTGTACTAAAAACGTCTTTGACAATTCGTTTAGTACAGACACAACTATCCGTTCACGATGGTCATCATTTCTATTCATATTGGCATCATGTTTGGCGCTGCTAAACTGTGCCGCATGAACACGACTACTTTGACTCATATAGCTCCCTCCCCGATAATCACAAGTAAGAGGCTTTTCCCGACTTCTTAACGGTTTCTCTAACGTTTTCCTGATTTATCCGACATTGTCTGACTTTTCTCTGAAAGGTATAAGATGTCTAGAAATACTGTGAAAAATTCTAGGCCTTCCCAAAATAGGGCATTAAAGAACAAAGGCATATGTTGAATGGGGTTGATGAAGTGACCTGATTGAGTGAGATAGCTAGTATGCAGCCTGAGGGTCGCTCTGCGTGTTTGGCTCATACATCATTAACCCCATTCAACATAGACCTTTGATTTTTATTGCCTTATTTTGGGAAGAACTGGTATTTTTCACAGGTTCTTTTCAATCTGACCTTTCAGGGAAAAGTCGGACAAAGTCGGAATTTAGTCGGATAAATCAGGTAAAAGTTAGAGAAACCGTTACGAAGTCGGCATAGGCCTCCTGCTAATGTATAACATTGTCATTTATGTGTTTTCATTATTGTTATTAATGCACTTAAAGAAACAGCAGTCGTTTTCTTACCATCTTCACCATGTGATAGCTCTGAATTTCTCAGTCCCTGTTTATGAGATTTTTTATCACAAAGAAAACGATGTTGTCATAGTGACTTCACTCTTAGAGGCAAGAACAATTGTCAATGTATTCAAAATCGACCCAATGAAAGGTGAATTGAGACAAGTTGGTTCACAGAAAAGTTTCAATCCACAGGCTAGGGTTATTGGCGAATATGAACAGTTTCTAATCGTGACGCCAGTGGCGGGATCCGGATTATTCGTATTCCTCGGATTGGATTGTCGATACAAGGGGAGAATCTCGTTTAAGAATATTGAGCAGTCTTTCGTCGACCAATGTAGAAGGGTTCAGATTGTTTTCGATAATACACAGTCGCGGAGAATTCAGATGTTGTTGGTGGCTTATCATGATGGTGAGTATATGAAGCTGAACTGTTTGTCCTTTGAAATGCGGTCGAAATCAGGATTTACATTGGTCTCGCAGTGCCAGTATGGTGGTCCATCTGTCAAATTTCTTACAAGCTCTTATGCGGGGTCTTTTGCATTGCTGAAAAAAAGCTTATCACGGTCATCAATTTTTAATGTATTTGACGCAAAAACAAGAGACGTTTTGAAGGTGAAATTATCGATAGCCAACGTGACGGATGTAAAATTTCTGTGCATAAATGAGGTTTACCAGATATTTCTGATTGGAATAGCAAGGAACAGAATTATACTGTTGAAATGGCAAGAACTGAAGCAGAAAAGTTTCTATAGGATAAAACAGGAAGACATTATTAAATTCGGTGGGAATGGTCAGTATATCATCTTGAACAGTGGGGAGTTAGTCCTGTTTGAGACTAGTGTCGCTCAACCTAGCGGTCAGAGGAATCTGACTCAGTTGAGGATTTATTTATCTGGGACTGGATGCTGGTAAAGTTAATTTCCAAGGTAAACCAATGGTCTCCTGAAATCGAGATTTACGCAACGCGTTTCCAATGCACTGGTCCACAAAAAGACGAATGTTCATTTTGCAACACAATCGGAGATGTATGAGACTATTCCTTCGGATTTTGACTATTTCTATTCCATTTCCTGGGATATTATTGGTGAAGGAAAATACATGTAGTACTACATGTATATTATGCACGACGTCAGTTAAGTAATGGTAATGTTTCAAAAGCCCGAAGCCGCCTCAAATATCCACCATAATCTGAATTTGCAATGATGAAAGTAATGTATTGTGATGTGCTGTATTCATGTAGTTCGCATAGAAAACTCCTTTTTGTCACAAAACACCGCACACTAACTCACCAAATCATCGGCTCACTGTTCCGTTGGTGGCATTTTGATAATAAAATAACCAACACACCGACCCCTCTCCCGGCTCATTGGTCAACTAACCCTACGTTCTGAATGCATTTAAAGGTTTTCAAAGCTCACCGGATTCAGCGGTAAACCGACCGACCATGTACTAGTGGTTTTGAAAGCACCTGCTCAACAAACCACCGACTCTCACACCGGCTCGGTAGAATCATTAGGTTGTCGAGGTATGTATGTGAAATCAGCTAATTGTAAAAACGAGCTATTCACGATAGAAGCATTACATATATGTTTTTAAAAACATGTTCCGGACATTGTGCATGTTGTGGGTTTTCTCTCGTCAATGATGTCGTTATCACCGAGGGCAACCGGCGTTGCGAAAACACGGAACGGAACGGAACGGAATAATGTTACGGAATATGGTCTGCAGACGCCCCGTAATGATCATGCCAGTTGTTGTTGTTGTCGTTACAGTAAACCCCGGGTGATGGCCCGGTGCTAAGCGCCCAAAAAACTGACAATTGTCGGCAAGATTGATGAAAACACAACAAAATTATAACTTTGGTCAACGTTTGTTGTGTTTCATTACACTTTTCTTGGCTATGTAGCACCAGAGCTAGAGTAGAACAATGTGGGCCTGGCAAAGTCATCTCCGGACTCCCTCTAAGTGCTCAACCTTGCCTTTTTACGTAGTTATAAACTACAGACCGGATTTTCACCCTATTCCGTAACATTATTCCGTTCCGTTCCGTTCCGTGTTTTCGCAACGCCGGAGGGCGCAACGGGGCTTCCGTGGGGAAAAGGCGACGCTGATTTGTGAGGGTGAACACCAAAATTTCAAAAACGATGGCATAGCGAGTTGTCATATATTTGCCTTGCAACATTCAACAGTAACACCAGCCAACTTCTCGTTATCATTCCTAACCTTTGCATGTGCTTGGAGTACTACCTGATTTTGTCTTAACTTCAGATCTCATCCCTTCTGGCCATGCAGTGTTAAATGATTCCATTATTTTTCGGGATCTACCAGCTTCTTCGAACGAATAATAACCCGTCCCCACGCTTGTTATTTTCATACACTGCGTTAGGCAGGCAAACATGTAATACACTAAATTGAACGGCGAGGTTTATTCAAAGACGACATGGAAAATTTTAGTTATTCATGATGATAAACTTTTAAAAAAACATATTTGAACTGCACGCATAAACAGCAGTTTTTTGGCTGAGGTTATAGTAAATGCAATAAATGAAGTGGTAAAAAATTGCTATCTACATCTTTCGCCTTGTATAGATAAGACAGCTGATTATCCTGGTAATCCAAAATCGCTTGGCAGAAAGATGTTTTACTTAATATGCTGGCGCTAGTGCAAATAAATAGAAAATCATCTCACCCCGATGTGCGCTGGTATCTTAAACTGCTCAGCTATATTTTACGGCGTTGAGACCGTGGTTTTGATTCTGTTGCCCGTTCTGAAGGTAATCAGTTGTCCGACTTAACTCGAACTTCGAACGAGCAATACAATGCACTTCCAGCGCTCATGCAGTCGGTATAAAGGAGCAATTGATGTACATGTATCATACAATCATATGCGAGTTTCTGCATGGAGCCATATTAGTGGCCCTATTGTATCCATGTTCAGCAGGCCGAGACTATATTACTGATCTGCGCTGGACTTATCAATACTGATCTGCGCTGGACTTATCAACAGGAAATGAGAAGGTTCGTTTTCACCGCCCGAGAGAATGTTAAAACTAGGCCGAAACGTTAAATTGGTCGTCCGAAATCCCCTTTAATTTGGCGCGTTGCATGAATGGAATTACCGGTACTGCTATAGCCAGATGATCAAAGTATAGTACAAATACGGAGAAGTTAATCCCATATGCTATTGAGAACTCCTGTTGACTTTTGACAACACCTTATGATGATGACCATGCCCTTGTATGGAAGCAACTAAAAATGCAATTTCTCCAAAATCGCTCCAGATAATTCCAAAATTAAACCCGGCAAAAACATACTCTGTATCAATCTCGACTCTCAGGAGAAGTTTTGTTGTCGTCCGATCTACACTGACGGATGAGTTAGATTACAAACTATCACACCTCTCTGTCCATTATAGTAGTGATGGATTCAGAACATGCTTTGTTTGTCAGTTACAGTGCGGCCAACAGTGTTATCACCACACGAATCGAATCCTGTCGTACTATAAAGAATATTGAGTTCTTGTTGGCGCACTATATAATGTACATGTATATATATACGCAATGTAGCCAGCACACTTAGGAATCTAGTGCATCGTATTCTGGCGCACGGACGGCCGACCTGATGATGAGAGCTGACGGGAAAAAGTTGAGCCCGTCTAAATATCTTGTCGTCGTTCAATCGGTAGAAATTAAATAAAATGAAATGTAAAGTTAAGCATCCCTTTTACGAAGAGCACCCAACAATCAAGTACAACGCATAATACTGTATTACATAATCAATTGATTACGAAAAGTTCCCTGGTTCCTTTCGAATCCGACATACAAGTGTCGCGTAATGAGTTTGCGCAGGGCATTATGACAACACAGACTTTTCTCCACGTCATATTTATCACGTATAAGGGTCACGAAACCTTCCGAGTGCCTGACCGTCAGCCAACCGAGGAAGGTGCAGACGGCAAGTATTGTTCTTAAAATTGCCGCTAGATATTTCTAAAAGTCTTTTTTCTTATCGGGTGATGAATTGCTGTTCTGAAAAGTTGGAACAACCTTCCTCAGCGAAGGATAGCACTTTCAGAGCCGCACCCAGCGTATGGTGAATAGATCCTCAACATTGCAAGGTATTTCGTACCCGGCGCCGCAACACCGTCATCATCATTTTCTTGATCCTTTTGATTTTCTGTCACTAACTGTACAAGGTCACCATCATTAAGAAGAACAAATTGCTGACTCCCTCTAAATTGGATGATGATGCCTTTTCTGTTAGTTTGTTTAACATTTTTATTTACTTTTGCCCAATCTGTCACAAATATCTTGTTTCCAGAAACTCCAATGAGAAACTTATGATGGACTTCATTTATAAACAGAAAGTTGACCATGATGCTCCTCAGAACGGGGAGCCGCCTTGATATAGTTGTACCTGTTATCGCGTTATAGAAATATACTTCAAGTATTGAAATTGTCTTTTCCCAGAAGGCAAACGAACCCAGATGTGCACGGGATAGATTTTTCAATGTTTCTTCGCGAAACTTTTTCTCTTTGCATATTAGATAAACGTCTACATCATCATTTAAGTCACTTTCGAACACATTAGATTGACACGGCAAAACGTAAGTGGTACCCAAATCGAGGTATTTGATCATAACGAGAGGTTTGTGCTTTTGCATTATAATTGAAACATCCTTGTATGAAGACAGTCGTGCGCTTAGATTCTTTTGCATTTTAATATTTCCCTTTTTCCGGCCGTCCAAACCTACGAATAGATATTCACGGCTGCCATTGACATTAGTCACAATGAGTAACTTTCTATACTCGCTGACAATCTTGATTCTGCCTCTGTAAGTTTTCTGTGATTTTTCAAGTGCACCTGTAAAACGGGACTATATTGAAAGTTGTCTGATTTGTTTTTTAAACTGAATACTGTAGAAAAGAAATATTTCGCTTGCATAATTTTTCGCAAAAAAATCTGCTGCGAAATCCTCTAACTTTTCACAAGAATTCTACACCTATAAGTTCCTATTCAGTTGATCATCGCACTAACCATACGAAGGTGATTGGAGTGCCCGCGTATACACTGCGCAATTAGCATATATCATAATTACACCATACCTGAGTCTTTCAATTATATTACTTGAAAGGCTATACAAGCACAAATTTCGGACCTCTTTAATGAGTTTGGCCTAATTAATGCCAACGTTTGTGTGCTCAAGGCGTGATGACTCGAAACAATGCCAATGAGACTATGGATTTTAGTATATTTTAAGCCTAAACACCAGAGTTCTACTTCACATTTTTGGCAAAAATTTGACTTGCGTCACGAAAGTATTCTGCCGCGAAGACGTCCATCGTTCGAAATTCGCGAAAATTGTATGCCGCGAAAATGTTCTGTTCTACAGTAAGTAGTAAGTCGGATGTGGGGCATATGGAGAGGCAGCTAGTAACACCTATATGCGTATTATCCCAGTATTTGTGTAAGATACATACAGATACTGGCAGATACTGGGTTAATACGCAGATAGGTGTTAGTAAGGCTTTAATGTCACAACCTAAGAGTGGATCGAAACTGACATAATTGTATATTGCCAGTGATTGCTTTAAAAAGCAGGTCTGTCGACGTTCTTTCATATTGTGTGTGATAAGTTAACGACACTTCGTGTGAATGTGGACATTGGAGAATTAATCTAAACCAAGAGATTTGGCTTCACAGTATAGAAACAATAAATATCAAATAAGGCAGCTTTCAATATTGGGCCAATACAAACCTGTAACTGGGTGTATCCTTACTATTGTCATCAGAGTGCTGTTCGCTGTCAAGAGGACCAATACTATCGAGTTGCTTTGCTGGTGATAGTAATAATCCCGAAACTGCACTGGGAGTGCGAGCTCTCGTCCAGGGTAGTAAGAGAATAGAAGCTGTTTCTGAAACACATTTACAATGCTCACACCAGACGTTATGATAAGCTTGTAGAGTGCTGCCACCAACACTTGTTTACCACTCGCCCCCGGGGGCTAGAAATTTTACGCTGAGAAAATGAATCGTATCGATGTTGACGACATGTGTACGTTCATCTGTTTTTGTCGCTGCTTCAACTGGCGACCCTCTTAGATGGTGCACACGTCGTCATCGTCTGGAGCATGTGTTCTCTGTCATCCTTTTTTGTGCCACTAAAAAGATCATTATGACCTGTGTGGTATGCTTGTGATGCATGTACTAGTTTATGTGCACAAGTGTGTTTTATATTCTGTATTGAGTGTGTACTGTTTTATTTATTGCTATGTTCTTGTATTCACGAAGAAAATCTACTAAAGTTGATATTTCCATTTTTGAGTCAAAGAAATGTGTAGACAAACGCCATACAATAAATGATCGATGTACAGTAATACAGTTCACACTTAGCAACATGATCAAGATCATTCTTGATATAAGGTAAATAAATTAGCATGACCACCATGTACGATCGGCCAGGATGCATACCTCAACCTTTCTTCAAGTTATTTCTTAACAAATGTGATCGTAGATTTGACAGCAAAAAATAAAGATTTAAAAAGAACTCATTCCTTCTTTAACGAATGGCCGGCGATTATACCCAAATCACCCTAAAAAAAGGTAGACACAGCTCTAGCTGATCTCAACAGCATTGCCAGTTCACAATAGATAAGGAGTTAAGACCTTTAAAACATATTTGAGTATTGTGGTGTCCCTTTCCCGAAGGTGCGGGATAGGCCTACATGTACAGGACTTGCGTGCGCCCCTGTCGTTACTTGCGTCATATTTAGAAGCCTTTGAGTATCGCTATGCAAACGTAATTCTTGCTCAGATCTAAAACAGGGATTTCAAGTCACCCTACTTCAGATCTTATGCAAAACTCCGCTTCGCACAACAGGTAACTAGCCATTAATTAATCATGATTGGTTATGCCTTAAATTGACGAGTTATGTAAGAATACACCACGCCCATATCACAAATCAAGATAAGTCCTTTATAATATGCGTATAAGGTAGCATGTGCTTGCACATGTTTATCCATAAGAATACTCTTCGTTAGGGTCTTAGTTAAGAATACTCTTAATTAGGGTCATAGTTAAGAATCTTACAAAAAAAACAACGTGTAACTAATGTATACATCACTAGTAGGAGGCTTTTTTCGAACAGTCTGATAACTTTTCCCTGATTTATCCGACAAAAGTCCGACACTGTCCGACTATTCCCTGAACGGTCGAATTTCTAGAAAACCAGTGAACAATATTATGACTTCCCGAAATAGGGCATTAAAGATCAACGGCCTATGTTGAATAGGGTTAATGAGGGGTGTTATATAAGTGAGTGAGCTTATTAGTATTCACACCTAGGGTCACTCTGAGTGTTTGGCTCACACCTCAAGCTGCATTTACACGAAATGGAAAAACATCTTTGGGTCTCTTTTGGCAGCAGCTGGGTAGGAAAGAAAAAAGTTTCAGAAAGCTGCCGACAGGAGTCTCTACCACTCCCATGTACGTCAAAACTATTTTCATTTGTACGAAAAATATATATTTAGTGATGATTCAAACATGACCCGGTGTAAAAGTAAAAAGTGTCCCCCCTAGAAAAAGTGTCCGGGCCTATTGTATTCTGACAGATTATGGCATATGGTTCTATAGAGGCAATGACCGTCACTAGCTCAGCGCATAATATAATCCTTTGTTCCCGGACATTGTATCCTAGGACATTTTAAACTTCTACACCGGTGTTGAATGTTTTGTTAGATATGAATAACATTCTCCAGCGCAGACATATCATTCAAGCATATTATCTCTGCCAGTATTGGCGTCCAACATGTCCATTGGACATGTAATGCGTGCATGTAACACACACATGTACGCAACAAGAATGCTCAAATAAAATGCCATATATTCCCGATTCCTAAACTATTTTCGAGTCTGGTCTTATATCGCCTTGTTAGATATAACTAACGTTAATATTTATTCCTGTTTTGCACCCATAGAAACTGTTCTATTGTCATACGCTAAAATTCGTTTTGGGAGGAAATATTTCGACCATTGACTTGAAAAACACCTAACATTAATTGGTTTTGGCATTTTTGAAATAAAAAAGGCACACAAATTCCAGTAGATACCTGGATGAGCGATTTCAGATTTCCGATCCAATGGTGGCCAATTCGAGCAGCGACAGTATGACCTCACGATCATCACCTCACTGGGCCGGAGTATGAGGAATTATTTCAAACATTCCGCCAAATTTGACATCAATGGAAAAGTTGACTTTACTTTGGCGAAATACAAAATGTTCCCCGATCGAAGGTTCAAATAATATTCTTATTAAATTCTTAGTTAAGGTATTACTAAGTGCCATGTACAGAAAATAACACGATCCAGGTATTAAGAGTATTGGTAAAGAACCTAACCAATTCCTACTAAAAACTAAATGGTTACTGTAAATATACTTAATCAATAGACATTTGATTACGACCTTATCTTAAAATATTCTAAGAATCTTCTCTTGATTATCAACCAGATTTTTTATTTACTTTACCTTCTTTCTACACTTAGAATATAACAGACCCTGTCTTGAGTGTGGAATATTATCCAAGTAACGTGGTCTAAAACCATTCAACCGGCATTTGTTACTGACGACCAGATAGTTAATCGTCACGCAGCGCACCAGCGCTATACATCGAGAGCAACAATTGATACGCGATGGGGCAAACACTTCCTCAATATCAGGTTTTCTCATCGAAGATCGCAACGGGCCTAGCCAAAGAATGGCAGATGTAGCTGTTGTCTCTTGTCGTAAAAAGAATGTAATGAAAATCACCAACGATGGTTTCATTGTTGGTAGTTCTATAATTGTCCACTGAGAAGTAGCAGCATATTGATGACGTCAATTGAATACTAGTATTTAATACTAAAGATTGTAAAAAATAACACGACCTTTATAAAGCCGTATGTATCCTGTTGGAGTCGCACTTCATATTCGAAACTTGGTATCAATAACAATATTTGATAGATTGTATCACAGATTTAGTGTCCTAAGTCGAAGATTCAGATAAGATTATTTCACAGTGGAGATCCTTACTTTTTTTCAATTTCGTGTCCATGTGCATACATTCATTACACGATACCTATGGTAACATGCATTATAGTTGATATTTCACGCATAAATGTACATTCGTACGATGTACATTCTTGTAAAGTTCTTAATTGAGATACAAATTACAAATTATAAGATACAAATTACAATACTCTTTGTAACGGATGTACAAAGGTACATGAACAATTAAAACTGATATTTGTAGCTAATAATATTACAATAATTCTATCCGGACTTTCGTCTTTGTTTCTGATAATTGTTCTATGAGAATTATCAACGATCGGCTTATCGGCTTAGACATGCTGCACAACTCTTGCAAACTATCCGGGTCGATGAAGGTAATAATCTTCTTAGTAACCATGACGATTGCGATAGATTTGTACACCGCGCGCCCTCTCGTGGGAAACTTGGTACTCTGCTGGACGCGAACGATAATCAATCCTGCATACGCATATGAATTTAGGAACACTGCACCATGCAATACTGCAAGTTATTTTCTGTAGATATATTGAGGTTCGTAAATGCATTTGTAATATATGTGTCGTTCTGTGTAGGTGTAACAGAATAACTGAAAGTGTGCATGTGACGCAAAATACTGCACAAGATGAACGTGCACTTCGACTTGTAAGTGGAGTGGCATCATCAAATTATGGACTACACAGCTACAGTACTCCAGACATAGAATCTTCCTCAGTGATTAATATCAAGCTAATGTTACCCCAGTAACAGTACACTTATCTTTACCATCATTGTCGAATGCCAAAAGCATATACATGTACATGTAACTTGTTCAGCCATTGCACATTTTTTAAAACTTATGACCGAGTATAGATAGCCATTCGCAAGGGTTGCTCTTGAAGACACGACCAATACAAACAAAATGATACCTCTCTAATCTTCACCTACTGTAATAACTGAACTACTGCGATATCTGTGAAAGGACAAAGCTATGCAAAGTCATATATTATTCTCAATTTTCTTAATTGATCACGTAGATTGTTATGGGCACTCAGCCTTCCTTTTGATTTTTAATCAAAATTCAATTTTTTAATCAGCTTGGATAACTTATTTTGCTTGCGGTGAATATTAATTAGAATGGGCTGGAAATGAAACAATTCAGGCAGAAGCAATCCGATAAGTTCAACGATTAATGCATCAGAGCTAATTCAATCACAAAAAGCCCCGCCCCCCATATTCAAAATTAGAACTAAGAGCTAGTTAAACTTTCTTCTTTAACTAAGATTATACAAACGCTGTCGGGCTTTTGATCTTGAATCTCTCGCACGGTAATGAGGCAGTGATCCCACCCACCACGCCCTTTGTCGTCCGTTGGATTCGCGGCTTGTATCCTGTTCTGCATCGCACTGGTTCCAATGTCCACGTACAAGACTTGCTTACAGTCGAGAGATTGTTTTAAAAGGGACACTCAAACAACTCTAAGCTGCTCTCAAACAAAAGCACAAGGAGATCCTAGAATCCGGAGAATCCAACAACAGGCTCGGCCCGGCCTGTGACGTCGAAAGTTATGATCGAGAAACATGTATAAAGGGTAGGTTTAGCGATAGTGTTTTTTTGTTTCACTGTAGTAGAGAGTTTTCGCATAGCCCCCGAAACGTCAACACCAACGCCTATCACATTGTTCGACATCGTGATCAGGAAGTTGAACATTGGGACAGGCGTTCACGTGTGCGTTTCGGGGGCTTTGCGAAAACTCTATTGAATGATGTGATCCCGATGCATGCAATGTTCCACTTCTTTTGGTGCAAATCGACGTGAAATCGCTGAACACTGTCGCATGCGTTGTCGGAATCGCATTATTCTGTAGAAACGTTCAGGGATTACGGAAGATTTCCACTACACTCGATTGCGACAACGTACGCGTTTCGACTTTTTTATCATACGCCCTTCTGCACACCCAATCACCCAAACAAACACTTTGATTATGTGATTATGCAAACCATGGGCGATCTAGGCAAAATCGCAATCAGTGGATGCTGCCCTAGGTTAGGTTTGCACTGAATGCGATTTCGCGTAGATTTTACAACGCATGAATGTTTTGCATTGATGAGGTACAGTGTAGAGTGCTACGTATAAACCCAGCACACTATTAACGCATGCGTTTTTGAGTTTGGCCTTATATACACCGACTGCATTTTTGCATGAATTCCATAACGCATGCGGATTTTGCACCTGATTCATTGTACATGTGTGGGAGTGCAGTGCAGCGTGAAATAACTATCGCATGCGTTGTCGCGATCTTATTCTGTGCAAACCTACCCTCGAGATGTGACGTGTTGACGATTATTCGAATCGTGTCCTTCGGTCCTCTATTAATAAATGAATCATACACTCATTGCAATATCGATTGATTCAAAATCGATAGAGAAGTAACCAGGTACAAGTGTGTTTTTTATGTAATTGTTAAAAATCGATACGCTTGATCCTGATCAATAGTTTACTAGCTGCGATTTACAGTGTAATGCTGCAATGGAAAAATATGTTGCATAAGAACAGTACGGGGATTGGGGTGTTGTTATGATAAAAGGATCTTAGACCTGAGAGAAACTTAGGTAATAAAAATGCTGTGAGAATGTAAGAAGGATATTGTACACTTTTTGACAGGGTGACCATATCCCCGAATTTCCAAAGTCAAAAGTTACTTCCACTACAACGCGGGGAATTTCCGATAGGGTCTAAAGTTACTTCCAGTACATCAATTCGAATTTCCAATGGGGTCTAAAGTTACTTCCAGTACATCAATGCTAATTTCCAATGGGGTCTAAAGTTACTTCCAGTACATCAATGCTAATTTCCGATGGGGTCTAAAGTTACTTCCAGTACATCGATGCGATTTTCCAATGGGGTCTAAAGTTACTTCCAGTACATCAATGTGAATTTCCAATGGGGTATAAAGTTACTTCCGGTACATCAATGCGAATGTCCAATGGGGTCTAAAGTTACTTCCAGTACATCAATGCGAATGTCCAATGGGGTCTAAAGTTACTTCCAGTACATCAATGTGAATTTCCAATGGGGTCTAAAGTTACTTCCAGTACATCAACGCGAATTTCCAATGGGGTCTAAAGTTACTTCCAGTACATCAATGCTAATTTCCAATGGGGTCTAAAGTTACTTCCAGTACATCAATGCGAATTTCCAATGGGGTCTAAAGTTACTTCCGGTACATCAATGCGAATGTCCAATGGGGTCTAAAGTTACTTCCAGTACATCAATGCGAATTTCCAATGGGGTCTAAAGTTACTTCCGGTACATCAATGCGAATTTCCAATGGGGTCTAAAGTTACTTCCAGTACATCAATGCGAATTTCCAATGGGGTCTAAAGTTACTTCCAGTACATCAATGCGAATTTCCAATGGGGTCTAAAGTTACTTCCAGTACATCAATGCGAATTTCCAATGGGGTCTAAAGTTACTTCCGGTACATCAATGCGAATGTCCAATGGGGTCTAAAGTTACTTCCAGTACATCAATGCGAATTTCCAATGGGGTCTAAAGTTACTTCCAGTACATCAATGCGAATTTCCAATGGGGTCTAAAGTTACTTCCAGTACATCAATGCGAATTTCCAATGGGGTCTAAAGTTACTTCCAGTACATCAATGCGAATTTCCAATGGGGTCTAAAGTTACTTCCGGTACATCAATGTGAATTTCCAATGGGGTCTAAAGTTACTTCCAGTACATCAATGCGAATTTCCAATGGGGTCTAAAATTACTTCGACTACAGCACTGCAACTGTTCAATTGGGTCTATGCGTTACTTCCATTACAGCAATGCGAATTTCCAATGGGGTCTTATTTTTAGGTTTTCAATGGTTTAACGTTTGCATTCTTAATATTGCGTATGTACGTATCGCTGGACATTTTTCAATCTATTGAGCAAAAACGTGGTGAAATTTAAAGTTTAGTTTGGAATTTTCTAATTGACTGTCAATAGAAACTTCGACAACGCAAAGACAATTACCATTAATTCTTGTAGTTCCACAGTATTAGCAAAGGGTTATCAGTGAAAATCTTGATAATATCGACCCCCTCGAAACATCTCTCGTTAGTCGACAGGCGCAAATCGGCAATGGCAAATAAACGCAGTGTATGTGGCCCGAAGGGGAGTAAAATCCCGCGTCGCGTATTTGAATTGTAAACATACACATCGACACAATCCAGGCCTTGATCTAACCTTTATTGACGATACTATTTGACGCTGGTCAATCCAAAATCTGGAAGAATCCGAAACGGAAGTAGATCTTGAATTACAAGCAGGTCACAGGAAATACGAGGAAACTGATCTCGTTTCCCGGCAAACTTTATTGCTATGAATATATGCATCTCATGAAAATGAATGACCTGTATTGAATTGATGATGATGATGTCTGTGGATAAGATCGCCTTGGCGTAGTAGCTGTCACTTTTTTGTTATTGATGCCACCAATATGCTCATGTGACATGTCTTAGATTGGCAATCGATGATTGCGGTGTTGGCTGATAAAATCGTCATGGCGCGTTGAGTGTGTATGCCTTTCAAATCAAGTATAACATTTTTAAATTAACTAATTTTCGCAGATTTTGCGAATAACCAGCGTTGACTGTGTATGCCTTTCAAATCAAGTATAACATTTTTAAATTAACTAATTTTCGCAGATTTTGCGAATAACCTAATTATGCAGTATACACGTCACCAAAATAGTATTCTTTTGATTTGATAAACGGGAAATTTTCGTCAAATGCTCATTATACGTTTATCACTCCTTGAGACCAAACATCACTTTATAAACCAAGCCTCTCAACCCTTCTACAGAGTTGCTACAAAAAAAACACGTTGATGCGAGAGCCTAATCCGCTGATGGTCAAAAGGCCCCTGCTGCAACTGGCTTTGGAGCTGTACTGTATCGCTATCTTCGTCTGGAAAATACTCAAACGGAAGTGACATCCCATAGAAAAATAGTGGTGTGCAAGGGATAGTAGTCCTAGGGCTGATAGTCCGTGTAACAATAGCCCGCATTGCTAAATGTTTTGGTTAGGGTTAGCGGTACAATAGATCATGCTGCTTAATTGGTCAAATACAATGCTACCGGACTATGACTCCAGGGGGACTATATCCGCTGTCACAGTGGTACCGATTGATGGTGACAATGATTTCTTATAATTGGAATGATCAGTTTGAAGTCGATCGCTAATGGAGAAGTTCGATCCTTTAATTGCTATCTTACCTACTCATTTCGTGGGATCAACTATCAAATTGACACGGATCAACATGGCTAAGTTCAAATGTACTTAGACATGAATGACGTGTTTAAGATGTACGTAGAGTATCTAAGATACACTGTGCTCGCCATAACAGAGATATTCAGATCTTGATCGAGAATGAGAACAAGTTCGAGTTTGGTTTCTCTGGTTGTCAACATATAAATGGTCGTTTATTTTTTATTGATCAGTAGCTGTATTGTTTCTAGTGATACCAAGCATTGACAATGCATTATGTTGACGCAATTTCAACAACAGGGAGACAGCGTTATACTTGTGGTCATGCCAAGCTGCATCGGATCAACACGTGGACCTCTCAACTGAAGATTTTTTCAGGGGTGTAGCGGGGGAAAGGCATGCAGGGCCCCGAGGAAGTACATGCAAACCAAAAAAATGTGTTTTTGACCATTAGTCATTTGCATCGACAGCAGATTAAAAAAGGGACCCAAACATGATAGGATAATGGGCTTCTAGTCATGAATGCGTACAACGAATACAATTTCTGCGTGGCTGCCTGTCAACCGCCGAGAAATATCGTGCTTCTATTTTGCAAATAAAAAAAATCAATTCAACAACTTCGATGTTGTTTTTGTTTGTGGGAATTATCAATGTCATTCAATTTACCCAATCATATTTTTGGGTATTTCATCTATTTTGGCAAGTTGAGGTCATTTATGTAATCCGCCATTTACCCTGCTGTTGATTGAGTTCTTGTGCCATTCATGATGAGACCAGTACTACCAAACTAAACTAATACAAATGCTCCACGAAGAAAACATCAACATTTGTCGTTCGCAGTTTTTAGTCCAGCATATATGAAATACAAATAAATAAATGATGAAAATGTCAGATTTTATGCAGCGTCTTCTAGAAGTTAGGCTAAAGAGCATCACTGCCACTATCATCCCAATAGCTCGTTCTCATCATCGTATATTGAATCATTTTGAGATACATTGTAGTCCTCAAACAAATTGGTGTTCCATGTTCTAGTTATATCATTCAGAATACGTCTATAACAACCTCATTTCCAGATAATTAAACACAAATATATTTCGTCGATATTTCGTCGATCACCGTGTTTAATTTGAAACCATCATTTCCTTTTTTAAGGACTATAATATTATATGTAAGTCGGAAAGCCTGAAACCGCCGTATACAATATTTCTGAATTGTTAGTCCAGTGCAGACCATTATGCAGCTCGGAAAGCCTGAAACCGTCTTACCTTTCTAGGTTATGCAAGTGGTGCAGGTGATCTTTGTACGTCGGAAACCCTGAAGCCATTGCACCTTCCCTACGTTAGTCCAGTGAATGCCATATTTCTAAGTCGGAAACCCTGATCGAAACAGTCTAACAGCCGTCTATTATTATTCGCGAAATCTGCGAAAATATTACGACCCGAAAAATGGAGCATATGCATTTGATTGTACCGAATCACTTCAATCATTGTATTATAAATACTCGGTCATGACGATGTCATTTGTAGAAGACAACTACTCAGTAGAATTTCACTCAGAAGTTGATCGATCTACAATCATCGTAATTTCATTCAAACCGTCATCCGATTGGGCCAGCGTGATGCTTAATGATTGCCTTGAAAACTGATTTAGCTGGTGATTTGATTGGGGGAGTAAAAAATGCGTGATGAGGAGCCATGTCATCTATATGACCTGTTCAAAAGAGGATGAACAATATGTTAGATCGAATCAACACAGTGAAAACCTAGTGATGTTTATAATTTCAGCGAGTAGTCTCTTTCTTGATGGCACCGAGTATCATTTCGTTTCAGCAGTCGCTTAAGAAAACTCTGTTTAAGGACTTTAATGAACCAGGATTGTTTTCCCCTTGATGAAAACCATACATGTTCATCCAGAAACACAATCCTGGGTTCTCCCCGAGATCGAACCCGGGCCATATATATGACGTGGTATCCAGTAGTATTAACCACTAGGCTTTGAGGATCCTCGACGTATTTTTTTAAACGGGCGTGACATTTTTGGGGGATTAGAGTACAACTATTTACTAATCTCCTTGTTGATGACTGACAAAAGCACCCTGTGAAAAAAATCCTACTAATCGAAAATGTCAGAGACATTCTAGATGAGCTGGAGAAACGTACAAAGGCAAATTATTATCTTATCATCTTCAACTGACAGGCGATATAATTGTTGTCGTTTTTCAATTCGGTACAGGTGTCGGAAATGAAGTGATTCTCTCTGACAGCGGAGCAATTTTAGAATCGGAAGACATCCTCACAGTTGGTAGTTGATACTCCTTTCGAGCGATTATGTTTTACTAGAGTTTGTGAGAAAAAAAAGAATTATTTCACGCTAGCTTCCCGGCATGGATGGGGCTTCGATTATTAAACGTCAAAAACCCCAATAGGATTTGTTATAAGGTTCTTACAATGTAGCAAAAAAACCTATTTGGTTTCATAAATTTATTCGCAAAGTCAGACGACATCGAAATCACCTAAATATCTTGTGTTGAAAATATGATATCAATCATATGCAGACAAGAATATTTAATCACGTATGTTTTTTCTCTCTTTTTTGCCATTTTTTTCGAAACAGCAATTTTTGCTGCTGACGTTTCTCAAACCCCGTCACGGTGACTTCATTAGAACGTAGGTTAATGGAGTGTCAATTTTCGAGTAATGATCTAATCTAGTCTAACAGAATGATGATTTTTAGCTATTTTTGTTCTTTGAAGTCCGCGCAATTGGGCGTAAAACTACAAAATCGTAGCGCATGCGTTGTCGTCATCGCAGTGGAACCTGACCTAAATGGAAGGGGTACTTTCATGATCAAATATTAACTGTCGACCCGTCAATTTATCTGAACATACGCAAAACGTTGCGAAAGTGATAAGTACTGCATACATGACTAAAATCGTGCAAAAATATTTCAATTGTGACCAAATACTGTATGTTGATTATGATGATAAAGGTTGTGCGTGTCAATTGAATCGGGTTGGATCAACCGCTATGATACCGGTATTTCGCGCGCCTGTGGTATATTACTCTAATAGCATAGAGCTATCGAGATCCGTGTTCAGACAAATGGTAAATCGATGTATTTCAAAATCGCGTACCTAAATAATGCGAAAAGGTACCGACAATGACAGAAGATTGCCATAGTATAATGAAGCCTCTTTTTTCTGTGTACAACAAAACACGTTGACAAAAAAACTATCGTCGGTGATGATAATATGCCCCTTATAGTCCCTTTACAAAACAAAAACGTCACGGGGAAACCAGTTTAGAAGTGAACGGACCAATGCGTGCATATACCGTAAGAGCTTTCGCTCAGTGAACACCTCGTATCCCCAAACTTCTTAATCAGCTTATAGCCGCCGCGGGTTTCCGTATCATGACCGCCCAATCAAGAAGAGATACTGTCCGCATTCAGAGAAATCCTTAATCGATCAAGAATTTCCCACTAGAATGCCACAATATATCTGGAGCGATCACAGTATTCATTGATGACCACAAACCGACAAGAAGATCAATGATCATTTTATAGAATTGTCCGCGCATTGCCACACTATGAGCGCTGAGGCTGAAATCGCATTGGAAAATCCCTATTCAGGATGTTTAAGATACAGGAGGCGTCGCGCTAATGGCGCTTTTCTCTAAGTGCAAAACCCATTTTAGTATAGCCTAATGATTTATACCAGCGTTTCCAGCTAGCTTAGACGCTTCGAATTCCCTTTCCCCGACACATAAAGGCTACGTCTCAATCTATTGATCAGAATCTCAGACGAATACTAATATAAAGGTGAGCCAAGAATGAAGTATTTGCCGCAAGAGTGCGAAAATGTTAGGGTTTCATTGATGATTACAAACCGACGGTAAGATTGATTCTGCTTCCATGAGATTGTAGAAGCATTTTTGCTAACCGGATCAGGTGGGGAGTCTTGCTCTAGATCGACGACTCGAATCTGTTCAAATTTACCCAAACCATTTACCAGTTTGGCGAAGCATTGTAAATGAGAGACAGTCTGATTATGGATACAAACTCCACTATGACAATCACACACTTGTATAACGGGAAGGTATCGTGCCGTGATCCCTTTCTTTGTGATTCAGGGTTGTCAATTCCACTCCACTATCAAAGGGGTAACCCTCAAAGGGATTATATCGCGGCCGCTGAGTATGTGCTCCTGTTTCCCCAAGATAGCAATTACATTGTCAATGGATCAGGCCTTAGTCCTGGCGAAACGGGCAACAAAAAACAACCTTAACTAAATTTGTTACACAGGTACTTTATTGTATTCATGATAGGACGGGTGATATCTGAAAAGCGTCCCCTAGAGGTCTTCATCATAACCACTCATATTTTGGCCACAATGTTCTTGGCGGTTGCTAATTATAGTGAGCACGGTGATGTCATACTTACCTCTAACCTAAACGCCGGGAAACGGGAAGCCCATGATTCCTCCGAACATAGAAAGCAAAATTACGAGTGCCGAATGAACTCGCCCTGGACTTTACTTAAGAGATCTTCGTCGTTCGTATGGCAAAACAGGTGTAGACGTTTGAAAACTCCCTGAAGAGAATGACTAGGAAATGACAGCACTATGCGCTTTAATCTCTGGGCTATTGACGGCCATAACCTATTGAAAAGAGTGACATAATTCGTCAGAATACGACAGTGTTGGACACCGTTTCGGGGAGGACGCTTTCTACTTATACACCGACCTGCAGTAACATGAGGACATCACACGAGCGATCTAATACATTTCTTTGTGAGATCATTGCTAACACCCCAAATCGATAGTTTCCAGATGGTTCGTCAAGATATCACATGCCAGACATGGTAATACTATTGACATATATTTTACAATCAATTCGCAGGTCAGTGGCTAATTCATTCAGCTCTGTTGACTCTGTCTAGCGTAACTCAAGGATGGTGACAGACAACTCAATAATTGATATTATATTCATATTATCCTTTGGCTACATGTGAAATCCCACTCACCAGGTGTAAAAAAGATTAGCCAGAAACCTTTCTGCTATTGAAGCTTGTAGCAATGACGCTTTTTTCCTTGATCCACATAAAACACATCCAGCCAGAGTAAGCCATGATTGTTATTTTGAACCTGACGATAATTATTTTACCAAACACACGACTCCGGAGAAAACAAATTAAAGTAAAAAAGTTGATTTGGAAAACTGAAAGAAATTTGTAATCCGCCAAAATAAAAGTCATACGAGAGTTAAAATTAGAAAGCATTTCCTTTTCAGAATTTGGGCGAATTGTAAAAATAATCAGGTGTGATCATGAATTTTGGTGGGTTTGTAGTACAAGATAAGAGGTAACAGTATGTTGGGCTGTTCTCGTAGGGACACTAATGTTTAAAAAACGCTTTGGCGAGTGATGACAATTTTTAGAAAAAGGGGGAGACTATATCAAAATGTCTCATCGTTCTCACTTTAATTAGTGCTGAACATTGGCTTAGATGGATGTCATCATTTTGAACAGCTTCAGTGAGAATCGATCAGTAGCAAGCAACACTTCTATTTTTATGTTTAAAACATTGTTCAATTTTGAAAGTTTCAAGACTATCATTACACCCTGTAAAAAGAGGCAAGCAAACCTTTATGGCAGTCATTGCAAAATATGCCTAGGTGACGATTCATTATTTGCCATGACATATTTTACAATGGAACGGGCTGAGTCTGCAAAAGAAGCTGCCTCAAGCAAAAGGAAAGAAAGAGGTAAGAAAATGACAATTTTCACCAAAACATCTCTCTTGACAAGTTTTATCTCTGAAAGAGATTGTAAACCTTTATGTTATTTTTGTATGGAATAAAGTAAAAGTTAGATGAAAAAAAACTACGGTTACTTATTTTTAATGGTGAAAAATATTATTTTCCATAACCAATACTTCTCTTGTAATATAGCCTCATTGAATACATGTGCTAAAAACAATTCTTCTTGACCGTAAACCATACACACTCCCTATCATATGACATATATCTAACGCTTAAAATGTACTCGTACAGGGTACACTGATGAGAGAAAAATGCAACTTACCGTTGTGTACAGTACATCCGTGAAGAAATTTTGGAATCGACAGAGATAGAATCAATTTCTAACCATAAGATCATAGAATAACTTTGTTTCATGCGTCACCTTCAAAACATGAGGCAATGATCATCCGTACAAAATGAAAAAAAAAACACAAAATGCTCCTGAGTTGTTTTGAATTGTCGAGCAAATAGAATGATTGAATTCAATCCTTATCGAAAAAAAATCGATTGGAATCAGATTGGATTTGTAGCTTGATCCTCTTGAAACAGATTCTTACTAAAATATTGTAAGTATTGTGAATTCGGAACTGTGAGATCTTAACAACGAGTGGTATCGAGATTTTCGAATTTGGTGAGCACAATTCGGTTGTTTACTAGACACAAGCGATCACACTTGCAATTACAAGATACACTTATAAAGTATCCTCTTAAATGAACGATATCATTGCAAAATAATCCGGAATTTGAATTGGGTCACAAAGGTATGATCCTTTTATTCTTATAACGGTAAAAAATACAAGCAATACAAGAAATGCACTCCACTTGCTATTCCAATATCCAACTCGTTAGGTTTAGCGTAGCTATAGCATGGCCTGCCAACGATTCATATAATACAAATTCGCGACAAAATTGTCCTTAATAAATCCACCAAATTAAAAAGTCAAGCTGGACGCAACTGGTTCGCATTGAAGTCAATCCTGGCTTGATAATCCCACAAGTAATGACTGGATCACACGTGAAGCTAAATAATGGCAAAGTTGAAGAAACCGCGATCCCAAAGTTAATCAGATGTCGCCATCATCAAATGACAAGTCGGATATTAGTAGTGATAGGGTTTTTACTGCTGGGAAGAATGCTCTACCGCTTTTCTTACCTTGTGTATGCGGTGATCTGGCATTGACATTTCTTAGCTTAGGTCTTTTGACGCTGCACGAATCTTCTTGAAGGAGTACCATGCTAAATGTGCGAGTTTTATTACTATGCTATGCGCTGTGATATCTTCCTTAGACTGTCCTAGCCACGTTCATCAATGATCATAATAACCAATGAAATGGAAAAAATATCAGTTTGTACCAAATCTTCTGAAGTCAGCTCGGCATTTCTCCTTGTGATGATAAGAATGACGAAATTGAAGAACTGAAGCTTGCCTCCTTTGTCATATATCGCCTAATCTTCAGATGACAAGTACATTTAATACGTCTTGATTGCGTCATATGCAACTGGTAAGATTGCTAGACTGTTTTTCTTTCCTATAAGTGCCTCCGATGTTCTTACACAAGAAGCAGGCCATTCGTGGTCATTACGACCTAGCCTTTTCAACTGGAATGTCGCCATCTTACTGTTTTTAGGACGATAATGCAACTTGTAGAACTGGTGTTGTTTTTGTCCAATGTCTTTGAATAATATTGGTTTTCCATCACGGGGATTATTCTTAACAGGAGTGTGTCTCTTCAAAACAAAAGGTTATCTGAGACTATGTCAGTTCATATCACATAAAGAGTAAGTAGAAAGCATTTAAAATCGTTTGAAATACAGTTTACCCGTGATACATCAACTCGAATAGATAGATCACTGTATTTGGTGCATTCGTTTGGAAGATTTCGTTCGAAGCCGGTGTAGAAGTTTAAAATGTCCTAGGATAAAATGTCCGGGAACAAAGGATTCTATTATGCGCTTCAATCTCTGAGCTATTGACTGTCAGGGTCTCTATAGAACCATATTGCAGAATACAATAGGGCCGGACACTTTTTCCAGGGGGGGACACTTTTTACTTTTACACCGGTGCTAATATCTGTCATGTATTTACCGACGTGTACCTGCCAACTTGCGCGGTGCACGGTTGAACCAGCATCAAATGTATAGCACGTAAGAATGTTTATCGGATAGACCCCACAGAGTGAACGGCCAAATGAACCATGCGATCCGACTGAGCCAATATTCAAAAGATACGCAGGACATCATCTAATCGTGTTCCTTTAAACACCCAAGCGGACCGTTTTCTCGGAACATCAGCTACCAGCAAGACGATTGAAAAATATGTCTCTTCATTTAAGAGAAAACCGTCTATTCAGCCCACAGTCGTCCACAGAATCAGCATAACGTTGCTTGCTACAAAGACACTGTACGAAACTGACGTCTGCACCCTTTATACACTATAAAACCTCGAATACAAGGAATGAGGCTCCGCCCCCAATCATTACAATGGAAGAGGAATTCTAAAACCCCAACATTACTTCTAAAGAAACGACACAATGGGTCACTTTTTTAGAAGAAATGGACCTACTATAACCAGTGATGTTGATTTCGGTTCACTGGCAATGTCTACACTATTTTTACAGACTCATCTTTATGGCCAAATGCCTGTATATCTCATACAATAAGTCTCGAATAGATCACAAAAGCAGTACTGGCAGTAACCTGGCAATCTCCGAGTTCACAACAGAACTGAGAAACACGAACACAAAACCCCTAGACCCACCGTCCCATCTGTGGCCAGTTGCTCTATGCATTGAACAGAAATATGCCTACAAAGCAATTTGGATATACCTGGCCCATGTACATAGCTGATCGAGCTTGGAACAGGCCCACGTAATGTCCGCTCGAGGAAGATAGACTACTTCCAAAACTGAATGAGGAACCCTGGTCAATCGACCAAGTTCCCATGAGGTCGTGTCGTAGGACTACGTGTCATTGTGTACTATACGAGGGCTCACTGTTTTCATGCTTCAGTAAAAAAAAAACACAGACAATTGGTGGGAAATGATAACTCTTTTACTGGTGTACAATAATAGCTTGATAGTTTTATTTTACTCTCTCGTACAATGTCCGTGAACTGCACGAGTATGTGTTTTGGAGAGACCCCAGGATATCCCACCGCACATATTTCAATTATAATATACGGAAATAGGCGTGAATTCAGATCCAAATCTATGAGATACAAATTCTAATTTCGACGATGCCAAAATGCATAACCTTGATCACTGAGTTCGTTCTAGTGGATCTTTTTCCCGAGTCTTTCGTCATACAGTTGGCTCGAATAATTCATGTAACTTTAAGATATAATGCGAATATCACATTCACACTGCTATGCAATTGTTATTCTGTAGATCTACGTTCAATTGTTCTAACGAAGAATGCTATTTAACTTAACGAGTCAGATGGAATCCTTCTTTACGGAAGAATATTGTAACGGTGTATCCCGTGCTTTCCTGAAATTATTTATCAAATATATTGAAGAATTTCACAAGAATATGAGTAAATATCAAAACTAAACGCTTTACATTTCTCAATGCGTGTTTTCGTGGCATAACAATACAAGCTGCATTGGATCTTTGAACGGACAGGTCCTCTGTTATAAGATATCTCGTCAATGGAGTCTGAGTCGCCGTCTTCCTTTATGAACATAAGTCGGTTTTCTAAACAACAATAGCCAATAGTCAACATTTAACATTCCATTTGAATAGTGTACTGACCATAAATATTGGCTGAAGTGGAAGCATTGACTTCTCACACCAAACACTGGGGGGGGGGGGGGGGGGGGGAAACCTAAAATGAATGTCAAAATGACACAAGACCACTCCAACTGAATGGTATGTGAAGAGACGTTAATACTGAAATGACAGCGAGCAACAACTTCTATTTTGACACAACTCAAACTCAACATTGTAACATGATTTTTGTCATCTTTTTAAATGGCTTACCAACCCAAGCAGCTATAGAATCCTATGAGATTCATCGTTTGGATCTTATTCAGTTTTTTTGTCCATGCGCATGTAATTTCGTCATAAGATTCCTGTAGAATTCTTACTTATGATTTTAACATGTATATGTACACAAGACTGAACTTAACCACAACTCTGGATCTTATGACAAAATTATGTTCTCTTTACTTGTGATCGCGGACCATTTCACATTCGGGACAGTTCTGCACGAATCGATAGTCACCAGTGATGTTCTGATCGACATTCAAATTCATTCAAGTCAAAATTCAGAGTCAGAAAGTTTGGATGAAACCACTCTGTGAAGGCAAGACATACTTACTTTCATATTTGACTGGCATGAAAATGGTAAGATTAGAACTGCATGTAGTAATACAATGAATTTTTCAAGTAAAAGTACCCACAATTTGATTGGTTTTGACTGAATAACTTTGTCACAATGCCGTATCACACGTAAGTGATCTTAGCTAATATTCTGGTTGGTTCATGATTTGTAAGCATGAAGGATACACATTATGTTTGTATGCATTTGCACGGTTGATAACCGTGTACCGTTCAACGAACTTCCGTTTTGCCATGATCATATTTTTACAATTTTCGGTAAGTTCCTGTTGCTTAAACCTGTATAGCTTTTTCATAGATTTCTTATAATTCTGTAAAACTTCAAACTTACCGCTCTCATAAATACTTACAACTTCTCTTAGATTCAACACACATGGAAATATCATCAGGTTCGACATCGCACCGAGAAACTGATCACATGAATGGTAGCGTTCTGATGTAGGTGTTAAACAGCGACCAAGAAAATTAAAGCTACCTGGCAGGGTATTGACATATGAATTGTGCGATGTAGCATTCAGTTTTACTCCGTCGAGGTAAATCTTATGGCTGTTTCTTATCATGTCCACCGTTACAACAAGAAAATACCAAACACGCGCCTTGAGTACTTTTCTAGTATCAGATATTCGCTCCCAGTGCTCATGAGGTCGGTGGTTACATATTACTTTTATTAAACCAGAGCTAGCTACAAAAACGTTAAAGTGACTTCCAGTACTCCAAATCATAGCTTCACTTCTCGTGTTATGGTGACGCCGCCGAAAGTAGAGAACAAACGAAACGGCATCGTATCTCTGAAGATCAATGTTTAGCTCAACCCTATGAGTACATTGATCATCATTAAATGAGAGAACCTCACCAAGGAAACTTGACTTAACGTAATTTGCACCTTTTTTTACACTGGGGAGTATAAAATCGTAGAGTTACACTGTTTCGCAATTAAAGACACAGTTGTTAGCCGCTACATGTAGATAGGTGGAGACATTCCGAGGCCATAAATGACAGCGTTTTTCCACGAAGCCACACACAAAGTGTATAGACATAAAACGACCTAGTGGAGCCACTCAGCGGGCTTTTACGCGAATTATCTAATGGACCAGGTATGGAACTAACGACCAGAAAAAGCCAAGAAAAATAAAGTAGGTGGTATGTTGCTGTGAAGCTTTCTATTGGAGGAGATTGAAAGCTACCCTTGTTCTGCAGTTGGACAATGTTTTAGGCTGGGCCAGAGAGTAGAAAACTCAATGTCTAATTTGCCGTGCTAAGGATTGAAAATATACGTTGCTAACTTAACTATTTGAGGCATGCATTGTGTGAGAAAAAAATAAGACGAGCCAATAGTAGGGATGGCCGTTGAACTAATTGTGGAAGACTCGATCTATTGTCAAGGTTTGGTACCGAGTGCAATTTAAAGAAAATGCAGTGGTATCACTTCCAAAGTAAAGCGTTTATCACAATAAAAAAATACATCTGTTATAAGAAGCATTTACCTTATATTTTTGTCAGTCCCATTAAGAAAGAAAACCTTGGTGTCTGAAATGCAAAGGGGCAGAACGCCGTTTCATTATGAATGTTATCTAAACTCGCCTTTGTTAATCTGAAACTACTTCTAAGATACGAAATTGTAAAAACAACTAACACAAAACTGACATGTTAAAAATTCCTGTCCATTTTTGTATTAGTTGAATAGTTTGACAGAAACGCCCTTGCACTCGCTCCCCCCGTCAAAAAGGTCATCGCACGCTCAAATGCATCAGCAAGGGGCTAGCAGCTTTGTTTTGGTACCTTCATAGGCAATCGTGCATTACTGATTAGCACCAATACTTCAACATTCGATCCAAGGGAATGGCATTAAAATGCAATACCCAAGTCAATGCAAATATTGGCTGTGACTACCAGTGCGCATTATTATAGACATTGGTGCATTTTGCAACAAGCCATTTTTAAAAATTGGTAAAAATAAGCATAGTTTATCTTTTTTGTTATGGGCTATATATAGCACGGTTTATCAATACAAGTCTTTTACCCATATGTTTTAAAGAAATGACTGTGAGATTATTTTTGTGGAATACCTTTTTTAATGGACTGCATCACTTCTAACACGTGAGTGCTTCACGCACAGGTCAGTCGATCATGTAGATCGACCTCAATAACTTCACACAAGCAATATCATATAATAGTCTGCAACAAGCTGATTGTTGCGCTGTCAATGACGCTGTCCCTAATATCGACAATGGGCACGCAGATGATGACCAAACATTTTGCTGCAACCTCAGAAATGATCTTGGGATTGCAGGTACATCGTAAGCATTGCCGACGCAACTGGTTAATTTGCCAATGCATGTAGGGTATTTTAAGATGTAATCGGATTTGAATTTATGGTATGATATGATATTAGATTTAAAAGGTTATCATCACTAAATTTGTGGGACCTGAAATGACTGCCAGAGCGGCATTGGCAGGGATTTGACTGATTCCAAAATAATAGTCACCTCTGTGGTTCATACATGTGTCTCCGGTACTTCCAAAGGCTTTGGATTGCAGGAGCACTATAACGGTGAGTAGGTGGCGCATCTTCAAACTGAAAGTTGTAGGCTCACAATACACCACCAATCCACGCATCTTCAAACTGAAAGACGTAGGCTCGCAAGTGCCACCTAGCCTAAAGGGTGCGCTTGTCACGCCGCTTTTGAAAAAGTCGAATTTGGACAAGGATGTTCTTTCAAACTACCGCCCGGTGTCCAACCTATCGTACTTGTCAAAACTGATTGAGAGGATCGTGGTTTCACGTCTGAAGGAACATATGTCTACTCATGGTCTCTACGACCCGAACCAATCGGGTTACCGCGAGGGTCACAGTACGGAAACGGTCCTGTTAAAGGTCGTCGACAACATTCTGTCATGCATGGACGAAGGTCATGAAGCGTTTCTAGTTCTCCTCGATATGTCAGCCGCATTTGACACTGTTGATCATGATATCTTAATCGCCAGGCTGCATGACAGAATAGGTTTGACGTCTCAAGCCTTGAACTGGTTTGCTTCATACCTTCAACAGCGACAGGTATCTGTTTCAGTAAATGGTTGTGTGTCAGATAGTGTCGAGCTGAGGTACGGTGTCCCGCAAGGCTCAGTTTTGGGGCCGATCCTGTTCACTATATACACGCTTCCCCTTGGTGACCTGATCCGTGAGAAGAGGATCACCTTTGAGATGTACGCTGATGATAATCAGCTGATGGACAGCTTTCGCTGTGGTGACAAGGAGGACGGTCCTCAGGTACTCTCTCACGCAGAGGACTGCATCAGTGACATTGGAGCTTGGTTAATGGACAATAAACTTGCTCTAAACGCACCTAAGACCGACATGGCAAACTTTGTGTCCTCCAGAAGGACTGGCTCTATTTCGTCCATTGTGGTTGGCGGTCAGGACATTCATGAATCGGATTGTGTGAAGGACTTGGGCGTTTGGCTGGATAAAAATATGACCATGAAGAAACAGGTCTCCTCCATCTGCAGGGCAGCTAGTGCAAGCCTTTACAACATCGGTCGTGTAAGAAAGTACCTCGATCAAGCTAGCGCAGAGCGTTTGGTTTGTGCGTTGGTCAGCTCCCGGTTAGATTGCAATAATGGCATTCTGTATGGTCTCCATGAAAGTACCATTGCTCCACTCCAGCGTATTCAGAACTGGGCTGCCAGGATTGTCCTCCGTCTTAGGAAATCTGCGCACATAACCCCTGCCCTTCGGCAATTGCACTGGCTCCCTGTTAGGTCAAGGATCGAGTACAAGATCTCGCTGACTGCTTATAAGATCTATAGCGGTCTTGCACCACAATATTTCGATGGGATTTTGAGTGCTGCACCTGTCCGACGAGAGACGCGGTATTCTGGGCTTGATCGGGTCTCCGTCAAAAGAACCCGAACTCGGCTAGGCGACCGGAGTCTCTCGTCTTGTGCACCTGTTCTTTGGAACGCCCTCCCTGGCCACGTCAAGGCATGCCAAAATATCACCAGTTTCAAACTTCAGCTAAAGACGTGGCTTTTTAAGAAGCACTTCTCTGAATGATGTTTTCGGTTTTGAACGGGGTGGCGCCTTGATCAGGCTCTTGGAAAGGCGCCGCCTATAAATGTTTTTCATTCATTCATTCAATACACCACCAATCCACGCATCTTCAAACTGAATGCTGTAGGCTCACAATACACCACCAATCCACGCATCTTCAAACTGAAAGTTGTAGGCTCACAATACACCACCAATCCACGCATCTTCAAACTGAAAGTTATAGGCTCACAATACACCACCAATCCACGCATCTTCAAACTCATAGTTGTAGGCTCACAATACACCACCAATCCACGCATCTTCAAACTGAAAGCTGTAGGCTCACAATACACTACAATCCACGCATCTTCAAACTGAAAGCTGTAGGCTCACAATACACCACCAATCCACGCATCTTCAAACTGAAAGTTTTAGGCTCACAATACACCACCAATCCACGCATCTTCAAACTTAAAGATGTAGGCTCACAATACACCACCAATCCACGCATCTTTAATCCGAAAGCTGTAGGCTCACAATACACCCCCAATCAAAATACAGTGACTCTTTCTGCCTGTGCGAATGGGTGTTAGTTTTTCCTTCTTAATCAATGCTGATGCTCGAATTTGCTCACATTTCTAAACTGTTTTGGCAAGGAGTTGTACTTATAGTACAACAGGTACGAACAAATTAGTAGAACCAGAGATCTCATTTTCACAATTTCTTAATGACACACGACAAATGTTTTCGTCTCGACCTCTAGTCCTCTTTAGGTCAGAATGAAATTCAAAGTGTACAATAAGGATATTTATACTGCCAGTTTACAAACAAACATTATAATAGGATTGTGAGGTCAGATTGTGTGAAATCAGAATAATAGAATAATTAAACCATAGTATATGTTCATGTTTTAGTAAACATTCAGGAAGAATGCAGACCCTTGCTGTGCTGATTGTCTATTTAACGGTGGTCTGTTGCTCTTAATAAATAATGCTTCTTCGATTCTCAATGAGGAACCGGCGCGATTTATCCGCCGCGTGGCGCTGCAATCGATCATACCAAAACTCTCCATTTCCAATGCATTATCATGTTATTTCTGAACCCGAAAACGATCGCTTATTTTCGACCGATTTCGGCGACGTTTGCATCTTCCTGTTTTAAATCTATTGAGCTATCAGTTTCTGAAGATAATTTTGCGGAAAATATGAGCGATGCCAGTTATTGGGCACGTTTTCTGCTGTTGAAATCCTGCGCAAAAATGTACGCAATGGTTTCCCGTGATTGACCTCATGCGACGTCAACAGACCAGAAAATGACGTCATGGCGTCAGAAGGTACGATCGATTGTGGCGCCGCCACTGGCATTTATCTTGACGCCGGTTCCTCATTCGAAGTCGATGTTAGCAGTTGCTGATATGGAAACGTTGTTCAGGTCAGCATTCTTCCTACATGTTGGGCAAACTGCTAAGTCGTCGGAGATCGTTTAAACTGTAAATGTGGAGATCTAGGTCGACGGAAATCCAGATAGGATAATTATAACATTCTTAGTCAAGACGTAGTTCAGTTCCTTGTACATGTGTATGTACATGCGTTACAAAATTCTTGTAAGACCTGAGAGAAAATTGACCTAAATTGATTTCAAAAACGTGATGATTGTGTTTCTCGACGTCTGGATGACAAAGGCAGGGCCAGTAACACATCAGAGATATATCCATAGTGCTTTCGACGAAGGCGTGGATATATAGCCGCTGCTTATCATCACGACGGAAGTTTTATTTATCCTCCGTGCCCCTTGTTATTAAGAAATTAGTCCTAAACTCGGCGTTATGTCTTCTGGACTCGACTTTCTTTACGACTAGCCACGACGATATTTCATGCAAATGAGTTATTAGCTTGTAAACTCGGTGAAAGTTTCCTCTACCATGCCTTAACCAAGTTGCATAAAGGGCAAAATCACTCGTTGAAGACCTTTTTTTTCATTTTGAAGTGCATCCAAAGAAATAGGTGTGACGTTTTCGGCAGCATCTAATAATTAAGCACGTATTAGCAGTCACGAGTCGCTGAGATGGCTCCATTATCTAGTGACACTGATGGAAGTCATCACAAATATTCTATGTCTGTATTTACAGAGTTATTTTTCTAATCAGTACTTAGCCTGATATATGTTGATATACACCTTTCCAGAAATGGGGCGCTGAGTATCCGAAATAGTGATGTCATAAGGGGAAACTAGGCCTTATGGTGGAGGGACAAAGGAGATAGTCATGGTTGACCAACACACTTAAATGCCTTTAATGACGGACAAGGGGGAAAAAGTTAGTTCCAATGCAAGCCACCAATTTCGGGAAGCATGCATAGCAGCCAGCATATAGCCAAAGAGGATAGTTCTAATCTTTTCCTTTTAAACACCAAAACGCTGGCACTTTCCGGTACAACACGTAGATGCTGGTTACACATTATTTTGCAGCAGTGCAGAAAAGGGTGTCTCCATAATTTACGATTAATCCTCTGTTGCAACAGTAAGAAGTCCGCCATTTGAAGTTTCAGCCTCATTCATTCGGTTTCGGTTACTATGGCAAGTGCCAGAATTGTTGTGACAGGTAGGCCTACTCTAGCTACTTATGCTTAGAATATAAAACGAAGGTTGGTGCAACGAGTGAGAGCTTTCTTTCACACAGATTAACATACAGCAGGTTTTACTGTATACGACAGCTATCGATTGAAATTGATTATTTTCATTCACGAATAGTCGTAAAGATAAATCCTTTATTGTTCGTTTTGCTTGAGTTCGAAGCAAAAAAGATGAAAGGTTGCAAATTCGATCGATTTATATGCATACAATTTTGAATGTATTCTGTTTTTCCTCAAATCTTTGCTTTTGGTCCTTAAGGTCCCGATAGGTGACCAGTGGTGAAGACGAAATTTTCCAGTTACCACGACTACTCAGTGTGCAATGCATGAGTCAGTATCTTGAAAAATAAAGTTTTCGAACCCAGTCGGAATTAAGTTTGTGAAAACGTTGTTTTTTCATTAATGTTTGCGAATCACGAACAGCACGAAGGTTTTGTGCAGTGAAAGTGTGGTCGTGCGTTTCTGTGATGCATGCGTTGCTGTGATACGGCCTGCTGTTTGACATAGCCTGCATAATACTACACGACTTGTGGACAAGAACCGAGGTACATGCGACGTTTGCGAGCCGTTCCTCTCTGATCTCATTAAGCCTCACCCTTCACTATGTCTTGATCACCTCGTTGCTATCTTTGATTGATATCTTATAAAGTGTATCATAGACATCAATTGTTGTATTACATCATTGGTGATGGTACCCAATGCAATAACTGGGACAAGGCGTAGCATCGGTGCCTCAGCCAGGCGTTTAGCTTTGATGCACATATTATATAGTCACGGAAGATGACCAACATGCGTCACTCTGAATTGCAGCACGATTTTTGATCTAACTCATGCTTGAGGTCAGTGAAATTCAGGGCACAAAGTTATATCATCTCCGATGAACTTTATTGTATTCCTGAGAATTTAGGAGAAGCCAATTTTTACCCACCTCTTAGTCTCACATACACTCCTACACAGGTGGCCCGAAATATTGTACGATCAATCAAAAAGCACGCGTTTTGGCATTTTTTAGTTGTACAGCAGGTTAAAGCTGTTTAAGACATTGTTTTATTGTTGAAATCGCACAAAAAATTACGTAAAAAGTAGACGAACTGTCCTTGTCCGCCATCTTTGTTCTTGGTTCTTTCCCGCTGCAGCAGCAGACGAGGTGGTGTGGGAATTGAGAAGAGGACCAGAACAATTCCCGAACGCATTCTTGCGTGTTCGACTCCTTCGAGAACACCGTTCTGGGTTCGAGAACGGGGAGTCGAATACAAACCTCGTGTCGCCGACGGGTCGGGTTCTTGCGAAATTTACGCAACTCGGCGCAATAGAGGTAGATATGACGTGACATACAATTTTGTGACATCATACGATGTAAATGGCGTCACTATGAAATTGTTATTCTGCAGATCTACGCTCAATTGTTCTAACGAAGAATGCTATTTAACTTAACGAGTCAGATGGAATCCTCCTTTACGGAAGAATATTGTAACGGTGTATCCCGTGCTTTCCTGAAATTATTTATCAAATATATTGAAGTATTTCACAAGAATATGAGTAAATATCAAAACTAAACGCTTTACATTTCTCAATGCGTGTTTTCGTGGCATAACAATACAAGCTGCATTGGATCTTTGAACGGACAGGTCCTCTGTTATAAGATATCTCGTCAATGGAGTCTGAGTCGCCGTCTTCCTTTATGAACATAAGTCGGTTTTCTAAACAACAATAGCCAATAGTCAACGACATTCTATTTGAATAGTGTACTGACCATAAACAGTGGCTGAAGTGGAAGCATTGACTTCTCACACCAAACACTGGGAGGGTAGAGCTAAAATGAATGTCAAAATGACACAAGACCACTCCAACTGAATGGTGTGTGAAGAGACGTTAATACTGAAATGACAGCGAGCAACAACTTCTATTTTGACACAACTCAAACTCAACATTGTAACATGATTTTGTCATCTTTTTAAATGGCTTACCAACCCAAGCAGCTATAGAATCCTATGAGATTCATCGTTGGGATCTTATTCAGTTTTTTTGTCCATGCGCATGTAATTTCGTCATAAGATTCCTGTAGAATTCTTAGTTATGATTTTAACATGTATATGTACACAAGACTGAACTTAACCATAACTCTGGATCTTATGACAAAATCATGTTCTCTTTACTTGTGATCGCGGATCATTTCACATTCGGGACAGTGCTGCATGAATCGATAGTCACCAGTGATATTCTGATCGACATTCAAATTCATTCAAGTCAAAATTCACAGTCAGAAAGTTTGGATGAAACCACTCTGTGAAGGCCAGACATACTTACTTTCATATTTGACTGGCATGAAAATGGTAAGATTAGAACTACATGTAGTAATACAATGAATTTTTAAAGTAAAGTACCCACAATTTGATTGGTTTTGACTGAATAACTTTGTCACAATGCCGTATCACACGTAAGTGATCTTAGCTAATATTCTGGTTGGTTCATGATTTGTAAGCATGAAGGATACATATAATATTTGTATGCATTTGCACGGTGGATAACCGTGTACCGTTCAACGAACTTCCGTTTTGCCATGATCATATTTTTACAATTTTCGGTAAGTTCCTGTTGTTTAAACCTGTATAGCTTTTCCATAGATTTCTTATAATTCTGTAAAACTTCAAACTTACCGCTCTCATAAATACTTACAACTTCTCTTAGATTCAACACACATGGAAATATCATCAGGTTCGACATCGCACCGAGAAACTGATCACATGAATGGTAGCGTTCTGATGTAGGTGTTAAACAGCGACCAAGAAAATTAAAGCTACCTGGCAGGGTATTGACATATGAATTGTGCGATGTAGCATTCAGTTTTACTCCATCGAGGTAAATCTTATGGCTGTTTCTTATCATGTCCACCGTTACAACAAGAAAATACCAAACACGCGCCTTGAGTACTTTTCTAGTATAAGATATTCGCGCCCAGTGCTCATGAGGTCGGTGGCTACATATTACTTTTATTAAACCAGAGCCAGCTACAAAAACGTTAAAGTGACTTCCAGTAGTCCAAATCATAGCTTCACTTCTCGTGTTATGGTGACGCCGCCGAAAGTAGAGAACAAACGAAACGGCATCGTATCTCTGAAGATCAATGTTTAGCTCAACCCTGTGAGTACATTGATCATCATTAAATGAGAGAACCTCACCAAGGAAACTTGACTTAACGTAATTTGCACCTTTTTTTACACTGGGGAGTTTAAAATCGTAGAGTTACACTGTTTCGCAATTAAAGACACAGTTGTTAGCCGCTACATGTAGATAGGTGGAGACATTCCGAGGCCATAAATGACAACGTTTTTCCACGAAGCCACACACAAAGTGTATAGACATAAAACGACCTAGTGGAGCCACTCAGCGGGCTTTTACGCGAATTATCTAATGGACCAGGTATGGAACTAACGACCAGAAAAAGCCAAGAAAAATAAAGTAGGTGGTATGTTGCTGTGAAGCTTTCTATTGGAGGAGATTGAAAGCTACCCTTGTTCTGCAGTTGGACAATGTTTGAGGCTGGGCCAGAGAGTAGAAAACTCAATGTCTAATTTGCCGTGCTAAGGATTGAAAGTATACGTTGCTAACTTAACTATTTGAGGCATGCATTTTGTGAGAAAAAAACAAGACGAGCCAATAGTAGCGATGGCCGTTGAACTAAGACTCGATCTATTGTCAAGGTTTGGTACCGAGTGCAATTTAAAGAAAATGCAGTGGTATTACTTCCAAAGTAAAGCGTTTATCACAATAAAAAAATACATCTGTTATAAGACGCATTTACCTTATATTTTTGTCAGTCCCATTAAGAAAGAAAACCTTGGTGTCTGAAATGCAAAGGGGCAGATGGCCGTTTCATTATGAATGTTATCTAAACTCGCCTTTGTTAATCTGAAACTACTTCTAAGATACGAAATTGTAAAAACAACTAACACAAAACTGACATGTTAAAAATTCCTGTCCATTTTTGTATTAGTTGAATAGTTTGACAGAAACGCCCTTGCACTCGCTCCCCCCGTCAAAAAGGTCATCGCACGCTCAAATGCATCAGCAAGGGGCTAGCAGCTTTGTTTTGGTACCTTCATAGGCAATCTTGCATTACTGATTAGCACCAATACTTCAATATTCGATCCAAGGGAATGGCATTCAAATGCAATACCCAAGTCAATGCAAATATTGGCTGTGACTACCAGTGCGCATTATTATAGACATTGGTGCATTTTGCAACAAGCCATTTTTAAAAATTGGTAAAAATAAGCATAGTTTATCTTTTTTGTAAAGGGCTACATATAGCACGGTTTATCAATACAAGTCTTTTACCCATATGTTTTAAAGAAATGACTGTGAGATTATTTTTGTGGAATGCCTTTTTTAATGGACTGCATCACTTCTAACACGTGAGTGCTTCACGCACAGGTCAGTCGATCATGTAGATCGACCTCAATAACTTCACACAAGCAATATCATATAATAGTCTGCAACAAGCTGATTGTTGCGCTGTCAATGACGCTGTCCCTAATATCGACAATGGGCACGCACATGATGACCAAACATTTTGCTGCAACCTCAGAAATGATCTTGGGATTGCAGGTACATCGTAAGCAATGCCGACGCAACTGGTTAATTTGCCAATGCATGTAGGGTATTTAAAGATGTAATCGGATTTGAATTTATGGTATGATATGATATTAGATTTAAAAGGTTATCATCACTAAATTTGTGGGACCTGAAATGACTGCCAGAGCGGCATTGGCAGGGATTTGACTGATTCCAAAATAATAGTCACCTCTGTGGTTCATACATGTGTCTCCGGTACTTCCAAAGACTTTGGATTGCAGGAGCACTATAACGGTGAGTAGGTGGCGTATCTTCAAACTGAAAGTTGTAGGCTCACAATACACCACCAATCCACGCATCTTCAAACTGAAAGTTGTAGGCTCACAATACACCACCAATCCACGCATCTTCAAACTGAAAGCTGTAGGCTCGCAAGTGCCACCTAGCCTAAAGGGTGCGCTTGTCACGCCGCTTTTGAAAAAGTCGAATTTGGACAAGGATGTTCTTTCAAACTACCGCCCGGTGTCCAACCTATCGTACTTGTCAAAACTGATTGAGAGGATCGTGGTTTCACGTCTGAAGGAACATATGTCTACTCATGGTCTCTACGACCCGAACCAATCGGGTTACCGCGTGGGTCACAGTACGGAAACGGTCCTGTTAAAGGTCGTCGACAACATTCTGTCATGCATGGACGAAGGTCATGAAGCGTTTCTAGTTCTCCTCGATATGTCAGCCGCATTTGACACTGTTGATCATGAGATCTTACTCGCCAGGCTGCATGACAGTATAGGTTTGACGTCTCAAGCCTTGAACTGGTTTGCTTCATACCTTCAACAGCGACAGGTATCTGTTTCAGTAAATGGTTGTGTGTCAGATAGTGTCGAGCTGAGGTACGGTGTCCCGCAAGGCTCAGTTTTGGGGCCGATCCTGTTCACTATATACACGCTTCCCCTTGGTGACCTGATCCGTGAGAAGAGGATCACCTTTGAGATGTACGCTGATGATAATCAGCTGATGGACAGCTTTCGCTGTGGTGACAAGGAGGACGGTGCTCAGGTACTCTCTCACGCAGAGGACTGCATCAGTGACATTGGAGCTTGGTTAATGGACAATAAACTTGCTCTAAACGCACCTAAGACCGACATGGCAAACTTTGTGTCCTCCAGAAGGACTGGCTCTATTTCGTCCATTGTGGTTGGCGGTCAGGACATTCATGAATCGGATTGTGTGAAGGACTTGGGCGTTTGGCTGGATAGAAATATGACCATGAAGAAACAGGTCTCCTCCATCTGCAGGGCAGCTAGTGCAAGCCTTTACAACATCGGTCGTGTAAGAAAGTACCTCGATCAAGCTAGCGCAGAGCGTTTGGTTTGTGCGTTGGTCAGCTCCCGGTTAGATTGCAATAATGGCATTCTGTATGGTCTCCATGAAAGTACCATTGCTCCACTCCAGCGTATTCAGAACTGGGCTGCCAGGATTGTCCTCCGTCTTAGGAAATCTGCGCACATAACCCCTGCCCTTCGGCAATTGCACTGGCTCCCTGTTAGGTCAAGGATCGAGTACAAGATCTCGCTGACTGCTTATAAGATCTATAGCGGTCTTGCACCACAATATTTCGATGGGTTTTTGAGTGCTGCACCTGGCCGACAAGAGACGCGGTATTCTGGGCTTGATCGGGTCTCCGTCAAAAGAACCCGAACTCGGCTAGGCAACCGGAGTCTCTCGTCTTGTGCACCTGTTCTCTGGAACGCCCTCCCTGGCCACGTCAAGGCATGCCAAAATATCACCAGTTTCAAACTTCAGCTAAAGACGTGGCTTTTTAAGAAGCACTTCTCTGAATGATGTTTTCGGTTTTGAACGGGGTGGCGCCTTGATCAGGCTCTTGGAAAGGCGCCGCCTATAAATGCTTTTCATTCATTCATTCAGTACACCACCAATCCACGCATCTTCAAACTGAATGCTGTAGGCTCACAATACACCACCAATCCACGCATCTTCAAACTGAAAGTTGTAGGCTCACAATACACCACCAATCCACGCATCTTCAAACTGAAAGTTGTAAGCTCACAATACACCACAATCCACGCATCTTCAAACTGAAAGTTATAGGCTCACAATACACCACCAATCCACGCATCTTCAAACTCAAAGTTGTAGGCTCACAATACACCACCAATCCACGCATCTTCAAACTGAAAGCTGTAGGCTCACAATACACCACCAATCCACGCATCTTCAAACTGAAAGTTGTAGGCTCATAATACACCACCAATCCACGCATCTTCAAACTGAAAGCTGTAGGCTCACAATACACCACCAATCCACGCATCTTCAAACTGAAAGCTGTAGGCTCACAATACACCACAATCCACGCATCTTCAAACTGAAAGCTGTAGGCTCACAATACACCACCAATCCACGCATCTTCAAACTGAAAGATGTAGGCTCACAATACACCACCAGTCCACGCATCTTCAAACTGAAAGATGTAGGCTCACAATACACCCCCAATCCAAATACAGTGACTCTTTCTGCCTGTGCGAATGGGTGTTAGTTTTTCCTTCTTAATCAATGCTGATGCTCGAATTTGCTCACATTTCTAAACTGTTTTGGCAAGGAGTTGTACTTATAGTACAACAGGTACGAACAAATTAGTAGAACCAGAGATCTCATTTTCATAATTTCTTAATGACACACGACAAATGTTTTCGTCTCGACCTCTAGTCCTCCCTAGGTCAGAATGAAATTCAAAGTGTACAATAAGGATATTTATACTGCCAGTTTACAAACAAACATTATAATAGGATTGTGAGGTCAGATTGTGTGAAATCAGAATAATAGAATAATTAAACCATAGTATATGTTCATGTTTTAGTAAACATTCAGGAAGAGTGCAGACCCTTGCTGTGCTGATTGTCTATTTAACGGTGGTCTGTTGCTCTTAATAAATAATGCTTCTTCGATTCTCAATGAGGAACCGGCGCGATTTATCCGCCGCGTGGCGCTGCAATCGATCATACCAAAACTCTCCATTTCCAATGCATTATCATGTTATTTCTGAACCCGAAAACGATCGCTTATTTTCTACCGATTTCGGCGACGTTTGCATCTTCCTGTTTTAAATCTATTGAGCTATCAGTTTCTGAAGATAATTTTGCGGAAAATATGCGCGATGCCAGTTATTGGGTACGTTTTCTGCTGTTGAAATCCTGCGCAAAAATGTACGCAATGGTTTCCCGTGATTGACCTCATGCGACGTCAACAGATCAGAAAATGACGTCATGGCGTCAGAAGGTACGATCGATTGTGGCGCCGCCACTGGCATTTATCTTGACGCCGGTTCCTCATTCGAAGTCGATGTTAGCAGTTGCTGATATGGAAAAGTTGTTCAGGTCAGCATTCTTCCTACATGTTGGGCAAACTGCTAAGTCGTCGGAGATCGTTTAAACTGTAAATGTGGAGATCTAGGTCGACGGAAATCCAGATAGGATAATTATAACATTCTTAGTCAAGACGTAGTTCAGTTCCTTGTACATGTGTATGTACATGCGTTACAAAATTCTTGTAAGACCTGAGAGAAAATTGACCTAAATTGATTTCAAAAACGTGATGATTGTGTTTCTCGACGTCTGGATGACAAAGGCAGGGCCATTAACACATCAGAGATATATCCATAGTGCTTTCGACGAAGGCGTGGATATATAACCGCTGCTTATCACGACGGAAGTTTTATTTATCCTCCGTGCCCCTTGTTATTAAGAAATTACTCCTAAACTCGGCGTTATGTCTTCTGGACTCGACTTTCTTTACGACTAGCCACGACGATTTTTCATGGAGATGAGTTATTAGCTTGTAAACTCGGTGAAAGTTTCCTCTACCATGCCTTAACCAAGTTGCATAAAGGGCAAAATCACTCGCTGAAGACCTTTTTTTTCATTTTGAAGTGCATCCAAAGAAATAGGTGTGACGTTTTCGGCAGCATCTAATAATTAAGCACGTATTAGCAGTCACGAGTCGCTGAGATGGTTCCATTATCTAGGGACACTGATGGAAGTCATCACAAATGTTCTATGTCTGTATTTACAGAGTTATTTTTTTAATCAGTACTTAGCCTGATATATGTTGATATACACCTTTCCAGAAATGGGGCGCTGAGTATCCGAAATAGTGATGTCATAAGGGGAAACTAGGCCTTATGGTGGAGGGACAAAGGAGATAGTCATGGTTGACCAACACACTTGAATGCCTTTAATGACGGACAAGGGGGAAAAAGTTAGTTCCATTGCAAGCCACCAATTTCGGGAAGCATGCATAGCAGCCAGCATATAGCCAAAGAGGGTAGTTCTAATCTTTTTCCTGATAAAGCCCAAAATGCTTTCACTTTCCGGTACAACGCGCAAGTGCTGGTAACACATTATTTTGCAGCAGCGCAGAAAGGGTGTCTCCATGATTTACGATCAATCCTCTGTTGCAACAGTAAGAAGTCCGTCATTTGAAGTTCCAGCCTCATTCATTCGGTTTTGATTACTATGGCAAGTGCCAGAATTGTTGTGACAGGTAGGCCTACTCTAGCTACTTATGCTTAGAATATAAAACGAAGGTTCGTGCAACGAGTGAGAGCTTTCTTTCACACAGATTAAACATACAGCAGGTTTTACTAGATACGACAGCAAATTATTGACATTGATTATATTCATTCACGAATAGTCGTAAAGATAAAGCCTTTATTGTTCGTATTGCTTGAGTTCGAAGCAAAAAAGATGAAAGGTTGCAAAATCGATCGATTTATATGCATACAATTTTGAATGTATTCTGTTTTCCCTCAAATCTTTGCTTTTGGTCCTTAAGTTCCCGATAGATGACCAGTGGTCAAACCGAAATTTTCCAGTTACCACGACTACTCAGTGTGCAATGCATGAGTCAGCATCTTGAAAAATAAAGTTTTCGTACCCAGTCGGAATTAAGTTTGTGAAAATGCTGTTTTTTCATTAATGTTTGCGAATCACGAAAAGAACAGCACGAACGTTTAGGAGTAATCATATCCTCAAAACGAACTAAATAAAAACAGAGTCGTTCAAATAAATTAATTCAAGTGAAAGACTCTGATTAAAACGACTCTAATAAAAAAGTTGGCGCCGGTGTAACATCTGTGGTTGTTTCCCATGTGTCAGTGTTTCCAAACAATAGGCAGCTAGAGAGACCACGACTTTTCAATAGGGGGGATACACAGAAAACGTGTCAATCTATTTTTGAGCGTTCCCAAACAATGAGGGGAAACACTCAAAAACAGAAACACTCAAAAACATTACACCGGGTCTAGATAAACTACTAGACCAAACCTAAATATAGTCGTTTATTTTTGTCCTGGAAATACTTTATATATATCCTATGGTAGCAGTCTTTTTGCTTTTGGGCAGTGAAAGTGTGGTCGTGCGTTTCTGTGATGCATGCCTTGCTGTGATACGGCCTGCTGTTTGACATATAAGCCTGCATAATACTACACGAATTGTGGGCAAGAACCGAGGTGCATATTCGTCTGCGAGCCGCTCCTCTCTGATCTCATTAAGCCTCACTCTTCATTATGTCTTGATCACCTCGTTGCTATCTTTGATTGATATCTTATAAAGTGTATCATAGACATCAATTGTTGTATTACATCATTGGTGATGGTACCCAATGCAATAACTGGGACAAGGCGTAGCATCGGTGCCTCAGCCAGGCGTTTAGCTTTGATGCACATATTATGTAGTCACGGAAGATTACCAACATGCGTCACTCTGAATTGCAGCACGATTTTTTATCTAACTCATGCTTGAGGTCAGTGAAATTCAGGGCACAAAGTTATATCATCTCCGATGAACTTTATTGTATTCCTGAGAATTTAGGAGAAGCCAATTTTTACCCACCTCCTAGTCTCACATACACTCCTACACAGGTGGCCCGAAATATTGTACGATCAATCAAAAAGCACGCGTTTTGGCATTTTTTAGTTGTACAGCGGGTTAAAGCTGTTTAAGACATTGTTTTATTGTTGAAATCGCACAAAAAAATACGTAAAATGTAGACGAACTTTCCTTGTCCGCCATCTTTGTTCTTGGTTCTTTTCCGCTGCAGCAGCAGACGAGGTGGTGTGGGAATTAGGAAGAGGACCAGAACAGTTCCCGAACGCATTCTTGCGTGTTCGACTCCTTCGAGAACACCGTTCTGGGTTCGAGAACGGGGAGTCGAATACAAACCTCGCGTCGCCGTCGGGTCGGGTTCTTGCGAAATTTACGCAACTCGGCGCAATAGAGGTAGATATGACGTGACATACAATTTTGTGACATCATACGATGTAAATGGCGTCACTATGAAATTGTTATTCTGAAGATCTACGCTCAATTGTTCTAACGAAGAATGCTATTTAACTTAACGAGTCAGATGGCATCCTCCTTTACGGAACAATATTGTAACGGTGTATCCCGTGCTTTCCTGAAATTATTTATTAAATATATTGAAGAATTTCACAAGAATGTGAGTAAATATCAAAACTAAACGCTTTACATTTCTCAATGCGTGTTTTCGTGGCATAACAATACAAGCTGCATTGGATCTTTGAACGGACAGGTCCTCTGTTATAAGATATCTCGTCAATGGAGTCTGAGTCGCCGTCTTCCTTTATGAACATAAGTCGGTTTTCTAAACAACAATAGCCAACAGTCAACAACATTCCATTTGAATAGTGTACTGACCATAAACATTGGCTGAAGTGGAAGCATTGACTTTCTCACACCAAACACTGGGAGGGTAGAGCTACATTTGTAAAATGAATGTCAAAATGACACAAGACCGCTCCAACTAAGTGGTTTGTGAAGAGACATTAATACTGAAATGACAACGAGCAACAACTTCTATTTTGACACAACTCAAACTCAACATTGTAACTTGATGTTGTCATCTTTCTAAATGGCTTACCAACCCAAGCAGCTATAGAATCATATGAGATTCATCGTTAGGATCTTATTCAGTTATTTTGTCTATGCGCATGTAATTTCGTCATAAGATTCCTGTATAATTCTTAGTTATGATTTTAACATGTATATGTTCACAAGACTGAACTTAACCATAACTCTGGATATTATGACAAAAAAACAGTTCTCTTTACTTGTGATCGTGGACCATTTCACATTCGGGACAGTGCTGCATGAATCGATAGTCACCAGTGATATTCTGATCGACATTCAAATTCATTCAAGTCAAAATTCACAGTCAGAAAGTTTGGATGAAACCACTCTGTGAAGGCAAGACATACTTACTTTCATATTTGACTGGCATGAAAATGGTAAGATTAGAACTGCATGTAGTAATACAATGAATTTTTCAAGTAAAAGTACCCACAATTTGATTGGTTTTGACTGAATAGCTTTGTCACAATGCCGTTTCACACGTAAGTGATCTTAGCTAATATTCTGGTTGGTTCATGATTTGTAAACATGAAGGATACACATTATGTTTGTATGCATTTGCACGGTGGATAACCGTGTACCGTTCAACGAACTTCCGTTTTGCCATGATCATATTTTTACAATTTTCGGTAAGTTCCTGTTGTTTAAACCTGTATATAGCTTTTTCATAGATTTCTTATAATTCTGAAAAACTTCAAACTTACCGCTCTCATAAATACTTACAACTTCTCTTAGATTCAACACACATGGAAATATCATCAGGTTCGACATCGCACCGAGAAACTGATCACATGAATGGTAGCGTTTTGATGGAAATAGTAAACGGCAACCAAGAAAAGTAAAGCTACCTGGCGGGGTATTGACATATACAGTGTGCGATGTAGCATTCAGTTTTACTCCGTCGAGGTAAATCTTATGGCTGTTTCTTATCATGTCCACCGTTACAACAAGAAAATACCAAACACGCGCATTGAGTACTTTTCTAGTAAGAGAGCTTCGCGCCCAGTGCTCATGAGGTCGGTGGTTACATACCACTTCTATGAAACCAGAGCTACCTACATAAACGTTAAAGTGACTTCCAGTACTCCAAATCATAGTTTTACTTCTCGTGTTATGGTGACGCCGCCGAAAGTAGAGAACAAACGAAACGGCATCGTATCTCTGAAGATCAATGTTTAGCTCAACCCTATGAGTACATTGATCATCATTAAATGAGAGAACCTCACCAAGGAAACTAGACTTAACGTAATTTGCACCTTTTTTTACACTGGGGAGTTTAAAATCGTAGAGTTACACTGTTTCGCAATTAAAGACACAGTTGTTAGCCGCTACATGTAGATAGGTGGAGACATTCCGAGGCCATAAATGACAGCGTTTTTCCACGAAGCCACACACAAAGTGTATAGACATAAAACGACCTCAACTGTAGTGGAGCCACTCAGCGGGCTTTTACGCGAATGATCTAATGGACCAGGTATGGAACTAACGACCGGAAAAAGCCAAGAAAAATAAAGTAGGTGGTATGTTGCTGTGAAGCTTTCTATTGGAGGAGATTGAAAGCTACCCTTGTTCTGCAGTTGGACAATGTTTGAGGCTGGGCCAGAGAGTAGAAAACTCAATGTCTAATTTGCCGTGCTAAGGATTGAAAGTATACGTTGCTAACTTAACTATTTGAGGCATGCATTTTGTGAGAAAAAAACAAGACGAGCCAATAGTAGCGATGGCCGTTGAACATGAATAGAATTGTGGAAGTATCGATCTGTTGTCAAGGTTTGGTACCGAGTGCAATTTAAAGAAAATGCAGTGATATTACTTCCAAAGTAAAGCATTTACCACAATAAAGAAATACATCTGTTATAAGACGCATTTACCTTATATTTTGGTCAGTCCCATTAAGAAAGAAAACCTTGGTGTCTGAAAGGCAAAGGAGCAGATCGCTGTTTCATTATAAATGTCATCTAAACTCGCCTTTGTCAATCTGAAACTACTTCTAAGATACGAAATTGTAAAAACAACTAATACAAACTGACATGTTAAAAATTCCTGTCCATTTTGTATTTTTTGAATAGTTTGACAGAAATGCCCCTGCACTCGCTCCCCCCCCCCCCCCCCCCCGTCAAAAAGGTCATCGCACGCTCAAATGCATCAGCAGGGGGCTATTAGCTTTGTTTTGGCACCTTCATAGGCAATCGTGCATGACTGATAAGCACCAATATATTGAACATGCGATCCAAGGGAATGGCATTAAAATGTAATACCCAAGTCAATGCAAATATTGGCTGTGACTACTAGTGCGGATTTGACTGATTCCAAAATAATAGTCACCTCTGTGGTTCATACATGTGTCTCCGGTACTTCCAAAGGCTTTGGATTGAAGGAGCACTATAACGGTAAGTAGGTGGCGTATCTTCAAACTGAAAGTTTTAGGCTCACAATACACCACCAATCCACGCATCTTCAAACTTAAAGATGTAGGCTCACAATACACCACCAATCCACGCATCTTTAATCCGAAAGCTGTAGGCTCACAATACACCCCCAATCAAAATACAGTGACTTTTCTGCCTGTGCGAGTGGGTGTTAGTTTTTCCTTTTTAATCAATGCTGATGATCAAATTTGCTCACATTTCTGAACTGTTTTGGCAAGGAGTTGTACTTTTAGTACAACAGGTACGAACAAATTAGTAGAACCAAAGATCTCATTTTCACAATTTCTTAATGACACACGACAAATGTTTTTTTCGGCTCGACCTCTAGCCCTCTTTTGTTCAGAATGAAATTCAAAGTGTAAAATAAGGATATTTATACTGGCAGTTTACAGACAAACATAATAATAGGATCGTGTGGTCAGATGTGTGAAAGCAGAATACATGTAATTGAATAATTGAACCATAGTATATGTTCATGTTTTAGTAAACATTCAGGAAGAATGCAGACCCTTGCTGTGCTAATTGTCTATTCAACGGTGGTCTGTTGCTCTTAATAAATAATGCTTCTTTGATTCTTAATTCGAAGTCGGTGTTAGCAGTTGCTAATATGGAAAAGTTGTTCAGGTCAGCATTCTTCCTACATGTTGGGCAAACTGCCAAGTCGTCGGAGACGGCCGATCGTCTAAACTGTAAATGTGGAGATCTAGGTCGACGGAAATCCAGATAGGATAATTATAACATTCTTAGTCAAGACGTAGTTCAGTTCCTTGTACATGTGTATGTACATGCGTTCCAAAATTCTTGTAAGACCTGAGAGAAAATTGACCTAAATTGATTTCAAAAACTAATTCCTCTATCTTTTCCTGATTTATACGACAAAAGTTCGACATGAGCAGACTTCTCCCTGAAAGGTATGATTTCCAGTAAACCTGTGAAAATACTATGGCTCCCAAAATATGGTAATAAAGTTCAAACGCTTATGTTGAGTGGGGTGATTGATCGATGTGACATAATTAATAGAGCTAATTTGCATTCACACTAAAAACATTCTGAGTGTTTGATTCAAACCTCATTAACCCCATTCAACAAATGCCTTTGATCTTGATTGCCCTATTTTTGGAAGCCCTGATATTTTTCACCGCTTTTTAAAAAATCCAACCTTTCAGGGAAACACCAGGAGGCTATTTCCGACTTCTAAACAGTTTCTCCTGTTTCTAGCGTTAGAGACAAATGTCGAACTTTTATCAGATGAATCAGAAAAAAGTCGGAGAAACTGTTAGAAAGTCGGAACAAGCCTCCTGGTGTATGCCGTCTGTCAGGTGAATCCCCCCCAAAAATTGAAAATCAATGTAGATAATATTCCTTCATTGTCAGAGTGTTGGCTGAACGCTAACTTCACGCTGACGATCTCATGCAACATGGTGAAAAATTCGCAGTCGAATATTTGATCCGAAGTTTGATTCCCGAGCCTTGTTATTCAAGTCAAGTTATGTCACCAACACTGGTTTTAACATAACTTGTGGCGTTGAGTCGAATGAACTTAACTATGAGATGAGGCAGAGTTGATTTAATTCAAGCGTAAGAGAAAAAAATCTGTTTTGAACAGCAAGGCCCTGGACGATACACATTATAGAACTCTCGATTGTGTTTCTCGAGAGACAAGACCACTAATGAATATTCATAGGTTGGAGGGTCAAGGCCTATCAATTAGACGAGTGCATGTTTTTAACTCTCAAGTACATATTTGGAGAGGTATTGAAAAAATAATTGCTGTGGCAAGTCTACAGATATAAAGAAATTATTTGATGAAAAAATTTATTTCGAATTATGCTAATTGGGTATTAGGGGGCGTGTTTTGAGTTTTTTCTGCCAGTTGGCTGAAAAGAGAGGAAATATCAAAGTCTGTCTAATTTGTCGATTAAAAAAAAATTTCCGTTGTCAATCACCGATTTAAATCGCACCAGTTACTCGCAAGACTAACCCGTATATCATATCCGAATTTCAGTTTCACTACTTGACGCATTCTTTGATGCGTCGCGGTCAAACATTGACAATTTAACTGCTAAAAGGCTTAAAAAATCAATTGTGGTCTTGTCTCTCGACGTCTGGATTACTAAGGCGGGCCATAACACATCAGAGATATATCCATAGTGCTTTCGACGAAGGCGTGGATATATAGCCGCTGCTGATCATCACGACGGAAGTTTTATTTATCCTCCATGCCCCTTGTTGTTAAGAAATTACTCCTAAACTCGGCGTTATGTTTTCTGGACTCGACTCTCTTTACGACTAGCCATGACGATATTTCATGGAAATGAGTTATTAGCTTGCAAACTCGGTGAAAGTGTCATCTACTATGCCTTAACCAAGTTGCATAAAGGGCAAAATCACTCGCTGAAGACCTTTTTTTCATTTTGAAGTGCATCCAAAGAAATAGGTGTGACGTTTTCGGCAGCATCTTAATTAAGAACGCATTTGCAGTCACGAGTCGCTGAGATGGTTCCATTATCTAGTGACACTGATGGAAGTCATCACAAATGTTCTATGTCTGTATTTTCCGAGTTATTTTTTATTAATCAGTACTTAGCCTAATATATGTTGATATAGCAGCCAGCATATAGCCAAAGAGGGTAGTTCTAATCTTTTTCCTGATAAAGCCCAAAATGCTGGCACTTTCCGGTACAACACGCAAGTGCTGGTAACACATTATTTTGCAGCAGCGCAGAAAGGGTGTCTCCATGATTTACGATCAATCCTCTGTTGCAACAGTAAGAAGTCCGTCATTTGAAGTTCCAGCCTCATTCATTCGGTTTTGATTACTATGGCAAGTGCCAGAATTGTTGTGACAGGTAGGCCTACTCTAGCTACTTATGCTTAGAATATAAAACGAAGGTTCGTGCAACGAGTGAGAGCTTTCTTTCACACAGATTAAACATACAGCAGGTTTTACTAGATACGACAGCAAATTATTGACATTGATTATATTCATTCACGAATAGTCGTAAAGATAAAGCCTTTATTGTTCGTATTGCTTGAGTTCGAAGCAAAAAAGATGAAAGGTTGCAAAATCGATCGATTTATATGCATACAATTTTGAATGTATTCTGTTTTCCCTCAAATCTTTGCTTTTGGTCCTTAAGGTCCCGATAGATGACCAGTGGTCAAACCGAAATTTTCCAGTTACCACGACTACTCAGTGTGCAATGCATGAGTCAGCATCTTGAAAAATAAAGTTTTCGTACCCAGTTGGAATTAAGTTTGTGAAAATGCTGTTTTTTCATTAATGTTTGCGAATCACGAAAAGAACAGCACGAACGTTTTGGAGTAATCATAGACTCAAAACGAACTAAATAAAAACAGAGCCGTTCAAATAAATTAATTCAAGTGAAAGACTCTGATTAAAACGACTCTAATAAAAAAGTTCGCGCCGGTGTAACATCTGTGGTTGTTTCCCATGTGTCAGTTTTTCCAAACAATAGGCAGCTAGAGAGACCACGACTTTTCAATAGGGGGATACACAGAAAACTTGTCAATCTATTTTTGATCGTTCCCAAACAATGAGGGGAAACACTCAAAAACAGAAACACTCAAAAACATTACACCGGGTCTAGATAAACTACTGGACCAAACCTAAATATAGTCGTTTATTTTTGTCCTGGAAATACTTTATATATATCCTCTGGTAGCAGTCCTTTTGCTTTTGGGCAGTGAAAGTGTGGTCGTGCGTTTCTGTGATGCATGCCTTGCTGTGATACGGCCTGCTGTTTGACATATAAGCCTGCATAATACTACACGACTTGTGGGCAAGAACCGAGGTGCATATTCGTCTGCGAGCCGCTCCTCTCTGATCTCATTTAGCCTCACTCTTCACTATGTCTTGATCACCTCGTTGCTCTCTTTGATTGATATCTTATAAAGTGTATCATAGACATCAATTGTTGTATTACATCATTGGTGATGGTACCCAATGCAATAACTGGGACAAGGCGTAGCATCGGTGCCTCAGCCAGGCGTTTAGCTTTGATGCACATATTATGTAGTCACGGAAGATTACCAACATGCGTCACTCTGAATTGCAGCACGATTTTTTATCTAACTCATGCTTGAGGTCAGTGAAATTCAGGGCACAAAGTTATATCATCTCCGATGAACTTTATTGTATTCCTGAGAATTTAGGAGAAGCCAATTTTTACCCACCTCCTAGTCTCACATACACTCCTACACAGGTGGCCCGAAATATTGTACGATCAATCAAAAAGCACGCGTTTTGGCATTTTTTAGTTGTACAGCGGGTTAAAGCTGTTTAAGACATTGTTTTATTGTTGAAATCGCACAAAAAATTACGTAAAATGTAGACGAACTTTCCTTGTCCGCCATCTTTGTTCTTGGTTCTTTTCCGCTGCAGCAGCAGACGAGGTGGTGTGGGAATTAGGAAGAGGACCAGAACAGTTCCCGAACGCATTCTTGCGTGTTCGACTCCTTCGAGAACACCGTTCTGGGTTCGAGAACGGGGAGTCGAATACAAACCTCGCGTCGCCGTCGGGTCGGGTTCTTGCGAAATTTACGCAACTCGGCGCAATAGAGGTAGATATGACGTGACATACAATTTTGTGACATCATACGATGTAAATGGCGTCACTATGAAATTGTTATTCTGCAGATCTACGCTCAATTGTTCTAACGAAGAATGCTATTTAACTTAACGAGTCAGATGGCATCCTCCTTTACGGAACAATATTGTAACGGTGTATCCCGTGCTTTCCTGAAATTATTTATTAAATATATTGAAGAATTTCACAAGAATGTGAGTAAATATCAAAACTAAACGCTTTACATTTCTCAATGCGTGTTTTCGTGGCATAACAATACAAGCTGCATTGGATCTTTGAACGGACAGGTCCTCTGTTATAAGATATCTCGTCAATGGAGTCTGAGTCGCCGTCTTCCTTTATGAACATAAGTCGGTTTTCTAAACAACAATAGCCAACAGTCAACAACATTCCATTTGAATAGTGTACTGACCATAAACATTGGCTGAAGTGGAAGCATTGACTTTCTCACACCAAACACTGGGAGGGTAGAGCTACATTTGTAAAATGAATGTCAAAATGACACAAGACCGCTCCAACTAAGTGGTTTGTGAAGAGACATTAATACTGAAATGACAACGAGCAACAACTTCTATTTTGACACAACTCAAACTCAACATTGTAACTTGATGTTGTCATCTTTCTAAATGGCTTACCAACCCAAGCAGCTATAGAATCATATGAGATTCATCGTTAGGATCTTATTCAGTTATTTTGTCTATGCGCATGTAATTTCGTCATAAGATTCCTGTATAATTCTTAGTTATGATTTTAACATGTATATGTACACAAGACTGAACTTAACCATAACTCTGGATATTATGACAAAAAAACAGTTCTCTTTACTTGTGATCGTGGACCATTTCACATTCGGGACAGTGCTGCATGAATCGATAGTCACCAGTGATATTCTGATCGACATTCAAATTCATTGAAGTCAAAATTCACAGTCAGAAAGTTTGGATGAAACCACTCTGTGAAGGCAAGACATACTTACTTTCATATTTGACTGGCATGAAAATGGTAAGATTAGAACTACATGTAGTAATACAATGAATTTTTCAAGTAAAAGTACCCACAATTTGATTGGTTTTGACTGAATAACTTTGTCACAATGCCGTATCACACGTAAATGATCTTAGCTAATATTCTGGTTGGTTCATGATTTGTAAGCATGAAGGATACACATTATGTTTGTATGCATTTGCACGGTTGATAACCGTGTACCGTTCAACGAACTTCCGTTTTGCCATGATCATATTTTTACAATTTTCGGTAAGTTCCTGTTGTTTATACCTGTATAGCTTTTTCATAGATTTCTTATAATTCTGTAAAACTTCAAACTTACCGCTCTCATAAATACTTACAACTTCTCTTAGATTCAACACACATGGAAATATCATCAGGTTCGACATCGCACCGAGAAACTGATCACATGAATGGTAGCGTTCTGATGTAGGTGTTAAACAGCGACCAAGAAAATTAAAGCTACCTGGCAGGGTATTGACATATGAATTGTGCGATGTAGCATTCAGTTTTACTCCGTCGAGGTAAATCTTATGGCTGTTTCTTATCATGTCCACCGTTACAACAAGAAAATACCAAACACGCGCCTTGAGTACTTTTCTAGTATCAGATATTCGCTCCCAGTGCTCATGAGGTCGGTGGTTACAAATTACTTTTATTAAACCAGAGCTAGCTACAAAAACGTTAAAGTGACTTCCAGTAGTCCAAATCATAGCTTCACTTCTCGTGTTATGGTGACGCCGCCGAAAGTAGAGAACAAACGAAACGGCATCGTATCTCTGAAGATCAATGTTTAGCTCAACCCTGTGAGTACATTGATCATCATTAAATGAGAGAACCTCACCAAGGAAACTTGACTTAACGTAATTTGCACCTTTTTTTACACTGGGGAGTTTAAAATCGTAAAGTTACACTGTTTCGCAATTAAAGACACAGTTGTAAGCCGCTACATGTAGATAGGTGGAGACATTCCGAGTCCATAAATGACAACGTTTTTCCACGAAGCCACACACAAAGTGTATAGACATAAAACGACCTAGTGGAGCCACTCAGCGGGCTTTTAAGCGAATTATCTAATGGACCAGGTATGGAATTAACGACCAGAAAAAGCCAAGAAAAATAAAGTAGGTGGTATGTTGCTGTGAAGCTTTCTATTGGAGGAGATTGAAAGCTACCCTTGTTCTACAGTTGGACAATGTTTGAGGCTGGGCCAGAGAGTAGAAAACTCAATGTCTAATTTGCCGTGCTAAGGATTGAAAGTATACGTTGCTAACTTAACTATTTGAGGCATGCATTGTGTGAGAAAAAAACAAGACGAGCCAATAGTAGCGATGGCCGTTGAACTAATTGTGGAAGACTCGATCTATTGTTAAGGTTTGGTACCGAGTGCAATTTGAAGAAAATGCAGTGGTATTACTTCCAAAGTAAAGCGTTTATCACAATAAAAAAATACATCCGTTATAAGACGCATTTACCTTATATTTTTGTCAGTCCCATTAAGAAAGAAAACCTTGGTGTCTGAAATGCAAAGGGGCAGAACGCCGTTTCATTATGAATGTTATCTAAACTCGCCTTTGTTAATCTGAAACTACTTCTAAGATACGAAATTGTAAAAACAACTAACACAAAACTGACATGTTAAAAATTCCTGTCCATTTTTGTATTAGTTGAATAGTTTGACAGAAACGCCCTTGCACTCGCTCCCCCCGTCAAAAAGGTCATCGCACGCTCAAATGCATCAGCAAGGGGCTAGCAGCTTTGTTTTGGTACCTTCATAGGCAATCGTGCATTACTGATTAGCACCAATACTTCAACATTCGATCCAAGAGAATGGCATTAAAATGCAATACCCAAGTCAATGCAAATATTGGCTGTGACTACCAGTGCGCATTATTATAGACATTGGTGCATTTTGCAACAAGCCATTTTTAAAAATTGGTAAAAATAAGCATAGTTTATCTTTTTTGTAAAGGGCTACATATAGCACGGTTTATCAATACAAGTCTTTTACCCATATGTTTTAAAGAAATGACTGTGAGATTATTTTTGTGGAATGCCTTTTTTTAATGGACTGCATCACTTCTAACACGTGAGTGCTTCACGCACAGGTCAGTCGATCATGTAGATCGACATCAATAACTTCACACAAGCAATATCATATAATAGTCTGCAACAAGCTGATTGTTGCGCTGTCAATGACGCTGTCCCTAATATCGACAATGGGCACGCACATGATGACCAAACATTTTGCTGCAACCTCAGAAATGATATTGGGATTGCAGGTACATCGTAAGCAATGCCGACGCAACTGGTTAATTTGCCAATGCATGTAGGGTATTTTAAGATGTAATCGGATTTGAATTTATGGTATGATATGATATTAGATTTAAAAGGTTATCATCACTAAATTTGTGGGACCTGAAATGACTGCCAGAGCGGCATTGGCAGGGATTTGACTGATTCCAAAATAATAGTCACCTCTGTGGTTCATACATGTGTCTCCGGTACTTCCAAAGGCTTTGGATTGCAGGAGCACTATAACGGTGAGTAGGTGGCGCATCTTCAAACTGAAAGTTGTAGGCTCACAATACACCACCAATGCACGCATCTTCAAACTGAAAGTTGTAGGCTCACAATACACCCCCAATCCACACATCTTCAATCCGAAAGATGTAGGCTCACAATACACCCCCAATCCACGCATCTTCAAACTGAAAGCTGTAGGCTCACAATACACCACCGATCCACGCATCTTCAAACTGAAAGCTGTAGGCTCACAATACACCATCAATCCACGCATCTTCAAACTGAAAGCTGTAGGCTCACAATACACCACCGATCCACGCATCTTCAAACTGAAAGCTGTAGGCTCACGATACACCACCGATCCACGCATCTTCAAACTGAAAGCTGTTGGCTCACAATACACCCCCAAATCAAAATACAGTGACTTTTCTGCCTGTGCGAATGGGTGTTAGTTTTTCCTTTTTAATCAATGCTGATGCTCGAATATGCTCACATTTCTAAACTGTTTTGGCAAGGAGTTGTACTTATAGTACAACAGTTACGAACAAATTAGTAGAACCAGAGATCTCATTTTCATAATTTCTTAATAACACACGGCAAATGTTTTCGGCTCGACCTCTAGTCCTCTTTAGTTCAGAATGAAATTCAAAGTGTACAATAAGGATATTTATACTGCCAGTTTACAAACAAACATAATAATAGGATTGTGAGGTCAGATTGTGTGAAAGCTGAATAATAGAATAATTAAACCATAGTATATGTTCATGTTTTAGTAAACATTCAGGAAGAATGCAGACCCTTGCTGTGCTGATTGTCTATTTAACGGTGGTCTGTTGCTCTTAATAAATAATGCTTCTTCGATTCTTAATGAGGAACCGATTTATCCGCCGCGTGGCGCTGCAATCGATCATACCAAAACTCTTCATTTCCAATGCATTATCAGGTTATTTCTGAACCCGAAAACGATCGCTTATTTTCGACCGATTTCGGCGTCGTTTGCATCTTCCTGTTTTAAATCTATTGAGCTATCAGTTTCTGAAGATAATTTTGCGGAAAATATGCGCGATGCCAGTTATTGGGCACGTTTTCTGCTGTTGAAATCCTGCGCAAAAATGTACGCAATGGTTTCCCGTGATTGACCTCATGCGACGTCAACAGACGAGAAAATGACGTCATGGCGTCAGAAGGTACGATCGATTGTGGCGCCGCCACTGGCATTTATCTTAACGCCGGTTCCTCATTCGAAGTCGATGTTAGCAGTTGCTGATATGGAAACGTTGTTCAGGTCAGCATTCTTCCTACATTTTGGGCAAACTGCTAAGTCGTCGGAGACGGCAGATCGTCTAAACTGTAAATGTGGAGATCTAGGTCGACGGAAATCCAGATGGATAATTATAACATTCTTAGTCAAGACGTAGTTCAGTTCCTTGTACATGTGTATGTACATGCGTTACAAAATTCTTGTAAGACCTGAGAGAAAATTGACCTAAATTGATTTCAAAAACGTGATGATTGTGTTTCTCGACGTCTGGATTACAAAGGCAGGGCCATTAACACATCATAGATATATCCATAGTGCTTTCGACGAAGGCGTGGATATATAGCCGCTGCTTATCATCACGACAGAAGTTTTATTTATCCTCCATGCCCCTTGTTATTAAGAAATTATTCCTAAACTCGGCGTTATGTCTTCTGGACTCGACTTTCTTTACGACTAGCCATGACGATATTTCATGGAAATGAGTTATTAGCTTGTAAACTCGGTGAAAATGTTCTCTACCATACCTTAACCAAGTTGTATAAAAGGCAAAATCACTCGCTGAAGACCTTTTTTTTCATTTTGAAGTGCATCCAAAGAAATAGGTGTGACGTTTTCGGCAGCATCTTAATTAAGAACGCATTTGCAGTCACCAGTCGCTGAGATGGTTCCATTATCTAGTGACACTGATGGAAGTCATCACAAATGTTCTATGTCTGTATTTTCAGAGTTATTTTTTTAATCAGTACTTAGCCTAATATATGTTGATATAGCAGCCAGCATATAGCCAAAGAGGGTAGTTCTAATCTTTTTCCTGATAAAGCCCAAAATGCTTTCACTTTCCGGTACAACACGCAAGTGCTGGTAACACATTATTTTGCAGCAGCGCAGAAAAGGGTGTCTCCATGATTTACGATCAATCCTCTGTTGCAACAGTAAGAAGGCCGCCATTTGAAGTTCCAGCCTCATTCATTCGGTTTTGATTACTATGGCAAGTGCCAGAATTGTTGTCACAGGTAGGCCTACTCTAGCTACTTATGCTTAGAATATAAAACGAAGGTTCGTGCAACGAGTGAGAGCTTTCTTTCACACAGATTAAACATACAGCAGGTTTTACTAGATACGACAGCAAATTATTGACATTGATTATATTCATTCACGAATAGTCGTAAAGATAAAGCCTTTATTGTTCGTATTGCTTGAGTTCGAAGGAAAAAAGATGAAAAGGTTGCAAAATCGATCGATTTATATGCATACAATTTTGAATGTATTCTGTTTTCCCTCAAATCTTTGCTTTTGGTCCTTAAGTTCCCGATAGATGACCAGTGGTCAAACCGAAATTTTCCAGTTACCACGACTACTCAGTGTGCAATGCATGAGTCAGCATCTTGAAAAATAAAGTTTTCGTACCCAGTCGGAATTAAGTTTGTGAAAATGCTGTTTTTTCATTAATGTTTGCGAATCACGAAAAGAACAGCACGAACGTTTAGGAGTAATCATAGCCTCAAAACGAACTAAATAAAAACAGAGTCGTTCAAATAAATTAATTCAAGTGAAAGACTCTGATTAAAACGACTCTAATAAAAAAGTTGGCGCCGGTGTAACATCTGTGGTTGTTTCCCATGTGTCAGTTTTTCCAAACAATAGGCAGCTAGAGAGACCACGAATTTTCAATAGGGGGGATACACAGAAAAACTGATGTTATATATTTGGATTTTGCTAAAGCTTTCGATTCCGTTCCCCATTGCCTCTTATTACATAAGATTCGTTCCTAAGATTTGTTCCTTTGGAATCTGTGGACGTCTTCTGAGTTGGTTAACGTCGTATCTTACAAATAGGAAGCAGAGAGTTGTGATTAATGGCTCGGAGTCATCACTTTTAGATGTACTGTCTGGTGTGCCGCAAGGGTCAATTTTAGGCCCTCTTTTATTCTTATTGTACGTAAATGATATTGCTGAGGTCGTTAGTGTCGGTACTGCCATGGATCTTTTTGCTGATGATTCCAAAATGTGTAGGGAGATAGAGTCTGTAACCGACTGTCTGCTACTTCAGACCGACCTTGATAAATTGTACGCTTGGAGTAAACGGTGGGGCATGACATTTAGCCCAAGCAAATGCATGGTCATGAGTGTTACTAGGAAGTTAAATCCTACATACTTCTTTTACAATATCAATGGTTTTGCATTGTCTCGGGTTGATAAATTCAAGGATCTTGGTATTGTTTTTTCTTCGGACCTGACATGGTCATCTCATGTCAATGGTATTGCAAGCAGTGCAAGTAGAATGTGGGGTATGATCAGGCGTGTATGCGGGCGTACTGCAGACGTTAATTTGAATATACTTTAATACCTTGCGAATAAGAACCAGCGGCCATTTTTGTCTGGGCAGATCCACCAATGTCATAATGCATACGACAGCCGCCCTTGCCATTCATGTGCATATAGGCGAGACCAGGCCTAGCACCAGTTATTGCGTGACACAATCTGTGGTTTCTTCTGTGATGCAATGAGACATGTTAGTTACTGAAATGCTGAAATGGTTATGTGGACCAGGATGAGAATAAAAGGAAGGGTAATTCTGGGATTGTCTGTCTGCACTATGGCTGAACATCCTAGAAGACGCAGGCGCTACACTCTGCGCGAAAAAGTAAAGCTTCTCGCTGACTTCCATGCCGGTAATGAAACCGTGGGAGCGTTTGCCATCACAAACCGTTTGCCAAAATCTACAATGATGAAATGGTTAATGAGTGAGGATGACATTCATCATCATAGAGCATCGTCAAAAGCCAAGGGTTCAGAATTAGCGTGGAGAGAACGTGGCACTGGTAAGTCTAGGGAACCATGGCAAAGCCCCCTGAACATTAAGGGTACAGCTAAAGTGAAGGGAAACTGAAGGATGCATTTTTGCATGGAATGTGGCAAAGAACAAATTTAGTGATTTGCTGACAGAGTAAAATGAACTGTTATCTTTTAGGCCTATACGAAGAGATGGAGGCAGACCTAGCTGATTGGCTCGATGAGAGGCGTGCCCTGGGAATGGCGATATCACATCACAACATCAAAGATGCATCGAGGGAACTGTATCAACAGTGGTGGGTTGGATTGGCTATTGCAGAACAGACCCGTATATTGAACGATTACCCACGGAAATCTCACTTTACAGCATCAAATGGCTGGTTATCAGGGTTTAAGAAAAGTTACAGCATCTCCCTTAGAAGGAAGACCAAGGACAGCCGACAGGTGCCAGATAATGCTGACGCCCTAGTAGCTGCATTTAGGGAAAGCGTGCATGAACAGCATGAACATTATGAAGATTATCAAGTGGCAAATGTAGACGAGGTTTTCACCCTTTTTGACAACCATGGCAGTTATACCTACAACCGAACAGGGGCAACGCAGATTGATATCAAATCTTCGTGGGGCAATCCTAGGCTGGGATGTACCGTCATTTTAGCAGTCACAATGGCAGGGGGAAAATTACCCCCGCACATCACCTTCAGACGTCCAACTGCAGCCGCATGGCAAGAGCTTCAAGACAATCTGCCTGAAGATGTAGTCGTGGCACAATCACCAACGGGGTGGATGAGAGCAAATGTTATGTTAGATTACCTCGGAGAGGTGTTCATCTCCTTCATGCATCAGGACCAGGACGACCAGGAAGACGGGTATCTACCTTTCCTTCTCATATGGGATCGCTGCCGTGTGCATCTTACAGAAGAAGTTGCCCTTCTCATCATTGAGAATGGCGGTGTTATTGAGTTTATTCCACCAGGTTGTACCCCGATTGCGCAGCCCTTGGATGTTTCTGTCATCCACAGCTTCAAAGTCCGTCTTCGGCTGCTATGGAGATTGTGGAAACAGGAACACACGACGCCGGATGGAAATTGTCCAAGGATTTCAATTTTAGAAGTGACACGCCTTGTCCGAGACGCATGGCAGGAAGTACCCGAACAGGTGGTGCAAAATTCATTTCATGCTGCTGGTATTGGGCGTGGGGTTCCACTGGTTGGGGCAGAAGATCTCGAACAACCTGCTGGGGACGTCGATGAGGGACTAGAATTTTTTAACCTGCCAGAGGAAGACCTTGTCGAGGACCCTGATGAATAACAGGACCTGCAGGCTTCTTGAAGCCGTCTCATGCCATTACCTTTTTTGGGCTACCCTGTAGAAGTGTTCATTTTGCCATTAAATGACCACATCAAATCTTGTTTCCTGCAGGCATCCGCAAAACTTGCTTTTTTCTTAGAGGTTAAAATGCATTCAAAATTCCTTCACCGACGTCACCCTGCCGAGCATAAAATTGAAACAGTGTGTAACCATCTTTCCCATTATGGTATACTAAGGGTTAACATGGTGGGATTTGACCACAAGTCAACGACATCGATAAAGAATTCCCCTTTATGTCAATTCCCGAAGCCTATTCATGTAGTCAAATCAAGCACGCCTACTCACATGTCGTGGGCGGGAAAAGTTAGGCCTCACTGGTGGCCAGGATCGGTTCTTATTCGCAAGGAATTAAAGTAATGTTGTATAAATCAGTTGTGCGTAGTCGCCTTGAATATGGTACGGTGGTATTCGACACACATGTGCGACGTGATCTTGAAACTTTAGAGCGTGTCCAGCGGAGGGTGACTCGTCACATTTTAGGCCCTGATATGCCATATGTGGTGCGTCTGCGAACGTTGTCTCTGCTGCCCCTGTCGTACCGTCGGGAAATCAAGGATCTAGTTTTTATGCACGATTCTTATTATAATGTCCTGGATTTTAATGCACGTTTTTATATAACCCCGGCTGTAAGGGGCGACGGTTTACGACTGGCGCAGCCGAGATTCCACTCGGAGACGTTCGGTGCCTCATACCACTGGGTGAGGACACCGAAGCTGTGGAACAGCCTCCCGGTCCAATTACATAATTTGAAAAAAATGCATTTTAAATCGTCCCTTAATGTTTATTATTTTGACAGGTTGGATCGTTTGGATGTCGACGACATGTGCACTTTCGTCACTTTCTGCCGTTGTGCAAACTGTCGGCCCACTTAGTGCGCATGTCGCCGGCACCCCGACGACACAACCCATATTATCTGGTGCCATATAATAGGTCTCGACCTACATGGTTACCAGTGTAATGCATGTACGTTTTATTTTGTTCATAATCCAATGTCTTGTCATGTTATATCAAATATTGTACATGTATTTTACACGAATAAATAAATTAAGAAAACTTGTCAATCTATTTTTGAGCGTTCCCAAACAATGAGGGGAAACACTCAAAAACAGAAACACTCAAAAACATTACACAGGGTCTAGATAAACTACTGGACCAAACCTAAATATAGTCGTTTATTTTTGTCCTGGAAATACTTTATATATATCCTCTGGTAGCAGTCTTTTTGCTTTTGGGCAGTGAAAGTGTGGTCGTGCGTTTCTGTGATGCATGCCTTGCTGTGATACGGCCTGCTGTTTGACATATAAGCCTGCATAATACTACACGACTTGTGGGCAAGAACCGAGGTGCATATTCGTCTGCGAGCCGCTCCTCTCTGATCTCATTAAGCCTCACTCTTCACTATGTCTTGATCACCTCGTTGCTATCTTTGATTGATATCTTATAAAGTGTATCATAGACATCAATTGTTGTATTACATCATTGGTTATGGTACCCAATGCAATAACTGGGACAAGGCGTAGCATCGGTGCCTCAGCCAGGCGTTTAGCTTTGATGCACATATTATGTAGTCACGGAAGATGACCAACATGCGTCACTCTGAATTGCAGCACGATTTTTTATCTAACTCATGCTTGAGGTCAGTGAAATTCAGGGCACAAAGTTATATCATCTCCGATTAACTTTATTGTATTCCTGAGAATTTAGGAGAAGCCAATTTTTACCCACCTCCTAGTCTCACATACACTCCTACACAGGTGGCCCGAAATATTGTACGATCAATCAAAAAGCACGCGTTTTGGCATTTTTTAAGTTGTACAGCGGGTTAAAGCTGTTTAAGACATTGTTTTATTGTTGAAATCGCACAAAAAATTACGTAAAATGTAGACGAACTTTCCTTGTCCGCCATCTTTGTTCTTGGTTCTTTCCCGCTGCAGCAGCAGACGAGGTGGTGTGGGAAATAAGAAGAGGACCAGAACAGTTCCCGAACGCATTCTTGCGTGTTCGACTCCTTCGAGAACACCGTTCTGGGTTCGAGAACGGGGAGTCGAATACAAACCTCGCGTCGCCGTCGGGTCGGGTTCTTGCGAAATTTACGCAACTCGGCGCAATAGAGGTAGATATGACGTGACATACAATTTTGTGACATCATACGATGTAAATGGCGTCACTTCTAAGATACGAAATTGTAAAAAACAACTAATACAAAGCTGACATGTTAAAAATTCCTGTCCACTTTGTATTTTTTGAATAGTTTGACAGAAATGCCCCTGAACTCGCTCCCCCCCCCCCGGTCAAAAAGGTCATCGCACGCTCAAATGCATCAGCAAGGGGCTAGTAGCTTTGTTTTGGCACCTTCATGGGCAATCGTGCATTACTGATTAGCACCAATATCTTGAACATTCGATCCAAGGGAATGGCATTAAAATGCAATACCCAAGTCAATGCAAATATTGGCTGTGACTACCAGTGCGCATTATTATAGACATTGGTGCATTTTGCAACAAGCCATTTTTAAAAATTGGTAAAAAAAAGCATAGTTACTCTTTTTTGTAAAGGGCCACATATAGCACGGTTTATCAATGTAAGTCTTTTACCCATTTTTTAAAGAAATGACTGTGAGATTATTTTGGTGGAATGCCTTAATGGACTGTATCACTTCTAACACGTGAATGCTTCACGCACAGGTCAGTCGATCATGTGGATCGACCTCAATAACTTCACAAAAGCAATATCATATACAGTCTGCAACAAGCTGATTGTTGCGCTGTCAATGACGCTGTCCCTAATATCGACAATGGGCACGCAGATAATGACCAAATATTTTGCTGCAACCTCAGAAATGATCTTGGGATTGCAGGTACATCGTAAGCAATGCCGACGCAACTGGTTAATTTGCCAATGCATGTAGGGTATTTTAAGATGTAATCGGATTTGAATTTATGGTATGATATGATATTAGATTTAAAAGGTTATCATCACTAAATTTGTGGGACCTGAAATGACTGCCAGAGCGGCATTGGCAGGGATTTGACTGATTCCAAAATAATAGTCACCTCTGTGGTTCATACATGTGTCTCCGGTACTTCCAAAGGCTTTGGATTGCAGGAGCACTATAACGGTGAGTAGGTGGCACATCTTCAAACTGAAAGTTGTAGGCTCACAATACACCACCAATCCACGCATCTTCAAACTGAAAGTTGTAGGCTCACAATACACCACCAATCCACGCATCTTCAAACTGAAAGCTGTAGGCTCGCAAGTGCCACCTAGCCTAAAAGGTGCGCTTGTCACGCCGCTTTTGAAAAAGTCGAATTTGGACAAGGATGTTCTTTCAAACTACCGCCCGGTGTCCAACCTATCGTACTTGTCAAAACTGATTGAGAGGATCGTGGTTTCACGTCTGAAGGAACATATGTCTACTCATGGGCTCTACGACCCGAACCAATCGGGTTACCGCGAGGGTCACAGTACGGAAACGGTCCTGTTAAAGGTCGTCGACAACATTCTGTCATGCATGGACGAAGGTCATGAAGCGTTTCTAGTTCTCCTCGATATGTCAGCCGCATTTGACACTGTTGATCATGAGATCTTACTCGCCAGGCTGCATGACAGAATAGGTTTGACGTCTCAAGCCTTGAACTGGTTTGCTTCATACCTTCAACAGCGACAGGTATCTGTTTCAGTAAATGGTTGTGTGTCAGATAGTGTCGAGCTGAGGTACGGTGTCCCGCAAGGCTCAGTTTTGGGGCCGATCCTGTTCACTATATACACGCTTCCCCTTGGTGACCGGATCCGTGAGAAGAGGATCACCTTTGAGATGTACGCTGATGATAATCAGCTGATGGACAGCTTTCGCTGTGGTGACAAGGAGGACGGTGCTCAGGTACTCTCTCACGCAGAGGACTGCATCAGTGACATTGGAGATTGGTTAATGGACAATAAACTTGCTCTAAACGCACCTAAGACCGACATGGCAAACGTTGTGTCCTCCAGAAGGACTGGCTCTATTTCGTCCATTGTGGTTGGCGGTCAGGACATTCATGAATCGGATTGTGTGAAGGACTTGGGCGTTTGGCTGGATAAAAATATGACCATGAAGAAACAGGTCTCCTCCATCTGCAGGGCAGCTAGTGCAAGCCTTTACAACATCAGTCGTGTAGGAAAGTACCTCGATCAAGCTAGCGCAGAGCGTTTAGTTTGTGCGTTGGTCAGCTCCCGGTTAGATTGCAATAATGTCATTCTGTATGGTCTCCATGAAAGTACCATTGCTCCACTCCAGCGTATTCAGAACTGGGCTGCCAGGATTGTCCTCCGTCTTAGGAAATCTGCGCACATAACCCCTGCCCTTCGGCAATTGCACTGGCTCCCTGTTAGGTCAAGGATCGAGTACAAGATCTCGCTGACTGCTTATAAGATCAAGAGCGGTCTTGCACCACAATATTTCGATGGGTTTTTGAGTGCTGCACCTGGCCGACGAGAGACGCGGTATTCTGGGCTTGATCGGGTCTCCGTCAAAAGAACCCGAACTCGGCTAGGCGACCGGAGTCTCTCGTCTTGTGCACCTGTTCTTTGGAACGCCCTCCCTGGCCACGTCAAGGCATGCCAAAATATCACCAGTTTCAAACTTCAGCTAAAGACGTGGCTTTTTAAGAAGCACTTCTCTGAATGATGTTTTCGGTTTTGAACGGGGTGGCGCCTTGATCAGGCTCTTGGAAAGGCGCCGCCTATAAATGCTTTTCATTCATTCATTCAATACACCACCAATCCACGCATCTTCAAACTGAAAGCTGTAGGCTCACAATACACCACCAATCCACGCATCTTCAAACTGAAAGTTGTAGGCTCACAATACACCACCAATCCACGCATCTTCAAACTGAAAGTTATAGGCTCACAATACACCACCAATCCACGCATCTTCAAACTCAAAGTTGTAGGCTCACAATACACCACCAATCCACGCATCTTCAAACTGAAAGCTGTAGGCTCACAATACACCACAATCCACGCATCTTCAAACTGAAAGCTGTAGGCTCACAATACACCACCAATCCACGCATCTTCAAACTGAAAGATGTAGGCTCACAATACACCACCAATCCACGCATCTTCAAACTGAAAGATGTAGGCTCCAATCCCCAATCCAAATACAGTGACTCTTTCTGCCTGTGCGAATGGGTGTTAGTTTTTCCTTCTTAATCAATGCTGATGCTCGAATTTGCTCACATTTCTAAACTGTTTTGGCAAGGAGTTGTACTTATAGTACAACAGGTACGAACAAATTAGTAGAACCAGAGATCTCATTTTCACAATTTCTTAATGACACACGACAAATGTTTTCGTCTCGACCTCTAGTCCTCTTTAGGTCAGAATGAAATTCAAAGTGTACAATAAGGATATTTATACTGCCAGTTTACAAACAAACATTATAATAGGATTGTGAGGTCAGATTGTGTGAAATCAGAATAATAGAATAATTAAACCATAGTATATGTTCATGTTTTAGTAAACATTCAGGAAGAATGCAGACCCTTGCTGTGCTGATTGTCTATTTAACGGTGGTCTGTTGCTCTTAATAAATAATGCTTCTTCGATTCTCAATGAGGAACCGGCGCGATTTATCCGCCGCGTGGCGCTGCAATCGATCATACCAAAACTCTCCATTTCCAATGCATTATCATGTTATTTCTGAACCCGAAAACGATCGCTTATTTTCGACCGATTTCGGCGACGTTTGCATCTTCCTGTTTTAAATCTATTGAGCTATCAGTTTCTGAAGATAATTTTGCGGAAAATATGCGCGATGCCAGTTATTGGGCACGTTTTCTGCTGTTGAAATCCTGCGCAAAAATGTACGCAATGGTTTCCCGTGATTGACCTCATGCGACGTCAACAGATCAGAAAATGACGTCATGGCGTCAGAAGGTACGATCGATTGTGGCGCCGCCACTGGCAATTATCTTGACGCCGATTCCTCATTCGAAGTCGATGTTAGCAGTTGCTGATATGAAAACGTTGTTCAGGTCAGCATTCTTCCTACATGTTGGGCAAACTGCTAAGTCGTCGGAGACGGCCGATCGTCTAAACTGTAAATGTGGAGATCTAGGTCGACGGAAATCCAGATAGGATAATTATAACATTCTTAGTCAAGACGTAGTTCAGTTCCTTGTACATGTGTATGTACATGCGTTACAAAATTCTTGTAAGACCTGAGAGAAAATTGACCTAAATTGATTTCAAAAACGTGATGATTGTGTTTCTCGACGTCTGGATGACAAAGGCAGGGCCATTAACACATCAGAGATATATCCATAGTGCTTTCGACGAAGGCGTGGATATATAGCCGCTGCTTATCATCACGACGGAAGTTTTATTTATCCTCCGTGCCCCTTGTTATTAAGAAATTAGTCCTAAACTCGGCGTTATGTCTTCTGGACTCGACTTTCTTTACGACTAGCCACGACGATATTTCATGGAAATGAGTTATTAGCTTGTAAACTCGGTGAAAGTGTCCTCTACCATACCTTCACCAAGTTGTATAAAAGGCAAAATCACTCGCTGAAGACCTTTTTTTTCATTTTGAAGTGCATTCAAAGAAATAGGTGTGACGTTTTCGGCAGCATCTTATAATTAAGCACGTATTAGCAGTCACGAGTCGCTGAGATGGTTCCATTATCTAGTGACACTGATGGAAGTCATCACAAATGTTCTATGTCTGTATTTACAGAGTTATTTTTTTAATCAGTACTTAGCCTGATATATGTTGATATACACCTTTCCAGAAATGGGGTGCTGAGTATCCGAAATAGTGATGTCATAAGGGGAAACTAGGCCTTATGGTGGAGGGACAAAGGAGATAGTCATGGTTGACCAACACACTTGAATGCCTTTAATGACGGACAAGGGGGAAAAAAGTTAGTTCCAATGCAAGCCACCAATTTCGGGAAGCATGCATAGCAGCCAGCATATAGCCAAAGAGGATAGTTCTAATTTTTTCCTTTTAAAGCCCAAAACGCTGGCACTTTCCGGTACAACACGTAGATGCTGGTTACACATTATTTTGCAGCAGCGCAGAAAAGGGTGTCTCCATAATTTACGATTAATCCTCTGTTGCAACAGTAAGAAGTCCGCCATTTGAAGTTTCAGCCTCATTCATTCGGTTTCGGTTACTATGGCAAGTGCCAGAATTGTTGTGACAGGTAGGCCTACTCTAGCTACTTATGTTTAGAATGTAAAACGAAGGTTGGTGCAACGAGTGAGAGCTTTCTTTCACACAGATTAACATACAGCAGGTTTTACTGTATACGACCGCTATCGATTGAAATTGATTATTTTCATTCACGAATAGTCGTAAAGATAAATCCTTCATTGTTCGTATTGCTTGAGTTCGAAGGAAAAAAGATGAAAGGTTGCAAAATCGATCGATTTATATGCATACAATTTTGAATGTATTCTGTTTTCCCTCAAATCTTTGCTTTTGGTCCTTAAGGTCCCGATAGGTGACCAGTGGTGAAGACGAAATTTTCCAGTTACTACCACTACAAAGCATCATTGGTGACGGTACCCAATGCAATAACTGGGACAAGGCTTAGCATCAGTGCCTCAGCCAGGCGTTTAGCTTTGATGCACATATGTAGTTACGAAAGATGACCAACATGCGTCTCTCTGAATTGCAGCACGATTTTTTATCTAACTCATGCTTGAGGTCAGTGAAATTCAGAGCACAAAGTTATATCATCTCCGATGAACATGATTGTATTCCTGAGAATTTAGGAGAAGCCCATTTTTACCCACCTCCTAGTCTTACATACACTCCTACACAGGTGGCCCCAAATATTGTACGATCAATCAAAAAGCACGCGTTTTGGCATCTTTTAGTTGTACAGCGGGTTAAAGCTGTTTAAGGCATTGTTTCATTGTTGAAATCGCACAAAAAATTACGTAAAAAGTAGACGAACTGTCCTTGTCCGCCATCTTTGTTCTTGGTTCTTTCCCGCTGCAGCAGCAGACGAGGTGGTGTGGGAATTGGGAAGAGGACCAGAACAGTTCCCGAACGTATTCTTGCGTGTTCGACTCCTTCGAAAACACCGTTCTGGGTTCGAGAACGGGGAGTCGAATACAAACCTCGCGTCGCCGTCGGGTCGGGTTCTTGCAAAATTTACGCAACTCGGCGCAATAGAGGTAGATATGACGTGACATACAATTTTGTGACATCATACGATGTAAATGGCGTCACTATGAAATTGTTATTCTGCAGATCTACGTTCAATTGTTCTAACGAAGAACGCTATTTAACTTAAAGAGTCAGATGGCATCCTCCTTTACGGAAGAATATTGTAACGGTGTATCCCGTGCTTTCCTGAAATTATTTATTAAATATATTGAAGAATTTCACAAGAATGTGAGTAAATATCAAAACTAAACGCTTTACATTTCTCAATGCGTGTTTTCGTGGCATAACAATACAAGCTGCATTGGATCTTTGAACGGACAGGTCCTCTGTTATAAGATATCTCGTCAATGGAGTCTGAGTCGCCGTCTTCCTTTATGAACATCAGTCGGTTTTCTAAACAACAATAGCCAATAGTCAACATTTAACATTCCATTTGAATAGTGTACTGACCATAAACACAGCTATAGAATCCTATGAGATTCATCGTTGGGATCTTATTCAGTTTTTTTGTCCATGCGCATGTAATTTCGTCATAAGATTCCTGTAGAATTCTTAGTTATGATTTTAACATGTATATGTACACAAGACTGAACTTAACCATAACTCTGGATCTTATGACAAATCATGTTATCTTTACTTGTGATCGCGGACCATTTCACATTCGGGACAGTGCTGCATGAATCGATAGTCACCAGTGATATTCTGATCGACATTCAAATTCATTCAAGTCAAAATTCACAGTCAGAAAGTTTGGATGAAACCACTCTGTGAAGGCAAGACATACTTACTTTCATATTTGACTGGCATGAAAATGGTAAGATTAGAACTACATGTAGTAATACAATGAATTTTTCAAGTAAAAGTACCCACAATTTGATTGGTTTTGACTAAATAACTTTGTCACCATGCCGTATCACACGTAAGTGATCTTAGCTAATATTCTGGTTGGTTCATGATTTGTAAGCATGAAGGATACACATTATGTTTGTATGCATTTGCACGGTGGATAACCGTGTACCGTTCAACGAACTTCCGTTTTGCCATGATCATATTTTTACAATTTTCGGTAAGTTCCTGTTGTTTAAACCTGTATAGCTTTTTCATAGATTTCTTATAATTCTGTAAAACTTCGAACTTACCGCTCTCATAAATACTTACAACTTCTCTTAGATTCAACACACATGGAAATATCATCAGGTTTGACATCGCACCGAGAAACTGACCAGGACGACATGAATGGTCGCGTTTTGATGAAGATGTTAAACAGCGACCAAGAAAATTAAAGCTACCTGGCAGGGTATTGACATATGAATTGTGCGATGTAGCATTCAGTTTTACTCCGTCGAGGTAAATCTTATGGCTGTTTCTTATCATGTCCACCGTTACAACAAGAAAATACCAAACACGCGCCTTGAGTACTTTTCTAGTAAGAGAGCTTCGCGCCCAGTGCTCATGAGGTCGGTGGTTACATACCACTTCTATGAAACCAGAGCTACCTACATAAACGTTAAAGTGACTTCCAGTACTCCAAATCATAGCTTCACTTCTCGTGTTTTGGTGACGCCGCCGAAAGTAGAGAACAAACGAAACGGCATCGTATCTCTGAAGATCAATGTTTAGCTCAACCCTGTGAGTACATTGATCATCATTAAATGAGAGAACCTCACCAAGGAAACTTGACTTAACGTAATTTGCACCTTTTTTTACACTGGGGAGTATAAAATCGTAGAGTTACACTGTTTCGCAATTAAAGACACAGTTGTTAGCCGCTACATGTAGATAGGTGGAGACATTCCGAGGCCATAAATGACAGCGTTTTTCCACGAAGCCACACACAAAGTGTATAGACATAAAACGACCTCAACTGTAGTGGAGCCACTCAGCGGGCTTTTACGCGAATGATCTAATGGACCAGGTATGGAACTGACGACCGGAAAAAGCCAAGAAAAAAAAAGTAGGTGGTATGTTGCTGTGAAGCTTTCTATTGGAGGAGATTGAAAGCTACCCCTGTTCATCAGTTGGACAATGTTTGAGGCTGGGCCAGAGAGTAGAACACTCAATGTCTAATCTGCCGTGCTAAGGATTGAAAATATACGTTGCTAACTTAACTATTTGAGGCATGCATTTTGTGAGAAAAAAACAAGACGAGCCAATAGCAGCGATGGCCGTTGAACTAATTGTGGAAGACTCGATCTATTGTCAAGGTTTGGTACCGAGTGCAATTTAAAGAAAATGCAGTGGTATTACTTCCAAAGTAAAGCGTTTATTACAATAAAAAAATACATCTGTTATAAGACGCATTTACCTTATATTTTTGTCAGTCCCATTAAGAAATAAAACCTTGGTGTCTGAAAGGCAAAGGAGCAGATCGCTGTTGTATTATAAATGTCATCTAAACTCGCCTTTGTCAATCTGAAACTTCTTCTAAGATACGAAATTGTAAAAACAACTAATATGTAAAGTCAAGAACTTAGTGAGCCCCCCTTTAGGTCGGGGGAGCTCCCCCGAACCCCCCTACGAGCATATGTTAAGTGCAAGCTCTAACAACTACAGCTGTTACAATGGGGGGACACCCCCCAAACCCCCCTCCGTCGACATAGGTTTTTACCAGTGCGTTGGGGGGAAGCTCCCCCCAAACCCCCCCGGTGGACAGTCAACAAGCCCTTCTGTGTCATACTGCTGGAGGGGGGGGGGGGGGGGTGCGATGGGACCATCCATATAGTTCCTTCCGACACATTTTTGTTTTGGTAATGTAATACATTGTGATTGACCTTATTCACGGGAATCGGGCGTTTCCAGTGATATACGACACAAATGGGTTGTCCTCCTGCATTCACTTTGGAAACGCATTTTAAAATAGATGTTACGTCCTGTTAATGGGGCACGTCATCATCGCGTACATTTGGGAAAAACTCCCTAACGAGACCGGAGCAGACGGCTGAAAGTAGTTTAATTATTGGCCGCTAGGGTACAGAATGTATCATACGTCGCTCACCCGAATTTTTCACTCAACTATAGCTAAATAGAGCTAGTTCTAGTTTGTGATTCAATTTGATACTTCAGATTTGGGCAGTAGACCAATATAACTTAGTCGTCAGTGTGGTTTTAAGCTGGAAAAACGTATTTGTTTTTCTTAAAGTGCCTTTTTTGGACGGGTGTGTGCGATTGTTTTGTTTTTATGTCACGTGACCTCGATCATGTCGACACAAAATTGAAATAAACCACCCTTTTCTGTCATTATTTAGGACGGATATTTCTCTGATAAAAATATTAATATAATTGGCCAATTTCTTAGGCATATGATGTAGCGAATTCCCATGAAGATTTAAATTAATTTAAATTAATTTCAACCAATGGGATAGCAACCACCACCGGAAGATCGCGGAGAAATCGGTAAACTCAACGGAGTTAATTCAGAAAAATACCAAAAAAAATTGTTTGTAGGGTATACAATCTCTCTTTATTTCTCATCATTCATTTACATTATCTACTCCCGCACACACGTGTATCTTAAGAGCCCCTCCTAAAGGGGGGCTTAATACAAACTGACATGTTAAAAATTCCTGTCCATTTTGTATTTTTTGAATAGTTTGACAGAAATGCCCCTGCACTCGCTCCCCCCCCCCCCCCCCCGGTCAAAAAGGTCATCGCACGCTCAAATGCATCAGCAAGGGGCCAGTAGCTTTGTTTTGGCACCTTCATGGGCAATCGTGCATTACTGATTAGCACCAATATATTGAACATGCGATCCAAGGGAATGGCATTAAAATGTAATACCCAAGTCAATGCAAATATTGGCTGTGACTACTAGTGCGGATTTGACTGATTCCAAAATAATAGTCACCTCTGTGGTTCATACATGTGTCTCCGGTACTTCCAAAGGCTTTGGATTGAAGGAGCACTATAACGGTAAGTAGGTGGCGCATCTTCAAACTGAAAGTTTTAGGCTCACAATACACCACCAATCCACGCATCTTCAAACTGAAAGATGTAGGCTCACAATACACCACCAATCCACGCATCTTCAAACTGAAAGATGTAGGCTCACAATACACCACCAATCCATGCATCTTTAATCCGAAAGCTGTAGGCTCACAATACACTCCCAATCAAAATACAGTGACTTTTCTGCCTGTGCGAATGGGTGTTAGTTTTTCCTTTTTAATCAATGCTGATGCTCGAATTTGCTCACATTTCTGAACTGTTTTGGCAAGGAGTTGTACTTTTAGTACAACAGGTACGAACAAATAAGTAGAACCAAAGATCTCATTTTCACAATTTCTTAATGACACACGACAAATGTTTTTTTCGGCTCGACCTCTAGCCCTCTTTTGTTCAGAATGAAATTCAAAGTGTAAAATAAGGATATTTATACTGGCAGTTTACAAACAAACATAATAATAGGATCGTGTGGTCAGATGTGTGAAAGCAGAATAATTGAATATTGAACCATAGTATATGTTCATGTTTTAGTAAACATTCAGGAAGAATGCAGACCCTTGCTGTGCTGATTGTCTATTCGATTCTTAATTCGAAGTCGGTGTTAGCAGTTGCTAATATGGAAAAGTTGTTCAGGTCAGCATTCTTCCTACATGTTGGTCAAACTGCCAAGTCGTCGGAGACGGCCGATCGTCTAAACTGTAAGTGTGGAGATCTAGGTCGACGGAAATCCAGATAGGATAATTATAACATTCTTAGTCAAGACGTAGTTCAGTTCCTTGTACATGTGTATGTACATGCGTTCCAAAATTCTTGTAAGACCTAAGAGAAAATTGACCTAAATTGATTTCAAAAACTAATTCCTCTATCTTTTCCTGATTTATACGACAAAAGTTCGACATGAGCAGACTTTTCCCTGAAAGGTATGATTTCCAGTAAACCTGTGAAAATACTATGGCTACCAAAATATGGTAATAAAGTTCAAACGCTTATGTTGAGTGGGATGATTGATCGATGTGACATAATTAATAGAGCTAATTTGCATTCACACTAAAAACATTCTGAGTGTTTGATTCAAACCTTATCAACCCCATTCAACAAATGCCTTTGATCTTGATTGCCCTATTTTTGGAAGCCCTGATATTTTTCACCGCTTTTTAAAAAATCCGACCTTTCAGGGAAACACCAGGAGGCTATTTCCGACTTCCAAACAGTTTCTCCTGTTTCTAGCGTTAGAGACAAATGTCGAACTTTTATCAGATGAATCAGAAAAAAGTCGGAGAAACTGTTAGAAAGTCGGAAAAAGCCTCCTGGTGTATGCCGTCTGTCAGGTGAATCCCCCCCAAAAATTGAAAATCAATGTAGATAAATATTCCTTCATTGTCAGAGTGTTGGCTGAACGCTAACTTCACGCTGACGATCTCATGCAACATGGTGAAAAATTCGCAGTCGAATATTTGATCCGAAGTTTGATTCCCGAGCCTTGTTATTCAAGTCAAGTTATGTCACCAACACTGGTTTTAACATAACTTGTGGCGTTGAGTCGAATGAACTTAACTATGAGATGAGGCAGAGTTGAGTTGATTCAAGCGTAAGAGAAAAAATCTGTTTTGAACAGCAAGGCCCTGGACGATACACATTATAGAACTCTCGATTGTGTTTCTCGAGAGACAAGACCACTAATAAATATTCATAGGTTGGAGGGTCGAGGCCTATCAATTAGACGAGTGCATGTTTTTAACTCTCAAGTACATATTTGGAGAGGTATTGAAAAAATATTTGCTGTGGCAAGTCTACAGATATAAAGAAATTATTTGATGAAAAAATTAATTTCGAATTTTGCTAATTGGGTAATAGGGGGCGTGTTTTGAGTTTTTTCTGCCAGTTGGCTGAAAAGAGTGGAAATATCAAAGTCTGTCTAATTTGTCGATTAAAAAAAAATTTCCGTGGTCAATCACCGATTTAAATCGCACCAGTTACTCGCAAGACTAACCCGTATATCATATCCGAATTTCAGTTTCACTACTTGACGCATTCTTTGATGCGTCGCGGTCAAACATTGACAATTTAACTGCTAAAAGGCTTAAAAAATCAATTGTGGTCTTGTCCCTCGACGTCTGGATTACTAAGGCGGGGCCATAACACATCAGAGATATATCCATAGTGCTTTCGACGAAGGCGTGGATATATAGCCGCTGCTGATCATCACGACGGAAGTTTTATTTATCCTCCATGCCCCTTGTTGTTAAGAAATTACTCCTAAACTCGGCGTTATGTTTTCTGGACTCGACTTTCTTTACGACTAGCCACGACGATATTTCATGGAAATGAGTTATTAGCTTGCAAACTCGGTGAAAGTGTCATCTACTATGCCTTAACCAAGTTGCATAAAGGGCAAAATCACTCGCTGAAGACCTTTTTTCATTTTGAAGTGCATCCAAAGAAATAGGTGTGACGTTTTCGGCAGCATCTTAATTAAGAACGCATTTGCAGTCACGAGTCGCTGAGATGGTTCCATTATCTAGTGACACTGATGGAAGTCATCACAAATGTTCTATGTCTGTATTTTCAGAGTTGTTTTTAATCAGTACTTAGCCTAATATATGTTGATATAGCAGCCAGCATATAGCCAAAGAGGGTAGTTCTAATCTTTTTCCTGATAAAGCCCAAAATGCTTTCACTTTCCGGTACAACACGCAAGTGCTGGTAACACATTATTTTGCAGCAGCGCAGAAAAGGGTGTCTCCATGATTTACGATCAATCCTCTGTTGCAACAGTAAGAAGTCCGCCATTTGAAGTTCCAGCCTCATTCATTCGGTTTTGAATACTATGGCAAGTGCCAGAATTGTTGTGACAGGTAGGCCTACTCTAGCTACTTATGCTTAGAATATAAAACGAAGGTTCGTGCAACGAGTGAGAGCTTTCTTTCACACAGATTAAACATACAGGAGGTTTTACTAGATACGACAGCAAATTATTGACATTGATTATATTCATTCACGAATGGTCGTAAAGATAAAGCATTTATTGTTCGTATTGCTTGAGTTCGAAGCAAAAAAGATGAACGGTTGCAAAATCGATCGATTTATATGCATACAATTTTGAATGTATTCTGTTTTCCCTCAAATCTTTGCTTTTGGTCCTTAAGTTCCCGATAGATGACCAGTGGTCAAACCGAAATTTTCCAGTTACCACGACTACTCAGTGTGCAATGCATGAGTCGGCATCTTGAAAAATAAAGTTTTCGTACCCAGTCGGAATTAAGTTTGTGAAAATGCTGTTTTTTCATTAATGTTTGCGAATTACGAAAAGAACAGCACGAACGTTTAGGAGTAATCATAGACTCAAAACGAACTAAATAAAAACAGAGTCGTTCAAATAAATTAATTCAAGTGAAAGACTCTGATTAAAACGGCCAAATAAAAAAAGTTGGCGCCGGTGTAAAAGTAAAAAGTGTCCCCCCTGGAAAAAAGTGTCCGGCCCTATTGTATTCTGCAATATGGTTCTATAGAGACCCTGACAGTCAATAGCTCAGAGATTGAAGCGCATAATAGAATCCTTTGTTCCCAGACATTTTATCCTAAGACATTTTAAACTTCTACACCGGGACTAGATAAACTACTGGACCAAACCTAAATATAGTCGTTTATTTTTGTCCTGGAAATACTTTATATATATCCTCTGGTAGCAGTCTTTTTGCTTTTGGGCAGTGAAAGTGTGGTCGTGCGTTTCTGTGATGCATGCCTTGCTGTGATACGGCCTGCTGTTTGACATATAAGCCTGCATAATACTACACGACTTGTGGGCAAGAACCGAGGTGCATATTCGTCTGCGAGCCGCTCCTCTCTGATCTCATTAAGCCTCACTCTTCACTATGTCTTGATCACCTCGTTGCTATCTTTGATTGATATCTTATAAAGTGTGTCATAGACATCAATTGTTGTATTACATCATTGGTGATGGTACCCAATGCAATAACTGGGACAAGGCGTAGCATCGGTGCCTCAGCCAGGCGTTTAGCTTTGATGCACATATTATATAGTCACGGAAGATGACCAACATGCGTCTCACTGAATTTAAGCACGAATTTATATCTAACTCATGCTTGAGGTCAGTGAAATTCAGGGCACAAAGTTATATCATCTCCGATGAACATGATTGTATTCTGGAGAATTTAGGAGAAGCCCAGTTTTACCCACATCCTAGTCTCACATACACTCCTACACAGGTGGCCCCAAATATGGTACAATCAATCAAAAAGCACGCGTTTTGGCACATCCCGGCGCATTTTTCACTGAAAGGCAGATTGCGGCGCGTTTTGAAATGTTCCCAAACGCGTCAGAAATAGTCGATCGTATTTCAAGGCTCAGTGATTTGGCTCACACCCCAGACCACACACCCTCAACATTTGTTCCAAAACAACAAGGGTTTCCCTGCAATACAAAACAAGAACAAAATTGGCGGTCAGCCAATGCTATAGTGTGTACATTCGTTTTTAAGCAATTTATAATGTACACGCTATAGCATTGGCTGACCGCCACATAGGCGGTAAGTTTTTAAAGTTTCTGAAACTTTTCCAATTTTCGACGAACAAGTAGATATTAAAGATCACTGCCGTGTGCCGTGATAAAATATAATACATGTATTCTCATTATGCAAAACAGTTAGAGTTTTGAAAAAATATTTTGCGATGACTTTGTAATCTTTATTTTAAATGCGGTGACGGAGATAGCTAAATGTATAGTGCATTACCTTCCATTTGTATATGTGTTGTCAGTGGGCGTGTGCTCTTATCTACATGTGCCAATTTGGTAAAACTGAATATCATGTAAATCATATTGATTAAAATTGATTCGACAAGCCTCTTCTATCTCTATTGTAGAATTCCCCCTTCAAACGTCAAGTGTTTTCTGGATAAATCTTAAAGAAATGATTAGAAATACATGTAACTACTAGTAGGTTACACATGTAACTACTAGTAGGTTACAAATGTAACTACTAGTAGGTTACACATGTAACTACTAGTGGGTTACACATGTAACTACTAGTAGGTTACACATGTACTACTAGTAGGTTTGCATCGGCTATGTGGCCTGACCACAGTGTTAAATGTATCACTAACAATTATTTATTGAGTAATTGTTAGGTTACTGTTAGTGATACAACGCATACAACTTAGTTATTGGTTCATTCACTGAGGAACAAAATGAGTATACCCTAAGTGGTCTGAGCGTCCAACCGGTAATCTCGAAATATATATATATATAGTTGCGGTGATGGAATTATTACGATAGTCCGAGATGTGCGTTCGCCGAAGTGGAAGATTAGCACGAAAGGCCAGTGTCTGGGAAATGATATGATTGCTAACTGTGTTTGTCTAGCATTCTGAGCGGAGGGAACCACGACCAGTGCAGACATTAGTATCATAGCTTCGACAGCAAAAAATCCACCTACTGGCATATACGAGGACAAGTAAACGCGGGGTTATGTTTACTTAAATGTATTTGGTCTGTCTATCCTATTTCATTTGAATTCATCCTTGAGAGAAAATTAAACCAGACACCTGATTACATTTTATCCCAAATCGTCTGAGGTTTTGTATGTCATTTTGACAAGCCTATTAATACCATTAGGCGCCACGGGTGGCACTTAAGCGACCACCGCCGTGGGCCTAATTCCAAACGATTTTATTTGTGTCATCCACGACAGGATTCTGTTCGTCGTGGCACGATTTTCACCTCGGATTAAACTAATACGTTTTAAGTGTTCTATAAGACGCGAAAAACTTGCTAACTGAATCCCGCGAGGCAGACCCACAAATGTAATGCATTCGTTGGCACTTGACAGACTGCTCAGACCCTAATGAGAGTCAGCGCCGCCTATTGATATGCCGATAGCCTACGGCGGTGAGGATAAGTAATCTTGGTTTATGCTTACAAAACACGCGATCCCATCTATCGTCAATAACTAAGTTCATCAACTCAATAGACCGGGGATGGGAGGTATAAGACGATTGTCTGCCTTGTCTTGATTTTATTATCAGACAGTAGGATCAGCACTTGTCGTGCATTCATATCATGTCTACCTTTAGGAGATTGACTCAAATATACTCCAGTCATGTATCTACATGTACAGCCACTTTGTAGTAATCTGATGCAGGTTCACAAGAAAGAAAAGCTCACAATACAAAAGTGTATACATATTATTTCCACACGAAGAGTTGCACATTGAGCAGCCCTGGGATGAGCCTTTTGAGAACTGCAACCAGGCTGGTAATGCACGTTTACAGTGCTGCTATGGTCCGCGCGCCACAAGCTACCCCCTGCATTGGGCTGGCGAGACCAAGTTGGGCGGTGCTCATGGCGTCATGTTTAGGCTGACCATGAATGATAACATTGATTATTATCAGCCACCACCAGGCCATGACATCGCCCTTTAATTACGTGTACTTAATATTAGTGGCTAGATGAGACGAGCAGTTTGAGTACGGCGTTGCGAAAACACGGAACGGAATAATGTTACGGAATAGGGTGAAAATCCGGTCTGTAGTTTATAACTAAGGTATTCCTCCGCGGGGAGCACTTAGAGGGAGTCCGGAGATGACTTTGCCAGGCCCACATTGTTCTACTCTAGCTCTGGTGCTACATAGCCAAGAAAAGTGTGATGAAACACAACAAACGTTGACCAAAGTTATAATTTTGTTGTGTTTTCATCAATCTTGCCGACAATTGTCAGTTTTTTGGGCGCTTAGCACCGGGCCATCACCCGGGGTTTACTGTAACGACAACAACAACAACTGGCATGATCATTACGGGGCGTCTGCAGACCATATTCCGTAACATTATTCCGTTCCGTTCCGTTCCGTGTTTTCGCAACGCCGGTTTGAGTAATATGCTTCTACGCTGTACTCAGTCTGCAAATAGGTCGCGCGAGATCGACAATCGCGGAATTGGGTTGGGTTTATCCCCGTCATCAGATTTTTAAATACTTAATGCATAATTATACATGAATCCAGGAACTAGATGTTTTGTGATACCAAAAGAAAACATTAAAAGCGTAACCTTCAAAGGGTAAACATGTTTGCTAATAACTGATAAAGTTACAAAAAGAAACACAATCTTTTAACAAAGAATTCAGAAGACTTAATTGAAATTTCGTTGCGTCAAAATGTCAGCACAGTTTTTTCTTCAAACGGTCGTCTGATCTTCTTTTGAAAGATAACATCGGCGTCGACAAACAGAAAGTAAAGCTGGTGTCGGCTTCATAAGTAAATGTCACTGTCCTTTTGGCCTGCTGTGCGAAATTCTAACTGCGGGTGACGACTGTAGTTAATCACAATTCATGCCACATGCATGCATGGTCGCGCGTTATCGGTATACAACTGATAAAGATTTTCCCGATTGCTGCATGTTAATTCAGACAATGTTTTCAATAGGTTTCTCGCAAATATGCCAAAACGACAAATTTGTTCTGGTCCCGCTCGGCAGTAGCGTGCGTCATTTTCATAGAAACAACCAGCAAAAAGTGGCATCGGCATTTAAGTGTAGGTCGTGCGATATTCTTTTTGGTGAACTGTTCGCTCAGTGTGATTTCACACAAAATGTCATGTCTCAGCTACATAATTCTAGGATTTGATCAGGTTCTGAGCGATTGTTTGATGCTATTGCATTCAAAAGTGTATGATAGCTTCCATGTCTTGGCGTATTGGCGACAGCTGTCTAATAAACGAACCCTTTCATCTGACAAAGTGACAAAGTGTTGTCTTCTCTGCCCGTACACCGCTGTCTCTCACCCGCCTTAAATCATCCCGTCAAATGGCTCACAGTCCTACACTGCCTTGATGTAGCATTATAAAACTGCTTGCCTTTTATCAGTTAGAACTAGATAAATCTAACAAAACTATTGCTTCGCTTTTATGAGGATGCTAAACGGTATGTTAACATGAGTATGATATTGCTAACATGTGTATCGTTTTGTAGGAGATCATTAACGTTTCATCAGTTAGCTATTATAAAATTGCTAGAACTACGAGACCATTAATGGCTATTGGTTACAACAGCAACAACCACTGTGTCCAACTGGTAACATGGACAATATGTCATCATATGCACTAAATGTTGAGGTGAATGATGCATTCATTCACATTCTTCAACTTAGTAAGTGCTGTTAAAAACAAGCGATGTGCGAATTGCTTCTCCACGGCATCAGGCGAAATCTGCTTTTGCTTACAAACAGCACACAACAAACGAAGAAGAAGATAGTCAAGCCACCAGACCAATCACTCATGACTTGGTTATTCATCTGTTGCCTCAGATCAGTGCACAATAAATTCCTATCATCGAAAACAAGCGAAATATTGCACGTTTTACCTTTTTTGGTTTTGGCCTCCTGGTGGCCAAGTCGAGAATCAGATCGGATGGAAATTCGGTGTCCGAGGTTGCATGACGTAAGGAGTCATGTGTACCAAATTTCCAAGGAAGGGGGTACTTTTTCAGAAAGAGTTCTTGCAACTCGTCAAAAGGGGTATTATTCCATGACAATGTGTGACAGTTCACTCATTTCAGCTTAGTCTTGTTTTCAGTATAAAAACTCATATATAGTAAAGATGACGCGATATAAATGGGTCAAAAAGGTATTTCCTCACAAAGACGTCCCGAGGAAGGGGATCAAAATTTAGATGGCAATCTCCTAGATAGGGGGTCATTTAGATTTTGAATATTGGTACGAGCAGTGGCTGAGTGAGGTGGCCGGGATAATAGTACGCGTTGACCTGTTGTCACGAATGCCTGAGTAGCATTCTGTTCTGAAATAAATGGCAGTTTCTTTTATTTAGATACCCTGTGTAGGCATCATTAGTAAAGATATTCTCGGACTATCGTGTGATACCGTGACAATAGTGCAAAGATGCTTCAGCTATATACTTAGCTTTCTGATTAGTCGCCACACCAGCGTTTGCTTTTTATTATCGCACTAATCTTCTAATGTCGCGATGATCAAAAGGGATACTACCAGTAACTCGATATGATCCCGAAACGTATGAAAAATCACTCAAAAAATCAATTAATCCATCGAACTGTACCTGCATCAACTGATATAGACAAAATGTAGCAAAACGTGACTGGCGAATGGCGCCTTGACAACTCATTTGGTCATTGTCAGAAGACTTGGGAACATATGTAGCAAAGTGTCTGATAACATCCTCTTCAAATTATAGATAGCGCCATTTAAATGAACCCAGGGTTTAATGATCGCCTCTCAGGGTAGTTTTTTGGCCTAAGAAGCACATTAATAACACCCCCCCCCCCCCCCGCCCCGCCACGATCAATGCTATATTCAGCTACAAGTGTTGGCACATTCTGTAGCAAATGTTCAAATCAATTACTGATAGGCCTTATTGCCTGGCAGTTTCAAATGTGGCAAGCTTTGGTTAATGGAACTTAACCCTGCTAACGTAGAAACTCAAACACATGTTTGCCAAATCGTCTTTCGCCATTCGCCTGTTCGCTACGTTTTGTATGAACCTGTATCCATCACCCGCGCTGCTGTCATTATCCCCAGGCATCTTCCACCAGTGATTAAATTTCGCTGATGCTCAAGATTAGGCTTTTCTTGTCGCCTTTTTTTCTGAAACACGACAGCTCTCTTGCATCTATCAGACTAGAAGAAGTTCGGAATGATTAAGGAGATCACGTCGCGACGGGTGGTGATGTGATTGTGCTTTGATTATGGCGTTGTATGGTTCAAGTCTGCTGAAATAGCAGGGACTTGGGGCTGCAAATGCAGTGTTTGGAAATGTCGGGAATAGCATTCGTTATTACACAAAATCAGCAAATTACCTCTGGAATTCTGTGATTCTATTACTTTCAGGGTACGGTAGACTGCAGCGAGTGCAATAATCCAAACAAAGGCAAGGGTTTGTTTACAAACAGATCGTTGTACAAAAAACGTGGTACATCATGTGACCAAATATTCTCAACGTTTTGTGTGTTTTATTCTTTTTTACCTCAAGTCTAAAACAGTAGAACCGTTGATGTGATCATGTGTTATGTTTTCATTGCTCAAGTATAGTTAGGTTATTGAATTCCTCCATATAAAATGAATTGTGTGTACATCAGTGACCTTTTTGTACAGCATTGCATACATCTGTTTGTAAACTAACCGTTGCATTGGATTGGATTTGAGTATCGCGCGGCGACAACAGATGTCGAGACCTTATGTTCATTCCGATTCTTGATTCTCGATCCTTTGCTTTGTGTTGATGAACAATGAATGTGAACCAACAATAATGTGTTTTATTCTCGAGAGATCTGGCCAAAGCACTTGGCTGACCTCGTGTCACTTAACTGTAATAGTGTGATCGCAAATAGAATGTAACACAGCCCTGGGCAGCCGGCTTTTAGTTCAGAAAGTGAAATAGTTATACTCTGTTTTTTCATCATCGGTTAGGCTTACCCTGATACAATTTGAGATAATCCGGTGATGTGCAACAACATACGTGTATTATGCTTTAGTAAAATGTGATCTGGTCACATTCCAGAGTTCAACTAAGTACCTTTGCCCAGAACGGTGTACATTTGTAAAATACACTCTACCAAGAGTACTGAACACAACGTCTTGAGCGACAGATATCTGACTACAAGAAAAAATAGCTTCAAGAAAGCGACCATTTTGTCATGACGTAAGTGATCGCTGGAGAAGGTAAGACGTTCCTTCATATAATCCTCTATGTAACAATCTTCAGTCAGTCTTTACTGGACACGAATTCTAAAACACGAGGGCTTAGAATGAACCTCACTTAATGCACTATGCACAAACGAAGCCTCGTTTTGAATTCAGCGGTTATGGTTGGGCAACCGAAACCGTTTGGATTGGTGTAAAATATGGAAGCAGTCAAAACGCATCAAACAACATTATTCGTTGTTTAATATAAAAGAAAGAAAAACACACAAGGCGGAACTGCCACCCAGAAGTTGCTCACTGGTTCGAAGCACAAGGTGAAAAGACACTTTCTCAGTGAACAGCCCGATCACACACGTCACGACCTCTTCAATCACGTCGTTTCCTTCGACAGGGAAGCTTAATACGAAACGGCGACTGTCTCGAAACAGGAAACAACACCGCCAGAAAAAAATCCTTTGGTAATCTATTGTGAAGAATACTTTAATTAGGAGAAACGTCTGTTTGTGATAGTATCGGTCGTGTTTGCATGTATATGATGATGAGTGCAGGGTCACAAAGGCATTGTAGTATGTGTCGCCGACACCACACATAATTTACGAAATGATCAATTCAAAGTTATTGTCCGAAATTATATAGAGATGCATCACAAGAACATCTACAATGTAAGTATAGATGAACTGGAAATCATATGTAAAAGCATTTACTAGTATTCATTCCAACCCTTTGTCCTTTTATGATTATCAGACAGTTATCTTACGGAGTCAAAATTATAGAGAACTTTAAAAAAAATTCCGTCAACGGTGTTTTATATTAATCATGTCCGCCCACCAGCGAATGGACTAACTACATCAAAGCACAATCAAAGATCCGCAATTCAATCAGCAAGTGTTCGGTTTTGTAGGCTTTCAACTATCGCCTGATCAAAACGTATGGTATGCAATCAGATTTACTTCCCAAACAGTCGCGCTTAAAGTGCTCAGCATGATGGCCCCACGATCTCGTATGTACTCATATTTCGATCGTATTCTGTATCTCAGCATCGTACACCTCTCGTAAATCCGCAGGGTTCCCAAATCTGTGCATCGAATTCATCTCGTATTAAAAACCTTGACTGCGAAGTCATGCAGAGCAAATTCCCGAAGTCTATCAAAAGGACGAGACCTAGGTGTTTACGTGATTGTGTGAATCCCCATACAATACTACTAGTAAGATTTCAAGAATCATAGTGGATTCTCGTCTTCATAATTCTTTGTATTGATGAGAAAATTGTTCTATATTTGTCTACATTATGTATTTTCTTACCGACATTTCCGGTGTCTTTACTCCTTGAAATATCTCTCACATTGATTTATCATGGATAGGTATTTTCAAAGTTTTAACAAGTCGATCAGGTCGCAGTCATATATTCTTCATTACGCATGCGTACCACGTTTCTAAATAAGATGGAATGGAAATGGCTATGGTAATTCGTGGAGCAGACGGATATTGCGGTGGGGAGTTTTGATCGCCGATCTTCTATTGTATTCATAATGAAGCGTATACATAACACCGGCTAATCAGATCTGCATTCTGACTGGCAACTGGTGACATACCGCCGATCCGTCCGAGCCATTATTTGTATGCACCCGATGGAAAATTTTCTATGAGGTCTCATAAAATCGTCTTTGGCTGCAGGAAACCAGTGTATCTTGTAATTTAAATGATTGCATTCGGATCTAGGGAAGATTTGGAATGCACTCATCCCTTATTCGGCCAATCTGATGGGATAGTTTGCTAATTTAGGGTCATTGAAATGATCGTGGATAATACCGATTCAAAAGTAAACAAAGCAGTCTTCTTTGAATGCGGGCATTCTTTTTGCCTAAAGCTACCTTATTACTGAATCAAATGTTATGAGTGAGATGGCAATCTCTTGGTTAATGTTCGGAGATCCAAACAGAGGCATTAAGTATTCGTGGTCAGGCGATTTCTTGGCGTAGAAAGGGTTTTTCTGGTGCTCTATTGAAAACTCATCGCCGGGTGCATATAAAATCTGGCATCGGCAGCTCGTCCGATAGGGAATTGCCCGTCGATTTGGAGGTCTGTGAGTAGCCGGGATGTAAATACATGCGCATAATACTAGAACATACAAGACGTGTTCAAATACTTGTGCCGCGTATAAGAACCTCACCACACAATGTAGGTTTCCATTTTTCGACTTAAAGTAGTACCCGTACTTGGTGCCTGGTTGAAGAAGCCCGGTCTCTTAGTCACCGATCAGGTTAGTTTGGAATAGAAATGCCACAAGTGATTTTAAGAAAACATGGCTGTCGCAGATTTGAATAAAATACAATGACAAAGCACTGCTGCATGCGCGCGCTGTCACATTCGCGTTATTTGGTACGTTTCCATTAAGTGCTATATTTGCTATAATCCCACTATGCTAATGCAACATCGCCAAGCAAAGATAACGCTTTCGTTGGTTCCGTTAGAGTGCAGTGATGCAAACAAATTGATCGAAACAGATTTGGTACAGAGCGTACGACGTCGTAATAACTCAGGTCGAAGTGAACGAAGAAAGCAAATTAACGCCAAGCAAATGGCCACGAGTCATAATCGGCTCCCCTAATATCGTACATTACTAACCTATGGAGTACCAACCAGACAGGCCAAGCAAAATATCATATCACATTGACGTCGCTCAGCATGCTGTTGACAGCTAACCAATTAGTTATTTCGAACTGTTTGATCGAGACAGGTTTTGACACATAATACAAGTTGGACTAGATATAGCTCCGGGAATGAAAAGGCAAAGGAACTGCTGGCCAATTTGTTCTAACACTTCTTCTGCAGCTGTCAGGGTGTTTGCGATGCACTCTAGAGAGTCCGTCCATTTGTGGCAACAGAACGTAATCTGTCCTTAGAGAGTTCCTCGGAGCACTAGCTAGAAATGTGTGGTCAATGAATGCGGTGACAATAATGACATGTGTCCCTATCTGCGGTGTAACAGTACTCTGTTACAACTACTGTATTCATAATGCTTCATTATTTACGAATACTTTATTGGGTTTTCAGTTCACTGTTTGTCATCCCCTCTCGCTCTCCCGTAAACAACTTATTCTGTGTGCTCACGTCATCACTAAACGCCGTCACCTGTGGAAGTCCTACGTATCCTACGTATCCTACTTGACACTGACAGATAACGGTACGTTGCACGAGAAACCAATACCGATTAGCGAGCAAATAAAATTTGTGCGAAAAAAAGGTGCGATGATCCTAACGCTGATGCTCTTTAAACCTGTGATCGAACCCTGAAGAAGTCAATCTCAGCCAACTTGCTAGCCAGAATGGGCATCGGTGGAGCAATTACAATAGGCAAACAATAATGACGCGTGACAGTGCTGTAAACTACAATAACTTATATTACTGTCTTCGCTCCCTTCGTGCCTAAAAGGGCACTTAAGGCTTCAATCATTAGTTTATTCCACATTGTTCGATCGGCAGCCTGTCTGTAGATTTTCTTCAGGTCAGACCAAGCTGCTTCAGCTCCTTCGCTACGGTACGGCGTCTGCTCTCTTTTGGACGGCCTTCATTTTTTTCCGTAGTCTGGTCTTTGTTTTTTTTCGTCGGCTCTCAGTGTCAATCTGAGTGCAGTCGTTGGGAGTGTGCCCGGTGGCATTCGGCAAACAACACCCACCCAACTCCAGCGTCCAGCCAGCTACAGTTACGGTAGCCATTTCTACTCCGTCTATTATGATGGTGCCCGGCTATTTCCTTTTATATAAAAATAACTCTGGACAGCCCATGTAACTATTAATTGCCGTGATGAAAACACACGATAAATCAATTTGACACACTTGCGTGTCGTCGATCTCACGGGAATATAATATGCCACCGTGACTGTTCGTGTATGAAAATTAGAACAGGCAGCAATCAATCAATACTAACACGTCGCTTACCTTGGCCAAAAGCCGATGAAAGCTAAGGCGGGATTACCGATTACAGTAATGCTAAAACCAATCGCAGTTGGCAAATGTCTCCCTTCTTAAATAAATAACGAAAAACTATACCGACTCTCACTTCTTGTAGAATTGACGAAAAATGATACCGACTACAACATGCCGAGTGACCAGCAATAATATATCATAGCGCCTCATCACATCATCAACGAATTACTTGCTAAAACTTTATGTAGTGTCATGAGGTCGCCCTCTTTTGCAAAATCTGCCTTCGGGCCCATTTTCTCAAGAAAACGTTTGTCACTAACGACGAGGCTCATTTTTGCGCCTCAGAAAATGTTTTAGAATATTCTCTTCTTTACTTTTTTTGCGTATCACTTAGATATACAATTTTACAAAGTTCTTAAAATCTTACCTTACTTACCTTTTTAAACATCAAAGGGAAGAATAAGATATGAAAAGAGAAAATAATGATAATAATGATGATAACAGGAAAAAAAGGTTACATTTGCAAGTGCTGCTAAAAAAATCCTGAAAAAAAGTTATGGCTCAATGAGCTGACAGCAGCCCGGGTCTTTTACCGTGCTAATGCGAACCCGAAGGATCCAGCGGAAAGCATGGTAAGAAGAGTAACTTTCATTGCTTAATCAATATGTGTCACTGCAGAAAAAAACAGTTGTTTTCGCTCAAAACGACCTGAAGTAAATGCAGTGGCTTTTCATGACCTCTTTAAAACGTTTTTTTGCCCCATATATTACATTTATCAAGCCGAGCCTAATACACGGACAATATTGTATTTAAACAAAACCCGCTTGCACCTTGGCCTAAATTACCCTTGTTCTTCTAAACATATGCAAAGCAGCAGATCTCCCAAACAACCAATTAAGCTGCATGATTACAAAACACTCGTTACGGCAAAACACGGTATGTTGTTACCAACTGAGCATGCTCGTACCTGATATATGCAGTAAGCAAGGTACTTCCTGCGTACTGCTATTCACTGTCCCTCCTGATCTCGATTTTTAACTCGACGCAACAGTACGGGTCGTATTGTCCAGTGGAGATACAATACGATGACGGTATTAACGGCTTTATTTGATACGCATATTAACTAACGGCAATCAATTCGTACAGTCTATTGACTTTAGAGACTCGCCGGTGTACCGTTGCTCATTATATTGCTACTGGCGATGCCATCAGCATCGCAGGACAGTGACCTTCTTGTGAAGGATGATCGGGAAAAGATTGCATCGCCCGGTAACTTAGGATCCATATCTTCCCCGGGTTCTGTCTTCCCCGTGTTCGGGATCTCCTAAACGATATATGACACCAAATGCATGGTCTTTTTCTTCTTAAATACATGGTGTAAGTCAGATATTGGAGTTGATGATAGGGATGATGTTTGTTCTTGGGGTTATAGAGACATGGGGTAATCTATAGAGATGAGATTAGAGTTTCTTCACGTGACGTCACGACGTGACGTTTTGACGGCCACCTGCCAATGCATTTCCTTTACGTCGTGACCACGTGTTACGGCCAATATGGCAGTGCAAAACAATTGGCAATGTCATCATGTGACGTCAGTGAAGAACCCTTATAGGTTCAGGGTTAGGAACGGTACAGTCCACTTGTAAAGGATCAACCGTCAGCGTCAAAGCCGATGCATTTATTCGACGCGGAACTAAAATGTCTTGAACATTCTCGCTTGTCCTAACCCGAGTTGATGGCCCGTGTTATTCTTGACACACAACTGAGCCATCTGAGCCTGCAATCAATTAGTCACAACTCGCCCGAAACCCGCCCTCTTTGAAGCTGGTTCTGGTTAAAAAATAGGCTAAACGTGTAATACCCGCCAGCTCTGCTGCCACTAGTAATTGACTTAGAGGTAAAACTGACATTCACCTAACATACTTAAATGAAACTACCCACCATCTATCTATTCTACGCATCGGATGAATTATGTATGTGCCTCAAGGATCAACGCAGAGAGAAAGTCAACGATTTTCCACTCAGATCACGTATCCTGGCGAATCAATTAAACACTGACCACTTCGTGAAACAGGACATTCAATAAATTCAAAGGCGAAGTTCAGGATGCGACGCCGCCAGATAGACTAATTAGAGTTCCTTTGCTGAGAGGAATCTGAGCTCGATATTCCGTGAAACATTCGCAAACGTAAAAGGTTGCGAATCGGTTTCAACTTAACTTGCTGTAGCGTTTGCTGCCGGAATTTAATGGTAGATAAAAAGTGTTGGAACAATCACACTTAATAGCGCTTTGGCGAAAATCGCCAACATACATGTACAACGCTCATGAAAATCTCACATATATATTTCAAATATGCAGCTCACATTTGTTTTTCATCGAGCTGATGATATACATAGAGGATTTCCCAATTCTCAAAAACTATTTACTTTGGATCTTTCGTTTTGACGAAATATCTCTACGGGAGCGTATTTGTGTCGGCCAAAAAAACTTCAAAGGTTGTTCAAAAAAGACCCAAAACCTTTTATTTCTGAATCTAAGCCAGCACCACGTGGTCGTTTTTTTTCTGCACGGGATGCACCTAAAATACAATGAACCCAATGGACATCACGTGTATCATTCCCCAAGGCTTGAAATTGCTTGATACGAACCGTCGTGTTGTAGCCTAAAATTGTAGGTCAAGACAGATGAAACATTTCAAGGGACGACCCGAGTCCTTTATATTCAAACGGCGTAATGAACTGAATTATGTACCACACGTACTTTCTGTTTGCGAGAGGGTCCTCACAGTCCCTTCATTAGATTTCTAATACATGTACGTATGGTAGTTTGCTGGTGATCACAAAACAAGCAAACAAAAAATTATTAGTGTTTATTGCTCGGAAATGCTGATTAAATAACTGATAAATCACAACCTCCATATGGGCGCCAGGTGGTGATTCTCGGCTACGTCACGTTTTTTCCGTTCCGGGAAGGCTACCAGTACAGGGACCTGCACTTAAAATGTACGCAATGTATGACAAGACCATTTTATGAAGACATAGGGATTTTTTTGCCAATTATTATAATGGTTTATGTATCATTTTTTTCATCTGTGAAGATTTCCTGCCTATGTCTCCATGAGAAAGGCACCGCTAAAGAAATTCCGTATGTCAACGTGTACAGAGGAATTTTGCGCAATGACGAAATGCCGTAACGTCGAAAGCTGGTGGGACGTAGCCGATGGACACCTGATGGGCGCGATCCGTGGAGAGATTCCGTCCGAATTGGCGCATAATGGGCCCGACACACACGCGTACACCTTGACGACAATACGGCGCCTCAATCAGGCTACCTGATATCGCTGAGACGAGGCAATAGGTATGTAGTGCCTCTCGAGATGTCTACGGGGGAAATTAAAGTATTGAGGGGATGCCATGTTCCACAATACTCGATGGTAATGGATAACGTTGCTTCCACTGTAGTTTAAGAATTGTTTTTTTTAAATCTCCAAATAACAATCACAACTCCGTGTAGGACCATGTGGAAATATCCAGTATTGTATGTTCCATGCGCTCGATAAGATACCGCCATGTAGTGCAATGACATTCAGAAGCCGACCCACCAATCTGTCAATTAGCAAGATGGTCTAGACGACTTTGCTGTCATGAGTGCATTCCCTGAACGCATGTAACGGCTTTGTTAGTTTGCGCCCCACTGCACGATCAAACATCCAAACAAAGCATTTCGTTCTGTGATTACAGTCGCCCTGTAGAATTCAGTCACGATCGGTTTCAGTGGAGGAAAAAGGCGCTCGTATTGCAATACTGTTTGGTAATTCCGATGGAGAGACTCCTATCCTTGTGATTTTCTTAGACATATGCTGAGGCTGAGGGTGATATGACAGTGCTGTGCAATTGGATACACTGAATGGAGATGAAATACGATGGCCTGGGCCGCTTTTGTAAACAAAGACAATATCTCCTTTTGTGTGACAAGGGCTCGAGTTGCAATCCTCCTCTGTAAATTACGAACATGATATATCAAGCTGGCTGTTTTAAATGACAAGATAAAGAAAGACAAAGGAAGTTAAAGAATGCTGGGCAATGCATCAGTAGGAGGCTCTTTACTATTTCTCAACGGTTTCTCTAACTTTTTCCTGATTTATCCGACAAAAGTCCGATACAGTCCGACTTTTCCCTGAATGGTCGGTTTCTATAGAAAACGTGCGAAAAATACTACGGCTTCCCAAAATAGAGTATTAGCGATCAAAGACCTATGTTGAATGGTGTTAATGAGGAGACCTACACGAATATTAGTATTCTCACTTAGGGTCACTCTGAGTGTTTTCCTCACACCTCATTAACCCCATTCAACATAGGCCTTTGATCTGTATTGCCCTAATTTGGAAAGCCCTGATATTTCTCACAGGTTCTTAAGAAATCCAACCTTTTAGGGCAAAGGTCGGACAATGTCGGACTTTAGTCGGCTAAATCAAGGAAGTTTAAGAACTTTAACAAGTCGAAAAAGGCCTCCTAGTGATGTACTCCACAGGAAACTGCTTTGGCGGAATTTAGGAGGTACTCTATCAGCGGACCTAAAAAACTTGCGGGTCAATTACACTTTTCAGAGTGACACAGAGCCGTGCACTCTTGGCATCAATTCACAAAGTAAATGAACAAAGATGACGTACAATATGTATTTTAACTGGAAACACTGAGAATTGCTTTAAAACTAAAATAAAGATCCTGACTTTTAAAGCTTTTCTCAAAATGTTCGAAAATCACCAAATAAGAAAGTGAATCGAATGTTTAGTTTGCAACATATGTGAAGTGGTCAGTTGATGAAGTCTTGGAGATACGATTAGTCCGGGAGCTGAGCGACTTTTATTCAACATGGAGGCTACAAATGATTTTAATGCGTTGTGGGATAGAGTAACCACAGAAACCCAGTTCTTAAGTTTTTCCTGTGGTGGGTGTAGGATATTGAGGGGTTAGAATTTTTGTTAAATGTCTTCATCATTGGACCACCAATGGAGCTCTGTACAGGAGCATAAGCATCAATGTACACGTAAATCTTGAACGATGGATTTAGACCCTATAAATGTATTACCAACAGATAAAAACATGGTGCCTCTGAGTGAGATAAGCATGTTTTCATTTGTTCTTAAGTGGCAGTCTGGTTGGAAAATACCTGTTTATGTATTTTGCCTTGATTTCCATAGAAACCAGTTTAAAACATAATTTCCTGTCACGTATCAAAAGGAGGCTTCCTCTATCCCACAATACATTAAAATCATTTTGTAGCCTTTGTATTGAATAAAATCCGCTCAGCCCCAGGGCTGGACGTTCAAAAATATATTGAAAATTTATTCTGAAACTCGTAGTTATTTTGATTCAGTTTAATTATTGGAAGATTTAATTAACGAGATTTAAGAAGTGAAACTGCGCACTGATAATTTTAGAACTTTAGACGTATGATCAAAATAGCAAACAATGTTTTGCTCAGATTTACACAGAATAAAAGGGTTTTCGTAAACATGACTTCAAAGATAATACTTCAGCTGATACAGGTTGTATTTTCGGGTTATGCATGTGGACACTACAACACTGCACAGAGGCATGCATTAAATTCGCTCAGCCGTATATTTTAGAGTTGGTTCATCAGATAAACCAAACTTCGGCTTTGAAGTAAAGAACGTAGTTTTTGGTGTAGCAATAAATATATCGTACACAGGATTGATTTATATTGCTTGATATTGCTGCTTCATTGCATCTTACGTGAAATGACAATAACGACAACAATTTCTCTCGGAGGTCCTCTAATCAATTCTCTATTTGAAACAACGACAACATTTTTTGACGTGGTGTAATCATTAGTTTGTTTTTACACAAGGTAATGGAATGAGTTTAGGTCCTGAAAACGACGACTTTTACACGTATTATCGGACATAATCATTTACACCTATGAATGCAACATGACATGACCTGATGGAGCACAGTAGTCACTATCCAACTGCACCTGGAAACAAAGAAAATGATGATCTCTGCGGACTCCAACTATTTTATCATATTACAACTCACTATCTCTGGATTGTTCCAGTGGTCTCAGGAATCCCCGGAAACTGCGTCACAATATCAATAGCCAATAGAAAGCAGAATGCCAATTTGCCTCCGTGTGTTTATATGTCCGCAATGGCCGTCGCCGATACGTTGTTTCTTGTGATGCAGCTCTGCTTTATAACAATTATTCTTATCGGTTTCCCGGGACTTGGAGATGAAATTCCTTATTTTAGAGAGTATGTGTTCAAGTGAGTAGACAGGGACCAATTGAGGGCTATGGTGCTTAATATGTCTTGTGTGTTTCACGAGTTTAGTTAGTGGAAGTAATGCGGTGGACATAATAGTCACCACTAAAATTCCCGCAATCGAGCGAAGCTGCTCCCTGCAATTTAAATCGAATGTGACATAACTGCTCGCTTGGGGTGGACATTACAGGTACTTGCAACATCATTGCTGCTTTCAGCTACTTGCAATCATTTTTAAAACCAGCGATTCCGGTTTAATTACCCGCAGACGCTATGTATTTTGTCACATGTAGCAGGGATTATATTATTAGCGCAGATAGCAGCAATTTGTACTGCAGTTATTTGCGATGCCGCCATGACAGCATGACGTCATGACACAGAACATTTGAAATCCTAGAATAATTTCTGGTCGCTGTGCATAAGGGGCAGCATGAGAAACCAATGTTGATTATTGATTTGTGTCATTATTTAATCATTGATGCGGATTAGGAATTAGTGGCCTAACCATGAATAATATTAGAAATATGTTATTTCATCTTTATATGGAATTTGGAATAAAACAGAGAAGTAGGTATTTAACAACACCTTCAGCACCAAGCATGTGGTGTTTAGTTAGGTCTTATGGGATTCTATGATTGGAAAGGCGTTAATTTAGAACTTCCTTCTTTTGGGTGTAAACTAAGCAACGATATCTTGCCTTTTCCTGGTAGATGCCAGTTGAAACTCTCGCAGCAGTCTGATAACCGATCAGTTACCGATGCTCCATGAGTCTACAACTTTAAAAAAATATGAAATCACTTGAGCTTTTGTGTATTTAGCCAATTTTCTATTCTAGAATTTCTTGCTTTTGGGTCTACACAACCGCAATGTTATCAGGACTGTTTCTAGCAGAAATGTCCGTCGATAGATTCATAGCCGTCAGGTTCCCCATGGCTGCTCCGAGAATCTGCACCATGTCTAGGACCAAGATGGTGGTTATCATCACAACTGTAGTCATCGTTATTGTGAACCTTAATAAATTCTTTACTCATGAGTATTTAAAGAACGAAAAGACTGGTGAGTATTATCAAGGAAATTTCGTAGTACTTCCATGGTATTATTTCATTACGTTTTCCTCACACTTATGGTTAACTCCGAGATTTGACCTCATCCAATGTTTGGCCTAGCATACTTAAGTACAAATCGAGACTATCAAATGTTTTATTGGGTAAAAACAAGATCATTCATATTTGGGATTAACTAATCCGTTGGCCACTGGCATCTGCCAATCAATGACCAGCTTTCTTGAGTCAATTCAAAAAAACGTCAGAAAGCTAGTTGTTATAAAGATGCATTTAAAGGCGAATTGTAAAGTTTCCAAAAGCATCGCAGGAGATTGTTGTTTTACCTGTGTGTTTTTTTCTTGACTAGCCATTTGCTGGACAATTACTTTAGTGCAGTATTGTGTAACTATCTTTGCCGTGCAAATCGACAACATTTATTTTGGCTAGGATTGGCGTACCATTTGTAATTACAACTGCTCTTCTATCGGTATTTCTCCTTTTATGCAGGATATGAAGTCCTTCTAATTCATGTCGAAAACTCTCCAATTGCTGAATTATTCGTCGCATGGTTTCAACTTCTATTAGGCGCATTTTTGCCATTCGTCATCATTTCCTGCTGCAACGTCGTCATTATCATCACAGTTAAACTCGCTTCTAGAAATAGAACCATCATGGAGCAGGGCCGAGTTCAACGGAAAAGGAAGGAGAACGATTTGACGCGCATGCTCATTTTTGTCAGTGTTGCGTACATCGTGACGTCAATTCCGCTCCGGCTATACTATCTAGTGATGAACGCTCCAGCGATATCAGAAATGTATGATATGAAAGATCAATATTGGATTTTGAGGTACAATGTTCAAAATGAGTTTTTGATTGACGTTTGGATGTGCAATCACGCGTTTAATTTCTATTTATATTGTCTGGGTGGTGGGTCGCGTTACAGGAGAGACGCTGTGGAGATATTTGAAGGGCTTTTTTCTTGTTGTGGCAAAAAGAAGTCAGCAGCAGCTATCAAAATGGAAACTACCTCATAAAATCAAGTATGATTGTATAGTTCGTGGCCACTAGCCATTGATAAAATACTGTCATAATGCGAAGAAGGATTTGGCGTCTTAAATCGATTGCGCGCATAAACCGCTAATATCGAAGTCGTATTCCTATTCGTGCCGATTTCTTACGAATAGGAATACGACTTCAATATTCATGATATGAGAGCAAAATGGATTAAAGACGCTGATTCTTTTTACCACGTGTGATGGTTTTCCAGGAGTGGAAACCATTCATCAAATCATTTAAATCGCGGTTGTCCATTGGTTGCTGCTACTCGCTCTCGGAGTTTGAGTCGGAGTGGGAGTCGGAATGGTGCTGATCCTCGCTAATGGCGTCCGAGTCACATCTAAGTGTTGGCTCGTAGAGTTTGTTGTGTGATTTACTAGCCCCTCTCGTGCAAATTGTTCCAATGCGAGCTAAGCGAATATTGTAATTAGCAAAAACGTTCGTTGATGAGTCACATCTATTGCCTTAGTGAGAGGTGTCAATATGAGCCGTGTGTTAATAACTTTCGAACAAATACTCTATATACCTGCTCGATCCAGCTATAAGATCAATGTATTTCTGACCGCTGTAATGTTTTTGGTTTTACCCATTATTTTAGCCATGCTCTAGGGAACTTGAGCGGAGGAATCAAAAATAATCGTATTTACATGTCTTTCAACAGACTCGAAAACGTGCAAATGGGAAGGATATTAAGGCAAATAGACAAATACATGTATATACTTGTCTAAAAATAGGGTCTCATGGCTACAAAGTTCGAAGCAGAGAATTCTTGACTGGATCAAGCCGAGCCACTAGACCACAACGGCTCCAAGTGATCATGGAAAAGCTTTCTAGCGACTCTAGCTGTATACAGACAAGGAGCTGTGCGCCTTTGGGACATTTTTGAAATATAGGCATTCCATCCCCAATTGCTCTATTAACAACAACGTACTCACGCGATTTATCAAAGATTTTCCTTCCACAAAGAAAATGTAACAATCCTTAATCAGATTAGTTCCAAATGTCAGCAATCCCAACAGGAATTATCTGAACGGACAGCTAACACCCACGCGGAGTAAACTTATACACTTTGAAATATCGGAGAGAAACAACAGGCCATCTGCTACATGAACCGCTAAGGAGAAATTTTCTGACGATCGAAATTCCAAATATCATATATATATTTTAGTCACTGATTGTATGATATTACTTCTTCTTCTTGGCGTTTGACAACTGCATCAAATTCGAAGATACATGTAGTTGGATGTCACGAATTGGGCTGTGGTATTCAGGTCTTCCTCTGTTCACCAAAGCGTCCTCTGACCCTCCGACCGGCTAGGTCGTTCTCCAGTGGTCTTCAAACATATCGCAGTCTTGGAGAAGACGACACATGGTCTGTTCGTCTTGCCCATACTGGCACTGTGAAGAATTTTTCCATCTCATTCTCTGCATGTGGTTGTGCAATTCGCAGTTTTCTATACGAAGGAAGTAAACGTTGTTATGTACACCGTACACCAAATTCTCTACAAACGGGAAAAAGTATAAGATTTTCAATTTTATTTTAGGCGAAATTTATTTCTGTTTTTCGCGTATACTAGTGATTGGTATATACCATATACTTCATTGGTACAGCCGGCGGAGACTGCTTTCATTGGTATTAAGTCCACAACTATTAATAAATTATACAAAACAATGCTAATATGTAGCTAAGCCAGTTAACTAAGTAGCCAGATGCAATTAACGTTTGTACCTCTAACTAAGTGTGGTTGCTTTTTCCGGTTCAAATTCGCTTGTGGCATTTGCCAGGCTAACCTTTGAATTTAATTCAGGTGTTCTGCGACATGTCTAGTGATACGTAAAACTGGGAATGTACCATTTGGCTTCGCTGAACAGCTCAAGGGGAGATGAATCATTAATGGCAAGACTAAATATCATGAAGCTATCAAAAAGTTACAGTATTGTAGAAATCCAGGTGGAATCAATAAACGTCCGTCAGTTTTATTCTTAAGACAATTCATCATAATTCACGATGTTTGTAATAATGAGAGGTAAGGTAGAATGGGGTATTTGTAGCCCCGGTTTAATTGTAACCCCTGCCTATGATATTAATTGATATCCCCGTGCATCAAACAATGCATGGGGTATAAAAATACCGGGGCTACAAATACCCATGCTACCTTACATCTTCACGATGATTGAGACTATACGCATCTGAAATTCACTCTTGCGTTGTGTTTTTCCCCCTTCTCTCGATATCGGAAAATTAAGTTACTAGATAGACCACATGTCTCCTGCACTGGCTGTCATATCGCCAGTGTGCCCAAAAAGCCGCACCTGATAGATAAAATGTAACATTTGTCATAACGAGGCGAGTCTTATCAGTTAGACTATAGCAGGAAGATAAAGAGCGGAAATACAGTAGACAGAAATAGCTAGAACCCTTTGTGGTGAAAAGTCAACATGTTGACCGGTAGCAACAAAAGCTGATTTGGTGTAGTTACGAATGGGCGATAAAAAAGATCAGATATTTCTTCATGAAATGAACAAATGTTGGTTATATCAATATGAATACCTACTCAACAATCTAATACAACAACTAAACCAGATTGTCAGAAGTTTCGTTGGCAATTAACAGCGCTGCGGGAATGAGAATGTGATGGGTTAAAAAAATCCTGATAAAGGCTCATCTACCAGATTTTAGGCACATTGCCTTTCTATCAGACATTTGCACGGATTGATAAACGGAATTTTAAGCGATATTTGTACCACTTATCTATACTCGAGCCCGATTAAATCACTTTTACGCCAGTCTTATCAATGGTATAGTGATTGCAATGTAAACTAAGTCTGGGGTTCGAAACATGCTGAGACTTTTCTGTTAATGCTCAGTAAGGGAAAGGTCCAATTTCTGGACCACAATGCCTAAATGATGATGATGAGATGATGAAGATGAGTAACGTCTATTGCATAAATTCGTTGCCAAAATCCTTAATATTGACATTGTATTCGCAAACATTCTTTGCTGTTTCTTTTTTTCTTTCTATCAACAAATACGTGATTACCAGTCCCGCCATGTCATAATAATGAAACGTCGCTTTCAATGAATACCTTTCGACAGGGGGAAGATTTCCCGAACGAATTTATTAGTGACTGTTCACGTATGTGTCAATCATATTCCTGTAGCTGTCAGAGGTATGGCAGCTGATAGATTCGAGAATTACTACCTCATTCATCTGAATGTTTCTTTGAGGTTTTTTTTGATGAAAAACCTACAAGATTGGTCGAGAGGCTCGTAAAAACATTGGCTTTGTTTGTAAGCTCATACTGTGTCGAGTCGACGCGAATGAGCCGGTTGAGAGGTGGCTTCCTAAATGGCCTACGTGTGCATATATAATCCTCCACTTTCAGTTGGAAAAAACATGGATTTGAGGCTAGGTTGTATTTGAAATATCAAATATTATATAAATGAAATGCAATTTTGTCTATATTTTGATTTCAAAAAGATGAACATTTCAAATAATATTTGAAACAAATGTGCCACAACCTCTAGAAGCCCCAAAAATGGTGCGATCAATCAAAAAGTGCATGTTTTGGCACATCGTGGCACGTTTTGTCCGCAGAAAGGGTCAATGCGGCGCGTTATGGGGCATTCTCAAACGTGTCAGAAATATTCCATCTGATTTCAAGGCTCAGTGATTTCGCTAACACCCCAGTAGTGCACACACACACAAAACTTGCTCCAAAACCTTTGAGGGCTTCCCTGTCAATACAAAGCAAGATTGACATGTTTGGGCTTTGTGGAACGAATGTCCATGGGATTGAAAAGGAAAAGCAAGCAACGACCCCTTCCCCCAAAAAAATCATCAGGTCGTCTATCTGGTAATATTAAATAGCATCTAATCATACTGATATAACACAAATAAAATAGCACGCTAAGATGGCATTGCTATTAGGTACCAATTTACAGTAACTCATTCCATAATTAGCCCTAACCTTTAAACACTAAAATTGAGTTTATTTATGTTGTATCGGTATTTTTCTGCGATGTATCAAAACGCGTGCATTTTTAATTAATTTCGTCAGTTTGGGGCTACTAAAACGTGACCACTTTCGTATTTCTGGCCTTGATTGTCCCTTTAAAACAAGCACCACAAGAGACACTTTCAATGCCAAAAATATTGAAAGCTTCTTGAGTGACAGTATCGCCTTAATTTCAGGGTATTTTAATTCCAGTCTTATGACAGAAACGTAATACGTTGATTAAACTATTATGATTACTCACGTTCGCGTCAATCAGTTAATGTCAAATTGCGGATATCTGGAATGCAATCATCGAAATTGTGGGATGGAGCTAATTTTCACAAGATATGGACGAGACAGAAATGAAAAACTACGCAAATACATTTTTGATTGTATGGCCTTGCCTCAAATCTTAGATGTCTTGATGCATCACATTCATTGGCCCTTGCTTGTTTAGGCCTAACCACCATGAAAGCTGTCTCGAGGAGGTCGATGTTGTCAAGATTGGCATCGATGTCCCTTTGATGAGATTTCCTCGTATTTTCTTTCTAACTATTTTTTTGGATCTTCGGCCTTGGCAACTCATTTTTCATATGGCCGCCATTCCCTATTAGTTACAGTGGCATTGGCAGGTATCATAACATGATTGCTGCCTGCTTATTTAACTGTGGAAAATCAGCCTTTCGCTATGATTACACAACAGTTCCACGGACGTGACTGGTAATATATTTTTCATCACCATCTTCCTGTCGACTGATTGGCATGGCCGCGTTTAACAAAACAGGCGTGCGCGCGCATTTATAACTCGGGCAGATTAGTTGTTGATTATGTTTGCACATGAATTAGACGATGATTCCTGTGCACAAAAAAGGTGGGCACTTATTAGCGATGCTAATTTCATATCTTCTGTAAAAAGAAAATGTTCTCTAATAGCTGCATTATGAAATCAAGACGAAAATTGGTCTGCTATCCGATCAGGAAAACAATATAAAATATGAAACCTACCAGTCAGATACATTTGAAATTGACCTGTCTTTTTAACACGGGCTATCAGTTATGAGTATTTAATTAACTATAAATACATCCCCTGGCTATTGTGCAATAAATATCCCAGTAATGTGTAAGAAGGGGACACAATTGGTCTAGTTGGGAGGGAGGGATCGGGAGGGTAGCATTCGATTCACATCTACGAAGTGCGGTAGTTTCGCTCCATGACCATTCGCCCCCAGTCGTTTCGTTCCAAATCGTAGTAGTTTCGCTCAATGGCTTTGGTCGTTTTGCCCCCTGTGACGTTGGATATTTCAGCCTCCCAAGCATTCATCGTTGGACAAATTAACCGTCCAATAGATGATGATGATGATGATGATGATGATGATGATGATTATGAAGTAATTTTTCTATCTTATTACTCTGTCGTTAGACCATTGACAAGCCACTTGTTTCTGATCGCGATTGTAATATTTTAGCGAGTTCTAACCTTAAAGGGTTCTCAATGTATTGAAATATAGTTTGAGTGTTTTCTAGCAAAAAACGTTGCAAATAGGCGATGCCTAAAAAAATGTACAGACAGTATTTGAAGCTGCCTGCCTGTTCTTAGACTGTTTCCCTGTGAACCTGTGGACTTCAGGTCTGGCATTGTTCCAGTTGTCTCCCAATGAGAACCAATCGGATCGTGGAAAAAGCCAAACACGGTTCATTTTGTAATTTGTCTGCGGTGCACCCAACAAAGTCAAAATACCATGTCTAAAAGTGTATTGCCATAAAACTAAGTAGCCATAGGCAAAGAAAGGTACGATGGCGCTCCTCTTCAACACCAAAAGAATAGTTTTCAAAGTAATAAGAACATTGAGAAAAACCAATATATTAACGAGATGTATCAGAAACATGTAAACACTCTCCTGATTTTGCGTGGTCGTCCTGGATACCACTTGTGATATTACAGGTGTCAGAAAACTCAGGAAGCTTAGAGTGACGTGATCTGAGTACTTGTAGTACGGATTTTAGCGGGATAGGTTTGGATGTTTCGATTACTCCAGATTATCATGTGCAAGGAATGAATAAACTGCATTTGGCTAACCGTATGAAAGCTTATAGTGACAAATGTTTTCAAAATTGCTATTTCTCAAGTAGTTCTCTTCGAAGGACTGGTCCTTGCTGAAAGTGCTTAGTCATCCCAGTGTCTTCCGGGTGTTGTTAAAGTGCTCAGACTCATTTACCTTCGAATTCTAGCTGGAACAATTAAATGCATCGGACGGTATTTGAACCTAAGACGTCACCGTCAGGAGCCCGGCAATCTAGCCATTGCGTCCCCCGCCACCCTCTACAATGTCTATAGTTCCGAAAAAGAACACATCACCTTTGCCTTGCCTTGTCACATCACCTTTGCCTTTTCTTATCGTTCAGGAATTTCGAAAATGTGCAAAAAACGGCTTGAACTTATCAACGAGATACAAGTTTAGTTAAGACATTGAAAATGATAATGTCTTACTGGTAACTATCAAAGGAAATGGAACGAGGCAGCTCTTTTCACTAGGTACCATATTAAGCGTTCAAGTAATCCGTCAGATTTTCGTTGGCATTTTACCCTGTTTGTTGATCCTCTATTTGCAAAAATAAAGCAAAAACAAAACTTGTTCTCGGAAAAGCCGCATGAAATTGATGCTGAGATAATTTTCTGGTTCGCAGGCCTCAACCATATCCTAATACTAATTCCTCCCCGCAGTACAAGGTTGTTCCATGACAAAATGGTTCTTATTCCTTTCCAGAAAGTAGATGTCCAGTTGTCATCATCTGTCATAAATTGCTCCCAGAAAGTGCCTAGGCTCCAACCACGAGCAAATGCATTACACAGTGCAATACATTGCAGCCTCATCTTGGACTGCAGTGAGCGTAATGCATTGGTTAATGGTTGGAGCCTACTCAAAGACAAAAAGTACACTTCGGCAGGGCAGTTTTTTGGGCACCCCGTATCAAACAAAAGGTATGTTCTTAGAGCAATCGATCTAAATCAGATTACATTTCAACATTATAATCATACACGACTCGACAGGACCGTGCGAGATTTCGGGATATTTCGGATCGTTGTCTTGGAAACTGATTTGGTATAATACAGGTGTCAGATAAATTACTAACGGAGATTTGACGTGATTGGAATATTGGCTGAATTATGGGAGCGAGCTAGTGGAAATAGACTCCATCACTTTGTTAGGCCAGGGCTGATACTTTGGTTTTGCGCCAAGTTCCCTTTACATTTATTCATACAAGTGAAATTCAGTAGTTTAGGACCAGGAAGTATTACTGACTGCAAGCTGTTACATGGCCGACAAACTTGGATCTCCTACACGGCCGCCGAGTTATGACTGCATATATTTCCCTACCAACCGCAGATTTCTGGTGACTGGATAGTTTAACTTTCATCGACATCGAACAAGTTGTACAATATTGGCGGATTGAGGCTTGAAATACAGCAGAGCAACGTTTGTGACGTCTGTGATGGAATATGGTGGAATACCACCAGACGTCACAAGCAACGTGTGGCTTGTGAATTTTCTGGAGCCTCTCGCCTTAACGTCAAGCAAGTTATCTATAGCTAGGATGACAATACATGTGTCCCTTTGTTTGGCTCTTACATCGCAAGAAAACAGGCCTAGTCCGATACGTGGTCTAGTGTCTTTAAACATAGCTCGCTCCATCCGAGGCCTTAATTCCAATTGTTCCATCGTCTTATCAAAGGGTCATCAGAGACCATCTTGATAACATCGACCCCCACGTAACAGCTTGCAGTGTGACCGATAGGCCTTAACCTGCGAAGGCATGCAGCGTCATGTAACACACACCTATGAACATCTATGTTAATATTGTTTACGTCTATGATACAAATAACGCCACACCGTTCCCTTTACGCATATAACTTTAGCATTACAACTTTGAACATGGATCTAAATCCCCGACCCGATGGACTAATCTCTAGCTCCAAGCTTTGTGCACAACGCTTTTAATATACTTTTATGTGATGCAAATAAACACAAACTTGTCTAAAGGTGTCTTGCAGTTAAAAATGGAAATTATTTTTCTGATTCTCGTCCTTATAAATAAGACTGATGGCGTAAAAGGCCTACTACTTTCGGTCAAACTTTTAAAAACCGAAATTGAACTTGAAATTTCAAATTGTGCAAATACCCGCTGAATATGAATTTTAACGACGCCATAGTGTAGTAGGGCAAACATTTACTAAACTGCCACATTTCAGCGCATTTGCTTGCAGAATAACTACGCCAGGGAAATGTTTATTTCCAACAATCGGTGGCCAATTGAATGTTAACACGAATGACCTATAGGTCTGTAACCACAGCAACATGGGAATGCACACCACACTTACAATGTCACAACAACCATTCATAGGTGCATAGCTGCCGCCATCACCACTTGTCCATCATCAAGTTTATAAAGTGTCCGATAAATAAGGCATCACCAACATGACTATCACACCGCCAACTTATTCCATCCTTTGAAATCTATCTTAATTCCCCTGCCGACGTGATGACCTTTCCCAAGCTTTGTACATTGTACTTTTGATAATGACGCCGTCATTGCAGTCTTACTGCAATCATATCTCAGCCAACTGGGAAATTATTAGGTCCACTCGGAGATTGTATGCCCAGTTTGGCATTTCTTTGTCACATTGTGCTAAAACCATGAGACTAAAAGATATCCGCATTGGTGATACAGTGTTGCAGTTTTTCCAAACGGCAAATGTTTGGCGACTTTTCACTAGGATTCAATATGATGCTACCTGGTTTCTGTTCCAGGAGTAATTGTCAAAATCATTATTGATGGTTGACAAGAAATGAAATTGAGTTCATTATCCGTGAGTAAATGTTGAATTTAAGCGTTAAACAAATTTGTTACAAGGAAGCACTGTTACTTGTAGTAGTTAAGTTGATGCTAGTAATGCACTGTGTCGGGGTTAATGCAGATCATATTAAGCAGACACAGTCTAATTTAAAGGGGTTTTAGTATAGAAATTATGCCTCACTGTTGGAATAGTTTTATACCTTCAAAACTCGTTTTTTCTCGCATCCGGTTCTATATACATGTAACACAGAACGGGTAAGGACGAATGAGCACGCCACTTACGCCCCCCCCCCCCAAAAAAGATCTTCACCAATATAAAAAATCATATCACTAGGAGGCGTTCCCGGTATTTTTACGGTTTATCTAACTTTTCCTGATTTATCCGAGAAAAGTCCGACATTGTCCGACTTTACCCTGAAAGGTCGAATTTCTAGAAAACCTATTTTTCTAAAATTACTTCGGCTTCCCAAAATAAGGCATAAAAGATCAAAGCCCTATGATTAATGGGTTTACCAAGGTGACACAATTGAGTGAGCTAATTTAGTATTCACGATCAGGCTACTCTGAGTGTTTAGCCTTTCTTGCCCTATTTTGGGAAGTATTAAGTATTTTCCACAGGTTTTTTTCTAGAAATGCGACCTTTCTCGGAAAAGTCGGACAATGTCGGACTTTCGATGGATAAATCAGGAAAAATTAAAGAAAGTCGGAAAAAGCCTTTAACTAGTGTGTCTAGCTTTTCAGGTAACCGTAAAAATTTGGGGTTTTGCAAAATACTGATGGTCAAATCACATTTCCATATTCAGTTTTAGGTGTTTAAGATTATGTTTTGATACTTTCCTGGCTGGCATTTATTTTTCCAGACACCGTGAGGGTGATCGGGAGTTGTCATTATTTATCCCAAAACTCGGGATCGGCAAATAACGCTAGTTTGCCCTACATTTTTGCTCCATCCTCGCAGTATTTTGTGAGACAACAAATGTCTCCAGTTCCTTAAACCACACAATTTATTTTCACATTTAGTAAGATATCCCACCTGTCCCCTAAGACAACGCATTATCTGCTCCGTCAGGCTTGATGACAACAGTGGTGATGAGCAAAGATCCGTCTTTTATTAACGTTGTACATTGTACTTTGCGATAATGGCGTTATTACTGCAGTCTTATTGTATTGCTACCCCAACCAGCCGGGAAATCAAAAGGATTATTATGAGATTTCTACAGCTTGAGCATTGCTGGGATTCTCTACTTTTTCATGCGGCGGTCTTTTTGTCGGGAAATCGACAGAAAAATTACTATTAACAAAAAAGGAATGGCAATCTTCAGCAGGATAATATATAAATATCGCACGAATGGAATAACAAAAAAGGAATGGCAATCTTCAGCAGGATAATATATAAATATCGCACGAATGGAATAATTTTTTAACCGTTGAATAATTTCTAATATTCCATGGCTTAAAGTGCGATATTTGTTACATCATACCAAATCACTGCCTTGATTTGATACACCACCAGCTAGACCTGCCAACTTCACACTGCCATTTTTGTTCAACAACATCATCATAGAATAATGCCATACAAAAGTAAAAAATATCGCACGGTCACGTGGTACTGAATACCGCGCTCCGATTGGTTCACATACCAATGAAGTATTATAATAAACCATATTGTGTTTTGCTCCGCTGCATATGCACAATTCGGACCACATCCCTGATATGTTACAGGTCTTCGATCTCCACTTATAATTTTGCAAGCCATTTTCAGATAAATTCGCACTATTTACGTGGCGGAATCACTATCTTTGTAATGTATGGTTCAATTCCCCTTACATGAACTCATATGCTAGCTCAGCATCTACACACTTCAAAAATTAGCCAAATAAGACATTGCTTAAGATGAGATGTTTTGAATATTAAATAGACAAATAGACCCCCCCCCCCCCCCCCACCTTCCTCCACCCTATACATGAGTAAGGGTATTGACTTCTTAAGGTGCCTATTTTTCAGTACAACCTCGCCTTGAGATTTAATTATAGTTGCATGAACTATAGGTCTAGCCATGTTAAGGTCGCTTAGTGGTCGTCGACCGTTGGCGGAAATTGGTGATGGTCTGAATACAATAGGACAAAAGGTGCGGCCTTTGAGACCTGATAATAGAAATGTACCTGAGCCATTGGCTTTATTCGATAATGGCCAAGACGGAACATATACCAGACATGGTGAGCAGCGTTACTTTGGTCACACTAGCGATAAAATGAGGATGACACTTTCTAGTGAGATAGAACTAAAGGGGTTGTACCCACGGTAGGGTATTCCTGAAATAGTGGTTCTATGTAGTTAATTAAAGGCCTGGTTTTTTTCCCGATATTTTCCTACGGTATACAAGTCGCAAGTGCATATGGGCGGCTGTCACAACCACTAAATATAAAAACCGACGCTTAATTTAAAAACGTAAAGTCTTAACGCTTTATGTGAAAACTTACGACGCTTATATACAATATTTTAATCGGATTTTCTACACTTGTAAAAAATGTTTAATTTGTAAAAAGCCATTTTTCGTTGAAGCGTATTCCCAAACGTTTTTCTCTGTCAAATCTGTCAACATTTTCGGCAACTTGGCACCTGGTTAACATATACTGAGAATGTTACTGAAAATTATGGACAGTTCGTCAAATACACCAGCACTTCTGGTTCCAGCAAATCAAACAACACCCCATCGAAAATTCTATCATCTTGAAGAATCTGTAAATCATCTTTGATCGTCATTTTATCTGGTATAATTATAGTAGCAGATATTTTGCAAAGAGAAGTAATGTCCCCGGTCAATAATGAGATGCAATTCATGTATCTTTACTTACTAGATGACTTTGATCCGCCCATTATGAAGTTAATCAGCGATGTCCATAAAATAGGTCCTTGTTTTTATTAAGTTGAAGGGAATTGGTATACTGTCATGACGAAGCTAATTGCATGGTTCAAAAGCGATCGGTTATGCAGTCGTCCCTCCCCCTCCTCGTTAAAGGGATCGATGCTTGATCAACGTCAAAATTACGGGATGCAATGGCGGGGAGATCCTTTTTTTCTACGGACAGTCCACTGATGCTGGCCGTCGCTGCTGTGAAGTCGATGATGATGACGATGATGATGACGATGATGATGACGATGATGATGACGATGATGATAGTAGGATGATGATGATAGTAGGATGATGATGATAGTAGGATGATGATGATAGTAGGATGATGATGATAGTAGGATGATGATGATAGTAGGATGATGATGATAGTAGGATGATGATGATAGTAGGATGATGATGATAGTAGGATGATGATGATAGTAGGATGATGATGATAGTAGGACGATGATGATAGTAGGACGATGATGATAGTAGGACGATGATGATAGTAGGACGATGATGATAGTAGGACGATGATGATAGTAGGACGATGATGATAGTAGGACGATGATGATAGTAGGACGATGATGATAGTAGGACGATGATGATAGTAGGACGATGATGATAGTAGGACGATGATGATAGTAGGACGATGATGATAGTAGGACGATGATGATAGTAGGACGATGATGATAGTAGGACGATGATGATAGTAGGACGATGATGATAGTAGGACGATGATGATAGTAGGACGATGATGATAGTAGGACGATGATGATAGTAGGACGATGATGATAGTAGGACGATGATGATAGTAGGACGATGATGATAGTAGGATGATGATGGATGATGGACAATGGATAATGGATAACGGATGACGACGACGATGATGATGCAAACATTTCGAACCCTAGCGATATGATTTTCAAACATGAAAACTACACCAAATTGATAAATATGGCTTCACACGGATGATGTTCTGATTCGCAGATGGCGCAAAAGCAGTAACAGTTAAGAATCAAAGAAATTTATCAATTTGGTGTATTAGCATTTTCCCTTTCAATGGGAGATTAAATTCTTTAACAACCACCAAGCAATTCTCCCGGGAATTTACGCATTACCAAGCGCGGATTCAATTATTAAAATGGGATAATATGCGTTATAGGATATCAATGGAGGCAATGCGATATACATTTGTACATGTTTCGAGAACCAGATCGCGCAAGAACATTTCCACGATGAGAAGTTCCTTCCTATTAGTGATACTCATTTCACTGAACTCTCAGACACGTGTTCAGAGAAATTGTTAGTTTACATCCAAGTAATACTTCTCGAAGGGGATAATGTATTTGTGGGTCCGGACATGCTGCCCGTAAGGAATACCACAGGCACCAAAATGCAGAGAAAATTCGTTGGTGAGTTTTTCAAATCCCCCGATTGCCAACGCGAACGCCTGTCCGGAGGAGAGCCAGGTCACGTGTAATAATCTGCGATGCAAAGAAACAAGTGGCTCGGCAGATTACCTTGGTGATGACTTGATTGAGACTGCCAAAGACAGAACCAATTGAATAAAATTAGCTTATAAATTGCACCTTTCCTACTGAGAAAACAATGTTCAAAAGCGCTCAGACTCCAAATGTGTCACGGAATAGAACGGTTTTCACGATTTGGCAAACATAGTCAATGGCAGTTTCTTTTCTCAGGACGCGTCTCAGTGATTGCTTCATTCGATTGGCATGCGCTGAGACGCTCGATGAGAAGATGATATGTTTTCGACCGGAGAGGAAGGATGTCCAGTTTGTTGTGAGTTATTTTTACCATGCAAGGGACAATAACAAATGATGGTAAAACAACGAGAAAATTGTCCGGTGACGAACGGTGCGCATGCACTACTGATCCAGTAACACTGTAACTACTAAATACATATCAATGCGTCATGAATGTTGCACTTCACGATATTTTTCGTGTCTTAGGTCATGATGACTTGATTGAAAGACCAGAAAACTTGTAAGATTTCGGTCAGAAATACTACGCCATTTAGAATCAAATACAATTCATGTTTTATCCTGCACTTAGTAGTAAATGCGTGTGGGATTTTCCATTACGTTTTTCGACTTTTATTCGATACGGGCTTATTAAAAAGTTAGCGTAAATGGATATTGATTCGTCTTTCTTTTGATCTGTAGTCGTCCGCGTGATTTTCCTTCCTCGCGATAAAGTAGGTTCGAATATTTGTGGTTTCCGGAAACCATATTAATCCGCGTTTCTTGTCTCAGACTGATTATGGTAAGTCACATACACGTGTAGTCGCCACTTTCTGGCAGCGTCGCTAATGTAAAGAGCTTCTCCCGATGTTGTTTAAACGTTTCAGGTCATTGAAAAGTAAAACTATTTTCTACCTCTGCCGTAGAACAGCCACGACAATAGGCCCTAATGACGCCTCTGCTGTATAGTACATGCGTTTAGTTTTGTCCACATCGTTTGGGGCTCTGGAGGGCGATCTACTGGTCGGATTTCTTTGAAGTTTTGATTTCGTAGATTACAAGTGTCTTCTTTAATAATGACCGGATCGCCAGATTCTACCAGCGTTCTTACCTTTGTTTGCAATCTTATTAAAAGAAATTGCCGTTAATATCCTTCGAAACCTTTATATTGAAAAAAGAATTCCGCTGTTATAAATGCTCCTGTTCAATCCGGACGACTGTTGACAATTTCCCTCTGGGAGCGCGCCGAGATTGACGTCAAGACTCCAGTGCATAGATTTTAAGTGTCTTCTATAATATGACCGGATTGCCAGATTCTATCATCGTTCTTACCTTTGTCTGCAATCTTATTAAAATAAATTGCCGTTAATATCCTTCGAAACCTTTAAATTCAAAAACAAAATTCCGCTGTATAAATGTTCCAGTTCAATCCTGAAGACTGTTGTAAATTTCCCTTTGGGAGCGCGCCTAGATTGACGGCAAGACTCACGCGTAGATTACTAGTGTCTTCTATCATATGACCGGATCGCCATATTCTATTTGCTTTCTTACCTTTGTCTGCAATCTTATAAATTGAAATTGCCTTCAATATCCTTCGAAACCTTTATATTGAACACAAAATTCCGCTGTATAAATTTTCCTGTGTCATTCATAAGCAAATGGAATGGCATTTATCATCAGACATGTATTTTAAAGGTGTCATGGTATGATGTCAAATTGAGAGAAAAGCAAAGATTGCTGATAATTTCTCAAGAACAAAGGACCCAGAAGACTACAGTGTGTATTTTATACGGAAGTATCCTATCGATCTAATCCCACCGCCGGATACCATAAGCGTTCAGGTGACCATTGACTACAATCTTACAAAAACTCCTTCGCCGTTAATATTCTTCGAAACCTGAACTTCCGTTAGATGTTCCTGTGTCACTCAGTCGTAAACCGAATAGGCATAGACATAGACATAGGAGTCATAGACATAGACATAGCATTATTATTATTAACATGCATTTTAAAGGTTTCAGTGTATAATGTCAAGTGGAGATAAATCTAAATATTGTTGACAGTGATCTTTATTATCTAGACATGTAGTTTAGAGGTTTCATGTTTCATACCAGTATCTGATCGGATATGAAGCGGAGAAAGTCTTAACATTGTTGTAATTTCTCATGAAGAATGGAGCCAGATTGGTGCCAAGACTGCAGGATGTATTTTTCCATCAGTGTTCTGGGAACCAATGACTACAATCTTATAAAAATGTCGTTAACATCTCTTGAAACCTTTTGTCAGCCGAAACTTCCTCTGGCTGGTGTAAATCCAATGACATTTATTATCAATACATGTTATTTAAAGGCGTCATGTTTTATGTCCCAGTGTCTGGTGTCAAGCGAAAGGAAATCTAAAGATATCTCGGGAAGAATGGGCCCAGAATGGCGCTAGGACTAGAGAATAGCGTATGTTAGAACAGTAGCGTCCTGTTTGATCCCACAACCGAATACCATCAGTGACTGTAATCTTATAGAAATGCCTTTGCGGCTAGTATCCTTCGAAACCTTTTATATCGAGCCGAACCTTCCGCTATAATGCTCCTCTGGCACTCACGTGTAAATCATGCGACATGTATCATGGAGAAATGTATTTGAAAGGTTGTGTTTGTGTCATATTAATGTCGAAAGCAAGGAAATGCTGAAGATGGTTGTTAATTTCTCTAAAGGGAGCTGCTCCCTGATTGACGTTAAGACTCTCGTGCGTATTTTTAATTTTACAAGTTTTATCATTGATCCTATCCCCAGATAGCATCAGCGTTCTGCCTTTTAATGGTTTTGTGTTTGTGTCAGCGTGGCTCATTCTCCAATGCAGACATAATGTGTCAGTATTAGCTTATAATGCTGTATAAGTCACCGTACGTTATGCATAGCGATTGCGAAGTGAAATCGGACTGAAAATGTCCACGGCCACAGATTTGCAGTCACTTTGTTGATAAATTCGCCAAAATATATGCCGTTTAAATAGAACATTTTCAACCAAAATGTTTTAATGCTATATAATTATTACTTTTTATGTTATTATTTGAACCACACGACAACCTTACGCGTGATTATAAGAGGCCCAAAATGTTTTAAGGTAATGAAATGGCTAAGTCGAGGCCATTCCGGGGCAATGGCGGAAAATTCAAACAGGGATGAAACTGCGTCATCAATAAATAGAGCATAGGGTCAGGCTCTGTTGACAATTGGTTGGTTTAATTTGTCTCTTCGATATGGCCCCTTTGATAGAGTTCCGGTAATGCGCAAAGAGGGAAAGAAATATAAAGATCGTTGCCAATTTCTCTCGTTGAATGGTCCCAAACCATATTTCAGAGCCTGTGTTGAAAACTGCTTATTTTTTGCGGGTGTTTCATATTTGCGGATTTCACAAATACTTTTTTGCGGAAAATCGTAAAAAATATTGTCTTCAGAAAATAGGAAATAAATTTCTTTATCACATGAGCATTTATTTATGAAATTTCGCAAATCGCGAAAACGAAGACACTCGATGATGTGTGTGTTTACAGTAATTAAATCCGAAGTGTCTTTTCTGATCCCACTTTCATCTACCATCTGCGTAACAGTTATTGGCAACTGATCGGAGAAAAATACTTTCGCCGTTATAATTTCCTGTGAAATTTTCATATTTTTCACAAAGACTTCCGCTGGACACTCCTATTTATTCAAGTTTAAATCCAATTACATTCATTACTCATTTCCTATTTATGAATTCTAGCATTATACCCGTGGCGCAGACAGGTTGAAATGGCCTATAGGCCTACTTTGAATTGCATTGGCCGAAAGATTGAATTGAATTGAATTGCAATGAAAATCAAATGCAATATCAAAGGGGCCATATCGAAGAGACAAATTAAACCAACCAATTGTCAACAGAGCCTGACCCTATGCTATTGCTTGCATATAAAAGTATGTCAATTGGTCCGATAGAGATGATGAGGCAATGTCAACGTGCCTCGATCCTTAATAGTCAACAATAGGCCCCTTTTTATACGGAGGAGAAGAATGAGAACTCAGATCGGCTTTCGCATGTCATGTCGGCTGCCCAATGGCTCGAACCAATTACAATAGGGAGGTTAAGAACTCGAACGATAAACGACAACGGTAACGGCAATGACGTCATCATCGAAATCGTCTACCGTTTCAATGATGAATAAATGTCCTTCGGTTCATAAGGTCATTACAGGCCGTGAGCGCAGTGCATACCTTTATTAGGCACCTATTCCATAGAGCTATACCCTATACTATACTATACTATACTATACGCGAACAATAGTTTCATGGTCATGCACCCTTTGTGAAGCCATTGTTCGCGTATAGTGTAGTACACCGTATACCTCTATGGAATAGGTGCCTTAGGCACCTATTCCATAGAGCTATACCCTATACTATACTATACGCGAACAATAGTTTCATGGTCATGCACCCTTTGTGAAGCCATTGTTCGCGTATAGTGTAGTGTAGGGTATAGCTCTATGGAGAAGGTGCCTAAGGAGCCTTAGGATAATGAATTGTGCTTTCACACAAATTGATGATGTAATCCAGAGATTAACAAACTTATATCTCCATGTGAGATAATCGTAGCCCAGTTGAAACCCTGTCGAGCCGGGCCGATTGATAATTCGCTTCTGTACAGTCACTCAAGTGGAACATGCCGCCGAAGTTTCGTTTCTCTCAAGAGCAGGATGTGCTGCTGCTCTAAAAGTGTCTTGAACATCTACACGTCTAAATTTGTTGAAGTAATTCATTAAATAACCCTGTACAGGCCCTGGAAGACCAATAATTGTTCGCGCATGATTCGATAGTCATTACAAGTCACATTAAAACAAAGTGATTCTATGATGTGATTTACAACTTTGCGGAAATACGTCCGCTTTTAATTGTTGATCACAAATGTAAAGCTCAAATTTTCCATTTTTGATTAGATTTATTAAAAAATCGCTGAATGTAAACCACCGCGACCGCGAAAATGTTCATGTTGTGACGTCATCAACGAAAACGGCTTCGAAGCGAGCCGTCCGGGCGGGATTAAACCATCAATTTCTAGAAAATGTGCATTTCGATTCGAAAACCTTACCGATTTATGAGAAAGTGACGTAGTCATTTGTCAAAAACAGCTAAAACATTATATGGTGAAATTTGACACGAGTTACCCTTTTTAAGGCCAAGGCCTGGTCTTTCCTGACTCGGATCAGTGTCAGCCAAATGAACGTTTACCGGAACTTCAATGCATGCTTATTAACCCAACTAACGTTATTTCTTCACGACAAACGCAATGGCGTCGTTGTCGTTACCGTTGTCGTTTATCATTCTTAACCTCCCTATTATCACTACTATAACTTTAAAATGCGTGCTCCTCCTAGCAAGGTCTCAGCCAAGGCACTTAGTCGACAGGCAAGCTAGAGGTTCAGCACTGTGAGCAGCTCCTTGATAGGCCATGCCATGACATCAAGTATTGAAAGCTGTGGTAGAGCTCTTTAATCACTGCAGAATCCAACTGTTTAAGCCCGTTAGGACGGGCTCTGTATGAATCTCGACTCTCAGGAGAAATTTTGCAATCATCCGATCTAAACTGATGGAGGAGTTACATTACAAACTATTACACCTCTACGTCCATTATAGAAGTGATTGAACAGTCTCCTCACTTAACGGATCATACCTTGTCTGAACTTCTTATACAATAATATGTCAAACCTAATCAATGAAACGAACATATTTTCAAAAACGCTTGACCTCATCGGGGGCATAAAGAAAAGCTGACAAAACTATCGGAACACTTTTGGATCATTATACATGTTGAGGCGGTGAGCACCAGAGTCTACGATGCGACATTAATCTTTTTGGAAGTGACTATTTGGCAAGCCCGGCTTACCAAACAGCGACTTTTTCTTGTCCTGAATGGAGAGCCCTCCGATTGGCTAATGTGTTGTAAAGTCTCCAGCTCGCCAAACAGGGTAGATTTTTTACCTGTTTGGCAAGCCCGGCTGGCCGAACAGGTGGCTTTTTAGTGCTGTTTGGCAAGCGGCTCTCCAAACAGGACAAAAAAGATGCCTGTTCGGCGAGCGGCTTGCCAAATAGACCAGGTGTAATGTTTTTGAGTGTTTCTGTTTTTGAGTGTTTCTGTTTTTGAGTGTTTCCCCTCATTGTTTGGGAACGCTCAAAAATAGATTGACAAGTTTTTCTGTGTATCCCCCCTATTGAAAAGTCGTGGTCTCTCTAGCTGCCTATTGTTTGGAAACACTGACACATGGGAAACAACCACAGATGTTACACCGGCCATCTTTTTTTTAAATTGGGTCGCGATTGGTTTTGGGTCCACAATTTCTGATCTTTTATCTAAGCATGGTAAAAGGAAAGTGTGACGCCTCATTCTATGAGTAAACAGATCAAGCTTCATCAATGAGCCTATGTCATCAAATAGTATTCAGGTCAGAGGTTTCTACGTGCACTTACTCAATTTTGACCAAATTGTCACTTATTAGACTCTGGTAGTCACCGCCTCAATTATTTGCATGCTAACTCACACTCACCCTACTTACACAATGAGGCCAGTCTGATGGTTGACTTTATCTCGATACCTCACCCTACCCAAAAAGAGTCATCGTGCGCGACTTTGGCAGCATGTGTTTGTTTCGTTAAACAACATCCAGTGGGGGTTTAGATAACGTTGAGCTACCGCTCCCATGTCGATTTCGTACTGTGTGTATCGTCATTGAAGTCCCACATTTCGATTAGCGAGTCGAAAACCGCTTCGTAAGCGGATTTTGTATTTAATCCCAACGCTGGAATCATGGGAGCAGTTCACACATAGTGACATTAAAGAAGATGGATGACAGTAAAAATCAGAAGAATATACTAGATATCGTGCATGTTCTAAAATGGTGTCTCTAAAGCGAGCCGCAAAAAAGCAATTTTGTAGCCACGGCCGACGACAATTGCCGCTCTGACAATAGCGACGTAGCATAATGTTATCGCGATTGGGAGGACTAATGCATTACGTTTACAGCCCCAGGAAGATCAATAAAATCATTCGTACAGCTCTAAAACGCATTTTGGAGAGTACGAATTATCAAGATTTTGTCTTATATTCCTCGAGCAAATCAGTTGTATGGTCGTCCAGTCACGAAAGAAGAAAAGGCTACATCATTTTGCTGCGATGCTTTTGGAAACTAGACAGTTCGCCTACCAAATGTGTTTGTCTAACAATTATAAAAATTTAAAATTTAGTGAAAAATGACGAGTTTATAACTGTTTAGTTTGATCAGTGTTGGTCATATCACGCGCTACCCAACGTTTGATATAACCCGCCCATTATCCGAGAGCTATAATACCCCATTGTAATGTTTTCTGTTCAGGGATGGGGCTCACGGAACACGAGTCCAAACTTGGGAGGATCTGAACTGTTAGAATTTGGTTCTAAAGGCGCCTTTGAACATAACGTCTTTTATTTAGTACAATCATTATATAATACTATGAGCGATGTTTCGTTTTAGTGGCCGAAACGTGTAATTTTTTGTACGCTCTCTGTGGAGGTCTGATTATCCAATGATCTTAGCTGTCAGTCGCGAGAATAATGTCAAAGGCATTCCTCTCGAATGATAAGCACATACAAATGTATTGCGTGCATACAACCGGTCTTATACAATTACCCTACTTATCTATCAGTCCTTTGAAAGGGTGCATAGACATGAGAGAGATTACCTGGCTAATCCGCATTTTCTATGCAGGCAAACTATTGGAAAGTGTGATACCTCAAGGCAAGATATTTCAAATACATTACTACCTCAGGGCTGTGAATGTCTCCTAATGTACAAATATTGTCAGTATTGCCACTGTTTTATCCAGAAGTATTAAGGTAGCAGGAAGGGTTGGGCGTTTGTGGTTTCTGAGTCTGAGGGGGTTGGTGTCTGTTGATTGTGTTTTAAGAGAGACTAGGCATGGCGCCAGTCTCTCTTAAAGCACAGTCAACAGGCATTTGGTCTCAGTATTTGGGTAAGTACAGAATCAAGCCAGCTCAGAGAGCAATGATTGAACGATGCTGTGGGCAAGTCCAAGGATACTGCATCAGTCACGACCAACTTCTCATCAGAAAGCGTCACCACCAGCACATTCAATGTTCAGTTCCAACCTGTACCAGTCCAATGCACGCCTGTCATGGTCAGCAGTGGTCAGCTTAGCGCGATATGGAACATTCTTCTGAAACTCAAGCGAGGGAAGTCTGCTCATTAGCATATCTCGCGCACTGCTCCTTCTGGTCAAACATCGTAGTGAAATCGTAATGGAAAACGTCTGGCTTTGCGCCAGACTAATAAGTGAAGAACTAATAGGTAAAGAACTTCAACGTGCGCGCGACTGCTGTGATAAAATTATCTTTGCAGAGACTCCGGTGACGTACACATATATTTTTTACAATCAAAAATGCTCTCAAAAGACGACATGGAATGATTATTTTATTGATATTTCCTACTGTATACCTTCCAATTATCACTTTATACAAAGGTCGCATGCTTTTCTTTCCTGGTGACACTATAAAGCAAAATAGTTGCAACCCCGTAAATGCGCTATTAGTCCAATAATAATTGACGGTGACCCATAGGATTTAATGTCGATGGCAGGTCACTGGTATCACCCATTCTTGTCGACCACCGAAACGATCGGCTATTGCGGCATGCGATTTAAATCGAAGGTAGAAGTAATTTATATAGATGATTTGTAGGGCGCCTTATGGATTAAAATATCAAATCGTGGTTTCCATTAACTTTTGCATCTGGGGATTAGCCCTTGCACTCAACTTGGTCGATTTCACAGCCATGTCAATAGATTAACGGATATATTATCGATATCCCCTTGCAAGTAATGGGAACTCTCTGAAAATGGCTAGTCTTGGAATCCGACCCCACTCTCGTTGTCGTGTAGGAAGGGTAAAACAGGCAGTAAGTGTTTATTTAACCTTATAAATTGGTATTTTGCATCGTTTAATTACCCTGATCAATATGCCTTAGTATGATAAGAAAATATCTTCCACTTAGTTTTCCTGTGATCTGTAATATGGTTATCCCAAGCTGCAATTGGGAACTGCAGTGCTGACAATTAGCAGAGTTCAAATTGACATTTTGTCATGTTTAATTACCCTGCACAATATACTTTTAATATAATGCTTTCTATTCAGTTTCCTTTTGATCCATAATCAGTGTTGATTCAAATAATCGTGCAAAATCTATGAATTGTCTCTTAGAACAAACTGTTTTTACGCAAATCTTTTATGAAATTCCTGCCCAAAAATCTCACAAGTTTACCATAGATTAAATTGTCAACTAATTTGAAAAAGTATTGACAACAGGCAACTATATTATCCCATGAAAATGAACAGTTAAACTACTAATGCTATTAATTTCTGTTTTAGTTTTTGTATTCTTTGGCAAAGGCTTGTAATATATGTATTTGTTTATTGTCACCTATTTATACAAATAGCCTGCCTTAAGGCTTATGAGACAGTTGTTCGAGCACACGAGTTGTGAGATGTCGTTTCAAGTTCTTACTGCCCATTTCTGATCTCATATGCCCGAATCACAAAATTTGCAACTCCTTTAGCAAATTCGCCCTTGGTTAACATAATTTGGAGTTTCTCCTCATCGGCACTTGGTTCAACAATGTCAATTTTGCAATACAAATGTCTTCTACTGATATCATACAAAGGGCACACACAAAGAATTAATATAACCTGATGAATTGGTGATTTACATTGTTGAATTATCCTGCTCAATATACTTTTAAGATAAACCAATGCTTTCTGTTCAGTTTCCTTTTGATCCATAATCAGTGTTGATTCAAATAATCGTGCAAAATCTATGAATTGTCTCTTAGAACAAACTGTTTTTACGCAAATCTTTTATAAAATTCCTGCCTAAAAAAATCTCACAAGTTTACCATAGATTGAATTGTGACCCAATTTGAAAAGGTCTTGACAACAGACATCTATATTATTCCATGAAAATGAACAGTTTAATTAGTTATGTTATTAATTAATTCTGTTTTAGTTTTTGTGTATTCTTTGGCAAAGGCTTGTTTAATATAACTTGATGAATTGGTGTTTTGCATTGTTCAATTACCCTGCTCAATATACTTTTAAGATAAACCAATGCTTTCTATTCAGTTTCCTTTTGATCTATAATGAATTATTGTTTATTCAAATAATCGTGCAAATAATCGTGCAAAATCTATAAATTGTCTCTTAGAACAAACTGTTTTTACGCAAATATCACAAGTTTACAATATCTTGAATTGTTACTTTCGAGTGAAAGCAATTTATATTATAGCTTTAAATCATTGTCGCTAGGCCAGGTGGGTGTAAAGTGTCACTTCGGCGTCAAACTGTCTCAGCCTGGTGAGCAGATAACTAGCTGGGTGCATCTGAGAAGTAAGCTTCGTGTAGTTGAGGCAGCACCACATTGGGTTCGATGAGGTGACGCATTCTTCTTGACGGAAACCAGATTCAAGATGGCTGCCAAGGAACTTCTCACAAAGAGCGAACACAAAAATGAATGATAATTAAGCTTTAAGTCGAAATTAGTTTTTTTTTTATTTAGTTTTGTATGTGGTCAGAATCTAAAAAGAATCTTCTAAAGAGCTTCCCTATGATAGTTTTATTCATAGAAATATTTTCCTGTGACATAGGCTTATACCATTAGGCCCCACGTGGTGGCGCTGAGGCTGCCACTTCTTCCGGGGACCTAATTTTGTTGTTTTTGTCCACGACGGAATATGGCCCTTGGTACGATATTCGGCTAGGAATAAGTTCTCGTGTTTTAACGACGCAAAAAAAAATTAGTTGTTTTTTATATGAGTTGTCTGTTTCAGTCATAGATTACTAATAAAATATTCAATGTTGGAAAATCGACGACCAACCTCTGTAAAATGTACGCCACATATTCGTATTTCGTCGTTCGTAAGGGCTGCAAAACCTGCCTAATGCCACCCTTGTCCTCGCGGTCAAGCAATTTCGCGTCCAGACGCATTAATCCCCGACTATCCCCGGCGATTTCATCAGCAGGCGATAACCTCCCGATACACTCGGTTAATCCCTTTGGAACGCTGGGATACGTGAAACCAGGTGTTAGCATATGAGTGGCGATATCTGTGTCAGACTCAGGGAAGCCTGCCAGCGTTTCTGATTACTGATGACTAATCCGCACTGATCAGCTATCACTTGGTTGCTCGCGTTACATATCAGTGTGATATGCGGTCATTTAGGAGGAGGACTGTGGAGTGTCATTCGGACCATTATCGGAACTTCCCGAATGTATGAACAGGCCTGGTATCATAAGGATTATGTCAATAAATGGTTCCATGATATCTATACTCAGATTTAGAGCTGTAACGAACGTTTGTGGCAATAGGCCCTGAAAATTGCGCAAGCTAACATCTCCAATGGAGATATCTAGTATGATGACAAGTTTCGTTTGACCTTGCTACCGATCTCCTTGCTATTGCGCCAGAATGCACGACTAAACCCTCTTTTATGGGTCAAGCATTATTAAGGGGGGGGGGCATATGACCTACATTTCCACCGCAATCACCTGTCCAACAGCAATAGGCCCTACCAAAAAGAACGACTGAACATTTCCTATCCAAGAAATAGAAATGTTATACAAAATGATAGAATACTCCAACAATATATGATGATACCTGGTTGGGTAAATGACGTCCCTATTTCCAAGAATGCTTATTCACTACTTTTAAGTAGTGAATTAGCATTCTTGGAGATGTGATCTCTGCATTCTGCTTGATATTTTGTCTTCAAAACTAAACTAATCACGGGAATTATCAGGAAGACAAGAAATAAAAAAATGAAAATTGCACACACTTTAGTCGACAAACAATGGATAATACGATAGAGTTAAATACCAGTTATACTCCTTGAGGGTTAGTTTGGCTCTCATCGCAGTAAGCTGTTCAATGTACATGAATCAACTTCTGCAAAATGTCGCCCGACTACTTTTACATCCAATTAAGTAAAAACAACTCCTCGCAGTCATGCTTGCTAACGTTAAGTGCTCTAGGGACTTCGATCATGCACTTTCATTTTTTCCATTCTCAACATAAAGTCTTCGTATTGAAATAAAACTTCATATTATTTTTTTATAGTTTGTCATCTGTTCTATCCTCGATGAAATTGTTCCGTGACATTTCTTTGAGCTCTTTTTCTGAATTGTTCACCACAATAGATTAAAATGTTTACACCCATCCAGGTTACCTTCAAAATTCAATTGATGTCATGGCATAAGAAACATGACAAAAACAGTCGGACATTTTTCGCATCCGTGACAGAAAATTATCACAGAAAGGATAGTTAAACTTCTGTCAAAATTTGTCTATCTACCAAAATTTCAGTTTTTGAAATATGTGACTCGCGCTACCAAAACTAGGCGCTTGTCGCATCTGAGCTCGACAGGTTGATACGGACTTGTTGTTCATTTCCCTATTGTAGACCTTTTGTGAAATCTATTACAAACTGATTTGGTCACATTTCACAAAAGGTCTACAATAGGGAAATGAAGAACAAGTCCGTATCAACCTGTCGAGTTCAGATGCGACAAGCGCCTAGTTTTGGTAGAGCGGGTCACATATTTGAGATGAGAAGCATTGTACATAGTAGAAGGGAATCTTTAAAATGGCGCAAATGTTTTTCAGAAAAAATTAAAAACAAATCTGTGAAATTGGAAAATATCACTTTCGTGACATTTGTACGTCCCTTTCGAGGCCGACACGTTTTGAGTGCTCGGTTCTGGCCTCACTAGGGATAAAATGTTTGACCCATCAGCTTTAAGCGTGTTCGTAATCAGTCCATTCTAACGAAACGGTCGTGTAGATTCAACAAGGGGCTTGTTTTAGCAGCTCGACATCATCGCTTTCAAAACATCATGGCGTGACTCTTCCAGAAACAGAATAAAACCTTCACTTGTTACCAAGGCTTATCATCATTGCTAATTGTCTTCAATACTTCAAAGACTAACCTGATTGCTATCGAATAAAGCGCACTTAGCTGTTTTCCTGGTAGATTATTCATCACAGAGGGAAAAACCTTCGCAAATTTTGCGCGACCTTCACTTTCGCCAAGGATGGGTTAACTCACAGTCTGCCTTACCAACACAAGTACCCTTCTTCTTTTTAGCCACAGTTAGGCGGCAAATGGTTACTAACCACTTTTGAAATTAAATAATAAAGAAACTATTTTATAGTAGTTTTTACTACCTGGTAGTTGCGTTGCCTTTGCACTGACTGTGAAATTAGTTGTTTTAAATATCAAAATAGTAATTCTTCACCATTGGAATGGCAGTTTGTACTATTTTTTTCTGCTGGAACAACAACCTAATGGCTAATTTTTGAAAATTTCACAGGTGGTGCAAAAGGAACTACCATATTTTAGAGTCGTTTTACTGATAAATTTTAAGAGTGCAGCTTTTAAGAACCTCCAACTGGGGCACAGAAGTCAACCGTACCTTCTTTTTTAGCATAGCTCAGGACTACGTGTTAATAGCCCCTGTATAATCCAGGCGCCTATTCGAAACATCGTCCGGAGTAGCACATAGAGATCCGGATCATATTAGACAGGCTACATTTCTCAAATTAGCCAGCGCTCCAAAACTGTCAGTGGCAGTTATTTTCCATTTAATTCTTATTATAGCGTAATCTAATTCAAACTAATCGGGCTCACACGTCATTCATCATAAAGCATGTCAACACATAATAGACAGGTTTTGCAATACGTACGAACCATGTTGTACAAATTACGAATGTCTTATTATCTCGTCATTTGTGCTCACTCATTAATGTAACACTCGTAAATCATCGTCTAATACTAAGCTGTAAGCGGAATCCGTCGATGAAATACAGTACATACATGTATATCGTACTTCGTCGTTACTAACGCGCTCGTAGCTTTACGTAATACTTGCGAATCGAAACCTGCCTATTGCCTTTAATAACATCGGAAGTATAGTTATTAAAAACTTTGAAAGTTTAAAAACTATGTACTTTGTAAATTTCACAGCTTTTACATGTTTTGATCTAATAGTTTTTGTACTGACTACATTTATAGCACACAGTGGTATTACATTCCTGACGACTAGATCATTCTCTCACCTTCCGTAGCGAGTGGATAAACTATACCAGCAGAACCATACCCTTAAAAATAAGGGTTTTGAGCTTCTGAAAAAAACTTCTTTTTGGCTAATTTTATGCACCCTCCAGATGTTTTTAACGGAAATGAAAAAGCCGTTGACAATGTTTGAGGTTTTTTTTCACCAACACAAAATCGTTCACATGTAGGTCTAGCTCCAGTCTCTATGTTAACTGTATCAGATTCTTGAAATCTTAGGGATCAATATCGAATATAAATCAAATTATTCAACCTTAATTTTGAGGACAATTTTTGCTCTGGTCACCCAATATAAGAAACTGACGAAGATCTACAGGAGCATGACCTGACCCCGCCGATCCCTGGTCCAGACGTCCCCATGAGGATATTGCCCAGTGTCAGTCTTTTGTTTGGCTTGTAAAAGTAGTTCTACTAAACTCTTACCAGAATCATCTCGTTCCTAGAGCAAAATAAGTGTCTAAAGCTAATTTCCTAGTGGAAAATGAATACCACCAGGGCAAATTTAAAAACACTTTAGCAATCAAGCATACTGTATTTGAATAGAAGAATTCGCTATAACAACATTATAGAATCGTGTGACATCACGCCATTATGTTGCATCCTCTCTGCGTCTACAACAGCAATAGTTGAACATCTTGAATGCATGTTGTTGCGACAGTCCCGCAGTTAATTCATAAAAATCACACAAAGCTACAATTACTAGATGCCCCATTGAATTAGCAGCCTCGTTTCATCAAAGCAATATCAACTCAAAATTAGACATTTCAAATTTCAAAATGAATTCTTCTGATTGCTGAATTCAATTTCGCGATGGAACTTGATATGAAATTTCGCCGCAGGCCACCACAGATCTGTTGGATATATCACTGCTCATCACATGTTATGGTTTCCTGATTTATAAAAGGCCGGGTCTATTTGGCAAACCGCTCGCCGAACAGGCATCTTTTTTTGTCCTGTTTGGAGAGCCGCTTGCCAAACAGCACTAAAAAGCCACCCTGTTCGACCAGCCGGGCTTGCCAAACAGGGCAAAAATACTACCCTCTTTGGCGAGCCGGAGAGGTTACAACATGTTGGCCAATCAGAGAGCAGTGACGTCATATTCGAATTTATATGCGCATATTTAACAATGGCCGACTTCCCGCTCTCGATTCAATTTCTGTTACTAAAACTCGGGTTTTGGTCAATAATCCATGAAGAAGCATGTACATGTACATGACTGTATGATTTACAAAAAAAGTCATAAACGTGATTTAACTGATAAGCATGTTAAATGCATTAGTGTGCATTTCTAAAGGCATTTCACTGTAACTCCAGTGTTGCTGTCCGTGTTGCCACGAATGATAATGAGCTCCTGGATGGTTGAATATGCATGAGTTCGGCTCTCCATCTAGGGTAGAAAAAAGGTGCTGTTTGGTGAGCCGGGCTTGCCAAATAGTCACTTCCTTTATTAAAAAAACTTTCAGAATTATACTGGCATTTCTTCCTATACCCTGTACATGTAAACACGAAGCAGATGTTCCCGTCATAAAATCTATGACGAATGACAATCATAGATTCTCTGAAGTGGCCCGTCATAGATTGAATGAGATGGCTAAAGAATAATGGAGAATTTCCATCATAGAATCGACCATGGGCTCTTCGATCATACCAATTTTATTCAATGATGGAATCCGTTACAGACTAAGTGATTGGCCATCATATAATCAAGATTGAGATTATTGAACTATTCTTTCAAGAATTCTGAAGAGTCAATATATATATACCAAAGAAGAACCTCTTTATTAAGGACACCCTCGGGACTGACAATTGCTGCACTTCATAGAGAGGTGTCCTGATTAGAGAGGACAAATTGAATAGAAACAACCAATTTGGGACTAAAACTAGTGTCCTTAATAGATAGGTTGTCCATGATGGAGAGGTTTCCGTTAAGAGAGGTTCCACTGTACGTTCATTATGATGGGACCTGCGCCATACAGACTCCATGAAAGAATGATAACCTTAGAATCTACCGCGGACTAATCGTAAATCCCACCATTGAGTCTATATATGATGGATCCAACGTAAAAAGTGATTGGTGATACTAATTTAGATTATATACCCATATACCCATCATAGATGACGGATCAGTTTGCCTCTGTATTGTGTACCCCATAACTGTTTTTGACACGAGGTTTCAAAATATCTGGAGCGTTCAGGTGTAAATGAACAGCAACACGTTTTCACTTTCTATCCTATATTCATGACTCGCCAACGTGCTGGTACCACCTTACACAGTGCGTCACAAGTGTACGAACAATAGCCTAATTTTCAGACTGGTTAAAGGGGCTCCTGAGGCCTGAATCACCTTTAAAGTATTTTTCGCAGCAGTTGACGTCACACACAATCTACGCCTGACCAAGCGGTTGAATAAAAAAAATGATGCTGGCGAGATTAGCGTTCGCATCCTACCAATTGTAAAAGCTGGAAATGTCGATCTGAATTAACAAATACTGATAGCCCGAGCGTAGTTTTTCCTTTGTTGCCAGCGAAACCATAACAGCGGACGTATGCAAAATGGGCTCCGGCCTTTGTGTTTTAGCACGCACTTGTGTTTTCTTCTGTTTTCATTCATTTATCTGTTGTTGCCGTCGCAGATGAAACGCGAAGCGTCGCATTCTACTGAGGCTGTGACTTGGCCCGCTCATCCAATAACCACGGTAATAACCGTAAGCACGATTTTCCCATCAGAACCTGTAACCCTATCTTAGATGAAGCGAGCGAGCCGTCTCGCAGCTGTGAAATTTCACTCAAATAGGAAGACTTTCAGTATACCACAGCAGTTTATTTCCTTCTGCATTATTCAACTGTTAAATCCTCAAAGTGGTATGCCTTTCGTAGTAACTTGGTGGTCCAGGAAAATAGAATTGCTACAGACAATGCCTGAGTGCCGAATGTTGAATCTTGGTATTAATAGTATTTGTATCTGTCTAACATTTGTCTAAAGAACGACAGTGCTGAAATTTATATTCAGTTCGTACTTACGCAATTAGATATTTTCAAATTCAATCACACATTTCATTTTTTTAACGAATGGTGTGGCCTTTAATGTTGATACAGGCCAAGAATTCCGTAGCAAAATCTTTACGGAAAGTAGCATATAAAAAAACGAAAGATTCTTATTAGGAAATGACCACAATACACCTTAACGGAAATTACACTGAAAATAGCATTTAATTCAATATATCGAAATATCTTATTAAATCATTATATTAGGAATTATATTATATTGGGAAATATCGTCGTCAATACCACTTAACGGAAATGAATGTACTTGTATACAAGTCCCATACAGAGAAATCCTATGTGTTATGGATTTCATATGGTTCTGTAAAGACCATGTAAGATTTAAATCATACATAAAACGCTTTTAAAAATGCCATATGAATTCTTTTTAAAAAAATTATATCCGTCAAAATTCGTAAAGGATTCTATTTACCTTTTTTCATTATGCCTTAAAGGTTTCTGGATAGATTCTTAAAATATTTGCCTAGAGTGTGTTCTCGATCAAGGGTCGTTGCTTGTAATGGATACATGGTTGCGGTACCAGTATATGAAACCGACCCCTGGGCCCGGTGTGACAGCGGATATAGTCCCCCTGGAGTCATAGTCCGGTAGCATTGTATTTGACCAATTAAGCAGCATGATCTATTGTACCGCTAACCCTAACCAAAACATTTAGCAATGCGGGCTATTGTTACACGGACTATCAGCCCTAGGACTAATATCCCCGTCACACCGGTATTATTAAAGTTCAATGTTCTCCTTTAAAATACAGTAGGCTGCTCTCTGGAAAACACAGAACAACCTCCCGCCCTTGAAATTGTGAAATTGTGAAAATGGCATTCGCTTTGTTTTGAAAGCGTTCGTTTTAATTGCTTTAAAATTTCAAGTTCTAGCCAAAATTGTGGAGGCCCATGGTCCACCCTTGATAAAGGGGTTAAATAGAATTTATAAGCAATGTAGTGGAATTAACACTTTATGATACTGGGCTGGCCTTTAACACCAATTAGTACGTCTGGAGAAAGAAAAGAAGTATGGAACAGTTCACTACCTCCTGATAAGTTTAATGAGTGCACTACTTTAATTTGTGTGAGAATATTAGTTTTTTATGGGGATATTGTGACGTCATGTTAGTCATCTTATTTTTTGAGTAATCCTATTGGATTTTCTGCTACAGTAATCGAAGAAAAGTCGAAATTAATTGAGAATACTACACATGCAAGAGTCAAGAATGAAATACAGACTGAAAGAGATCGAGTTCAGCTTCTGAGTGGTGGTGGGTAGTGGTTTTTCAAAATTACAAGGACTGTTCCTAGTACTTTTTCAAACTGTTGCATTTCTACTTGTTTTCCTCGTCAATTTCAAGATGTTCACATTAAACTAAATGTGAATCTGGTAAGCCATTTGAAGTGTTTGGAACCTTACCAAGTTCACGCGCTACAAAGCGGAGGTTCAGACTTCGGCAGCTTCACCACTTGTGAATGAAAGGCCGGAAATTCAGGCACATTTTAGTAAACACAGAGGCAACTGTATTTTTGGTATGCATAATGTGTACATTGGCGTATTGTTTCGTACACATAAACCTTATTTCTGGGTGAATTTTGATGGCATCAATCTATCTTGAGGTTAACGTGTGGGGTTTTTTAGCGTGTCTCTGCAAAAGTGAGTGGTTCAGCCGAGTCTTTCCAAGATAGAATGATGTCGCTTTACGGAAATAATGACGCCGGAATCGCACACGATGATTATTTTCATTCATTTCTCAACACCGTCGCTGATTAAAGCTGACACACAAGCCAAAACCCTCTACATCAACGCCCGACCATCAAACGATCATCAGCAGTTGAAACCTACTAAAAACACCCACTGGCTAGCTTCACTTGACTGCACAAACACGATGTTCATTGACGTGACTAACGTGACTGACGTGACTGAGAAGTTTTCTTCATTTCACGACAGCGCATCTCTGACCCATCTCGTCGATGAACTTGTTGATTTAGCAGTCAAGCGAAGCAAACTGTCCAGCGGTTTAAAATCTGTTTGTGGTTTGATGGTCAAGGTATGTGGGCTTTTTTGTTATTTGTTCGCTTGTGGTTTATGCATACATGTCGGCTTTACACTATTGTCCAGTGCCAAATCGTCAGAGCCAATCAAGTTACTGGGTTAGGGTTAAGGTTTGACATATATTAGTATAATATCATACATGCAATACCCGTCCGACGATTTGGCATGCGACGTACCTCTTAAAGGGAGTACGCTGCGGGTAATCAGCGGTGGTTTAGAAATAAGAAGTGCAGTTACATGTTTACACAATTGCCGTAGTGCAATTAACATTCATACGGATTTGCTTAAACTTGGTACTTACGATAATCTGTCCACACAATGGCAATGCTGATATGTCTAGTATGTATTTGGAAATTGGAAATTTTCAAATTCAATTGCAAGTTCAATTCTTTAACGAACATCACTGCTTTGCCGTAGTACAATTAACATTCATACGGATTTGCTTAAACGTGGTACTTACGATAATCTGTCCACACAATGGCAATGCTGATATGTCTAGTATGTATTTGGAAATTGGAAATTTTCAAATTCAATTGCAAGTTCAATTCTTTAACGAACAGCATTGCTGTTGACTTTTATTCTCCAGCTAAATAGATGCCATGATTATATGATTCGCTGAAATGCGAAAATCATGCGATAAGACCTATATGTTATCAATGAGAAGTGGGATGGGAATATATTTCGTGCTGCGAACTTGAACGACACATTTGACTAAAGTGTTTTGATTTAAAAACCTACCTTGCTGGTCTGATCTTCTTCAAATATCAACAAAAACGTGTGCTCAAAGTATCCTTTATTAATCCAGCAATACTTATAAAAACAATTCCGATGTGTGAATGCAAACTTCCAAAATAACACAAAAATTAATCCACTCTCGTGCTTTTCAGTAAAATAACAGAGACCTTTCAGTATGCGTCCAAGCAATATTTGAACGACATGATGTTTATGAACGTAAGCCACGTGGAGACGGTGATCAGCGCTACCTAGGTGAATCGCGGGGAACCACGATAGATACGGAAATCTCAAGAGGATAACACCTTAGAAATAAAGGTTTTTCAGCTTTTAGAAATCAATGTCGGGGTTCTTCAGTTATTGCGAATATGCAGCCCGCAGAGTTCAAGTTCGCAGCACGAAACATATTCCCATCCCACTTCTCATTGATAACATACAGGTCTTATCGCATGATTTTCGCATTTCAGAGAATCATATAATCATGGCCTCTATTTAGCTGGAGAATAAAAGTCAACAGCAATGCTGTTCGTTAAAGAATTGAACTTGCAATTGAATTTGAAAATTTCCAATTTCCAAATACATATTAGACATATCAGCATTGCCATTGTGTGGACAGATTATCGTAAGTACCAAGTTTAAGCAAATCCGTATGAATGTTAATTGCACTACGACAAAGCAGTGCTGTTCGTTAAAGAATTGAACTTGCAATTGAATTTGAAAATTTCCAATTTCCAAATACATACTAGACATATCAGCATTGCCATTGTGTGGACAGATTATCGTAAGTACCACGTTTAAGCAAATCCGTATGAATGTTAATTGCACTACGGCAAAGCAGTGCTGTTCGTTAAAGAATTGAACTTGCAATTGAATTTGAAAATTTCCAATTTCCAAATACATATTAGACATATCAGCATTGCCATTGTGTGGACAGATTATCGTAAGTACCAAGTTTAAGCAAATCCGTATGAATGTTAATTGCACTACGACAAAGCAGTGCTGTTCGTTAAAGAATTGAACTTGCAATTGAATTTGAAAATTTCCAATTTCCAAATACATACTAGACATATCAGCATTGCCATTGTGTGGACAGATTATCGTAAGTACCACGTTTAAGCAAATCCGTATGAATGTTAATTGCACTACGGCAATTGTGTAAACATGTAACTGCACTTCTTATTTCTAAACCACCGCTGATTACCCGCAGCGTACTCCCTTTAAGAGGTACGTCGCATGCCAAATCGTCGGACGGGTATTGCATGTATGATATTATACTAATATATGTCAAACCTTAACCCTAACCCCTAACCCAGTAACCTGATTGGCTCCGACGATTTGGCACTGGACAATAGTGTAAAGCCGACATGTGTGCATAAACCACAAGCGAACAAATAACCAAAAAAGCCCACAGACCTTGACCATCAAACCACAAACAGATTTTTAACCGCTGGATAGTTTCAAGTAGGACAGTTTGCTTCGCTTGACTGCTAAATCAACAAGTTCATCGACGAGATGGGTCAGAGATGCGATGTCGTGAAATGAAGAAAACTTCTCAGTCACGTCAGTCACGTCAGTCACGTCAGTCGCGTCAATGAACATCAGGTTTGTGCAGTCAAGTGAAGCTAGCCAGTGGGTGTTTTTAGTAGGTTTCAACTGTTGATGGTCGTTTGATGGTCGGGCGTTGGTGCAGAGGGTTTTGGCTTGTGTGTCAGCTTTAATCAGCGTGTTGAGAAATGAATGAAGAGTGCGTAACGCCAAGCCAAGCACAAAGCAATGTATAGAATTAGAATAAACAGCTCAAATCTGATTAATGGCTTGTAAAATAAAATACTTAAAAATAGTGATTGGCATTGACATACACTGGCTGCAAGCGAAGCTTAGCTCAAATTTATTAGTAATTTTGTCTTAACCAAACTTGGACTGCAGGAGAGTGTGAGAAGCAAGGATTTAAGGCAGAACATAAGACATTCAAAATAGTGTACATATTGGAAATTGATAGATTTTGAAACTCTTTATCTTTTTACCTCCAACTCAATCAATACGAACAATGGTTTTATTGATACGACCATGCGTGAATACAGTTAATGAGTTTTGAACTATTTCACTGGGTGTTTTATCCTTGTTCCGGAAAGCTCTCTCTCTCTCTCTCTTTGCACCATCCTTTGCTTTATGTTCAAAGTATGAGTAGAGTAGGCCAACATGTCGTAAAACAACGGCTCGTTTGGAAGTGTCACATCAACTCTGGTACTGGTCATGGCCACCTTAGCTCTTTCGTCGATACCGATTAACCGAGGCCGCAATTTCGACCGGCAGCCTTCTTACTGTTGTGACAGGGGAGTAGATCTTTAATTATGGAGGCACCTTCTTCTGCGCTGCTCCAAAATAATGGGTTACCAGCCTTCGGCGAAATACTTGAAAGTGGCATCATCTTGGCCTTCGGGAAAAAGATTGGAACTACCTACCTTGATCACGACTTCAATTATACCATCGATTCGATAATAAATGATCATTATATTTGTCAAACGTTTTGTTTGAAGAGGCAATTTCTCAGTGGTGGCATGACGAATGTTCGTGCAAGAGATATCAATGTGTTGCTAGCGATGTCTAGTTGTGTCTATTAAAATGATAAGTGAACATTTGCGTCGCAGCAGTGTACAATGCTCACATACATGCCTAAATCAAAGGGGTAATGAAATTGCCACCTGTGGCGAGAATTTACCTTTGCTGGGCGGAATTAGTCAACGCGGTATATTATGTACAATGATGTACACAAATTGAAAGTGTATATTGGGATTAAGGCTAATATATAACTTCGACACAATGCAGGAACATAACTACACAATGTATCCGTTATACCCTTTATGTAGTGTGTACAAGTGGAGTGTCAGTGTTGTAATTTCGGGCGTATATGAATACTAGCCACTTGGCGCGGCGCTTCTTAGCAGGTAATCCGACAGGTAGCGCTGCGTCAGGTGATGATGCCGATGGCGGAAGTTAGGTTGTTTACAGCGATGTAGCTGGTCTCTTCAGGCAATTCGGTTATTCTCTGGACAGGTATATTTTAGGTCTTTCTCGCTTCGTGTCTCGTGGCATAAAACTCTTAGTCTCAGGCCCGCCCCAACCCCTGACACCCTGAACAATAGCCCATGTTCAAGGGTGACTAATGCCCGCCGTTCACGATCAAATTTTTTGGTCAAATCTGTTGGTCAAACTTTTGTGTCAAATTTTCTAGTTCAGCCGCCCGTCGTGCACGATGGATTTATTTCATCAAATCTTTTCCAATATGGCTCCCGTGCAGTCAAGACTGATTGCGGCAGCTGCTCCATGTGCAGCCATAACTGCAATTGTTGCGAGCCCTATACTCTTCGATCAACACATCTACAGCATTTTGTGTCCAAACCATCTTGGTACAAGCCTGCGTTTCGACCGAGTGTGCAGGTATGGTGCGAGTTGCTTGTATAAAGTGTACCTGAATTATTTCTTGGCGCACAATACTCATTATTATAACTATTAACTGTCTTTGTCGCTGTCCCGGCTCACAAAGGATCGGTACAGTATATGAATAGGGCTACCTATTTGGACAGCTCGGACAGTGAAAGACCATGCTTTAATTGTTACTAAAAACGCCAATGCGCGTCACACTTGAAAAAAACCCCATCTAATTGATGTGTTCATTGATTGATGGCCCGATAATATTGAAATGGCTACTTTGACTCAAACGGTTAATTGTACAGAAAAAATCCAATCCCGCCGCTCACGATCCAATATTTCCGAATCGTACTAAATAAATAGGACCGGTTCTATCCACAACAATTTTTATCCTAGGAACATATTACATCCAATTTCCCGTCGTTCACGATCAAACTTTTTGGTCATATTTTTTTGGTCAAATTAAATTTGATCGTGAACGGCGGGCATAAACGGCTCCTACTCATTCAGACAATACCTACATTACATAACTTCATCCTAAATGCCCAGTCAAACTATGTACACTACACCATGTACCAGACATGTATTACATACAAAGTGAATGGCTTATAATCCCCATATAATCCCATAATAGTAGAAATATACGTTCCCTCACCTAAGTACATGCATTTAGCTGTGGATCATCCCAGAATGAGTATAATAAAATCAACCCAAGGAAACACTGCATATTGCACTGAATATGCATATATATTTTAGTGAATACTTAACCCCTGAAACCCAGATCCACAACATCAGCCTTGGTAGTCTGGCAGTAGTTGTCTGTGAGGTCGTTTATGGACGTTTTTCATTCTCGGGCTGTTTTAACGATAAACATTACAGCACTAAATATTGCTGAAAGGGTGGATGTCGTCCTGGGTGCCGACAAATGGTACCCAGGTTCGAGATCGACTGGACAATAAGCACCCTGGGTGCCATTACACTAGACAAACAGCACCCAGCTTCTTTTTGCCTGGCTTACGGATCTTTAGGGACGAGGACGTTTCTTGCAATCTCGTTTTATCTCGCGCCATGGTTCTGGTACATATCGACTGATTGTCAAGAAAAATACACTGCAAATCCGTTCACTTTGTCATCACACAATTTTTCATTCTCTGAATATATCCCTATAAATGTGCTTTCAAAGACCTATAGGCCTAAAGGCGTTTTTTTCTGTTTATCTGTTCTTTTTATTTCGCGCACTGCTAATGCCGCAAGTACCGAGGCGCGAGATAAAACGAGATTGCAAGAAACTTCCTCGTCCCTAAGATCCGTAAGCCAGGCAAAAAGAAGCTGGGTGCTGTTTGTCTAGTGTAATAGCACCCAGGGTGCTTATTGTCCAGTCGATCTCGAACCTGGGTACCATTTGTCGGCACCCAGGACGACATCCACCCTTTCAGCCTAAAAATTTGCTATCGTTATGTTTTGAAGAATGAAGTGTTTTTCTTTGCAACTCACAGCTGTCCTCTTACGGCAAGTGTATGCATGCCTTTTCAGCTGCAATCACTACCGGACTACCAGAAACGTTGCCTATTTTACCCCAAGCAAGATAGTTGAAACAGATAAAGATATTGACTAAAGGTCATGCTCAGAAAACGCAATAGCGAGTTCTGGACTAATTGTTGGTGTGTTGATGAGCAACGCCCTTTCACGCCTTCCACGAAAACATCATTCGATTTTTTTTACACGCCATGAATTATCAGTGTCTGTAGCTACATCAAGCTTTAAAGAGATCCTGTCGAGGCACAAAAGTGTTATTTAGACCACCTGAACGTCGCAAAAATAACTAAATTGGTGATAACCTCTTATGCAGTTCACGGACTGGAGTCAGTTATGCATGCAATGTTACCCAGATGGCAAGCTCTCATAATCACCTGCCTGAGGGGAACTCGAAACTGCCAAGATTTATCAATGGAAGGTTATTCGCCAGCCTTAGGTTTTAACTAGGCCGTTCAGAACTACCTATTTTTATAAGCGTTTCGTGATAGGTTTTCTTTAAGAAAATTGTAAATGCGCCTTAAAAAAGAGCATTCAGACGCCATTGCAACACAGTTGCGACATGCGCGTGCATGCTAGGCAGACGGTCCTCGACGTTCTGATCAAATTCGTATGATTATCTCTTAGTCAAGATTGAAAAAGAATCCTTCAAGAATCGAGTAACGAATGTACATTGAAAAATCGAAGAATACAGCACAGATACAGCTATACTTGATAACTCTGTAACATTCATTCGAACTTCTGAACTAGGTAGAAAAAACCCATTGTATTGGGATTGGTATTGTATTGTTAGCCCACTCCGATCCAGTGTGAGTTAGGCTTTCAGTTCGACGATGCACCAACTACTTACCGGTATATTACTCCTTCAATCCATCGCCTGTAGAAGTACTGGAGACACATGTATCAACCACAGAGGTGAGATGTTTGGAATTATTCAGGTCCCCGTTAATGAAATCAATTCGGCTCAGTCATTCCAGGCCGCACAAATTAGGTGATGACATCATTCTAAATCCTATATCGGTTAGTACGATGAATGCAAATGCTTAAAACAATTATACGTTTGCCGTATTAACAAAGTGCGTTAGGGTTGCTTGCCTGTTGGTTGGAGCAAAGCGTTTGGCCAGCAGGTGCCCACCGCCAAATAATTCCGTCATTGGCCGGTGGTTGCCGTTCTAAGATTCGCATTGGACACATCACCTCTTTCAAGAAAACTGATGGTACAGTTGTAGTTATAATTCATTGGAAAGCACAGCAATCAACTTTTCACATGCAATATATCATATTGCTTGAGTGGAGTTACTGAGCGCCTCAGGAAGGACCGGCCAATGAGTGAAACACTCACATGCTGGGTATGCACTCGTTCACGAGCCACGACAGTCTTAAGCGCTCAAAAGGGCTTCCAGTCTATTAAAAAGTTCAACATGAGCATTCATATCCCACCCCTTTTATGGCTGCGAAAGGCATACATACTTGTTTAGGCTCTACCCAGAAGTAGAACTCGGGTATTGTCTGGCTTGGGATCTTATTGGTGAGTGGATCCAATACACACTATATATTCTAATAATACCAATGACAGCAGCTGGGATCGTAATTTCAAGATATTGGTGCTAATTTCTACGAAAGCCCAGAAGGCTCATCTGAAATCTGAAATTTGAGATCCAATATTAACCAATCAGAGGGAAACTTTCAACATTTCAAAACCAATTAGATGTCGTGTAACATTTTATTCGGTGAATGCAAAATGGCCGCAATTGGCACTGCGTTTATATGCATCATATCATTGTAAGAAGCTAGATCAGCTCGACTTGCTGATGTCAGGTGATTATTTTACATATACCGTGATGCATTCTTGACGCAATGATTAGTAGAAAATAGGTCAAATATATATTGCATTCTTTCAAAATGATATTCTTGCTAGTCTGAATAGCTCAAAGAATCGTGCCCATGTCGGGTTGTGGTCGCAATTTGATAAAAAAAGCTTGACTTAATTTAACCAGTGGTCTCTTAGTTCACTTTAAATTTCTCCATTGTCATTACAGCAAAGTACTGAATGTTACACTTGATCTGATTGGCTAAAAGTTTCCCAGCGATTAGAGATTTTGAATTACGGATTTCGGATTCGAGAATTTCGGACTTCGGATTTCGAATTTCAAATTGGCCATCTGGGCTTTCGTAAATTTTAGTAAATCAAGTTCAAGTTTAAAATTGACTACGGCGTTTTAAAATGGAACAGTGTTGTGTTCCTTTGCATTTCAGACACCAGTGTGTTCTTTCTTAATGGAACTGACAGGAATATACGGTAACTGCGTCTGTGGATTCTCCATTATTCATAAACTTTGGAAGCAAAACCACTGCATCTTTGTTTCATTTTGGTCCCGCATCCAATGTTGTCACGCTGCTCAACAAGGAAGCTAGCTTCCTGTCTACCGCAATACGAAGCTACACGGCCATAGAAGACCTACAGTTTGCTTCTTTTCATCGCCATTTCCGTCTGAAGCTCCAAGCCATCAGAATCAGTCGGGTATTACTCGGTTGCTCCACTCTACTTGAGGCTGTTTATGTTTATACATTGGCTGTGGCTCCGTGTAAAGACTTTGTCATTTATGGCATCGGAATTTCTCCCAAGAAGTTAACGGCTGTGTCTTTTAAAGCTAAACTTTTTAAGACATTTTAACTCTACGATTTCAAACTCCTCCAGTGTGAAATACGGTGCAAATTACGCCAAGTCAACTTTCTTTGGTGAGGTTCTCTCATTTAATGGATGTGATCATGAGGTTAAGCTGAACATTGATCTTCAGAAAAACGATGTCGTTTCGTTTGCTCTCTACTTTTGGCAGCTTCACCATAACATACGATGGGAATCTATAATTTGGATTTCTGGAAGACGCTTTGAAGTTTACGTCAGTAGCTATCATGGTATACATGTAATGTGTAATAACCGACATAAGAATTTGGCGCGAAGAACTAAAACTGGAAAGGTACTCAAGGCGCGTGTTTGGTATTTTCTTGTTGTAACGGTAGACATAGTAAGAAATATCCATAAGATTTACCTCGACGGAGTAAAACTGAATGCTAGGAAGATACCAAGCTATGTCAAAAACAGATCAAGTCGCTTTCATTTTCTTGGTCGTCATTCACCCATCCCAGGAAGACGCTGCACTTCACATCCTTTTATCGGTGCTATGTCCAACCTTAGGATTTTTCCATGTCTGTTGAATCAACGGGAGGTTCGAAGTATTTATGAGAGCGGTAAGTCAGAAGTTAAGAGTTAGTGCCTTCATTTTCACCTATTTGAACTATCACACCCGGGTTTTGTTTTCATTGATCAGTTGTCTAAGACAAGTGTAACCAACAATAACGTTGCGTCAACTACTCCAACGCGTTTAATGCAAACGTAAAGTGAACGTGTTGGTGACTTCTGTTGGAAAACCACAGGCATGCCAGGCCCTAATAGATCATTTCGAAACCCAACAGTAATGTTAGTGTTCGTGTTCAGCTTTGTCCTTTAGTCCTTAGCATTGTAAATACTAGTATAGGATATCTTGGACAGGCCATATTTTGTAACTGGATATTTCCCATCCATTCTTGGCACAACGCACAACAATAACCAGTATATAGAATTCACACTGATACAAGAAATGAAGATTTTCTGGCCGAAAATGACAAAAATCAATTCATTCCGCCAATGTACACCAATGCATACTCACGAAATATAATTCGTTACCATGCTAACAACTTATGAACGTTGAAACTGATCCCAACCTGAAACTACGGCAATAAAGACCTTGAACATGGCAGCACGTTCTCAGTTCCGTGTGGCACAGCTTTGTGATACAGTCATTCAGTCACAGCCAATCAGATTGTGGGTATTTTTACATATCACTCGCCGAATCCTCATTTCCCATTGTCATTCCAGTTAAATATGACAGTAAGTATGACACGCATTCTCCAAAAACTATTTTAAAGGGATTTTATCCAAACATTCTGACTGCGAATGTTGTCTCTTTAAAACGGACTGGTTTCAGACCGACAGTTTTAGTTTGAGGTACTTCAGAGTTATAGAAGTTGTTCCTTGCTGTCGAGTGTGTCGGTATTGACGTCTCCTCACACACCACTCGGGTGGAGTGGTCAGTATGACAGTTGGACATTTTGACATTCATTTTACGTCGATCTACCCTCCCGTTGTTTGGAATAAAAAAATTTAACTTTAAACTATTGTTGTATAGAAAACCGACTGATGTTCATAAAGGAAGACGGCGACTCTGACTCCATTGACGAAATATCTTATAACAGAGGACCTGTCCGTTCAAAGATACAATGCAGCTTGTACTGTTATGACAAGAACACACGCAATGAGACCTGTAAAGCCTTAAGCTTTAATATCAACACAAACTGTTATGAAATTTTACAAGATATGTAAAAAATCATTTCAGAAAAGCAAGGGATACAACGTTACAACTTTGTTCCATAGAGGAGGATTAGACATATTGTGTTAAATTTTAGTGGATTCTTCGTGAGAATAATTGAACATCAGGGATTCCCTCCTCAAAAACCGCTGTTACACCGGTGTAACCCAACACCGAGCAGGGTGGTCAAGTGTTGGTGTAGTGATGGTGTTACCTTGGTGACGGTGTTACACCAACACTTTACACTTTCTCAACCCCAAGACTTGACCTGACACACTGTGACACTGTGAACGAGATTGTACAAAGGATGTTGTCTAATGATAGTTTTTTAGCGGTTTTATAAAAGCGATATATAGATCGGACACTTCAATTTTTCGTATCGCAATAATCTTAGATATAAATGTTTCCAACGTTTGAAAAAGATTTATGATTTTTCGCCGGGAAGCCGACACGAATCGTGCCCCAGCCCGGGCAGGGCATGAAGTTGAGCCGTGAGTCAGATGCCCCGGACTCTGCCGCGCCTCGCGCATCACCTCGGGCGGGCGGCCCCTACAAGAGCACGAAGACGCAGGAAAGACCGGAAGATGACTCGGTCAGAGAGCCGAGGCCAAGACAGGGCAGGGCAGTTAGACAATAAGCCACGAGTCCATCGCCCCAGACTCTTCGGCATATCGTCCATCAACTCGATCCAGGTTGACCTTCCCGCTTGCCCTCCAAGGGCGTGAAGCCCAGGCATGTGCGAGACGGTATAGGCTGGCCTATACAGGTAACGCCAAGCCAAGCACAAAGCAATGTATAAAATTAGAATAAACAGCTCAAATCTGATTAATGGCTTGTAAAATAAAATACTTAAAAATAGTGATTGGCATTGACACACACTGGCTACAAGCGAAGCTTAGCTCAAATTTATTAGTAATTTTGTCTTAACCAAACTTGCACTGCAGGAGAGTGTGAGAAGCAAGGATTTAAGGCAGAACATAAGAATTCAAAATACATAGTGTACATATTGGAAATTGATAGATTTCGAAACTCTTTATATTTTTGCTTCCAACTCAATCAATACGAACAATGGTTTCATTGATACGACCATGCGTGAATACAGTTAATGAGTTTTGAACTATTTCACTGGGTGTTTTATCCTTGTTCCGGAAGTCTCTCTCTCTCTCTCTTTGCACCATCCTTTGCTTTATGTTCAAAGTCTGAGTAGAGTAGGCCAACATGTCGTAAAACAACGGCTCGTTTGCAAGTGTCACATCAACTCTGGTACTGGTCATGGCCACCTTAGCTCTTTCGTCGATACCGATTAACCGAGGCCGCAACTTCGACCGGCAGCCTTCTTACTGTTGTGACAGGGGAGTAGATCTTTAATTATCGAGGCGCCTCCAAAATAATGGGTTACCAGCCTTAGGCGAAATACTGGAAAGTGGCAGCATCTTTCGGGAAAAAGATTGGAACTACCTACTTTGATCACGACTTGTATTATACCATCGGATCGATAATAAATTATCATTATATTCGTCAAACGTTTTGTTTGAAGAGGCAATTTCTTAGTGGTGGCATGACAAATGTTCGTGCAAGAGATATCAATGTGTTGCTAGCGATGTCTAGTTGTGTCTATTAAAATGATAAGTGAACATTTGCGTCGCAGCAGTGTACAATGCTCACATACATGCCTAAATCAAAGGGGTAATGAAATTGCCACCTGTGGCGAGAATTTTACTTTTGCTTCACGGAATTAGTCAACGCGGTATATTATGTACAATGATGTAAACACATCAAAGTGTATGTCGGGATTAAAGCTAATATATAACTTCGACACAATGCAATAATATAACTACACAATGTATCCGTTAAACCCTTTGTGTAGTGTGTACAAGTGGAGTGTCAGCCTTGGTAGTCTGGCAGTAGTTGTCTGTGAGGTCGTTTATGGACGTTTTTCATTCTCAGGCTATTTTAACGATAAACATTACAGCACTAAATATTTGCTATCGTTTTGTTTTGAAGAATGAAGTGTTTTTCTTTACGACTAACAGCTGTCCTCTTACGGCAAGTGTGTGCATGCCTTTTCAGCTGCAATCACTACCGGACTACCAGAAACGTTGCCTATTTTACCCCAAGCAAGATAGTTGAAACAGATAAAGATATTGACTAAAGGTCATGCTTAGAAAACGCAATAGCGAGTTCTGGACTAATTTTTGGTGTGTTGATGAGCAACGCCCTTTCACGCCTTCCACGAAAACATCATTCGATTTTTTTTACACGCCATGAATTATTAGTGTCTGTAGCTACATCAAGCTTTAAAGAGATCCTTTCGAGGCACAAAATTGTTATTTAGACCACCTGAACGTCGTAAAAATAACTAAATTGGTGATTACCTCTTATGCAGTTCACAGACTGGAGTCAGTTATGCATGCTATATTACCCAGATGGCAAGCTCTCATAATCACCTGCCTGAGGGGAACTCGAAACTGCCAAGATTTATCAATGGAAGGTTATTCGCCCGCCTTAGGTTTTAACAGGGCCGTTCAGAACTACCTATCTTTATAAGCGTTCTGTGGTAGGTTTTCTTTACGAAAATTGTAAATGCGCCTTACAAAGAGCATTCAGACGCCATTGCAACACAGTTGCGACATGCGCGTGCATGCTAGGCAGACAGTCCTCGAAGCTCTGATCAAATTCGTATGATTATCTCTTAGTCAAGATTGAAAAAGAATCGAGTAACGAATGTACATTGAAAATTCGAAGAATACAGCACAGATACAGCTATACTTGATAACTCTGTAACATTCATTCGAACTTCTGAACGAGGTAGAAAAAACCCATTGTATTGGGATTGCTATTGTATTGTTAACCCACTCCGATCCAGTGTGAGTTAGGCTTTCAGTTCGACGATGCGCCACCTACTTACCGGTATATTACTCCTTCAATCCATCGTCTGTAGAAGTACTGGAGACAACTGTATCAACCACAGAGGTGAGGTGTTTGGAATTATTCAGGTCCCCGTCAATGAAATCAATTCGGCTCAGTCATCCCAGGCCGCACAAATTAGGTGATGACATCATTCTAAATCCTATATCGGATAGTACGATGAATGCAAATGCTTAAAACAATTATACGTTTGCCGTATTAACAAAGTGCGTTAGGGTTGCTTGCCTGCCTCAAATCATCTCAGAGGTTGGAGCAAAGCGTTTGGCCAGAAGGTGCCCACCGCCAAATTGCGTCATTGGCCGGTGGTTGCCGTTCTAAGATTCGCATTGGACACATCACCCCTTTCAAGAAAACTGATGGTACAGTTGCAGTTATAATTCATTAGAAAGCACAGCAATCAACTTTTCACATGCAATATATCATATTGCTTGAATGGAGTTACTGAGCGCCTCAGGAAGGACCGGCCTATGGGTGAAACACTCACATGCTGGGTATGCACTCGTTCACGAGCCACGACAGTCTTAAGCGCCCAAAAAGGGCTTTCAGTCTATTAAAAAGTTCAACATGAGCATTCATATCTCACCCCTTTTATGGCTGCGAAAGGCATACTTGTTTAGGCTCTACCCATCGAGGCGGTAGTAGAACTCGGGTTTTGTCTGGCTTGGGATCTTATTGGTGAGTGGATCCAATACACACTATATATTCTAATAATACCAATGACAGCAGCAGAGATCGCAATTTAAAGATATTGGTGCTTATTTCTACGAAAGGCTAGCAGACTCATCTGAAATTCGCAATCCGAAATTTGAGATCCAATATTAACCAATCAGAGGGAAACTTTCAACATTTCAAAACCAATTAGATGTCGTGAAACATTTTATTCGGTGTATGCAAAATGGCCGCAATCGGCACTGCGTTTATATGCATCAAATCATTGTAAGAAGCTAGATCAACTCGACTTGCTGATGTCAGGTGATTATTTTACATATACCGTGATGCATTCTTGACGCAATGATTAGTAGAAAATAGGTCAAATATATTGCATTATTTCAAAATGATCTTCTTGCTAGTCTGACAATCTCAAAGAATCCTGCCCATGTCGGGTTATAGCTGCAATTTAATAAAAAAAAGCTTGACTTAATTGAAGAACCATTGGTCTCTTTTGTCATTAGTGCAAAGTAATGAATGTTACACTTTATCTGATTGGCTAAAAGTTTCCCAGCGACTAGTGAGTTTGAATTTCCGATTCGGATTCGAGAATTTCGGACTCCGGATTTCTAATTTCAGATGGACCATCTGGGCTTTCGTAAATTTAAATAAATCAAGTTGTAATTTAAAATTGACTAAGGCGATTTATAATGGAACAATGTTGTGTTCCTTTGCATTTCAGACACCAGTGTGTTCTTTCTTAATGGAACTGACAGGAATATAAGGTAACTGTGCCTGTGGATTCTCCATTTTTCATAAACTTATGAAGCAAAACCACTGCATCTTTGTTTCCTTTTGGTCCCGCATCCAATATTGTCACACTGCTCAACAGGGAAGGTAGCTTCCTGTCTTCCGCAATACGAAGCTACACAGCCATAGAAGATCTACTGTTTGCTTCTTTTCATCGCCATTTCCATCTATAGTTCAAAGCCATCAGAATAAATAGGGTATTAATCGGTTGCGTCACTCTACTTGAGGCTCTTTATGTTTAAACCTTTGGCTGTGGCTCCGTGTTAAGACTTTGTCATTTATGGCATCGGAATTTCTCCACAGCAGTTAGCAAATGTGTCTTTAAATGCTGAAGTTTTCATGACATTGTATCGATTTCAAACTTCTCCAGTATGAACTACGGTGCAAATTACGCCAAGTCAACTTTCTTTGGTGAGGTTCTCTCATTTATTGAATGTGATCATGAGGTTAAGCTGAACATTGATCTTCAGAAAAACGATGTCGTTTCGTTTGCTCTCTACTTTCGGCAGCGTCACCATACCAGACGATGGGTATTTATAATTTGTATTTCTGGAAGACACTTTGACGTTTGCGTCAGTAGCTATCATGGTATAGAAGTAATGTGTAATCGCCAACATAAGAATTGGGCGCAAAAATCTAAAACTGGAAAGGCACTCAAGGCGCGTGTTTGGTATTTTCTTGTTGTAACGGTGGACATAGTAAGAAATTTCCATAAGATTTACCTCGACGGAGTAAAACTGAATGCTAGGAAGATAGCAAGCTATGTCAAAAACAGATCAAGTCGCTTTCATTTTCTTGGTCGTAATTTACCCATCCCAGGAAGACGCTGCACTTCACATCCTTTTATCGGTGCTATGTCCAACCTTAGGATTTTTCCATGTCTGTTGAATCAACGGGAGGTTCGAAGTATTTATGAGAGCGGTAAGTCAGAAGTTAAGAGTTAGTGCCTTCATTTTCACCTATTTGAACTATCACACCCGGGTTTTGTTTTCATTGATCAGTTGTCTAAGACAAGTGTAACCAACAATAACGTTGCGTCAACTACTCCAACACGTTTAATGCAAACGTAAAGTGAACGTGTTGGTGACTTCTGTTGGAAAACCACAGGCATGCCAGGCCCTAATAGATCATTTCGAAACCCAACAGTAATGTTAGTGTTCGTGTTCAGCTTTGTCCTTTAGTCCTTAGCATTGTAAATACTAGTATAGGATACCTTGGACAGGCCATATTTTGTAACTGGATATTTCCCATCCATTCTTGGCACAACGCACAACAATAACCAGTATATAGAATTCACACTGATACAAGAAATGAAGATTTTCTGGCCGAAAATGACGAAAATCAATTTATTCCGCCAATGTACACAAATGCATACTTACGAAATATAATTCGTTACCATGCTAACAACTTATGAACGTTGAAACTGATCCCAACCTGAAACTGCGGCAATAAATACCTTGAACATGGCAGCACGTTCTCAGTTCCGTGTGGTACAGCTTTGTGATACAGTCATTCAGTCACAGCCAATCAGATTGTGTGTATTTTTACATATCACTCGCCGAATCCTCATTTCCCATTGTCATTCCAGTTAAATATGAGAGTAAGTATGACACGCATTCTCCAAAAACTATTTTAAAGGGATTTTATCCAAACATTCTGACTGCGAATGTTGTCTCTTTAAAACGGACTGGTTTCAGACCGACAGTTTTAGTTTGAGGTACTTCAGAGTTATAGAAGTTGTTCCTTGCTGTCGAGTATGGCGGTATTGACGTCTCCTCACACACCACTCGGGTGGAGTGGTCAGTATGACAGTTGGACATTTTTAAATTCATTTTACGTCGATCTACCCTCCCGTTGTTTGGAATAAAAAAATTTAACTTTAAACTATTGTTGTATAGAAAACCGACTGATGTTCATAAAGGAAGACGGCGACTCTGACTCCATTGACGAAATATCTTATAACAGAGGACCTGTCCGTTCAAAGATACAATGCAGCTTGTGCTGTTATGACAAGAACACACGCAATGAGACCTGTAAAGCCTTAAGCTTTAATATCAACACAAACTGTTGTGAAATTTTACAAGATATGTAAAAAATCATTTCAGAAAAGCAAGGGATACAACGTTACAACTTTGTTCCATAGAGGAGGATTAGACATATTGTGTTAAATTTTATTGGATTCTTCGTGAGAATAATTGAACATCAGGGATTCCCTCCTCAAAAACCGCTGTTACACCGGTGTAACCCAACACCGAGCAGGGTGGTCAAGTGTTGGTGTAGTGATGGTGTTACCTTGGTGACGGTGTTACACCAACACTTTACACTTTCTCAACCCCAAGACTTGACCTGACACACTGTGACACTGTGAACGAGATTGTACAAAGGATGTTGTCTAATGATAGTTTTTTAGCGGTTTTATAAAAGCGATATATAGATCGGACACTTCAATTTTTCGTATCGCAATAGTCTTAGATATAAATGTTTCCAACGTTCGAAAAAGATTTATGATTTTTTGCCGGGAAGCCGACACGAATCGTGCCCCAGCCCGGGCAGGGTGTGATGTTGAGCCGTGAGTCAGATGCCCCGGACTCTGCCGCGCCTCGCGCATCACCTCGGGCGGGTGGCCCCTACAAGAGCACGAAGACGCAGGAAAGACCGGAAGATGACTCGGTCAGAGAGCCGAGGCCAAGACAGGGCAGGGCAGTTAGACAATAAGCCACGAGTCCATCGCCCCAGACTCTTCGGCATATCGTCCATCAACTCGATCCAGGTTGACCTTCCCGCTTGCCCTCCAAGGACGTGAAGCCCAGGCATGTGCGAGACGGTATAGGCTGGCCTATACAGGTAACGCCAAGCCAAGCACAAAGCAATGTATAAAATTAGAATAAACAGCTCAAATCTGATTAATGGCTTGTAAAATAAAATACTTAAAAATAGTGATTGGCATTGACACACACTGGCTACAAGCGAAGCTTAGCTCAAATTTATTAGTAATTTTGTCTTAACCAAACTTGGACTGCAGGAGAGTGTGAGAAGCAAGGATTTAAGGCAGAACATAAGAATTCAAAATACACAGTGTACATATTGGAAATTGATAGATTTCGAAACTCTTTATCTTTTTGCTTCCAACTCAATCAATACGAACAATGGTTTCATTGATACGACCATGCGTGAATACAGTTAATGAGTTTTGAACTATTTCACTGGGTGTTTTATCCTTGTTCCGGAAAGCTCTCTCTCTCTCTCTTTGCACCATCCTTTGCTTTATGTTCAAAGTCTGAGTAGAGTAGGCCAACATGTCGTAAAACAACGGCTCGTTTGCAAGTGTCACATCAACTCTGGTACTGGTCATGGCCACCTTAGCTCTTTCGTCGATACCGATTAACCGAAGCCGCAACTTCGACCGACAGCCTTCTTACTGTTGTGACAGGGGAGTAGATCTTTAATTATCGAGGCGCCTCCAAAATAATGGGTTACCAGCCTTAGGCGAAATACTGGAAAGTGGCAGCATCTTAGCCTGCGGGAAAAAGATTGGAACTACCTACTTTGATCACGACTTGAATTATACCATCGATTCGATAATAAATGATAATTATATTCGTCAAACGTTTTGTTTGAAGAGGCAATTTCTCAGTGGTTTCATGACGAATGTTCGTGCAAGAGGTATCAGTGTGTTGCTAGCGATGTCTAGTTGTGTCTATCAAAATGATAAGTGAACATTTGCGTCGCAGCAGTGTACAATGCTCACATACATGCCTAAATCAAAGGGGTAATGAAATTGCCACCTGTGGCGAGAATTTACCTTTGCTGGGCGGAATTAGTCAACGCGGTATATTATGTACAATGATGTACACAAATTGAAAGTGTATATTGGGATTAAGGCTAATATATAACTTCGACACAATGCAGGAACATAACTACACAATGTATCTGTTAAACCCTTGTCTTGTATTAGTAGATCCCTCCGCTTGATCGGAGCACCTTGCTCGGGTCGATATCCTGATCCTCTGCAAGTAGTTTTTCGTTTATCTTAATGTCTCGCGTAGTGTGCAGTTTGTGGCACAGCAAGTTTGAGAGTGTATTGGCACTTATTACGTTTTTGTTTAGCTTTAGCATGATAATATTTCTATTGTTTCTAGTGTTATTTTGAGTGATATATCCCCACCCGTTCAGCACCGCAGAGCATACTTCATCGTCTGTCCTTGGTGGCGTCAGCTTATCTTCTGTGTATAGTTTCTGGAGGTTCTCTATCCTGGCAGCTCTCATCTCTTGCATGATTTGGCATCTGATCAGGAAGTGAACAACATCCTCCTCCTCCTCGTTGCACAGGGGGCAGATTGGGGAGATCTCCTTTTTTAAGAACTGGACCTTTGTGACCTGTAGGCCGTTTCTACCCACCAGTAGACGTGCCCTTGTGGTTGCAGCCTCCACCATATATGGTTTGCCTTTGCACGGAAGCCATAATGGGTGAGGTTTGCCTGTCCAAGTCTGATGAACAATCACCCATTTGAGAGTCTTCTTACGGCCTGCCTCGATTGACATTTTTGTGTACCATTTGTCCTTTACTAGTAGGGTTGTGTGTTCTCGCCAGGAAGATTTAGGCCAAGGGTACACTATTGCCTGATTCACATCAATGCCATAGTGCCATCCCAGCTTGCAGACCTGTGCAAACCAGCTCTTGGAAGTGTCTGTCTTCGTCGCTAATTGTCGCTAACACTTCGTCGCTAATTGTCGCTAACCCTTTCGTCGCTAACCCTTTGTGTAGTGTGTACAAGTGGAGTGTGAGCCTTGGTAGTCTGGCAGTAGTTGTCTGTGAGGTCGTTTATGGACGTTTTTCATTCTCAGGCTTTTTTAACGATAAACATTACAGCACTAAATATTTGCTATCGTTTTGTTTTGATGAATGAAGTGTTTTTCTTTACGACTAACAGCTGTCCTCTTACGGCAAGTGTATGCATGCCTTTTCAGCTGCAATCACTACCGGACCACCAGAAACGTTGCCTATTTTACCCCAAGCAAGATAGTTGAAACAGATATTATTGACTAAAGGTCATGCTTAGAAAACGCAATAGCGAGTTCTGGACTAAGAGATCCTGTCGAGGCACAAAATTGTTATTTAGACCACCTGAACGTCGTAAAAATAACTAAATTGGTGATTACCTGTTATGCAGTTCACGGACTGGAGTCAGTTATGCATGCAATGTTACCCAGATGGCAAGCTCTCATAATCACCTGCCTGAGGGGAACTCGAAACTGCAAAGATTTATCAATGGAAGGTTATTCGCCCGCCTTAGGTTTTAACAGGGCCGTTCAGAACTACCTATTTTTATAAGCGTTTCGTGGTAGGTTTTCTTTAAGAAAATTGTAAATGCGCCTTACAAAGAGCATTCAGACGCCATTGCAACACAGTTGCGACATGCGCGTGCATGCTAGGCAGACGGTCCTCGAAGCTCTGATCAAATTCGTATGATTATCTCTTAGTCAAGATTGAAAAAGAATCTTTCAAGAATCGAGTAACGAATGTACATTGAAAATTCGAAGAATACACAGATACAGCTATACTTGATAACTCTGTAACATTCATTCGAACTTCTGAACGAGGTAGAAAAAACCCATTGTATTGGGATTGCTAATGTATTGTTAACCAACTCCGATCCAGTGTGAGTTAGGCTTTCAGTTCGACGATGCGCCACCTACTTACCGGTATATTACTCCTTCAATCCATCGCCTGTAGAAGTACTGGAGACAACTGTATCAACCACAGAGGTGAGTTGTTTGGAATTATTCAGGTCCCCGTCAATGAAATCAATTCGGCTCAGTCATCCCAGGCCGCACAAATTAGGTGATGACATCATTCTAAATCCTATATCGGATAGTACGATGAATGCAAATGCTTAAAACAATTATACGTTTGCCGTATTAACAAAGTGCGTTAGGGTTGCTTCCCTGCCTCAAATCATCTCAGAGGTTGGAGCAAAGCGTTTGGCCAGAAGGTGCCCACCGCCAAATGATTGCATCATTGGCCGGTGGTTGCCGTTCTAAGATTCGCATTGGACAGATCACCCCTTTCAAGAAAACTGATGGTACAGTTGTAGTTATAATTCATTAGAAAGCACAGCAATCAACTTTTCACATGCAATATATCATATTGCTTGAGTGGAGTTACTGAGCGCCTCAGGAAGGACCGGCCTATGGGTGAAACACTCACATGCTGGGTATGCACTCGTTCACGAGCCACGACAGACTTTAGCGCCCAAAAAGGGCTTCCAGTCTATTAAAAATTTCAACATGAGCATTCATATCTCACCCCTTTTATGGCTGCGAAAGGCATACTTGTTTAGGCTCTACCCATCGAGGCGGTAGTAGAACTCGGGTTTTGTCTGGCTTGGGATCTTATTGGTGAGTGGATCCAATACACACTATATATTCTAATAATACCAATGACAGCAGCAGAGATCGCAATTTAAAGATATTGGTGCTTATTTCTACGAAAGCCTAGCAGACTCATCTGAAATTCGCAATCCGAAATTTGAGATCCAATATTAACCAATCAGAGGGAAACTTTCAACATTTCAAAACCAATTAGATGTCGTGAAACATTTTATTCGGTGAATGCAAAATGGCCGCAATCGGCACTGCGTTTATATGCATCAAATCATTGTAAGAAGCTAGATCAACTCGACTTGCTGATGTCAGGTGATTATTTTACATATACCGTGATGCATTCTTGACGCAATGATTAGTAGAAAATAGGTCAAATATATTGCATTATTTCAAAATGATATTCTTGCTAGTCTGACAATCTCAAAGAATCCTGCCCATGTCGGGTTATAGCTGCAATTTAATAAAAAAAAGCTTGACTTAATTGAAGAACCATTGGTCTCTTTTGTCATTAGAGCAAAGTACTGAATGTTACACTTTATCTGATTGGCTAAAAGTTTCCCAGCGACTAGTGAGTTTGAATTTCCGATTCGGATTCGAGAATTTCGGACTCCGGATTTCTAATTTCAGATGGACCATCTGGGCTTTCGTAAATTTAAATAAATCAAGTTGTAATTTAAAATTGACTAAGGCGATTTATAATGGAACAATGTTGTGTTCCTTTGCATTTCAGACACCAGTGTGTTCTTTCTTAATGGAACTGACAGGAATATAAGGTAACTGTGCCTGTGGATTCTCCATTTTTCATAAACTTATGAAGCAAAACCACTGCATCTTTGTTTCCTTTTGGTCCCGCATCCAATATTGTCACACTGCTCAACAGGGAAGGTAGCTTCCTGTCTTCCGCAATACGAAGCTACACAGCCATAGAAGATCTACAGTTTGCTTCTTTTCATCGCCATTTCCATCTATAGTTCAAAGCCATCAGAATAAATAGGGTATTAATCGGTTGCGTCACTCTACTTGAGGCTCTTTATGTTTAAACCTTTGGCTGTGGCTCCGTGTCAAGACTTTGTCATTTATGGCATCGGAATTTCTCCACAGCAGTTAGCAAATGTGTCTTTAAATGCTGAAGTTTTCATGACATTGTATCGATTTCAAACTTCTCCAGTATGAAATACGGTGCAAATTACGCCAAGTCAACTTTCTTTGGTGAGGTTCTCTCATTTAATGAATGTGATCATGAGGTTAAGCAGAACATTGATCTTCAGAAGAACGATGTCGTTTCGTTTGCTCTCTACTTTCGTCAGCGTCACCATAACAGACGATGGGAATCTATAATTTGGATTTCTGGAAGACGCTTTGAAGTTTACGTCAGAAGCAATCATCGTATAGAAGTAATGTGTAATAACCTACATAAGAATTCGGCGCGAAGAACTAAAACTGGAAAGGCAATTAAGGCGCGTGTTTGGTATTTTCTTGTTGTAACGGTGGACATAGTAAGAAATATCCATAAGATTTACCTCGACGGAGTAAAATTGAATGCTAGAACGCTACCAAAATCTGTCAAAATCAGATCAGGTCGCCTTACTTTTCTTGGTCGTCGTTTACCCACCCTAGGAGGACGCTGCACTTCACATTATTTTATCGGTGCTATGTCCAACCTGAGGATTTTACCATGTCTCTTGAATCAACGGGAGGTTCGAAGTATTTATGAGAGCGGTAAGTTAGAAGTTCTTCGGCGCTGGAGCTCAAACACGTTTGTACAAAACAAATTAAGTCAGTTAACGTCCGTGGTATTAACTTTAGCTCGGCGTAAATATGGTTAAGTTCGCTAAGCTTAACTGAAGAAGGTTAAGAGTTAGTGCCTTCATTTTCACCTATTTGAACTATCACACCCGGTTTCTGTTTTCATTGATCCGTTGTCTAAGACAAGTTTAACCAACTATAACGTGGCGTCAAATCCTCCAACACTTATTATGCAAACGTCAAGTGAACGTGTTGGTGACTTCTGTTGGAAAACCACAGGCATGCCAGGCCCTAATAGATAATTTCGCAACCCAACAGCAATGTTAGTGTTCAGCTTTGTCATTCAGTCCTCAGCATTGTAAATACTAGTATAGGATACCTTTGACAGTCCGTATTTTGTTACTGGATATTTCCATCCATTATTCTTGGCACAACGAACAACAATAACCAGTATATACAATTCACATTGATACAAGAATGAAGATTTACTAGCCGAAAATGACAAAAATCAATTAATTCCGCAAATGTACACAAATGCATACTTACGAAATATAATTCGTTACCATGCTAACAACTTATGAACGTTGAAACTGATCCCAACCTGAAACTGCGGCAATAAAGACCTTGAACATGGCAGCACGTTCTCAGTTCCGTGTGGCACAGCTTTGTGATACAGTCATTCACTCACAGCCAATCAGATTGTGGGTATTTTTACATATCACTCGCCGAATCCTCATTTCCCATTGTCATTACAGTTAAATATGAGAGTAAGTATGGCACGCATTCTCAAAAACTATTTTAAAGGGATTTTATCCAAACATTCTGACTGCGAATGTTGTCTCTTTAAAACAGACTAGTTTGAGACCTACAGTTTTAGTTTGAGGTACTTCAGAGATATAAAAGTTGTTCCTTGCTGTCGAGTATGTCGGTATTGACGTCTCCTCACACACCACTCGGGTGGAGTGGTCAGTATGTCAGTTTGACATTTTGACATTCATTTTACCTCGATCTACCCTCCCGTTGTTTGTAATAAAAAAAATTAACTTTAAACCCTTGTCGTATAGAAAACCGACTGATGTTCATAAAGGAAGACGGCGACTCTGACTCCATTGACGAAATATCTTATAACAGAGGACCTGTCCGTTCAAAGATCCAATGCAGCTTGTACTGTTATGACAAGAACACACGCAATGAGACCTGTAAAGCCTTAAGCTTTAATATCAACACAAACTTTTGTGAAATTTTACATATTATGTAAAAAATAATTTCAGAAAAGCAAGGGATACAACGTTACAACTTTGTTCCATAGAGGAGGATTCGACCTATTGTGTTCAATTTCATTGGATTCTTCGTGAGAAATATTGAACATCAGGAGAATATTATGTTGATAGCAGCCTGCTTGTGCAATTTACAGATCATAGTTACATGGTAGCTATTTCGAGATTTCTATTTCGAGATTAAGAAATGACAAAAGACTTGGACAAAATTTATCGATTGCAACGAAGTTTAACAAACACGTGCAGATATCAAGTTTAAGCATTTTGGCGTTGTCCAAGTCATTTATTGATATTATAGGTTTGTATCTATTAACCGGTATCAGGACACTTCCCCCCTGGACATTTGCCCCCCGGACTTCTGCCCCCGGACTTCTGCCCCCCTAGGACATCTGCCCCCCGGATTTTTGCCCCCCGGACATTAGCCCCCCTAGGACTTCTGCCTCCCTAGGACATCTGCCCCCCGGATTTTTGCCCCCCGGACATTAGCCCCCCTATGACTTCTGCCTCCTAGGACATCTGCCCCCCCGGACATTTGCCCCCCGGACATTAGCCCCCATAGGATTTCTGAATACATCTTTTCTATTTATAGTAACGATAATTCTATATATAGTAACGTCGCGGAATGCTATTCCGATGCTTGTGAAGGGATAGGCTTGCGTAGCTATGCCTGAATAAAAAAAAAAGTTAGTTGGCGTCCCCCTTCCTACCCGACAAAGTGCTCGAGAGCCAAAAAAAATGTATAGTGCATTTTACACTAGAATGTACACCTACCCGGATTTTATCATGATTCAGATTTTTTTTTATTTGCTCTGCAGCTATATTTTCAGCCTTAAAATGAATTAAAAAAAACAAAAACACCTCCCCCTACCCACCTCCTCCCAGAAGCAAGGACGCTAACCAGCTTTTTTTTAAAGTTGCCAAATGATACTCCTTTTCTGAGAAATGCCTCTGTCATACAATGTTTCTGTAAATCTATTTTTAGTACATGTACATGTATATCTGATGTTTTGAAACGTGTTTGTTGTTTGATTAAAATAGAAAACTTCACATGACACCTCCGTCTCCTTCCACCATCACAACCAATCAAGAAATGAAGTTATAGTACAGGTCAAAGAAGGTAATCATTATTTAAATTATTTTGTGCTGAAAATTACTGAAGGGTGGCCTACCTGCTACCTTCAGTAATTCTGCTACCTTCAGTAATTTTCATTTAAAAGAAATACAGCAATCCTTACCATTCTTACATTTGACCTATGGATTGCCCTGGAGTAATGCACATAAGTATGCTCTTAAATCTATTAATACAGGCCAAAGCTGATCATCCTGCTACTCTTGGACTGACCGACTCATCCAAGTTCTCTTTGACTGTCCCCGGTGGTAAATGTCCGGGGGGCAGACGTCCTAGGGGGGCAGAAGTCCTAGGGGGGCTAATGTCCGGGGGGAAAATGTCCGGGGGGCAGATGTCCTAGGGGGGCAGAAGTCCTAGGGGGGCTAATGTCCGGGGGGCAAATGTCCGGGGGGCAGATGTCCTAGGGGGGCAGAAGTCCTAGGGGGGCTAATGTCCGGGAGGCAAAAATCCGGGGGGAAAGATCCGGGGGGCAGATGTCCGGGGGGCAAATGCCCTAGAATCCTATTAACCTGTGTGTATTTCCGTATTGACATATGAACATGGGTATGTCCAGTGGGCCCTCAAATACACACACTCGTGCACAGTGCAAAATGTTGTACCAGATGTTCTATAAACCAATTAGTGTATTGCTGACTTGCTAGGGAACAAAATGGCGAACCCTAACATATACAAAAAGAACTTCGCAAAATCATTTGGATGAAGCAACACCCGAGTTTACTCGGAAGGATGACCTGATTTCTGTGTAAATATAAATATGTCTTTGCAAAATCTGATCTCCAGTTCGGTTGTAATTCCAAATCCCCCACAACCACAGTGGACAGCGGTACACCATTAACATGACCGTTATTACCATAAACAACATTTCCTGTGGTTTATGTTATGTTGAGGCCTGTTAGATTGATTATGGGCGGAACCCATGCTTAGTAGTGCATGGCCAAACAGTTAGCACAGCATTACTGGGCTCACATGGCTTAAAGGAGACAATACAGTATATTCACGCAAATTAACAGGCGACTAGAACGGAAATCGACAAAAATTGAACCATAACTACCATTCAAATCACAGATTGGTTCTCAGTTTTTAGAGTGCAACTTGATCATCTAGTTGACAATTTAGGTAGAAATAACATTATTTTCCGAAGAAAAAACCGTTCAATCGGATTTTCTATTTTTGTTGTGTAGCAAGTCGAATGTCGCTCTGAGCTTGGCAGGTTAAGACGGACTGTGTGTTCCTTTCACTATTGTCTGCCTTTTGTGAAGTCTGACGACATCAATTTCTTCTATTATCTCGTGGTGTCACCTGGGCTCATCTTATGTGTGACATGCTACTGGTTTTGCTAGAACGGGCCACAGATATGATGATGTGTATGAAAACAAATTCTTTTTCAGGAATGCATGCTTTACTTCTAATCGCAGAAGGATAGTTCCATTTGACTGACTTTAAGACATAATACACATCAAAGAGAATGTTTTTCAACGCTTTACAGGCAACGTCAAGCCAATCACAAAGCAATGTATCAAATTAGAATAAACAGCTTAAACCTGATTAAGGGCTTGTAAAATAAAATACTAGTGATTGGCTTTGACATACACTGACTGCATGCGAAGCTTAGCTCAAATTTATTAGTAATTTTGTCTTAACCAAACTTGGACTGCAGGAGAGTGTGAGAAGCAAGGATTAAAGGCAGCACATAAGACATTCAACATAGTGTACATATTGGAAATTGATAGATTGATAGATCAATACGAACAATGGTTTCATTGATACGACCATGCATGAATACAGTTAATTAGTTTTGAACTATTTCACTGGGTGTTTTATCCGTGTTCCAGAAAGCTCTCTCTCTCTCGTTGCACTATCCTTTGTTTTATGTTCAAAGTGTGAGTAGAGTAGGCCAACATGTCGTAAAACAACGGCTCGTTTGCAAGTGTCACATCAACTCTGGTACTCGCCATGGCCACCTTAGCTCTTTCGTCGATACCGTTTTACCGAGGCCGCAACTTCGACCGGCGGCCCTCTTACCAAGCTAACGGTTGCGACAAATGAGTATGTCGTTAATTATGGACACGCTTTCTTTCGCTACATCAGCTCCAAAGAAATGTGTTACCAGCCTCAGGCGTAATACCGGAAAGTGGCAGCATGTTGGTCTTCGGGAAAAGGATTGGAACTACCTACTTTGGTCACTACTTGAATTATACTATTGATTGCTTTATAAATGATCATTATATTCGTCAAGCTCTCTGTTTGTAGAGGCAACTTCTCAACGTCATCATAACGAATGTTCCTCCAAGAGGTATCCATGTGTTGCAAACGGTGTCTAGTTGTGTCTAGTAAAATGATCAGTGAAAATTAGTGTCAACAAACATTTGTTTTCGCACTTTTGAAAATCGGACATTGAAGCAGGTTGCAGCTGTCTACAATGCTCATGTACATGCCTAAATCAAATTGGTAATACAATTGTCACCTGTGGCAAGAATCGAAGTTTGCTGTGCGGTTTCGGTGAACGGGATAAATAATGTACAATGATGTATACAAATAGAAAGTGTCTCTTTGGATTAAGGCTAAAGATATAACTTCGACACAATTAAAGAACATAACTACACAATGTATCCGTTATACGCATTGTTTAGTGTGTGCAAGTGGAGTGCCAGCCTTGATTGTCGGGCGATAGTTGTATGTGAGGTCACTTATGGACTTTTTTCATTCTTATGCTGTTTTAACGATATACATTACGTCACAAAACATTTGCTATCGTTATGTTTTGAAGATGAAGTGTGTTTTTCTCCGACTAAGTCTAACTGCTGTCCTCTTACGGCAATTGTCTGCATGCCTTTTCAGCTGCAATCACTACCGGACTACCAGAAATGTTGTCTATTTTACACCGTATTTTGTATAAAAAATCGTGTATGACGTTTATTTGACGTGCAAATGACGTAAATGTCCTCTTTCGACAAATTACATGAACATTTTGGATTTCGTAATATGCTAAGTATTTCTTAGGGGCATTTTCAACCGGCCTATCCTCCATATCTAACACAATAACTGGATTAAAGGATCCCTCGCCAAAGAACGGAGGCAGCTATGATGAATAGGGATAACTCTGTATAACATTCATTCGAACTTTTAACGCAGTAGAAATGAGCCCATTGTATTGGGATTTGTAGTTTATTGTGAGCCGACTCCGATCCAGTGTGATCGGGTTAGGCTTTCATTTTGACGATGTGCAACGTGCTAACCTTTGTATTTCTCCTTCAATCCATCGCCTGTGGAAGAACGGGAGACACATGTATCAACCACAGAAGTGAGTTGTTTGGAATTATTCAGGCCCCCATCAGTAAATTCTATTCGGCTCAGTCATTCCAGGCCGCACAAATTAGGTGATGATATCATTCTAAATCCTATATCGAATAGTAAGATGATTTCAAATGCATAAAACAATTATACTATTGTCAATTTAACAAAAATGCTTGCCTGTCTTAAAATCATTTCAGAGGTTGGTGCAAAGCGTTTCACAAGTAGGTGCCCACTGCCAAATGATTGCGTCATTGGCGGGTGGTTGCCGGTCTAAAAATTCGCATTGGACACATCACCTCTTTCAAGAAAAATGACAGTAGTTGATTATAATTCATTGGAAAGCACAACAATCTACTTTTCACACTCACATGTTGGAAATACACTACTTCAACTGTCAAAACAATCTTAAACGCCTAAAAAGTCTTCCATTCAATTAAAAAGTGTCAACATGTGCATTCTTACTCAAAACCGTGGCAACATACACACAGTATTTTTAAATGATACCAATGATAGCAGTTGAGATCGCATTGGTGCTAATTTCTACGAAAGCCCAGCAGGCTCATCTGAAATTCGAAATTCAAAATCCGAAATTTGAGATACAATATTAACCAATCAGAGGAAGACTTACAAAATTTCGAAACCAATTAGATGTCGTGTAACAGTCTGTTCGGTGAGTGCAAATGGCCGCAATCGGCACTGCGTTCATATGCATCAAATCATCGTTACAAGCTAAATCAGCTCGACCTGCTGATGTCAGATGATTATTTTACATTTACCATGATACATTCTTGACGCTATGATGAGTAGAATATAGGTCAAATATATTGCCTTCTTTTAAAATGATATTCCTGCTATTCTGACTAGCTCAAAGAATCGTACCCAAGTAGGGGCTAAAATTATAGTTGCAATTTAATGCAAAAGCTTCACTTTATTGAACCACCAGTGGTCTCTTAAGGCCTATCGAAAGGGCTCAACTACAAGTGGCATTGAAATGGGATGATAAGTTCAATAATGATATAGAAAATAAATTGAATAAAAAGCAGCATAGCATCAGTATCCGAGATGTGGACTGATAATACTTCCACTTTGAAAAATTAGAAAAATGTAAGCAATGTGGAGTTTGATTCATTTTTTGGGTGAAAAATGCCACATTTGTTGGAAGAAACCAACAGGCACGAGCACACATGGTACATAGGAATGAATTTGACATTCATAAAATTTCAATATCAGCGCACCTGATGCTATGAATTTAACGTGAAAAGAAAGAGTGAAACACAACATGTTCAGATTGGGAACATTTTCCATTGAAGCCAAAGTGGTCGCCATCTTTGGTTGTTGTCACTCATGGCCATGTGTACATTATGTTTTTTCTGTGTTGAAATCATGGCGTAGTAATACAAAGTTTCACTAAAAGTTTATTTCGTTAAATTCACGGGAATTCGAAGTCTAAAAATGCACCAGGCGTGTAGATATCAGTATTTATAATTTTTTAAGTACATTGTATCATGTTTTATAGCTAATTAGCTGCTTCTGATGCACTATCTAAAACTACTTTTGCTCCGCGGAATTGTACTTCCGTTTCCGACGAAGGTGCTGTGCGGCTCCATATATCACAGTGAAAAGTTTAAATGTGTAATTTGTATCATTTTTCATGAATGAAAACCACATCAAGGATGGCAAGGTGATGCAGAAGAACGAAAAGTACATGTAGACAGTGTGGATCAGTAATCGCGTAAGTTTCATGCATTGTAGGTGCCATAATAGTCTTCCATCTTGGCCTACTGATTTGTTTACAATGTGCATGCATGCACACCATAGACACCATGTACACATGGCCATGAGTGACAACAACCAAAGATGGCGACCACTTTGGCTTCAATGGAAAATGTTCCCAATCTGAACATGTTGTGTTTCACTCTTTCTTTTCACGTTAAATTCATAGCATCAGGTGCGCTGATATTGAAATTTTATGAATGTCAAATTCATTCCTATGTACCATGTGTGCTCGTGCCTGTTGGTTTCTTCCAACAAATGTGGCATTTTTCACCCAAAAAATGAATCAAACTCCACATTGCTTACATTTTTCTAATTTTTCAAAGTGGAAGTATTATCAGTCCACATCTCGGATACTGATGCTATGCTGCTTTTTATTCAATTTATTTTCTATATCATTATTGAACTTATCATCCCATTTCAATGCCACTTGTAGTTGAGCCCTTTCGATAGGCCTTAACTCACTTGAAATTTATCCATTCTCCTAACAGCAATGTACTGAATGTCACAGTTAATATGATAGTCTAAACGTTTCCCAGCGATTAGGGATTTTGAAATATGGATTTCGGATTGGAGAATTTTTGACTTCGGATTTCGATTTTCAGATGGACCTCTGGACTTTCGTAAATTTTAGGAAATCAAGTTGAAGCTTAAAATTGACAAAGGCAATTTAAAATGGAACAATGTTGTGTTCCTTTGGATTTCAGACACCAGTGTGTTCTTTCTTGATGGAAGTGACAGGAATATAAGGTAACTGCGTCTGTGGATTCTCCATTATTAATAAACTTTGGAAGCAAACCACTTCATCTTTGTTTCATTTTGGTCCCGCATCCAATATTGAAACACTGCTCAACAGGGAAGCTAGCTTCCTGTCTTCCGCAATACGAAACTACACAGCCATAGAAGACCTACAGTTTGCTTCTTTTCATCGCCATTTCCCGTCTGCAGTTCCAAGCCATCAAAATCAATCGGGTATTAATCGGTCGCTCCACTCTACTTGAGGCTGTTTATGTTTATACATTGGCTGTGGCTCCGTGTAAAGACTTTGTCATTTATGGCATCGGAATTTCTCCATAGAAGTTAACGAATGTGTCTTTAAGTGTCAGTCCATGATACCACCATGCAGGATCATGCAAATTGTGGCAAGGTGGGGGGTCAACAGAACTAGTTGTAATTTCTACCACAGACCTGTCCTAGGGTACTATGAAGGCTGGTGGATTGGTTTCGAAAATAACCCCACAGTTTTGGGGTACGGCTGTTAACCATTTCCTACTCATTTTCCTTTTAAAAAAACATGCATTATCCCTCAAAATAGGCTAAGTCTTTTGTCAATTTTCGTGCATCAAACAGAATTATCACTAAACACCGCCTATTGAAATTAAAAGTACATGATCTGAGCTACCTTTTCATGCCTTTTGTTTTGCCCCAGGTACATTTTAATGACAGGTACAGTACGTCCCAAAAACAATGCAATCTCAAATTTCAGTAAAAAGGCAATTTTAACTCTTCTTTAGCTCCAACACTGCAGTTTTTTAGGTGATGCCACTTCCAGGTAAGGAAGTCAGAATGCTGTTTTTTAATTTGCAAAAGAAAAAAATCCGGCCGCCCTTACGGTTTTCCGGTGAGGGGGTCGAGTCGCGCCCTTCTCACTGGTGCCCATTTTTTGCCCATTCCCTCAGATAACTGACGAAATACACATGCTTTCCAAATAAAATTACATTTTTAGATGTTAGTGAACCCCCCTCTCCCTTGCCCCTCCCACACACTCCCTCAAACAACCTAGAGGCCTTTATTACCCCTGTGGAGGCTTAGCGGTCTAGGCGGAAACGAACACCAGCAACGACAACAACAACAACAGTTACAGTTACAATGCATTGTGTACATGCACGTGTACATTGTGTGATAGTCTATTGAAAATGGAACCTGAAAAATCACAGTTGAAATGTGGATTTGCTGTCATATCCAAGGATATCGAGTGTGGTACTGACGCTTCATACCCCAATGGCCAATGACAAGAGTCTGATCCCCTTGAAACAATGTAAGAAGGACGTGCACTCCCATTTGATGCGTTGGATGTCCTCCAGGAAAGCCAGTCAAGTCAAAAGTGAATGGGAGCTCATAGCACTTCGTGCTGGCGTGTTTGATATGAGTTCTCCAGTTCTGGACACCACAATATGCCCGAACCACCGATACAAGTTGAGTTTATCATGGAATCAGCAAAGGAGATGCCAGCACCCACTTCATCAACCCTCTAAAACAAGTCGGAAGCCCAGAAAAGATGGTGGTTCAGTTCATCGAGTGATGTCTCGGGAAATAGACATCAAGTGGGGAGTTTTTGTCCCAGTTGGCTCAGGTAAGGGATCAGTCTCAAAATCACTGAAGTAGAAAAGAAGCAGTAGGCCTGTAATGATACCCACTCTGACTAAACCTAACTTTGGTGCAAAACCAATTGAGTGATAACGATTTACCACTTCACTTGTGTTCTTCCTAGAAAGTTGATTGGAGCCTTGGCTTGATGATCAGGAAGTCCCAGTTATGATTCCCTGCCAGTGCCACTGGAGGTGATGCTTCACTGCCGTACAAAATCAGCATGGCCGGTCGCATTATCAAAACAAGTCTATCATCATCATCATGTCCTCACACTATTATATTGCACATCATATTATCATTACCCCCATAATCTGGTGCCTTTTCAGCTCTGTGTAAAGGATGTGAGGCTAAACATCGAGTATCTGTGGCAAATGTAGAACCAGAAGTAGAACCAGCACCCATGGATACAGAGGTGAGTTGAATGAAAAAAAGGGGAGAAGATTCGGGGCAAGCCAAAGTGAATATTGGTTAATTCTGCCTGCAGCGACTGACTTACATGTAAGAAGGTCACTGATGAGAGAGGAGGGACTAAGCTGAAAACTTTGATGCCATTCTGGCTCCCATCTCCTTGGCAATGAGGGATTCTAAGCCAAACCTGATTCTCCATCAATATCTTTTTTCAGTCCGCTGTTGCCTCTTCCTCTGTTCAACCAGCCGACGCCTTAGAAAACCCAGCAGACGGGACAGAAGGGCAAATTTGATGGGTAATGTTGTTGCAACAGTATCATAAAGGACTGCTGGTCAAGCACTCTTGAGCTGGGAGAGAGAAATGATAAGAGGGTGGAGACAGATTTTCTGAAATGTTGGTCTTTGTGTCGTGACTGGGCAGAATTAGCCCAGTGAAAGTTGTCAGCTACACATCAAGAATTCTTGATTTAGAATGAAAGGGTACGACTTTATTGGATGTACATTAATCAGGCTTGACCTGAGACTTTCCACGCCATTGATTGCAAATGCATTGTTCGCATTCTACAATACATCTCTCTTTTTCTAAAAAAAATACATGGTGAATTTCCTAAAACTGTTACATGCTGTGTTTTTGTCTCCCTTGACTAACATAACCTGCAATATGAAGGACATCCAGATTTGATGTTCTAGTATATCTAGCGGATGGTTCATCAGGTAAAATGCGGGGCTTGGTTAAAAAATGATTTTATAGCGATATCTTGGGATAAATTTGAACTTTGGCTTTCAGTAAACAATTGTAAATGCCAAGATAGATTTTTAATGTCAGTATACTTAGTAGCGCTAAATGTCAGTTTTGAACAACCAAGCCTGCTACTGGAAAGTGGGACTCTCTCCTGATAATATCCTGCACTTGGGCCTGACATGCAGTACCGTAAATGAGGTGTTACTAGTATTGGTCCCTCCCTAGTAGTGGTTAGTAGTGGTTTGGCTATTGTCTGCAAAATAGCCTTTTTTCTATGTATCATTATATTAGCTTGTAAATAAATCACCCATTTGTAAAAAAAGGTGTCCCTGCTTCTTAGGTGGCAGCACTGTCCTCTGCAGACAGGTACAAGTGTAGCATGGGGAAAGTTGTGATCTCTCCTAAGGGACTGGACAGTACCGTAACTCAGTTCATGAAAAACTTCTCCATTCCAGTACATGTATATGTACAATTTAGCCAATGCTAGAGCAACTCCAGGAGAACATTTCACCGCCAACCAAGGAGCTAAAAACTTCCAATAGCAGTACTCTGACGGTGCAGCCAACTGCAGGGTTGTCCTCATCAAACAGTAGGAACTGCACCTTTGGTCAATTGGCTCCTTAGCAATGGAAGGTGTTACTAGTATGTGAAATGAGCACTTCTGCAAGGTTCTTAGGAACAGGATGATCCCTGCATGGGTTGATAAAGATGTATTAGTAGGTCATACCACATGCCCTTCAGGTGCCTTAGCCATGGGGGGGGGGGGGGGGGGTCCAACCCTTACAACATGCTCTGGCAGCATGACACAGGCTAATGAATGGGTCAACATTAGCATCCTCACCAACAGGGGGGTTTCTTTAGGTTTTCGGACTGTAAGAAGGCCTACATGTAGCTTATTCAATTACGTTGCCATCAGGTAGGCCAAGGCCGAAATGTTATTTGAAATTCAAATCAGCATTTCAGGACCTATGGGGCCCAATTCCCCAAAAGGCTTTCATCAAGGGCAAATTTGTAGTGATGAGCTTGTTCTTTTTTGGGGGGAAAAATGCAAGTGGAGTTATTTACCGGTAGGCCTACTTAAAATAGGTTAGTAGGCCTAGGCATGGGGGGGGGGGGGGTGATCATGGTGGTTGACAGTAACTACTAATCCTCATGGCCAGCACCAAGCATAAATTATGTGTTCATTATGCATTTATTTTATAATTCATCAAGTGTACACAAGGTGGCAGCACTAGCCAATGAGTGTCATTTTGGTGGAAAATAGCACTTTTTCCTTGGTTTATCCTGGGAAAACAGTAAAAGCGGCCGGAAATTTTATTTCTGATTTTGAAAGTAGGTATCATTACCTTTATCATGTGCAAGCCACAGCATTCAAAGACCTGCAGTGTTGGAGATATGAGCGTCGATAGAGAGCTCTTCCTAAGCACTGCCCCTAGGTATGCATAATTACTAGGCCTAGCACGACCAAAGTATGAAGTGTTACTCAATGACCTGTTGCAGAATGGAAGATCTCATCAAATACTTCCATCATACAAAGGGGGAAAATCCAGCTATTTTTTTAGTCTCTGCAGGAGTGCCCAACATTGACCAAAAAAATACACAAAAAATAGGGGGAAAAAAGCTAAAACAAGCCCCCTAACTAGGCCTGCCCCTAACTCGGTTGCTAGTGATTTTTGAGAGTCATCAATTGCTGTGTAATGATGTCTTAGTGGAAGGATCTTGCATACCTAATCTCGTTAAAAACGGTTGACCCCCACCTTGCCACCCTCTGCATGGTGGTATCATGGACTGACACTTAAATGCTAAACTTTTCAAGACATTTTAACTCTACGATTTCAAAATCCTCCAGTGTGAAATACGGTGCAAATTACGCCAAGTCAACTTTCTTTGGTGAGGTTCTCTCATTTAATGGATGTGATCATGAGGTTAAGCTGAACATTGATCTTCAGGAGAACGATGTCGTTTCGTTTGCTCTCTACTTTCGGCAGCGTCACCATAACAGACGAAGGGAATCTATAATTTGGATTTCTGGAAGACACTTTGACGTTTACGTTAGTAGCTATCATGGTATACAAGTAGTGTGTAATAACCGACATAAGAATTCGGCGCAAAGAACTAAAACTGGAAAGGCACTCAAGGCGCGTGTTTGGTATTTTCTTGTTGTAACGGTGGACATAGTAAGAAATGTCCATACGATTTACCTCGACGGAGTAAAACTGAATGCTAGGACGCAACTTAAATCTGTCGAATTCAGTTCAGGTCGCTTTCATTTTCTTGGTCGTCGTTTGCCCATCCCAGGACGACATTGCACTTCACATTATTTTATCGGTGCTATGTCCAACCTGAGGATTTTTCCATGTCTGTTGAACCAACGGGAGGTTCCAAGTATTTATGAGAGCGGTAAGTTAGAAGCTTTTCCAACCATGAATAATCCATGGAAAAGGCTTAAGTCCATAGAGTCGTCAACGTCTTCGGCGCTGGAGCTCAAACACGTTTGTACAAAACAAATTAAGTCAGTTAAAGTCCGTGGTATTAACTTTAGCTCGGCGTAAATATGGTTAAGATCGCTAAGCTTAACTGAAGCAGATTAAGAGTGAGTGCCTTCGTTTTCACCTATTTGAACTATCACACCCGGATTCTGTTTTCATTGATCAGTTGTCTAAGACATGTTTAACCAACTTTAACATGGCGTCAACTCCTCCAACACGTTTAATGCAAACGTAAAGTGAACGTGTTGGTTACTTCTGTTGGAAAACCACAGGCATGCCAGGCCCTAATAGATCATTTCGAAACCCAACAGTAATGTTAGTGTTCAGCTTTGTCCTTTAGTCCTCAGCATTGTAAATACTAGTATAGGATACATTGGACAGGCCGTATTTTGTTACTGGATATTTCCAATCCATTCTTGGCACAACGCACAACAATAACCAGTATATAGAATTCACACTTATACAAGAAATGAAGATTTTCTGGCCGAAAATGACGAAAATCAATTTATTCCGCCAATGTACACAAATGCATACTTACGAAATATAATTCGTTACCATGCTAACAACTTATGAACGTTGAAACTGATCCCAACCTGATCCCATTGTCATTACAGTTAAATATGAGAGTAAGTATGGCACGCATTCTCAAAAACTATTTTAAAGGGATTTTATCCAAACATTCTGACTGCGAATGTTGTCTCTTTAAAACAGACTAGTTTGAGACCTACAGTTTTAGTTTGAGGTACTTCAGAGATATAAAAGTTGTTCCTTGCTGTCGAGTATGTCGGTATTGACGTCTCCTCACACACCACTCGGGTGGAGTGGTCAGTATGTCAGTTTGACATTTTGACATTCATTTTACCTCGATCTACCCTCCCGTTGTTTGTAATAAAAAAATTTAACTTTAAACCCTTGTCGTATAGAAAACCGACTGATGTTCATAAAGGAAGACGGCGACTCTGACTCCATTGACGAAATATCTTATAACAGAGGGCCTGTCCGATCAAAGATACAATGCAGCTTGTACTGTTATGACAAGAACACACGCAATGAGACCTGTAAAGCCTTTAGCTTTAATATCAACACAAACTTTTGTGAAATTTTACATAATATGTAAAAAATAATTTCAGAAAAGCAAGGGATACAACGTTACAACTTTGTTCCATAGAGGAGGATTCGACCTATTGTGTTCAATTTCATTGGATTCTTCGTGAGAAATATTGAACATCAGGAGAATATTATGTTGATAGCAGCATGCTTGTGCAATTTACAGATCATAGTTACATGATAGCTATTTCGAGATTTCTATTTCGAGATTAAGAAATGACAAAAGACTTGGACAAAATTTATCGATTGCAACGAAGTTTAACAAACACGTGCAGATATCAAGTTTACGCATTTTGGCGTTGTCCAAGTCATTTATTGATATTATAGGTTTGTATCTATTAACCTGTGTGTATTTCCGTATTGACATATGAACATGGGTATGTCCAGTGGGCCCTCAAATACACACACTCGTGCACAGCGCAAAATGTTGTACCAGATGTTCTATAAACCAATTAGTGTATAGTTTATTCGGAAGGATGACCTGATTTCTGTGTAAATATAAATATGTCTTTGCAAAATCTGATCTCCAGTTCGGTTGTAATTCCATATCCCCCACAACCACAGTGAAGAGCGGTACACCATTAACATGACCGTTATTACCATAAACAACATTTCCTGTGGTTTATGTTATGTTGAGGCCTGTTAGATTGATTATGGGCGGAACCCATGCTTAGTAGTGCATGGCCAAACAGTTAGCACAGCATTTCTGGGCTCACATGGCTTAAAGGAGACAATACAGTATATTCACGCAAATTAACAGGCGACTAGAACGGAAATCGACAAAAATTGAACCATAACTACCATTCAAATCACAGATTGGTTCTCAGTTTTTAGAGTGCAACTTGATCATCTAGTTGACAATTCAGGTAGAAATAACATTATTTTCCGAAGAAAAAACCGTTCAATCGGATTTTCTATTTTTGTTGTGTAGCAAGTCGAATGTCGCTCTGAGCTTGGCAGGTTAAGACGGACTGTGTGTTCCTTTCACTATTGTCTGCCTTTTGTGAAGTCTGACGACATCAATTTCTTCTATTATCTCCTGGTGTCACCTGGGCTCATCTTATGTGTGACATGCTACTGGTTATGCTAGAACGGGCCACAGATATGATGATGTGTATGAAAACAAATTCTTTTTCAGGAATGCATGCTTTACTTCTAATCGCAGAAGGATAGTTCCATTTGACTGACTTTAAGACATAATACACATCAAAGAGAATGTTTTTCAACGCTATACAGGCAACGTCAAGCCAATCACAAAGCAATGTATCAAATTAGAATAAACAGCTTAAACCTGATTAAGGGCCTGTAAAATAAAATACTTAAAAATAGTGATTGGCTTTGACATACACTGACTGCATGCGAAGCTTAGCTCAAATTTATTAGTAATTTTGTCTTAACCAAACTTGGACTGCAGGAGAGTGTGAGAAGCAAGGATTTAAGGCAGAACATAAGACATTCAAAATAGTGTACATATTGGAAATTGATAGATTTCGAAACTCTTTATCTTTTTGCTTCCAACTCAATCAATACGAACAATGGTTTCATTGATACGACCATGCATGAATACAGTTAATTAGTTTTGAACTATTTCACTGGGTGTTTTATCCGTGTTCCAGAAAGCTCTCACTCTCTCGTTGCACTATCCTTTGTTTTATGTTCAAAGTATGAGTAGAGTAGGCCAACATGTCGTGCAGCAACGGCTCGTTTGCAAGTGTCACATCAACTCTGGTACTGGCCATGGCCACCTTAGCTCTTTCGTCGATACCGTTTTACCGAGGCCGCAACTTCGACCGGCGGCCCTCTTATACCAAGCTTACGATTGCGACAAATGAGTATGTCGTTAATTATGGACACGCTTTCTTTCGCTACATCAGCTCCAAAGAAATGTGTTACCAGCCTCAGGCGTAATACCGGAAAGTGGCAGCATGTTGGTCTTCGGGAAAAGGATTGGAACTACCTACTTTGGTCACTACTTGAATTATACTATTGATTGCTTTATAAATGATCATTATATTCGTCAAGCTCTTTGTTTGTAGAGGCAACTTCTCAACGGCACCATAACGAATGTTCGTACAAGAGATATCCATGTGTTGCAAGCGGTGTCTAGTTGTGTCTAGTAAAATGATCAGTGAAAATTAGTGTCAACAAGCATTTGTTTTCGTACTTTTAAAAATAGAACATCAAAGCAGGTTGCAGCTGTCTACAATGCGAATGTTCATGTCTAAATCAAAGTGGTAATATTAAAAATTGTCACATGTGGCAAGATTTACAATGATGTAAACAAATAGAAAGTGTCTCTTGGGATTATTAAGGCTTATATATAACTTCGACACAATGCACGACTACACAATGTATCCGTTATACACATTGTTTAGTGTGTGCAATTGGAGTGCCGGCCTTGATAGTCGGGCGATAGTTGTATGTGAGGTCACTTATGGACTTTTTTTTCATTCCCATGCTGTTTTAACGATATACATTACGTCACAAAACATTTGCTATCGTTACGTTTTGAGGATGAAGAGTGTTTTTTCTCCGACTAAGACTAACTGCTGTCCTCTTACGGCAATTGTCTGCATGCCTTTTCAGCTGCAATCAATACCGGACTACCAGAAATGTTGTCTATTTTATACCGTATTTTGTATCAAAAAAACGTGTATGACACATTATATTTGAGGTGCAAATGACGTAAATGTCCTCTTCCGACAGATAACATGAACATTTTGGATTTTCGTAATAAACAAATTATTTCTTAGGATCATTTTGAACCGGCCTATCCTCCATATCTAACACAATAACTGGATTAAAGAATCCCTCGCCACAGAACGCAGGCAGCTATGATGAATAGGGATAACTCTGTAAAACATTCATTCGAACTTTTAACGAAGGAGAAATGAGCCCATTGTATTGGGATTTGTAGTTTATTGTGAGCCGACTCCGATCCAGTGTGATCGGATTAGGCTTTCATTTTGACGATGTGCACCGTACAAAGCAATGTATCAAATTAGAATAAACAGCTTAAACCTGATTAAGGGCCTGTAAAATAAAATACTTAAAAATAGTGATTGGCTTTGACATACACTGACTGCATGCGAAGCTTAGCTCAAATTTATTAGTAATCTTGTCTTAACCAAACTTGGACTGCAGGAGAGTGTGAGAAGCAAGGATTTAAGGCAGAACATAAGACATTCAAAATAGTGTACATATTGGAAATTGATAGATTTCGAAACTCTTTATCTTTTTGCTTCCAACTCAATCAATGCGAACAATGGTTTCATTGATACGACCATGCATGAATACAGTTAATTAGTTTTGAACTATTTCACTGGGTGTTTTATTCGTGTTCCGGAAAGCTCTCACTCTCTCGTTGCACTATCCTTTGTTTTATGTTCAAAGTATGAGTAGAGTAGGCCAACATGTCGTAAAACAACGGCTCGTTTGCAAGTGTCACATCAACTCTGGTACTGGCCATGGCCACCTTAGCTCTTTCGTCGATACCGTTTTACCGAGGCCGCAACTTCGACCGGCGGCCCTCTTACCAAGCTTACGATTGCGACAAATGAGTATGTCGTTAATTATGGACACGCTTTCTTTCGCTACATCAGCTCCAAAGAAATGTGTTACCAGCCTCAGGCGTAATACCGGAAAGTGGCAGCATGTTGGTCTTCGGGAAAAGGATTGGAACTACCTACTTTGGTCACTACTTGAATTATACTATTGATTGCTTTATAAATGATCATTATATTCGTCAAGCTCTTTGTTTGTAGAGGCAACTTCTCAACGGCACCATAACGAATGTTCGTACAAGAGATATCCATGTGTTGCAAGCGGTGTCTAGTTGTGTCTAGTAAAATGATCAGTGAAAATTAGTGTCAACAAGCATTTGTTTTCGTACTTTTAAAAATAGAACATCAAAGCAGGTTGCAGCTGTCTACAATGCGAATGTTCATGTCTAAATCAAAGTGGTAATATTAAAAATTGTCACATGTGGCAAGATTTACAATGATGTAAACAAATAGAAAGTGTCTCTTGGGATTATTAAGGCTTATATATAACTTCGACACAATGCACGACTACACAATGTATCCGTTATACACATTGTTTAGTGTGTGCAATTGGAGTGCCGGCCTTGATAGTCGGGCGATAGTTGTATGTGAGGTCACTTATGGACTTTTTTTTCATTCCCATGCTGTTTTAACGATATACATTACGTCACAAAACATTTGCTATCGTTACGTTTTGAGGATGAAGAGTGTTTTTTCTCCGACTAAGACTAACTGCTGTCCTCTTACGGCAATTGTCTGCATGCCTTTTCAGCTGCAATCAATACCGGACTACCAGAAATGTTGTCTATTTTATACCGTATTTTGTATCAAAAAAACGTGTATGACACATTATATTTGAGGTGCAAATGACGTAAATGTCCTCTTCCGACAGATAACATGAACATTTTGGATTTTCGTAATAAACAAATTATTTCTTAGGATCATTTTGAACCGGCCTATCCTCCATATCTAACACAATAACTGGATTAAAGAATCCCTCGCCACAGAACGCAGGCAGCTATGATGAATAGGGATAACTCTGTAAAACATTCATTCGAACTTTTAACGAAGGAGAAATGAGCCCATTGTATTGGGATTTGTAGTTTATTGTGAGCCGACTCCGATCCAGTGTGATCGGATTAGGCTTTCATTTTGACGATGTGCACCGTACAAAGCAATGTATCAAATTAGAATAAACAGCTTAAACCTGATTAAGGGCCTGTAAAATAAAATACTTAAAAATAGTGATTGGCTTTGACATACACTGACTGCATGCGAAGCTTAGCTCAAATTTATTAGTAATCTTGTCTTAACCAAACTTGGACTGCAGGAGAGTGTGAGAAGCAAGGATTTAAGGCAGAACATAAGACATTCAAAATAGTGTACATATTGGAAATTGATAGATTTCGAAACTCTTTATCTTTTTGCTTCCAACTCAATCAATACGAACAATGGTTTCATTGATACGACCATGCATGAATACAGTTAATTAGTTTTGAACTATTTCACTGGGTGTTTTATTCGTGTTCCGGAAAGCTCTCACTCTCTCGTTGCACTATCCTTTGTTTTATGTTCAAAGTATGAGTAGAGTAGGCCAACATGTCGTAAAACAACGGCTCGTTTGCAAGTGTCACATCAACTCTGGTACTGGCCATGGCCACCTTAGCTCTTTCGTCGATACCGTTTTACCGAGGCCGCAACTTCGACCGGCGGCCCTCTTACCAAGCTTACGATTGCGACAAATGAGTATGTCGTTAATTATGGACACGCTTTCTTTCGCTACATCAGCTCCAAAGAAATGTGTTACCAGCCTCAGGCGTAATACCGGAAAGTGGCAGCATGTTGGTCTTCGGGAAAAGGATTGGAACTACCTACTTTGATCACTACTTGAATTATACTATTGATTGCTTTATAAATGATCATTATATTCGTCAAGCTCTTTGTTTGTAGAGGCAACTTCTCAACGGCACCATAACGAATGTTCGTACAAGAGATATCCATGTGTTGCAAGCGGTGTCTAGTTGTGTCTAGTAAAATGATCAGTGAAAATTAGTGTCAACAAACATTTGTTTTCGTACTTTTAAAAATAGAACATCAAAGCAGGTTGCAGCTGTCTACAATGCGAATGTTCATGTCTAAATCAAAGTGGTAATATTAAAAATTGTCACATGTGGCAAGATTTACAATGATGTAAACAAATAGAAAGTGTCTCTTGGGATTATTAAGGCTTATATATAACTTCGACACAATGCACGACTACACAATGTATCCGTTATACACATTGTTTAGTGTGTGCAATTGGAGTGCCGGCCTTGATAGTCGGGCGATAGTTGTATGTGAGGTCACTTATGGACTTTTTTTTCATTCCCATGCTGTTTTAACGATATACATTACGTCACAAAACATTTGCTATCGTTACGTTTTGAGGATGAAGAGTGTTTTTTCTCCGACTAAGACTAACTGCTGTCCTCTTACGGCAATTGTCTGCATGCCTTTTCAGCTGCAATCAATACCGGACTACCAGAAATGTTGTCTATTTTATACCGTATTTTGTATCAAAAAAACGTGTATGACACATTATATTTGAGGTGCAAATGACGTAAATGTCCTCTTCCGACAGATAACATGAACATTTTGGATTTTCGTAATAAACAAATTATTTCTTAGGATCATTTTGAACCGGCCTATCCTCCATATCTAACACAATAACTGGATTAAAGAATCCCTCGCCACAGAACGCAGGCAGCTATGATGAATAGGGATAACTCTGTAAAACATTCATTCGAACTTTTAACGAAGGAGAAATGAGCCCATTGTATTGGGATTTGTAGTTTATTGTGAGCCGACTCCGATCCAGTGTGATCGGATTAGGCTTTCATTTTGACGATGTGCACCGTACTAACCTTTATATTTCTCCTTCAATCCATCGCATGTGGAAGTACGGGAGACACATGTATCAACCACAGTGGTGAGTTGTTTGGAATTATTCAGGCCCCCCATCAGTAAATTCAATTCGGCTCAGTCATTCGAGGACGCACAAATTAGGTCAGATGATATCATTCTAAATCCTATATCGAATAGTAAGATGATTTCAAATGCATAAAACAATTATACTGTACTATTGTCAATTGCCTGTCTTAAAATCATTTTAGAGGTTGGTGCAAAGCGTTTCACAAGTAGGTGCCCACTGCCAAATGATTGCGTCATTGGCGGGTGGTTGCCGGTCTAAAAATTCGCATTGGACACATCACCTCTTTCAAGAAAAATGATGGTAGTTGATTATAATTCATTGGAAAGCACAACAATCTACTTTTCACACTAACATGTTGGAAATACACTACTTCAACAGTCAAAACAATCTTAAACGCCTAAAAAGTCTTCCATTCAATTAAAAAGTGTCAACATGTGCATTCTTACTCAAAACCGTGGCAACATACACACAGTATGTTTAAATGATACCAATGATAGCAGCTGGGATCTCATTTTCAAGATATTGGTGCTAATTTCTACGAAAGCCAATCAGGCTCATCTGAAATTCGAAATTCAAAATCCGAAATTTGAGATAAAATATTAACCAATCAGAGGAAAACTTACAAAATTTCGAAACCAATTAGATGTCGTGTAACATTTAATTTGGTGAGTGCAAATTGCCGCAATCGGCCCTGCGTTCATATGCATCAAATCATCGTTACAAGCTAAATCAGCTCGACCGGCTGATGTCAGATGATTATTTTACATATACCATGATACATTATTGACGCTATGATGAGTAGAATATAGGTCAAATATATTGCATTCCTTCAAAATGATATTCCTGCTAGTCTGACTAGCTCAAAGAATCGTAACCAAGTAGGGGCTAAAATTATAGTTGCAATTTAATACAAAAACATCACTTAATTGAACCACCAGTGGTCTCTTAACTCATTTGAAATTTATCCATTCTCATAACAGCAATGTACTGAATGTCACAGTTAATATGATAGTCTAAACGTTTCCCAGCGATTAGGGATTTTGAAATATGGATTTCGGATTGGAGAATTTCGGACTTCGGATTTCGAATTTCAGATGGGCCTCTGGGCTTTCGTAAATTTTAGTAAATCAAGTTGAAGCTTAAAAATGACTAAGGCAATTTAAAATGGAACAATGTTGTGTTCCTTTGCATTTCAGACACCAGTGTGTTCTTTCTTGATGGAAGTGACAGGAATATAAGGTAAATGCGTCTGTGGACTCTCCATTATCAATAAACTCTTAAACTTTGGAAGCAAAACCATGGCATCTGTGTTCCCTTTTATTCCCGCATCCAATATTGTAACACTGCTCAACAGGGGAGCTAGCTTCCAGTCTACCGCAATACGAAGCTACACAGCCATAGAAGACCTACAGTTTGCTTCTTTTCATCGCCATTTCCGTCTGCAGTTCCAAGCCATCAGAATCAGTCGGGTACTAAACGGTTGCGTCACTCTACTTGAGGCTGTTTATGTTTATAAATTTGGCTCTGGCTCCGTGTAAAGACTTTGTCATTTATGGCATCGGAATTTCTCCACAGAAGTTAACGACTGTGTCTTTAAATGCTAAACTTTTCAAGACATTTTAACTCTACGATTTCAAAATCCTCCAGTGTGAAATACGGTGCAAATTACGCCAAGTCAACTTATTTTGGTGAGGTTCTCTCATTTAATGGATGTGATCATGAGGTTAAGCTGAACATTGATCTTCAGGAAAACGATGTCGTTTCGTTTGCTCTCTACTTTCGGCAGCGTCACAGACGATGGAAATCTATAATTTGTATTTCTGGAAGACATTTTAACGTTTACGTCAGTAGCTATCATGGTATACAAGTAATGTGTAATAACCTACATAAGAATTCGGCGCGAAGAACTAAAACTGGAAAGGCACTCAAGGCGCGTGTTTGGTATTTTCTTGTTATAACGGTAGACATAGTAAGAAATATCCATAAGATTTACCTCGACGGAGTAAAACTGAATGCTAGGAAGATACCAAACTATGTCAAATACAGATCAAGTCGCTTTCATTTTCTTGGTCGTGAGTTACCCATCCCAGGAAGACGCTGTACTTTAAATCCTTTTATCGGTGCTATGTCCAACCTTAGGATTTTTCCATGTCTGTTGAATCAACGGGAGGTTCGAAGTATTTATGAGAGCGGTAAGTCAGAAGTTAAGAGTTAGTGCCTTCATTTTCACCTATTTGAACTATCACACCCGGGTTTTGTTTTCATTGATCAGTTGTCTAAGACAAGTGTAACCAACAATAACGTTGCGTCAACTCATCCAACACGTTTAATGAAATGTTGGTGACTTCTGTTGGAAAACCACAGGCATGCTAGGCCCTAATAGATCATTTCGAAACCCAACAGTAATGATAGTGTTCAGCTTTGTCATTTAGTCCTCAGCATTGTAAATACTAGTAAAGGATACCTTGGACAGGCCATATTTTGTTACTGGATATTTCTCATCCATTCTTGGCACAATGCACAACAATAACCAGTATATAGAATTCACACTTATACAACAATGAAGATTTTCTGGCCGAAAATGACGAAAATCAATTTATTCCGCCAATGTACACAAATGCATACTTACGAAATATAATTCGTTACCATGCTAACAACTTATGAACGTTGAAACTGATCTCAACCTGAAACTGCGGCAATAAAGACCTTGAACATGGCAGCACGTTCTCAGTTCCGTGTGGCACGGCTTTGTGATACAGTCATTCAGTCACAGCCAATCAGATTGTGGGTATTTTTACATATCACTCGTCGAATCCTCATATCCCATTGTCATTCCAGTTAAATATGAGAGTAAGTATGACACGCATTCTCCAAAAACTATTTTAAAAGGGATTTTATCCAAACATTCTGACTGCGAATGTTGTCTCTTTAAAACGGACTGGTTTCAGACCTACAGTTTCAGTTTGAGGTACTTCAGAGTTATAGAAGTTGTTCCTTGCTGTCGAGTAAGTCGGTATTGACGTCTCCTCACACACCACTCGGGTGGAGTGGTCAGTATGACAGTTCGACATTTTGACTTTCATTTTACGTCGATCTACCCTAACGTTGTTTGGAATAAAAAAATTTAACTTTAAACCCTTGTTGTATAGAAAACCGACTGATGTTCATAAAGGAAGACGGCGACTCTGACTCAATTGACGAAATATCTTATAACAGAGGACCCGTCCTTTCAAAGATACAATGCAGCCTGTACTGTTATGACACGAACACACGCATTCAGACCTGTAAAGATTTTAGCTTTAATATCAACACAAGCTGTTGTGAAATTTTACAAGATGTGTAAAACAACATTTCAGAAAAGCAAGGGATACAACGTTACAACGTTGTTCCATAGAGGATTCTTCGTGAGAATAATTGAACATCAGGAGAATATTATGTTCATAGCAGCGTGCTTGTGCAATTTACAGATCATAGTTACAAGATAGCTATTTCGATATTTCTATTTCGAGATTAAAAAATGACAAAAGACTTGGACAACATTTATCGATTGCAGCGAAGTTTAACAAACACGCGCAGAGATCAAGTGTACGCATATTGGCATTGTCCAAGACATTTATTGATATTATAGGTTTGCTTCTAAAAACCTGTGTGTATTTCCGTATTGACATATGAACAGGGGTATGTCCAGTGGGACCTCCAACACAACCACTCGTGCACAGTGCATAGATGTTGTACGGGATGTTCTATAAACCAAATATATAGTGTATTGCTGACCTGCTAGGGAACAAAATTGCGAACCCGAACATATACAAAAAGAACTTCGCAAAATCATTTAAATGAGGCAACTCCCAAGTTTATTCGGAAGGATGACCAGATTTCTGTTTAAATATAAATATGTCTTTGCAAAATCCGATATCCAGTTCGGTTGCAAATCCAAATCCCCCGCAACCACAGTGGACAGCGGTACACCATTAACATGACCGTAATTACCATAAACAACATTTCCTGTGGTTTATGTTATGTTGAGGCCTGTTGATTGATTATGGGGCGGAACCCATGCTTAGTAGTGCATGGCCAAACAGTTAGAACTGCATTACTGGGATCACTTGGCTTAGAGGAGACAATACAGTATATATTTACGAAAATTAACAGGCGACTGGAACGGAAATCGATGTACATTGAACCATAACCAACATTCTAATCACATATTGGTTCTCATTTTTCAGAGTGCAACTTGATCATCTAGTTGACAATTCAGGTAGAAATAACATTATTTTCCAAAGAAAAAACCGTTCAAACGGATTTTCTATTTTTGTTGTGGTCGGTGGTTAATGGAGCGCACCGAGTCGGTTTGAATGGCCATACGTGTTGCATTTATCGTCACATGTACCTTATTATCTCACGAATCGTGGACATGTTTGATAACTACAATTGTACTGCTAAAGTAATAGAAGCCGAGGGCCTGACGATTCCTCCGATTATCAAAGAGGGCCTTAATGTACTCTGGATACTGTAATATTCAAGCTTTTCAAAGAGAGAGTTTATCAGATCATTGCAACTTGTTCGGAATCCCAGGCATGCCAAATCTGTTCGCGGGCATATCATCCTAATTACAGGTTTAAAATATTGTATCAATCAATTAGAAGTACGAAAAACTTACCATCAAGTGACAAAAAGTTCCTGGTCGCCGTACCCGCATATAAACGCTGAAATGTGGTCACGTTAGTGGTGTACCATTGTCCACTCTGACACTGTGAACGAGACTATACAAAGGATGTTGTCTAATGATAGTTTTTTAGCGGTTTTATAAAAGCGATATATAGATCGGACACTTCAATTTTTCGTACCGCAATAATCTTAGATATAAAGGTTTCCAACGTTTGAAAAAGATTTATGATTTTTCGCCGGGAAGCCGACACGAATCGTGCCCCAGCCCGGGCAGGGTGTGATGTTGAGCCGTGAGTCAGATGCCCCGGACTCTGCCGCGCCTCGCGCATCACCTCGGGCGGGTGGCCCCTACAAGAGCACGAAGACGCAGGAAAGACCGGAAGATGACTCGGTCAGAGAGCCGAGGCCAAGACAGGGCAGGGCAGTTAGACAATAAGCCACGAGTCCATCGCCCCAGACTCTTCGGCATATCGTCCATCAACTCGATCCAGGTTGACCTTCCCGCTTGCCCTCCAAGGGCGTGAAGCCCAGGCATGTGCGAGACGGTATAGGCTGGCCTATACAGGTAACGCCAAGCCAAGCACAAAGCAATGTATAAAATTAGAATAAACAGCTCAAATCTGATTAATGGCTTGTAAAATAAAATACTTAAAAATAGTGATTGGCATTGACACACACTGGCTACAAGCGAAGCTTAGCTCAAATTTATTAGTAATTTTGTCTTAACCAAACTTGGACTGCAGGAGAGTGTGAGAAGCAAGGATTTAAGGCAGAACATAAGAATTCAAAATACATAGTGTACATATTGGAAATTGATAGATTTCGAAACTCTTTATCTTTTTGCTTCCAACTCAATCAATACGAACAATGGTTTCATTGATACGACCATGCGTGAATACAGTTAATGAGTTTTGAACTATTTCACTGGGTGTTTAATCCTTGTTCCGGAAAGCTCTCTCTCTCTCTCTTTGCACCATCCTTTGCTTTATGTTCAAAGTCTGAGTAGAGTAGGCCAACATGTCGTAAAACAACGGCTCGTTTGCAAGTGTCACATCAACTCTGGTACTGGTCATGGCCACCTTAGCTCTTTCGTCGATACCGATTAACCGAGGCCGCAACTTCGACCGACAGCCTTCTTACTGTTGTGACAGGGCAGTAGATCTTTAATTATCGAGGCGCCTCCAAAATAATGGGTTACCAGCCTTAGGCGAAATACCGGAAAGTGGCAGCATCTTAGCCTGCGGGAAAAAGATTGGAACTACCTACTTTGATCACGACTTGAATTATACCATCGATTCGATAATAAATGATAATTATATTCGTCAAACGTTTTGTTTGAAGAGGCAATTTCTCAGTGGTGGCATGACGAATGTTCGTGCAAGAGGTATCAGTGTGTTGCTAGCGATGTCTAGTTGTGTCTATCAAAATGATAAGTGAACATTTGCGTCGCAGCAGTGTACAATGCTCACATACATGCCTAAATCAAAGGGGTAATGAAATTGCCACCTGTGGCGAGAATTTACCTTTGCTGGGCGGAATTAGTCAACGCGGTATATTATGTACAATGATGTACACAAATTGAAAGTGTATATTGGGATTAAGGCTAATATATAACTTCGACACAATGCAGGAACATAACTACACAATGTATCCGTTAAACCCTTGTCTTGTATTAGTAGATCCCTCCGCTTGATCGGAGCACCTTGCTCGGGTCGATATCCTGATCCTCTGCAAGTAGTTTTTCGTTTATCTGAATGTCTCGCGTAGTGTGCAGTTTGTGGCACAGCAAGTTTGAGAGTGTATTGGCACTTATTACGTTTTTGTTTAGCTTTAGCATGATAATATTTCTATTGTTTCTAGTGTTATTTTGAGTGATATATCCCCACCCGTTCAGCACCGCAGAGCATACTTCATCGTCTGTCCTTGGTGGCGTCAGCTTATCTTCTGTGTATAGTTTCTGGAGGTTCTCTATCCTGGCAGCTCTCATCTCTTGCATGATTGGGCATCTGATCAGGAAGTGAACAACATCCTCCTCCTCCTCGTTGCACAGGGGGCAGATTGGGGAGATCTCCTTTTTTAAGAACTGGACCTTTGTGACCTGTAGGCCGTTTCTACCCACCAGTAGACGTGCCCTTGTGGTTGCAGCCTCCACCATAAATGGTTTGCCTTTGCACGGAAGCCATAATGGGTGAGGTTTGCCTGTCCAAGTCTGATGAACAATCACCCATTTGAGAGTCTTCTTACTGCCTGCCTCGATTGACAGTTTTGTGTACCATTTGTCCTTTACTAGTAGGGTTGTGTGTTCTCGCCAGGAAGATTTAGGCCAAGGGTACACTATAGCCTGATTCACATCAATGCCATAGTGCCATCCCAGCTTGCGGACCGGTGCAAACCAGCTCTTGGAAGTGTCTGTCTTCGTCGCTAATTGTCGCTAACACTTCGTCGCTAATTGTCGCTAACCCTTTCGTCGCTAACCCTTTGTGTAGTGTGTACAAGTGGAGTGTCAGCCTTGGTAGTCTGGCAGTAGTTGTCTGTGAGGTCGTTTATGGACGTTTTTGATTCTCAGGCTATTTTAACGATAAACATTACAGCACTAAATATTTGCTATCGTTTTGTTTTGAAGAATGAAGTGTTTTTCTTTACGACTAACAGCTGTCCTCTTACGGCAAGTGTATGCATGCCTTTTCAGCTGCAATCACTACCGGACCACCAGAAACGTTGCCTATTTTACCCCAAGCAAGATAGTTGAAACAGATATTATTGACTAAAGGTCATGCTTAGAAAACGCAATAGCGAGTTCTGGACTAAGAGATCCTGTCGAGGCACAAAATTGTTATTTAGACCACCTGAACGTCGTAAAAATAACTGAATTGGTGATTACCTGTTATGCAGTTCACGGACTGGAGTCAGTTATGCATGCAATGTTACCCAGATGGCAAGCTCTCATAATCACCTGCCTGAGGGGAACTCGAAACTGCAAAGATTTATCAATGGAAGGTTATTCGCCCGCCTTAGGTTTTAACAGGGCCGTTCAGAACTACCTATTTTTATAAGCGTTTCGTGGTAGGTTTTCTTTAAGAAAATTGTAAATGCGCCTTACAAAGAGCATTCAGACGCCATTGCAACACAGTTCCGACATGCGCGTGCATGCTAGGCAGACGGTCCTCGAAGCTCTGATCAAATTCGTATGATTATCTCTTAGTCAAGATTGAAAAAGAATCTTTCAAGAATCGAGTAACGAATGTACATTGAAAATTCGAAGAATACACAGATACAGCTATACTTGATAACTCTGTAACATTCATTCGAACTTCTGAACGAGGTAGAAAAAACCCATTGTATTGGGATTGCTAATGTATTGTTAACCAACTCCGATCCAGTGTGAGTTAGGCTTTCAGTTCGACGATGCGCCACCTACTTACCGGTATATTACTCCTTCAATCCATCGCCTGTAGAAGTACTGGAGACAACTGTATCAACCACAGAGGTGAGTTGTTTGGAATTATTCAGGTCCCCGTCAATGAAATCAATTCGGCTCAGTCATCCCAGGCCGCACAAATTAGGTGATGACATCATTCTAAATCCTATATCGGATAGTACGATGAATGCAAATGCTTAAGACAATTATACGTTTGCCGTATTAACAAAGTGCGTTAGGGTTGCTTGCCTGCCTCAGGAAGGACCGGCCTATGGGTGAAACACTCACATGCTGGGTATGCACTCGTTCACGAGCCACGACAGACTTTAGCGCCCAAAAGGGCTTCCAGTCTATTAAAAATTTCAACATAAGCATTCATATCCCACCCCTTTTATGGCTGCGAAAGGCATACTTGTTTAGGCTCTACCCATCGAGGCGGTAGTAGAACTCGGGTTTTGTCTGGCTTGGGATCTTATTGGTGAGTGGATCCAATACACACTGTATATTTTAATAATACCAATGGCAGCAGCAGAGATCGCAATTTAAAGATATTGGTGCTTATTTCTACTAAAGCCCAGCAGACTCATCTGAAATTCGCAATCCGAAATTTGAGATCCAATATTAACCAATCAGAGGGAAACTTTCAACATTTCAAAACCAATTAGATGTCGTGAAACATTTTATTCGGTGAATGCAAAATGGCCGCAATCGGCACTGCGTTTATATGCATCAAATCATTGTAAGAAGCTAGATCAACTCGACTTGCTGATGTCAGGTGATTATTTAACATATACACCATGTTGCATTCTTGACGCAATGATAAATATAAAATACACTGTAGGTCAAATATATTGCATTCTATCAATATGATATTCTGCTAGTTTGACTAACTCAAAGAAGCTTGCCAATCCAGAGTTATAGCTGCAATTTAATGCAAAAGCTTGACTTAATTGAACCACCGGTGGTCTATTCATCAAAAAGGAAGTTCCACGGTGACGTCACAGCATTTTTTCATAATGGCGGCTCCAATGTAAAGAAAGACACGTGTTGTACTCGCGTTTTTACCGATAATAAATCACATGAACTACCTAAAAAACCATCACGAACTAATACCCCAAAGTGTTATCCACTAGTAGATGATTGAATTTAATAAATTTTCACAACAGTTATGTTAAATTGATAGTCTGTGATTAGTTTTCCGACTTTTATCACGGTAGATGCTCGCAGCATATCCAAATGTTTACATGGAGTGACCTTCACATTATGCGGTTGTTCTTATTGATAGAAGCAGAAAAGGGAAATTCCCAAACCTTTCCCCCAAAAATACGAACTACTGAGACAAAAACCACCAAATACCCCATCTTTTTCTTAACTTTTTAGCCCTGTGAAGACGACACATATTTTGCTTACATAACGATGGGTTGTGTGCATGGTGTAGTTTAAGTTGCATTAGGTAATCCCATTCACGACCGCTTGGGAAATTGACAGAACTGCACGTCAATATTAATAATATAATTGAAATAATAAACAACCAACAACGTAGACTTTAATCACTTCGATGTGGACACAACGGCCGTCACCATCTTATTGATGGTGGTATGTCGCATGCAAAGCTATAATATATTTCACGGTCACGTGGTGTGACGTCACCGTGGAAGCTCCTTTGTATTCATTATTTGCTTTCAATATCTCCATAGCCATAACGGCAAAGCACTGAATGTTACACTTGATCTGATTGGCTTAAAGTTTTCCAGCGATTAAAGATTTTGAATTTCGGATTTCGAAATCAACTTTTCGGATTCGAATTTCGTACTACGGATTTCGATTTCAGATGGGCCATTTGTATGGGTTTCGTAAATTTCAGTAAATCACGTTGTAGTTTCGAATTGACCAAGGCGATTTAAAATGGAACAACATTGTGTTCCTTTGCATTTCAGACACCAGTTTGTTCGTTCTTAATGGCACTGACAGTAATATAAGGTAAATGCGTCTGCGGATTCTCCATTATTAATAAACTCTTAGACTTTGGAAGCAAAACCGCTGCATCTTTGTTTCCTGTTGGTCCAGCATCCATATTGTCTCCCCGCTCAACAGGGGAGTTAGCTTCCTGTCTTCCGCAATACGAAGCTACACAACCATAGGAGACCTACAGTGAGCTTCTTTTTCATCGCCATTTCCGGGCTGTAGTTCCAAGCCAGCAGAATCAGTCGGGTATCAATCGGTTGCTCCACTCTACTTGAGGCTGTTTATGTTTAAACCTTTGGCTCTGGCTCCGTGTCAAGACTTTGTCACTTATGGCCACGGAATTTCTCCACAGAAGTTAACGACTGTGTCTTCAAATGCTAAAGTTTTCAAGACATTGTAACGATTTTAAACTTCTCCAGTGTGAAATACGGTGCAAATTACGCGATGTCGAGTTATTTTGGTGAGGTTCTCTCATTTCATAAATGTGACCATGAGGTTAAGCTGAACATTGATCATCAGAAACACGAAACCGTCTCGTTTGCTCTTTACTTTCGGCGGCGTCACCATGACAGACGAGGTAAAGTGCTATTTTCGACTACTGGAAGACACTTTGACGTTTTTGTCAGATGCTCTGATTCTATAGACGTAACAAGTAAAAGCCGACCTCGTGAGACTAGGGCGCGAATGACTGTATCTGAAAAGGCAGTCAGTGTGCGTGTTTGGCATTTTCTTGTTGTAACGGTGGACATAATAAGAAATATTCCTAAGATTTACCTCGACGGAGTAAAACTGAATGCTAGGACGAAACCAAACTTTGTCAAAAACAAATCAAGTCGCTTTCATTTTCTTGGTCGTCGTTTTCCCATCCATGGAGGACGCTGCACTTCACAACATTTTATCGGTGACATGTCCAACCTCAGGATTTTTCCATGTCTGTTGAATAAACGGGAGGTTCGAAGTATTTATGAGAGCGGTAAGTTAGAAGCTTTTCCAGCTATGAATAATTCATGGAAAAGGCTCAAGTCCATATAGTCGTCAACGTCTTCGGCGCTGGAGCTCAAAAACATTTGTACAAAACAAATTAAGTCAGTTAAAGTCCGTGGTATTAACTTTAGCTCGGCGTAAATATGGTTAAGTTCGCCAAGCTTAACTGAAGCAGGTTAAGAGTTAGTGCCTTCATTTTTACCTATTTGAACTATCACACCCGGTTTCTGTTTTTATTGATCAGTTGTGCAAGACAAGCTTAACCAACAATAACGTGGCGTCAACTCCTCCAACACGTTTAATGCAAACGTAAAGTGAACGTGTTGGTGACTTCGGTTGGAAAACCACAGGCATGCCAGGCCCTAATAGATAACTTCGCAACCCAACAGTAATGTTAGTGTTCAGCTTTGTCATTCAGTCCTCAGTATTGTAAACACTAGTATAGGATACCTTGGACAGGCCGTATTTTGTTACTGGATATTTCCCATCCATTCTTGGCACAACGCACAACAATAACCAGTATATAGAATTCACATTGGTACCCGAATGAAGATTTTCTGGCCGAAAATGACAAAAATCAATTCATTCCACCAATGTACATCAATGCATACTTACGAATAAAGACCTTCAACATGGCAGCACGTTCTCAGTTCCGGGTGGCACGGCTTTGTGATACAGTCATTCAGTCACAGCCAATCAGATTGTGGGTATTTTTACATATCACTCGCCGAATCCTCATTTCCCATTGTCATTACAGTTAAATATGAGAGTAAGTATGGCACGCATTCTCAAAAACTATCCTAAAGGGATTTTATCCAAACATTCTGACTGCGAATGTTGTCTCTTTAAAACAGACTACAGTTTTAGTTTGAGGTACTTCAGAGTAATAGAAGTTGTTCCTTGCTGTCGAGTATGTCGGTATTGACGTCTCTTCACACACCACTCAGGTGGAGTGATCAGTATGTGAATTCGACATTGATATTCATTATACCTCGATTTATCCGCCCGTGGTTTTGTGAGAAATGTTAACTATAAACCCTTGTCGTATAGAAAACCGACTGATGTTCATAAAGGAAGACGGCGACTCTGACTCCATTGACGAAATATCTTATAACAGAGGACCTGTCCGTTCAAAGATACAATGCAGCTTGTACTGTTATGACAAGAACACACGCAATGAGACCTGTAAAGCCTTTAGCTTTAATATCAACACAAACTGTTGTGAAATTTTACAAGATATGTAAAAAATAATTTCAGAAAAGCAAGGGATACAACGTTACAACTTTGTTCCATAGGGGAGGATTCGACTAATTGTGTTAAATTTTATTGGATTCTTCGTGAGAATAATTGAACTTCAGGAGAATATTATGTTGATAGCAGCGTGCGTGTGCAATTTACAGATCATAGTTACATGATAGCTATTTCGAGATTTCTTTTTCGAGATTAAAAAATTACAAAAGACTTGGACAAAATCTATCGATTGCAACGAAGTTTAACAAACACACGCAGATATCAAGTTTACGCATCTTGGCGTTGTCCAAGACATTTATTGATATCATAGTTTTGGATATACTAGTATATATATTGATGTATTTCCGTACTGACATGAACAGGGGTATATCCTGTGGGCCCTCAAATACACACACTAGTGCACAGTGCATAGACGCTGTACGAGATGTTCTATAAAGCAATTAGTGTATTGCTGACTTGCTAAGGAACTAGATGGCGAACCCTAACATTTACAAGAAAAACCTCGCAAAAGCATTTGGATGAAGCAACACCCAAATTTATTCGGAAGGATGAATTTTATCTTAGGAAAAATCCTTGACCAGATTTCTGTGTAAATATAAATATGTCTTTGCAAAATCCGATCTTCACATCGGTTTTAAATCCGAATCCTCCTCAACCACAGTGGACAGCGGTATACCATTAACATGACTGTATTTACCATAAACAACATTTCCTGAAGCAGACGATGTGTGTTTCAAACTGACCGTCTCCTCAGGCCGTGTTCCAAATAACAACGTCCAAGATACGCATAAACCAAATTTGGGGGTAAACGCATTAACAATGAGGGAAGTGGGATAATTCTCTCACTTCTAGTAGGTAAAACTATGGTGAAGTTTATTTTTATCTACCATATTCGCATGCCTTATCAAAGCCCTAACTTTACTTTCAAAATTATCGGATTTCCATCAAATCATACATAATTGGAAATTGATAGATTTCGAAACTCTTTATATCTTTGCTTCCAACTCAATCAATACGAACAATGGTTTCATTGATACGACCATGCGTGAATACAGTTAATGAGTTTTGAACTATTTCACTGGGTGTTTTATCCGTGTTCAAGAAAGCTCCTTCTCTCGTGCACCATCCTTTGTTTTATGTTCAAAGTAAGAGTAGAGCAGGCCAACATGTCGTAAAACAACGGCTCGTTTGCAAGTGTCACATCAACTCTGGTACTGGTCATGGCCACCTTAGCTCTTTCGTCGATACCGATTAACCGAGGCCGCAACTTCGACCGGCGGCCCTCTTACTGTTGTGACAGGGGAGTAGATCTTTAATTATGGAGGCATCTTCTTCTGCGCTGCTCCAAAATAATTGAAAATACCGGAAAGTGGCAGCATCTTGACCTTCGGGAAAAAGATTGGAACTACCTACTTTGATCACGACATCAATTATACCATCGATTCGATAATAAATGATCATTATATTCGTCAAACTTTTTGTTTGAAGAGGCAATTTCTCCGCAGTGGTTTGACGAATGTTCGTGCAAGAGATATCAATGTGTTGCTAGCGATGTCCAGTTGTGTCTTTAAAATAGATAAGTGAATATTAGCGTTGCAGCAGTGTACAATAATCACATACATGCCTAAATCAAAGGGGTAATAAAATTGTCACCTATAATATGTACAATGATGTACACAAATTGAAAGTGTATATTGGGATTAAAGCTAATATATAACTTCGACACAATGCAAGAACCTAACTACACAATGTATCCGTTATACCCTTTGTTTAGTGTGTACAAGTGGAGTGTCAGCCTTGGTAGTCTGGCAGTAGTTGTCTGTGAGGTCGTTTATAGACGTTTTTTATTCTCAGGCTGTTTTAACGATAAACATTACAGCACTAAATATTTTCTATCGTTTTGTTTTGAAGAATGAAGTGTTTTTCTTTACGACTAACAGCTGTCCTCTTACGGCAAGTGTATGCATGCCTTTTCAGCTGCAATCACTACCGGACTCCCGAAACATTGCCTAGTTTACCCAAAGCAAGATTGTTGAAACAGATGTTGACTAAATCTCATGCCCAGAAAACGCAATAGCGAGATCTTTTTATAAGCGTTTCGTGATAGGTTTTACAAAGAGCATTCATCAGACACCATATTGCAACACAGTTCCGACATGCGCGTGCATAGGCAGACGGTCTTCGAAGTTCTGATCAAATTCGTATGATTATCTCTTAGTCAAGATTGAAAAAGAATCTTTCAAGAATCGAGTAACGAATGTACATTGAAAATTCGAAGAATACGGCACAGATACAGCTATACTTGATAACTCTGTAACATTCATTCGAACTATTGAACCAGGAAGAAAAAACCCATTGTATTGGGATTGGTATTGTATTGTTACCCCACTCCGATCCAGTGTGAGTTAGGCTTTCAGTTCGACTATGCTCCGCCTACTTACCGTTATACATGTATTATTCCTTCAATCCATCGTCTGTAGAAGTACTGGAGACACATGTATCAACCACAGAGGTGAGTTGTTTGGAATTATTCAGGTCCCCGTTAATGAAATCAATTCAGCTCAGTCATGCCAGGGCGCACAAATTAGGCGATTACATCATTCTAAATCCTATATCGGATAGTACGATGAATTCAAATGCTTAAAACAATTATACTTTTGCCGTATTAGCAAAGTGCGTTAGGGTTGCTTGCCTTTCTCGAATCATTTCAGAGCTTGGAGCAAAGCGTTTGGCCAGCAGGTGCCCACTGCCAAATGATTGCGTCATTTGCCGGTGGTTGCCGTTCTAAAATTCGCATTGGACACATCGCCTCTTTCAAGAAAACTGATGGTACAGTTGTAGTTATAATTCATTGGAAAGCACAGCAATCAACTTTTCACATGCAACATATCATATTGCTTGAGTGGAGTTACTGAGCGCCTCAGGAAGGACCGGCCTATGGGTGAAACATTCACATGCTGGGTATGCACTCGTTCACGAGCCACGACAGTCTTTAGCGCCCAAAACGGCTTCCAGTCTATTAAAAAGTTCAACATGAGCATTCATATCCCACCCCTTTTATGGCTGCGAAAGGCATACTTGTTTAGGCTCTACCCAGTAGTAGAACTCGGGTATTGTCTGGCTTGGGATCTTATTGGTGAGTGGATCCAATACACACTATATATCTGAATGATACCAATGGCAGCAGCTTGGATCGCAATTTCAAGATATTGGTGCTAATTTCTACGAAAGCCCAAAAGGCTCATCTGAAATTCGAAATCCGAAATTTGAGATGCAATATTAACCAATCAGAGGGAAACTTTCAACATTTCAAAACCAATTAGATGTCGTGAAACATTTTATTCGGTGAGTGCAAAATGGCCGCAATCGGCACTGCGTTTATATGCATCATATCATTGTAAGAAGCTAGATCAGCTCGACTTGCTGATGTCAGGTGATTATTTTACATATACCGTGATGCATTCTTGACGCAATGATTAGTAGAAAATAGGTCAAATATATTGCATTCTTTCAAAATGATATTCTTGTTAGTCTGACTAGCTCAAAGAATCCTGCCCATGTCGGGTTATGGCTGCAAGTTAACAAAAAAAAGCTTGACTTAATTGAACCACCAGTTGTCTCTAAATTCACTTTTAAATTTCTCAATTGTCATAACTCAATGTTACACTTGATCTAATTTGCTAAAAGTTTCCAAGCGATTAGGGATTTGAAATTTCGGGTTTCAGATTCGAGAATTTCGGACTTCGGATTTCAGATGGGCCTCTGAGCTTTCGTAAATTTTAGTAAATCAAGTTAAAGTAATAAAATTGACTGAGGCGATTTAAATGGAACAATGTTGTGTTCCTTTTCAGACACCAGTGTGTTCTTTCTTAATGGAACTGACAGGAATATAAGGTAACTGCGTCTGTGGATTCTACATTATTCATAAACTTTGGAAGCAAAACCACTGCATCTTCAGAGCATGCTCCGCACAAAACAGTGAACTCTTCACTGTCTCCATTTTCCACTTACACAGTAGACAGTTCACAGTTGGCCAGATGCTTTCGCCGTCTATTATCCGCTTCTTATTAACAATGAGTGGGCCCATACGTGAGACAAAAAGTTACCAGATTGTGACTCGTGGCTGTGAATGATAGGACCCCGACCCCTGATCACTGCCAAACTTTATATGTGAGACAAAAAAATTCCTGATTGTGACTTACGGCTTGGAATGATGGGACCCCGACCCATGACCACTGCCAAACTTTATATGTGAGACAAAAAGTTACCAGATTGTGACTCGTGGCTGTGAATGATAGGACCCCGACCCATGATCACTGCCAAACTTCATACGTGAGACAAAATTTACCAGATTGTGACTCGTGGCTAGGAATGATAGGACCCCGACCCCTGATCACTGCCAAACTTTATATGTGAGACAAAAAGTTACCTGATTGTGACTTACGGCTGGGAATGATGGGACCCCGACCCATGATCACTGCCAAACTTCATACGTGAGACAAAAAGTTACCAGATTGTGACTCGTGGCTGGAAATGATAGGACCCCGACCCCTGATCACTGCCAAACTTTATATGTGAGACAAAAAGTTACCTGATTGTGACTTACGGCTGGAAATGATGGGACCCCGACCCATGACCACTGCCAAACTTCATACGTGAGACAAAAAGTTACCAGATTGTGACTCGCGGCTGGGAATGATAGGACCCCGACCCATGATCACTGCCAAACTTCATACGTGAGACAAAAAGTTACCAGATTGTGACTCGTGGCTGGGAATGATAGGAGCCCGACCCCTGATCACTGCCAAACTTCATACGTGAGACAAAAAGTTACCAGATTGTGACTCGCGGCTGTGAATGATAGGACCCCGACCCATGATCACTACCAAACTTTATATGTGAGACAAAAAGTTACCAGATTGTGTCTCGTGGCTGTGAATGATAGGACCCCGACCCATGATCACTGCCAAACTTCATACGTGAGACAAAAAGTTACCAGATTGTGACTCGTGGCTGGGAATGATAGGACCCCGACCCATGATCATTGCCAAAATTCATACTTGAGACAAAAATTTACCAGACTGTGACTGGCAGCTGGGAATGAGAGGACCTAACCACCCCAACCCCTCTTACTCCTGGCACATAGGGGAAAAAGGTCTCTTATTGTGACATGTTGTTGGAAATGATACCGCCTGTAGCCGCCCATTCTCACTGCTAAAATGAAATAAAAGAGTCAAAATTTCAAATTCAAATTGATTTATTGATTTATCATCTATTCGGCTACAGTCAAAAACTATATATATAGTACAAATTAAAAACACATGGTCATTCAACAATATTCCAGATTATCATACCTCATTAGTATGTGAGCCAATCACGTCGCGTCATTCACGACCACGTGCCATGCGATAATTTTGACTATTCCACGGCATTATTCCACGGCTGACGTCATCGATGACGCGATATTGCAAATGGCGGCCATTAAGATTTCGACGAAATAGGCGATAAAAAACAGCATATTTACGGCGTTTTAAGCCAGGAAGTTGCACAGTGATACTGTCAGGGTCTTGAATTACACCCACAAAGTAGGTAGGTTGCATTGGGTGAGACTGTTACATCCACGAACAGAAAGTACAAGGCATTCAAGTTGGGCCTGGACTCGCTTCAAACAAACATCGTCTGCTAATGTAAACACACACTGTCTACAGTACATAATGTACACGTCTTGTCTCCATACATGATTTGCGTATCCGCCGATTAAAAATCACTTTGACAGTGGTTTGGGTCGCTGTGCAAAACCTGCTGGGCCGATTTCTTCAAGGTTTGGTTTAAAGCCTCGTGAAATAATTTTTGACCTGACAAATAATTTTGACTATTCTATGGCTTGACATGCAATATTTATATAATAATATTCAATGGTATTCTTCGTTGCGCAGAGAATGTGCGCAAAAGCAAACACACAGTAGAATGTTCACTGCGATATCGACAACAGTGAAATGCTCTACTGTGGTATAGTAGGCCAGAGTCCTCTATTAAAACTTGTGTACATTACATGTACATTGTTGTGCATATGTTTTGGTAAAAAAAGTACACCTTGGACCAATCAATCTGCACAAAATTTTATACATGTCAAGAAGAACCCTTTGCCAATAGCATAATAAAGTTTAAAAAAATTCCAATACCGATTGCCTGAGAAAAAAAGATTTCCGTACACCATATCCATCAAAACGTCACTGGTGCATTGATATGGCCCTGTCAAAGTACAAGTTCTAAACTGACCAGTGAGACCACATTTTCTTAAATATATTATCAAAAAGCATATTTCTGTGATGGCCTGACTCTGTAGATTAAGAAACAACCACAGATTGAGAATTAATTCCACTTTGGTCCATCCCAGCCATGTATTTACCACAACTTGACATTTTGATAAGCTCTATGTGACTGCCACACTTCCGGTCGTGGATGAATACAGGTCTCTGCCCAGTAGAGAGTACGTTGGCATCTTTGTTCCCTTTTATTCCCGCATCCAATATTGTAACACTGCTCAAGAGGGGAGCTAGCTTCCAGTCTACCGCAATACGATGCTACACAGCCATAGGAGACCTACAGTTTGCTTCTTTTCATCGCCATTTCCGTCTTCAGTTCCAAGCCATCAGAATCAGTCAGGTATCAATCGGTTGCTCCACTCTACTTGAGGCTGTTTATGTTTATACATTGGCTGTGGCTCCGTGTACAGACTTTGTCATTTATGGCATCGGAATTTCTCCATAGAAGTTAACGACTGTGTCTTTTAAAGCTAAACTTTTTAAGACATTTTAACTCTACGATTTCAAACTCCTCCAGTGTGAAATACGGTGCAAATTACGCCAAGTCAACTTTCTTTGGTGAGGTTCTCTCATTTAATGGATGTGATCATGAGGTTAAGCTGAACATTGATCTTCAGAAAAACGATGTCGTTTCGTTTGCTCTCTACTTTTGGCAGCGTCACCATAACATACGATGGGAATCTATAATTTGGATTTCTGGAAGACGCTTTGAAGTTTACGTCAGTAGCTATCATGGTAAACATGTAATGTGTAATAACCGACATAAGAATTTGGCGCGAAGAACTAAAACTGGAAAGGTACTCAAGGCGCGTGTTTGGTATTTTCTTGTTGTAACGGTAGACATAGTAAGAAATATCCATAAGATTTACCTCGACGGAGTAAAACTGAATGCTAGGAAGATACCAAGCTATGTCAAAAACATATCAAGTCGCTTTCATTTTCTTGGTCGTCATTCACCCATCCCAGGAAGACGCTGCACTTCACATCCTTTTATCGGTGCTATGTCCAACCTTAGGATTTTTCCATGTCTGTTGAATCAACGGGAGGTTCGAAGTATTTATGAGAGCGGTAAGTCAGAAGTTAAGAGTTAGTGCCTTCATTTTCACCTATTTGAACTATCACACCCGGGTTTTGTTTTCATTGATCAGTTGTCTAAGACAAGTGTAACCAACAATAACGTTGCGTCAACTACTCCAACACGTTTAATGCAAACGTAAAGTGAACGTGTTGGTGACTTCTGTTGGAAAACCACAGGCATGCCAGGCCCTAATAGATCATTTCGAAACCCAACAGTAATGTTAGTGTTCGTGTTCAGCTTTGTCCTTTAGTCCTTAGCATTGTAAATACTAGTATAGGATACCTTGGACAGGCCATATTTTGTAACTGGATATTTCCCATCCATTCTTGGCACAACGCACAACAATAACCAGTATATAGAATTCACACTGATACAAGAAATGAAGATTTTCTGGCCGAAAATGACAAAAATCAATTCATTCCGCCAATGTACACCAATGCATACTTACGAAATATAATTCGTTACCATGCTAACAACTTATGAACGTTGAAACTGATCCCAACTTGAAACTGCGGCAATAAAGACCTTGAACATGGCAGCACGTTCTCAGTTCCGTGTGGCACAGCTTTGTGATACAGTCATTCAGTCACAGCCAATCAGATTGTGGGTATTTTTACATATCACTCGCCGAATCCTCATTTCCCATTGTCATTCCAGTTAAATATGACAGTAAGTATGACACGCATTCTCCAAAAACTATTTTAAAGGGATTTTATCCAAACATTCTGACGCCGAATGTTGTCTCTTTAAAACGGACTGGTTTCAGACCGACAGTTTTAGTTTGAGGTACTTCAGAGTTATAGAAGTTGTTCCTTGCTGTCGAGTGTGTCGGTATTGACGTCTCCTCACACACCACTCGGGTGGAGTGGTCAGTATGACAGTTGGACATTTTGACATTCATTTTACGTCGATCTACCCTCCCGTTGTTTGGAATAAAAAAATTTAACTTTAAACTATTGTTGTATAGAAAACCGACTGATGTTCATAAAGGAAGACGGCGACTCTGACTCCATTGACGAAATATCTTATAACAGAGGACCTGTCCGTTCAAAGATACAATGCAGCTTGTACTGTTATGACAAGAACACACGCAATGAGACCTGTAAAGCCTTAAGCTTTAATATCAACACAAACTGTTGTGAAATTTTACAAGATATGTAAAAAATCATTTCAGAAAAGCAAGGGATACAACGTTACAACTATGTTCCATAGAGGAGGATTAGACATATTGTGTTAAATTTTATTGTATTCTTCGTGAGAATAATTGAACATCAGGGATTCCCTCCTCAAAAACCGCTGTTACACCGGTGTAACCCAACACCGAGCAGAGTGGTCAAGTGTTGGTGTAGTGATGGTGTTACCTTGGTGACGGTGTTACACCAACACTTTACACTTTCTCAACCCCAAGACTTGACCTGACACACTGTGACACTGTGAACGAGATTGTACAAAGGATGTTGTCTAATGATAGTTTTTTAGCGGTTTTATAAAAGCGATATATAGATCGGACACTTCAATTTTTCGTATCGCAATAATCTTAGATATAAATGTTTCCAACGTTTGAAAAAGATTTATGATTTTTCGCCGGGAAGCCGACACGAATCGTGCCCCAGCCCGGGTAGGGCGTGAAGTTGAGCCGTGAGTCAGATGCCCCGGACTCTGCCGCGCCTCGCGCATCACCTCGGGCGGGCGGCCCCTACAAGAGCACGAAGACGCAGGAAAGACCGGAAGATGACTCGGTCAGAGAGCCGAGGCCAAGACAGGGCAGGGCAGTTAGACAATAAGCCACGAGTCCATCGCCCCAGACTCTTCGGCATATCGTCCATCAACTCGATCCAGGTTGACCTTCCCGCTTGCCCTCCAAGGGCGTGAAGCCCAGGCATGTGCGAGACGGTATAGGCTGGCCTATACAGGTAACGCCAAGCCAAGCACAAAGCAATGTATAAAATTAGAATAAACAGCTCAAATCTGATTAATGGCTTGTAAAATAAAATACTTAAAAATAGTGATTGGCATTGACACACACTGGCTACAAGCGAAGCTTAGCTCAAATTTATTAGTAATTTTGTCTTAACCAAACTTGGACTGCAGGAGAGTGTGAGAAGCAAGGATTTAAGGCAGAACATAAGAATTCAAAATACATAGTGTACATATTGGAAATTGATAGATTTCGAAACTCTTTATCTTTTTGCTTCCAACTCAATCAATACGAACAATGGTTTCATTGATACGACCATGCGTGAATACAGTTAATGAGTTTTGAACTATTTCACTGGGTGTTTTATCCTTGTTCCAGAAGGCTCTCTCTCTCTCTCTCTTTGCACCATCCTTTGCTTTATGTTCAAAGTCTGAGTAGAGTAGGCCAACATGTCGTAAAACAACGGCTCGTTTGCAAGTGTCACATCAACTCTGGTACTGGTCATGGCCACCTTAGCTCTTTCGTCGATACCGATTAACCGAGGCCGCAACTTCGACCGGCAGCCTTCTTACAGTTGTGACAGGGGAGTAGATCTTTAATTATCGAGGCGCCTCCAAAATAATGGGTTACCAGCCTTAGGCGAAATACTGGAAAGTGGCAGCATCTTAGCCTTCGGGAAAAAGATTGGAACTACCTACTTTGATCACGACTTGTATTATACCATCGGATCGATAATAAATTATCATTATATTCGTCAAACGTTTTGTTTGAAGAGGCAATTTCTTAGTGGTGGCATGACGAATGTTCGTGCAAGAGATATCAATGTGTTGCTAGCGATGTCTAGTTGTGTCTATTAAAATGATAAGTGAACATTTGCGTCGCAGCAGTGTACAATGCTCACATACATGCCTAAATCAAAGGGGTAATGAAATTGCCACCTGTGGCGAGAATTTTACTTTTGCTTCACGGAATTAGTCAACGCGGTATATTATGTACAATGATGTAAACACATTAAAAGTGTATGTCGGGATTAAAGCTAATATATAACTTCGACACAATGCAATAATATAACTACACAATGTATCCGTTAAACCCTTTGTGTAGTGTGTACAAGTGGAGTGTCAGCCTTGGTAGTCTGGCAGTAGTTGTCTGTGAGGTCGTTTGTGGACGTTTTTCATTCTAAGGCTATTTTAACGATAAAGATTACAGCACTAAATATTTGCTATCGTTTTGTTTTGAAGAATGAAGTGTTTTTCTTTACGACTAACAGCTGTCCTCTTACGGCAAGTGTATGCATACCTTTTCAGCTGCAATCACTACCGGACTACCAGAAACGTTGCCTATTTTACCCCAAGCAAGATAGTTGAAACAGATAAAGATATTGACTAAAGGTCATGCTTAGAAAACGCAATAGCGAGTTCTGGACTAATTGTTGGTGTGTTGATGAGCAACGCCCTTTCACGCCTTCCACGAAAACATCATTCGATTTTTTTTACACGCCATGAATTATTAGTGTCTGTATATAGCTACATCAAGCTTTAAAGAGATCCTGTCGAGGCACAAAATTGTTATTTAGACCACCTGAACGTCGTAAAAATAACTAAATTGGTGATTACCTCTTATGCAGTTCACGGACTGGAGTCAGTTATGCATGCAATGTTACCCAGATGGCAAGCTCTCATAATCACCTGCCTGAGGGGAACTCGAAACTGCAAAGATTTATCAATGGAAGGTTATTCGCCCGCCTTAGGTTTTAACAGGGCCGTTCAGAACTACCTACTTTTATAAGCGTTTCGTGGTAGGTTTTCTTTAAGAAAATTGTAAATACGCCTTACAAAGAGCATTCAGACGCCATTGCAACACAGTTGCGACATGCGCGTGCATAGGCAGACGGTCCTCGAAGCTCTGATCAAATTCGTATGATTATCTTTTAGTCAAGATTGAAAAAGAATCTTTCAAGAATCGAGTAACGAATGTACATTGAAAATTCGAAGAATACAGCACAGATACAGCTGTACTTAATAACTCTGTAACATGCATTCGAACTTCTGAACGAGGTAGAAAAAACCCATTGTATTGGGATTGCTATTGTATTGTTAACCCACTCCGATCCAGTGTGAGTTAGGCTTTCAGTTCGACGATGCGCCACCTACTTACCGGTATATTACTCCTTCAATCCATCGCCTGTAGAAGTACTGGAGACAACTGTATCAACCACAGAGGTGAGTTGTTTGGAATTATTCAGGTCCTCGTCAATGAAATCAATTCGGCTCAGTCATCACAGGGCGCACAAATTAGGTGATGACATCATTCTAAATCCTATATCGGATAGTACGATGAATGCAAATGCTTAAAACAATTATACGTTTGCCGTATTAACAAAGTGCGTTAGGGTTGCTTGCCTGCCTCAAATCATTTCAGAGGTTGGATCAAGCGTTTGGCCAGAAGGTGCCCACCGCCCAATGATTGCGTCATTGGCCGGTGGTTGCAGTTCTAAGATTCGCATTGGACACATCACCCCTTTCAAGAAAACTGATGGTACAGTTGTAGTTATAATTCATTAGAAAGCACAGCAATCAACGTTTCACATGCAATATATCATATTGCTTGAGTGGAGTTACTGAGCGCCTCAGGAAGGACCGGCCTATGGGTGAAACACTCACATGCTGGGTATGCACTCGTTCACGAGCCACGACAGTCTTAAGCGCCCAAAAAGGGCTTCCAGTCTATTAAAAATTTCAACATAAGCATTCATATCCCACCCCTTTTATGGCTGCGAAAGGCATACTTGTTTAGGCTCTACCCATCGAGGCGGTAGTAGAACTCGGGTATTGTCTGGCTTGGGATCTTATTGGTGAGTGGATCCAATACACACTATATATTCTAATAATACCAATGACAGCAGCAGAGATCGCAATTTAAAGATATTGGTGCTTATTTCTACGAAAGCCCAGCAGACTCATCTGAAATTCGCAATCCGAAATTTGATATCCAATATTAACCAATCAGAGGGAAACTTTCAACATTTCAAAACCAATTAGATGTCGTGAAACATTTTATTCGGTGAATGCAAAATGGCCGCAATCGGCACTGCGTTTATATGCATCAAATCATTGTAAGAAGCTAGATCAACTCGACTTGCTGATGTCAGGTGATTATTTTACATATACCGTGATGCATTCTTGACGCAATGATTAGTAGAAAATAGGTCAAATATATTGCATTATTTCAAAATGATATTCTTGCTAGTCTGACTAGCTCAAAGAATCGTGCCCATGTCGGGTTATAGCTGCAATTTAATAAAAAAAGCTTGACCTAATTGAAGAACCATTGGTCTCTTTTGTCATTAGAGCAAAGTACTGATTGTTACACTTGATCTGATTGGCTAAAAGTGTCCCAGCGACTAGTGAGTTTGAATTTCGATTTCGGATTCGAGAATTTCGGACTCCGGATTTCTAATTTCAGATGGACCATCTGGGCTTTCGTAAATTTTATTAAATCAAGTTGTAATTTAAAATTGACTAAGGCGATTTATAATGGAACAATGTTGTGTTCCTTTGCATTTCAGACACCAGTGTGTTCTTTCTTAATGGAACTGACAGGAATATAAGGTAACTGTGTCTGTGGATTCCTCATTTTTCATAAACTTATGAAGCAAAACCACTGCATCTTTGTTTCCTTTTGGTCCCGCATCCAATAATGAAACACTGCTCAACAGGGAAGCTCACTTCCTGTCTTCCGCAATACGAAGCTACACAGCCATAGAAGACCTACACTTTGCTTCTTTTCATCGCCATTTCCATCTATAGTTCAAAGCAATCAGAATAAATCGGGTATTAATCGGTTGCGTCACTCTACTTGAGGCTGTTTATGTTTAAACCTTTGGCTGTGGCTCCGTGTCAAGACTTTGTCATCTATTGCATCGGAATTTCTCCACAGCAGTTAGCAAATGTGTCTTTAAATGCTGAAGTTTTCATGACATTGTATCGATTTCAAACTCCTCCAGTGTGAAATACAGTGCAAATTACGCCAAGTCAACTTTCTTTGGTGAGGTTCTCTCATTTAATGATTGTGATCATGAGGTTAAGCTGAACATTGATCTTCAGAAAAACGATGTCGTTTCGTTTGCTTTCTACTTTCGGCAGCGTCACCATACCAGACGATGGGAAGTTATAATTTGTATTTCTGGAAGACACTTTGACGTTTACGTCAGTAGCTGTCATGGTATACAAGTAATGTGTAATAACCTACATAATAAATCGGTGCGAAGAACTAAAACTGGAAAGGCAATCAAGGCGCGTGTTTGGTATTTTCTTGTTGTAACGGTGGACATAGTAAGAAATATCCATAAGATTTACCTCGACGGAGTAAAACTGAATGCTAGGACGCTACCAAAATCTGTCAAAATCAGATCAGGTCGCTTTACTTTTCTTGGTCGTCGTTTACCCTCCCTAGGAGGACGCTGCACTTTACATTATTTTATCGGTGCTATGTCCAACCTTAGGATTTTACCATGTCTCTTGAATCAACGGGAGGTTCGAAGTATTTATGAGAGCGGTAAGTTAGCAGCTTTTCCAACCATGAATAATCCATGGAAAATGCCTTAGTCCATATAGTCGTCAACGTCTTCGGCGCTGGAGCTCAAACACGTTTGTACAAAACAAATTAAGTCAGTTAACGTTCGTGGTATTAACTTTAGCTTAAGACTGAAGAAAGTTAAGAGTTAGATCCTTCATTTTCACCTATTTGAACTATCACACCCGGTTTCTGCTTACATTGATCAGTTGTTTAAGACAAGTTTAACCAACTATAACGTGGCGTCAACTCCTCCAACACGTATTATGCAAACGTAAAGTGAACGTGTTGGTGACTTCTGTTGGAAAACCACAGGCATGCCAGGCCCTAATAGATCATTTCGAAACCCAACAGTAATGTTAGTGTTCAGCTTTGTCATTCAGTTCTCAGCATTCTAAATATTAGTATAGGATACATTGGACAGTCTGTATTTTGTTACTGGATATTTCCCATCCATTCTTGGCACAACGCACAACAATAAGCAGTATATAGAATTCACATTGATACAAGAATGAAGATTTACTGGCGAAAATAACAAAAATCTATTCATTCCGCCTATGTACACAAATGCATACTTCGAAATATAATTCGTTACCATGCTAAAAACTTATGAACGTTGAAATTGATCCCAACCTGAAACTGCGGCAATAACGACCTTCAACATGGCAGCACGTTCTCAGTTCCGTGTGGCACAGCTTTGTAATACAGTCATTCAGTCACAGCCAATCAGATTGCTGGTATTTTTACATATCACTCCCCGAATCCTCATTTCCCATTGTCATTTCAGTTAAATATGAGAGTAAGTATGGCACGCATACCCAAAAAATATTTTAAAGGGATTTTATTCAAACATTCTCACTGCGATGTTGTCTCTTTAAAACAGACTAGTTTGAGACCTACAGTTTTAGTTTGAGGTACTTCAGAGTTATAGAAGTTGTTCCTTGCTGTCGAGTATGTCGGTATTGACGTCTCTTCACACAAATACAACCCAGCTTCTTTTTGCCTGGCTTACGGATCTTAGGGACGACGTTTCTGTTCTGCCACTGGGTGCTGTTTGTCTAGTGTAATGGTACCCAGGGTGCTTATTGTCCAGTCGATCTCGAACATGGGTACCATTTGTCGGCACCCAGGACGACATCCACCCTTTCAGCCGCAGTTTGGTGTATCGGCCCTGAATCGTTTTGGTTGGTACAAGTATGGAAGCCTTAAAAATGTGACAAAGTCATATTCCAACATTTACTTTGAGGTGTTTCAGTGTTATAGAAGTTGTTCCTTGCTGTCGAGTATGTCGGTATTGACGTCTCCTCACACACCACTCGGGTGGAGTGGTCAGTATGTCAGTTTGACATTTTGACATTTATTTTACCTTGATCTGCCCGCCCGGGGTTTTGTGAGAAATGTTAATTATAATCCCTTGTCGTGTAGAAAACCGACTGATGTTCATAAAGGAAGACGGCGACTCTGACGCCATTGACGAAATATCTTATAACAGAGGGCCTGTCCGTTCAAATATCCAATGCAGTTTGTACTGTTATGACGAGAACACACGCAATGAGACCTGTACATCATTTAGCTTTAATATCAACACAAACTGGTGCGAAATTTTACAAGATATGTAAAAAATCATTTCAGAAAAGCAAGGGATACAACGTTACAACTTTGTTCCATAGATAGCAGCATGCTTGTGCAATTTACAGATCAAAGTTCCATGATAGCTCTTTCGAGATTTCTATTTCGAGATTAAAAAATTACAAAAGACTTGGGACAAAATCTATCGATTGCAACGAAGTTTAACAAACACGCGCAGATATCAAGTTTACGCATCTTGGCATTGTCCAAGACAATTATTGAGGTTTGGATCTATAAACCTGTGTGTATTTCCGTATTGACATATGAACAGGGGTATGTCCAGTTGGCCTTCAAATACACACACACGTGCACAGTGCATAAATGTTGTACGAGATGTTCTATAAAGCAATTAGTGTATTGCTGACTTGCTAGGGAACAAAATGGCGAACCCTAACATATACAAAAAGAACTTCGCAAAATCATTTGGATGAGGCAACACCCGAGTTTATTTGGAAGGATGACGATATTTCTGTGTAAATATAAATATGTCTTTGCAAAATCCGATCTCCAGTTCGGTTTCAAATCCAAATCCCCCACAACCACAGTGGACAGCGGTACACCATTAACATGACCGTAATTACCATAAACAACATTTCCTGTGGTTTATTTTATGTTGAGGCCTGTTAGATTGATTATGGGGCGGAACCCATGCATCCGTACCCGCATATAAACGCTGAAATGTGGTCACGTTAATGGTGTACCGTTGTCCACTGTGACACAGTGAACGAGTCTATACAAAGGATGTTGTCTAATGATAGTTTTTAGCGGTTTTATAAAAGCGATATATAGATCGGACACGTCACACCTCAATAAGACTCTGGTACTGCCAAATATACATGTATGTGACCCGTTCCAGCAAAACCAGTCGAATGTCGCTCTGAGCTTGGTAGGTTGAGACGGGCTGTGTGTTCATTTCACTATTGTCTGCCTTTTGTGAAGTCTGACGACATCAATTTCTTCTATTATCTCCTGGTGTCACCTGGGCTCATCTTATGTGTGACATGCTACTGGTTTTGCTAGAACGGGTCACATATATGATGATGTGTATGAAAACAAGTTCTTTTTCAGAAATGCATGCTTTACTTCTAATCGCAGAAGGATAGTTCCATTTGACTGACTTTAAGACATAATATTCAACGCTATACAGGCAACGTCAAGCCAATCACAAAGCAATGTATCAAATTAGAATAAACAGCTCAAATCTGATTAATGGCTTGTAAAATAAAATACTTAAAAATAGTGATTGGCATTGACATACACTGACTGCAAGCGAAGCTTAGCTCAAATTTATTAGTAATTTTGCCTTAACCAAACATTGACTAGTGCAGGAGAGTGTGAGAAGCAGGGATTTAAGGCAGAACATAAGACATTCAAAATAGTGTACAGTACATATTGGAAATTGATAGATTTTGAAACTTGTTATCTTTTTCCTTCCAACTCAATCAATACGAACATGGGTTTCATTGATACGGCGATGCGTGAATACAGTTAATGAATTTTGAAATATTTCACTGGGTGTTTTATCCGTGTTCCGAAAAGCTCTCTCTCTCTGTCGTTGCACTATCCTTTGTTTTATGTTCAAAGTATGAGTAGAGTAGGCCGACATGTCGTAAAACAACGGCTCGTTTGCAAGTGTCACATCAACTCTGGTACTGGCCATGGCCACCTTAGCTCTTTCGTCGATACCGTTTTACCGAGGCCGCAACTTCGACCGGCGGCCCTCTTACCAAGCTTACGATTGCGACAAATGAGTATGTCGTTAATTATGGACACGCTTTCTTTCGCTACATCAGCTCCAAAGAAATGTGTTACCAGCCTCAGGCGTAATACCGGAAAGTGGCAGCATCTTGGTCTTCGGGAAAAGGATTGGAACTACCTACTTTTGTCACTACTTGAATTATACTATTGATTGCTTTATAAATGATCATTATATTCGTCAAGCTTTCTGTTTGCAGGCAACTTCTCAACGGCACCATAACGAATGTTCCTACAAGAGGTACCCATGTGTTGCAAGCGGTGTCTAGTTGTGTCTAGTAAAATGATCAGTGAAAATAAGTGTCAACAAACATTTGTTTTCGCACTTTTGAAAATCGGACATCGAAGCAGGTTGCAGCTGTCTACAATGCTCATGTACATGCCTAAATCAAATTGGTAATAAAATTGTCACCTGTGGCAAGAATTGAAGTTTGCTGTGCGGTTTCGGTGAACGGGATAAATCATGTACAATGATGTATACAAATAGAAAGTGTCTCTTTGGATTAAGGCTAAAGATATAACTTCGACACAATTAAAGAACATAACTGCACAATGTATCCATTATACGCATTGTTTAGTGTGTGCAAGTGGAGTGCCAGCCTTGACGCAAGGGCCCAACGCGCCGCGTAGCGGCAAAAAAGCGAAGCTGGCGAAACATTTATAACGGGTCACCGTCACTTATTATTGGACTTATAGCGCATTTACGGGGTTGCAACTATTTTGCTTTATAGTGTCACCAGGAAAGAAAAGCATGCGAACTAACGCCGATCTATTTGTATAAAGTGATAATTGGAAGGTATATAGTAGGAAATATCAATAAAATAATCATTCCATGTCGTCTTTTGAGGGCATTTTTGATTGTAAAAAATATATGTGTACGTCACCGTAGTCTCTGCAATGATAATTTTATCAGAGCAGTCTCGCGCAAGTAGAAGTTCTTTACCTATTAGTTCTTCACTTATTAGTCTCAACGTCTGGCGCAAAGCCAGACGTTTTCCATTACGATTTCACTACGATGTTTGACAAGAAGGAGCAGTGCGCGAGATATGCTAATGAGCAGACTTCCCTCGCTTGAGTTTCTGAAGAATGTTCCATATCGCGCTAAGCTCATCTCTGCTGATTATGACAGGCGTGCAACGGTAGGTATCTGCTCCCCAACTTCCACCCTAATACGGTACAATAAGTTACCATTTGATGGGAATGGGACAATGCCCTCACTGTGTATGGAGTCATAGGGATAAGAAGACATTATTCATTAGTGTTGGTACAAGTGATTTTGCCCAAAAAGCATGCGCATTCAAAAAACAAAATATGCAAGGTATCACGTACATGACCATCACGACGTGCAGAAAGTGCACTGGCCAGTGCATACCCTATGGCTATGTACTAGTAAACATGGTAAACATGAACAACATCATTATTCATCGGCAGTTCATTTTACTCCGAGCTTTTCCTGAAACATATAGCCATGATGATTAGGCCTACCATGTACCATGACCAATAACAGCACCAGATCATGTAGATGTCAACAAGTTCACATGAACCGTATAATCCCGCATGGCGCATGTGGGGCATGCGTCTAAACCAAAGCCCCAAAATTACTTCTTTTGTTCTATTTCACTTGTGTTTCCCCCGTCTCCCAGTCCATAATACATTTACAGTTTACAATCCCCGATCATGGCCCAACAAATGGTCATCGGATGACTAAAGGAACACAACTGTTCAATGGATTTATAGTTGAATGCGATCAAACTAAGTCTTTTCAATCGTGGATTGTAAATTTAACCCCATGGGCCTAGGGAAGGCCCTACAACAATACTTTCGACACAGTTATTATCTCCGCTGCCTCCACCATGTTACACACAGTGCTCACTGCTGATTCTAAAATGCGCCACCTAGTCAAAACAGGAGATATGTTCTTCTAGGAATAGATCTCTTTCCAATATTTCGTCATTCCACTATCATCATCACCTCATCATACTTTCATTGACATTACAGGCACACATCCACAGAGCACTCTTCAAATCATCTACACAGTGGTTATCCAACTAGGATTATAAAGGTAATTTCTTAGCCCCCAACAGTGGGTTGCAGTCTTGATAAAGGGGCACTATTGCTAGCAGCTAGGTAGGCAAGATAAAGTTAGCCGAAGTAGCCGATAGGGGTCTCTCACCCCTCAAAGTCCGTCACAACTATTCAAGCTTGTACAAGGAATACATGCAGCGCTGACTCTAACATGACCCAATGGGAATGTCGCACAGTCATCTGTCAAAAACAAGACCTATGTTGTAGTATGATCTCTTGCCAATATTTAATAATTGCACTATCGTCATCACCTCATCATACTTCATTGACATTACAGGCACACATTGACATAGACCACTGTTGCAATCAACGACACAGTCGCTATCCAAGTAGCCTTATAGAGGTAATTATCATTATCATACCTCATTAGCATGTGAACCAATTGCGTCGCGTCCTTTGCGATCACGGCAAAGCCTCATGGAATAATGTCTTTCACCGTTGAATAATTTTTCATATTCCATGCCTACAACTTCAATTTCTTCATATTCCATGGCTAGAAGTTCAATACTAATATGATATCCAAGATAAAGTTACAAGAAGTAGTCAATAGGGGTCTCTCACCTCTCACTGTATGTCCACACTATTCACGCTTGTACGAGGAATACATTCAATGCTGAATCTAACAACACCCAGTGCCCTTACTCTGTATATTAGTCACTGGAAGATGGCCCATTTCACTCCTTGCTTCTACTTCACCTATAGTCTCATTGCAAACGCCTCAGGTCTATGATATCACATTCACTTTCAGCTGTCATGCAACGCAAGAACTGTGCTATCTGCCATCGCACATCAACGAAGAAGTGCAGCCGCCCACATTCCACCTCACGTCTGTCCGACCAGCTGCAATCCTCGAGGACGCCCCACTGTACCACGATTTCACTACGATGTTTGACAAGAAGGAGCAGTGCGCGAGATAGGCTAATGAGCAGACTTCCCTCGCTTGAGTTTCGGAAGAATGTTCCATATCGCGCTAAGCTGACCACTGCTGACCATGACAGGCGTGCATTGGACTGGTACAGGTTGGAACTGAACATTGAATATGCTGGTGGTGACGCTTTCTGATGAGAAGTTGGTCGTGACTGATGCAGTATCCTTGGACTTGTCCACAGCATCGTTCAATCATTGCTCTCTGAGCTGCCTTGATTCTGTACTTACCCAAATACTAAGACCAAATGCCTGTTGACTGTGCTTTAAGAGAGACTGGCGCCATGCCTAGAGATATGACTGACCCCTATTGGCAAATTTGTATGACTTTATCTTGCCTACCTAGCTGCTGCCTATAGTCTCCCTTTAACTGGGGAACACTTCAAAGTCCATAAAATGCTATGTTCCACCTTTTAATGTGTTCAGACCGCCATTTTCAAAATAATCAAGTCAGGACACTGCCTTCTAGTCTCATAATAAATTTTGCTTTCCTCAATAATAACATTTCTTCTTCTTCAATGCTTTCATCATTCCCAACTTCTCCTCCTCTGACTTTTACAGGGGTACAGTCATGGCAATCAAAACCCAAATACTGAGACCAAATGCCTGTTGACTGTGCTTTAAGAGAGACTGGCGCCATGCCTAGTCTCTCTTAAAGCACAGTCAACAGACACCAACCCCCTCAGACTCAGAAACCACAAACGCCCAACCCTTCCTGCTACCTTAATACTTCTGGATTGTCGGGCGATATAGTTGGATGTGAGGCCACTTATAGACCGTTTTCATTCTTATGCTGTTTTAACGATATACATTACGTCACAAAACATTTGCTATCGTTATGTTTTGAGGATGAAGAGTGTTTTTCTCCGACTAAGACTAACTGCTGTCCTCTTACGGCAATTGTCTGCATGCCTTTTCAGCTGCAATCAATACCGGACTACCGGAAATGTTGTCTATTTTACTCCGTATTTTGTATCAAAAATCGTGTATGACGTTTATTTGACGTGCAAATGACGTAAATGTCCTCTTCCGACAGATTACATGAACATTTTGGATTTCGTAATATGCTAAGTATTTCTTAGGGGCATTTTCAACCGGCCTATCCTCCATATCTAACACGATAACTGGATTAAAGGATCCCTCGCCAAAGAACGCAGGCAGCTATGATGAATAGGGATAACTCTGTACATGTATAACATTCATTCGAACTTTTAACGCAGTAGAAATGAGCCCATTGTATTGGGATTTGTAGTTTATTGTGAGCCGACTCCGATCCAGTGTGATCGGGTTAGGCTTTCATTTTGACGATGTGCAACGTACTAACCTTTGTATTTCTCCTTCAATCCATCGCCTGTGGAAGTACGGGAGACACATATATCAACCACAGAAGTGAGTTGTTTGGAATTATTCAGGCCCCCATCAGTAAATTCAATTCGGCTCAGTCATTCCAGGCCGCACAAATTAGGTGATGATATCATTCTAAATCCTATATCGAATAGTAAGATGATTTCAAATGCATAAAACAATTATACTATTGTCAATTTAACAAAAATGCTTGCCTGTCTTAAAATCATTTCAGAGGTTGGTGCAAAGCGTTTCACAAGTAGGTGCCCACTGCCAAATGATTGCGTCATTGGCGGGTGGTTGCCGGTCTAAAAATTCGCATTGGACACATCACCTCTTTCAAGAAAAATGACAGTAGTTGATTATAATTCATTGGAAAGCACAACAATCTACTTTTCACACTCACATGTTGGAAATACACTACTTCAAGTCAAAACAATCTTAAACGCCTAAAAAGTCTTCCATTCAATTAAAAGGTGTCAACATGTGCATTCTTACTTAAAACCGTGGCAACATACACACAGTATATTTAAATGATACCAATGATAGCAGCTGGGATCGCATTTTCAAGATATTGGTGCTAATTTCTACGAAAGCCAATCAGGCTCATCTGAAATTCGAAATTCAACATCCGAAATTTGAGATAAAATATTAACCAATCAGAGGAAAACTTACGAAATGTTGAAACCAATTAGATGTCGTGTAACAGTTCATTCAGTGAGTGCAAATGGCCGCAATCGGCACTGCGTTCATATGCATCAAATCATCGTTACAAGCTAAATCAGCTCGACCTGCTGATGTCAGATGATTATTTTACATATACCATGATACATTCTTGACGCTATGATGAGTAGAATATAGGTCAAATATATTGCATTCTTTTAAAATGATATTCCTGCTATTCTGACTAGCTCAAAGAATCGTACCCAAGTAGGGGCTAAAATTATAGTTGCAATTTAATGCAAAAGCTTCACTTAATTGAACCACCAGTGGTCTCTTAACTCACTTGAAATTTATCCATTCTCATAACAGCAATGTACTGAATGTCACAGTTGATATGATAGTATAAACGTTTCCCAGCGATTAGGGATTTTGAAATATGGATTTCGGATTGGAGAATTTTTTACTTCGGATTTCGATTTTCAGATGGACCTCTGGACTTTCGTAAATTTTAGGAAATCAAGTTGAAGCTTAAAATTGACAAAGGCAATTTAAAATGGAACAATGTTGTGTTCCTTTGGATTTCAGACACCAGTGTGTTCTTTCTTGATGGAAGTGACAGGAATATAAGGTAACTGCGTCTGTGGATTCTCCATTATTAATAAACTTTGGTCGCTCCACTCTACTTGAGGCTGTTTATGTTTATACATTGGCTGTAGCTCCGTGTAAAGACTTTGTCATTTATGGCATCGGAATTTCTCCATAGAAGTTAACGACTGTGTCTTTAAATGCTAAACTTTTCAAGACATTTTAACTCTACGATTTCAAAATCCTCCAGTGTGAAATACGGTGCAAATTACGCCAAGTCAACTTATTTTGGTGAGGTTCTCTCATTTAATGAATGTGATCATGAGGTTAAGCTGAACATTGATCTTCAGAAAAACGATGTCGTTTCGTTTGCTCTCTACTTTCGGCAGCGTCACTATAATAGACGATTTGAATTTATAATTTGTATTGTTGCAAGACACTTTGACGTTTGCGTCAGTAGCTATCATGGTATACAAGTAATGTGTAATAACCGACATCATAAGAATTTGGCGCGAAGAACTGAAACTGGAAAAGCACTCAAGGCGCGTGTTTGGTATTTTCTTGTTGTAACGGTGGACAAAGTAATAAATATCCATAAGATTTACCTCGACCTGGTAAAACTGGATGCTAGGAAGATTCCAAGATATGTCAAGTTCAGATCACGTCGCTTTACTTTTCTTGGTCGTCATTTACCCATCCCAGGAAAACGCTGCCCTTCACATCCTTTTTTCGGTGCTATGTCCAACCTTAGGATTTTTCCATGTCTGTTGAATCAACGGGAAGTTCGAAGTATTTATGAGAGCGGTAAGTCAGAAGTTAAGAGTTAGTGACTTCATTTTCACCTATTTGAACCACCCGGGTTTTGTTTTTATTGATCAGTTGTCTAAGACAAGTGTAACCAACAATAACGTGGCGTCAACTCCTCCAACACGTTTAATGCAAACGTAAAGTGAACGTGTTGGTGACTTCTGTTGGAAAACCACAGGCATGCCAGGCCCTAATAGATCATTTCGAAACTCAACAGTAATGTTAGTGTTCAGCTTTGTCATTCAGTATTCAGTATTGTAAACACTAGTATAGGATACCTTGGACAGGCCGTATTTTGTTACTGGATATTTCCCATCCATTCTTGGCACAACGCACAACAATAACCAGTATATAGAATTCACATTGGTACCCGAATGAAGATTTTCTGGCCGAAAATGACAAAAATCAATTCATTCCACCAATGTACACAAATGCATACTTACGAATAAATACCTTGAACATGGCAGCACGTTCTCAGTTCCGTGTGGCACGGCTTTGTGATACAGTCATTCAGTCACAGCCAATCAGATTGTGGGTATTTTACATATCACTCGCCGAATCCTCATTTCCCATTGTCATTCCAGTTAAATATGAGAGTAAGTATGGCACGCATTCTCAAAAACTATCTTAAAGGGATTTTATCCAAACATTCTGACTGCGAATGTTGTCTCTTTAAAACAGACTAGTTTGAGACCTACAGTTTTAGTTTGAGGTGTTTCAGAGTTATAGAAGTTGTTCCTTGCTGTCGGGTATGTCGGTAATGACGTCTCTTCACACACCACTCGGTTGGAGTGGTCAGAATATGAATTTGACATTTTGGTATTCATTATACCTCGATCTACCCGCCTGTGGTTTTGTGAGAAATGGTAACTATAAAACCTTGTCGTATAGAAAACCGACTGATGTTCATAAAGGAAGACGGCGACTCTGACTCCATTGACGAAATATCTTATAACAGAGGGCCTGTCCGTTCAAAGATACAATGCAGCTTGTACTGTTATGACAAGAACACACGCAATGAGACCTGTAAAGCCTTTAGCTTTAATATCAACACAAACTGTTGTGAAATTTTACAAGATATGTAAAAAATTATTTCAGAAAAGCAAGGGATACAACGTTACAACTTTGTTCCATAGAGGAGGATTCGACTAATTGTGTTAAATTTTATTGGATTCTTCGTTAGAATAATTGAACATCAGGAGAATATTATGTTGATAGCAGCGTGCTTGTGCAATTTACAGATCATAGTTACATGATAGCTATTTCGAGATTTCTATTTCGAGATTAAAAAATGACAAAAGACTTGGACAAAATCTATCGATGCAACGAAGTTTAACAAACACACGCAGATATCAAGTTTACGCATCTTGGCGTGATCCAAGACATTTATTGATATCATAGTTTTGGATATATATATATTGATGTATTTCCGTACTGACATGAACAGGGGTATATCCTGTGGGCCCTCAAATACACACACTAGTGCACAGTGCATAGACGCTGTACGAGATGTTCTATAAAGCAATTAGTGTATTGCTGACTTGCTAAGGAACTAGATGGCGAACCCTAACATTTACAAGAAAAACCTCGCAAAAGCATTTGGATGAAGCAACACCCAAATTTATTCGGAAGGATGAATTTTATCTTAGGAAAAATCCTTGACCAGATTTCTGTGTAAATATAAATATGTCTTTGCAAAATCCGATCTCCACATCGGTTTTAAATCCGAATCCTCCTCAACCACAGTGGACAGCGGTATACCATTAACATGACTGTATTTACCATAAACAACATTTCCTGAAGCAGACGATGTGTGTTTCAAACTGACCGTCTCCTCAGGCCGTGTTCCAAATAACAACGTCCAAGATACGCATAAACCAAATTTGGGGGTAAACGCATTAACAATGAGGGAAGTGGGATAATTCTCTCACTTCTAGTAGGTAAAACTATGGTGAAGTTTATTTTTATCTACCATATTCGCATGCCTTATCAAAGCCCTAACTTTACTTTCAAAATTATCGGATTTCCATCAAATCATACATAATTGAAAATTGATAGATTTCGAAACTCTTTATATCTTTGCTTCCAACTCAATCAATACGAACAATGGTTTCATTGATACGACCATGCGTGAATACAGTTAATGAGTTTTGAACTATTTCACTGCGTGTTTTATCCGTGTTCAAGAAAGCTCCTTCTCTCGTGCACCATCCTTTGTTTTATGTTCAAAGTAAGAGTAGAGCAGGCCAACATGTCGTAAAACAACGGCTCGTTTGCAAGTGTCACATCAACTCTGGTACTGGTCATGGCCACCTTAGCTCTTTCGTCGATACCGATTAACCGAGGCCGCAACTTCGACCGGCGGCCCTCTTAATGTTGTGACAGGGGAGTAGATCTTTAATTATGGAGGCACCTTCTTCTGCGCTGCTCCAAAATAATTGAAAATACCGGAAAGTGGCAGCATCTTGGCCTTCGGGAAAAAGATTGGAACTACCTACTTTGATCACGACATCAATTATACCATCGATTCGATAATAAATGATCATTATATTCGTCAAACTTTTTGTTTGAAGAGGCAATTTTTCCGCGGTGGTCTGACGAATGTTCGTGCAAGAGGTATCAATGTGTTGCTAGCGATGTCCAGTTGTGTCTTAAAAAAAGATAAGTGAATATTAGCGTTGCAGCAGTGTACAATAATCACATACATGCCTAAATCAAAGGGGTAATGAAATTGTCACCTATAATATGTACAATGATGTACACAAATTGAAAGTGTATATTGGGATTAAAGCTAATATATAACTTCGACACAATACAAGAACATAACTACACAATGTATCCGTTATACCCTAGGTTTAGTGTGTACAAGTGGAGTGTCAGCCTTGGTAGTCTGGTGGTAGTTGTCTGTGAGGTCGTTTATAGACGTTTTTTATTCTCAGGCTGTTTTAACGATAAACATTACAGCACTAAATATTTTCTATCGTTTTGTTTTGAAGAATGAAGTGTTTTTCTTTACGACTAACAGCTGTCCTCTTACGGCAAGTGTATGCATGCCTTTTCAGCTGCAATCACTACCGGACTCCAGAAACATTGCCTAGTTTACCCAAAGCAAGATTGTTGAAACAGATGTTGACTAAATCTCATGCCCAGAAAACGCAATAGCGAGATCTTTTTGTAAGCGTTTCGTGATAGGTTTTACAAAGAGCATTCATCAGACACCATTTTGCAACACAGTTCCGACATGCGCGTGCATAGGCAGACGGTCTTCGAAGTTCTTATCAAATTCGTATGATTATCTCTTAGTCAAGATTGAAAAAGAATCTTTCAAGAATCGAGTAACGAATGTACATTGAAAATTCGAAGAATACAGCACAGATACAGCTATACTTGATAACTCTGTAACATTCATTCGAACTTCTGAACCAGGAAGAAAAAACCCATTGTATTGGGATTGGTATTGTATTGTTACCCCACTCCGATCCAGTGTGAGTTAGGCTTTCAGTTCCACTATGCTCCGCCTACTTACCGTTATACATGTATTACTCCTTCAATCCATCGTCTGTAGAAGTACTGGAGACACATGTATCAACCACAGAGGTGAGTTGTTTGGAATTATTCAGGTCCCCGTTAATGAAATCAATTCGGCTCAGTCATTCCAGGGCGCACAAATTAGGCGATTACATCATTCTAAATCCTATATCGGATAGTACGATGAATTCAAATGCTTAAAACAATTATACTTTTGCCGTATTAACAAAATGCGTTAGGGTTGCTTGCCTGTCTCGAATCATTTCAGAGGTTGGAGCAAAGAGTTTGGCCAGCAGGTGCCCACTGCCAAATGATTGCGTCATTGGCCGGTGGTCGCCGTTCTAAAATTTGAATTGGACGCATCACCTCTTTCAAGAAAACTGATTATACAGTTGTAGTTATGATTCATTGGAAAGCACAGCAATCAACTTTTCACATGCAATATATCATATTGCCTGAGTGGAGTTACTGAGCGCCTCAGGAAGGACCGGCCAATGGGTGAAACACTCACATGGTGGATATGCACTAGTTCACGAACTACGACAGAAAGGGCTTCCAGTCTATTAAAAATAGGAACAGGAATAGGCGGAACAGGAATAGGCGAAACAGGAATACACCTAAACAATAGGTAGAGCCTACTCGAGTATTGTCTGGCTTGGGATCTTATTGGTGAGTGGATCCAATACACACTATATATTCTAATAATACCAATGACAGCAGCTGGGATCGTAATTTCAAGATATTGGTGCTAATTTCTACGAAAGCCCAGAAGGCTCATCTGAAATCTGAAATTTGAGATCCAATATTAACCAATCAGAGGGAAACTTTCAACATTTCAAAACCAATTAGATGTCGTGTAACATTTTATTCGGTGAATGCAAAATGGCCGCAATCGGCACTGCGTTTATATGCATCATATCATTGTAAGAAGCTAGATCAGCTCGACTTGCTGATGTCAGGTGATTATTTTACATATACCGTGATGCATTCTTGACGCAATGATTAGTAGAAAATAGGTCAAATATATATTGCATTCTTTCAAAATGATATTCTTGCTAGTCTGAATAGCTCAAAGAATCGTGCCCATGTCGGGTTGTGGTCGCAATTTGATAAAAAAAGCTTGACTTAATTTAACCAGTGGTCTCTTAGTTCACTTTAAATTTCTCCATTGTCATTACAGCAAAGTACTGAATGTTACACTTGATCTGATTGGCTAAAAGTTTCCCAGCGATTAGAGATTTTGAATTACGGATTTCGGATTCGAGAATTTCGGACTTCGGATTTCGAATTTCAAATTGGCCATCTGGGCTTTCGTAAATTTTAGTAAATCAAGTTCAAGTTTAAAATTGGCTACGGCGTTTTAAAATGGAACAGTGTTGTGTTCCTTTGCATTTCAGACACCAGTGTGTTCTTTCTTAATGGAACTGACAGGAATATACGGTAACTGCGTCTGTGGATTCTCTATTATTCATAAACTTTGGAAGCAAAACCACTGCATCTTTGTTTCATTTTGGTCCCGCATCCAATGTTGTCACGCTGCTCAACAGGGAAGCTAGCTTCCTGTCTACCGCAATACGAAGCTACACGGCCATAGAAGACCTACAGTTTGCTTCTTTTCATCGCCATTTCCGTCTGAAGCTCCAAGCCATCAGAATCAGTCGGGTATTACTCGGTTGCTCCACTCTACTTGAGGCTGTTTATGTTTATACATTGGCTGTGGCTCCGTGTAAAGACTTTGTCATTTATGGCATCGGAATTTCTCCCAAGAAGTTAACGACTGTGTCTTTTAAAGCTAAACTTTTTAAGACATTTTAACTCTACGATTTCAAACTCCTCCAGTGTGAAATACGGTGCAAATTACGCCAAGTCAACTTTCTTTGGTGAGGTTCTCTCATTTAATGGATGTGATCATGAGGTTAAGCTGAACATTGATCTTCAGAAAAACGATGTCGTTTCGTTTGCTCTCTACTTTTGGCAGCGTCACCATAACATACGATGGGAATCTATAATTTGGATTTCTGGAAGACGCTTTGAAGTTTACGTCAGTAGCTATCATGGTATACATGTAATGTGTAATAACCGACATAAGAATTTGGCGCGAAGAACTAAAACTGGAAAGGTACTCAAGGCGCGTGTTTGGTATTTTCTTGTTGTAACGGTAGACATAGTAAGAAATATCCATAAGATTTACCTCGACGGAGTAAAACTGAATGCTAGGAAGATACCAAGCTATGTCAAAAACAGATCAAGTCGCTTTCATTTTCTTGGTCGTCATTCACCCATCCAAGGAAGACGCTGCACTTCACATCCTTTTATCGGTGCTATGTCCAACCTTAGGATTTTTCCATGTCTGTTGAATCAACGGGAGGTTCGAAGTATTTATGAGAGCGGTAAGTCAGAAGTTAAGAGTTAGTGCCTTCATTTTCACCTATTTGAACTATCACACCCGGGTTTTGTTTTCATTGATCAGTTGTCTAAGACAAGTGTAACCAACAATAACGTTGCGTCAACTACTCCAACACGTTTAATGCAAACGTAAAGTGACCGTGTTGGTGACTTCTGTTGGAAAACCACAGGCATGCCAGGCCCTAATAGATCATTTCGAAACCCAACAGTAATGTTAGTGTTCGTGTTCAGCTTTGTCCTTTAGTCCTTAGCATTGTAAATACTAGTATGTATAGGATACCTTGGACAGGCCATATTTTGTAACTGGATATTTCCCATCCATTCTTGGCACAACGCACAACAATAACCAGTATATAGAATTCACACTGATACAAGAAATGAAGATTTTCTGGCCAAAAATGACAAAAATCAATTCATTCCGCCAATGTACACCAATGCATACTTACGAAATATAATTCGTTACCATGCTAACAACTTATGAACGTTGAAACTGATCCCAACCTGAAACTGCGGCAATAAAGACCTTGAACATGGCAGCACGTTCTCAGTTCCGTGTGGCACAGCTTTGTGATACAGTCATTCAGTCACAGCCAATCAGATTGTGGGTATTTTTACATATCACTCGCCGAATCCTCATTTCCCATTGTCTTTCCAGTTAAATATGACAGTAAGTATGACACGCATTCTCCAAAAACTATTTTAAAGGGATTTGATCCAAACATTCTGACTGCGAATGTTGTCTCTTTAAAACGGACTGGTTTCAGACCGACAGTTTTAGTTTGAGGTACTTCAGAGTTATAGAAGTTGTTCCTTGCTGTCGAGTGTGTCGGTATTGACGTCTCCTCACACACCACTCGGGTGGAGTGGTCAGTATGACAGTTGGACATTTTGACATTCATTTTACGTCGATCTACCCTCCCGTTGTTTGGAATAAAAAAATTTAACTTTAAACTATTGTTGTATAGAAAACCGACTGATGTTCATAAAGGAAGACGGCGACTCTGACTCCATTGACGAAATATCTTATAACAGAGGACCTGTCCGTTCAAAGATACAATGCAGCTTGTACTGTTATGACAAGAACACACGCAATGAGACCTGTAAAGCCTTAAGCTTTAATATCAACACAAACTGTTGTGAAATTTTACAAGATATGTAAAAAATCATTTCAGAAAAGCAAGGGATACAACGTTACAACTTTGTTCCATAGAGGAGGATTAGACATATTGTGTTAAATGTTATTGGATTCTTCGTGAGAAAAATTGAACATCAGGGATTCCCTCCTCATAAACCGCTGTTACACCGGTGTAACCCAACACCGAGCAGGGGTGGTCAAGTGTTGGTGTAGTGATGGTGTTACCTTGGTGACGGTGTTACACCAACACTTTACACTTTCTCAACCCCAAGACTTGACCTGACACACTGTGACACTGTGAACGAGACTGTACAAGGGATGTTGTCTAATGATAGTTTTTTAGCGGTTTTATAAAAGCGATATATAGATCGGACACTTTAATTTTTCGTATCGCAATAATCTTAGATATAAATGTTTCCAACGTTTGAAAAAGATTTATGATTTTTCGCCGGGAAGCCGACACGAATCGTGCCCCAGCCCGGGCAGGGCGTGATGTTGAGCCGTGAGTCAGATGCCCCGGACTCTGCCGCGCCTCGCGCATCACCTCGGGCGGGCGGCCCCTACAAGAGCATGAAGACGCAGGAAAGACCGGAAGATGACTCGGTCAGAGGGCCGAGGCCAAGACAGGGCAGGGCAGTTAGACGATAAGCCACGAGTCCATCGCCCCAGACTCTTCGGCATATCGTCCATCAACTCGATCCAGGTTGACCTTCGCGCTTGCCCTCCCGCATGTGCGAGACGGTATAGGCTAGCCTATACAGGTAACGCCGAGCCAAGCACAAAGCAATGTATAAAATTAGAATAAACAGCTCAAATCTGATTAATGGCTTGTAAAATAAAATACTTAAAAATAGTGATTGGCATTGACATACACTGGCTGCAAGCGAAGCTTAGCTCAAATTTATTAGTAATTTTGTCTTAACCAAACTTGGACTGCAGGAGAGTGTGAGAAGCAAGGATTTAAGGCAGAACATAAGACATTCAAAATAGTGTACATATTGGAAATTGATAGATTGCGAAACTCTTTATCTTTTTGCTTCCAACTCAATCAATACGAACAATGGTTTCATTGATACGACCATGCGTGAATACAGTTAATTAGTTTTGAACTATTTCACGGCGTGTTTTATCCGTGTTCAAGAATGCTCTTTCTCTCGTGCTCCATCCTCGTTTGCAAGCGTCACATCAACTCTTGTACTACTGGTCATGGCCACCTTATAGCTCTTTCGTCGATACCGATTAACCGAGGGCGCAAATTCGACCGGCGGCCCTTTTACTGTTGTAACGGGGGAGTAGATCTTTAATTATGGAGGCATCTTCTTCTGCGCTGCTCCAAAATAATGGGTTACCAGCCTTAGGCGAAATACCGGAAAGTGGCAGCATATTGGCCTGCGGGAAAAAGATTGGAACTACCTACTTTGATCACGACTTGAATTATACCATCGATTCGATAATAAATGATCATTATATTTGTCAAACGTTTTGTTTGAAGAGGCAATTTCTCAGTGGTGGCATGACGAATGTTCGTGCAAGAGGTATCAATGTGTTGCTAGCAATGTCTAGTTGTGTCTATCAAAATGATAAGTGAACATTTGCGTCGCAGCAGTGTACAATGCTCACATACATGCCTAAATCAAAGGGGTAATGAAATTGCCACCTGTTGCGTGAATTTACCTTTGCTGGGCGGAATTAGTCAACGCGGTATATTATGTACAATGATGTACACAAATTGAAAGTGTATATTGGGATTAAAGCTAATATATAACTTCGACACAATGCAAGAACATAACTACACAATGTATCCGTTAAACCCTTTGTGTAGTGTGTACAAGTGGCGTGTCAGCCTTGGTAGTCTGGCAGTAGTTGTCTGTGAGGTCGTTTATGGACGTTTTTCATTCTCAGGCTATTTTAACGATAAACATTACATCACTAAATATTTGCTATCGTTTTGTTTTGAAGAATGAAGTGTTTTTCTTTATGACTAACAGCTGTCCTCTTGCGGCAAGTGTATGCATGCCTTTTCAGCTGCAATCACTACCGGACCACCAGAAACGTTGCCTATTTTACCCCAAGCAAGATAGTTGAAACAGATATTATTGACTAAAGGTCATGCTTAGAAAACGCAATAGCGAGTTCTGGACTAATTGTTGGTGTGTTGATGAGCAACGCCCTTTCACGCCTTCCACGAAAACATCATTCGATTTTTTTTACACGCCATGAATTATTAGTGTCTGTAGCTACATCAAGCTTTAAAGAGATCCTGTCGAGGCCCAAAATTGTTATTTAGACCACCTGAACGTCGTAAAAATAACTAAATTGGTGATTACCTCTTATGCAGTTCACGGACTGGAGTCAGTTATGCATGCTATGTTACCCAGATGGCAAGCTCTCATAATCACCTGCCTGAGGGGAACTCGAAACTGCCAAGATTTATCAATGGAAGGTTATTCGCCCGCCTTAGGTTTTAACAGGGCCGTTCAGAACTACCTATTTTTATAAGCGTTTCGTGGTAGGTTTTCTTTAAGAAAATTGTAAATGCGCCTTACAAAGAGCATTCAGACGCCATTGCAACACAGTTGCGACATGCGCGTGCATGCTAGGCAGACGGTCCTCGAAGCTCTGATCAAATTCGTATGATTATCTCTTAGTCAAGATTGAAAAAGAATCTTTCAAGAATCGAGTAACGAATGTATATTGAAAATTCGAAGAATACAGCACAGATACAGCTATACTTGATAACTCTGTAACATTCATTCGAACTTTTGAACCAGGAAGAAAAAACCCATTGTATTGGGATTGGTATTGTATTGTTACCCCACTCCGATCCAGTGTGAGTTAGGCTTTCAGTTCGACTATGCTCCGCCTACTTACCGTTATACATGTATTACTCCTTCAATCCATCGTCTGTAGAAGTACTGGAGACACATGTATCAACCACAGAGGTGAGTTGTTTGGAATTATTCAGGTCCCCATTAATGAAATCAATTCGGCTCAGTCATTCCAGGGCGCACAAATTAGGCGATTACATCATTCTAAATCCTATATCGGATAGTACGATGAATTCAAATGCTTAAAACAATTATATTTTTGCCGTATTAACAAAGTGCGTTAGGGTTGCTTGCCTTTCTCGAATCATTTCAGAGCTTGGAGCAAAGCGTTTGGCCAGCAGGTGCCCACTCCCAAATGATTGCGTCATTTGCCGGTGGTTGCCGTTCTAAAATTCGCATTGGACACATCGCCTCTTTCAAGAAAACTGATGGTACAGTTGTAGTTATAATTCATTGGAAAGCACAGCAATCAACTGTTCACATGCAATATATCATATTGCTTGAGTGGAGTTACTGAGCGCCTCAGGAAGGACCGGCCTATGGGTGAAACACTCACATGCTGGGTATGCACTCGTTCACGAGCCACGACAGTCTTTAGCGCCCAAAAGGGCTTCCAGTCTATTAAAAAGTTCAACATGAGCATTCATATCCCACCCCTTTTATGGCTGCGAAAGGCATACTTGTTTAGGCTCTACCCAGTAGTAGAACTTGGGTATTGTCTGGCTTGGGATCTTATTGGTGAGTGGATCCAATACACACTGTATATTTAAATAATACCAATGGCAGCAGCTTGGATCGCAATTTCAAGATATTGGTGCTAATTTCTACGAAAGCCCAAAAGGCTCATCTGAAATTCGAAATCCGAAATTTGAGATGCAATATTAACCAATCAGAGGGAAACTTTCAACATTTCAAAACCAATTAGATGTCGTGTAACATTTTATTCGGTGAATGCAAAACGACCGCAATCGGCACTGCGTTTATATGCATCAAATCATTGTAAGAAGCTAGATCAGCTCGACTTGCTGATGTCAGGTGATTATTTTACATATACCGTGATGCATTCTTGACGCAATGATTAGTAGAAAATAGGTCAAATATATTGCATTCTTTCAAAATGATATTCTTGCTAGTCTGACTAGCTCAACGAATCGTGCCCATGTCGGGTTATGGCTGCAAGTTAACAAAAAAAGCTTGACTAAATTGAACCACCAGTTGTCTCTAAATTCACTTTGAAATTTTTCAATTGTCATAACTCAATGTTACACTTGATCTAATTTGCTAAAAGTTTCCAAGCGATTAGGGATTTGGAATTTCGGGTTTCAGATTCGAGAATTTCGGACTTCGGATTTCGAATTTCATATGGGCCTCTGAGCTTTCGTAAATTTTAGTAAATCAAGTTAAAGTAATAAAATTGACTAAGGCGATTTAAATGGAACAATGTTGTGTTCCTTTTCAGACACCAGTGTGTTCTTTCTTAATGGAACTGACAGGAATATAAGGTAACTGCGTCTGTGGATTCTACATTATTCATCAACTTTGGAAGCAAAACCACTGCATCTTTGTTCCCTTTTATTCCCGCATCCAATATTGTAACACTGCTCAAGAGGGGAGCTAGCTTCCAGTCTACCGCAATACGATGCTACACAGCCATAGAAGACCTACAGTTTGCTTCTTTTCATCGCCATTTCCGTCTGCAGTTCCAAGCCATCAGAATCAGTCGGGTATCAATCGGTTGCTCCACTCTACTTGAGGCTGTTTATGTTTATACATTGGCTGTGGCTCCGTGTACAGACTTTGTCATTTATGGCATCGGAATTTCTCCATAGAAGTTAACGACTGTGTCTTTAAATGCAAAACTTTTCAAGACATTTTAACTCTACGATTTCAAAATCCCCCAGTGTGAAATACGGTGCAAATTACGCCAAGTCAACTTATTTTGGTGAGGTTCTCTCATTTAATGGATGTGATCATGAGGTTAAGCTGAACATTGATCTTCAGAAAAACGATGTCGTTTCGTTTGCTCTCTACTTTCGGCAGCATCACCATAACAGACGATGTGAATCAATAATTTGGATTTCTGGAAGACGCTTTGACGTTTACGTCAATAGCCATCATGGTATACATGTAATGTGTAATAACCGACATAAGAATTGGGCGCGAAGAACTAAAACTGGAAAGGCAATCAAGGCGCGTGTTTGGTATTTTCTTGTTGTTACGGTAGACATAGTAAGAAATGTCCATACGATTTACCTCGACGGAGTAAAACTGAATGCTAGGACGCAACTAAAATCTTTCGAATTCAGTTCAGGTCGCTTTCATTTTCTTGGTCGTCGTTTACCCATCCGAAGAGGACGCTGCACTTCACATTATTTTATCGGTGCTATGTCCAACCTGAGGATTTTTCCATGTCTGTTGAATCAATGGGAGGTTCTAAGTATTTATGAGAGCGGTAAGTTAGAAGCTTTTCCAACCATGAATAATCCATGGAAAAGGCTTAAGTCCAAAGAGTCGTCAACGTCTTCGGCGCTGGAGCTCAAAAACATTTGTACAAAACAAATTAAGTCAGTTAAAGTCCGTGGTATTAACTTTAGCTCGGCGTAAATATGGTTAAGATCGCTAAGCTTAACTGAAGCAGATTAAGAGTGAGTGCCTTCGTTTTCACCTATTTGAACTATCACACCCGGATTCTGTTTTCATTGATCAGTTGTCTAAGACAAGTTTAACCAACTATAACGTGGCGTCAACTCCTCCAACACGTTTAATGCAAACGTAAAGTGAACGTGTTGGTGACGTCTGTTGGAAAACCACAGGCATGCCAGGCCCTAATAGATCATTTCGAAACCCAACAGTAATGTTAGTGTTCAGCTTTGTCATTTAGTCCTCAGCATTGCAAATACCAGTATAGGATACATTGGACAGGCCGTATTTTGTTACTGGATATTTCCAATCCATTCTTGGCACAACGCACAACGTGATACAGTCATTCAGTCACAGCCAATCAGATTGTGGGTATTTTTACACATCACTCGCCGAATCCTCATTTCCCATTGTCATTCCAGTTAAATATGAGAGTAAGTATGGCACGCATTCTCAAAAACTATTTTAGAGGGATTTTATCCAAACATTCTGACTGCGAATGTTGTCTCTTTAAAACAGACTAGTTTGAGACCTACAGTTTTAGTTTGAGGTTCTTCAGAGTTATAGAAGTTGTTCCTTGCTGTCGAGTATGTCGGTATTGACGTCTCCTCACACACCACTCGGGTGGAGTGGTCAGTATGTCAGTTTGACATTTTGACATTCATTTTACGTCGATCTACCCTCCCGTTGTTTGGAATAAAAAAATTTAACTTTAAACTCTTGTTATATAGAAAACCGACTGATGTTCATAAAGGAAGACAGCGACTCTGACTCCATTGACGAAATATCTTATAACAGAGGACCTGTCCGTTCAAAGATACAATGCAGCTTGTACTGTTATGACAAGAACACATGCAATGAGACTTGTAAAGCCTTTAGCTTTAATATCAACACAAACTGTTGTGAAATTTTACATAATATGTAAAAAATAATTTCAGAAAAGCAAGGGATACAACGTTACAACTTTGTTCCATAGAGGAGGATTCGACTAATTGTGGTAAATTTTATTGGATTCTTCGTGAGAATAATTGAACACCAGGAGAATATTATGTTCATAGCAGCATGCTTGTGCAATTTACAGATCATAGTTCCATGATAGATATTTGGAGATTTCTATTTCGAGATTAAGAAATGACAAAAGACTTGGACAAAATTTATCGATTGCAACGAAGTTTAACAAACACGTGCAGATATCAAGTTTACGCATTTTGGCGTTGTCCAAGTCATTTATCGATATTATAGGTTTGTATCTATTAACCTGTGTGTATTTCCGTATTGACATATGAACATGGGTATGTCCAGTGGGACCTCAAATACACGCACTCGTGCACAGTGCAAAATGTTGTACGAGATGTTCTATAAACCAAATAGTGTATTGCTGACCTGCTAGGGAACAAAATTGCGAACCAGAACATATACAAAAAGAACTTCGCAAAATCATTTAAATGAGGCAACTCCCGAGTTTATTCGGAAGGATGACCAGATTTCTGTTAAAATATAAATATGTCTTTGCAAAATCCGATATCCAGTTCGGTTGCAAATCCAAATCCCCCGCAACCACAGTGGACAGCGGTACACCATTAACATGACCGTAATTACCATAAACAACATTTCCTGTGGTTTATGTTATGTTGAGGCCTGTTGATTGATTATGGGGCGGAACCCATGCTTAGTAGTGCATGGCCAAACAGTTAGCACAGCATTACTGTGCTCACTTGGCTTAGAGGAGACAATACAGAATATATTTACGAAAATTAACAGGCGACTAGAACGGAAATCGACATACATTGAACCATAACCACCATTCTAATGACAGATTGGTTTAATTTTTCAGAGTGCAACTTGATCATCTAGTTGACAATTCAGGTAGAAATAACATTATTTTCCAAAGAAAAAACCGTTCAAACGGATTTTCTATTTTTGTCGTGGTCGGTGGTTAATGGAGTGCACCGAGTCGTTTTTAATGGCCATACGTGTTGCATTTATCGTCATATGTACCTAATCTCTCACGAATCGTGGACATGTTTGATAACTACATTCCTCCGATTATCAAAGAGGGCCTTATTGTACTCTGGATACTGTAATATTCAAGCTTTTCAAAGAGAGAGTTTATCAGATCATTGCAACTTGTTCGGAATCCCAGGCATGCCAAATCTGTTCGCGGGCATATCATCCCAATTACAGGTTTAAAATATTGTCTCAATCAATAAGAAGTACGAAAAACTTACCATCAAGTGTCCAAAAATTTAAAATCAAGTGTCAAAAAGTTCCAATTGGCCGTACCCGCATATAAACGCTGAAATGTGGTCACGTTAATGGTGTGCCGTTGTCCACTGTGACACTGTGAACGAGACTATACAAAGGATGTTGTCTAATGATAGTTTTTTAGCGGTTTTATAAAAGCGATATATAGATCGGACACGTCACACCTCAATAAGACGCTGGTACTGCCAAATATACATGAATGTGACCCGTTCCAGCAAAACCAGTCGAATGTCGCTCTGAGCTTGGTAGGTTGAGACGGACTGTGTGTTCATTTCACTATTGTCTGCCTTTTGTGAAGTCTGACGACATCAATTTCTTCTATTATCTCCTGGTGCCACCTGGGCTCATCTTATGTGTGACATGCTACTGGTTTTGCTAGAACGGGTCACATATATGATGATGTGTATGAAAACAAGTTCTTTTTCAGAAATGCATGCTTTCCTTTTAATCGCAGAAGGATAGTTCCATTTGACTTACTTTAAGACATAATATTCAACGCTATACAGGCAACGTCAAGCCAATCACAAAGCAATGTATCAAATTAGAATAAACAGCTTAAATCTGATTAATGGCTTGTAAAATAAAATACTTAAAAATAGTAATTGTCATTGACATACACTGACTGCAAGCGAAGCTTAGCTCAAATTTATTAGTAATTTTGTCTTAACCAAACATGGACTAGTGCAGGAGAGTGTGAGAAGCAAGGATTTAAGGCAGAACATAAGACATTCAAAATAGTGTACAGTACATATTGGAAATTGATAGATTTTGAAACTTGTTATCTTTTTGCTTCCAACTCAATCAATACGAACATGGGTTTCATTGATACGGCGATGCGTGAATACAGTTAATGAATTTTGAAATATTTCACTGGGTGTTTTATCCGTGTTCCGAAAAGCTCTCTCTCTCTGTCGTTGCACTATCCTTTGTTTTATGTTCAAAGTATGAGTAGAGTAGGCCGACATGTCGCAAGTGTCACATCAACTCTGGTACTGGTCATGGCCACCTTAGCTCTTTCGTCGTTTTACCGAAGCCGCAACTTCGCCCTCTTACCAAGCTTACGGTTGCGAAAAATGAGTATGTCGTTAATTATGGACACGCTTTCTTTCGCTACATCAGCTCCAAAGAAATGTGTTACCAGCCTCAGGCGTAATACCGGAAAGTGGCGGCATGTTGGTCTTCGGGAAAAGGATTGGAACTACCTACTTTGGTCACTACTTGAATTATACTATTGATTGCTTTATAAATGATCATTATATTCGTCAAGCTCTCTGTTTGTAGAGGCAACTTCTCAACGGCATCATAACGAATGTTCCTACAAGAGGTATCCATGTGTTGCAAGCGGTGTCTAGTTGTGTCTAGTAAAATGATCAGTGAAAATTAGTGTCAACAAACATTTGTTTTCGCACTTTTGAAAATCGGACATCGAAGCAGGTTGCAGCTGTCTAGAATGCTCATGTACATGCCTAAATCAAATTGGTAAAAACATTGTCACCTGTGGCAAGAATTGAAGTTTGCTGTGCGGTTTCGGTGAACGGGATAAATCATGTACAATGATGTATACAAATAGAAAGTGTCTCTTTGGATTAAGGCTAAAGATATATCTTCGACACAATTAAAGAACATAACTGCACAATGTATCCGTTATACGCATTGTTTAGTGTGTGCAAGTGGAGTGCCAGCCTTGATAGTCGGGCGATAGTTGTATGTGAGGTCACTTATAGACCGTTTTCATTCTTATGCTGTTTTAACGTCACAAAACATTTGCTATCGTTACGTTTTGAGGATGAAGAGTGTTTTTCTCCGACTAAGACTTACTGCTGTCCTCTTACGGCAATTGTCTGCATGCCTTTTCAGCTGCAATCAATACCGGACTACCAGAAATGTTGTCTATTTTACACCGTATTTTGTATCAAAAAACGTGTATGACACATTATATTTGAGGTGCAAATGACGTAAATGTCCTCTTCCGACAGATAACATGAACATTTTGGATTTTCGTAATAAACAAATTATTTCTTAGGAGCATTTTGAACCGGCCTATCCTCCATATCTAACACAATAACTGGATTAAAGGATCCCTCGCCACAGAACGCAGGCAGCTATGATGAATAGGGATAACTCTGTATAACATTCATTCCAACTTTTGAACCAAATAGAAATAAGTACATTGTATTGGGATTGGTAGTGTATTGTGAGCCGACTCCGATCAAGTGTGAGTTAGGCGTTCATTTCGACGATGCGCAACGTACTAACCTTAATATTTCTCCTTCAATCCATCGCCTGTGGAAGCACGGGAGACACATGTATCAACCACAGAAGTGAGTTGTTTGGAATTATTCAGGCCCCCATCAATAAAATCAATTCGGCTTAGTCATTCCAGGCCGCCAATTTAGGTGATGATATCATTCTAAATCCTATATCGAATAGTAAGATGATTTCAAATGCTTAAAACAATTATACTATTGTCAATTTAACAAAAATGCTTGCCTGTCTTAAAATCATTTCAGAAGTTGGTGCAAAGCGTTTGGCAAGCAGGTGCCCACTGCCAAACGATTGCGTCATTGGCGGGTGGTTGCCGGTCTAAAAATTCGCATTGGACACATCACCTCTTACAAAAAAAATGATGGTAGTTATAATTCATTGGAAAGCACAGCAATCTACTTTTTACACTCACATGTTGGAAATACACTACTTCAAGAGTCAAAACAATCTTAAACGCCTAAAAAGTCTTCCATTCAATTAAAAGGTGTCAACATGTGCATTCTTACTCAAAACCGTGGCAACATACACACAGTATATTAAAATAATACCAATGATAGCAGCTGGGATCTCATTTTTAAGATATTGGTGCCAATTTCTACGAAAGCCCAGCAGGCTCATCTGAAATTCAAAATTCAAAATCCGAAATTTGAGATAAAATATTAACCAGTCAGAGGAAAACTTCCGAAATTTTGAAACCAATTAGATGTCGTGTAACAGTTTATTCGGTGAATGCAAAATGGCCGCAATCGGCACTGCGTTTATATGCATCAAATCATTGTAAGAAGCTAGATCAACTCGACTTGCTGATGTCAGGTGATTATTTTACATATACCGTGATGCATTCTTGACGCAATGATTAGTAGAAAATAGGTCAAATATATTGCATTATTTCAAAATGATATTCTTGCTAGTCTGACAATCTCAAAGAATCCTGCCCATGTCGGGTTATAGCTGCAATTTAATAAAAAAAAGCTTGACTTAATTGAAGAACCATTGGTCTCTTTTGTCATTAGTGCAAAGTACTGAATGTTACACTTTATCTGATTGGCTAAAAGTTTCCCAGCGACTAGTGAGTTTGAATTTCCGATTCGGATTCGAGAATTTCGGACTCCGGATTTCTAATTTCAGATGGACCATCTGGGCTTTCGTAAATTTAAATAAATCAAGTTGTAATTGAAAATTGACTAAGGCGATTTATAATGGAACAATGTTGTGTTCCTTTGCATTTCAGACACCAGTGTGTTCTTTCTTAATGGAACTGACAGGAATCTAAGGTAACTGTGCCTGTGGATTCTCCATTTTTCATAAACTTATGAAGCAAAACCACTGCATCTTTGTTTCCTTTTGGTCCCGCATCCAATATTGTCACACTGCTCAACAGGGAAGGTAGCTTCCTGTCTTCCGCAGTACGAAGCTACACAGCCATAGAAGATCTACAGTTTGCTTCTTTTCATCGCCATTTCCATCTATAGTTCAAAGCCATCAGAATAAATAGGGTATTAATCGGTTGCGTCACTCTACTTGAGGCTCTTTATGTTTAAACCTTTGGCTGTGGCTCCGTGTCAAGACTTTGTCATTTATGGCATCGGAATTTCTCCACAGCAGTTAGCAAATGTGTCTTTAAATGCTGAAGTTTTCATGACATTGTATCGATTTCAAACTTCTCCAGTATGAAATACGGTGCAAATTACGCCAAGTCAACTTTCTTTGGTGAGGTTCTCTCATTTAATGAATGTGATCATGAGGTTAAGCTGAACATTGATCTTCAGAAAAACGATGTCGTTTCGTTTGCTCTCTACTTTCGGCAGCGTCACCATACCAGACGATGGGTATTTATAATTTGTATTTCTGGAAGACACTTTGACGTTTGCGTCAGTAGCTATCATGGTATAGAAGTAATGTGTAATAACCAACATAAGAATTGGGCGCGAAAAACTAAAACTGGAAAGGCACTCAAGGCGCGTGTTTGGTATTTTCTTGTTGTAACGGTGGACATAGTAAGAAATATCCATAAGATTTACCTCGACGGAGTAAAACTGAATGCTAGGACGCTAACAAAATCTGTCAAAATAAGATCAGGTCGCTTTCATTTTCTTGGTCGTCGTTTACCCACCCTAGGAGGACGCTGCAGTTCACAACATTTTATCGGTGCCATGTCCAACCTTAGGATTTTTCCATGTCTGTTGAATGAACGGGAGGTTCGAAGTATTTATGAGAGCGGTAAGTTAGAAGCTTTTTCCAGCCATGAATAATTCATGGAAAAGGCTCAAGTCCATATGGTCGTCAACGTCTTCGGCGCTGGAGCTCAAAAACATTTGTACAAAACAAATTAAGTCAGTTAAAGTCCGTGGTATTAACTTTAGCTCGGCGTAAATATGGTTAAGTTCGCCAAGCTTAACTGAAGCAGGTAAAGAGTTAGTGCCTTCATTTTCACCTATTTGAACTATCACACCCGATTTCTGTTTTTATTGATCAGTTGTGTAAGACAAGTTTAACCAACTATAACGTGGCGTCAACTCCTCCAACACGTTTAATGCAAACGTAAAGTGAACGTGTTGGTGACTTATGTTGGAAAACCACAGGCATGCCAGGCCCTAATAGATCATTTCGAAACCCAACAGTAATGTTAGTGTTCAGCTTTGTCATTCAGTCCTCAGTATTGTAAACACTAGTATAGGATACCTTGGACAGGCCGTATTTTGTTACTGGATATTTCCCATCCATTCTTGGCACAACGCACAACAATAACCAGTATATAGAATTCACATTGGTACCCGAATGAAGATTTTCTGGCCGAAAATGACAAAAATCAATTCATTCCACCAATGTACACAAATGCATACTTACGAATAAATACCTTGAACATGGCAGCACGTTCTCAGTTCCGTGTGGCACGGCTTTGTGATACAGTCATTCAGTCACAGCCAATCAGATTGTGGGTATTTTACATATCACTCGCCGAATCCTCATTTCTCATTGTCATTCCAGTTAAATATGAGAGTAAGTATGGCACGCATTCTCAAAAACTATCTTAAAGGGATTTTATCCAAACATTCTGACTGCGAATGTTGTCTCTTTAAAACAGACTAGTTTGAGACCTACAGTTTTAGTTTGAGGTGTTTCAGAGTTATAGAAGTTGTTCCTTGCTGTCGGGTATGTCGGTAATGACATCTCCTCACACACCACTCGGGTGGAGTGGTCAGTATGTCAGTTTGACATTTTGACATTCATTTTACGTCGATCTACCCTCCTGTTGTTTGGAATAAAAAAATTTAACTTTAAACCATTGTTGTATAGAAAACCGACTGATGTTCATAAAGGAAGACGGCGACTCTTACTCCATTGACGAAATATCTTATAACAGAGGACCCGTCCTTTCAAAGATACAATGCAGCCTGTACTGTTATGACACGAACACACGCATTGAGACCTGTAAAGCCTTTAGCTTTAATATCAACACAAGCTGTTGTGAAATTTTACAAGATGTCTAAAACAACATTTCAGAAAAGCAAGGGATACAACATTACAACGTTGTTCCATTGAGGAGGATTCGACCTATTGTGTTGTATTTTATTGGATTCTTCGTGAGAATAATTGAACATCAGGAGAATATTATGTTCATAGCAGCGTGCTTGTGCAATTTACAGATCATAGTTACAAGATAGCTATTTCGATATTTCTATTTCGAGATTAAAAAATGACAAAAGACTTGGACAACATTTATCGATTGCAGCGAAGTTTAACAAACACGCGCAGAGATCAAGTGTACGCATATTGGCATTGTCCAAGTCATTTATTGATATTATAGGTTTGCTTCTAAAAACCTGTGTGTATTTCCGTATTGACATATGAACAGGGGTATGTCCAGTGGGACCTCCAACACACACACTCGTGCACAGTGCATAGATGTTGTACGGGATGTTCTATAAACCAAATATATAGTGTATTGCTGACCTGCTAGGGAACAAAATTGCGAACCCGAACATATACAAAAAGAACTTCGCAAAATCATTTAAATGAGGCAACTCCCGAGTTTATTCGGAAGGATGACCAGATTTCTGTTTAAATATAAATATGTCTTTGCAAAATCCGATATCCAGTTCGGTTGCAAATCCAAATCCCCCGCAACCACAGTGGACAGCGGTACACCATTAACATGACCGTAATTACCATAAACAACATTTCCTGTGGTTTATGTTATGTTGAGGCCTGTTGATTGATTATGGGGCGGAACCCATGCTTAGTAGTGCATGGCCAAACAGTTAGAACTGCATTACTGGGATCACTTGGCTTAGAGGAGACAATACAGTATATATTTACGAAAATTAACAGGCGACTAGAACGGAAATCGACGTACATTGAACCATAACCAACATTCTAATCACATATTGGTTCTCATTTTTCAGAGTGCAACTTGATCATCTAGTTGACAATTCATGTAGAAATAACATTATTTTCCAAAGAAAAAACCGTTCAAACGGATTTTCTATTTTTGTTGTGGTCGGTGGTTAATGGAGCGCACCGAGTCGGTTTGAATGGCCATACGTGTTGCATTTATCGTCACATGTACCTAATTATCTCATGAATCGTGGACATGTTTGATAACTACAATTGTACTGCTAAAGTAATAGAAGCCGAGGGCCTGGCGATTCCTCCGATTATCAAAGAGGGCCTTAATGTACTCTGGATACTGTAATATTCAAGCTTTTCAAAGAGAGAGTTTATCAGATCATTGCAACTTGTTCGGAATCCCAGGCATGCCAAATCTGTTCGCGGACATATCGTCCCATTTACAGGTTTAAAATATTGTCTCAATCAATAAGAAGTAGTGGAACTCCGGTAACACGACCACCCAAGGGACTAAGCCGAAGTGGTCGTGTTACCGGGGTGGTCGCGTTAGTGAATTTAAGAATCATAAGTAGGTTTTCCCGCCAAAACATCGTCCTAGCAGATATGCTGTGTGTACATTGACATGCATTAATGACTACGCCACCGGGTGATTCGATAATTTTGTGTGTATATTACGAATAAAAAATCATTTTCTTGAGTGTTTTGCCTTTAATTTACAACTTATGTAAATGAGTAAATAAACTGACGAGAGCTAATTAGACCAAACATTACATTAAAACTTGAGCATGCTAATTAGAGCAAGCATGTTATTCACACCATCGGCAGCTGCCCTTCTTGATGTCAAGCTAATATTCCCGCTAACATTGAGAGAGGTGATGTGAGAAGATGTTGAGAATTCTTCCTGATGTCTTCCTGCTTTAACTTCAGCCAATTTGAACCGGTACTGATTAAATCAAGATTAAGATATAGAGGTTTCCAACGTTTGAAAAAGATTTATGATTTTTCGCCGGGAAGCCGACAAGAATCGTGCCCCAGCCCGGGCAGGGCGTGATGTTGAGCCGTGAGTCAGATGCCCCGGACTCTGCCGCGCCTCGCGCATCACCTCGGGCGGGCGGCCCCTACAAGAGTATAAAGACGCAGGAAAGACCGGAAGGTGACTCGGTCAGAGAGCCGAGGCCAAGACAGGGCAGGGCAGTTAGACGATAAGCCACGAGTCCATCGCCCCAGATTCTTCGGCATACCGTCGATCAACTCGATCCAGGTCGACCTCCCGCTTGCCCTCCAAGGGCGTGAAGCCCAAGCATGTGCGAGACGGTATAGGCTAGCTATACAGGTAACGCCGAGCCAAGCACAAAGTAATGTATGAAATTATAATAAACAGCTCAAATTTGATTAATGGCTTGTAAAAAAAAATACTTAAAAGTAGTGATTGGCTTTGACATTGACATAGACATTGACACTGGCTGCAATCGAAGCTTAGCTCAAATTTATTAGTAATTTTGTCTTAACCAAACTTGGACTGGTGCAGGAGAGTGTGACGAGCAAGGATTTAAGGCAGAACATAAGACATTCAAAATAGTGTACATATTGGAAATTGATAGATTGCGAAACTCTTTATCTTTTTGTTTCCAACTCAATCAATACGAACAATGGTTTCATTGATACGACCATGCGTGAATACAGTTAATGAGTTTTGAACTATTTCACTGCGTGTTTTATCCGTGTTCAAGAATGCTCTTTCGCTCGTGCTCCATCCTCGTTTGCAAGTGTCACATCGACTCTGGTACTACTGGTCATGGCCACCTTAGCTCTTTCGTCGATACCGATTAACCAAGTGCGCAAATTCGACCGGCGGCCCTCTTACTGTTGTAACAGGGGAGTAGATCTTTAATTATGGAGGCATCTTCTTCTGCGCTGCTCCATAAATAATGGGTCACCAGCCTTAGGCGAAATACCGGAAAGTGGCAGCATATTGGCCTGCGGGAAAAAGATTGGAACTACCTACTTGGATCACGACTTGATTTATACCATTGATTCGATAATAAATGATCATTATATTCGTCAAACGTTTTGTTTGACGAATGTTCGTGCAAGAGGTATCAATGTGTTGCTAGCGATGTCCAGTATGTTGTGTCTATCAAAATGATAAGTGAACATTAGCGTTGCAGCAGTGTAGAATGCTCACATACATGCCTAAATCAAAGGGGTAATGAAATTGCCACCTGTGGCGAGAATTTACTTTTGCTGCACGGAATTAGTCAACGCGGTATATTATGTACAATGATGTAAACACATTGAAAGTCTATGTCGGGATTAAAGCTAATATATAACTTCGACACAATGCAATAATATAACTACACAATGTATCCGTTTAAGCCTTTGTGTAGTGTGTACAAGTGAAGTGTCAGCCTTGGTAGTCTGGCAGTAGTTGTCTGTGAGGTCGTTTATGGACGTTTTTCATTCTCAGGCTATTTTAACGATAAAGATTACAGCACTAAATATTTGCTATCGTTTTGTTTTGAAGAATGAAGTGTTTTTCTTTACGACTAACAGCTGTCCTCTTACGGCAAGTGTATGCATGCCTTTTCAGCTGCAATCACTACCGGACTACCAGAAACATTGCCTATTTCACCCCAAGTAAAATAGTTGAAACAGATAAAGATATTGACTAAGGGTCATCCCCAGAAAACGCAATAGCGAGTTCTGGACTAATTTTTGGTGTGTTGATGAGCAACGCCCTTTTACGCCTTCCACGAAAACATCATTCGATTTTTTTTACACGCCATGAATTATCAGTGTCTGTAGCTACATCAAGCTTTAAAGAGATCCTGTCGAGGCACAACATTTTTATTTAGACCACCTGAACGTCGTAAAAATAACTAAATTGGTGATTACCTCTTATGCAGTTCACGGACTGGAGTCAGTTATGCATGCAATGTTACCCAGATGTCATGCTCTCATAATCACCTGCCTGAGGGGAACTCGAAACTGCCAAGATTTATCAATGGAAGGTTATTCGCCCGCCTTAGGTTTTAACAGGGCCGTTCAGAACTACCTATTTTTATAAGCGTTTCGTGATAGGTTTTACAAAGAGCATTCATCAGACGCAATATTGCAACACAGTTGCGACATGCGCGTGCTTAGGCAGACGGTCCGCGAAGTTCTGATCAAATTAGTATGATAATCTCTTAGTCAAAATTGAAAAAGAATCTTTTAAGAATCGAGCAACGAATGTACATTGAAAATTCGAAGAATACAGCACAGATACAGCTATACTTGATAACTCTGTAACATTCATTCGAACTTTTGAACCAGGAAGAGATAAGCTCATTAGGCTTTCAGTTCGACGATGCGCCGCCTAATTACCGTTAAACATGTATTACTCCTTCAATCCATCGTCTGTAGAAGTACTGGCGACACATGTATCAACCACAGAGGTGAGTTGTTTGGAATTATTCAGGTTCCCGTTAATGAAATCAATTCGGCTCAGTCATTCCAGGCCGCACAAGTTAGGTGATAACATCATTCTAAATCCTATATCGGATAGTACGATGAATGCAAATGCTTAAAACTATTACACTTTTGCCGTATTAACAAACTGCGTTAGGGTTGCTTGCCTGTCTCAAATCATTTTAGGGGTTGGAGCAAAGAGTTTGGCCAGCAGGTGCCCACTGCCAAATGATTGCGTCATTGGCCGGTGGTTGCCGTTCTAAAATTTGCATTGGACGCATCACCTCTTTCATGAAAACTGATGGTACAGTTGTAGTTATAATTCATTGGAAAGCACAGCAATCAACTTTTCACATGCAATATATCATATTGCCTGAGTGGAGTTACTGAGCGCCTCAGGAAGGACCGGCCAATGGGTAAAACACTCACATGGTGGATATGCACTATTTCACGAGCCACGACAGAAACGGCTTCCAGTCTATTAAAAATTTCAACATGAGCATTCATATCTCAGCCCTTTTATGGCTGCGAAAGGCATACTCGTTTAGGCTCTACTCATCGCCTCGATGGGTAGAGCCTAAACAATAGGTAGAGCCTACTCGAGTATTGTCTGGCTTGGGATCTTATTGGTGAGTGGATCCAATACACACTATATATTCTAATAATACCAATGACAGCAGCTGGGATCGTAATTTCAAGATATTGGTGCTAATTTCTACGAAAGCCCAGAAAGCTCATCTGAAATTCGTAATTTGAGATCCAATATTAACCAATCAGAGGGAAACTTTCAACATTTCAAAACCAATTAGATGTCGTGTAACATTTTATTCGGTGAATGCAAAACGGCCGCAATCGGCACTGCGTTTTATGCATCAAATCATTGCAAGAAGCTAGATCAGCTCGACCTGCTGATGTCAGGTGATTATTTTACATATACCGTGATGCATTCTTGACGCAATGATTAGTAGAAAATAGGTCAAATATATTGCATTCTTTCAAAAAAGATATTCTTGCTAGTCTGAATAGCTCAAAGAATCGTGCCCATGTCGGGTTATGGCCGCAATTTGATAAAAAAAGCTTGACTTAATTTAACCAGTAGTCTCTTAATTCACTTTAAATTTTTCTATTCTCATAACAGCAATGTACTGAATGTTACACTTTATATGATAGTCTAAACGTTTCCTAATGATTAGGGATTTTGAATTACGGATTTCGGATTGGAGAATTTCGGACTTCGGAATTCGAATTTCAGATGGGCCTCTGGACTTTCGTAAATTTTAGGAAATCAAGTTGAAGCTTAAAATTGACTAAGACGATTTATAATGGAACAATGTTGTGTTCCTTTGCATTTCAGACACCAGTGTGTTCTTTCTTAATGGAACTGACAGGAGTATAAGGTAACTGTGTCTGTGGATTCTCCATTTTTCATAAACTTTGGAAGCAAAACCACTGCATCTTTGTTTCCTTTTGGTCCCGCATCCAATATTGAAACACTGCTCAACAGGGAAGCTAGCTTCCTGTCTTCCAAAATACGAAGCTACACAGCCATAGAAGCCCTACCGTTTGCTTCTTTTCATCGTCATTTCCGTCTATAGTTCCAAGCCATCAGAATCAGTCGGGTATTAATCGGTTGCTCCACTCTTAAAGGGGCTGTTTATGTTTATACATTGGCTGTGGCTCCGTGTACAGACTTTGTCATTTATGGCATCGGAATTTCTCCATAGAAGTTAACGACTGTGTCTTTAAATGCTAAACTTTTCAAGACATTTTAACTCTACGATTTCAAACTCCTCCAGTGTGAAATACGGTGCAAATTACGCCAAGTCAACTTATTTTGGTGAGGTTCTCTCATTTAATGAATGTGATCATGAGGTTAAGCTGAACATTGATCTTCAGAAAAACGATGTCGTTTCGTTTGCTCTTTACTTTCGGCAGCGTCACAGACGATGGAAATCTATAATTTGTATTTCTGGAAGACACTTTGACGTTTACGTCAGTAGCTATCAAGGTATACAAGTTATGTGTAATAACCTACATAAGAATTTGGCGCGAAGAACTAAAACTGGAAAGGCACTCAAGGCGCATGTTTGGTATTTTCTTGTTGTAACGGTAGACATAGTAAGAAATATCCATAAGATTTACCTCGACGGAGTAAAACTGAATGCTAGGAAGATACAAAGCTAGGTCAAAAACAGATCAAGTCGCTTTCATTTTCTTGGTCGTCATTTACCCATCCCAGGAAGACGCTGCACTTCACATCCTTTTATCGGTGCTATGTCCAACCTTAGGATTTTTCCATGTCTGTTGAATCAACGGGAGGTTCGAAGTATTTATGAGAGCGGTAAGTCAGAAGTTAAGAGTTAGTGCCTTCATTTTCACCTATTTGAACTATCACACCCGGGATTTGTTTTCATTGATCAGTTGTCTAAGACAAGTGCAACCAACAATAACGTTGCGTCAACTACTCCAACACGTTTAATGCAAACGTAAAGTGAACGTGTTGGTGACTTCTGTTGGAAAACCACAGGCATGCCAGGCCCTAATAGATCATTTCGAAACCCAACAGTAATGTTAGTGTTCGTGTTCAGCTTTGTCCTTTAGTCCTTAGCATTGTAAATACTAGTATAGGATACCTTGGACAGGCCATATTTTGTAACTGGATATTTCCCATCCATTCTTGGCACAACGCACAACAATAACCAGTATATAGAATTCACACTGATACAAGAAATGAAGATTTTCTGGCCGAAACTGACGAAAATCAATTTATTCCGCCAATGTACACAAATGCATACTTACGAAATATAATTCGTTACCATGCTAACAACTTATGAACGTTGAAACTGATCCCAACCTGAAACTGCGGCAATAAAGACCTTGAACATGGCAACACGTTCTCAGTTCCGTGTGGCACAGCTTTGTGATACAGTCATTCAGTCACAGCCAATCAGATTGTGGGTATTTTTACATATCACTCGCCGAATCCTCATTTCCCATTGTCATTCCAGTTAAATATGAGAGTAAGTATGGCACGCATTCTCAAAAACTATTTTAAAGGGATTTTATCCAAACATTCTGACTGCGAATGTTGTCTCTTTAAAACGGACTGGTTTCAGACCTACAGTTTTAGTTTGAGGTACTTCAGAGTTATAGAAGTTGTTCCTTGCTGTCGAGTATGGCGGTATTGACGTCTCCTCACACACCACTCGGGTGGAGTGGTCAGTATGACAGTTGGACATTTTGACATTCATTTTACGTCGATCTACCCTCCCGTTGTTTGGAATAAAAAAAATTAACTTTAAACTATTGTTGTATAGAAAACCGACTGATGTTCATAAAGGAATACGGCGACTCTGACTCCATTGACGAAATATCTTATAACAGAGGACCTGTCCGTTCAAAGATACAATGCAGCTTGTACTGTTATGACAAGAACACATGCAATGATACCTGTAAAGCCTTTAGCTTTAATATCAACACAAACTGTTGTGAAATTTTACAAGATATGTAAAAAATCATTTCAGAAAAGCAAGGGATACAACGTTACAACTTTGTTCCATAGAGGAGGATTAGACATATTGTGTTAAATTTTATTGGATTCTTCGTGAGAATAATTGAACATCAGGGATTCCCTCCTCAAAAACCGCTGTTACACCGGTGTAACCCAACACCGAGCAGGGTGGTCAAGTGTTGGAGGAGTGATGGTGTTACCTTGGTGACGGTGTTACACCAACACTTTACACTTTCTCAACCCCAAGACTTGACCTGACACACTGTGACACTGTGAACGAGATTGTACAAAGGATGTTGTCTAATGATAGTTTTTTAGCGGTTTTATAAAAGCGATATATAGATCGGACACTTCAATTTTTCGTATCGCAATAATCTTAGATATAAATGTTTCCAACGTTTGAAAAAGATTTATGATTTTTTGCCGGGAAGCCGACACGAATCGTGCCCCAGCCCGGGCAGGGCGTGATGTTGAGCCGTGAGTCAGATGCCCCGGACTCTGCCGCGCCTCGCGCATCACCTCGGGCGGGCGGCCCCTACAAGAGCACGAAGACGCAGGAAAGACCGGAAGATGACTCGGTCAGAGAGCCGAGGCCAAGACAGGGCAGGGCAGTTAGACAATAAGCCACAAGTCCATCGCCCCAGACTATTCGGCATATCGTCCATCAACTCGATCCAGGTTGACCTTCCCGCTTGCCCTCCAAGGGCGTGAAGCCCAGGCATGTGCAAGACGGTATAGGCTGGCCTATACAGGTAACGCCAAGCCAAGCACAAAGCAATGTATAAAATTAGAATAAACAGCTCAAATCTGATTAATGGCTTGTAAAATAAAATACTTAAAAATAGTGATTGGCATTGACACACACTGGCTACAAGCGAAGCTTAGCTCAAATTTATTAGTAATTTTGTCTTAACCAAACTTGGACTGCAGGAGAGTGTGAGAAGCAAGGATTTAAGGCAGAACATAAGAATTCAAAATACATAGTGTACATATTGGAAATTGATAGATTTCGAAACTCTTTATCTTTTTGCTTCCAACTCAATCAATACGAACAATGGTTTCATCGATACGACCATGCGTGAATACAGTTAATGAGTTTTGAACTATTTCACTGGATGTTTTATCCTTGTTCCGGAAAGCTCTCTCTCTCTCTCTTTGCACCATCCTTTGCTTTATGTTCAAAGTCTGAGTAGAGTAGGCCAACATGTCGTAAAACAACGGCTCGTTTGCAAGTGTCACATCAACTCTGGTACTGGTCATGGCCACCTTAGCTCTTTCGTCGATACCGATTAACCGAGGCCGCAACTTCGACCGGCAGCCTTCTTACTGTTGTGACAGGGGAGTAGATCTTTAATTATCGAGGCGCCTCCAAAATAATGGATTACCAGCCTTAGGCGAAATACTGGAAAGTGGCAGCATCTTAGCCTTCGGGAAAAAGATTGGAACTACCTACTTTGATCACGACTTGTATTATACCATCGGATCGATAATAAATGATCATTATATTCGTCAAACGTTTTGTTTGAAGAGGCAATTTCTCAGTGGTGGCATGACGAATGTTCGTGCAAGAGATATCAATGTGTTGCTAGCGATGTCTAGTTGTGTCTATTAAAATGATAAGTGAACATTTGCGTCGCAGCAGTGTACAATGCTCACATACATGCCAAAATCAAAGGGGTAATGAAATTGCCACCTGTGGCGAGAATTTTACTTTTGCTTCACGGAATTAGTCAACGCGGTATATTATGTACAATGATGTAAACACATTAAAAGCGTATGTCGGGATTAAAGCTAATATATAACTTCGACACAATGCAATAATATAACTACACAATGTATCCGTTAAACCCTTTGTGTAGTGTGTACAAGTGGAGTGTCAGCCTTGGTAGTCTGGCAGTAGTTGTCTGTGAGGTCGTTTATGGACGTTTTTCATTCTCAGGCTATTTTAACGATAAAGATTTCAGCACTAAATATTTGCTATCGATTTGTTTTGAAGAATGAAGTATTTTCTTTACGACTAACAGCTGTCCTCTTACGGCAAGTGTATGCATGCCTTTTCAGCTGCAATCACTACCGGACTACCAGAAACGTTGCCTATTTTACCCCAAGCAAGAGAGTTGAAACAGATAAAGATATTGACTAAAGGTCATGCTTAGAAAACGCAATAGCGAGTTCTGGACTAATTGTTGGTGTGTTGATGAGCAACGCCCTTTCACGCCTTCCACGAAAACATCATTCGATTTTTTTTTACACGCCATGAATTATTAGTGTCTGTAGCTACATCAAGCTTTAAAGAGATCCTTTCGAGGCACAAAATTGTTATTTAGACCACCTGAACGTCGTAAAAATAACTAAATTGGTGATTACCTCTTATGCAGTTCACGGACTGGAGTCAGTTATGCATGCAATGTTACCCAGATGGCAAGCTCTCATAATCACCTGCCTGAGGGGAACTCGAAACTGCCAAGATTTATCAATGGAAGGTTATTCGCCGGCCTTAGGTTTTAACAGGGCCGTTCAGAACTACCTACTTTTATAAGCGTTTCGTGGTAGGTTTTCTTTAAGAAAATTGTAAATGCGCCTTACAAAGAGCATTCAGACGCCATTGCAACACAGTTGCGACATGCGCGTTCATGCTAGGCAGACGGTCCTCGAAGCTCTGATCAAATTCGTATAATTATCTTTTAGTCAAGATTGAAAAAGAATCTTTCAAGAATCGAGTAACGAATGTACATTGAAAATTCGAAGAATACAGCACAGATACAGCTGTACTTAATAACTCTGTAACATTCATTCGAACTTCTGAACGAGGTAGAAAAAACCCATTGTATTGGGATTGCTATTGTATTGTTAACCCACTCCGATCCAGTGTGAGTTAGGCTTTCAGTTCGACGAAGCGCCACCTACTTACCGGTATATTACTCCTTCAATCCATCGCCTGTAGAAGTACTGGAGACAACTGTATCAACCACAGAGGTGAGGTGTTTGGAATTATTCAGGTCCCCGTCAATGAAATCAATTCGGCTCAGTCATCCCAGGCCGTACAAATTAGGTGATGACATCATTCTAAATCCTATATCGGATAGTACGATGAATGCAAATGCTTAAAACAATTATACGTTTGCCGTATTAACAAAGTGCGTTAGGGTTGCTTGCCTGCCTCAAATCATTTCAGAGGTTGGAGCAAAGCGTTTGGCCAGAAGGTGCCCACCGCCAAATGATTGCGTCATTGGCCGGTGGTTGCCGTTCTAAGATTCGCATTGGACACATCACCCCTTTCAAGAAAACTGATGGTACAGTTGTAGTTATAATTCATTAGAAAGCACAGCAATCAACTTTTCACATGCAACATATCATATTGCCTGAGTGGAGTTACTGAGCGCCTCAGGAAGGACCGGCCAATGGGTGAAACACTCACATGCTGGGTATGCACTCGTTTACGAGCCACGACAGTCTTAAGCGCCCAAAAAGGGCTTCCAGTCTATTAAAAATTTCAACATGAGCATTCATATCCCACCCCTTTTATGGCTGCGAAAGGCATACTTGTTTAGGCTCTACCCATCGAGGCGGTAGTAGAACTCGGGTTTTGTCTGGCTTGGGATCTTATTGGTGAGTGGATCCAATACACACTGTATATTTTAATAATACCAATGACAGCAGCAGAGATCGCAATTTAAAGATATTGGTGCTTATTTCTACGAAAGCCTAGCAGACTCATCTGAAATTCCCAATCCGAAATGTGAGATCCAATATTAACCAATCAGAGGGAAACTTTCAACATTTCAAAACCAATTAGATGTCGTGAAACATTTTATTCGGTGAATGCAAAATGGCCGCAATCGGCACTGCGTTTATATGCATCAAATCATTGTAAGAAGCTAGATCAACTCGACTTGCTGATGTCAGGTGATTATTTTACATATACCGTGATGCATTCTTGACGCAATGATTAGTAGAAAATAGGTCAAATATATTGCATTATTTCAAAATGATATTCTTGCTAGTCTGACAATCTCAAAGAATCCTGCCCATGTCGGGTTATAGCTGCAATTTAATAAAAAAAAGCTTGACTTAATTGAAGAACCATTGGTCTCTTTTGTCATTAGAGCAAAGTACTGAATGTTACACTTTATCTGATTGGCTAAAAGTTTCCCAGCGACTAGTGAGTTTGAATTTCCGATTCGGATTCGAGAATTTCGGACTCCGGATTTCTAATTTCAGATGGACCATCTGGGCTTTCGTAAATTTAAATAAATCAAGTTGTAATTGAAAATTGACTAAGGCGATTTATAATGGAACAATGTTGTGTTCCTTTGCATTTCAGACACCAGTGTGTTCTTTCTTAATGGAACTGACAGGAATATAAGGTAACTGTGCCTGTGGATTCTCCATTTTTCATAAACTTATGAAGCAAAACCACTGCATCTTTGTTTCCTTTTGGTCCCGCATCCAATATTGTCACACTGCTCAACAGGGAAGGTAGCTTCCTGTCTTCCGCAATACGAAGCTACACAGCCATAGAAGATCTACAGTTTGCTTCTTTTCATCGCCATTTCCATCTATAGTTCAAAGCCATCAGAATCAGTCGGGTATTAATCGGTTGCGTCACTCTACTTGAGGCTCTTTATGTTTAAACCTTTGGCTGTGGCTCCGTGTCAAGACTTTGTCATTTATGGCATCGGAATTTCTCCACAGCAGTTAGCAAATGTGTCTTTAAATGCTGAAGTTTTCATGACATTGTATCGATTTCAAACTTCTCCAGTGTGAAATACGGTGCAAATTACGCCAAGTCAACTTTCTTGGGTGAGGTTCTCTCATTTAATGAATGTGATCATGAGGTTAAGCTGAACATTGATCTTCAGGAAAACGATGTCGTTTCGTTTGCTCTCTACTTTCGGCAGCGTCACCATACCAGACGATGGGTATTTATAATTTGTATTTCTGGAAGACACTTTCACGTTTGCGTCAGTAGCTATCATGGTATAGAAGTAATGTGTAATAACCAACATAAGAATTGGGCGCGAAAAACTAAAACTGGAAAAGCACTCAAGGCGCGTGTTTGGTATTTTCTTGTTGTAACGGTGGACATAGTAAGAAATATCCATAAGATTTACCTCGACGGAGTAAAACTGAATGCTAGGAAGATAGCAAGCTATGTCAAAAACAGATCAAGTCGCTTTCATTTTCTTGGTCGTTATTTACCCATCCCAGGAAGACGCTGCACTTCACATCCTTTTATCGGTGCTATGTCCAACCTTAGGATTTTTCCATGTCTGTTGAATCAACGGGAGGTTCGAAGTATTTATGAGAGCGGTAAGTCAGAAGTTAAGAGTTAGTGCCTTAATTTTCACCTATTTGAACTATCACACCCGGGTTTTGTTTTCATTGATCAGTTGTCTAAGACAAGTGTAACCAACAATAACGTTGCGTCAACTACTCCAACACGTTTAATGCAAACGTAAAGTGAACGTGTTGGTGACTTCTGTTGGAAAACCACAGGCATGCCAGGCCCTAATAGATCATTTCGAAACCCAACAGTAATGTTAGTGTTCGTGTTCAGCTTTGTCCTTTAGTCCTTAGTATTGTAAATACTAGTATAGGATAACTTGGACAGGCCATATTTTGTAACTGGATATTTCCCATCCATTCTTGGCACAACGCACAACAATAACCAGTATATAGAATTCACACTGATACAAGAAATGAAGATTTTCTGGCCGAAAATGACGAAAATCAATTTATTCCGCCAATGTACACAAATGCATACTTACGAAATATAATTCGTTACCATGCTAACAACTTATGAACGTTGAAACTGATCCCAACCTGAAACTGCGGCAATAAAGACCTTGAACATGGCAGCACGTTCTCAGTTCCGTGTGGCACAGCTTTGTGATACAGTCTTTCAGTCACAGCCAATCAGATTGTGGGTATTTTTACATATCTTTCGCCGAATCCTCATTTCCCATTGTCATTCCAGTTAAATATGAGAGTAAGTATGACACGCATTCTCCAAAAACTATTTTAAAGGGATTTTATCCAAACATTCTGACTGCGAATGTTGTCTCTTTAAAACGGACTGGTTTCAGACCGACAGTTTTAGTTTGAGGTACTTCAGAGTTATAGAAGTTGTTCCTTGCTGTCGAGTATGGCGGTATTGACGTCTCCTCACACACCACTCGGGTGGAGTGGTCAGTATGTGAATTTGACATTTTGACATTCATTTTACGTCGATCTACCCTCCCGTTGTTTGGAATAAAAAAATTTAACTTTAAACTATTGTTGTACAGAAAACCGACTGATGTTCATAAAGGAAGACGGCGACTCTGACTCCATTGACGAAATATCTTATAACAGAGGACCTGTCCGTTCAAAGATACAATGCAGCTTGTACTGTTATGACAAGAACACACGCAATGAGACCTGTAAAGCCTTAAGCTTTAATATCAACACAAACTGTTGTGAAATTTTACAAGATATGTAAAAAATCATTTCAGAAAAGCATGGGATACAACGTTACAACTTTGTTCCATAGAGGAGGATTAGACATATTGTGTTAAATTTTATTGGATTCTTCGTGAGAATAATTGAACATCAGGAGAATATTATGTTGATAGCAGCATGCTTGTGCAATTTACAGATCATAGTTCCATGATAGCTCTTTCGAGATTTCTATTTCGAGATTAAGAAATGACAAAAGACTTGGACAAAATTTAAGTTTAACAAACACGTGCAGATATCAAGTTTACGCATTTTGGCGTTGTCCAAGTCATTTATTGATATTATAGGTTTGTACCTATTAACCTGTGTGTATTTCCGTATTGACATATGAACATGGGTATGTCCAGTGGGCCCTCAAATACACACACTCGTGCACAGTGCAAAATGTTGTACGAGATGTTCTATAAACCAAATAGTGTATTGCTGACCTGCTAGGGAACAAAATTGCGAACCCGAACATATACAAAAAGAACTTCGCAAAATCATTTAAATGAGGCAACTCCCGAGTTTATTCGGAAGGATGACCAGATTTATGTGTAAATATAAATATGTCTTTGCAAAATCCGATATCCAGTTCGGTTTCAAATCCAATTTGGGGGATTTGGATTTGCATTTTCTGTTGTGAATGTTATGTTGTGGCCTGTTGATTGATTATGGGGCGGAACCCATGCTTAGTAGTGCATGGCCAAACAGTTAGCACAGCATTACTGTGCTCACATGGCTTAGAGGAGACAATACAGAATATATTTACGAAAATTAACAGGCGACTAGAACGGAAATCGACGTACATTGAACCATAACCACCATTCTAATGACAGATTGGTTCTCATTTTTCAGAGTGCAACTTGATCATCTAGTTGACAATTCAGGTAGAAATAACATTATTTTCCAAAGAAAAAACCGTTCAAACGGATTTTCTATTTTTGTTGTGGTCGGTGGTTAATGGAGCGCACCGAGTCGGTTTGAATGGCCATACGTGTTGCATTTATCGTCATATGTACCTAATCTCTCACGAATCGTGGACATGTTTGATAACTACATTCCTCCGATTATCAAAGAGGGCCTTATTGTACTCTGGATACTGTAATATTCAAGCTTTTCAAAGAGAGAGTTTATCAGATCATTGCAACTTGTTCGGAATCCCAGGCATGCCAAATCTGTTCGCGGGCATATCATCCCAATTACAGGTTTAAAATATTGTCTCAATCAATTAGAAGTACGAAAAACTTACCATCAAGTGTCCAAAAATTTAAAATCAAGTGTCAAAAAGTTCCAATTGGCCGTACCCGCATATAAACGCTGAAATGTGGTCACGTTAATTGTGTACCGTTGTCCACTGTGACACTGTGAACGAGGCTATACAAAGGATGTTGTCTAATGATAGTTTTTAGCGGTTTTATAAAAGCGATATATAGATCGGACACGTCACACCTCAATAAGACTCTGGTACTGCCAAATATACATGTATGTGACCCGTTCCAGCAAAACCAGTCGAATGTCGCTCTGAGCTTGGTAGGTTGAGACGGACTGTGTGTTCATTTCACTATTGTCTGCCTTTTGTGAAGTCTGACGACATCAATTTCTTCTATTATCTCCTGGTGTCACCTGGGCTCATCTTATGTGTGACATGCTACTGGTTTTGCTAGAACGGGCCACAGATATGATGATGTGTATGAAAACAAATTCTTTTTCAGGAATGCATGCTTTACTTTTAATCGCAGAAGGATAGTTCCATTTGACTGACTTTAAGACATAATACACATCAAAGAGAATGTTTTTCAACGCTATACAGGCAACGCCAAGCCAATCACAAAGCAATGTATCAAATTAGAATAAACAGCTTCAATCTGATTAATATATATGTTTATTTTCGTACTAGGTACAATCAGAGGTGCATGGTGTTGAAATATATACAGTGCTGTAACAAGTTTGACAAAATATCGATACAAAATGAGGACATATAATTTAGGTGTACATGAGGCACTCCAGCGGTAGAATCCCATCAACCGAGGAAGTCACCTAAGATGTACATAAATAGTCTAATATCTCATTGATCTCCTCGGTTACTAAGAATCCATCACCCGAGTCTCTCATGTGAAGCAACTCTTGAATCTGAGTACACAGAAATGACGATGGGATTTTCCATGACTTTGAAGGGCTTGTAAAATAAAATACTTAAAAATAGTGATTGGCATTGACATACACTGACTGCAAGCGAAGCTTAGCTCAAATTTATTAGTAATTTTGTCTTAACCAAACTTGGACTGGTGCAGGAGAGTGTGAGAAGCAAGGATTTAAGGCAGAACATAAGACATTCAAAATAGTGTACATATTGGAAATTGATAGATTTTGAACATTGTTATCTTTTTGCTTCCAACTCAATCAATACGAACAATGGTTTCATTGATACGACCATGCATGAATACAGTTAATGAGTTTTGAACTATTTCACTGGGTGTTTTATCCGTGTTCCGGAAAGCTCTCTCTCTCTCGTTGCACTATCCTTTGTTTTATGTTTAAAGTATGAGTACAGTAGGCCAACATGTCGTAAAACAACGGCTCGTTTGCAAGTGTCACATCATCTCTGGTACTGGCCATGGCCACCTTAGCTCTTTCGTCGATACCGTTTTACCGAGGCCGCAACTTCGACCGGCGGCCCTCTTACCAAGCTTACGATTGCGACAAATGAGTATGTCGTTAATTATGGACACGCTTTCTTTCGCTACATCAGCTCCAAAGAAATGTGTTACCAGCCTCAGGCGTAATACCGGAAAGTGGCAGCATGTTGGTCTTCGGGAAAAGGATTGGAACTACCTACTTTGGTCACTACTTGAATTATACTATTGATTGTTTTATAAATGATCATTGTATTCGTCAAGCTCTTTGTTTGTAGAGGCAACTTCTCAACGGCACCATAACGAATGTTCGTACAAGAGGTACCCACTTGTTGCAAGCGGTGTCTAGTTGTGTCTAGTAAAATGATCAGTGAAAATTAGTGTCAACAAACATTTGTTTTCGCACTTTTGAAAATCGGACATCGAAGCAGGTTGCAGCTGTCTACAATACTCATGTACATGTACATGCCTAAATCAAAGTGGTAATAAAATTGTCACCTGTGGCAAGAATTGAAGTTTGCTGTGCGGTTTCGGTGAACGGGATAAATCAGTCATGTACAATGATGTATACAAAAAGAAAGTGTCTCTTTGGATTAAGGCTAAGATATAACTTCGACACAATGAAAGAACATAACTACACAATGTATCCGTTATACACATTGTTTAGTGTGTGCAAGTGGAGTGCCAGCCTTGATAGTCGGGCGATAGTTGTATGTGAGGTCACTTATGGACTTTTTTCATTCTTATGCTGTTTTAACGATATACATTACGTCACAAAACATTTGCTATCGTTATGTTTTGAGGATGAAAAGTGTTTTTCTCCGACTAGGACTAACTGCTGTCCTCTTACGGCAATCGACTGCATGCCTTTTCAGCTGCAATCAATACCGGACTACCAGAAATGTTGTCTATTTTACACCGTATTTTGTATTAAAAAAAACGTGTATGACACATTATATTTGAGGTGCAAATGACGTAAATGTCCTCTTCCGACAGATAACATGAACATTTTGGATTTTCGTAATAAACAAATTATTTCTTAGGAGCATTTTGAACCGGCCTATCTTCCATATCTAACACAATAACTGGATTAAAGGATCCCTCGCCACAGAACGCAGGCAGCTATGATGAATAGGGATAACTCTGTATAACATTCATTCCAACTTTTGAACCAAGTAGAAATAAGCCCATTGTATTGGGATTGGTAGTGTATTGTGAGCCGACTCCGATCAAGTGTGAGTTAGGCGTTCGACGATGCGCAACGTACTAACCTTAATATTTCTCCTTCAATCCATCGCCTGTGGAAGTACGGGAGACACATGTATCAACCACAGAGGTGAGTTGTTTGGAATTTTTCAGGCCCCCATCAATATATAAATTTAATTCGGCACAGTCATTCCAAGCCGCACAACTTAGGTGATGATATCATTCTAAATCCTATATCGAATAGTAAGATGATTTCAAATGCATAAAACAATTATACTATTGTCAAATTAACAAAAATGCTTGCCTGTCTTAAAATCATTTCAGAGGTTGGTGCAAAGCGTTTCGCAAGTAGGTGCCCACTGCCAAATGATTGCGTCATTGGCGGGTGGTTGCCGGTCTAAAAATTCGCATTGGACACATCACCTCTTTTAAGAAAAATGACAGTAGTTAATCATAATTCATTGGAAAGCACAACAATCTACTTTTCACACTCACATGTTGGAAATACACTACTTCAACAGTCAAAACAATCTTAAACGCCTAAAAAGTCTTCCATTCAATAAAAAAGTGTCAACATGTGCATTCTTACTCAAAACCGTGGCAACATACACACAGTATGTTTAAATGATACCAATGATAGCAGCTGGGATCTCATTTTCAAGATATTGGTGCTAATTTCTACGAAAGCCAATCAGGCTCATCTGAAATTCGAAATTCAAAATCCGAAATTTGAGATAAAATATTAACCAATCAGAGGAAAACTTACAAAATTTCGAAACCAATTAGATGTCGTGTAACATTTAATTTGGTGAGTGCAAATTGCCGCAATCGGCACTGCGTTCATATGCATCAAATCATCGTTACAAGCTAAATCAGCTCGACCTGCTGATGTCAGATGATTATTTTACATATACCATGATACATTCTTGACGCTATGATGAGTAGAATATAGGTCAAATATATTGCATTCTTTCAAAATGATATTCCTGCTAGTCTGACTAGCTCAAAGAATCGTACCCAAGTAGGGGCTAAAATTATAGTTGCAATTTAATACAAAAACTTCACTTAATTGAACCACCAGTGGTCTCTTAACTCATTTGAAATTTATCCATTCTCATAACAGCAATGTACTGAATGTCACAGTTAATATGATAGTCTAAACGTTTCCCAGCGATTAGGGATTTTGAAATATGGATTTCGGATTGGAGAATTTCGGACTTCGGATTTCGAATTTCAGATCGGCCTCTGGGCTTTCGTAAATTTTAGTAAATCAAGTTGAAGCTTAAAAATGACTAGGGCAATTTAAAATGGAACAATGTTGTGTTCCTTTGCATTTCAGACACCAGTGTGTTCTTTCTTGATGGAAGTGACAGGAATATAAGGTAAATGCGTCTGTGGACTCTCCATTATTAATAAACTCTTAAACTTTGGAAGCAAAACCATGGCATCTGTGTTCCCTTTTATTCCCGCATCCATTATTGTAACACTGCTCAACAGGGGAGCTAGCTTCCAGTCTACCGCAATACGAAGCTACACAGCCATAGAAGACCTACAGTTTGCTTCTTTTCATCGCCATTTCCGTCTGCAGTTCCAAGCCATCATAATCAGTCGGGTATTAAACGGTTGCGTCACTCTACTTGAGGCTGTTTATGTTTATAAATTTGGCTCTGGCTCCGTGTAAAGACTTTGTCATTTATGGCATCGGAATTTCTCCACAGAAGTTAACGACTGTGTCTTTAAATGCTAAACTTTTCAAGACATTTTAACTCTACGATTTCAAAATCATCCAGTGTGAAATACAGTGCAAATTACGCCAAGTCAACTTATTTTGGTGAGGTTCTCTCATTTAATGGATGTGATCATGAGGTTAAGCTGAACATTGATCTTCAGAAAAACGATGTCGTTTCGTTTGCTCTCTACATTCGACAGCGTCACCATAACAAACGATGGAAATCTATAATTTGTATTTCTGGAAGACACTTTGACGTTTGCGTCAATAGCTGTCATCGTATAGAAGTAATGTGTAATAACGGACATAAGAATTCGGCGCGAAGAACTAAAACTGGAAAGGCACTCAAGGCGCGTGTTTGGTATTTTCTTGTTGTAACGGTGGACAAAGTAAGACATATCCATAAGATTTACCTCGACGGAGTAAACCTGGATGCTAGGAAGATTCCAGGATATGTCAAACTCAGATCAAGTCGCTTTCATTTTCTTGGTCGTCATTTACCCATCCCAGGAAGACGCTGCACTTCACATCCTTTTATCGGTGCTATGTCCAACCTTAGGATTTTTCCATGTCTGTTGAATCAACGGGAGGTTCGAAGTATTTATGAGAGCGGTAAGTCAGAAGTTAAGAGTTAGTGCCTTCATTTTCACCTATTTGAACTATCACACCCGGGTTTTGTTTTCATTGATCAGTTTTCTAAGACAAGTGTAACCAACAATAACGTTGCGTCAACTCCTCCAACACGTTTAATGCAAACGTAAAGTGAACGTGTTGGTGACTTCTCATGGAAAACCACAGGCATGCCAGGCCCTAATAGATCATTTCGAAACCCAACAGTAATGTTAGTGTTCAGCTTTGTCATTTAGTCCTCAGCATTGTAAATACTAGTATAGGATACCTTGGACAGGCCATATTTTGTTACTGGATATTTCCCATTCATTCTTGGCACAACGCACAACAATAACCAGTATATAGAATTCACACTGATACAAGAATGAAGATTTTCTGGGTGAAAATGACTAAAATCAATTTATTCCGCCAATGTAGACAAATGCATACTTACGAAATATAATTCGTTACCATGCTAACAACTTATGAACGTTAAAATTGATCCCAGCCTGAAACTGCGGCAATAAAGACCTTGAGCATGGCGGCACGTTCTCAGTTCCGTGTGGCACGGCTTTGTGATACAGTCATTCAGTCACAGCCAATCAGATTGTGGGTATTTTTACATATCACTCGCCGAATTCTCATTTCCCATTGTCATCACAGTTAAATATGAGAGTAAGTATGGCACGCATTCTCAAAAACTATTTTAAAGGGATTTTATCCAAACATTCTGACTGCGAATGTTGTCTCTATAAAACAGACTAGTATGAGACCTACAGTTTTAGTTTGAGGTGTTTCAGAGTTATAGAAGTTGTTCCTTGATGTCGGGTATGTCGGTATTGACATCTCTTCACACACCACTCGGGTGGAGTGGTCAGTATGTGAATTTGACATTTGATATTCATTATACCTCGATCTACCCGCCCGGGGTTTTGAGAGAAACGTTAACTATTAACCCTTGTCGTATAGAAAAACGAATGATGTTCATAAAGGAAGACGGCGACTCTGACTCCATCGACGAAACATCTTATAACAGAGGGCCTGTCCGTTCAAAGATTCAATGCAGCTTGTACTGTTATGACAAGAACACACGCAATGAGACCTGTAAATCCTTTAGCTTTAATATCAACACCAACTTTTGTGAAATTTTACATAATAATATGTAAAAAATAATTTCAGAAAAGCAAGGGATACAACGTTACAACTTTGTTCCATAGAGGAGGATTCGACCTATTGTGTTCCATTTCATTGGATTCTTCGTGAGAATAATTGAACATCAGGAGAATATTATGTTGATAGCAGCATGCTTGTGCAATTTACAGATCAAAGTTCCATGATAGCTCTTTCGAGATTTCTATTTCGAGATTAAGAAATGACAAAAGACTTGGACAAAATTTATCGATTGCAACGAAGTTTAACAAACACGTGCAGATATCAAGTTTACGCATTTTGGCGTTATCCAAGTCATTTATTGATATTATAGGTTTGTATCTATTAACCTGTGTGTATTTCCGTATTGACATATGAACATGGGTATGTCCAGTGGGCCCTCAAATACATACACTCGTGCACAGTGCAAAATGTTGTACGAGATGTTCTATAAACCAATTAGTGTGTTGCTGACTTGCGAGGGAACAAAATGGCGAACCCTAACATATACAAAAAGAACTTCGCAAAATCATTTGGATGAAGCAACACTCGAGTTTATTCGGAAGGATGACCAGATTTCTGTATAAATATATATATGTCTTTGCAAAATCTGATCTCCAGTTCGGTTTCAATTCCAAATCCCGCACAACCACAGTGGACAGCGGTACACCATTAACATGACCGTAATTACCATAAACAACATTTCCTGTGGTTTATGTTATGTTGAGGCCTGTTGATTGATTATGGGGCGGAACCCATGCTTAGTAGTGCATGGCCAAACAGTTAGCACAGCATTACTGTGCTCACATGGCTTAGAGGAGACAATACAGTATATTCACGAGAATTAAGAGGCGACTAGAACGGAAATCGACATACATTGAACCATAACTACCATTCAAATCACTGATTGGTTCTCATTTTTCAGAGTGCAACTTGATCATCTAGTTGACAATTCAGGTAGAAATAACATTATTTTCCAAAGAAAAAACCGTTCAAACGGATTTTCTATTTTTGTTGTGGTCGGTGGTTAATGGAGCGCACCGAGTCGTTTTTAATGGCCGTACGTTTTGCATTTATCGTCATATGTACCTAATTATCTCACGAATCGAAGTCATGTTTGATAACTACATTTGTACTACTAAAGCCGAGGGCCTGACGATTCCTCCGAATATCAAAGAGGGCCTTAATGTACTCTGGATACTGTAATATTCAAGCTTTTCAAAGGGATATCAAAAATGCCAAAATATAAGAGTTTATCAGATCATTGTAACTTGTTCGGAATCCCAGTCATGCCAAATATGTTCGCGGACATATCATCCCATTTACAGGTTTAAAATATTGTCTCAATCAGTAAGAAGTACGAAAAACTTACCATCAAGTGTCAAAAAGTTCCAAGTCGCCGTACCCGCATATAAACGCTGAAATGTGGTCACGTTAATGGTGTACCGTTGTCCACTGTGACACTGTGAACGAGACTTCACAAAGGATGTTGTCTGATGATAGTTTTTTAGCAGTTTTATAAAAGCGATATATAGATGGGACACGTCACATCTCAATAAGACTCTTGTACTGCCAAATATATGTGACCCGTTCCAGCAAAACCAGTCGAATGTCGCTCTGAGCTTGGTAGGTTAAGACGGACTGTGTGTTCCTTTCACTATTGTCTGCCTTTTGTGAAGTCTGACGACATCAATTTCTTCTATTATCTCCTGGTGTCACCTGGGCTCATCTTATGTGTGACATTCTACTGGTTTTGCTAGAACGGGCCCCAGATATGATGATGTGTATGAAAACAAATTCTTTTTTAGGAATGCATGCTTTACTTCTAATCGCAGAAGGATAGTTCCATTTGACTGACTTTAAGACATAATACACATCAAAGAGAATGTTTTTCAACGCTATACAGGCAACGCCAAGCCAATCACAAAGCAATGTATCAAATTAGAATAAACAGCTTCAATCTGATTAATATATATGTTTATTTTCGTACTAGGTACAATCAGAGGTGCATGGTGTTGAAATATATACAGTGCTGTAACAAGTTTGACAAAATATCGATACAAAATGAGGACATATAATTTAGTTGTACATGAGGCACTCCAGCGGTAGAATCCCATCAACCGAGGAAGTCACCTAAGATGTACATAAATAGTCTAATATCTCATTGATCTCCTCGGTTACTAAAAATCCATCACCCGAGTCCCTCATGTGAAGCAACTCTTGAATCTGAGTACACAGATATGACGATGGGATTTTCCATGACTTTGAAGGGCTTGTAAAATAAAATACTTAAAAATAGTGATTGGCATTGACATACACTGACTGCAAGCGAAGCTTAGCTCAAATTTATTAGTAATTTTGTCTTAACCAAACTTGGACTGGTGCAGGAGAGTGTGAGAAGCAAGGATTTAAGGCAGAACATAAGACATTCAAAATAGTGTACATATTGGAAATTGATAGATTTCGAAACTCTTTATCTTTTTGCTTCCAACTCAATCAATACGAACAATGGTTTCATTGATACGACCATGTATGAATACAGTTAATTAGTTTTGAACTATTTCACTGGGTGTTTTATCCGTGTTCCGGAAAGCTCTCTCTCTCTCGTTGCACTATCCTTTGTTTTATGTTCAAAGTATGAGTAGAGTAGGCCAACATGTCGTAAAACAACGGCTCGTTTGCAAGTGTCACATCAACTCTGGTACTGGCCATGGCCACCTTAGCTCTTTCGTCGATACCGTTTTACCGAGGCCGCAACTTCGACCGGCGGCCCTCTTACCAAGCTTACGATTGCGACAAATGAGTATGTCGTTAATTATGGACACGCTTTCTTTCGCTACATCAGCTCCAAAGAAATGTGTTACCAGCCTCAGGCGTAATACCGGAAAGTGGCAGCATGTTGGTCTTCGGGAAAAGGATTGGAACTACCTACTTTGGTCACTACTTGAATTATACTATTGATTGTTTTATAAATGATCATTATATTCGTCAAGCTCTCTGTTTGTAGAAGCAACTTCTCAACGGCATCATAACGAATGTTCCTACAAGAGGTATCCATGTGTTGCAAGCGGTGTCTAGTTGTGTCTAGTAAAATGATCAGTGAAAATTAGTGTCAACAAACATTTGTTTTCGCACTTTTGAAAATCGGACATCGAAGCAGGTTGCAGCTGTCTACAATGCGAATGTTCATGTCTAAATCAAAGTGGTAATAAAATTGTCACCTGTGGCAAGAATTGAAGTTTACTGTGCGGTTTCGGTGAACGGGATAAATCATGTACAATGATGTATACAAATAGAAAGTGTCTCTTTGGATTAAAGCTAAGATATAACTTCGACACAATTAAAGAACATAACTGCACAATGTATCCGTTATACGCATTGTTTAGTGTGTGCAAGTGGAGTGCCAGCCTTGATTGTCGGGCGATAGTTATATGTGAGGTCACTTATGGACTTTTTTCATTCTTATGCTTTTTTCATTCTTATGGTGGTGGCAGCAGCAGTACCATATGTAGTAGTGGCATCATTCCTACTAGCCCAGGCTAGGGGGAAATTCCCTTTAGCTCAGTCGGTAGAGTGATGGCCTTATAAGCGAGAGGTCCCGGGTTCAATCCCCGGTTGGACCTTGATGTTTTTCCTCTGTTACATTTGGCGCCCAACATGGTAAAAGGGTACTAATAATTTGTTTAGATGCTGATGTGTCTTTGGACAATGAATTAACCCTTTGTATCACGGAAGAACCCGGTTGTGAGGACACAACTTTCCCGAACAGGGGGAGTATGTAGTGGTGGCATCATTCCTACAAGCCCAGGCTAGAGGGAAATTCCCTTTAGCTCAGTCGGTAGAGTGATGGCCTTATAAGCGAGAGGTCCCGGGTTCAATCCCCGGTTGGACCTTGATGTTTTTCCTCTGTTACATACATTACGTCACAAAACATTTGATATCGTTATGTTTTGAGGATGAAAAGTGTTTTTCTCCGACTAAGTCTAACTTCTGTCCTCTTACGGCAATTGTCTGCATGCCTTTTCAGCTGCAATCAATACCGGACTACCAGAAATGTTGTCCATTTTACACCGAATTTTGTACCAAAAAAACGTGTATGACGTTTATTTGACGTGCAAATGACGTAAATGTCCTCTTTCGACAGATTACATGATCATTTTAGATTTTCGTAATAAACAAATTATTTCTTAGGAGCATTTTGAACCGGCCTATCCTCCATATCTAACACAATAACTGGATTAAAGGATCCCTCGCCAAAGAACGCAGGCAGCTATGATGAATAGGGATAACTCTGTATAACATTCATTCGAACTTTTAACGCAGTAGAAATGAGCCCATTGTATTGGGATTTGTAGTTTATTGTGAGCCGACTCCGATCCAGTGTGATCGCGTTAGGCTTTCATTTTGACGATGTGCAACGTACTAACCTTTGTATTTCTCCTTCAATCCATCGCCTGTGGAAGTACGGGAGACACATGTATCAACCACAGAGGTGAGTTGTTTGGAATTATTCAGGCCCCCATCAATAAATTCAATTCGGCTCAGTCATTCCAGGCCGCACAAATTTGGTGATGATATCATTCTAAATCCTATATCGAATAGTAAGATGATTTCAAATGCTTAAAACAATTATACTATTGTCAAATTAACAAAAATGCTTGCCTGTCTTAAAATCATTTCAGAGGTTGGTGCAAAGCGTTTGGCAAGCAGGTGCCCACTGCCAAATGATTGCGTCATTGGCGGGTGGTTGCCGGTCTAAAAATTTGCATTGGACACATCATCTCTTTCAAGAAAAATGATGGTAGTTATAATTCATTGGAAAGCACAGCAATCTACTTTTTACACTCACATGTTGGAAATACACTACTTCAAGAGTCAAAACAATCTTAAACGCCTAAAAAGTCTTCCATTCAATTAAAAGGTGTCAACATGTGCATTCTTACTCAAAACCGTGGCAACATACACACAGTACATGTATATTAAAATAATACCAATGATAGCAGCTGGGATCTCATTTTTAAGATATTGGTGCCAATTTCTACAAAAGCCCAGCAGGCTCATCTGAAATTCATAATCCGAAATTTGAGATAAAATATTAACCAGTCAGAGGAAAACTTACGAAATTTTGAAACCAATTAGATGTCGTGTAACATTTTATTCGGTGAATGCAAAATGGCCGCAATCGGCACTGCGTTTATATGCATCAAATCATTGTAAGAAGCTAGATCAGCTCGACTTGCTGATGTCAGGTGATTATTTTACATATACCGTGATGCATTCTTGACGCAATGATTAGTAGAAAATAGGTCAAATATATTGCAATCGTTCAAAATGATATTCCTGCTAGTCTGACTAGCTCAAAGAATCGTACCCATGTAGGGGTTAAAATTATAGTTGCAATTTAATGCAAAAGCTTGACTTAATTGAACCCCCAGTGGTCTCTTTAATGCACTTTAAATTTATCCATTCTCATTACCAGCGATTAGGGATTTTGAAACGCGGATTTCGAATTCGAGAATTTTGGACTTCGGATTATTTCAGATGGGCCTCTGGGCTTTCGTAAATTTTAGTAAATCAAGTTGAAGCTTAAAATTGACTAAGGCAATTTAAAATGGAACAATGTTGTGTTCCTTTGCATTTCAGACACCAGTGTGTTCTTTCTTGATGGAACTGACCGGAATATAAGGTAACTGGGCCCGTGGATTCTCCATTATTTATAAACTCTCAGACTTTGGAAGCAAAACCGCTGCATCTTTGTTCCCTTTTGGTCCAATATCCAATATTGTAACACTGCTCAACAGGGGCGTAAGCTTCCAGTCTAGTGCAATACGAAGTTACACAGCCATAGAAGACCTACATTTCTTCATTTCATCGCCATTTCCGTCTGCAGTTCCAAGCCATCAGAATCAGTCGGGTATTAATCGGTCGCTCCACTCTACTTGAGGCTGTTTGTGTTTATACATTGGCTGTGGCTCCGTGTACAGACTTTGTCATTTATGGCATCGGAATTTCTCCATAGAAGTTAACGAATGTGTCTTTAAATGCTAAACTTTTCAAGACATTTTAACTCTACGATTTCAAACTCCTCCAGTGTGAAATACGGTGCAAATTACGCCAAGTCAACTTTCTTTGGTGAGGTTCTCTCATTTAATGAATGTGATCATGAGGTTAAGCTGAACATTGATCTTCAGAAAAACGATGTCGTTTCGTTTGCTCTCTACTTTCGGCGGCGTTACCATGACAGTCGAGGTAAAATGCTATTTTCGACTGCTGGAAAACACTTTGACCTTTTTGTAAGAAGCGCTGATGCTATAGAGTTATCATGTAATAACCGACCTCATGAGACTTGTGTGCAAGTTACACTATCTGAAAAGGCAGTCAGTGTGCGTGTTTGGTATTTTCTTGTTGTAACCGTGGACATGATAAGAAATATGCATCAGATTTACCTCGACGGGGTTAAACTGAATGCTACGATGATACGAAGACGTGCTCTTATCATACCGGGTCGCTATTATTTTCTTGGTCGCCATTTACCATTTCCAACACCACCCTGCAATTCATTGGCGTTTCTCGGAGCCATGTCGAACTTAATGATTTATCCATGCTTGTTGAATCAACGGGATGTTCAAAGTATTTATGAGAGTGGTAAGTTTGAAGTTTTTCCAACCGTGTGTAATCCATTAAAATGCTTAAGTCCATAGTCGTCGACGTCTTCGGCGCTGGAGCTCAAACACGTTTGCCCAATACAAGTTCAGTCAGTTAACTTGGTTATAACTTTAGCTCGGCGTTAATATACTTATGTTCACTTAGCTTAACTGGAGAAGGTTAAGAGTTAGGGACTGCATGTTTATTTATTTGAACTATCACACCCGGTTTCTCTTTTCATTGATCAGTTGTTTAAGACAAGTTTAACCAACTATAACGTGGCGTCAACTCCTCAAACCCGTCTTAAGAAAACGTAAAGTGAAGGTGTTGGAGACTTCCGTTGGAAAACCACAGGCATGCCAGGACCTAATAGATCATTTCGCAACCCAACAGTAATGTTAGTGTTCGGCTTTGTCATTCAGTCCTCAGCATTGTAAATACTAGTATAGGATACCTGGGACAGGCCGTATTTTGTTACTGGATATTTCCCATCCATTCCTGGCACAACGCACAACAATAACCAGTATATAGAATTCGCATTGATACAAGAATGAAGATTTTCTGGCCGAAAATGACAAAATTCAATTCATTCCGCCGAATCAACTGTATAACGTTCTTATTTCACTTTGTCATTCCAGTTAAATATGAGAGTAAGTATGGCACGCATTCTGAAAATGATTCTTAAAGGGATTTTATCCGAACATTCTGACTGCGAATGTTGTCTCTTAACAGACTTGGATTAATTTCAATTTTAATCAGAACACTCAGTCTAGCCCGAATGTAAAATCGAAAGTTAAGACAAGATTCTAATATCACAAGATCTCAATTTAATGTCAGGTTCAGTCTTGTGTAATGTACACGTCAGCTGACATATTAAAACTTTAACAAATAGCAGTAATCTTGCAAGAATTGTTTGACGAATGTACATGCGCATGGACCAAAAACTGAATAAATCTATGGCTATGAATATTATAGGAATTTTTGTGTTGACCCTGCATGCGCAGTTTGGTGTATCGACCCTGAATCGTTTTGGTTGGTACAAGTATGAGAGCCTGAAAAAGCTGACAAAGTCATATTCCAATATTTAGTTTAAGGTGTTTCAGAGTTATAGAAGTTGTTCCTTGCTGTCGGGTATGTCGGTATTGACGTCTCCTCACACACCACTCGGGTGAGTGGTCAGTATGTCAGTTTGACATTTTGACATTCATTTTACCTCGATCTACCCTCCCGTTGTTTGCAATAAAGAAATTAACATTAAACCCTTGTTGTATAGAAAACCGACTGATGTTTATGAAGGAAGACGGCGACTCTGACTCCATTGACGAAATATCTTATAACAGAGGACCTGTCCGTTCAAAGATACAATGCAGCTTGTACTGTTATGACCAGAACACAGGCAATGAGACCTGTAAAGCCTTTAGCTTTAATATCAACACAAACTGTTGTGAAATTTTACAAGATATGTAAAAAATAATTTCAGAAAAGCAAGGGATACAACGTTACAACTTTGTTCCATAGAGGAGGATTCGACTAATTGTGGTAAATTTTATTGGATTCTTCGTGAGAATAATTGAACACCAGGAGAATATTATGTTTATAGCAGCGTGCTTGTGCAATTTACGGATCATAGTTACATGATAGCTGTTTCGAGATTTCTATTTCGAGATTAAGAAATGACAAAAGACTTGGACAAAATCTATCGATTGCAACGAAGTTTAACAAACACACGCAGATATCAAGTTTACGCATCTTGGCGTTGTCCAAGTCATTTATTGATATCATAGTTTTGGATCTATATATGTTGATGTATTTCCGTACTGAAATATGAACAGGGGTATATCCAGTGGGCCCTCAAATACACACACTAGTGCAGAGTGCATAGACGCTGTACGAGATGTTCTATAAAGCAATTAGTGTATTGCTGACTTGCTAAGGAACTAGATGGCGAACCCTAACATTTACAAGAAAAACCTCGCAAAAGCATTTGGATGAAGCAACACCCAAATTTATTCGGAAGGATGAATTTTATCTTAGGAAAAATCCTTGACCAGATTTCTGTGTAAATATAAATATGTCTTTGCAAAATCCGATCTCCACATCAGTTTTAAATCCGAATCCTCCTCAACCACAGTGGACAGCGGTATACCATTAACATGACTGTATTTACCATAAACAACATTTCCTGAAGCAGACGATGTGTGTTTCAAACTGACCGTCTCCTCAGGCCGTGTTCCAAATAACAACGTCCAAGATACGCATAAACCAAATTTGGGGGTAAACGCATTAACAATGAGGGAAGTGGGATAATTCTCTCACTTCTAGTAGGTAAAACTATGGTGAAGTTTATTTTTATCTACCATATTCGCATGCCTTATCAAAGCCCTAACTTTACTTTCAAAATTATCGGATTTCCATCAAATCATACATAATTGGAAATTGATAGATTTCGAAACTCTTTATCTTTTTGCTTCCAACTCAATCAATACGAACAATGGTTTCATTGATACGACCATGCGTGAATACAGTTAATGAGTTTTGAACTATTTCACTGCGTGTTTTATCCGTGTTCAAGAAAGCTCCTTCTCTCGTGTACCATCCTTTGTTTTATGTTCAAAGTAAGAGTAGAGCAGGCCAACATGTCGTACAACAACGGCTCGTTTGCAAGTGTCACATCAACTCTGGTACTGGTCATGGCCACCTTAGCTCTTTCGTCGATACCGATTAACCGAGGCCGCAACTTCGACCGGCGGCCCTCTTACTGTTGTGACAGGGGAGTAGATCTTTAATTATGGAGGCATCTTCTTCTGCGCTGCTCCAAAATAATTGAAAATACCGGAAAGTGGCAGCATCTTGGCCTTCGGGAAAAAGATTGGAACTACCTACTTTGATCACGACATCAATTATACCATCGATTCGATAATAAATGATCATTATATTCGTCAAACTTTTTGTTTGAAGAGGCAATTTCTCCGCGGTGGTTTGACGAATGTTCGTGCAAGAGATATCAATGTGTTGCTAGCGATGTCCAGTTGTGTCTTTAAAATAGATAAGTGAACATTAGCGTTGCAGCAGTGTACAATAATCACATACATGCCTAAATCAAAGGGGTAATGAAATTGTCACCTATAATATGTACAATGATGTACACAAATTGAAAGTGTATATTGGGATTAAAGCTAATATATAACTTCGACACAATGCAAGAACATAACTACACAATGTATCCGTTATACCCTTTGTGTAGTGTGTACAAGTGGAGTGTCAGCCTTGGTAGTCTGGTGGTAGTTGTCTGTGAGGTCGTTTATAGACGCTTTTTTATTCTCAGGCTGTTTTAACGATAAACATTACAGCACTAAATATTTTCTATCGTTTTGTTTTGAAGAATGAAGTGTTTTTCTTTACGACTAACAGCTGTCCTCTTACGGCAAGTGTATGCATGCCTTTTCAGCTGCAATCACTACCGGACTCCAGAAACATTGCCTAGTTTACCCAAAGCAAGATTGTTGAAACAGATGTTGACTAAATCTCATGCCCAGAAAACGCAATAGCGAGATCTTTTTATAAGCGTTTCGTGATAGGTTTTACAAAGAGCATTCATCAGACACCATATTGCAACACAGTTCCGACATGCGCGTGCAAAGGCAGACGGTCTTCGAAGTTCTGATCAAATTCGTATGATTATCTCTTAGTCAAGATTGAAAAAGAATCTTTCAAGAATCGAGTAACGAATGTACATTGAAAATTCGAAGAATACAGCACAGATACAGCTATACTTGATAACTCTGTAACATTCATTCGAACTTTTGAACCAGGAAGAAAAAACCCATTGTATTGGGATTGGTATTGTATTGTTACCCCACTCCGATCCAGTGTGAGTTAGGCTTTCAGTTCGACTATGCTCCGCCTACTTACCGTTATACATGTATTATTCCTTCAATCCATCGTCTGTAGAAGTACTGGAGACACATGTATCAACCACAGAGGTGAGTTGTTTGGAATTATTCAGGTCCCCGTTAATGAAATCAATTCAGCCCAGTCATTCCAGGGCGCACAAATTAGGCGATTACATCATTCTAAATCCTATATCGGATAGTACGATGAATTCAAATGCTTAAAACAATTATACTTTTGCCGTATTAACAAAGTGCGTTAGGGTTGCTTGCCTTTCTCGAATCATTTCATAGCTTGGAGCAAAGCGTTTGGCCAGCAGGTGCCCACTGCCAAATGATTGCGTCATTTGCCGGTGGTTGCCGTTCTAAAATTCGCATTGGACACATCGCCTCTTTCAAGAAAACTGATGGTACAGTTGTAGTTATAATTCATTGGAAAGCACAGCAATCAACTTTTCACATGCAACATATCATATTGCTTGAGTGGAGTTACTGAGCGCCTCAGGAAGGACCGGCCTATGGGTGAAACACTCACATGCTGGGTATGCACTCGTTCACGAGCCACGACAGTCTTTAGCGCCCAAAAGGGCTTCCAGTCTATTAAAAGGTTCAACATGAGCATTCATATCTCACCCCTTTTATGGCTGCGAAAGGCATACTTGTTTAGGCTCTACGCAGTAGTAGAACTCGGGTATTGTCTGGCTTGGGATCTTATTGGTGAGTGGATCCAATACACACTATATATCTGAATGATACCAATGGCAGCAGCTTGGATCGCAATTTCAAGATATTGGTGCTAATTTCTACGAAAGCCCAAAAGGCTCATCTGAAATTCGAAATCCGAAATTTGAGATGCAATATTAACCAATCAGAGGGAAACTTTCAACATTTCAAAACCAATTAGATGTCGTGAAACATTTTATTCGGTGAATGCAAAATGGCCGCAATCGGCACTGCGTTTATATGCATCATATCATTGTAAGAAACTAGATCAGCTCGACTTGCTGATGTCAGGTGATTATTTTACATATACCGTGATGCATTCTTGACGCAATGATTAGTAGAAAATAGGTCAAATATATTGCATTCTTTCAAAATGATATTCTTGTTAGTCTGACTAGCTCAAAGAATCCTGCCCATGTCGGGTTATGGCTGCAAGTTAACAAAAAAAAGCTTGACTTAATTGAACCACCAGTTGTCTCTAAATTCACTTTGAAATTTCTCCATTGTCATAACTCAATGTTACACTTGATCTAATTTGCTAAAAGTTTCCAAGCGATTAGGGATTTGGAATTTCGGGTTTCAGATTCGAGAATTTCGGACTTCGGATTTCGAATTTCAGATGGGCCTCTGAGCTTTCGTAAATTTTAGTAAATCAAGTTAAAGTAATAAAATTGACTGAGGCGATTTAAATGGAACAATGTTGTGTTCCTTTTCAGACACCAGTGTGTTCTTTCTTAATGGAACTGACAGGAATATAAGGTAACTGCGTCTGTGGATTCTACATTATTCATAAACTTTGGAAGCAAAACCACTGCATCTTTGTTCCCTTTTATTCCTGCATCCAATATTGTAACACTGCTCAAGAGGGGAGCTAGCTTCCAGTCTACCGCAATACGATGCTACACAGCCATAGAAGACCTACAGTTTGCTTCTTTTCATCGCCATTTCCGTCTGCAGTTCCAAGCCATCAGAATCAGTCGGGTATCAATCGGTTGCTCCACTCTACTTGTGGCTGTTTATGTTTATACTTTGGCTGTGGCTCCGTGTACAGACTTTGTCATTTATGGCATCGGAATTTCTCCATAGAAGTTAACGACTGTGTCTTTAAATGCAAAACTTTTCAAGACATTTTAACTCTACGATTTCAAAATCCCCCAGTGTGAAATACGGTGCAAATTACGCCAAGTCAACTTATTTTGGTGAGGTTCTCTCATTTAATGGATGTGATCATGATGTTAAGCTGAACATTGATACTCAGAAAAACGATGTCGTTTCGTTTGCTCTCTACTTTCGGCAGCGTCACCATAACAGACGATGTGAATCAATAATTTGGATTTCTGGAAGACGCTTTGACGTTTACGTCAATAGCCATCATGGTATACATGTAATGTGTAATAACCGACATAAGAATTGGGCGCGAAGAACTAAAACTGGAGAGGCAATCAAGGCGCGTGTTTGGTATTTTCTTGTTGTTACGGTAGACATAGTAAGAAATGTCCATACGATTTACCTCGACGGAGTAAAACTGAATGCTAGGACGCAACTAAAATCTTTCGAATTCAGTTCAGGTCGCTTTCATTTTCTTGGTCGTCGTTTACCCATCCGAGGAGGACGCTGCACTTCACATTATTTTATCGGTGCTATGTCCAACCTGAGGATTTTTCCATGTCTGTTGAATCAATGGGAGGTTCTAAGTATTTATGAGAGCGGTAAGTTAGAAGCTTTTCCAACCATGAATAATCCATGGAAAAGGCTTAAGTCCAAAGAGTCGTCAACGTCTTCGGCGCTGGAGCTCAAAAACATTTGTACAAAACAAATTAAGTCAGTTAAAGTCCGTGGTATTAACTTTAGCTCGGCGTAAATATGGTTAAGATCGCTAAGCTTAACTGAAGCAGATTAAGAGTGAGTGCCTTCGTTTTCACCTATTTGAACTATCACACCCGGATTCTGTTTTCATTGATCAGTTGTCTAAGACATGTTTAACCAACTATAACGTGGCGTCAACTCCTCCAACACGTTTAATGCAAACGTAAAGTGAACGTGTTGGTGACGTCTGTTGGAAAACCACAGGCATGCCAGGCCCTAATAGATAATTTCGAAACCCAACAGTAATGTTAGTGTTCAGCTTTGTCATTTAGTCCTCAACATTGCAAATACCAGTATAGGATACATTGGACAGGCCGTATTTTGTTACTGGATATTTCCAATCCATTCTTGGCACAACGCACAACAATAACCAGTATATAGAATTCACACTTATACAACAATGAAGATTTTCACAAATGCATACTTACGAAATATAATTCGTTACCATGCTAACAACTTATGAACGTTGAAACTGATCCCAACCTGAAACTGCGGCAATAAAGACCTTGAACATGGCAGCACGTTCTCAGTTCCGTGTGGCACGGCTTTGTGATACAGTCATTCAGTCACAGCCAATCAGATTGTGGGTATTTTTACATATCACTCGCCGAATCCTCATTTCCCATTGTCATTACAGTTAAATATGAGAGTAAGTATGGCACGCATTCTCAAAAACTCTTTTAAAGGGATTTTATCCAAACATTCTGACTGCGAATGTTGTCTCTTTAAAACGGACTGGTTTCAGACCTACAATTTTAGTTTGAGGTACTTCAGAGTTATAGAAGTTGTTCCTTGCTGTCGAGTATGTCGGTATTGACGTCTCCTCACACACCACTCGGGTGGAGTGGTCAGTATGTCAGTTTGACATTTTGACATTCATTTTACGTCGATCTACCCTCCCGTTGTTTGGTATAAAAAAAATTAACTTTAAACTCTTGTTGTATAGAAAACCGACTGATGTTCATAAAGGAAGACAGCGACTCTGACTCCATTGACGAAATATCTTATAAAAGAGGACCTGTCCGTTCAAAGATACAATGCAGCTTGTACTGTTATGACAAGAACACACGCAATGAGACCTGTAAAGCCTTTAGCTTTAATATCAACACAAACTGTTGTGATATTTTACATAATATGTAAAAAATAATTTCAGAAAAGCAAGGGATACAACGTTACAACTTTGTTCCATAGAGGAGGATTCGACCTATTGTGTTCAATTTCATTGGATTCTTCGTGAGAATAATTGAACATCAGGAGAATATTATGTTGATAGCAGCATGCTTGTGCAATTTACAGATCATAGTTCCATGATAGATATTTGGAGATTTCTATTTCGAGATTAAGAAATGACAAAAGACTTGGACAAAATTTATCGATTGCAACGAAGTTTAACAAACACGTGCAGATATCAAGTTTACGCATTTTGGCGTTGTCCAAGTCATTTATTGATATTATAGGTTTGAATCTATTAACCTGTGTGTATTTCCGTATTGACATATGAACATGGGTATGTCCAGTGGGACCTCAAATACACACACTCGTGCACAGTGCAAAATGTTGTACGAGATGTTCTATAAACCAAATAGTGTATTGCTGACCTGCTAGGGAACAAAATTGCGAACCAGAACATATACAAAAAGAACTTCGCAAAATCATTTAAATGAGGCAACTCCCGAGTTTATTCGGAAGGATGACCAGATTTCTGTTTAAATATAAATATGTCTTTGCAAAATCCGATATCCAGTTCGGTTGCAAATCCAAATCCCCCGCAACCACAGTGGACAGCGGTACACCATTAACATGACCGTAATTACCATAAACAACATTTCCTGTGGTTTATGTTATGTTGATGCCTGTTGATTGATTATGGGGCGGAACCCATGCTTAGTAGTGCATGGCCAAACAGTTAGCACAGCATTACTGTGCTCACATGGCTTAGAGGAGACAAGACAGAATATATTTACGAAAATTAACAGGCGACTAGAACGGAAATCGACGTACATTGAACCATAACCACCATTCTAATGACAGATTGGTTCTCATTTTTCAGAGTGCAACTTGATCATCTAGTTGACAATTCAGGTAGAAATAACATTATTTTCCAAAGAAAAAACCGTTCAAACGGATTTTCTATTTTTGTTGTGGTCGGTGGTTAATGGAGTGCACCGAGTCGTTTTTAATGGCCATACGTGTTGCATTTATCGTCATATGTACCTAATCTCTCACGAATCGTGGACATGTTTGATAACTACATTCCTCCGATTATCAAAGAGGGCCTTATTGTACTCTGGATACTGTAATATTCAAGCTTTTCAAAGAGAGAGTTTATCAGATCATTGCAACTTGTTCGGAATCCCAGGCATGCCAAATCTGTTCGCGGGCATATCATCCCAATTACAGGTTTAAAATATTGTCTCAATCAATTAGAAGTACGAAAAACTTACCATCAAGTGTCCAAAAATTTTAAATCAAGTGTCAAAAAGTTCCAATTGGCCGTACCCGCATATAAACGCTGAAATGTGGTCACGTTAATGGTGTACCGTTGTCCACTGTGACACTGTGAACGAGACTATACAAAGGATGTTGTCTAATGATAGTTTTTTAGCGGTTTTATAAAAGCGATATATAGATCGGACACGTCACACCTCAATAAGACGCTGGTACTGCCAAATATACATGAATGTGACCCGTTCCAGCAAAACCAGTCGAATGTCGCTCTGAGCTTGGTAGGTTGAGACGGACTGTGTGTTCATTTCACTATTGTCTGCCTTTTGTGAAGTCTGACGACATCAATTTCTTCTATTATCTCCTGGTGTCACATGGGCTCATCTTATGTGTGACATGCTACTGGTTTTGCTAGAACGGGTCACATATATGATGATGTGTATGAAAACAAGTTCTTTTTCAGAAATGCATGCTTTCCTTTTAATCGCAGAAGGATAGTTCCATTTGACTTACTTTAAGACATAATATTCAACGCTATACAGGCAACGTCAAGCCAATCACAAAGCAATGTATCAAATTAGAATAAACAGCTTAAATCTGATTAATGGCTTGTAAAATAAAATACTTAAAAATAGTAATTGTCATTGACATACACTGACTGCAAGCGAAGCTTAGCTCAAATTTATTAGTAATTTTGTCTTAACCAAACATGGACTAGTGCAGGAGAGTGTGAGAAGCAAGGATTTAAGGCAGAACATAAGACATTCAAAATAGTGTACAGTACATATTGGAAATTGATAGATTTTGAAACTTGTTATCTTTTTGCTTCCAACTCAATCAATACGAACATGGGTTTCATTGATACGGCGATGCGAGAATACAGTTAATGAATTTTGAAATATTTCACTGGGTGTTTTATCCGTGTTCCGAAAAGCTCTCTCTCTCTGTCGTTGCACTATCCTTTGTTTTATGTTCAAAGTATGAGTAGAGTAGGCCGACATGTCGTAAAACAACGGCTCGTTTGCAAGTGTCACATCAACTCTGGTACTGGTCATGGCCACCTTAGCTCTTTCGTCGTTTTACCGAGGCCGCAACTTCGCCCTCTTACCAAGCTTACGGTTGCGAAAAATGAGTATGTCGTTAATTATGGACACGCTTTCTTTCGCTACATCAGCTCCAAAGAAATGTGTTACCAGCCTCAGGCGTAATACCGGAAAGTGGCGGCATGTTGGTCTTCGGGAAAAGGATTGGAACTACCTACTTTGGTCACTACTTGAATTATACTATTGATTGCTTTATAAATGATCATTATATTCGTCAAGCTCTCTGTTTGTAGAGGCAACTTCTCAACGTCATCATAACGAATGTTCCTACAAGAGGTATCCATGTGTTGCAAGCGGTGTCTAGTTGTGTCTAGTAAAATGATCAGTGAAAATTAGTGTCAACAAACATTTGTTTTCGCACTTTTGAAAATCGGACATCGAAGCAGGTTGCAGCTGTCTACAATGCTCATGTACATGCCTAAATCAAATTGGTAATAACATTGTCACCTGTGGCAAGAATTGAAGTTTGCTGTGCGGTTTTGGTGAACGGGATAAATCATGTACAATGATGTATACAAATAGAAAGTGTCTCTTTGGATTAAGGCTAAAGATATATCTTCGACACAATTAAAGAACATAACTGCACAATGTATCCGTTATACGCATTGTTTAGTGTGTGCAAGTGGAGTGCCAGCCTTGATAGTCGGGCGATAGTTGTATGTGAGGCCACTTATAGACCGTTTTCATTCTTATGCTGTTTTAACGTCACAAAACATTTGCTATCGTTACGTTTTGAGGATGAAGAGTGTTTTTCTCCGACTAAGACTAACTGCTGTCCTCTTACGGCAATTGTCTGCATGCCTTTTCAGCTGCAATCAATACCGGACTACCAGAAATGTTGTCTATTTTACACCGTATTTTGTATCAAAAAACGTGTATGACACATTATATTTGAGGTGCAAATGACGTAAATGTCCTCTTCCGACAGATAACATGAACATTTTGGATTTTCGTAATAAACAAATTATTTCTTAGGATCATTTTGAACCGGCCTATCCTCCATATCTAACACAATAACTGGATTAAAGGATCCCTCGCCACAGAACGCAGGCAGCTATGATGAATAGGGATAACTCTGTATAACATTCATTCCAACTTTTGAACCAAATAGAAATAAGTACATTGTATTGGGATTGGTAGTGTATTGTGAGCCGACTCCGATCAAGTGTGAGTTAGGCGTTCATTTCGACGATGCGCAACGTACTAACCTTAATATTTCTCCTTCAATCCATCGCCTGTGGAAGTACGGGAGACACATGTATCAACCACAGAAGTGATTTGTTTGGAATTATTCAGGCCCCATCAATAAAATCAATTCGGCTTAGTCATTCCAGGCCGCCAATTTAGGTGATGATATCATTCTAAATCCTATATCGAATAGTAAGATGATTTCAAATGCTTAAAACAATTATACTATTGTCAAATTAACAAAAATGCTTGCCTGTCTTAAAATCATTTCAGAGGTTGGTGCAAAGCGTTTGGCAAGCAGGTGCCCACTGCCAAATGATTGCGTCATTGGCGGGTGGTTGCCGGTCTAAAATTTGCATTGGACACATCATATCTTTCAAGAAAAATGATGGTAGTTATAATTCATTGGAAAGCACAGCAATCTACTTTTTACACTCACATGTTGGAAATACACTACTTCAAGAGTCAAAACAATCTTAAACGCCTAAAAAGTCTTCCATTCAATTAAAAGGTGTCAACATGTGCATTCTTACTCAAAACCGTGGCAACATACACACAGTATATTAAAATAATACCAATGATAGCAGCTGGGATCTCATTTTTAAGATATTGGTGCCAATTTCTACGAAAGCCCAACAGGCTCATCTGAAATTCAAAATTCAAAATCCGAAATTTGAGATAAAATATTAACCAGTCAGAGGAAAACTTCCGAAATTTTGAAACCAATTAGATGTCGTGTAACAGTTTATTCGGTGAATGCAAAATGGCCGCAATCGGCACTGCGTTCATATGCATCAAATCATCGTTACAAGCTAAATCAGCTCGACTTGCTGATGTCAGGTGATTATTTTACACAAACCGTGATGCATTCTTGACGCAATGATAAGTAGAAAATAGGTCAAATATATTGCAATCGTTCAAAATGATATTCCTGCTAGTCTGTCTAGCTCAAAGAATCGTACCCATGTAGGGGTTAAAATTATAGTTGCAATTTAATGCAAAAGCTTGACTTAATTGAACCCCCAGTGGTCTCTTTAATGCACTTTAAATTTATCCATTCTCATTACCAGCGATTAGGGATTTTGAAACACGGATTTCGAATTCGAGAATTTTGGACTTCGGATTATTTCAGATGGGCCTCTGGGCTTTCGTAAATTTTAGTAAATCAAGTTGAAGCTTAAAATTGACTAAGGCAATTTAAAATGGAACAATGTTGTGTTCCTTTGCATTTCAGACACCAGTGTGTTCTTTCTTGATGGAACTGACCGGAATATAAGGTAACTGCACCCGTGGATTCTCCATTATTTATAAACTCTCAGACTTTGGAAGCAAAACCACTGCATCTTTGTTCCCTTTTGGTCCAATATCCAATATTGTAACACTGCTCAACAGGGGCGTAAGCTTCCAGTCTAGTGCAATACGAAGTTACACAGCCATAGAAGACCTACATTTCTTCATTTCATCGCCATTTCCGTCTGCAGTTCCAAGCCATAAGAATCAGTCGGGTATTAATCGGTCGCTCCACTCTACTTGAGGCTGTTTGTGTTTATACATTGGCTGTATCTCCGTGTAAAGACTTTGTCATTTATGGCATCGGAGATTCTCCACAGAAGTTAACGACTCTGTCTTTAAATGCAAAACTTTTCAAGACATTGTAACGATTTCAAAATCCTCCAGTGTGAAGTACGGTGCAAATTATGCCAAGTCAACTTTCTTTGGTGAGGTTCTCTCATTTAATGAATGTGATCATGAGGTTAAGCTGAACATTGATCTTCAGAAGTACGATACCGTTTCGTTTGCTCTCTACTTTCGGCGGCGTTACCATGACAGTCGAGGTAAAATGCTATTTTCGACTGCTGGAAAACACTTTGGCCTTTTTGTAAGAAGCGCTGATGCTATAGAGTTATCATGTAATAACCGACCTCATGAGACTTGGGTGCAAGTTACACTATCTGAAAAGGCAGTCAGTGTGCGTGTTTGGTATTTTCTTGTTGTAACCGTGGGCATGATAAGAAATATCCATCAGATTTACCTCGACGGGGTTAAACTGAATGCTACGATGATACGAAGACGTGCTCTTATCATACCGGGTCGCTATTATTTTCTTGGTCGCCATTTACCATTTCCAACACCACCCTGCAATTCATTGGCGTTTCTCGGAGCCATGTCGAACTTAATGATTTATCCATGCTTGTTGAATCAACGGGATGTTCAAAGTATTTATGAGAGTGGTAAGTTTGAAGTTTTTCCAACCGTGTGTAATCCATTAAAATGCTTAAGTCCATAGTCGTCGACGTCTTCGGCGCTGGAGCTCAAACACGTTTGCACAAAACAAGTTCAGTCAGTTAACTTGGTTATAACTTTAGCTCGGCGTTAATATACTTATGTTCACTTAGCTTAACTGGAGAAGGTTAAGAGTTAGGGACTGCATGTTTATTTATTTGAACTATCACACCCGGTTTCTCTTTTCATTGATCAGTTGTTTAAGACAAGTTTAACCAACTATAACGTGGCGTCAACTCCTCAAACCCGTCTTAAGAAAACGTAAAGTGAAGGTGTTGGAGACTTCTGTTGGAAAACCACAGGCATGCCAGGACCTAATAGATCATTTCGCAACCCAACAGTAATGTTAGTGTTCGGCTTTGTCATTCAGTCCTCAGCATTGTAAATACTAGTATAGGATACCTGGGACAGGCCGTATTTTGTTACTGGATATTTCCCATCCATTCCTGGCACAACGCACAACAATAACCAGTATATAGAATTCGCATTGATACAAGAATGAAGATTTTCTGGCCGAAAATGACAAAACTCAATTCATTCCGCCGAATCAACTGTATAACGTTCTTATTTCACTTTGTCATTCCAGTTAAATATGAGAGTAAGTATGGCACGCATTCTGAAAATGATTCTTAAATGGATTTTATCCAAACATTCTGACTGCGAATGTTGTCTCTTAACAGACTTGGATTAATTTCAATTTTAATCAGAACACTCAGTCTAGCCCGAATGTAAAATCGAAAGTTAAGACAAGATTCTGATATCACAAGATCTCAATTTAATGTCAGGTTCAGTCTTGTGTAATGTACACGTCAGCTGACATATTAAAACTTTAACAAATAGCAGTAATCTTGCAAGAATCGTTTGACGAATGTACATGCGCATGGACCAAAAACTGAATAAATCTATGGCTATGAATATTATAGGAATTTTTGTGTTGACCCTGCATGCGCAGTTTGGTGTATCGACCCTGAATCGTTTTGGTTGGTACAAGTATGAGAGTCTGAAAAAGCTGACAAAGTCATATTCCAATATTTAGTTTAAGGTGTTTCAGAGTTATAGAAGTTGTTCCTTGCTGTCGGGTATGTCGGTATTGACGTCTCCTCACACACCACTCGGGTGAGTGGTCAGTATGTCAGTTTGACATTTTGACATTCATTTTACCTCGATCTACCCTCCCGTTGTTTGTAATAAAGAAATTAACTTTAAACCCTTGTTGTATAGAAAACCGACTGATGTTTATAAAGGAAGACGGCGACTCTGACTCCATTGACGAAATATCTTATAACAGAGGACCTGTCCGTTCAAAGATACAATGCAGCTTGTACTGTTATGACAAGAACACACGCAATGAGACCTGTAACGCCTTTAGCTTTAATATCAACACAAACTGTTGTGAAATGTTACAAGATATGTAAAAAATCATTTCAGAAAAGCAAGGGATACAACGTTACAACTTTGTTCCATAGAGGAGGATTCGACTAATTGTGGTAAATTTTATTGGATTCTTCGTGAGAATAATTGAACACCAGGAGAATATTATGTTCATAGCAGCGTGCTTGTGCAATTTACGGATCATAGTTACATGATAGCAATTTCGAGATTTCTATTTCGAGATTAAGAAATGACAAAAGACTTGGACAAAATCTATCGATTGCAACGAAGTTTAACAAACACACGCAGATATCAAGTTTACGCATCTTGGCGTTGTCCTAGACATTTATTGATATCATAGTTTTGGATATATATATATTGATGTATTTCCGTACTGACATGAACAGAGGTATATCCTGTGGGCCCTCAAATACACACACTAGTGCACAGTGCATAGACGCTGTACGAGATGTTCTGTAAAGCAATTAGTGTATTGCTGACTTGCTAAGGAACTAGATGGCGAACCCTAACATTTACAAGAAAAACCTCGCAAAAGTATTTGGATGAAGCAACACCCAAATTTATTCGGAAGGATGAATTTTATCTTCGGAAAAATCCTTGACCAGATTTCTGTGTAAATATAAATATGTCTTTGCAAAATCCGATCTCCACATCGGTTTTAAATCCGAATCCTCCTCAACCACAGTGGACAGCGGTATACCATTAACATGACTGTATTTACCATAAACAACATTTCCTGAAGCAGACGATGTGTGTTTCAAACTGACCGTCTCCTCAGGCCGTGTTCCAAATAACAACGTCCAAGATACGCATAAACCAAATTTGGGGGTAAACGCATTAACAATGAGGGAAGTGGGATAATTATCTCACTTCTAGTAGGTAAAACTATGGTGAAGTTTATTTTTATCTACCATATTCGCATGCCTTATCAAAGCCCTAACTTTACTTTCAAAATTATCGGATTTCCATCAAATCATACATAATTGAAAATTGATAGATTTTGAAACTCTTTATATCTTTGCTTCCAACTCAATCAATACGAACAATGGTTTCATTGATACGACCATGCGTGAATACAGTTAATGAGTTTTGAACTATTTCACTGCGTGTTTTTGTCCGTGTTCAAGAAAGCTCCTTCTCTCGTGCACCATCCTTTGTTTTATGTTCAAAGTAAGAGTAGAGCAGGCCAACATGTCGTAAAAAAACGGCTCGTTTGCAAGTGTCACATCAACTCTGGTACTGGTCATGGCCACCTTAGCTCTTTCGTCGATACCGATTAACCGAGGCCGCAACTTCGACCGGCGGCCCTCTTACTGTTGTGACAGGGGAGTAGATCTTTAATTATGGAGGCATCTTCTTCTGCGCTGCTCCAAAATAATTGAAAATACCGGAAAGTGGCAGCATCTTGGCCTTCGGGAAAAAGATTGGAACTACCTACTTTGATCACGACATCAATTATACCATCGATTCGATAATAAATGATCATTATATTCGTCAAACTTTTTGTTTGAAGAGGCAATTTCTCCGCGGTGGTTTGACGAATGTTCGTGCAAGAGGTATCAATGTGTTGCTAGCGATGTCCAGTTGTGTCTTTAAAAAAGATAAGTGAACATTAGCGTTGCAGCAGTGTACAATAATCGGTATCCAGTAAAAAAGGTACAGGTAAAAAAGGTACAGGTAAAAAAGGTACGGTAAAAAAGGTACGGAAAAAAAGTACAGGAAAAAAAGGTACAAGTAAAAAAGGTATCGGTAAAAAAGGTACAGGAAAACAAGGTATCGGTAAAAAAGGTACAGGAAAAAAGGTATCGGTACAAAAGGTACAAGAAAAATGGTGACTAGGTAAAAAAGGTACAGACACTTTTTAAAAAGTTATTGTATAAAATTCGTTGATTCTCACATTGACTGAATGGGTACTGATGGCCAATGTCCTCTTTGATTACTCATTTACAGTTAGATTAGAAGCCCTTAGTTTCATAGTTACAAAAGTGCGAAAGAAACCCTGAATGTATTCAAAACCGTTGGTATCAGTAAAATAAATATTCCAGGTGGTATCAGCTTAGGAAGACCTTCCTAATTAATACCAGACCTGGAACAATCCACCTTGGACAAGGGATTTTCTGATTGATTGTTAATTGGATTAATTACAGTAGTCATAATTATGCTTTGGCAATTAGAAGTTAATCAACTTTACTCTAGCAAGGAAGTAATTAGTTTGGATACACAAAAAACAAATAACCAACACAAAACATGGTTTCCATTTGACTGACAGATTGAAAACATATCTAAACTTTGCCTATCTCAGTATAAGTTACCTCCACCACACAACATCTACATAATAATCATAATAACCCCAAAATTTGACTTCATTTACAATAAACAAGACGTGCAATTTATAACATTTGACAGCAAAGACACCATACCTGTACCTTTTTTACCTAGTCCCCATTTTTCTTGTACCTTTTTTACCTGTACTTTTTTTTCCTGTACCTTTTTTACCGATACCTTTTTTACTTGTACCTTTTTTACCGATACCTTATTTACTTGTACCTTTTTTTCTGTACCTTTTTTACCGTACCTTTTTTACCTGTACCTTTTTTACCTGTATCATGTAGGAGCCAGTTTTCGCGGGTCTTATCACTAAGTGCAGATTTACTAGCTTCCAGCGATTCCATACACGCAAAAGCTTATTTATTACGAAATTTGAGATCAATAACGAAATATCTGGGGTGCTGCGTGGATGTTTTAAGCGTGAATTAATCTTGAAATCGCTCACTGAAAGATCGATGCAGACCAAAACAAATCCGAAGCGGCTCCCCCATTTTCGCGGGTATTGCGCATGCGCGACTGATTGTTGTGTTTCTGTGTGTCGTGCACGATCCTAGGTATTGACCCAGTGTTTTGAACGTAATTAGAGAATTGCTTGCCTGTTTAGGACGCATTTTGGGCGCTTTCTTTGCGGAACGAAATGAAAATCAAAAATCAGAAAATTTATTCTCTGGAAACGAAGTGACGCGCGAGAAAACGGGAAAAAACGGGTTTTCGCGAAATTGGGGATGACTCGAAAATGGGGAGCAGCACCATACCTTTTTTACCTACATTCACAATAATCACATACATGCCTAAATCAAAGGGGTAATGAAATTGTCACCTATAATATGTACAATGATGTACACAAATTGAAAGTGTATATTGGGATTAAAGCTAATATATAACTTCGACACAATGCAAGAACATAACTACACAATGTATCCGTTATACCCTTTGTGTAGTGTGTACAAGTGGAGTGTCAGCCTTGGTAGTCTGGTGGTAGTTGTCTGTGAGGTCGTTTATAGACGTTTTTTATTCTCAGGCTGTTTTAACGATAAACATTACAGCACTCAATATTTTCTATCGTTTTGTTTTGAAGAATGAAGTGTTTTTCTTTACGACTAACAGCTGTCCTCTTACGGCAAGTGTATGCATGCCTTTTCAGCTGCAATCACTACCGGACTCCAGAAACATTGCCTAGTTTACCCAAAGCAAGATTGTTGAAACAGATGTTGACTAAATCTCATGCCCAGAAAACGCAATAGCGAGATCTTTTTATAAGCGTTTCGTGATAGGTTTTACAAAGAGCATTCATCAGACACCATATTGCAACACAGTTCCGACATGCGCGTGCATAGGCAGACGGTCTTCGAAGTTCTGATCAAATTCGTATGATTATCTCTTAGTCAAGATTGAAAAAGAATCTTTCAAGAATCGAGTAACGAATGTACATTGAAAATTCGAAGAATACAGCACAGATACAGCTATACTTGATAACTCTGTAACATTCATTCGAACTTTTGAACCAGGAAGAAAAAACCCATTGTATTGGGATTGGTATTGTATTGTTACCCCACTCCGATCCAGTGCGAGTTAGGCTTTCAGTTCGACTATGCTCCGCCTACTTACCGTTATACATGTATTATTCCTTCAATCCATCGTCTGTAGAAGTACTGGAGACACATGTATCAACCACAGAGGTGAGTTGTTTGGAATTATTCAGGTCCCCGTTAATGAAATCAATTCAGCTCAGTCATTCCAGGGCGCACAAATTAGGCGATTACATCATTCTCAATCCTATATCGGATAGTACGATGAATTCAAATGCTTAAAACAATTATACTTTTGCCGTATTAACAAAGTGCGTTAGGGTTGCTTGCCTTTCTCGAATCATTTCAGAGCTTGGAGCAAAGCGTTTGGCCAGCAGGTGCCCACTGCCAAATGATTGCGTCATTTGCCGGTGGTTGCCGTTCTAAAATTCGCATTGGACACATCGCCTCTTTCAAGAAAACTGATGGTACAGTTGTAGTTATAATTCATTGGAAAGCACAACAATCAACTTTTCACATGCAACATATCATATTGCTTGAGTGGAGTTACTGAGCGCCTCAGGAAGGACCGGCCTATGGGTGAAACACTCACATGCTGTGTATGCACTCGTTCACGAGCCACGACAGTCTTTAGCGCCCAAAAGGGCTTCCAGTCTATTAAAAAGTTCAACATGAGCATTCATATCCCACCCCTTTTATGGCTGCGAAAGGCATACTTGTTTAGGCTCTACCCAGTAGTAGAACTTGGGTATTGTCTGGCTTGGGATCTTATTGGTGAGTGGATCCAATACACACTATATATCTGAATGATACCAATGGCAGCAGCTTGGATCGCAATTTCAAGATATTGGTGCTAATTTCTACGAAAGCCCAAAAGGCTCATCTGAAATTCGAAATCCGAAATTTGAGATGCAATATTAACCAATCAGAGGGAAACTTTCAACATTTCAAAACCAATTAGATGTCGTGAAACATTTTATTCGGTGAATGCAAAATGGCCGCAATCGGCACTGCGTTTATATGCATCATATCATTGTAAGAAGCTAGATCAGCTCGACTTGCTGATGTCAGGTGATTATTTTACATATACCGTGATGCATTCTTGACGCAATGATTAGTAGAAAATAGGTCAAATATATTGCATTATTTCAAAATGATCTTCTTGCTAGTCTGACAATCTCAAAGAATCCTGCCCATGTCGGGTTATAGCTGCAATTTAATAAAAAAAAGCTTGACTTATTTGAAGAACCATTGGTCTCTTTTGTCATTAGAGCAAAGTACTGATTGTTACACTTGATCTGATTGGCTAAACGTTTCCCAGCGACTAGTGATCGAGTTTGAATTTCCGATTCGGATTCGAGAATTTCGGACTCAATCGGCACTGCGTTTATATGCATCATATCATTGTAAGAAGCTAGATCAGCTCGACTTGCTGATGTCAGGTGATTATTTTACATATACCGTGATGCATTCTTGACGCAATGATTAGTAGAAAATAGGTCAAATATATTGCATTCTTTCAAAATGATATTCTTGTTAGTCTGACTAGCTCAAAGAATCCTGCCCATGTCGGGTTATGGCTGCAAGTTAACAAAAAAAAGCTTGACTTAATTGAACCACCAGTTGTCTCTAAATTCACTTTTAAATTTCTCCATTGTCATAACTCAATGTTACACTTGATCTAATTTGCTAAAAGTTTCCAAGCGATTAGGGATTTGGAATTTCGGGTTTCAGATTCGAGAATTTCGGACTTCGGATTTCGAATTTCAGATGGGCCTCTGAGCTTTCGTAAATTTTAGTAAATCAAGTTAAAGTAATAAAATTGACTGAGGCGATTTAAATGGAACAATGTGTTGTGTTCCTTTTCAGACACCAGTGTGTTCTTTCTTAATGGAACTGACAGGAATATAAGGTAACTGCGTCTGTGGATTCTACATTATTCATAAACTTTGGAAGCAAAACCACTGCATCTTTGTTCCCTTTTATTTCCCGCATCCAATATTGTAACACTGCTCAACAGGGGAGCTAGCTTCCAGTCTACCGCAATACGATGCTACACAGCCATAGAAGACCTACAGTTTGCTTCTTTTCATCGCCATTTCCGTCTGCAGTTCCAAGCCATCAGAATCAGTCGGGTATCAATCGGTTGCTCCACTCTACTTGAGGCTGTTTATGTTTATACTTTGGCTGTGGCTCCGTGTACAGACTTTGTCATTTATGGCATCGGAATTTCTCCATAGAAGTTAACGACTGTGTCTTTAAATGCAAAACTTTTCAAGACATTTTAACTCTACGATTTCAAAATCCCCCAGTGTGAAATACGGTGCAAATTACGCCAAGTCAACTTATTTTGGTGAGGTTCTCTCATTTAATGGATGTGATCATGATGTTAAGCTGAACATTGATCTTCAGAAAAACGATGTCGTTTCGTTTGCTCTCTACTTTCGGCAGCGTCACCATAACAGACGATGTGAATCAATAATTTGGATTTCTGGAAGACGCTTTGACGTTTACGTCAACAGCTTTCGTGGTATACATGTAATGTGTAATAACCGACTTCATAAGAATTTGGCGCGAAGAACTGAAACTGGAAAGGCACTCAAGGCGCGTGTTTGGTATTTTCTTGTTGTAACGGTGGACAAAGTAAGAAATATCCATAAGATTTACCTCGACGGAGTAAAACTGAATGCTAGAAAGATTCCAAGATATGTCAAGTTCAGATCAAGTCGCTTTCATTTTCTTGGTCGTCATTCACCCATCCCAGGAAGACGCTGCCTTTCACATCCTTTTATCGGTGCTATGTCCAACCTTAGGATTTTTCCATGTCTGTTGAATCAACGGGAGGTTCGAAGTATTTATGAGAGCGGTAAGTCAGAAGTTAAGAGTTAGTGCCTTCATTTTCACCTATTTGAACTAGACAAGTGTAACCAACAATAACGTTGCGTCAACTCCTCCAACACGTTTAATGCAAACGTAAAGTGAACGTGTTGATGACTTCTGTTGGAAAACCACAGGCATGCCAGGACCTAAAGATCATTTCGAAACCCAACAGTAATGTTAGTGTTCAGCTTTGTCCTTTAGTCCTCAGCATTGTAAATACAAGTATAGGATACCTTGGACAAGCCATATTTTGTTACTGGATATTTCCCATCCATTCTTGGCACAACGCACAACACTAACCAGTATATAGAATTGACACTGATACAAGAATAAAGATTTTCTGGCCGAAAATGACAAAAATTAATTGATTCCGCCAATGTAGACAAATGCATACTTACGAAATATAATTCGTTACCATGCTAACAACTTATGAACGTTGAAACTGATCCCAGCCTGAAACTGCGGCAATAAAGACCTTGAACTTGGCAGCACGTTCTCAGTTCCGTGTGGCACAGCTTTGTGATACAGTCATTCAGTCACAGCCAATCAGATTGTGGGTATTTTTACATATCACTCGCCGAATCCTCATTTCCCATTGTCATTACAGTTAAATATGAGAGTAAGTATGGCACGCATTCTCAAAAACTATTTTAAAGGGATTTTATCCAAACATTCTGACTGCGAATGTTGTCTCTTTAAAACAGACTAGTTTGAGACCTACAGTTTTAGTTTGAGGTACTTCAGAGATATAAAAGTTGTTCTTTGCTGTCGAGTATGTCGGTATTGACGTCTCCTCACACACCACTCGGGTGGAGTGGTCAGTATGTCAGTTTGACATTTTGACATTCATTTTACCTCGATCTACCCACCCGTTGTTTGTAATAAAAAAATTTAACTTTAAACCCTTGTCGTATAGAAAACCGACTGATGTTCATAAAGGAAGACGGCGACTCTGACTCCATTGACGAAATATCTTATAACAGAGGACCTGTCCGATCAAAGATACAATGCAGCTTGTACTGTTATGACAAGAACACGCGCAATGAGACCTGTAAAGCCTTTAGCTTTAATATCAACACAAACTTTTGTGAAATTTTACATAATATGTAAAAAATCATTTCAGAAAAGCAAGGGATACAACGTTACAACTTTGTTCCATAGAGGAGGATTCGACCTATTGTGTTCAATTCCATTGGATTCTTCGTGAGAAATATTGAACATCAGGAGAATATTATGTTGATAGCAGCATGCTTGTGCAATTTACAGATCGTAGTTACATGGTAGCTATTTCGAGATTTCTATTTCGAGATTAAGAAATGACAAAAGACTTGGACAAAATTTATCGATTGCAACGAAGTTTAACAAACACGTGCAGATATCAAGTTTACGCATTTTGGCGTTGTCCAAGTCATTTATTGATATTATAGGTTTGTATCTATTAACCTGTGTGTATTTCCGCATTGACATATGAACATGGGTATGTCCAGTGGGCCCTCAAATACACACACTCGTGCACAGTGCATAGACGCTGTACGAGATGTTCTATAAACCAATTAGTGTATTGCTGACTTGCTAGGGAACAAAATGGCGAACCCTAACATATACAAAAAGAACTTCGCAAAATCATTTGGATGAAGCAACACCCGTGCTTATTCGGAAGGACGACCTGATTTCTGTGTAAATATAAATATGTCTTTGCAAAATCTGATCTCCAGTTCGGTTGTAATTCCAAATCCCCCACAACCACAGTGGACAGCGGTACACCATTAACATGACCGTTATTACCATAAACAACATTTCCTGTGGTTTATGTTATGTTGAGGCCTGTTAGATTGATTATGGGCGGAACCCATGCTTAGTAGTGCATGGCCAAACAGTTAGCACAGCATTACTGGGCTCACATGGCTTAAAGGAGACAATACAGTATATTCCTGCAAATTATCAGGCGACTAGAACGGAAATCGACAAAAATTGAACCATAACTACCATTCAAATCACAGATTGGTTCTCAGTTTTTAGAGTGTAACTTGATCATCTAGTTGACAATTCAGGTAGAAATAACATTATTTTCCGAAGAAAAAACCGTTCAATCGGATTTTCTATTTTTGTTGTGTAGCAAGTCGAATGTCGCTCTGAGCTTGGCAGGTTAAGACGGACTGTGTGTTCCTTTCACTATTGTCTGCCTTTTGTGAAGTCTGACGACATCAATTTCTTCTATTATCTCCTGGTGTCACCTGGGCTCATCTTATGTGTGACATGCTACTGGTTTTGCTAGAACGGGCCACAGATATGATGATGTGTATGAAAACGAATTCTTTTTCAGGAATGCATGCTTTACTTCTAATCGCAGAAGGATAGTTCCATTTGACTGACTTTAAGACATAATACACATCAAAGAGAATGTTTTTCAACGCTATACAGGCAACGTCGAGCCAATCACAAAGCAATGTATCAAATTAGAATAAACAGCTTAAAACTGATTAAGGGCCTGTAAAATAAAATACATAAAAATAGTGATTGGCTTTGACATACACTGACTGCATGCGAAGCTTAGCTCAAATTTATTAGTAATTTTGTCTTAACCAAACTTGGACTGCAGGAGAGTGTGAGAAGCAAGGATTTAAGGCAGAACATAAGACATTCAAAATAGTGTACATATTGGAAATTGATAGATTTCGAAACTCTTTATCTTTTTGCTTCCAACTCAATCAATACGAACAATGGTTTCATTGATACGACCATGCATGAATACAGTTAATTAGTTTTGAACTATTTCACTGGGTGTTTTATCCGTGTTCCGGAAAGCTCTCACTCTCTCGTTGCACTATCCTTTGTTTTATGTTCAAAGTATGAGTAGAGTAGGCCAACATGTCGTAAAACAACGGCTCGTTTGTAAGTGTCACATCAACTCTGGTACTGGCCATGGCCACCTTAGCTCTTTCGTCGATACCGTTTTACCGAGGCCGCAACTTCGACCGGCGGCCCTCTTACCAAGCTTACGATTGCGACAAATGAGTATGTCGTTAATTATGGACACGCTTTCTTTCGCTACATCAGCTCCAAAGAAATGTGTTACCAGCCTCAGGCGTAATACCGGAAAGTGGCAGCATGTTGGTCTTCGGGAAAAGGATTAGAACTACCTACTTTGGTCACTACTTGAATTATACTATTGATTGCTTTATAAATTATCATTGTATTCGTCAAGCTCTTTGTTTGTAGAGGCAACTTCTCAACGGCATCATAACGAATGTTCCTACAAGAGGTATCCATGTGTTGCAAGCGGTGTCTAGTTGTGTCTAGTAAAATGATCAGTGAAAATTAGTGTCAACAAACATTTGTTTTCGCACTTTTGAAAATCGGACATCGAAAAGGTTGCAGCTGTCTACAATGCTCATGTACATGCCTAAATCAAAGTGGTAATAAAATTGTCACCTGTGGCAAGAATTGAAGTTTGCTGTGCGGTTTCGGTGAACGGGATAAATCATGTACAATGATGTATACAAATTGAAAGTGTCTCTTTGGATTAAGGCTAAGATATAACTTCAACACAATTAAAGAACATAACTGCACAATGTATCCGTTATACGCATTGTTTAGTGTGTACAAGTGTAGTGCCAGCCTTGATTGTCGGGCGATAGTTATATGTGAGGTCACTTATGGACTTTTTTCATTCTTATGCTGTTTTAACGATATACATTACGTCACAAAACATTTGCTATCGTTATGTCTTGAGGATGAAGTGTGTTTTTCTCCGACTAAGTCTAACTGCTGTCCTCTTACGGCAATTGTCTGCATGCCTTTTCAGCTGCAATCACTACCTGACTACCAGAAACATTGCCTATTTTACCCAAAGCAAGACTGTTGAAACAGATAAAGATGTTGACTAAATCTCATGCCCAGAAAACGCAATAGCGAGATATTTTTATAAGCGCTGCGTGATAGGTTTTCTTTATGAAAATTGTAAATGCGCATTACAAAGAGCATTCATCAGACACCATATTGCAACACCGTTGCGACATGCGCGTGCATTGGCAGACTGCCCTCGAAGTTCTGATCAAATTCATATGATTATCTCTTAGTCAAGATTGAAAAAGAATCTTTCAAGAATCGAGTAACGAATGTACATTGAAAATTCGAAGAATACAGCACAGATACAGCTATACTTGATAACTCTGTAACATTCATTCGAACTTTTGAACCAGGAAGAAAAAACCCATTGTATTGGGATTGGTATTGTATTGTTACCCCACTCCGATCCAGTGTGAGTTAGGCTTTCAGTTCGACGATGCGCCGCCTACTTACCGTTATACATGTATTGCTCCTTCAATCCATCGTCTGTAGAAGTACTGGAGACACATGTATCAACCACAGAGGTGAATTATTCAGGTCCCCGTTAATGAAATCGATTCGGCTCAGTCATTCCAGGCCGCACAAATTAGGTGATGACATCATTCTAAATCCTATATCGGATAGTACGATGAATTCAAATGCTTAAAACAATTATACTTTTGCCGTATTAACAAAGTGCGTTAGGGTTGCTTGCCTTTCTCGAATCATTTCAGAGCTTGGAGCAAAGCGTTTGGCCAGCAGGTGCCCACTGCCAAATGATTGCGTCATTTGCCGGTGGTTGCCGTTCTAAAATTCGCATTGGACACATCGCCTCTTTCAAGAAAACTGATGGTACAGTTGTAGTTATAATTCATTGGAAAGCACAGCAATCAACTTTTCACATGCAACATATCATATTGCTTGAGTGGAGTGACTGAGCGCCTCAGGAAGGACCAGCCTATGGGTGAAACACTCACATGCTGGGTATGCATTCGTTCACGAGCCACGACAGTCTTTAGCGCCCAAAAGGGCTTCCAGTCTATTAAAAAGTTCAACATGAGCATTCATATCCCACCCCTTTTATGGCTGCGAAAGGCATACTTGTTTAGGCTCTACCCATCGAGGCGGTAGTAGAACTCGGGTTTTGTCTGGCTTTGGATCTTATTGGTGAGTGGATCCAATACACACTATATATCTGAATGATACCAATGGCAGCAGCTTGGATCGCAATTTCAAGATATTGGTGCTAATTTCTACGAAAGCCTAAAAGGCTCATCTGAAATTCGAAATCCGAAATTTGAGATGCAATATTAACCAATCAGAGGGAAACTTTCAACATTTCAAAACCAATTAGATGTCGTGAAACATTTTATTCGGTGAATGCAAAATGGCCGCAATCGGCACTGCGTTTATATGCATCATATCATTGTAAGAAGCTAGATCAACTCGACTTGCTGATGTCAGGTGATTATTTTACATATACCGTGATGCATTCTTGACGCAATGAAAAAAGCTTGACTTAATTGAACCACCAGTTGTCTCTAAATTCACTTTGAAATTTCTCCATTGTCATAACTCAATGTTACACTTGATCTAATTTGCTAACTTTATTGAACCACCAGTTGTCTCTAAATTCACTTTGAAATTTCTCCATTGTCATAACTCAATGTTACACTTGATCTAATTTGCTAAAAGTTTCCAAGCGATTAGGGATTTGGAATTTCGGGTTTCAGATTCAAGAATTTCGGACTTCGGATTTCGAATTTCAGATGGGCCTCTGAGCTTTCGTAAATTTTAGTAAATCAAGTTAAAGTAATAAAATTGACTGAGGCGATTTAAATGGAACAATGTTGTGTTCCTTTTCAGACACCAGTGTGATCTTTCTTAATGGAACTGACAGGAATATAAGGTAACTGCGTCTGTGGATTCTACATTATTCATAAACTTTGGAAGCAAAACCACTGCATCTTTGTTCCCTTTTATTCCCGCATCCAATATTGTAACACTGCTCAACAGGGGAGCTAGCTTCCAGTCTACCGCAATACGATGCTACACAGCCATAGAAGACCTACAGTTTGCTTCTTTTCATCGCCATTTCCGTCTGCAGTTCCAAGCCATCAGAATCAGTCGGGTATCAATCGGTTGCTCCACTCTACTTGAGGCTGTTTATGTTTATACATTGGCTGTGGCTCCGTGTACAGACTTTGTCATTTATGGCATCGGAATTTCTCCATAGAAGTTAACGACTGTGTCTTTAAATGCAAAACTTTTCAAGACATTTTAACTCTACGATTTCAAAATCCCCCAGTGTGAAATACGGTGCAAATTACGCCAAGTCAACTTATTTTGGTGAGGTTCTCTCATTTAATGGATGTGATCATGATGTTAAGCTGAACATTGATCTTCAGAAAAACGATGTCGTTTCGTTTGCTCTCTACTTTCGGCAGCGTCACCATAACAGACGATGTGAATCAATAATTTGGATTTCTGGAAGACGCTTTGACGTTTACGTCAATAGCTTTCGTGGTATACATGTAATGTGTAATAACCGACATCATAAGAATTTGGCGCGAAGAACTGAAACTGGAAAGGCACTCAAGGCGCGTGTTTGGTATTTTATTGTTGTAACGGTGGACAAAGTAAGAAATATCCATAATATTTACCTCGACGGAGTAAAACTGGATGCTAGAAAGGTTCCTAGATATGTCAAGTTCAGATCAGGTCGCTTTCATCTTCTTGGTCGTCATTTCCCCATCCCAGGAAGACGCTGCACTTCACATCCTTTTATCGGTGCTATGTCCAACCTTAGGATTTTTCCATGTCTGTTGAATCAACGGGAGGTTCGAAGTATTTATGAGAGCGGTAAGTCAGAAGTTAAGAGTTAGTGCCTTCATTTTCACCTATTTGAACTATCACACCCGGGTTTTGTTTTTATTGATCAGTTGTCTAAGACAAGTGTAACCAACAATAACATTGCGTCAACTCCTCCAACACGTTTAATGCAAACGTAAAGTGAACGTGTTGGTGACTTCTGTTGGAAAACCACAGGCATGCCAGGCCCTAATAGATCATTTCGAAACCCAACAGTAATGTTAGTGTTCAGCTTTGTCATTTAGTCCTCAGCATTGTAAATACAAGTATAGGATACCTTGGACAAGCCATATTTTGTTACTGGATATTTCCCATCCATTCTTGGCACAACGCACAACACTGACCAGTATATAGAATTCACACTGATACAAGAATAAAGATTTTCTGGCCGAAAATGACAAATATCAATTGATTCCGCCAATGTAGACAAATGCATACTTACGAAATATAATTCGTTACCATGCTAACAACTTATGAACGTTGAAACTGATCCCAGCCTGAAACTGCGGCAATAAAGACCTTGAACATGGCAGCACGTTCTCAGTTCCGTGTGGCACAGCTTTGTGATACAGTCATTCAGTCACAGCCAATCAGATTGTGGGTATTTTTACATATCACTCGCCGAATCCTCATTTCCCATTGTCATTACAGTTAAATATGAGAGTAAGTATGGCACGCATTCTCAAAAACTATTTTAAAGGGATTTTATCCAAACATTCTGACTGCGAATGTTGTCTCTTTAAAACAGACTAGTTTGAGACCTACAGTTTTAGTTTGAGGTACTTCAGAGATATAAAAGTTGTTCCTTGCTGTCGAGTATGTCGGTATTGACGTCTCCTCACACACCACTCGGGTGGAGTGGTCAGTATGTCAGTTTGACATTTTGACATTCATTTTACCTCGATCTACCCTCCCGTTGTTTGGAATAAAAAAATTTAACTTTAAACTATTGTTGTATAGAAAACCGACTGATGTTCATAAAGGAAGACGGCGACTCTGACTCCATTGACGAAATATCTTATAACAGAGGACCTGTCCGTTCAAAGATACAATGCAGCTTGTACTGTTATGACAAGAACACACGCAATGAGACCTGTAAAGCCTTTAGCTTTAATATCAACACAAACTGTTGTGAAATTTTACAAGATATGTAAAAAATCATTTCAGAAAAGCAAGGGATACAACGTTACAACTTTGTTCCATAGAGGAGGATTAGACATATTGTGTTAAATTTTATTGGATTCTTCGTGAGAATAATTGAACATCAGGGATTCCCTCCTCAAAAACCGCTGTTACACCGGTGTAACCCAACACCGAGCAGGGTGGTCAAGTGTTGGTGTAGTGATGGTGTTACCTTGGTGACGGTGTTACACCAACACTTTACACTTTCTCAACCCCAAGACTTGACCTGACACACTGTGACACTGTGAACGAGATTGTACAAAGGATGTTGTCTAATGATAGTTTTTTAGCGGTTTTATAAAAGCGATATATAGATCGGACACTTCAATTTTTCGTATCGCAATAATCTTAGATATAAATGTTTCCAACGTTTGAAAAAGATTTATGATTTTTTGCCGGGAAGCCGACACGAATCGTGCCCCAGCCCGGGCAGGGTGTGATGTTGAGCCGTGAGTCAGATGCCCCGGACTCTGCCGCGCCTCGCGCATCACCTCGGGCGGGTGGCCCCTACAAGAGCACGAAGACGCAGGAAAGACCGGAAGATGACTCGGTCAGAGAGCCGAGGCCAAGACAGGGCAGGGCAGTTAGACAATAAGCCACGAGTCCATCGCCCCAGACTCTTCGGCATATCGTCCATCAACTCGATCCAGGTTGACCTTCCCGCTTGCCCTCCAAGGGCGTGAAGCCCAGGCATGTGCGAGACGGTATAGGCTGGCCTATACAGGTAACGCCAAGCCAAGCACAAAGCAATGTATAAAATTAGAATAAACAGCTCAAATCTGATTAATGGCTTGTAAAATAAAATACTTAAAAATAGTGATTGGCATTGACACACACTGGTTACAAGCGAAGCTTAGCTCAAATTTATTAGTAATTTTGTCTTAACCAAACTTGGACTGCAGGAGAGTGTGAGAAGCAAGGATTTAAGGCAGAACATAAGAATTCAAAATACATAGTGTACATATTGGAAATTGATAGATTTCGAAACTCTTTATCTTTTTGCTTCCAACTCAATCAATACGAACAATGGTTTCATTGATACGACCATGCGTGAATACAGTTAATGAGTTTTGAACTATTTCACTGGGTGTTTTATCCTTGTTCCGGAAAGCTCTCTCTCTCTCTCTTTGCACCATCCTTTGCTTTATGTTCAAAGTCTGAGTAGAGTAGGCCAACATGTCGTAAAACAACGGCTCGTTTGCAAGTGTCACATCAACTCTGGTACTGGTCATGGCCACCTTAGCTCTTTCGTCGATACCGATTAACCGAGGCCGCAACTTCGACCGACAGCCTTCTTACTGTTGTGACAGGGCAGTAGATCTTTAATTATCGAGGCGCCTCCAAAATAATGGGTTACCAGCCTTAGGCGAAATACTGGAAAGTGGCAGCATCTTAGCCTGCGGGAAAAAGATTGGAACTACCTACTTTGATCACGACTTGAATTATACCATCGATTCGATAATAAATGATCATTATATTCGTCAAACGTTTTGTTTGAAGAGGCAATTTCTCAGTGGTGGCATGACGAATGTTCGTGCAAGAGGTATCAGTGTGTTGCTAGCGATGTCTAGTTGTGTCTATCAAAATGATAAGTGAACATTTGCGTCGCAGCAGTGTACAATGCTCACATACATGCCTAAATCAAAGGGGTATTGAAATTGCCACCTGTGGCGAGAATTTACCTTTGCTGGGCGGAATTAGTCAACGCGGTATATTATGTACAATGATGTACACAAATTGAAAGTGTATATTGGGATTAAGGCTAATATATAACTTCGACACAATGCAGGAACATAACTACACAATGTATCCGTTAAACCCTTGTCTTGTATTAGTAGATCCCTCCGCTTGATCGGAGCACCTTGCTCGGGTCGATATCCTGATCCTCTGCAAGTAGTTTTTCGTTTATCTTAATGTCTCGCGTAGTGTGCAGTTTGTGGCACTGCAAGTTTGAGAGTGTATTGGCACTTATTACGTTTTTGTTTAGCTTTAGCATGATAATATTTCTATTGTTTCTAGTGTTATTTTGAGTGATATGTCCCCACCCGTTCAGCACCGCAGAGCATACTTCATCGTCTGTCCTTGGTGGCGTCAGCTTATCTTCTGTGTATAGTTTCTGGAGGTTCTCTATCCTGGCAGCTCTCATCTCTTGGATGATTGGGCATCTGATCAGGAAGTGAACAACATCCTCCTCCTCCTCGTTGCACAGGGGGCAGATTGGGGAGATCTCCTTTTTTAAGAACTGGACCTTTGTGACCTGTAGGCCGTATCTACCCACCAGTAGACGTGCCCTTGTGGTTGCAGCCTCCACCATATATGGTTTGCCTTTGCACGGAAGCCATAATGGGTGAGGTTTGCCTGTCCAAGTCTGATGAACAATCACCCATTTGAGAGTCTTCTTACTGCCTGCCTCGATTGACAGTTTTGTGTACCATTTGTCCTTTACTGGTAGGGTTGTGTGTTCTCGCCAGGAAGATTTAGGCCAAGGGTACACTATTGCCTGATTCACATCAATGCCATAGTGCCATCCCAGCTTGCGGACCTGTGCAAACCAGCTCTTGGAAGTGTCTGTCTTCGTCGCTAATTGTCGCTAACCCTTCGTCGCTAATTGTCGCTAACCCTTTCGTCGCTAACCCTTTGTGCAGTGTGTACAAGTGGAGTGTGAGCCTTGGTAGTCTGGCAGTAGTTGTCTGTGAGGTCGTTTATGGACGTTTTTCATTCTCAGGCTATTTTAACGATAAACATTACAGCACTAAATATTTGCTATCGTTTTGTTTTGAAGAATGAAGTGTTTTTCTTTACGACTAACAGCTGTCCTCTTACGGCAAGTGTATGCATGCCTTTTCAGCTGCAATCACTACCGGACCACCAGAAACGTTGCCTATTTTACCCCAAGCAAGATAGTTGAAACAGATATTATTGACTAAAGGTCATGCTTAGAAAACGCAATAGCGAGTTCTGGACTAAGAGATCCTGTCGAGGCACAAAATTGTTATTTAGACCACCTGAACGTCGTAAAAATAACTAAATTGGTGATTACCTGTTATGCAGTTCACGGACTGGAGTCAGTTATGCATGCAATGTTACCCAGATGGCAAGCTCTCATAATCACCTGCCTGAGGGGAACTCGAAACTGCAAAGATTTATCAATGGAAGGTTATTCGCCCGCCTTAGGTTTTAACAGGGCCGTTCAGAACTACCTATTTTTATAAGCGTTTCGTGGTAGGTTTTCTTTAAGAAAATTGTAAATGCGCCTTACAAAGAGCATTCAGACGCCATTGCAACACAGTTGCGGCATGCGCGTGCACGCTAGGCAGACGGTCCTCGAAGCTCTGATCAAATTCGTATGATTATCTTTTGGTCAAGATTGAAAAAGAATCTTTCAAGAATCGAGTAACGAATGTACATTGAAAATTCGAAGAATACACAGATACAGCTATACTTGATAACTCTGTTACATTCATTCGAACTTCTGAACGAGGTAGAAAAAACCCATTGTATTGGGATTGCTAATGTATTGTTAACCCACTCCGATCCAGTGTGAGTTAGGCTTTCAGTTCGACGATGCGCCACCTACTTACCGGTATATTACTCCTTCAATCCATCGCCTGTAGAAGTACTGGAGACAACTGTATCAACCACAGAGGTGAGTTGTTTGGAATTATTCAGGTCCCCGTCAATGAAATCAATTCGGCTCAGTCATCCCAGGCCGCACAAATTAGGTGATGACATCATTCTAAATCCTATATCGGATAGTACGATGAATGCAAATGCTTAAAACAATTATACGTTTGCCGTATTAACAAAGTGCGTTAGGGTTGCTTGCCTGCCTCAAATCATCTCAGAGGTTGGAGCAAAGCGTTTGGCCAGCAGGTGCCCACCGCCAAATGATTGCATCATTGGCCGGTGGTTGCCGTTCTAAGATTCGCATTGGACAGATCACCCCTTTCAAGAAAACTGATGGTACAGTTGTAGTTATAATTCATTAGAAAGCACAGCAATCAACTTTTCACATGCAATATATCATATTGCTTGAGTGGAGTTACTGAGCGCCTCAGGAAGGACCGGCCTATGGATGAAACACTCACATGCTGGGTATGCACTCGTTCACGAGCCACGACAGTCTTAAGCGCCCAAAAAGGGCTTCCAGTCTATTAAAAAGTTCAACATGAGCATTCATATCCCACCCCTTTTATGGCTGCGAAAAGCATACTTGTTTAGGCACTACCCATCGAGGCGGTAGTAGAACTCGGGTTTTGTCTGGCTTTGGATCTTATTGGTGAGTGGATCCAATACACACTGTATATTTTAATAATACCAATGACATCAGCAGAGATCGCAATTTAAAGACATAGGTGCTAATTTCTACGAAAGCCCAGCAGACTCATCGGAAATTCGCAATCCGAAATTTGAGATCCAATATTAACCAATCAGAGGGAAACTTTCAACATTTCAAAACCAATTAGATGTCGTGAAACATTTTATTCGGTGAATGCAAAATGGCCGCAATCGGCACTGCGTTTATATGCATCAAATCATTGTAAGAAGCTAGATCAACTCGACTTGCTGATGTCAGGTGATTATTTTACATATACCGTGATGCATTCTTGACGCAATGATTAGTAGAAAATAGGTCAAATATATTGCATTATTTCAAAATGATCTTCTTGCTAGTCTGACAATCTCAAAGAATCCTGCCCATGTCGGGTTATAGCTGCAATTTAATAAAAAAAAGCTTGACTTATTTGAAGAACCATTGGTCTCTTTTGTCATTAGAGCAAAGTACTGATTGTTACACTTGATCTGATTGGCTAAACGTTTCCCAGCGACTAGTGATCGAGTTTGAATTTCCGATTCGGATTCGAGAATTTCGGACTCCGGATTTCTAATTTCAGATGGACCATCTGGGCTTTCGTAAATTTAAATAAATCACGTTGTAATTTAAAATTGACTAAGGCGATTTATAATGGAACAATGTTGTGTTCCTTTGCATTTCAGACACCAGTGTGTTCTTTCTTAATGGAACTGACAGGAATATAAGGTAACTGTGCCTGTGGATTCTCCATTTTTCATAAACTTATGAAGCAAAACCACTACATCTTTGTTTCCTTTTGGTCCCGCATCCAATATTGTCACACTGCTCAACAGGGAAGGTAGCTTCCTGTCTACCGCAATACGAAGCTACACAGCCATAGAAGATCTACAGTTTGCTTCTTTTCATCGCCATTTCTATCTATAGTTCAAAGCCATCAGAATAAATAGGGTATTAATCGGTTGCGTCACTCTACTTGAGGCTCTTTATGTTTAAACCTTTGGCTGTGGCTCCGTGTCAAGACTTTGTCATTTATGGCATCGGAATTTCTCCACAGCAGTTAGCAAATGTGTCTTTAAATGCTGAAGTTTTCATGACATTGTATCGATTTCAAACTCCTCCAGTGTGAAATACGGTGCAAATTACGCCAAGTCAACTTTCTTTGGTGAGGTTCTCTCATTTAATCGATGTGATCATGAGGTTAAGCTGAACATTGATCTTCAGAAAAACGATGTCGTTTCGTTTGCTTTCTACTTTCGGCAGCGTCACCATACCAGACGATGGGTATTTATAATTTGTATTTCTGGAAGACACTTTGACGTTTTCGTCAGTAGCTTTCATGGTATAGATGTAATGTGTAATAACCGACATAAGAATTGGGCGCGAAAAACCAAAACTGGAAAGGCACTCAAGGCGCGTGTTTGGTATTTTCTTGTTGTAACGGTGGACATAGTAAGAAATATCCATAAGATTTACCTCGACGGAGTAAAACTGAATGCTAGGACGCTACCAAAATCTGTCAAAATCAGATCAGGTCGCTTTACTTTTCTTGGTCGTCGTTTACCCACCCTAGGAGGACGCTGCACTTCACAACATTTTATCGGTGCCATGTCCAACCTTAGGATTTTTCCATGTCTGTTGAATGAACGGGAGGTTCGAAGTATTTATGAGAGCGGTAAGTTAGAAGCTTTTCCAGCCATGAATAATTCATGGAAAAGGCTCAAGTCCATATGGTCGTCAACGTCTTCGGCGCTGGAGCTCAAAAACATTTGAACAAAACAAATTAAGTCAGTTAAAGTCCGTGGTATTAACTTTAGCTCGGCGTAAATATGGTTAAGTTCGCCAAGCTTAACTGAATCAGGTAAAGAGTTAGTGCCTTCATTTTCACCTATTTGAACTATCACACCCGATTTCTGTTTTTATTGATCAGTTGTGTAAGACAAGTTTAACCAACTATAACGTGGCGTCAACTCCTCCAACACGTTTAATGCAAACGTAAAGTGAACGTGTTGGTGACTTATGTTGGAAAACCACAGGCATGCCAGGCCCTAATAGATAATTTCGAAACCCAACAGTAATGTTAGTGTTCAGCTTTGTCATTCAGTCCTCAGTATTGTAAATACAAGTATAGGATACCTTGGACAGGCCGTATTTTGTTACTGGATATTTCCCATCCATTCTTGGCACAACGCACAACAATAACCAGTATATAGAATTCACATTGGTACCCGAATGAAGATTTTCTGGCCGAAAATGACAAAAATCAATTCATTCCACCAATGTACACAAATGCATACTTCCGAATAAATACCTTGAACATGGCAGCACGTTCTCAGTTCCGTGTGGCACGGCTTTGTGATACAGTCATTCAGTCACAGCCAATCAGATTGTGGGTATCTTACATATCACTCGCCGAATCCTCATTTCTCATTGTCATTCCAGTTAAATATGAGAGTAAGTATGGCACGCATTCTCAAAAACTATCTTAAAGGGATTTTATCCAAACATTCTGACTGCGAATGTTGTCTCTTTAAAACAGACTAGTTTGAGACCTACAGTTTTAGTTTGAGGTGTTTCAGAGTTATAGAAGTTGTTCCTTGCTGTCGGGTATGTCGGTAATGACGTCTCTTCACACACCACTCGGGTGGAGTGGTCAGAATATGAATTTGACATTTTGATATTCATTATACCTCGATCTACCCGCCTGTGGTTTTGTGAGAAATGGTAACTATAAAACCTTGTCGTATAGAAAACCGACTGATGTTCATAAAGGAAGACGGTGACTCTGACTCCATTGACGAAATATCTTATAACAGAGACAGAGGGCCTGTCCGTTCAAAGATCCAATGCAGCTTGTACTGTTATGACAAGAGCGCGCGCAATGAGACTTGTAAAGCCTTTAGCTTTAATATCAACACAAACTGTTGTGAAATTTTACAAGATATGTAAAAAATTATTTCAGAAAAGCAAGGGATACAACGTTACAACTTTGTTCCATAGAGGAGGATTCGACTAATTGTGTTAAATTTTATTGGATTCTTCATGAGAATAATTGAACATCAGGAGAATATTATGTTGATAGCAGCGTGCTTGTGCAATTTACAAATCATAGTTACATGATAGCTATTTCGAGATTACTATTTCGAGATTAAGAAATGACAAAAGACTTGGACAAAATTTATCGATTGCAACGAAGTTTATCAAATACGCGCAGATATCAAGTTTACGTATCTTGGCATTGTCCAAGACATTTATTGATATCATAGTTTGGGATCTATATAAATAGATATATTTCCGTATTAACATATGAACAGGGGTATGTCCAGTGGGCCCTCAAACACACAAACTTGTCCACAGTGCATAGACGTTGTACGAGATGTTCTATAAAGCAATTAGTGTATTGCTGACTTGATGAAGAACTAGATGGCGAACCCTAACATATAGATAAAACTACGGTGCAGTTTATTTTTGTCTAGCATATTCGCATGCTTTATTAAAGACCTAACTTTACTTACAAAATTATCGGATTTCGATCAAATCAAACCTGGTATAATTTTAGTAAGTCAATGGAACATGCATTTTGAAGATGTGGGAATCTCATTAACCATCCGGAGGTTACCAGCCCCTCTTTGTAATGTATTAGACTACCTGCGAGATGAAGAGAGGTCGTTTTGATTAGTTATGTTGAGGCCTGTTAGATTAATTATGGGGCGGAACCCATGCTTAGTAGTACATGGCCAAACAGTTCGAATCGCATTACTGTGCTCGCATGGCTAAGGGATCTCGAAAATGCCGAAATATATGAGTTTATCAGATTATTGCAACTTGTTCGGAATCCCAGGCATGCCAAATCCGTTCGCTGCCATATCGTCCAATTTAAAGGTTTAGAACATTGTCTCAATCAATTAGAAGTACGAAAAACTTACCATCAAGTGTAAAAAAATTCAAAGTCGCCGTACCCGCATATAAACGCTTAAATGTGGTCACGTTAATGGTGTACCGTTGTCCACTGTGACACTGTGAACGAGACTATACAAAGGATGTTGTCTAATGATAGTTTTTTAGCGGTTTTATAAAAGCGATATATAGATCGGACTCTTCAACTTTTCGTACCGCAATAATCTTAGATATGAAGGTTTCCAACGTTTGAAAAAGATTTATGATTTTTCGCCGGGAAGCCGACAAGAATCGTGCCCCAGCCCGGGCAGGTCGTGATGTTGAGCCGTGAGTCAGATGCCCCGGACTCTGCCGCGCCTCGCGCATCACCTCGGGCGGGCGGCCCCTACAAGAGTATGAAGACGCAGGAAAGACCGGAAGGTGACTCGGTCAGAGAGCCGAGGCCAAGACAGGGCAGGGCAGTTAGACGATAAGCCACGAGTCCATCGCCCCAGACTCTTCTGCATATCGTCCATCAACTCGATCCAGGTCGACCTCCCCGCGTGCCCTCCAAGGGCGTGAAGCCCAGGCATGTGCGAGATGGCATAGGCTAGCCTATACAGGTAACGCCGAGCCAAGCACAAAGCAATATATAAAATTAGAATAAACAGCTCAAACCTGATTAATGGCTTGCAAAATAAAATACTTAAAAATAGTGATTGGCATTGACATACACTGGCTGCAAGCGAAGCTTAGCTCAAATTTATTAGTAATTTTGTCTTAACCAAACTTGGACTGCAGGAGAGTGTGAGAAGCAAGGATTTAAGGCAGAGCATAATATATTCAACATAGTGCACATTATTGGAAATTGATTGATTTCAAAACTCTTTATCTTTTTGTTTCCAACTCAATCAATACGAACATGTCGTAAAACAACGGCTCGTTTGCAAGTGTCACATCAACTCTGGTACTGGCCATGGCCACCTTAGCTCTTTCGTCGATACCGATTAACCGAGGCCGCAACTTCGACCGGCGGCCTTCTTACTGTTGTGACAGGGGAGTAGATCTTTAATTATGGAGGCACCTTCTTCTGCCCTGCTCCAAAATGATGGGTTACCAGCCTTAGGCGAAATACTGGAAAGTGGCAGCATCTTAGCCTTCGGGAAAATGATTGGAACTACTTACTTTGATCACGACTTGATTTATACCATCGACTCGATAATAAATGATCATTATATTCGTCAAACGTTTTGTTTGAAGAGGCAATTTCTCAGTGGTGGCATGACGAATGTTCGTGCAAGAGGTATCAATGTGTTGCTAGCGATGTCTAGTTGTGTCTATCAAAATCATAAGTGAACATTTGCGTCGCATCAGTGTACAATACTTACATGTGTGCCTAAATCAAAGGGGTAATGAAATTGCCACCTGTGGCGAGAATCTACTTTTGCTGCACGGAATTAGTCAATGCGGTATATTATGTACAATGATGTACACAAATTGAAAGTGTATATTGTGATTAAGGCTAATATATAACTTCGACACAATGCAAGAACATAACTACACAATGTATCCGTTATACTCTTTGTTTAGTGTGTACAAGTGGAGTGTCAGCCTTGGTAGTCTGGTGGTAGTTGTCTGTGAGGTCGTTTATAGACGTTTTTCATTCTCAGGCTATTTTAACGATAAACATTACAGCACTAAATATTTGCTATCGTTTTGTTTTGAAGAATGAAGGGTGTTTCTTTACGACTAACAGCTGTCCTCTTACGGCAAGTGTATGCATGCCTTTTCAGCTGCAATCACTACCGGACTACCAGAAACATTGCCTATTTTACCCAAAGCAAGATTGTTGAAACAGATGTTGACTAAATCTCATGCCCAGAAAACGCAATAGCGAGATCTTTTTATAAGCGTTTCGTGATAGGTTTTACAAAGAGCATTCATCATACACCATATTGCAACACAGTTGCGACATGCGCGTGCATAGGCAGACGGTCTTCGAAGTTCTGATCAAATTCGTATGATTATCTCTTAGTCAAGACTGAAAAAGAATCTTTCAAGAATCAGTAACGAATGTACATTGAAAATTCGAAGAATACAGCACAGATACAGCTATACTTGATAACTCTGTAACATTCATTCGAACTTTTGAACCAGGAAGAAAAAACCCATTGTATTGGGATTGGTATTGTATTGTTACCCCACTCCGATCCAGTGTGAGTTAGGCTTTCAGTTCGACTATGCTCCGCCTACTTACCGTTATACATGTATTACTCCTTCAATCCATCGTCTGTAGAAGTACTGGAGACACATGTATCAACCACAGAGGTGAGTTGTTTGGAATTATTCAGGTCCCCGTTAATGAAATCAATTCGGCTCAGTCATTCCAGGGCGCACAAATTAGGCGATTACATCATTCTAAATCCTATATCGGATAGTACGATGAATTCAAATGCTTAAAACAATTATACTTTTGCCGTATTAACAAAGTGCGTTAGGGTTGCTTGCCTGTCTCAAATCATTTCAGAGGTTGGAGCAAAGAGTTTGGCCAGCAGGTGCCCACTGCCAAATGATTGCGTCATTGGCCGGTGGTCGCCGTTCTAAAATTTGAATTGGACGCATCACCTCTTTCAAGAAAACTGATTATACAGTTGTAGTTATGATTCATTGGAAAGCACAGCAATCAACTTTTCACATGCAATATATCATATTGCCTGAGTGGAGTTACTGAGCGCCTCAGGAAGGACCGGCCAATGGGTGAAACACTCACATGGTGGATATGCACTAGTTCACGAACTACGACAGAAAGGGCTTCCAGTCTATTAAAAATTTCAACATGAGCATTCATATCTCAGCCCTTTTATGGCTGCGAAAGGCATACTCGTTTAGGCTCTACTCATCGCCTCGATGGGTAGAGCCTAAACAATAGGTAGAGCCTACTCGAGTATTGTCTGGCTTGGGATCTTATTGGTGAGTGGATCCAATACACACTATATATTCTAATAATACCAATGACAGCAGCTGGGATCGTAATTTCAAGATATTGGTGCTAATTTCTACGAAAGCCCAGAAGGCTCATCTGAAATCTGAAATTTGAGATCCAATATTAACCAATCAGAGGGAAACTTTCAACATTTCAAAACCAATTAGATGTCGTGTAACATTTTATTCGGTGAATGCAAAACGACCGCAATCGGCACTGCGTTTATATGCATCAAATCATTGTAAGAAGCTAGATCAGCTCGACTTGCTGATGTCAGGTGATTATTTTACATATACCGTGATGCATTCTTGACGCAATGATCAGTAGAAAATAGGTCAAATACTGTAGTTTCATGAAAATAACACCACTTCGGGATATTCAAGGCCCGGCCTCTTCTCTCGAGTCTATTTACCAGAGGTAACCAATGAGTGACTTCGCTGGCCCTTGTGATGGCTCAGCCGAGCTGTCACGGTTACGCTAAACCACTTATTACCGCAGCCCTATTGATTCGAAGTGTTGTGGGCCTACTGGTCGATGAGTGCGCATGTGGAATGACGTAAATGGTAAGGCCACTCGCCGACCGTTTATACAGGTTGTCTCATAAAACTGAAGCACCTTTTAGATTGACCCAAACCCCCCCAAAACAAAAAAAGTCCTTATTGAAACTCTGAAGAAAAATCTACAAATGCTTTATTAGTAAAGCAAAGTGATATTCAGGCAATGATAGTAGTCACGAAATTCCGAAGAAAAACGAGGAGCTCATCCTCTGTTTTTCTCCAAACCTCTTTTTTTATTTAGACTCCCTAGGCCTACGTGGGAGAAAACAGAATCGAAGTTTCTAGGATTTGTGGTTTTCTTGAGGAATTCTAGGGCCTCTTAGGCCTCTAAATGAAGCCCCACTGAGGGTACCCACATTGCAGACAACCTGTGCGACAATGGATGCTGTAGAGCTGCTGAGAAAACGACGCCGGCGCTGCACCGTGACAGAAAAACTTGCCTACCTGAGAGACCAGAAGGAGGCACTGGTGAACGGTACGGTGCGCAGTATGAGAGAGTTCGCCGCCCACTATAACATCCCCTGGGAGACGTTTAGAAGGTGGAATCTCGAGGACCTCGAGCAGAAGCAAGAAGAAGGGCATGGCCGGAAGAAGACGGTGATGGAGCCCCGTGATCCGTTATGGCCACAGGTTGAGGACCAGCTTTACCAATGGCTGCAGCAGATGAGAGAGCATCGCCTCGCAGTCTCCGTTCTCGACATTCAAGATAAGGCGTTGGTAGTGTGGCAAAGCTCGTGGAATGAGTTAGCCCAAGATGTCAGAGAAGGGATTCAGCATTGTCGCCCTCAGCTATGGGATTTCAACGCATCCATAGGCTGGGTGGAGTGCTTGATGAAGAGACGCCACGTGTCCCTACGGAAGGTGACCAAGAATACAACGACCGTCCCGCTGATGCTGCTACAAGGATCCAGACCTTCCGAGATGCGGTTACTGGGAGCATCGATCGTCTTGATATACAGATGCGGTTCTTCTTTAACATGGACCAAACCTTTGTCCTGTTTGATATGAGAACCATGTACACGGCCAACACCACGGGGGAGAAGGCCATAGACGTCTGATCATCCAGGTCCAATACTAAGTTGGGATGCACCGTCACCCTCTGCATCGCAGCCTCTGGAGCAAAGTTGCCGGCGCACATCACCTTCCCCAGAAGAGGTTTCGTCCGGGTGTTTGCAGCCCTCCAAGACAACCCACCAGCAGATGTAAAGATTACCCTATCGGAAACTGTTTGGATGAGGGAGGAAACGGCGCACAAGTGGTTAGATGAAGTCCTATCACCCTACATCACCGACAACGAGACCGACCAGTTCCTGTTAATCGTCGATCATTATCAGGTCCACCGGACAGAGAACTTCCGGACGAGAGTCCGCGACATGAGAGGCAGCCTGGATTACGTACCTGCTGGTTGCACATCCCTCGTACAACCGTTAGACGTTGCAGTCATGAAGTCCTTCAAATGTCACGTACGGCGACAATGGAAATCGAGGAAGAAGGACCACACGGACGAAAGAGGAGACTGCCCTCACATCGGCCTGAGAGAGACGTGACCAACATCATCAGAGATGCCTTGGATGGTGTTGATGAGGACGTTATCGTCAACTGATTTGAAGCATCGTTTCAACCAAGGCCAATCGAAGCTGGACCACATGCTATCTTGGAGGAAGAAGAGGAGACTGCCGTGGATGGACCAGAGTTCGTGAATGTAGTCGAGGAGGACATTGTGATGGACTTGAATTGACTGTGGGTGTTGTGAATGATTGTGGGTACGATTCTGAAAGCTGGACAATCTAATAATGTGTATCTTTAGCTTTGAAAAAAAATTGAATCGGGATTTGCATCGTTCTTTTTTATTCCTTCACTGATCACTTCGGACAAGACTGTACATTTAGAGGGATGTTCGGTTTTGTCTCCAGATATGTGATGGACAACTTATCATTCTTACCAATTTCGCACTGCGAAGTATCTTTGAAAGCCCGAAGCTGGTAAGGGATGACAAGACCCGAAGACATGCTCCATTACCTCCCTGAGCAGTGCCTCACTTTGAAAGGGCAGGTCAGTCCCTAAAACCAGCAGAAGCCAACATGTCAGTTGGACTTTTTTCATGGACACCCTGTACACTATCAGCCATTAGCACTGGGACACCCTTTACACTACCAATGACGATTAGTTGAAAATGTTCTGGGACACTCAGTACAATGGCCGAAGACCCGATCCCATTATCCCATTCATAGGAGACCTACGAATCGGTTTCAACAACCCAAACAATAAGGATTGGACTCAAAACTGAAGCATATTGGATATGAGGCCTGGACAACCCTCTCTGGAATCCCAGCCAATGATCGGCCTTCTCAACAGCTCTGTTCGCCACCCTATGAGTTAGGGGCGGCGACACCATATGTTAATGAAGTGGTGTTATTTTCATGAAACTACAGTATATTGCATTCTTTCAAAATGATATTCTTGCTAGTCTGACTAGCTCAAAGAATCGTGCCCATGTCGGGTTATGGCTGCAATTGAATAAAAATGCTTGACTTAATTGAACCACCAGTTGTCTCTAAATTCACTTATAAATTTCTCCATTGTCATAACTCAATGTTACACTTGATCTAATTTGCTAAAAGTTTCCAAGCGATTAGGGATTTGGAATTTCGGGTTTCAGATTCGAGAATTTCGGACTTCGGATTTCGAATTTCAGATGGGCCTCTGAGCTTTCGTAAATTTTAGTAAATCAAGTTGAAGTAATAAAATTGACTAAGGCGATTTAAAATGGAAAAATGTTGTGTTCCTTTTCAGACACCAGTGTGTTCTTTCTTAATGGAACTGACAGGAATATAAGGTAACTGCGTCTGTGGATTCTACATTATTCATAAACTTTGGAAGCAAAACCACTGCATCTTTGTTCCCTTTTATTCCCGCATCCAATATTGTAACACTGCTCAAGAGGGGAGCTAGCTTCCAGTCTACCGCAATACGATGCTACACAGCCATATAAGACCTACAGTTTGCTTCTTTTCATCGCCATTTCCGTCTGCAGTTCCAAGCCATAAGAATCAGTCGGGTATTAATCGGTCGCTCCACTCTACTTGAGGCTGTTTATGTTTATACATTGGCTGTGGCTCCGTGTACAGACTTTGTCATTTATGGCCACGGAATTTCTCCCCAGAAGTTAACATCTGTGTCTTTAAATGCAAAACTTTTCAAGACATTTTAACTATACGATTTCAAAATCCTCCAGTGTGAAATACGGTGCAAATTACGCCAAGTCAACTTATTTTGGTGAGGTTCTCTCATTTAATGAATGTGATCATGAGGTTAAGCTGAACATTGATCTTCAGAAAAACGATGTCGTTTCGTTTGCTCTCTACTTTCGGCAGCGTCACTATAATAGACGATTTGAATCTATAATTTGTATTGTTGCAAGACACTTTGACGTTTGCATCAGTAGCTATCATGGTATACAAGTAATGTGTAATAACCGACATCATAAGAATTTGGCGCGAAGAACTGAAACTGGAAAGGCACTCAAGGCGCGTGTTTGGTATTTACTTGTTGTAACGGTGGACAAAGTAAGAAATATCCATAAGATTTACCTCGACGGAGTAAAACTGGATGCTAGGAAGATTCCAAGATATGTCAGGTTCACATCAAGTCGCTTTCATTTTCTTGGTCGTCATTTACCCATCCGAGGAGAACACTGCACTTCACAACATTTTATCGGTGCCATGTCGAACCTTAGGATTTTTCCATGTCTGTTCAATAAACGGGAGGTTCGAAGTATTTATGAGAGCGGTGAGTTAAAAGCTTTTCCAGCCATGAATAATTCATGGAAAAGGCTCACTAAGTCCATAAAGTCGTCAACGTCTTCGGCGCTGGAGCTCAAAAACATTTGTACAAAACAAATTAAGTCAGTTAAAGTCCGTGGTATTAACTTTAGCTCGGCGTAAATATGGTTAAGTTCGCCAAGCTTAACTGAAGCAGGTAAAGAGTTAGTGCCTTCATTTTCACCTATTTGAACTATCACACCCGGGTTTTGTTGATCAGTTGTGTAAGACAAGTGTAACCAACAATAACGTGGCGTCAACTCCTCCAACACGTTTAATGCAAACGTAAAGTGAACGTGTTGGTGGCTTCTGTTGGAAAACCACAGGCATGCCAGGCCCTAATAGATAATTTCGCAACCCAACAGTAATGTTAGTGTTCAGCTTTGTCATTCAGTCCTCAGTATTGAAAACACTAGTGTAGGATACCTTGGACAAGCCGTATTTTGTTACTGGATATTTCCCATCCATTCTTGGTTCAACGCACAACAATAACCAGTATATAGAATTCACATTGGTACCCGAATGAAGATTTTCTGGCCGAAAATGACAAAAATCAATTCATTCCACCAATGTACATCAATGCAAACTTACGAATAAAGACCTTCAACATGGCAGCACGTTCTCAGTTCTGTGTGGCACGGCTTTGTGATACAGTCATTCAGTCACAGCCAATCAGATTGTGGGTATTTTTACATATCACTCGCCGAATCCTCATTTCTCATTGTCATTCCAGTTAAATATGAGAGTAAGTATGGCACGCATTCTCAAAAACTATCCTAAAGGGATTTTATCCAAACATTCTGACTGCGAATGTTGTCTCTTTAAAACAGACTAGTTTGAGACCTACAGTTTTAGTTTGAGGTACTTCAGAGTTATAGAAGTTGTTCCTTGCTGTCGAGTATGTCGGTATTGACGTCTCTTCACACACCACTCAGGTGGAGTGATCAGTATGTGAATTCGACATTGATATTCATTATACCTCGATTTATCCGCCCGTGGTTTTGTAAGAAATGTTAACTATAAACCCTTGTCGTATAGAAAACCGACTGATGTTCATAAAGGAAGACGGCGACTCTGACTCCATTGACGAAACATCTTATAACAGAGGACCTGTCCGTTCAAAGATCCAATGCAGCTTGTACTGTTATGACAATGACACACGCAATGAGACCTGTAAAGCCTTTAGCTTTAATATCAACACAAACTGTTGTGAAATTTTACAAGATATGTAAAAAATCATTTCAGAAGAGCAAGGGATACAACGTTACAACTTTGTTCCATAGAGGAGGATTCGACTAATTGTGTTAAATTTTATTGGATTTTTCGTGAGAATAATTGAACACTAGGAGAATATTATGTTGATAGCAGCGTGCTTGTGCAATTTACAGATCATAGTTACATGGTAGCTATTTTGAGATTTCTATTTCGAGATTTAATGACAAAAGACTTGGACAACATTTATCGATTGCAACGAAGTTTAACAGATACGCGCAGATATCAAGTTTACGCATCTTGGCATTGTTCAAGTCATTTATTGATATTGTAGGTTTGCATCTATAAACCTGTGTGTTTTTCCGTATTGACATATGATCAGGGGTATGTCCAGTGGGCCCTCAAACACACACACTCTTGCACAGTGCATAGACGCTGTACGAGATGTTCTATAAACCAAATAGTGTATTGCTGACTTGCTAGGGAACAAAATGACGAACCCGAACATATACAAAAAGAACTTTGCAAAATCATTTGGATGAGGCAACACCCGAGTTTATTCGGAAGGATGACCAGATTTATGTGTAAATATAAATATGTCTTTGCAAAATCCGATATCCAGTTCGGTTTCAAATCCAATTTGGGGGATTTGGATTTGCATTTTCTGTTGTGAATGTTATGTTGTGGCCTGTTGATTGATTATGGGGCGGAACCCATGCTTAGTAATGCATGGCCAAACAGTTAGCACAGCATTACTGTGCTCACATGGCTTAGAGGAGACAATACAGTATATACACGAAAATGAACAGGCGACTAGAACGGAAATCGACGTACATTGAACCATAACTACCATTCAAATCACAGATTGGTTCTCATTTTTCAGAGTGCAACTTGATCATCTAGTTGACAATTCAGGTAGAAATAACATTATTTTTCCAAAGCAAAAATCGTTTAAACGGATTTTCTATTTTAGTTGTGGTCGGTTGTTGATGGAGCGCACCGAGTCGTTTTTAATGGCCGTACGTTTTGCATTTATCGCCATATGTACCTAATTATCTCACGAATCGAAATTGTGTTTGATAACTACATATGTACTACTAAAGTAAGAGAAGCCGAGGGCCTGACGATTCCTCGATTATCAAAGAGGGCCTTAATGTTCTCTGGATACTGTAATATTCAAGCTTTTCAAAGGGATATCGAAAATGCCGAATTACAAGAGTTTGTCGGATCATTGCAACTTCTTTGGAATCCCAGGAATGCCGAATCTGTTCGCCGACATATCATCCCATTTACAGGTTTAAAATATTGTCTCAATCAATTAGAAGTACGAAAAACTTACCATCAAGTGTAAACAAATTCGAAGTCGCCGTATCCGCATATAAACGCTGAAATGTGGTCACGTTAATGGTGTACCGTTGTCCACTGTGACACTGTAAAAGAGACTATACAAAGGATGTTGTCTACCGCTATAATCTTAGATATAAAGGTTTCCAGCGTTTGAAAAAAAATTATGATTTTTCGCCGGGAAGCCGACACGAATCGTGCCCCAGCCCGGGCAGGGCGTGATGTTGAGCCGTGAGTCAGATGCCCCGGACTCTACCGCGCCTCGCGCATCACCTCGGGCGGGCGGTCCCTACAAGAGCATGAAGACGCAGGAAAGACCGGAAGATGACTCGGTCTGAGAGCCGAGGCCAAGACAGGGCAGGGCAGTTAGACAATAAGCCACGAGTCCATCGCCCCAGACTCTTCGGCATATCGTCCATCAACTCGATCCAGGTTGACCTTCCCGCTTGCCCTCCAAGGGCGTGAAGCCCAGGCATGTGCGAGACGGTATAGGCTAGCCTATACAGGTAACGCCGAGCCAAGCACAAAGCAATGTATAAAATTAGAATAAACAGCTCAAATCTGATTAATGGCTTGTAAAATAAAATACTTAAAAATAGTGATTGGCATTGACATACACTGGCTGCAAGCGAAGCTTAGCTCAAATTTATTAGTAATTTTGTCTTAACCAAACTTGGACTGCAGGAGAGTGTGAGAAGGAAGGATTTAAGGCAGAACATAAGACATTCAAAAAAGAGTACATATTGGAAATTGATAGATTGCGAAACTCTTTATCTTTTTGCTTCCAACTCAATCAATACGAACAATGGTTTCATTGATACGACCATGCGTGAATACAGTTAATGAGTTTTGAACTATTTCACTGCGTGTTTTATCCGTGTTCAAGAATGCTCTTTCTCTCGTGCTCCATCCTCGTTTGCAAGTGTCACATCAACTCTGGTACAACTGGTCATGGCCACCTTAGCTCTTTCGTCGATACCGATTAACCGAGGGCGCAAATTCGACCGGCGGCCCTCTTACTGTTGTAACAGGGGAGTATATCTTTAATTACGGAGGCATCTTCTTCTGCGCTGCTCCAAAATAATGGGTTACCAGCCTTAGGCGAAATACCGGAAAGTGGCAGCATATTGGCCTGCGGGAAAAGGATTGGAACTACCTACTTTGATCACGTTTTGATTTATACCATTGATTCGATAATAAATGATCATTATATTCGCCAAACGTTTTGTTTGACGAATATTCGTGCAAGAGGTATCAATGTGTTGCTAGCGATGTCCAGTATGTTGTGTCTATCAAAATGATAAGTGAACATTTGCGTCGCAGCAGTGTAGAATGCTCACATACATGCCTAAACCAAAGGGGTAATGAAATTGCCACCTGTTGCGAGAATTTACTTTTGCTGCACGGAATTAGTCAACGCGGTATATTATGTACAATGATGTAAACACATTGAAAGTGTATGTCGGGATTAAAGCTAATATATAACTTCGACACAATGCAATAATATAACTACACAATGTATCCGTTAAACCCTTTGTGTAGTGTGTACAAGTGGAGTGTCAGCCTTGGTAGTCTGGCAGTAGTTGTCTGTGAGGTCGTTTATGGACGTTTTTCATTCTCAGGCTATTTTAACGATAAAGATTACAGCACTAAATATTTGCTATCGTTTTGTTTTGAAGAATGAAGTGTTTTTCTTTACGACTAACAGCTGTCCTCTTACGGCAAGTGTATGCATGCCTTTTCAGCTGCAATCACTACCGGACTACCAGAAACGTTGCCTATTTTACCCAAAGCAAGATTGTTGAAACAGATAAAGATATTGACTAAAGGTCATGCATAGAAAACGCAATAGCGAGTTCTGGACTAATTGTTGGTGTGTTGATGAGCAACGCCCTTTCACGCCTTCCACGAAAACATCATTCGATTTTTTTTACACGCCATGAATTATTAGTGTCTGTAGCTACATCAAGCTTTAAAGAGATCCTTTCGAGGCACAAAGTTGTTATTTAGACCACCTGAACGTTGTAAAAATAACTAAATTGGTGATTACCTCTTATGCAGTTCACGGACTGGAGTCAGTTATGCATGCAATGTTACCCAGATGGCAAGCTCTCATAATCACCTGCCTGAGGGGAACTCGAAACTGCCAAGATTTATCAATGGAAGGTTATTCGCCCGCCTTAGGTTTTAACAGGGGCGTTCAGAACTACCTACTTTTATAAGCGTTTCGTGGTAGGTTTTCTTTAAGAAAATTGTAAATGCGCCTTACAAAGAGCATTCAGACGCCATTGCAACACAGTTGCGACATGCGCAGGCATGCTAGGCAGACGGTCCTCGAAGCTCTGATCAAATTCGTATGATTATCTTTTAGTCAAGATTGAAAAAGAATCTTTCAAGAATCGAGTAACGAATGTACATTGAAAATTCGAAGAATACAGCACAGATACAGCTGTACTTAATAACTCTGTAACATTCATTCGAACTTCTGAACGAGGTAGAAAAAACCCGTTGTATTGGGATTGCTATTGTATTGTTAACCCACTCCGATCCAGTGTGAGTTAGGCTTTCAGTTCGACGATGCGCCACCTACTTACCGGTATATTACTCCTTCAATCCATCGCCTGTAGAAGTACTGGAGACAACTGTATCAACCACAGAGGTGAGTTGTTTGGAATTATTCAGGTCCCCGTCAATGAAATCAATTCGGCTCAGTCATCCCAGGCCGCACAAATTAGGTGATGACATCATTCTAAATCCTATATCGGATAGTACGATGAATGCAAATGCTTAAAACAATTATACGTTTGCCGTATTAACAAAGTGCGTTAGGGTTGCTTGCCTGCCTCAAATCATTTCAGAGGTTGGAGCAAAGCGTTTGGCCAGAAGGTGCCCACCGCCAAATGATTGCGTCATTGGCCGGTGGTTGCCGTTCTAAGATTCGCATTGGACACATCACCCCTTTCAAGAAAACTGATGGTACAGTTGTAGTTATAATTCATTAGAAAGCACAGCAATCAACGTTTCACATGCAATATATCATATTGCTTGAGTGGAGTTACTGAGCGCCTCAGGAAGGACCGGCCTATGGGTGAAACACTCACATGCTGGGTATGCACTCGTTCACGAGCCACGACAGTCTTTAGTGCCCAAAAGGGCTTCCAGTCTATTAAAAATTTCAACATAAGCATTCATATCCCACCCCTTTTATGGCTGCGAAAGGCATACTTGTTTAGGCTCTACCCATCGAGGCGGTAGTAGAACTCGGGTATTGTCTGGCTTGGGATCTTATTGGTGAGTGGATCCAATACACACTATATATTCTAATAATACCAATGACAGCAGCAGAGATCGCAATTTAAAGATATTGGTGCTTATTTCTACTAAAGGCTAGCAGACTCATCTGAAATTCGCAATCCGAAATTTGATATCCAATATTAACCAATCAGAGGGAAACTTTCAACATTTCAAAACCAATTAGATGTCGTGAAACATTTTATTCGGTGAATGCAAAATGGCCGCAATCGGCACTGCGTTTATATGCATCAAATCATTGTAAGAAGCTAGATCAACTCGACTTGCTGATGTCAGGTGATTATTTTACATATACCGTGATGCATTCTTGACGCAATGATTAGTAGAAAATAGGTCAAATATATTGCATTCTTTCAAAATGATATTCTTGCTAGTCTGACTAGCTCAAAGAATCGTGCCCATGTCGGGTTATAGCTGCAATTTGATAAAAAAAGCTTGACTTAATTGAAGAACCATTGGTCTCTTTTGTCATTAGAGCAAAGTACTGATTGTTACACTTGATCTGATTGGCTAAAAGTGTCCCAGCGACTAGTGAGTTTGAATTTCGATTTCGGATTCGAGAATTTCGGACTCCGGATTTCTAATTTCAGATGGACCATCTGGGCTTTCGTAAATTTTAGTAAATCAAGTTGTAATTTAAAATTGACTAAGGCGATTTATAATGGAACAATGTTGTGTTCCTTTGCATTTCAGACACCAGTGTGTTCTTTCTTAATGGAAGTGACAGGAATATAAGGTAACTGTGTCTGTGGATTCTCCATTATTCATAAACTTATGAAGCAAAACCACTGCATCTTTGTTTCCTTTTGGTCCCGCATCCAATAATGAAACACTGCTCAACAGGGAAGCTCACTTCCTGTCTTCCGCAATACGAAGCTACACAGCCATAGAAGACCTACACTTTGCTTCTTTTCATCGCCATTTCCATCTATAGTTCAAAGCCATCAGAATAAATAGGCTATTAATCGGTTGCGTCACTCTACTTGAGGCTCTTTATGTTTAAACCTTTGGCTGTGGCTCCGTGTCAAGACTTTGTCATTTATAGCATCGGAATTTCTCCACAGCAGTTAGCAAATGTGTCTTTAAATGCTGAAGTTTTCATGACATTGTATCGATTTCAAACTCCTCCAGTGTGAAATACGGTGCAAATTACGCCAAGTCAACTTTCTTTGGTGAGGTTCTCTCATTTAATGAATGTGATCATGAGGTTAAGCTGAACATTGATCTTCAGAAGAACGATGTCGTTTCGTTTGCTTTCTACTTTCGGCAGCGTCACCATACCAGACGATGGGCATTTATAATTTGTATTTCTGGAAGACACTTTGACGTTTACGTCAGTAGCTGTCATGGTATACAAGTAATGTGTAATAACCTACATAATAATTCGGTGCGAAGAACTAAAACTGGAAAGGCAATCAAGGCGCGTGTTTGGTATTTTCTTGTTGTAACGGTGGACATAATAAGAAATACATGTATCCATAAGATTTACCTCGACGGAGTAAAACTGAATGCTAGGACGCTACCAAAATCTGTCAAAATCAGATCAGGTCGCTTTACTTTTCTTGGTCGTCGTTTACCCACCCTAGGAGGACGCTGCACTTCACATTATTTTATCGGTGCTATGTCCAACCTTAGGATTTTACCATGTCTCTTGAATCAACGGGAGGTTCGAAGTATTTATGAGAGCGGTAAGTTAGCAGCTTTTCCAACCATGAATAATCCATGGAAAATGCCTTAGTCCATATAGTCGTCAACGTCTTCGGCGCTGGAGCTCAAACACGTTTGTACAAAACAAATTAAGTCAGTTAACGTTCGTGGTATTAACTTTAGCTTAAGACTGAAGAAAGTTAAGAGTTAGAGCCTTCATTTTCACCTATTTGAACTATCACACCCGGTTTCTGTTTACATTGATCAGTTGTTTAAGACAAGTTTAACCAACTATAACGTGGCGTCAACTCCTCCAACACGTATTATGCAAACGTAAAGTGAACGTGTTGGTGACTTCTGTTGGAAAACCACAGGCATGCCAGGCCCTAATAGATAATTTCGCAACCCAACAGTAATGTTAGTGTTCAGCTTTGTCATTCAGTTCTCAGCATTCTAAATATTAGTATAGGATACATTGGACAGTCCGTATTTTGTTACTGGATATTTCCCATCCATTCTTGGCACAACGCACAACAATAAGCAGTATATAGAATTCACATTGATACAAGAATGAAGATTTACTGGCCGAAAATAACAAAAATCTATTCATTCCGCCAATGTACACAAATGCATACTTCGAAATATAATTCGTTACCATGCTAAAAACTTATGAACTTTGAAATTGATCCCAACCTGAAACTGCGGCAATAACGACCTTCAACATGGCAGCACGTTCTCAGTTCCGTGTGGCACAGCTTTGTAATACAGTCATTCAGTCACAGCCAATCAGATTGTTGGTATTTTTACATATCACTCCCCGAATCCTCATTTCCCATTGTCATTCCAGTTAAATATGAGAGTAAGTATGGCACGCATACCCAAAAAATATTTTAAAGGGATTTTATTCAAACATTCTCACTGCGATGTTGTCTCTTTAAAACAGACCTTAATAGATTTTAATTTCAATCAGAACAATCTAGTCCAAATGTAAAATGACCCGTGATCAAAAGTTAAGACAATATTCTAATATCACAATATCTCCGTTTAATGTCTTGTTCAGTATTGTCCACGTGTAACCTTACATATTAAAATCTTAACTAATAGCAATAATGATACAATAATCTTTTGACGAATGTACATACGCATGGACCAAAAACTGGATAAAGTTATGGCTATGAATATTATAGGAATTTTTTGTGTGACCCTGCATGCGCAGTTTGGCTGAAAGGGTGGATGTCGTCCTGGGTGCCGACAAATGGTACCCAGGTTCTAGATCGACTGGACAATAAGCACCCTGGGTGCCATTACACTAGACAAATACAACCCAGCTTCTTTTTGCCTGGCTTACGGATCTTAGGGACGACGTTTCTGTTCTGCCACTGGGTGCTGTTTGTCTAGTGTAATGGTACCCAGGGTGCTTATTGTCCAGTCGATCTCGAACATGGGTACCATTTGTCGGCACCCAGGACGACATCCACCCTTTCAGCTGCAGTTTGGTGTATCGGCCCTGAATCGTTTTGGTTGGTACAAGTATGGAAGCCTTAAAACTGTGACTAAGTCATATTCCAACATTTACTTTGAGGTGTTTCAGTGCTATAGAAGTTGTTCCTTGCTGTCGAGTATGTCGGTATTGACGTCTCCTCACACACCACTCGGGTGGAGTGGTCAGTATGTCAGTTTGGCATTTTGACATTTATTTTACCTTGATCTACCCGCCCGGGGTTTTGTGAGAAATGTTAATTATAATCCCTTGTCGTATAGAAAACCGACTGATGTTCATAAAGGAAGACGGCGACTCTGACTCCATTGACGAAATATCTTATAACAGAGGGCCTGTCCGTTCAAATATCCAATGCAGTTTGTACTGTTATGACGAGAACACACGCAATGAGACCTGTACAGCATTTAGCTTTAATATCAACACAAACTGGTGCGAAATTTTACAAGATATGTAAAAAATCATTTCAGAAAAGCAAGGGATACAACGTTACAACTTTGTTCCATAGAGGAGGGTTCGACTAATTGTGTTAAATTGTATTGGATTCTTCGTGAGAATTATTTAACTTCAGGAGAATATTATGTTGATAGCAGCGTGCGTGTGCAATTAACAGATCATAGTTACATGATAGCTATTTGGAGATTTCTATTTCGAGATTAAAAAATTACAAAAGACATGGGACAAAATCTATCGATTGCAACGAAGTTTAACAAACACGCGCAGATATCAAGTTTACGCATCTTGGCATTGTCCAAGACAATTATTGAGGTTTGGATCTATAAACCTGTGTGTATTTCCGTATTGACATATGAACAGGGGTATGTCCAGTTGGCCTTCAAATACACACACACGTGCACAGTGCATAGATGTTGTACGAGATGTTCTATAAACCAATTAGTGTATTGCTGACTTGCTAGGGAACAAAATGGCGAACCCTAACATATACAAAAAGAACTTCGCAAAATCATTTGGATGAGGCAACACCCGAGTTTATTTGGAAGGATGACGAGATTTCTATGTAAATATAAATATGTCTTTGCAAAATCCGATCTCCAGTTCGGTTTCAAATCCAAATCCCCCCACAACCACAGTGGACAGCGGTACACCATTAACATGACCGTAATTACCATAAACAACATTTCCTGTGGTTTATTTCATGTTGAGGCCTGTTAGATTGATTATGGGGCGGAACCCATGCTTAGTAGTGCATGGCCAAACAGTTAGAACTGCATTACTTGGATCACTTGGCTTAGATGAGACAATACAGTATATTCACGAAAATTAACAGGCGACTAGAACGGAAATCGACTTACATTGGACCATAACCACCATTCAAACCACAGATTGGTTCTCAGTTTTTAGAGTGCAACTGGATCATCTAGTTGACAATTCAGGTAGAAATAACATTATTTTCCAAAGAAAAAACCGTTCAAACGGATTTTCTATTTTTGTTGTGGTCTGTGGTTAATGGAGTGCACCGAGTCGTTTTTAATGGCCGTACGTTTGGCGTTGATCGTCTGATGTACCTAATTATCTCACGAATCGTGGACATGTTTGATAACTACAATCCACCGATTATCAAAGAGGGCCTTATTGTACTCTGGATACTGTAATATTCAAGCTTTTCAAAGAGAGAGTTTATCAGATCATTGCAACTTGTTCGGAATCCCAGGCATGCCAAATCTGTTCGCGGGCATATCATCCCAATTACAGGTTTAAAATATTGTCTCAATTTATTAGAAGTACAAAAAAATTAAAATCAAGTGTCAAAAAGTTCCAATTGGCCGTACCCGCATATAAACGCTGAAATGTGGTCACGTTAATGGTGTACCGTTGTCCACTGTGACACAGTGAACGAGTCTATACAAAGGATGTTGTCTAATGATAGTTTTTAGCGGTTTTATAAAAGCGATATATAGATGGGACACGTCACATCTCAATAAGACTCTTGTACTGCCAAATATATGTGACCCGTTCCAGCAAAACCAGTCGAATGTCGCTCTGAGCTTGGTAGGTTGAGACGGACTGTGTGTTCATTTCACTATTGTCTGCCTTTTGTGAAGTCTGACGACATCAATTTCTTCTATTATCTCCTGGTGTCACCTGGGCTCATCTTATGTGTGACATGCTACTGGTTTTGCTAGAACGGGTCACATATATGATGATGTGTATGAAAACAAGTTCTTTTTCAGAAATGCATGCTTTACTTCTAATCGCAGAAGGATAGTTCCATTTGACTGACTTTAAGACATAATATTCAACGCTATACAGGCAACGTCAAGCCAATCACAAAGCAATGTATCAAATTAGAATAAACAGCTCAAATCTGATTAATTGCTTGTAAAATAAAATACTTACTATTTCTATACTTCTATACTTACTGATATTCTATTTTTAGTAATTTTGTCTTAACCAAACATGGACTAGTGCAGGAGAGTGTGAGAAGCAAGGATTTAAGGCAGAACATAAGACATTCAAAATAGTGTACAGTACATATTGGAAATTGATAGATTTTGAAACTTTTTTTTTGAAACTGTAAAATCGAAAGTTAAGACATGATTCTAATATCACAAGATCTCAATTTAATGTCAGGTTCAGTCTTGTGTAATGTACACGTCAGCTGACATATTAAAACTTTAACAAAAAGCAGTAATCTTGCAAGAATCGTTTGACGAATGCCACATGCGCATGGACCAAAAACTGAATAAATCTATGGCTATGAATATTATAGGAATTTTTGTGTTGACCCTGCATGCGCAGTTTCGTGTATCGACCCTGAATCGTTTTGGTTGGTACAAGTATGAGAGCCTGAAAAAGCTGACAAAGTCATATTCCAATATTTAGTTTAAGGTGTTTCAGAGTTATAGAAGTTGTTCCTTGCTGTCGGGTATGTCGGTATTGACGTCTCCTCACACACCACTCGGGTGAGTGGTCAGTATGTCAGTTTGACATTTTGACATTCATTTTACGTCGATCTACCCTCCCGTTGTTTGTAATAAAGAAATTAACTTTAAACCCTTGTTGTATAGAAAACCGACTGATGTTCATAAAGGAAGACGGCGACTCTGACTCCATTGACGAAATATCTTATAACAGAGTACCTGTCCGTTGAAAGATACAATGAAGCTTGTACTGTTATGACAAGAACACACGCAATGAGACCTGTAAAGCTTTTAGCTTTAATATCAACACAAACTGTTGTGAAATTTTACAAGATATGTAAAAAATCATTTCAGAAAAGCAAGGGATACAACGTTACAACTTTGTTCCATAGAGGAGGATTCGACTAATTGTGGTAAATTTTATTGGATTCTTCGTGAGAATAATTGAACACCAGGAGAATATTATGTTCATAGCAGCGTGCTTGTGCAATTTACGGATCATAGTTACATGATAGCTGTTTCGAGATTTCTATTTCGAGATTAAGAAATGACAAAAGACTTGGACAAAATCTATCGATTGCAACGAAGTTTAACAAACACACGCAGATATCAAGTTTACGCATCTTGGCGTTGTCCAAGTCATTTATTGATATCATAGTTTTGGATATATATATATTGATATATTTCCGTACTGACATGAACAGGGGTATATCCTGTGGGCCCTCAAATACACACACTAGTGCACAGTGCATAGACGCTGTACGAGATGTTCTATAAAGCAATTAGTGTATTGCTGACTTGCTAAGGAACTAGATGGCGAACCCTAACATTTACAAGAAAAACCTCGCAAAAGCATTTGGATGAAACAACACCCAAATTTATTCGGAAGGATGAATTTTATCTTAGGAAAAATCCTTGACCAGATTTCTGTGTAAATATAAATATGTCTTTGCAAAATCCGATCTCCACATCGGTTTTAAATCCGAATCCTCCTCAACCACAGTGGACAGCGGTATACCATTAACATGACTGTTTTTACCATAAACAACATTTCCTGAAGCAGACGATGTGTGTTTCAAACTGACCGTCTCCTCAGGCCGTGTTCCAAATAACAACGTCAAAGATATGCATAAACCAAATTTGGGGGTAAACGCATTAACAATGAGGGAAGTGGGATAATTCTCTCACTTCTAGTAGGTAAAACTATGGTGAAGTTTATTTTTATCTACCATATTCGCATGCCTTATCAAAGCCCTAACTTTACTTTCAAAATTATCGGATTTCCATCAAATCATACATAATTGAAAATTGATAGATTTCGAAACTCTTTATATATTTGCTTCCAACTCAATCAATACGAACAATGGTTTCATTGATACGACCATGCGTGAATACAGTTAATGAGTTTTGAACTATTTCACTGCGTGTTTTATCCGTGTTCATGAAAGCTCCTTCTCTCGTGCACCATCCTTTGTTTTATGTTCAAAGTAAGAGTAGAGCAGGCCAACATGTCGTAAAACAACGGCTCGTTTGCAAGTGTCACATCAACTCTGGTACTGGTCATGGCCACCTTAGCTCTTTCGTCGATACCGATTAACCGAGGCCGCAACTTCGACCGGCGGCCCTCTTACTGTTGTGACAGGGGAGTAGATCTTTAATTATGGAGGCATCTTCTTCTGTGCTGCTCCAAAATAATTGAAAATACCGGAAAGTGGCAGCATCTTGGCCTTCGGGAAAAAGATTGGAACTACCTACTTTGATCACGACATCAATTATACCATCGATTCGATAATAAATGATCATTATATTCGTCAAACTTTTTGTTTGAAGAGGCAATTTCTCCGCTGTGGTTTGACGAATGTTCGTGCAAGAGGTATCAATGTGTTGCTAGCGATGTCCAGTTGTGTCTTTAAAAAAGATAAGTGAACATTAGCGTTGCAGCAGTGTACAATGCTCACATACATGCCTAAATCAAAGGGGTAATGAAATTGTCACCTATAATATGTACAATGATGTACACAAATTGAAAGTGTATATTGGGATTAAAGCTAATATATAACTTCGACACAATGCAAGAACATAACTACACAATGTATCCGTTATACCCTTTGTGTAGTGTGTACAAGTGGAGTGTCAGCCTTGGTAGTCTGGTGGTAGTTGTCTGTGAAGTCGTTTATAGACGTTTTTTATTCTCAGGCTGTTTTAACGATAAACATTACAGCACTAAATATTTTCTATCGTTTTGTTTTGAAGAATGAAGTGTTTTTCTTTACGACTAACAGCTGTCCTCTTACGGCAAGTGTATGCATGCCTTTTCAGCTGCAATCACTACCGGACTCCAGAAACATTGCCTAGTTTACCCAAAGCAAGATTGTTGAAACAGATGTTGACTAAATCTCATGCTCAGAAAACGCAATAGCGAGATCTTTTTATAAGCGTTTCGTGATAGGTTTTACAAAGAGCATTCATCAGACACCATATTGCAACACAGTTCCGACATGCGCGTGCATAGGCAGACGGTCTTCGAAGTTCTGATCAAATTCGTATGATTATCTCTTAGTCAAGATTGAAAAAGAATCTTTCAAGAATCGAGTAACGAATGTACATTGAAAATTCGAAGAATACAGCACCGATACAGCTATACTTGATAACTCTGTAACATTCATTCGATCTTTTGAACCAGGAAGAAAAAACCCATTGTATTGGGATTGGTATTGTATTGTTACCCCACTCCGATCCAGTGTGAGTCAGGCTTTCAGTTCGACTATGCTCCGCCTACTTACCGTTATACATGTATTATTCATTCAATCCATCGTCTGTAGAAGTACTGGAGACACATGTATCAACCACAGAGGTGAGTTGTTTGGAATTATTCAGGTCCCCGTTAATGAAATCAATTCGGCTCAGTCATTCCAGGGCGCACAAATTAGGCGATTACATCATTCTAAATCCTATATCGGATAGTACGATGAATTCAAATGCTTAAAACAATTATACTTTTGCCGTATTAACAAAGTGCGTTAGGGTTGCTTGCCTGTCTCGAATCATTTCAGAGGTTGGAGCAAAGAGTTTGGCCAGCAGGTGCCCACTGCCAAATGATTGCGTCATTGGCCGGTGGTCGCCGTTCTAAAATTTGAATTGGACGCATCACCTCTTTCAAGAAAACTGATTATACAGTTGTAGTTATGATTCATTGGAAAGCACAGCAATCAACTTTTCACATGCAATATATCATATTGCCTGAGTGGAGTTACTGAGCGCCTCAGGAAGGACCGGCCAATGGGTGAAACACTCACATGGTGGATATGCACTAGTTCACGAACTACGACAGAAAGGGCTTCCAGTCTATTAAAAATTTCAACATGAGCATTCATATCTCAGCCCTTTTATGGCTGCGAAAGGCATACTCGTTTAGGCTCTACTCATCGCCTCGATGGGTAGAGCCTAAACAATAGGTAGAGCCTACTCGAGTATTGTCTGGCTTGGGATCTTATTGGTGAGTGGATCCAATACACACTATATATTCTAATAATACCAATGACAGCAGCTGGGATCGTAATTTCAAGATATTGGTGCTAATTTCTACGAAAGCCCAGAAGGCTCATCTGAAATCTGAAATTTGCGATCCAATATTAACCAATCAGAGGGAAACTTTCAACATTTCAAAACAAATTAGATGTCGTGTAACATTTTATTCGGTGAATGAAAAAAAAATGGCCGCAATCGGCACTGCGTTTATATGCATCATATCATTGTAAGAAGCTAGATCAGCTCGACTTGCTGATGTCAGGTGATTATTTTACATATACCGTGATGCATTCTTGACGCAATGATTAGTAGAAAATAGGTCAAATATATATTGCATTCTTTCAAAATGATATTCTTGCTAGTCTGAATAGCTCAAAGAATCGTGCCCATGTCGGGTTGTGGTCGCAATTTGATAAAAAAAGCTTGACTTAATTTAACCAGTGGTCTCTTAGTTCACTTTAAATTTCTCCATTGTCATTACAGCAAAGTACTGAATGTTACACTTGATCTGATTGGCTAAAAGTTTCCCAGCGATTAGAGATTTTGAATTACGGATTTCGGATTCGAGAATTTCGGACTTCGGATTTCGAATTTCAAATTGGCCATCTGGGCTTTCGTAAATTTTAGTAAATCAAGTTCAAGTTTAAAATTGACTACGGTGTTTTAAAATGGAACAGTGTTGTGTTCCTTTGCATTTCAGACACCAGTGTGTTCTTTCTTAATGGAACTGACAGGAATATACGGTAACTGCGTCTGTGGATTCTCCATTATTCATAAACTTTGGAAGCAAAACCACTGCATCTTTGTTTCATTTTGGTCCCGCATCCAATGTTGTCACGCTGCTCAACAGGGAAGCTAGCTTCCTGTCTACCGCAATACGAAGCTACACGGCCATAGAAGACCTACAGTTTGCTTCTTTTCATCGCCATTTCCGTCTGAAGCTCCAAGCCATCAGAATCAGTCGGGTATTACTCGGTTGCTCCACTCTACTTGAGGCTGTTTATGTTTATACATTGGCTGTGGCTCCGTGTAAAGACTTTGTCATTTATGGCATCGGAATTTCTCCCAAGAAGTTAACGACTGTGTCTTTTAAAGCTAAACTTTTTAAGACATTTTAATTCTACGATTTCAAACTCCTCCAGTGTGAAATACGGTGCAAATTACGCCAAGTCAACTTTCTTTGGTGGGGTTCTCTCATTTAATGGATGTGATCATGATGTTAAGCTGAACATTGATCTTCAGAAAAACGATGTCGTTTCGTTTGCTCTCTACTTTCGGCAGCGTCACCATAACATACGATGGGAATCTATAATTTGAATTTCTGGAAGACACTTTGAAGTTTACGTCAGTAGCTATCATGGTATACATGTAATGTGTAATAACCGACATAAGAATTTGGCGCGAAGAACTAAAACTGGAAAGGTACTCAAGGCGCGTGTTTGGTATTTTCTTGTTGTAACGGTAGACATAGTAAGAAATATCCATAAGATTTACCTCGACGGAGTAAAACTGAATGCTAGGAAGATACCAAGCTATGTCAAAAACAGATCAAGTCGCTTTCATTTTCTTGGTCGTCATTCACCCATCCCAGGAAGACGCTGCACTTCACATCCTTTTATCGGTGCTATGTCCAACCTTAGGATTTTTCCATGTCTGTTGAATCAACGGGAGGTTCGAAGTATTTATGAGAGCGGTAAGTCAGAAGTTAAGAGTTAGTGCCTTCATTTTCACCTATTTGAACTATCACACCCGGGTTTTGTTTTCACTGATCAGTTTTCTAAGACAAGTGTAACCAACAATAACGTTGCGTCAACTACTCCAACACGTTGAATGCAAACGTAAAGTGAACGTGTTGGTGACTTCTGTTGGAAAACCACAGGCATGCCAGGCCCTAATAGATCATTTCGAAACCCAACAGTAATGTTAGTGTTCGTGTTCAGCTTTGTCCTTTAGTCCTTAGCATTGTAAATACTAGTATAGGATACCTTGGACAGGCCATATTTTGTAACTGGATATTTTCCATCCATTCTTGGCACAACGCACAACAATAACCAGTATATAGAATTCACACTGATACAAGAAATGAAGACTTTCTGGCCGAAAATGACGAATATCAATTTATTCCGCCAATGTACACAAATGCATACTTACGAAATATAATTCGTTACCATGCTAACAACTTATGAACGTTGAAACTGATCCCAACCTGAAACTGCGGCAATAAAGACCTTGAACATGGCAGCACGTTCTCAGTTCCGTGTGGCACAGCTTTGTGATACAGTCATTCAGTCACAGCCAATCAGATTGTGGGTATTTTTACATATCACTCGCCGAATCCTCATTTCCCATTGTCATTCCAGTTAAATATGAGAGTAAGTATGACACGCATTCTCCAAAAACTATTTTAAAGGGATTTTATCCAAACATTCTGACGCCGAATGTTGTCTCTTTAAAACGGACTGGTTTCAGACCGACAGTTTTAGTTTGAGGTACTTCAGAGTTATAGAAGTTGTTCCTTGCTGTCGAGTGTGTCGGTATTGACGTCTCCTCACACACCACTCGGGTGGAGTGGTCAGTATGACAGTTGGACATTTTGACATTCATTTTACGTTGATCTACCCTCCCGTTGTTTGGAATAAAAAAATTTAACTTTAAACTATTGTTGTATAGAAAACCGACTGATGTTCATAAAGGAAGACGGCGACTCTGACTCCATTGTCGAAATATCTTGTAACAGAGGACCTGTCCGTTCAAAGATACAATGCAGCTTGTACTGTTATGACAAGAACACACGCAATGAGACCTGTAAAGCCTTAAGCTTTAATATCAACACAAACTGTTGTGAAATTTTACAAGATATGTAAAAAATCATTTCAGAAAAGCAAGGGATACAACGTTACAACTTTGTTCCATAGAGGAGGATTAGACATATTGTGTTAAATTTTATTGGATTCTTCGTGAGAATAATTGAACATCAGGGATTCCCTCCTCAAAAACCGCTGTTACACCGGTGTAACCCAACACCGAGCAGGGTGGTCAAGTGTTGGTGTAGTGATGGTGTTACCTTGGTGATGGTGTTACACCAACACTTTACACTTTCACAACCCCAAGACTTGACCTGACACACTGTGACACTGTGAACGAGATTGTACAAAGGATGTTGTCTAATGATAGTTTTTTAGCGGTTTTATAAAAGCGATATATAGATCGGACACTTCAATTTTTCGTATCGCAATAATCTTAGATATAAATGTTTCCAACGTTTGAAAAAGATTTATGATTTTTCGCCGGGAAGCCGACACGAATCGTGCCCCAGCCCGGGCAGGGCGTGATGTTGAGCCGTGAGTCAGATGCCCCGGACTCTGCCGCGCCTCGCGCATCACCTCGGGCGGGCGGCCCCTACAAGAGCACGAAGACGCAGGAAAGACCGGAAGATGACTCGGTCAGAGAGCCGAGGCCAAGACAGGGCAAGGCAGTTAGACAATAAGCCACGAGTCCATCGCCCCAGACTCTTCGGCATATCGTCCATCAACTCGATCCAGGTTGACCTTCCCGCTTGCCCTCCAAGGGCGTGAAGCCCAGGCATGTGCGAGACGGTATAGGCTGGCCTATACAGGTAACGCCAAGCCAAGCACAAAGCAATGTATCAAATTAGAATAAACAGCTCAAATCTGATTAATGGCTTGTAAAATAAAATACTTAAAAATAGTGATTGGCATTGACACACACTGGCTACAAGCGAAGCTTAGCTCAAATTTATTAGTAATTTTGTCTTAACCAAACTTGGACTGCAGGAGAGTGTGAGAAGCAAGGATTTAAGGCAGAACATAAGAATTCAAAATACATAGTGTACATATTGGAAATTGATAGATTTCGAAACTCTTTATATTTTTGCTTCCAACTCAATCAATACGAACAATGGTTTCATTGATACGACCATGCGTGAATACAGTTAATGAGTTTTGAACTATTTCACTGGGTGTTTTATCCTTGTTCCGGAAAGCTCTCTCTCTCTCTCTTTGCACCATCCTTTGCTTTATGTTCAAAGTCTGAGTAGAGTAGGCCAACATGTCGTAAAGCAACGGCTCGTTTGCAAGTGTCACATCAACTCTGGTACTGGTCATGGCCACCTTAGCTCTTTCGTCGATACCGATTAACCGAGGCCGCAACTTCGACCGGCAGCCTTCTTACTGTTGTGACAGGGGAGTAGATCTTTAATTATCGAGGCGCCTCCAAAATAATGGGTTACCAGCCTTAGGCGAAATACTAGAAAGTGGCAGCATCTTAGCCTTCGGGAAAAAGATTGGAACTACCTACTTTGATCACGACTTGTATTATACCATCGGATCGATAATAAATTATCATTATATTCGTCAAACGTTTTGTTTGAAGAGGCAATTTCTTAGTGGTGGCATGACGAATGTTCGTGCAAGAGATATCAATGTGTTGCTAGCGATGTCTAGTTGTGTCTATTAAAATGATAAGTGAACATTTGCGTCGCAGCAGTGTACAATGCTCAGATACATGCCTAAATCAAAGGGGTAATGAAATTGCCACCTGTGGCGAGAATTTTACTTTTGCTTCACGGAATTAGTCAACGCGGTATATTATGTACAATGATGTAAACACATTAAAAGTGTATGTCGGGATGAAAGCTAATATATAACTTCGACACAATGCAATAATATAACTACACAATGTATCCGTTAAACCCTTTGTATAGTGTGTACAAGTGGAGTGTCAGCCTTGGTAGTCTGGCAGTAGTTGTCTGTGAGGTCGTTTGTGGACGTTTTTCATTCTAAGGCTATTTTAACGATAAAGATTACAGCACTAAATATTTGCTATCGTTTTGTTTTGAAGAATGAAGTGTTTTTCTTTACGACTAACAGCTGTCCTCTTACGGCAAGTGTATGCATACCTTTTCAGCTGCAATCACTACCGGACTACCAGAAACGTTGCCTATTTTACCCCAAGCAAGATAGTTGAAACAGATAAAGATATTGACTAAAGGTCATGCTTAGAAAACGCAATAGCGAGTTCTGGACTAATTGTTGGTGTGTTGATGAGCAACGCCCTTTCACGCCTTCCACGAAAACATCATTCGATTTTTTTTACACGCCATGAATTATTAGTGTCTGTATATAGCTACATCAAGCTTTAAAGAGATCCTGTCGAGGCACAAAATTGTTATTTAGACCACCTGAACGTCGTAAAAATAACTAAATTGGTGATTACCTCTTATGCAGTTCACGGACTGGAGTCAGTTATGCATGCAATGTTACCCAGATGGCAAGCTCTCATAATCACCTGCCTGAGGGGAACTCGAAACTGCCAAGATTTATCAATGGAAGCTTATTCGCCCGCCTTAGGTTTTAACAGGGCCGTTCAGAACTACCTACTTTTATAAGCGTTTCGTGGTAGGTTTTCTTTAAGAAAATTGTAAATACGCCTTACAAAGAGCATTCAGACGCCATTGCAACACAGTTGCGACATGCGCGTGCATGCTAGGCAGACGGTCCTCGAAGCTCTGATCAAATTCGTATGATTATCTTTTAGTCAAGATTGAAAAAGAATCTTTCAAGAATCGAGTAACGAATGTACATTGAAAATTCGAAGAATACAGCACAGATACAGCTGTACTTAATAACTCTGTAACATGCATTCGAACTTCTGAACGAGGTAGAAAAAAACCATTGTATTGGGATTGCTATTGTATTGTTAACCCACTCCGATCCAGTGTGAGTTAGGCTTTCAGTTCGACGATGCGCCACCTACTTACCGGTATATTACTCCTTCAATCCATAGCCTGTAGAAGTACTGGAGACAACTGTATCAACCACAGAGGTGAGTTGTTTGGAATTATTCAGGTCCTCGTCAATGAAATCAATTCGGCTCAGTCATCACAGGCCGCACAAATTAGGTGATGACATCATTCTAAATCCTATATCGGATAGTACGATGAATGCAAATGCTTAAAACAATTATACGTTTGCCGTATTAACAAAGTGCGTTAGGGTTGCTTGCCTGCCTCAAATCATTTCAGAGGTTGGAGCAAAGCGTTTGGCCAGAAGGTGCCCACCGCCCAATGATTGCGTCATTGGCCGGTGGTTGCAGTTCTAAGATTCGCATTGGACAAATCACCCCTTTCAAGAAAACTGATGGTACAGTTGTAGTTATAATTCATTAGAAAGCACAGCAATCAACGTTTCACATGCAATATATCATATTGCTTGAGTGGAGTTACTGAGCGCCTCAGGAAGGACCGGCCTATGGGTGAAACACTCACATGCTGGGTATGCACTCGTTCACGAGCCACGACAGTCTTTAGTGCCCAAAAGGGCTTCCAGTCTATTAAAAATTTCAACATAAGCATTCATATCCCACCCCTTTTATGGCTGCGAAAGGCATACTTGTTTAGGCTCTACCCATCGAGGCGGTAGTAGAACTCGGGTATTGTCTGGCTTGGGATCTTATTGGTGAGTGGATCCAATACACACTATATATTCTAATAATACCAATGACAGCAGCAGAGATCGCAATTTAAAGATATTGGTGCTTATTTCTACGAAAGCCCAGCAGACTCATCTGAAATTCGCAATCCGAAATTTGATATCCAATATTAACCAATCAGAGGGAAACTTTCAACATTTCAAAACCAATTAGATGTCGTGAAACATTTTATTCGGTGAATGCAAAATGGCCGCAATCGGCACTGCGTTTATATGCATCAAATCATTGTAAGAAGCTAGATCAACTCGACTTGCTGATGTCAGGTGATTATTTTACATATACCGTGATGCATTCTTGACGCAATGATTAGTAGAAAATAGGTCAAATATATTGCATTATTTCAAAATGATATTCTTGCTAGTCTGACTAGCTCAAAGAATCGTGCCCATGTCGGGTTATAGCTGCAATTTAATAAAAAAAAGCTTGACTTATTTGAAGAACCATTGGTCTCTTTTGTCATTAGAGCAAAGTACTGAATGTTACACTTTATCTGATTGGCTAAAAGTGTCCCAGCGACTAGTGAGTTTGAATTTCGATTTCGGATTCGAGAATTTCGGACTCCGGATTTCTAATTTCAGATGGACCATCTGGGCTTTCGTAAATTTTATTAAATCAAGTTGTAATTTAAAATTGACTAAGGCGATTTATAATGGAACAATGTTGTGTTCCTTTGCATTTCAGACACCAGTGTGTTCTTTCTTAATGGAACTGACAGGAATATAAGGTAACTGTGTCTGTGGATTCCTCATTTTTCATAAACTTATGAAGCAAAACCACTGCATCTTTGTTTCCTTTTGGTCCCGCATCCAATAATGAAACACTGCTCAACAGGGAAGCTCACTTCCTGTCTTCCGCAATACGAAGCTACACAGCCATAGAAGACCTACACTTTGCTTCTTTTCATCGCCATTTCCATCTATAGTTCAAAGCAATCAGAATAAATCGGGTATTAATCGGTTGCGTCACTCTACTTGAGGCTGTTTATGTTTAAACCTTTGGCTGTGGCTCCGTGTCAAGACTTTGTCATCTATGGCATCGGAATTTCTCCACAGCAGTTAGCAAATGTGTCTTTAAATGCTGAAGTTTTCATGACATTGTATCGATTTCAAACTCCTCCAGTGTGAAATACAGTGCAAATTACGCCAAGTCAACTTTCTTTGGTGAGGTTCTCTCATTTAATGATTGTGATCATGAGGTTAAGCTGAACATTGATCTTCAGAAAAACGATGTCGTTTCGTTTGCTTTCTACTTTCGGCAGCGTCACCATACCAGACGATGGGAAGTTATAATTTGTATTTCTGGAAGACACTTTGACGTTTACGTCAGTAGCTGTCATGGTATACAAGTAATGTGTAATAACCTACATAATAAATCGGTGCGAAGAACTAAAACTGGAAAGGCAATCAAGGCGCGTGTTTGGTATTTTCTTGTTGTAACGGTGGACATAGTAAGAAATATCCATAAGATTTACCTCGACGGAGTAAAACTGAATGCTAGGACGCTACCAAAATCTGTCAAAATCAGATCAGGTCGCTTTACTTTTCTTGGTCGTCGTTTACCCTCCCTAGGAGGACGCTGCACTTTACATTATTTTATCGGTGCTATGTCCAACCTTAGGATTTTACCATGTCTCTTGAATCAACGGGAGGTTCGAAGTATTTATGAGAGCGGTAAGTTAGCAGCTTTTCCAACCATGAATAATCCATGGAAAATGCCTTAGTCCATATAGTCGTCAACGTCTTCGGCGCTGGAGCTCAAACACGTTTGTACAAAACAAATTAAGTCAGTTAACGTTCGTGGTATTAACTTTAGCTTAAGACTGAAGAAAGTTAAGAGTTAGATCCTTCATTTTCACCTATTTGAACTATCACACCCGGTTTCTGCTTACATTGATCAGTTGTTTAAGACAAGTTTAACCAACTATAACGTGGCGTCAACTCCTCCAACACGTATTATGCAAACGTAAAGTGAACGTGTTGGTGACTTCTGTTGGAAAACCACAGGCATGCCAGGCCCTAATAGATCATTTCGAAACCCAACAGTAATGTTAGTGTTCAGCTTTGTCATTCAGTTCTCAGCATTATAAATATCAGTATAGGATACATTGGACAGTCTGTATTTTGTTACTGGATATTTCCCATCCATTCTTGGCACAACGCACAACAATAAGCAGTATATAGAATTCACATTGATACAAGAATGAAGATTTACTGGCGAAAATAACAAAAATCTATTCATTCCGCCTATGTACACAAATGCATACTTCGAAATATAATTCGTTACCATGCTAAAAACTTATGAACGTTGAAATTGATCCCAACCTGAAACTGCGGCAATAACGACCTTCAACATGGCAGCACGTTCTCAGTTCCGTGTGGCACAGCTTTGTAATACAGTCATTCAGTCACAGCCAATCAGATTGCTGGTATTTTTACATATCACTCCCCGAATCCTCATTTCCCATTGTCATTCCAGTTAAATATGAGAGTAAGTATGGCACGCATACCCAAAAAATATTTTAAAGGGATTTTATTCAAACATTCTCACTGCGATGTTGTCTCTTTAAAACAGACTAGTTTGAGACCTACAGTTTTAGTTTGAGGTACTTCAGAGTTATAGAAGTTGTTCCTTGCTGTCGAGTATGTCGGTATTGACGTCTCTTCACACAAATACAACCCAGCTTCTTTTTGCCTGGCTTACGGATCTTAGGGACGACGTTTCTGTTCTGCCACTGGGTGCTGTTTGTCTAGTGTAATGGTACCCAGGGTGCTTATTGTCCAGTCGATCTCGAACATGGGTACCATTTGTCGGCACCCAGGACGACATCCACCCTTTCAGCCGCAGTTTGGTGTATCGGCCCTGAATCGTTTTGGTTGGTACAAGTATGGAAGCCTTAAAAATGTGACAAAGTCATATTCCAACATTTACTTTGAGGTGTTTCAGTGTTATAGAAGTTGTTCCTTGCTGTCGAGTATGTCGGTATTGACGTCTCCTCACACACCACTCGGGTGGAGTGGTCAGTATGTCAGTTTGACATTTTGACATTTATTTTACCTTGATCTGCCCGCCCGGGGTTTTGTGAGAAATGTTAATTATAATCCCTTGTCGTGTAGAAAACCGACTGATGTTCATAAAGGAAGACGGCGACTCTGACTCCATTGACGAAATATCTTATAACAGAGGGCCTGTCCGTTCAAATATCCAATGCAGTTTGTACTGTTATGACGAGAACACACGCAATGAGACCTGTACAGCATTTAGCTTTAATATCAACACAAACTGGTGCGAAATTTTACAAGATATGTAAAAAATCATTTCAGAAAAGCAAGGGATACAACGTTACAACTTTGTTCCATAGATAGCAGCATGCTTGTGCAATTTACAGATCAAAGTTCCATGATAGCTCTTTCGAGATTTCTATTTCGAGATTAAAAAATTACAAAAGATTTGGGACAAAATCTATCGATTGCAACGAAGTTTAACAAACACGCGCAGATATCAAGTTTACGCATCTTGGCATTGTCCAAGACAATTATTGAGGTTTGGATCTATAAACCTGTGTGTATTTCCGTATTGACATATGAACAGGGGTATGTCCAGTTGGCCTTCAAATACACACACACGTGCACAGTGCATAGATGTTGTACGAGATGTTCTATAAACCAATTAGTGTATTGCTGACTTGCTAGGGAACAAAATGGCGAACCCTAACATATACAAAAAGAACTTCGCAAAATCATTTGGATGAGGCAACACCCGAGTTTATTTGGAAGGATGACGATATTTCTGTGTAAATATAAATATGTCTTTGCAAAATCCGATCTCCAGTTCGGTTTCAAATCCAAATCCCCCACAACCACAGTGGACAGCGGTACACCATTAACATGACCGTAATTACCATAAACAATATTTCCTGTGGTTTATTTTATGTTGAGGCCTGTTAGATTGATTATGGGGCGGAACCCATGCTTAGTAGTGCATGGCCAAACAGTTAGAACTGCATTACTTGGATCACTTGGCTTAGATGAGACAATACAGTATATTCACAAAAATTAACAGGCGACTAGAACGGAAATCGACTTACATTGAACCATAACCACCATTCAAACCACAGATTGGTTCTCAGTTTTTAGAGTGCAACTGGATCATCTAGTTGACAATTCAGGTAGAAATAACATTATTTTCCAAAGAAAAAACCGTTCAAACGGATTTTCTATTTTTGTTGTGGTCGGTGGTTAATGGAGTGCACCGAGTCGTTTTTAATGGCCATACGTGTTGCATTTATCGTCATATGTACCTAATCTCTCACGAATCGTGGACATGTTTGATAACTACATTCCACCGATTATCAAAGAGGGCCTTATTGTACTCTGGATACTGTAATATTCAAGCTTTTCAAAGAGAGAGTTTATCAGATCATTGCAACTTGTTCGGAATCCCAGGCATGCCAAATCTGTTCGCGGGCATATCATCCCAATAACAGGTTTAAAATATTGTCTCAATTTATTAGAAGTACAAAAAATTTAAAATCAAGTGTCAAAAAGGTCCAATTGGCCGTACCCGCATATAAACGCTGAAATGTGGTCACGTTAATGGTGTACCGTTGTCCACTGTGACACAGTGAACGAGTCTATACAAAGGATGTTGTCTAATGATAGTTTTTAGCGGTTTTATAAAAGCGATATATAGATCGGACACGTCACACCTCAATAAGACTCTGGTACTGCCAAATATACATGTATGTGACCCGTTCCAGCAAAACCAGTCGAATGTCGCTCTGAGCTTGGTAGGTTGAGACGGGCTGTGTGTTCATTTCACTATTGTCTGCCTTTTGTGAAGTCTGACGACATCAATTTCTTCTATTATCTCCTGGTGTCACCTGGGCTCATCTTATGTGTGACATGCTACTGGTTTTGCTAGAACGGGTCACATATATGATGATGTGTATGAAAACAAGTTCTTTTTCAGAAATGCATGCTTTACTTCTAATCGCAGAAGATAGTTCCATTTGACTGACTTTAAGACATAATATTCAACGCTATACAGGCAACGTCAAGCCAATCACAAAGCAATGTATCAAATTAGAATAAACAGCTCAAATCTGATTAATGGCTTGTAAAATAAAATACTTAAAAATAGTGATTGGCATTGACATACACTGACTGCAAGCGAAGCTTAGCTCAAATTTATTAGTAATTTTGCCTTAACCAAACATTGACTAGTGCAGGAGAGTGTGAGAAGCAGGGATTTAAGGCAGAACATAAGACATTCAAAATAGTGTACAGTACATATTGGAAATTGATAGATTTTGAAACTTGTTATCTTTTTCCTTCCAACTCAATCAATACGAACATGGGTTTCATTGATACGGCGATGCGTGAATACAGTTAATGAATTTTGAAATATTTCACTGGGTGTTTTATCCGTGTTCCGAAAAGCTCTCTCTCTCTGTCGTTGCACTATCCTTTGTTTTATGTTCAAAGTATGAGTAGAGTAGGCCGACATGTCGTAAAACAACGGCTCGTTTGCAAGTGTCACATCAACTCTGGTACTGGCCATGGCCACCTTAGCTCTTTCGTCGATACCGTTTTACCGAGGCCGCAACTTCGACCGGCGGCCCTCTTACCAAGCTTACGATTGCGACAAATGAGTATGTCGTTAATTATGGACACGCTTTCTTTCGCTACATCAGCTCCAAAGAAATGTGTTACCAGCCTCAGGCGTAATACCGGAAAGTGGCAGCATCTTGGTCTTCGGGAAAAGGATTGGAACTACCTACTTTTGTCACTACTTGAATTATACTATTGATTGCTTTATAAATGATCATTATATTCGTCAAGCTTTCTGTTTGCAGGCAACTTCTCAACGGCACCATAACGAATGTTCCTACAAGAGGTACCCATGTGTTGCAAGCGGTGTCTAGTTGTGTCTAGTAAAATGATCAGTGAAAATTAGTGTCAACAAACATTTGTTTTCGCACTTTTGAAAATCGGACATCGAAGCAGGTTGCAGCTGTCTACAATGCTCATGTACATGCCTAAATCAAATTGGTAATAAAATTGTCACCTGTGGCAAGAATTGAAGTTTGCTGTGCGGTTTCGGTGAACGGGATAAATCATGTACAATGATGCATACAAATAGAAAGTGTCTCTTTGGATTAAGGCTAAAGATATAACTTCGACACAATTAAAGAACATAACTGCACAATGTATCCATTATACGCATTGTTTAGTGTGTGCAAGTGGAGTGCCAGCCTTGATTGTCGGGCGATATAGTTGGATGTGAGGCCACTTATAGACCGTTTTCATTCTTATGCTGTTTTAACGATATACATTACGTCACAAAACATTTGCTATCGTTATGTTTTGAGGATGAAGAGTGTTTTTCTCCGACTAAGACTAACTGCTGTCCTCTTACGGCAATTGTCTGCATGCCTTTTCAGCTGCAATCAATACCGGACTACCGGAAATGTTGTCTATTTTACTCCGTATTTTGTATCAAAAATCGTGTATGACGTTTATTTGACGTGCAAATGACGTAAATGTCCTCTTTCGACAGATTACATGAACATTTTGGATTTCGTAATATGCTAAGTATTTCTTAGGGGCATTTTCAACCTGCCTATCCTCCATATCTAACACGATAACTGGATTAAAGGATCCCTCGCCAAAGAACGCAGGCAGCTATGATGAATAGGGATAACTCTGTATAACATTCATTCGAACTTTTAACGCAGTAGAAATGAGCCCATTGTATTGGGATTTGTAGTTTATTGTGAGCCGACTCCGATCCAGTGTGATCGGGTTAGGCTTTCATTTTGACGATGTGCAACGTACTAACCTTTGTATTTCTCCTTCAATCCATCGCCTGTGGAAGTACGGGAGACACATATATCAACCACAGAAGTGAGTTGTTTGGAATTATTCAGGCCCCCATCAGTAAATTCAATTCGGCTCAGTCATTCCAGGCCGCACAAATTAGGTGATGATATCATTCTAAATCCTATATCGAATAGTAAGATGATTTCAAATGCATAAAACAATTATACTATTGTCAATTTAACAAAAATGCTTGCCTGTCTTAAAATCATTTCAGAGGTTGGTGCAAAGCGTTTCACAAGTAGGTGCCCACTGCCAAATGATTGCGTCATTGGCGGGTGGTTGCCGGTCTAAAAATTCGCATTGGACACATCACCTCTTTCAAGAAAAATGACAGTAGTTGATTGTAATTCATTGGAAAGCACAACAATCTACTTTTCACCCTCACATGTTGGAAATACACTACTTCAACAGTCAAAACAATCTTAAACGCCTAAAAAGTCTTCCATTCAATTAAAAAGTGTCAACATGTGCATTCTTACTTAAAACCGTGGCAACATACACACAGTGTATTTAAATGATACCAATGATAGCAGCTGGGATCGCATTTTCAAGATATTGGTGCTAATTTCTACGAAAGCCAATCAGGCTCATCTGAAATTCGAAATTCAACATCCGAAATTTGAGATAAAATATTAACCAATCAGAGGAAAACTTACGAAATGTTGAAACCAATTAGATGTCGTGTAACAGTTTGTTCGGTGAGTGCAAATGGCCGCAATCGGCACTGCGTTCATATGCATCAAATTATCGTTACAAGCTAAATCAGCTCGACCTGCTGATGTCAGATGATTATTTTACATATACCATGATACATTCTTGACGCTATGATGAGTAGAATATAGGTCAAATATATTGCATTCTTTTAAAATGATATTCCTGCTATTCTGACTAGCTCAAAGAATCGTACCCAAGTAGGGGCTAAAATTATAGTTGCAATTTAATGCAAAAGCTTCACTTAATTGAACCACCAATGGTCTCTTAACTCACTTGAAATTTATCCATTCTCATAACAGCAATGTACTGAATGTCACAGTTGATATGATAGTATAAACGTTTCCCAGCGATTAGGGATTTTGAAATATGGATTTCGGATTGGAGAATTTTTTACTTCGGATTTCGATTTTCAGATGGACCTCTGGACTTTCGTAAATTTTAGGAAATCAAGTTGAAGCTTAAAATTGACAAAGGCAATTTAAAATGGAACAATGTTGTGTTCCTTTGGATTTCAGACACCAGTGTGTTCTTTCTTGATGGAAGTGACAGGAATATAAGGTAACTGCGTCTGTGGATTCTCCATTATTAATAAACTTTGGAAGCAAAACCACTTCATCTTTGTTTCATTTTGGTCCCGCATCCAATATTGAAACACTGCTCAACAGGGAAGCTAGCTTCCTGTCTACCGCAATACGAAACTACACAGCCATAGAAGACCTACAGTTTGCTTCTTTTCATCGCCATTTCCCGGTTTTAGTTCCAAGTCATCAGAATCAGTCGGGTATTAATCGGTCGCTCCACTCTACTTGAGGCTGTTTATGTTTATACATTGGCTGTGGCTCCGTGTAAAGACTTTGTCATTTATGGCATCGGAATTTCTCCATAGAAGTTAACGACTGTGTCTTTAAATGTTTAACTTTTCAAGACATTTTAACTCTACGATTTCAAAATCCTCCAGTGTGAAATACGGTGCAAATTACGCCAAGTCAACTTATTTTGGTGAGGTTCTCTCATTTAATGGATGTGCTCATAATGTTAAGCTGAACATTGATCTTCAGAAAAACGATGTCGTTTCGTTTGCTCTCTACTTTCGGCAGCGTCACAGACGGTGGATATCTATAATTTGTATTGCTGCAAGACACTCTGACGTTTGCGTCAGTAGCTATCATGGTATACAAGTAATGTATAATAACCGACATCATAAGAATTTGGCGCGAAGAACTGAAACTGGAAAGGCACTCAAGGCGCGTGTTTGGTATTTTCTTGTTGTAACGGTGGACAAAGTAAGAAATATCCATAAGATTTACCTCGACGGAGTAAAACTGGATGCTAGGAAGATTCCAAGATATGTCAGGTTCACATCAAGTCGCTTTCATTTTCTTGGTCGTCATTTACCCATCCGAGGAGAACACTGCACTTCACAACATTTTATCGGTGCCATGTCGAACCTTAGGATTTTTCCATGTCTGTTGAATAAACGGGAGGTTCGAAGTATTTATGAGAGCGGTGAGTTAAAAGCTTTTCCAGCCATGAATAATTCTTGGAAAAGGCTCACTAAGTCCATAAAGTCGTCAACGTCTTCGGCGCTGGAGCTCAAAAACATTTGTACAAAACAAATTAAGTCAGTTAAAGTCCGTGGTATTAACTTTAGCTCGGCGTAAATATGGTTAAGTTCGCCAAGCTTAACTGAAGCAGGTAAAGAGTTAGTGCCTTCATTTTCACCTATTTGAACTATCACACCCGGGTTTTGTTTTTATTGATCAGTTGTGTAAGACAAGTGTAACCAACAATAACGTGGCGTCAACTCCTCCAACACGTTTAATGCAAACGTAAAGTGAACGTGTTGGTGGCTTCTGTTGGAAAACCACAGGCATGCCAGGCCCTAATAGATAATTTCGCAACCCAACAGTAATGTTAGTGTTCAGCTTTGTCATTCAGTCCTCAGTATTGTAAACACTAGTGTAGGATACCTTGGACAAGCCGTATTTTGTTACTGGATATTTCCCATCCATTCTTGGTTCAACGCACAACAATAACTAGTATATAGAATTCACATTGGTACCCGAATGAAGATTTTCTGACAAAATGACAAAAATCAATTCATTCCACCAATGTACATCAATGCAAACTTACGAATAAAGACCTTCAACATGGCAGCACGTTCTCAGTTCCGTGTGGCACGGCTTTGTGATACAGTCATTCAGTCACAGCCAATCAGATTGTGGGTATTTTTACATATCACTCGCCGAATCCTCATTTCCCATTGTCATTCCAGTTAAATATGAGAGTAAGTATGGCACGCATTCTCAAAAACTATCCTAAAGGGATTTTATCCAAACATTCTGACTGCGAATGTTGTCTCTTTAAAACAGACTAGTTTGAGACCTACAGTTTTAGTTTGAGGTACTTCAGAGTTATAGAAGGTGTTCCTTGCTGTCGAGTATGTCGGTATTGACGTCTCTTCACACACCACTCAGGTGGAGTGATCAGTATGTGAATTCGACATTGATATTCATTATACCTCGATTTATCCGCCCGTGGTTTTGTAAGAAATGTTAACTATAAACCCTTGTCGTATAGAAAACCGACTGATGTTCATAAAGGAAGACGGCGACTCTGACTCCATTGACGAAACATCTTATAACAGAGGACCTGTCCGTTCAAAGATACAATGCAGCTTGTACTGTTATGACAAGAACACACGCAATGAGACATGTAAAGCCTTAAGCTTTAATATCAACTCAAACTGTTGTGAAATTTTACAAGATATGTAAAAAATCATTTCAGAAAAGCAAGGGATACAACGTTACAACTTTGTTCCATAGAGGAGGATTCGACTAATTGTGTTACATTTTATTGGATTCTTCGTGAGAATAATTGAATATCAGGAGAATATTATGTTGATAGCAGCGTGCTTGTGCAATTTACAGATCATAGTTACATGATAGCTATTTCGAGATTTCTATTTCGAGATTAAAAAATGACAAAAGACTTCGACAAAATCTATCGATTGCAACGAAGTTTAACAAACACACGCAGATATCAAGTTTACGCATCTTGGCGTTGTCCAAGTCATTTATTGATATCATAGTTTTGGATATATATATATTGATGTATTTCCGTACTGACATGAACAGGGGTATATCCTGTGGGCCCTCAAATACACACACTAGTGCACAGTGCATAGACGCTGTACGAGATGTTCTATAAAGCAATTAGTGTATTGCTGACTTGCTAAGGAACTAGATGGCGAACCCTAACATTTACAAGAAAAACCTCGCAAAAGCATTTGGATGAAGCAACACCCAAATTTATTCGGAAGGATGAATTTTATCTTAGGAAAAATCCTTGACCAGATTTCTGTGTAAATATAAATATGTCTTTGCAAAATCCGATCTCCACATCGGTTTTAAATCCGAATCCTCCTCAACCACAGTGGACAGCGGTATACCATTAACATGACTGTATTTACCATAAACAACATTTCCTGAAGCAGACGATGTGTGTTTCAAACTGACCGTCTCCTCAGGCCGTGTTCCAAATAACAACGTCCAAGATACGCATAAACCAAATTTGGGGGTAAACGCATTAACAACGAGGGAAGTGGGATAATTCTCTCACTTCAAGTAGGTAAAACTATGGTGAAGTTTATTTATCTACCATATTCGCATGCCTTATCGAAGCCCTAACTTCACTTTCAAAATTATCGGATTTCCATCAAATCATACATAATTGGAAATTGATAGATTTCGAAACTCATTATATCTTTGCTTCCAACTCAATCAATACGAACAATGGTTTCATTGATACGACCATGCGTGAATACAGTTAATGAGTTTTGAACTATTTCACTGCGTGTTTTATCCGTGTTCAAGAAAGCTCCTTCTCTCGTGCACCATCCTTTGTTTTATGTTCAAAGCAAGAGTAGAGCAGGCCAACATGTCGTAAAACAACGGCACGTTTGCAAGTGTCACATCAACTCTGGTACTGGTCATGGCCACCTTAGCTCTTTCGTCGATACCGATTAACCGAGGCCGCAACTTCGACCGGCGGCCCTCTTACTGTTGTGACAGGGGAGTAGATCTTTAATTATGGAGGCATCTTCTTCTGTGCTGCTCCAAAATAATTGAAAATACCGGAAAGTGGCAGCATCTTGGCCTTCGGGAAAAAGATTGGAACTACCTACTTTGATCACGACATCAATTATACCATCGATTCGATAATAAATGATTATTATATTCGTCAAACTTTTTGTTTGAAGAGGCAATTTCTCCGCGGTGGTTTGACGAATGTTCGTGCAAGAGATATCAATGTGTTGCTAGCGATGTCCAGTTGTGTCTTTAAAAAAGATAAGTGAACATTAGCGTTGCAGCAGTGTACAATGCTCACATACATGCCTAAATCAAAGGGGTAATGAAATTGTCACCTATAATATGTACAATGATGTACACAAATTGAAAGTGTATATTGGGATTAAAGCTAATATATAACTTCGACACAATGCAAGAACATAACTACACAATGTATCCGTTATACCCTTTGTTTAGTGTGTACAAGTGGAGCGTCAGCCTTGGTAGTCTGGTGGTAGTTGTCTGTGAGGTCGTTTATAGACGTTTTTTATTCTCAGGCTGTTTTAACGATAAACATTACAGCACTAAATATTTTCTATCGTTTTGTTTTGAAGAATGAAGTGATTTTCTTTACGACTAACAGCTGTCCTCTTACGGCAAGTGTATGCATGCCTTTTCAGCTGCAATCACTACCGGACTCCAGAAACATTGCCTAGTTTACCCAAAGCAAGATTGTTGAAACAGATGTTGACTAAATCTCATGCCCAGAAAACGCAATAGCGAGATCTTTTTATAAGCGTTTCGTGATAGGTTTTACAAAGAGCATTCATCAGACACCATATTGCAACACAGTTCCGACATGCGCGTGCATAGGCAGACGGTCTTCGAAGTTCTGATCAAATTCGTATGATTATCTCTTAGTCAAGATTGAAAAAGAATCTTTCAAGAATCGAGTAACGAATGTACATTGAAAATTCGAAGAATACAGCACAGATACAGCTATACTTGATAACTCTGTAACATTCATTCGAACTTTTGAACCAGGAAGAAAAAACCCATTGTATTGGGATTGGTATTGTATTGTTACCCCACTCCGATCCAGTGTGAGTTAGGCTTTTAGTTCGACTATGCTCCGCCTACTTACCGTTATACATGTATTATTCCTTCAATCCATCGTCTGTAGAAGTACTGGAGACACATGTATCAACCACAGAGGTGAGTTGTTTGGAATTATTCAGGTCCCCGTTAATGAAATCAATTCAGCTCAGTCATTCCAGGGCGCACAAATTAGGCGATTACATCATTCTCAATCCTATATCGGATAGTACGATGAATTCAAATGCTTAAAACAATTATACTTTTGCCGTATTAACAAAGTGCGTTAGGGTTGCTTGCCTTTCTCGAATCATTTCAGAGCTTGGAGCAAAGCGTTTGGCCAGCAGGTGCCCACTGCCAAATGATTGCGTCATTTGCCGGTGGTTGCCGTTCTAAAATTCGCATTGGACACATCGCCTCTTTCAAGAAAACTGATGGTACAGTTGTAGTTATAATTCATTGGAAAGCACAGCAATCAACTTTTCACATGCAACATATCATATTGCTTGAGTGGAGTTACTGAGCGCCTCAGGAAGGACCGGCCTATGGGTGAAACACTCACATTCTGGGTATGCACTCGTTCACGAGCCACGACAGTCTTTAGCGCCCAAAAGGGCTTCCAGTCTATTAAAAAGTTCAACATGAGCATTCGTATCCCACCCCTTTTATGGCTGCGAAAGGCATACTTGTTTAGGCTCTACCCATCGAGGCGGTAGTAGAACTCGGGTATTGTCTGGCTTGGGATCTTATTGGTGAGTGGATCCAATACACACTATATATCTGAATGATACCAATGGCAGCAGCTTGGATCGCAATTTCAAGATATTGGTGCTTATTTCTACGAAAGCCCAAAAGGCTCATCTGAAATTCGAAATCCGAAATTTGAGATGCAATATTAACCAATCAGAGGGAAACTTTCAACATTTCAAAACCAATTAGATGTCGTGAAACATTTTATTCGGTGAATGCAAAATGGCCGCAATCGGCACTGCGTTTATATGCATCATATCATTGTAAGAAGCTAGATCAGCTCGACTTGCTGATGTCAGGTGATTATTTTACATATACCGTGATGCATTCTTGACGCAATGATTAGTAGAAAATAGGTCAAATATATTGCATTCTTTCAAAATGATATTCTTGTTAGTCTGACTAGCTCAAAGAATCCTGCCCATGTCGGGTTATGGCTGCAAGTTAACAAAAAAAAGCTTGACTTAATTGAACCACCAGTTGTCTCTAAATTCACTTTTAAATTTCTCCATTGTCATAACTCAATGTTACACTTGATCTAATTTGCTAAAAGTTTCCAAGCGATTAGGGATTTGGAATTTCGGGTTTCAGATTCGAGAATTTCGGACTTCGGATTTCGAATTTCAGATGGGCCTCTGAGCTTTCGTAAATTTTAGTAAATCAAGTTAAAGTAATAAAATTGACTGAGGCGATTTAAATGGAACAATGTTGTGTTCCTTTTCAGACACCAGTGTGTTCTTTCTTAATGGAACTGACAGGAATATAAGGTAACTGCGTCTGTGGATTCTACATTATTCATAAACTTTGGAAGCAAAACCACTGCATCTTTGTTCCCTTTTATTCCCGCATCCAATATTGTAACACTGCTCAACAGGGGAGCTAGCTTCCAGTCTACCGCAATACGATGCTACACAGCCATAGAAGACCTACAGTTTGCTTCTTTTCATCGCCATTTCCGTCTGCAGTTCCAAGCCATCAGAATCAGTCGGGTATCAATCGGTTGCTCCACTCTACTTGAGGCTGTTTATGTTTATACTTTGGCTGTGGCTCCGTGTACAGACTTTGTCATTTATGGCATCGGAATTTCTCCATAGAAGTTAACGACTGTGTCTTTAAATGCAAAACTTTTCAAGACATTTTAACTCTACGATTTCAAAATCCCCCAGTGTGAAATACGGTGCAAATTACGCCAAGTCAACTTATTTTGGTGAGGTTCTCTCATTTAATGGATGTGATCATGATGTTAAGCTGAACATTGATCTTCAGAAAAACGATGTCGTTTCGTTTGCTCTCTACTTTCGGCAGCGTCACCATAACAGACGATGTGAATCAATAATTTGGATTTCTGGAAGACGCTTTGACGTTTACGTCAACAGCTTTCGTGGTATACATGTAATGTGTAATAACCGACTTCATAAGAATTTGGCGCGAAGAACTGAAACTGGAAAGGCACTCAAGGCGCGTGTTTGGTATTTTCTTGTTGTAACGGTGGACAAAGTAAGAAATATCCATAAGATTTACCTCGACGGAGTAAAACTGAATGCTAGAAAGATTCCAAGATATGTCAAGTTCAGATCAAGTCGCTTTCATTTTCTTGGTCGTCATTCACCCATCCCAGGAAGACGCTGCCTTTCACATCCTTTTATCGGTGCTATGTCCAACCTTAGGATTTTTCCATGTCTGTTGAATCAACGGGAGGTTCGAAGTATTTATGAGAGCGGTAAGTCAGAAGTTAAGAGTTAGTGCCTTCATTTTCACCTATTTGAACTAGACAAGTGTAACCAACAATAACGTTGCGTCAACTCCTCCAACACGTTTAATGCAAACGTAAAGTGAACGTGTTGATGACTTCTGTTGGAAAACCACAGGCATGCCAGGACCTAAAGATCATTTCGAAACCCAACAGTAATGTTAGTGTTCAGCTTTGTCCTTTAGTCCTCAGCATTGTAAATACAAGTATAGGATACCTTGGACAAGCCATATTTTGTTACTCGATATTTCCCATCCATTCTTGGCACAACGCACAACACTAACCAGTATATAGAATTGACACTGATACAAGAATAAAGATTTTCTGGCCGAAAATGACAAAAATTAATTGATTCCGCCAATGTAGACAAATGCATACTTACGAAATATAATTCGTTACCATGCTAACAACTTATGAACGTTGAAACTGATCCCAGCCTGAAACTGCGGCAATAAAGACCTTGAACTTGGCAGCACGTTCTCAGTTCCGTGTGGCACAGCTTTGTGATACAGTCATTCAGTCACAGCCAATCAGATTGTGGGTATTTTTACATATCACTCGCCGAATCCTCATTTCCCATTGTCATTACAGTTAAATATGAGAGTAAGTATGGCACGCATTCTCAAAAACTATTTTAAAGGGATTTTATCCAAACATTCTGACTGCGAATGTTGTCTCTTTAAAACAGACTAGTTTGAGACCTACAGTTTTAGTTTGAGGTACTTCAGAGATATAAAAGTTGTTCTTTGCTGTCGAGTATGTCGGTATTGACGTCTCCTCACACACCACTCGGGTGGAGTGGTCAGTATGTCAGTTTGACATTTTGACATTCATTTTACCTCGATCTACCCACCCGTTGTTTGTAATAAAAAAATTTAACTTTAAACCCTTGTCGTATAGAAAACCGACTGATGTTCATAAAGGAAGACGGCGACTCTGACTCCATTGACGAAATATCTTATAACAGAGGACCTGTCCGATCAAAGATACAATGCAGCTTGTACTGTTATGACAAGAACACACGCAATGAGACCTGTAAAGCCTTTAGCTTTAATATCAACACAAACTTTTGTGAAATTTTACATAATATGTAAAAAATCATTTCAGAAAAGAAAGGGATACAACGTTACAACTTTGTTCCATAGAGGAGGATTCGACCTATTGTGTTCAATTCCATTGGATTCTTCGTGAAAAATATAGAACATCAGGAGAATATTATGTTGATAGCAGCATGCTTGTGCAATTTACAGATCACAGTTACATGGTAGCTATTTCGAGATTTCTATTTCGAGATTAAGAAATGACAAAAGACTTGGACAAAATTTATCGATTGCAACGAAGTTTAACAAACACGTGCAGATATCAAGTTTACGCATTTTGGCGTTGTCCAAGTCATTTATTGATATTATAGGTTTGTATCTATTAACCTGTGTGTATTTCCGCATTGACATATGAACATGGGTATGTCCAGTGGGCCCTCAAATACACACACTCGTGCACAGTGCATAGACGCTGTACGAGATGTTCTATAAACCAATTAGTGTATTGCTGACTTGCTAGGGAACAAAATGGCGAACCCTAACATATACAAAAAGAACTTCGCAAAATCATTTGGATGAAGCAACACCCGTGCTTATTCGGAAGGACGACCTGATTTCTGTGTAAATATAAATATGTCTTTGCAAAATCTGATCTCCAGTTCGGTTGTAATTCCAAATCCCCCACAACCACAGTGGACAGCGGTACACCATTAACATGACCGTTATTACCATAAACAACATTTCCTGTGGTTTATGTTATGTTGAGGCCTGTTAGATTGATTATGGGCGGAACCCATGCTTAGTAGTGCATGGCCAAACAGTTAGCACAGCATTACTGGGCTCACATGGCTTAAAGGAGACAATACAGTATATTCTTGCAAATTATCAGGCGACTAGAACGGAAATCGACAAAAATTGAACCATAACTACCATTCAAATCACAGATTGGTTCTCAGTTTTTAGAGTGTAACTTGATCATCTAGTTGACAATTCAGGTAGAAATAATATTATTTTCCGAAGAAAAAACCGTTCAATCGGATTTTCTATTTTTGTTGTGTAGCAAGTCGAATGTCGCTCTGAGCTTGGCAGGTTAAGACGGACTGTGTGCTCCTTTCACTATTGTCTGCCTTTTGTGAAGTCTGACGACATCAATTTCTTCTATTATCTCCTGGTGTCACCTGGGCTCATCTTATGTGTGACATGCTACTGGTTTTGCTAGAACGGGCCACAGATATGATGATGTGTATGAAAACGAATTCTTTTTCAGGAATGCATGCTTTACTTCTAATCGCAGAAGGATAGTTCCATTTGACTGACTTTAAGACATAATACACATCAAAGAGAATGTTTTTCAACGCTATACAGGCAACGTCGAGCCAATCACAAAGCAATGTATCAAATTAGAATAAACAGCTTAAAACTGATTAAGGGCCTGTAAAATAAAATACATAAAAATAGTGATTGGCTTTGACATACACTGACTGCATGCGAAGCTTAGCTCAAATTTATTAGTAATTTTGTCTTAACCAAACTTGGACTGCAGGAGAGTGTGAGAAGCAAGGATTTAAGGCAGAACATAAGACATTCAAAATAGTGTACATATTGGAAATTGATAGATTTCGAAACTCTTTATCTTTTTGCTTCCAACTCAATCAATACGAACAATGGTTTCATTGATACGACCATGCATGAATACAGTTAATTAGTTTTGAACTATTTCACTGGGTGTTTTATCCGTGTTCCGGAAAGCTCTCACTCTCTCGTTGCACTATCCTTTGTTTTATGTTCAAAGTATGAGTAGAGTAGGCCAACATGTCGTAAAACAACGGCTCGTTTGTAAGTGTCACATCAACTCTGGTACTGGCCATGGCCACCTTAGCTCTTTCGTCGATACCGTTTTACCGAGGCCGCAACTTCGACCGGCGGCCCTCTTACCAAGCTTACGATTGCGACAAATGAGTATGTCGTTAATTATGGACACGCTTTCTTTCGCTACATCAGCTCCAAAGAAATGTGTTACCAGCCTCAGGCGTAATACCGGAAAGTGGCAGCATGTTGGTCTTCGGGAAAAGGATTAGAACTACCTACTTTGGTCACTACTTGAATTATACTATTGATTGCTTTATAAATTATCATTGTATTCGTCAAGCTCTTTGTTTGTAGAGGCAACTTCTCAACGGCATCATAACGAATGTTCCTACAAGAGGTATCCATGTGTTGCAAGCGGTGTCTAGTTGTGTCTAGTAAAATGATCAGTGAAAATTAGTGTCAACAAACATTTGTTTTCGCACTTTTGAAAATCGGACATCGAAAAGGTTGCAGCTGTCTACAATGCTCATGTACATGCCTAAATCAAAGTGGTAATAAAATTGTCACCTGTGGCAAGAATTGAAGTTTGCTGTGCGGTTTCGGTGAACGGGATAAATCATGTACAATGATGTATACAAATTGAAAGTGTCTCTTTGGATTAAGGCTAAGATATAACTTCAACACAATTAAAGAACATAACTGCACAATGTATCCGTTATACGCATTGTTTAGTGTGTGCAAGTGTAGTGCCAGCCTTGATTGTCGGGCGATAGTTATATGTGAGGTCACTTATGGACTTTTTTCATTCTTATGCTGTTTTAACGATATACATTACGTCACAAAACATTTGCTATCGTTATGTCTTGAGGATGAAGTGTGTTTTTCTCCGACTAAGTCTAACTGCTGTCCTCTTACGGCAATTGTCTGCATGCCTTTTCAGCTGCAATCACTACCTGACTACCAGAAACATTGCCTATTTTACCCAAAGCAAGATTGTTGAAACAGATAAAGATGTTGACTAAATCTCATGCCCAGAAAACGCAATAGCGAGATATTTTTATAAGCGCTGCGTGATAGGTTTTCTTTATGAAAATTGTAAATGCGCATTACAAAGAGCATTCATCAGACACCATATTGCAACACCGTTGCGACATGCGCGTGCATTGGCAGACTGCCCTCGAAGTTCTGATCAAATTCATATGATTATCTCTTAGTCAAGATTGAAAAAGAATCTTTCAAGAATCGAGTAACGAATGTACATTGAAAATTCGAAGAATACAGCACAGATACAGCTATACTTGATAACTCTGTAACATTCATTCGAACTTTTGAACCAGGAAGAAAAAACCCATTGTATTGGGATTGGTATTGTATTGTTACCCCACTCCGATCCAGTGTGAGTTAGGCTTTCAGTTCGACGATGCGCCGCCTACTTACCGTTATACATGTATTGCTCCTTCAATCCATCGTCTGTAGAAGTACTGGAGACACATGTATCAACCACAGAGGTGAATTATTCAGGTCCCCGTTAATGAAATCGATTCGGCTCAGTCATTCCAGGCCGCACAAATTAGGTGATGACATCATTCTAAATCCTATATCGGATAGTACGATGAATTCAAATGCTTAAAACAATTATACTTTTGCCGTATTAACAAAGTGCGTTAGGGTTGCTTGCCTTTCTCGAATCATTTCAGAGCTTGGAGCAAAGCGTTTGGCCAGCAGGTGCCCACTGCCAAATGATTGCGTCATTTGCCGGTGGTTGCCGTTCTAAAATTCGCATTGGACACATCGCCTCTTTCAAGAAAACTGATGGTACAGTTGTAGTTATAATTCATTGGAAAGCACAGCAATCAACTTTTCACATGCAACATATCATATTGCTTGAGTGGAGTGACTGAGCGCCTCAGGAAGGACCGGCCTATGGGTGAAACACTCACATGCTGGGTATGCACTTGTTCACGAGCCACGACAGTCTTTAGCGCCCAAAAGGGCTTCCAGTCTATTAAAAAGTTCAACATGAGCATTCATATCCCACCCCTTTTATGGCTGCGAAAGGCATACTTGTTTAGGCTCTACCCAGTAGTAGAACTTGGGTATTGTCTGGCTTGGGATCTTATTGGTGAGTGGATCCAATACACACTATATATCTGAATGATACCAATGGCAGCAGCTTGGATCGCAATTTCAAGATATTGGTGCTAATTTCTACGAAAGCCTAAAAGGCTCATCTGAAATTCGAAATCCGAAATTTGAGATGCAATATTAACCAATCAGAGGGAAACTTTCAACATTTCAAAACCAATTAGATGTCGTGAAACATTTTATTCGGTGAATGCAAAATGGCCGCAATCGGCACTGCGTTTATATGCATCATATCATTGTAAGAAGCTAGATCAACTCGACTTGCTGATGTCAGGTGATTATTTTACATATACCGTGATGCATTCTTGACGCAATGAAAAAAGCTTGACTTAATTGAACCACCAGTTGTCTCTAAATTCACTTTGAAATTTCTCCATTGTCATAACTCAATGTTACACTTGATCTAATTTGCTAACTTAATTGAACCACCAGTTGTCTCTAAATTCACTTTGAAATTTCTCCATTGTCATAACTCAATGTTACACTTGATCTAATTTGCTAAAAGTTTCCAAGCGATTAGGGATTTGGAATTTCGGGTTTCAGATTCGAGAATTTCGGACTTCGGATTTCGAATTTCAGATGGGCCTCTGAGCTTTCGTAAATTTTAGTAAATCAAGTTAAAGTAATAAAATTGACTGAGGCGATTTAAATGGAACAATGTTGTGTTCCTTTTCAGACACCAGTGTGATCTTTCTTAATGGAACTGACAGGAATATAAGGTAACTGCGTCTGTGGATTCTACATTATTCATAAACTTTGGAAGCAAAACCACTGCATCTTTGTTCCCTTTTATTCCCGCATCCAATATTGTAACACTGCTCAACAGGGGAGCTAGCTTCCAGTCTACCGCAATACGATGCTACACAGCCATAGAAGACCTACAGTTTGCTTCTTTTCATCGCCATTTCCGTCTGCAGTTCCAAGCCATCAGAATCAGTCGGGTATCAATCGGTTGCTCCACTCTACTTGAGGCTGTTTATGTTTATACATTGGCTGTGGCTCCGTGTACAGACTTTGTCATTTATGGCATCGGAATTTCTCCATAGAAGTTAACGACTGTGTCTTTAAATGCAAAACTTTTCAAGACATTTTAACTCTACGATTTCAAAATCCCCCAGTGTGAAATACGGTGCAAATTACGCCAAGTCAACTTATTTTGGTGAGGTTCTCTCATTTAATGGATGTGATCATGATGTTAAGCTGAACATTGATCTTCAGAAAAACGATGTCGTTTCGTTTGCTCTCTACTTTCGGCAGCGTCACCATAACAGACGATGTGAATCAATAATTTGGATTTCTGGAAGACGCTTTGACGTTTACGTCAATAGCTTTCGTGGTATACATGTAATGTGTAATAACCGACATCATAAGAATTTGGCGCGAAGAACTGAAACTGGAAAGGCACTCAAGGCGCGTGTTTGGTATTTTATTGTTGTAACGGTGGACAAAGTAAGAAATATCCATAATATTTACCTCGACGGAGTAAAACTGGATGCTAGAAAGGTTCCTAGATATGTCAAGTTCAGATCAGGTCGCTTTCATCTTCTTGGTCGTCATTTCCCCATCCCAGGAAGACGCTGCACTTCACATCCTTTTATCGGTGCTATGTCCAACCTTAGGATTTTTCCATGTCTGTTGAATCAACGGGAGGTTCGAAGTATTTATGAGAGCGGTAAGTCAGAAGTTAAGAGTTAGTGCCTTCATTTTCACCTATTTGAACTATCACACCCGGGTTTTGTTTTTATTGATCAGTTGTCTAAGACAAGTGTAACCAACAATAACATTGCGTCAACTCCTCCAACACGTTTAATGCAAACGTAAAGTGAACGTGTTGGTGACTTCTGTTGGAAAACCACAGGCATGCCAGGCCCTAATAGATCATTTCGAAACCCAACAGTAATGTTAGTGTTCAGCTTTGTCATTTAGTCCTCAGCATTGTAAATACAAGTATAGGATACCTTGGACAAGCCATATTTTGTTACTGGATATTTCCCATCCATTCTTGGCACAACGCACAACACTGACCAGTATATAGAATTCACACTGATACAAGAATAAAGATTTTCTGGCCGAAAATGACAAATATCAATTGATTCCGCCAATGTAGACAAATGCATACTTACGAAATATAATTCGTTACCATGCTAACAACTTATGAACGTTGAAACTGATCCCAGCCTGAAACTGCGGCAATAAAGACCTTGAACATGGCAGCACGTTCTCAGTTCCGTGTGGCACAGCTTTGTGATACAGTCATTCAGTCACAGCCAATCAGATTGTGGGTATTTTTACATATCACTCGCCGAATCCTCATTTCCCATTGTCATTACAGTTAAATATGAGAGTAAGTATGGCACGCATTCTCAAAAACTATTTTAAAGGGATTTTATACAAACATTCTGACTGCGAATGTTGTCTCTTTAAAACAGACTAGTTTGAGACCTACAGTTTTAGTTTGAGGTACTTCAGAGATATAAAAGTTGTTCCTTGCTGTCGAGTATGTCGGTATTGACGTCTCCTCACACACCACTCGGGTGGAGTGGTCAGTATGTCAGTTTGACATTTTGACATTCATTTTACCTCGATCTACCCTCCCGTTGTTTGGAATAAAAAAATTTAACTTTAAACTATTGTTGTATAGAAAACCGACTGATGTTCATAAAGGAAGACGGCGACTCTGACTCCATTGACGAAATATCTTATAACAGAGGACCTGTCCGTTCAAAGATACAATGCAGCTTGTACTGTTATGACAAGAACACACGCAATGAGACCTGTAAAGCCTTTAGCTTTAATATCAACACAAACTGTTGTGAAATTTTACAAGATATGTAAAAAATCATTTCAGAAAAGCAAGGGATACAACGTTACAACTTTGTTCCATAGAGGAGGATTAGACATATTGTGTTAAATTTTATTGGATTCTTCGTGAGAATAATTGAACATCAGGGATTCCCTCCTCAAAAACCGCTGTTACACCGGTGTAACCCAACACCGAGCAGGGTGGTCAAGTGTTGGTGTAGTGATGGTGTTACCTTGGTGACGGTGTTACACCAACACTTTACACTTTCTCAACCCCAAGACTTGACCTGACACACTGTGACACTGTGAACGAGATTGTACAAAGGATGTTGTCTAATGATAGTTTTTTAGCGGTTTTATAAAAGCGATATATAGATCGGACACTTCAATTTTTCGTATCGCAATAATCTTAGATATAAATGTTTCCAACGTTTGAAAAAGATTTATGATTTTTTGCCGGGAAGCCGACACGAATCGTGCCCCAGCCCGGGCAGGGTGTGATGTTGAGCCGTGAGTCAGATGCCCCGGACTCTGCCGCGCCTCGCGCATCACCTCGGGCGGGTGGCCCCTACAAGAGCACGAAGACGCAGGAAAGACCGGAAGATGACTCGGTCAGAGAGCCGAGGCCAAGACAGGGCAGGGCAGTTAGACAATAAGCCACGAGTCCATCGCCCCAGACTCTTCGGCATATCGTCCATCAACTCGATCCAGGTTGACCTTCCCGCTTGCCCTCCAAGGGCGTGAAGCCCAGGCATGTGCGAGACGGTATAGGCTGGCCTATACAGGTAACGCCAAGCCAAGCACAAAGCAATGTATAAAATTAGAATAAACAGCTCAAATCTGATTAATGGCTTGTAAAATAAAATACTTAAAAATAGTGATTGGCATTGACACACACTGGCTACAAGCGAAGCTTAGCTCAAATTTATTAGTAATTTTGTCTTAACCAAACTTGGACTGCAGGAGAGTGTGAGAAGCAAGGATTTAAGGCAGAACATAAGAATTCAAAATACATAGTGTACATATTGGAAATTGATAGATTTCGAAACTCTTTATCTTTTTGCTTCCAACTCAATCAATACGAACAATGGTTTCATTGATACGACCATGCGTGAATACAGTTAATGAGTTTTGAACTATTTCACTGGGTGTTTTATCCTTGTTCCGGAAAGCTCTCTCTCTCTCTCTTTGCACCATCCTTTGCTTTATGTTCAAAGTCTGAGTAGAGTAGGCCAACATGTCGTAAAACAACGGCTCGTTTGCAAGTGTCACATCAACTCTGGTACTGGTCATGGCCACCTTAGCTCTTTCGTCGATACCGATTAACCGAGGCCGCAACTTCGACCGACAGCCTTCTTACTGTTGTGACAGGGCAGTAGATCTTTAATTATCGAGGCGCCTCCAAAATAATGGGTTACCAGCCTTAGGCGAAATACTGGAAAGTGGCAGCATCTTAGCCTGCGGGAAAAAGATTGGAACTACCTACTTTGATCACGACTTGAATTATACCATCGATTCGATAATAAATGATCATTATATTCGTCAAACGTTTTGTTTGAAGAGGCAATTTCTCAGTGGTGGCATGACGAATGTTCGTGCAAGAGGTATCAGTGTGTTGCTAGCGATGTCTAGTTGTGTCTATCAAAATGATAAGTGAACATTTGCGTCGCAGCAGTGTACAATGCTCACATACATGCCTAAATCAAAGGGGTATTGAAATTGCCACCTGTGGCGAGAATTTACCTTTGCTGGGCGGAATTAGTCAACGCGGTATATTATGTACAATGATGTACACAAATTGAAAGTGTATATTGGGATTAAGGCTAATATATAACTTCGACACAATGCAGGAACATAACTACACAATGTATCCGTTAAACCCTTGTCTTGTATTAGTAGATCCCTCCGCTTGATCGGAGCACCTTGCTCGGGTCGATATCCTGATCCTCTGCAAGTAGTTTTTCGTTTATCTTAATGTCTCGCGTAGTGTGCAGTTTGTGGCACTGCAAGTTTGAGAGTGTATTGGCACTTATTACGTTTTTGTTTAGCTTTAGCATGATAATATTTCTATTGTTTCTAGTGTTATTTTGAGTGATATATCCCCACCCGTTCAGCACCGCAGAGCATACTTCATCGTCTGTCCTTGGTGGCGTCAGCTTATCTTCTGTGTATAGTTTCTGGAGGTTCTCTATCCTGGCAGCTCTCATCTCTTGGATGATTGGGCATCTGATCAGGAAGTGAACAACATCCTCCTCCTCCTCGTTGCACAGGGGGCAGATTGGGGAGATCTCCTTTTTTAAGAACTGGACCTTTGTGACCTGTAGGCCGTATCTACCCACCAGTAGACGTGCCCTTGTGGTTGCAGCCTCCACCATATATGGTTTGCCTTTGCACGGAAGCCATAATGGGTGAGGTTTGCCTGTCCAAGTCTGATGAACAATCACCCATTTGAGAGTCTTCTTACTGCCTGCCTCGATTGACAGTTTTGTGTACCATTTGTCCTTTACTGGTAGGGTTGTGTGTTCTCGCCAGGAAGATTTAGGCCAAGGGTACACTATTGCCTGATTCACATCAATGCCATAGTGCCATCCCAGCTTGCGGACCTGTGCAAACCAGCTCTTGGAAGTGTCTGTCTTCGTCGCTAATTGTCGCTAACCCTTCGTCGCTAATTGTCGCTAACCCTTTCGTCGCTAACCCTTTGTGCAGTGTGTACAAGTGGAGTGTGAGCCTTGGTAGTCTGGCAGTAGTTGTCTGTGAGGTCGTTTATGGACGTTTTTCATTCTCAGGCTATTTTAACGATAAACATTACAGCACTAAATATTTGCTATCGTTTTGTTTTGAAGAATGAAGTGTTTTTCTTTACGACTAACAGCTGTACTCTTACGGCAAGTGTATGCATGCCTTTTCAGCTGCAATCACTACCGGACCACCAGAAACGTTGCCTATTTTACCCCAAGCAAGATAGTTGAAACAGATATTATTGACTAAAGGTCATGCTTAGAAAACGCAATAGCGAGTTCTGGACTAAGAGATCCTGTCGAGGCACAAAATTGTTATTTAGACCACCTGAACGTCGTAAAAATAACTAAATTGGTGATTACCTGTTATGCAGTTCACGGACTGGAGTCAGTTATGCATGCAATGTTACCCAGATGGCAAGCTCTCATAATCACCTGCCTGAGGGGAACTCGAAACTGCAAAGATTTATCAATGGAAGGTTATTCGCCCGCCTTAGGTTTTAACAGGGCCGTTCAGAACTACCTATTTTTATAAGCGTTTCGTGGTAGGTTTTCTTTAAGAAAATTGTAAATGCGCCTTACAAAGAGCATTCAGACGCCATTGCAACACAGTTGCGGCATGCGCGTGCACGCTAGGCAGACGGTCCTCGAAGCTCTGATCAAATTCGTATGATTATCTTTTAGTCAAGATTGAAAAAGAATCTTTCAAGAATCGAGTAACGAATGTACATTGAAAATTCGAAGAATACACAGATACAGCTATACTTGATAACTCTGTTACATTCATTCGAACTTCTGAACGAGGTAGAAAAAACCCATTGTATTGGGATTGCTAATGTATTGTTAACCCACTCCGATCCAGTGTGAGTTAGGCTTTCAGTTCGACGATGCGCCACCTACTTACCGGTATATTACTCCTTCAATCCATCGCCTGTAGAAGTACTGGAGACAACTGTATCAACCACAGAGGTGAGTTGTTTGGAATTATTCAGGTCCCCGTCAATGAAATCAATTCGGCTCAGTCATCCCAGGCCGCACAAATTAGGTGATGACATCATTCTAAATCCTATATCGGATAGTACGATGAATGCAAATGCTTAAAACAATTATACGTTTGCCGTATTAACAAAGTGCGTTAGGGTTGCTTGCCTGCCTCAAATCATCTCAGAGGTTGGAGCAAAGCGTTTGGCCAGAAGGTGCCCACCGCCAAATGATTGCATCATTGGCCGGTGGTTGCCGTTCTAAGATTCGCATTGGACAGATCACCCCTTTCAAGAAAACTGATGGTACAGTTGTAGTTATAATTCATTAGAAAGCACAGCAATCAACTTTTCACATGCAATATATCATATTGCTTGAGTGGAGTTACTGAGCGCCTCAGGAAGGACCGGCCTATGGATGAAACACTCACATGCTGGGTATGCACTCGTTCACGAGCCACGACAGTCTTAAGCGCCCAAAAAGGGCTTCCAGTCTATTAAAAAGTTCAACATGAGCATTCATATCCCACCCCTTTTATGGCTGCGAAAAGCATACTTGTTTAGGCTCTACCCATCGAGGCGGTAGTAGAACTCGGGTTTTGTCTGGCTTTGGATCTTATTGGTGAGTGGATCCAATACACACTGTATATTTTAATAATACCAATGACATCAGCAGAGATCGCAATTTAAAGACATAGGTGCTAATTTCTACGAAAGCCCAGCAGACTCATCGGAAATTCGCAATCCGAAATTTGAGATCCAATATTAACCAATCAGAGGGAAACTTTCAACATTTCAAAACCAATTAGATGTCGTGAAACATTTTATTCGGTGAATGCAAAATGGCCGCAATCGGCACTGCGTTTATATGCATCAAATCATTGTAAGAAGCTAGATCAACTCGACTTGCTGATGTCAGGTGATTATTTTACATATACCGTGATGCATTCTTGACGCAATGATTAGTAGAAAATAGGTCAAATATATTGCATTATTTCAAAATGATCTTCTTGCTAGTCTGACAATCTCAAAGAATCCTGCCCATGTCGGGTTATAGCTGCAATTTAATAAAAAAAAGCTTGACTTATTTGAAGAACCATTGGTCTCTTTTGTCATTAGAGCAAAGTACTGATTGTTACACTTGATCTGATTGGCTAAACGTTTCCCAGCGACTAGTGATCGAGTTTGAATTTCCGATTCGGATTCGAGAATTTCGGACTCCGGATTTCTAATTTCAGATGGACCATCTGGGCTTTCGTAAATTTAAATAAATCAAGTTGTAATTTAAAATTGACTAAGGCGATTTATAATGGAACAATGTTGTGTTCCTTTGCATTTCAGACACCAGTGTGTTCTTTCTTAATGGAACTGACAGGAATATAAGGTAACTGTGCCTGTGGATTCTCCATTTTTCATAAACTTATGAAGCAAAACCACTACATCTTTGTTTCCTTTTGGTCCCGCATCCAATATTGTCACACTGCTCAACAGGGAAGGTAGCTTCCTGTCTACCGCAATACGAAGCTACACAGCCATAGAAGATCTACAGTTTGCTTCTTTTCATCGCCATTTCTATCTATAGTTCAAAGCCATCAGAATAAATAGGGTATTAATCGGTTGCGTCACTCTACTTGAGGCTCTTTATGTTTAAACCTTTGGCTGTGGCTCCGTGTCAAGACTTTGTCATTTATGGCATCGGAATTTCTCCACAGCAGTTAGCAAATGTGTCTTTAAATGCTGAAGTTTTCATGACATTGTATCGATTTCAAACTCCTCCAGTGTGAAATACGGTGCAAATTACGCCAAGTCAACTTTCTTTGGTGAGGTTCTCTCATTTAATCGATGTGATCATGAGGTTAAGCTGAACATTGATCTTCAGAAAAACGATGTCGTTTCGTTTGCTTTCTACTTTCGGCAGCGTCACCATACCAGACGATGGGTATTTATAATTTGTATTTCTGGAAGACACTTTGACGATTTCGTCAGTAGCTTTCATGGTATAGATGTAATGTGTAATAACCGACATAAGAATTGGGCGCGAAAAACCAAAACTGGAAAGGCACTCAAGGCGCGTGTTTGGTATTTTCTTGTTGTAACGGTGGACATAGTAAGAAATATCCATAAGATTTACCTCGACGGAGTAAAACTGAATGCTAGGACGCTACCAAAATCTGTCAAAATCAGATCAGGTCGCTTTACTTTTCTTGGTCGTCGTTTACCCACCCTAGGAGGACGCTGCACTTCACAACATTTTATCGGTGCCATGTCCAACCTTAGGATTTTTCCATGTCTGTTGAATGAACGGGAGGTTCGAAGTATTTATGAGAGCGGTAAGTTAGAAGCTTTTCCAGCCATGAATAATTCATGGAAAAGGCTCAAGTCCATATGGTCGTCAACGTCTTCGGCGCTGGAGCTCAAAAACATTTGAACAAAACAAATTAAGTCAGTTAAAGTCCGTGGTATTAACTTTAGCTCGGCGTAAATATGGTTAAGTTCGCCAAGCTTAACTGAATCAGGTAAAGAGTTAGTGCCTTCATTTTCACCTATTTGAACTATCACACCCGATTTCTGTTTTTATTGATCAGTTGTGTAAGACAAGTTTAACCAACTATAACGTGGCGTCAACTCCTCCAACACGTTTAATGCAAACGTAAAGTGAACGTGTTGGTGACTTATGTTGGAAAACCACAGGCATGCCAGGCCCTAATAGATAATTTCGAAACCCAACAGTAATGTTAGTGTTCAGCTTTGTCATTCAGTCCTCAGTATTGTAAATACAAGTATAGGATACCTTGGACAGGCCGTATTTTGTTACTGGATATTTCCCATCCATTCTTGGCACAACGCACAACAATAACCAGTATATAGAATTCACATTGGTACCCGAATGAAGATTTTCTGGCCGAAAATGACAAAAATCAATTCATTCCACCAATGTACACAAATGCATACTTACGAATAAATACCTTGAACATGGCAGCACGTTCTCAGTTCCGTGTGGCACGGCTTTGTGATACAGTCATTCAGTCACAGCCAATCAGATTGTGGGTATCTTACATATCACTCGCCGAATCCTCATTTCTCATTGTCATTCCAGTTAAATATGAGAGTAAGTATGGCACGCATTCTCAAAAACTATCTTAAAGGGATTTTATCCAAACATTCTGACTGCGAATGTTGTCTCTTTAAAACAGACTAGTTTGAGACCTACAGTTTTAGTTTGAGGTGTTTCAGAGTTATAGAAGTTGTTCCTTGCTGTCGGGTATGTCGGTAATGACGTCTCTTCACACACCACTCGGGTGGAGTGGTCAGAATATGAATTTGACATTTTGATATTCATTATACCTCGATCTACCCGCCTGTGGTTTTGTGAGAAATGGTAACTATAAAACCTTGTCGTATAGAAAACCGACTGATGTTCATAAAGGAAGACGGTGACTCTGACTCCATTGACGAAATATCTTATAACAGAGACAGAGGGCCTGTCCGTTCAAAGATCCAATGCAGCTTGTACTGTTATGACAAGAGCGCGCGCAATGAGACTTGTAAAGCCTTTAGCTTTAATATCAACACAAACTGTTGTGAAATTTTACAAGATATGTAAAAAATTATTTCAGAAAAGCAAGGGATACAACGTTACAACTTTGTTCCATAGAGGAGGATTCGACTAATTGTGTTAAATTTTATTGGATTCTTCATGAGAATAATTGAACATCAGGAGAATATTATGTTGATAGCAGCGTGCTTGTGCAATTTACAAATCATAGTTACATGATAGCTATTTCGAGATTACTATTTCGAGATTAAGAAATGACAAAAGACTTGGACAAAATTTATCGATTGCAACGAAGTTTATCAAATACGCGCAGATATCAAGTTTACGTATCTTGGCATTGTCCAAGACATTTATTGATATCATAGTTTGGGATCTATATAAATAGATATATTTCCGTATTAACATATGAACAGGGGTATGTCCAGTGGGCCCTCAAACACACAAACTTGTCCACAGTGCATAGACGTTGTACGAGATGTTCTATAAAGCAATTAGTGTATTGCTGACTTGATGAAGAACTAGATGGCGAACCCTAACATATAGATAAAACTACGGTGCAGTTTATTTTTGTCTAGCATATTCGCATGCTTTATTAAAGACCTAACTTTACTTACAAAATTATCGGATTTCGATCAAATCAAACCTGGTATAATTTTAGTGAGTCAATGGAACATGCATTTTGAAGATGTGGGAATCTCATTAACCATCCGGAGGTTACCAGCCCCTCTTTGTAATGTATTAGACTACCTGCGAGATGAAGAGAGGTCGTTTTGATTAGTTATGTTGAGGCCTGTTAGATTAATTATGGGGCGGAACCCATGCTTAGTAGTACATGGCCAAACAGTTCGAATCGCATTACTGTGCTCGCATGGCTAAGGGATCTCGAAAATGCCGAAATATATGAGTTTATCAGATTATTGCAACTTGTTCGGAATCCCAGGCATGCCAAATCCGTTCGCTGCCATATCGTCCAATTTAAAGGTTTAGAACATTGTCTCAATCAATTAGAAGTACGAAAAACTTACCATCAAGTGTAAAAAAATTCAAAGTCGCCGTACCCGCATATAAACGCTTAAATGTGGTCACGTTAATGGTGTACCGTTGTCCACTGTGACACTGTGAACGAGACTATACAAAGGATGTTGTCTAATGATAGTTTTTTAGCGGTTTTATAAAAGCGATATATAGATCGGACTCTTCAACGTTTCGTACCGCAATAATCTTAGATATGAAGGTTTCCAACGTTTGAAAAAGATTTATGATTTTTCGCCGGGAAGCCGACAAGAATCGTGCCCCAGCCCGGGCAGGTCGTGATGTTGAGCCGTGAGTCAGATGCCCCGGACTCTGCCGCGCCTCGCGCATCACCTCGGGCGGGCGGCCCCTACAAGAGTATGAAGACGCAGGAAAGACCGGAAGGTGACTCGGTCAGAGAGCCGAGGCCAAGACAGGGCAGGGCAGTTAGACGATAAGCCACGAGTCCATCGCCCCAGACTCTTCTGCATATCGTCCATCAACTCGATCCAGGTCGACCTCCCCGCGTGCCCTCCAAGGGCGTGAAGCCCAGGCATGTGCGAGATGGCATAGGCTAGCCTATACAGGTAACGCCGAGCCAAGCACAAAGCAATATATAAAATTAGAATAAACAGCTCAAACCTGATTAATGGCTTGCAAAATAAAATACTTAAAAATAGTGATTGGCATTGACATACACTGGCTGCAAGCGAAGCTTAGCTCAAATTTATTAGTAATTTTGTCTTAACCAAACTTGGACTGCAGGAGAGTGTGAGAAGCAAGGATTTAAGGCAGAGCATAATATATTCAACATAGTGCACATTATTGGAAATTGATTGATTTCAAAACTCTTTATCTTTTTGTTTCCAACTCAATCAATACGAACATGTCGTAAAACAACGGCTCGTTTGCAAGTGTCACATCAACTCTGGTACTGGCCATGGCCACCTTAGCTCTTTCGTCGATACCGATTAACCGAGGCCGCAACTTCGACCGGCGGCCTTCTTACTGTTGTGACAGGGGAGTAGATCTTTAATTATGGAGGCACCTTCTTCTGCCCTGCTCCAAAATGATGGGTTACCAGCCTTAGGCGAAATACTGGAAAGTGGCAGCATCTTAGCCTTCGGGAAAATGATTGGAACTACTTACTTTGATCACGACTTGATTTATACCATCGACTCGATAATAAATGATCATTATATTCGTCAAACGTTTTGTTTGAAGAGGCAATTTCTCAGTGGTGGCATGACGAATGTTCGTGCAAGAGGTATCAATGTGTTGCTAGCGATGTCTAGTTGTGTCTATCAAAATCATAAGTGAACATTTGCGTCGCATCAGTGTACAATACTTACATGTGTGCCTAAATCAAAGGGGTACTGAAATTGCCACCTGTGGCGAGAATCTACTTTTGCTGCACGGAATTAGTCAATGCGGTATATTATGTACAATGATGTACACAAATTGAAAGTGTATATTGTGATTAAGGCTAATATATAACTTCGACACAATGCAAGAACATAACTACACAATGTATCCGTTATACTCTTTGTTTAGTGTGTACAAGTGGAGTGTCAGCCTTGGTAGTCTGGTGGTAGTTGTCTGTGAGGTCGTTTATAGACGTTTTTCATTCTCAGGCTATTTTAACGATAAACATTACAGCACTAAATATTTGCTATCGTTTTGTTTTGAAGAATGAAGGGTGTTTCTTTACGACTAACAGCTGTCCTCTTACGGCAAGTGTATGCATGCCTTTTCAGCTGCAATCACTACCGGACTACCAGAAACATTGCCTATTTTACCCAAAGCAAGATTGTTGAAACAGATGTTGACTAAATCTCATGCCCAGAAAACGCAATAGCGAGATCTTTTTATAAGCGTTTCGTGATAGGTTTTACAAAGAGCATTCATCATACACCATATTGCAACACAGTTGCGACATGCGCGTGCATAGGCAGACGGTCTTCGAAGTTCTGATCAAATTCGTATGATTATCTCTTAGTCAAGACTGAAAAAGAATCTTTCAAGAATCAGTAACGAATGTACATTGAAAATTCGAAGAATACAGCACAGATACAGCTATACTTGATAACTCTGTAACATTCATTCGAACTTTTGAACCAGGAAGAAAAAACCCATTGTATTGGGATTGGTATTGTATTGTTACCCCACTCCGATCCAGTGTGAGTTAGGCTTTCAGTTCGACTATGCTCCGCCTACTTACCGTTATACATGTATTACTCCTTCAATCCATCGTCTGTAGAAGTACTGGAGACACATGTATCAACCACAGAGGTGAGTTGTTTGGAATTATTCAGGTCCCCGTTAATGAAATCAATTCGGCTCAGTCATTCCAGGGCGCACAAATTAGGCGATTACATCATTCTAAATCCTATATCGGATAGTACGATGAATTCAAATGCTTAAAACAATTATACTTTTGCCGTATTAACAAAGTGCGTTAGGGTTGCTTGCCTGTCTCAAATCATTTCAGAGGTTGGAGCAAAGAGTTTGGCCAGCAGGTGCCCACTGCCAAATGATTGCGTCATTGGCCGGTGGTCGCCGTTCTAAAATTTGAATTGGACGCATCACCTCTTTCAAGAAAACTGATTATACAGTTGTAGTTATGATTCATTGGAAAGCACAGCAATCAACTTTTCACATGCAATATATCATATTGCCTGAGTGGAGTTACTGAGCGCCTCAGGAAGGACCGGCCAATGGGTGAAACACTCACATGGTGGATATGCACTAGTTCACGAACTACGACAGAAAGGGCTTCCAGTCTATTAAAAATTTCAACATGAGCATTCATATCTCAGCCCTTTTATGGCTGCGAAAGGCATACTCGTTTAGGCTCTACTCATCGCCTCGATGGGTAGAGCCTAAACAATAGGTAGAGCCTACTCGAGTATTGTCTGGCTTGGGATCTTATTGGTGAGTGGATCCAATACACACTATATATTCTAATAATACCAATGACAGCAGCTGGGATCGTAATTTCAAGATATTGGTGCTAATTTCTACGAAAGCCCAGAAGGCTCATCTGAAATCTGAAATTTGAGATCCAATATTAACCAATCAGAGGGAAACTTTCAACATTTCAAAACCAATTAGATGTCGTGTAACATTTTATTCGGTGAATGCAAAACGACCGCAATCGGCACTGCGTTTATATGCATCAAATCATTGTAAGAAGCTAGATCAGCTCGACTTGCTGATGTCAGGTGATTATTTTACATATACCGTGATGCATTCTTGACGCAATGATCAGTAGAAAATAGGTCAAATACTGTAGTTTCATGAAAATAACACCACTTCGGGATATTCAAGGCCCGGCCTCTTCTCTCGAGTCTATTTACCAGAGGTAACCAATGAGTGACTTCGCTGACCCTTGTGATGGCTCAGCCGAGCTGTCACGGTTACGCTAAACCACTTATTACCGCAGCCCTATTGATTCGAAGTGTTGTGGGCCTACTGGTCGATGAGTGCGCATGTGGAATGACGTAAATGGTAAGGCCACTCGCCGACCGTTTATACAGGTTGTCTCATAAAACTGAAGCACCTTTTAGATTGACCCAAACCCCCCCCCCAAAACAAAAAAAGTCCTTATTGAAACTCTGAAGAAAAATCTACAAATGCTTTATTAGTAAAGCAAAGTGATATTCAGGCAATGATAGTAGTCACGAAATTCCGAAGAAAAACGAGGAGCACATCCTCTGTTTTTCTCCAAACCTCTTTTTTTATTTAGACTCCCTAGGCCTACGTGGGAGAAAACAGAATCGAAGTTTCTAGGATTTGTGGTTTTCTTGAGGAATTCTAGGGCCTCTTAGGCCTATAAATGAAGCCCCACTGAGGGTACCCACATTGCAGACAACCTGTGCGACAATGGATGCTGTAGAGCTGCTGAGAAAACGACGCCGGCGCTGCACCGTGACAGAAAAACTTGCCTACCTGAGAGACCAGAAGGAGGCACTGGTGAACGGTACGGTGCGCAGTATGAGAGAGTTCGCCGCCCACTATAACATCCCCTGGGAGACGTTTAGAAGGTGGAATCTCGAGGACCTCGAGCAGAAGCAAGAAGAAGGGCATGGCCGGAAGAAGACGGTGATGGAGCCCCGTGATCCGTTATGGCCACAGGTTGAGGACCAGCTTTACCAATGGCTGCAGCAGATGAGAGAGCATCGCCTCGCAGTCTCCGTTCTCGACATTCAAGATAAGGCGTTGGTAGTGTGGCAAAGCTCGTGGAATGAGTTAGCCCAAGATGTCAGAGAAGGGATTCAGCATTGTCGCCCTCAGCTATGGGATTTCAACGCATCCATAGGCTGGGTGGAGTGCTTGATGAAGAGACGCCACGTGTCCCTACGGAAGGTGACCAAGAATACAACGACCGTCCCGCTGATGCTGCTACAAGGATCCAGACCTTCCGAGATGCGGTTACTGGGAGCATCGATCGTCTTGATATACAGATGCGGTTCTTCTTTAACATGGACCAAACCTTTGTCCTGTTTGATATGAGAACCATGTACACGGCCAACACCACGGGGGAGAAGGCCATAGACGTCTGATCATCCAGGTCCAATACTAAGTTGGGATGCACCGTCACCCTCTGCATCGCAGCCTCTGGAGCAAAGTTGCCGGCGCACATCACCTTCCCCAGAAGAGGTTTCGTCCGGGTGTTTGCAGCCCTCCAAGACAACCCACCAGCAGATGTAAAGATTACCCTATCGGAAACTGTTTGGATGAGGGAGGAAACGGCGCACAAGTGGTTAGATGAAGTCCTATCACCCTACATCACCGACAACGAGACCGACCAGTTCCTGTTAATCGTCGATCATTATCAGGTCCACCGGACAGAGAACTTCCGGACGAGAGTCCGCGACATGAGAGGCAGCCTGGATTACGTACCTGCTGGTTGCACATCCCTCGTACAACCGTTAGACGTTGCAGTCATGAAGTCCTTCAAATGTCACGTACGGCGACAATGGAAATCGAGGAAGAAGGACCACACGGACGAAAGAGGAGATTGCCCTCACATCGGCCTGAGAGAGACGTGACCAACATCATCAGAGATGCCTTGGATGGTGTTGATGAGGACGTTATCGTCAACTGATTTGAAGCATCGTTTCAACCAAGGCCAATCGAAGCTGGACCACATGCTATCTTGGAGGAAGAAGAGGAGACTGCCGTGGATGGACCAGAGTTCGTGAATGTAGTCGAGGAGGACATTGTGATGGACTTGAATTGACTGTGGGTGTTGTGAATGATTGTGGGTACGATTCTGAAAGCTGGACAATCTAATAATGTGTATCTTTAGCTTTGAAAAAAAATTGAATCGGGATTTGCATCGTTCTTTTTTATTCCTTCACTGATCACTTCGGACAAGACTGTACATTTAGAGGAATGTTCGGTTTTGTCTCCAGATATGTGATGGACAACTTATCATTCTTACCAATTTCGCACTGCGAAGTATCTTTGAAAGCCCGAAGCTGGTAAGGGATGACAAGACCCGAAGACATGCTCCATTACCTCCCTGAGCAGTGCCTCACTTTGAAAGGGCAGGTCAGTCCCTAAAACCAGCAGAAGCCAATATGTCAGTTGGACTTTTTTCATGGACACCCTGTACACTATCAGCCATTAGCACTGGGACACCCTTTACACTACCAATGACGATTAGTTGAAAATGTTCTGGGACACTCAGTACAATGGCCGAAGACCCGATCCCATTATCCCATTCATAGGAGACCTACGAATCGGTTTCAACAACCCAAACAATAAGGATTGGACTCAAAACTGAAGCATATTGGATATGAGGCCTGGACAACCCTCTCTGGAATCCCAGCCAATGATCGGCCTTCTCAACAGCTCTGTTCGCCACCCTATGAGTTAGGGGCGGCGACAGCATATGTTAATGAAGTGGTGTTATTTTCATGAAACTACAGTATATTGCATTCTTTCAAAATGATATTCTTGCTAGTCTGACTAGCTCAAAGAATCGTGCCCATGTCGGGTTATGGCTGCAATTGAATAAAAATGCTTGACTTAATTGAACCACCAGTTGTCTCTAAATTCACTTTTAAATTTCTCCATTGTCATAACTCAATGTTACACTTGATCTAATTTGCTAAAAGTTTCCAAGCGATTAGGGATTTGGAATTTCGGGTTTCAGATTCGAGAATTTCGGACTTCGGATTTCGAATTTCAGATGGGCCTCTGAGCTTTCGTAAATTTTAGTAAATCAAGTTGAAGTAATAAAATTGACTAAGGCGATTTAAAATGGAAAAATGTTGTGTTCCTTTTCAGACACCAGTGTGTTCTTTCTTAATGGAACTGACAGGAATATAAGGTAACTGCGTCTGTGGATTCTACATTATTCATAAACTTTGGAAGCAAAACCACTGCATCTTTGTTCCCTTTTATTCCCGCATCCAATATTGTAACACTGCTCAAGAGGGGAGCTAGCTTCCAGTCTACCGCAATACGATGCTACACAGCCATATAAGACCTACAGTTTGCTTCTTTTCATCACCATTTCCGTCTGCAGTTCCAAGCCATAAGAATCAGTCGGGTATTAATCGGTCGCTCCACTCTACTTGAGGCTGTTTATGTTTATACATTGGCTGTGGCTCCGTGTACAGACTTTGTCATTTATGGCCACGGAATTTCTCCCCAGAAGTTAACATCTGTGTCTTTAAATGCAAAACTTTTCAAGACATTTTAACTCTACGATTTCAAAATCCTCCAGTGTGAAATACGGTGCAAATTACGCCAAGTCAACTTATTTTGGTGAGGTTCTCTCATTTAATGAATGTGATCATGAGGTTAAGCTGAACATTGATCTTCAGAAAAACGATGTCGTTTCGTTTGCTCTCTACTTTCGGCAGCGTCACTATAATAGACGATTTGAATCTATAATTTGTATTGTTGCAAGACACTTTGACGTTTGCATCAGTAGCTATCATGGTATACAAGTAATGTGTAATAACCGACATCATAAGAATTTGGCGCGAAGAACTGAAACTGGAAAGGCACTCAAGGCGCGTGTTTGGTATTTACTTGTTGTAACGGTGGACAAAGTAAGAAATATCCATAAGATTTACCTCGACGGAGTAAAACTGGATGCTAGGAAGATTCCAAGATATGTCAGGTTCACATCAAGTCGCTTTCATTTTCTTGGTCGTCATTTACCCATCCGAGGAGAACACTGCACTTCACAACATTTTATCGGTGCCATGTCGAACCTTAGGATTTTTCCATGTCTGTTCAATAAACGGGAGGTTCGAAGTATTTATGAGAGCGGTGAGTTAAAAGCTTTTCCAGCCATGAATAATTCATGGAAAAGGCTCACTAAGTCCATAAAGTCGTCAACGTCTTCGGCGCTGGAGCTCAAAAACATTTGTACAAAACAAATTAAGTCAGTTAAAGTCCGTGGTATTAACTTTAGCTCGGCGTAAATATGGTTAAGTTCGCCAAGCTTAACTGAAGCAGGTAAAGAGTTAGTGCCTTCATTTTCACCTATTTGAACTATCACACCCGGGTTTTGTTGATCAGTTGTGTAAGACAAGTGTAACCAACAATAACGTGGCGTCAACTCCTCCAACACGTTTAATGCAAACGTAAAGTGAACGTGTTGGTGGCTTCTGTTGGAAAACCACAGGCATGCCAGGCCCTAATAGATAATTTCGCAACCCAACAGTAATGTTAGTGTTCAGCTTTGTCATTCAGTCCTCAGTATTGAAAACACTAGTGTAGGATACCTTGGACAAGCCGTATTTTGTTACTGGATATTTCCCATCCATTCTTGGTTCAACGCACAACAATAACCAGTATATAGAATTCACATTGGTACCCGAATGAAGATTTTCTGGCCGAAAATGACAAAAATCAATTCATTCCACCAATGTACATCAATGCAAACTTACGAATAAAGACCTTCAACATGGCAGCACGTTCTCAGTTCCGTGTGGCACGGCTTTGTGATACAGTCATTCAGTCACAGCCAATCAGATTGTGGGTATTTTTACATATCACTCACCGAATCCTCATTTCTCATTGTCATTCCAGTTAAATATGAGAGTAAGTATGGCACGCATTCTCAAAAACTATCCTAAAGGGATTTTATCCAAACATTCTGACTGCGAATGTTGTCTCTTTAAAACGGACTGGTTTCAGACCGACAGTTTTAGTTTGAGGTACTTCAGAGTTATAGAAGTTGTTCCTTGCTGTCGAGTATGTCGGTATTGACGTCTCTTCACACACCACTCAGGTGGAGTGATCAGTATGTGAATTCGACATTGATATTCATTATACCTCGATTTATCCGCCCGTGGTTTTGTAAGAAATGTTAACTATAAACCCTTGTCGTATAGAAAACCGACTGATGTTCATAAAGGAAGACGGCGACTCTGACTCCATTGACGAAACATCTTATAACAGAGGACCTGTCCGTTCAAAGATCCAATGCAGCTTGTACTGTTATGACAATGACACACGCAATGAGACCTGTAAAGCCTTTAGCTTTAATATCAACACAAACTGTTGTGAAATTTTACAAGATATGTAAAAAATCATTTCAGAAGAGCAAGGGATACAACGTTACAACTTTGTTCCATAGAGGAGGATTCGACTAATTGTGTTAAATTTTATTGGATTTTTCGTGAGAATAATTGAACACTAGGAGAATATTATGTTGATAGCAGCGTGCTTGTGCAATTTACAGATCATAGTTACATGGTAGCTATTTTGAGATTTCTATTTCGAGATTTAATGACAAAAGACTTGGACAACATTTATCGATTGCAACGAAGTTTAACAGATACGCGCAGATATCAAGTTTACGCATCTTGGCATTGTTCAAGTCATTTATTGATATTGTAGGTTTGCATCTATAAACCTGTGTGTTTTTCCGTATTGACATATGATCAGGGGTATGTCCAGTGGGCCCTCAAACACACACACTCTTGCACAGTGCATAGACGCTGTACGAGATGTTCTATAAACCAAGTGTATTGCTGACTTGCTAGGGAACAAAATGACGAACCCGAACATATACAAAAAGAACTTTGCAAAATCATTTGGATGAGGCAACACCCGAGTTTATTCGGAAGGATGACCAGATTTATGTGTAAATATAAATATGTCTTTGCAAAATCCGATATCCAGTTCGGTTTCAAATCCAATTTGGGGGATTTGGATTTGCATTTTCTGTTGTGAATGTTATGTTGTGGCCTGTTGATTGATTATGGGGCGGAACCCATGCTTAGTAGTGCATGGCCAAACAGTTAGCACAGCATTACTGTGCTCACATGGCTTAGAGGAGACAATACAGTATATACACGAAAATGAACAGGCGACTAGAACGGAAATCGACGTACATTGAACCATAACTACCATTCAAATCACAGATTGGTTCTCATTTTTCAGAGTGCAACTTGATCATCCAGTTGACAATTCAGGTAGAAATAACATTATTTTTCCAAAGCAAAAATCGTTTAAACGGATTTTCTATTTTAGTTGTGGTCGGTTGTTGATGGAGCGCACCGAGTCGTTTTTAATGGCCGTACGTTTTGCATTTATCGCCATATGTACCTAATTATCTCACGAATCGAAATTGTGTTTGATAACTACATATGTACTACTAAAGTAAGAGAAGCCGAGGGCCTGACGATTCCTCGATTATCAAAGAGGGCCTTAATGTTCTCTGGATACTGTAATATTCAAGCTTTTCAAAGGGATATCGAAAATGCCGAATTACAAGAGTTTGTCGGATCATTGCAACTTCTTTGGAATCCCAGGAATGCCGAATCTGTTCGCCGACATATCATCCCATTTACAGGTTTAAAATATTGTCTCAATCAATTAGAAGTACGAAAAACTTACCATCAAGTGTAAACAAATTCGAAGTCGCCGTATCCGCATATAAACGCTGAAATGTGGTCACGTTAATGGTGTACCGTTGTCCACTGTGACACTGTAAAAGAGACTATACAAAGGATGTTGTCTACCGCTATAATCTTAGATATAAAGGTTTCCAGCGTTTGAAAAAAAATTATGATTTTTCGCCGGGAAGCCGACACGAATCGTGCCCCAGCCCGGGCAGGGCGTGATGTTGAGCCGTGAGTCAGATGCCCCGGACTCTACCGCGCCTCGCGCATCACCTCGGGCGGGCTGTCCCTACAAGAGCATGAAGACGCAGGAAAGACCGGAAGATGACTCGGTCTGAGAGCCGAGGCCAAGACAGGGCAGGGCAGTTAGACAATAAGCCACGAGTCCATCGCCCCAGACTCTTCGGCATATCGTCCATCCACTCGATCCAGGTTGACCTTCCCGCTTGCCCTCCAAGGGCGTGAAGCCCAGGCATGTGCGAGACGGTATAGGCTAGCCTATACAGGTAACGCCGAGCCAAGCACAAAGCAATGTCTAAAATTAGAATAAACAGCTCACATCTGATTAATGGCTTGTGAAATAAAATACTTAAAAATAGTGATTGGCATTGACATACACTGGCTGCAAGAGAAGCTTAGCTCAAATTTATTAGTAATTTTGTCTTAACCAAACTTGGACTGCAGGAGAGTGTGAGAAGGAAGGATTTAAGGCAGAACATAAGACATTCAAAATAGAGTACATATTGGAAATTGATAGATTGCGAAACTCTTTATCTTTTTGCTTCCAACTCAATCAATACGAACAATGGTTTCATTGATACGACCATGCGTGAATACAGTTAATGAGTTTTGAACTATTTCACTGCGTGTTTTATCCGTGTTCAAGAATGCTCTTTCTCTCGTGCTCCATCCTCGTTTGCAAGTGTCACATCAACTCTGGTACAACTGGTCATGGCCACCTTAGCTCTTTCGTCGATACCGATTAACCGAGGGCGCAAATTCGACCGGTGGCCCTCTTACTGTTGTAACATGGGAGTATATCTTTAATTACGGAGGCATCTTCTTCTGCGCTGCTCCAAAATAATGGGTTGCCAGCCTTAGGCGAAATACCGGAAAGTGGCAGCATATTGGCCTGCGGGAAAAGGATTGGAACTACAATGTACCTACTTTGATCACGACTTGATTTATACCATTGATTCGATAATAAATGATTATTGTATTCGTCAAACGTTTTGTTTGACGAATGTTCGTGCAAGAGGTATCAATGTGTTGCTAGCGATGTCCAGTATGTTGTGTCTATCAAAATTATAAGTGAACATTTGCGTCGCAGCAGTGTAGAATGCTCACATACATGCCTAAACCAAAGGGGTAATGAAATTGCCACCTGTTGCGAGAATTTACTTTTGCTGCACGGAATTAGTCAACGCGGTATATTATGTACAATGATGTAAACACATTGAAAGTGTATGTCGGGATTAAAGCTAATATATAACTTCGACACAATGCAATAATATAACTACACAATGTATCCGTTAAACCCTTTGCGTAGTGTGTACAAGTGGAGTGTCAGCCTTGGTAGTCTGGCAGTAGTTGTCTGTGAGGTCGTTTATGGACGTTTTTCATTCTCAGGCTATTTTAACGATAAACATTACAGCACTAAATATTTGCTATCGTTTTGTTTTGAAGAATGAAGGGTTTTTCTTTACGACTAACAGCTGTCCTCCTACGGCAAGTGTATGCATGCCTTTTCAGCTGCAATCACTACTGGACCACCAGAAACGTTGCCTATTTTACCCCAAGCAAGATAGTTGAAACAGATATTATTGACTAAAGGTCATGCTTAGAAAACGCAATAGCGAGTTCTGGACTAAGTGTTGGTGTGTTGATGAGCAACGCCCTTTCACGCCTTCCACGAAAACATCATTCGATTTTTTTTACACGCCATGAATTATTAGTGTCTGTAGCTACATCAAGCTTTAAAGAGATCCTGTCGAGGCACAAAATTGTTATTTAGACCACCTGAACGTCGTAAAAATAACTAAATTGGTGATTACCTCTTATGCAGTTCACGGACTGGAGTCAGTTATGCATGCTATGTTACCCAGATGGCAAGCTCTCATAATCACCTGCCTGAGGGGAACTCGAAACTGCCAAGATTTATCAATGGAAGGTTATTCGCCCGCCTTAGGTTTTAACAGGGCCGTTCAGAACTACCTATTTTTATAAGCGTTTCGTGGTAGGTTTTTTTTAAGAAAATTGTAAATGCGCCTTACAAAGAGCATTCAGACGCCATTGCAACACAGTTGCGACATGCGCGTGCATGCTAGGCAGACGGTCCTCGAAGCTCTGATCAAATTCGTATGATTATCTCTTAGTCAAGATTGAAAAAGAATCTTTCAAGAATCGAGTAACGAATGTACATTGAAAATTCGAAGAATACAGCACAGATACAGCTATACTTGATAACTCTGTAACATTCATTCGAACTTCTGAACGAGGTAGAAAAAACCCATTGTATTGGGATTGGTATTGTATTGTTAACCCACTCCGATCCAGTGTGAGTTAGGCTTTCAGTTCGACGATGCGCCACCTACTTACCGGTATATTACTGCTTCAATCCATCGCCTGTAGAAGTACTGGAGACAACTGTATCAACCACAGAGGTGAGTTGTTTGGAATTATTCAGGTCCCCGTCAATGAAATCAATTCGGCTCAGTCATCCCAGGCCGCACAAATTAGGTGATGACATCATTCTTAATCCTATATCGGATAGTACGATGAATGCAAATGCTTAAAACAATTATACGTTTGCCGTATTAACAAAGTGCGTTAGGGTTGCTTGCCTGCCTTAAATCATTTCAGAGGTTGGAGCAAAGCGTTTGGCCAGAAGGTGCCCACCGCCAAATGATTGCATCATTGGCCGGTGGTTGCCGTTCTAAGATTCGCATTGGACAGATCACCCCTTTCAAGAAAACTGATGGTACAGTTGTAGTTATAATTCATTGAAAAGCACAGCAATCAACTTTTCACATGCAATATATCATATTGCTTGAGTGGAGTTACTGAGCGCCTCAGGAAGGACCGGCCTATGGGTGAAACACTCACATGCTGGGTATGCACTCGTTCACGAGCCACGACAGACTTTAGCGCCCAAAAGGGCTTCCAGTCTATTAAAAATTTCAACATAAGCATTCATATCCCACCCCTTTTATGGCTGCGAAAGGCATACTTGTTTAGGCTCTACCCATCGAGGCGGTAGTAGAACTCGGGTTTTGTCTGGCTTGGGATCTTATTGGTGAGTGGATCCAATACACGCTATATATTCTAATAATACCAATGACAGCAGCAGAGATCGCAATTTAAAGATATTGGTGCTTATTTCTACGAAAGGCTAGCAGACTCATCTGAAATTCGCAATCCGAAATTGGAGATCCAATATTAACCAATCAGAGGGAAACTTTCAACATTTCAAAACCAATTAGATGTCGTGAAACATTTTATTCGGTGTATGCAAAATGGCCGCAATCGGCACTGCGTTTATATGCATCAAATCATTGTAAGAAGCTAGATCAACTCGACTTGCTGATGTCAGGTGATTATTTTACATATACCGTGATGCATTCTTGACGCAATGATTAGTAGAAAATAGGTCAAATATATTGCATTATTTCAAAATGATCTTCTTGCTAGTCTGACAATCTCAAAGAATCCTGCCCATGTCGGGTTATAGCTGCAATTTAATAAAAAAAAGCTTGACTTAATTGAAGAACCATTGGTCTCTTTTGTCATTAGTGCAAAGTAATGAATGTTACACTTTATCTGATTGGCTAAAAGTTTCCCAGCGACTAGTGAGTTTGAATTTCCGATTCGGATTCGAGAATTTCGGACTCCGGATTTCTAATTTCAGATGGACCATCTGGGCTTTCGTAAATTTAAATAAATCAAGTTGTAATTTAAAATTGACTAAGGCGATTTATAATGGAACAATGTTGTGTTCCTTTGCATTTCAGACACCAGTGTGTTCTTTCTTAATGGAACTGACAGGAATATAAGGTAACTGTGCCTGTGGATTCTCCATTTTTCATAAACTTATGAAGCAAAACCACTGCATCTTTGTTTCCTTTTGGTCCCGCATCCAATATTGTCACACTGCTCAACAGGGAAGGTAGCTTCCTGTCTTCCGCAATACGAAGCTACACAGCCATAGAAGATCTACAGTTTGCTTCTTTTCATCGCCATTTCTATCTATAGTTCAAAGCCATCAGAATAAATAGGGTATTAATCGGTTGCGTCACTCTACTTGAGGCTCTTTATGTTTAAACCTTTGGCTGTGGCTCCGTGTCAAGACTTTGTCATTTATGGCATCGGAATTTCTCCACAGCAGTTAGCAAATGTGTCTTTTAAATGCTGAAGTTTTCATGACATTGTATCGATTTCAAACTTCTCCAGTGTGAAATACGGTGCAAATTACGCCAAGTCAACTTATTTTGGTGAGGTTCTCTCATTTAATGAATGTGACCATGAGGTTAAGCTGAACATTGATCTTCAGAAAAACGATGTCGTTTCGTTTGCTCTCTACTTTCGGCAGCGTCACCATACCAGACGATGGGTATTTATAATTTGTATTTCTGGAAGACACTTTGACGTTTGCGTCAGTAGCTATCATGGTATAGAAGTAATGTGTAATAACCAACATAAGAATTGGGCGCGAAAAACTAAAACTGGAAAGGCACTCAAGGCGCGTGTTTGGTTTTTTCTTGTTGTAACGGTGGACATAGTAAGAAATATCCATAAGATTTACCTCGACGGAGTAAAACTGAATGCTAGGACGCTAACAAAATCTGTCAAAATCAGATCAGGTCGCTTTCATTTTCTTGGTCGTCGTTTACCCACCCTAGGAGGACGCTGCAGTTCACAACATTTTATCGGTGCCATGTCCAACCTTAGGATTTTTCCATGTCTGTTGAATGAACGGGAGGTTCGAAGTATTTATGAGAGCGGTAAGTTAGAAGCTTTTCCAGCCATGAATAATTCATGGAAAAGGCTCAAGTCCATATGGTCGTCAACGTCTTCGGCGCTGGAGCTCAAAAACATTTGTACAAAACAAATTAAGTCAGTTAAAGTCCGTGGTATCAACTTTAGCTCGGCGTAAATATGGTTAAGTTCGCCAAGCTCAACTGAAGCAGGTAAAGAGTTAGTGCCTTCATTTTCACCTATTTGAACTATCACACCCGATTTCTGTTTTTATTGATCAGTTGTGTAAGACAAGTTTAACCAACTATAACGTGGCGTCAACTCCTCCAACACGTTTAATGCAGACGTAAAGTGAACGTGTTGGTGACTTATGTTGGAAAACCACAGGCATGCCAGGCCCTAATAGATAATTTCGAAACCCAACAGTAATGTTAGTGTTCAGCTTTGTCATTCAGTCCTCAGTATTGTAAACACTAGTATAGGATACTTTGGACAGGCCGTATTTTGTTGCTGGATATTTCCCATCCATTCTTGGCACAACGCACAACAATAACCAGTATATAGAATTCACATTGGTACCCGAATGAAGATTTTCTGGCCGAAAATGACAAAAATCAATTCATTCCACCAATGTACACAAATGCATACTTACGAATAAATACCTTGAACATGGCAGCACGTTCTCAGTTCCGTGTGGCACGGCTTTGTGATACAGTCATTCAGTCACAGCCAATCAGATTGTGGGTATTTTTACATATCACTCGCCGAATCCTCATTTCCCATTGTCATTCCTGTTAAATATGAGAGTAAGTATGGCACGCATTCTCAAAAACTCTTTTAAACGGATTTTATCCAAACATTCTGACTGCGAATGTTGTCTCTTTAAAATGGACTGGTTTCAGACCTACAATTTTAGTTTGAGGTACTTCAGAGTTATAGAAGTTGTTCCTTGCTGTCGGGTATGTCGGTATTGACGTCTCCTCACACACCACTCGGGTGGAGTGGTCAGTATGTCAGTTTGACATTTTGACATTCATTTTACGTCGATCTACCCTCCCGTTGTTTGGAATAAAAAAATTTAACTTTAAACTCTTGTTGTATAGAAAACCGACTGATGTTCATAAAGGAAGACAGCGACTCTGACTCCATTGACGAAATATCTTATAACAGAGGACCTGTCCATTCAAAGATACAATGCAGCTTGTACTGTTATGACAAGAACACACGCAATGAGACCTGTAAAGCCTTTAGCTTTAATATCAACACAAACTGTTGTGAAATTTTACATAATATGTAAAAAATAATTTCAGAAAAGCAAGGGATACAACGTTACAACTTTGTTCCATAGAGGATGATTCGACCTATTGTGTTCAATTTCATTGGATTCTTCGTGAGAATAATTGAACATCAGGAGAATATTATGTTGATAGCAGCATGCTTGTGCAATTTACAGATCATAGTTCCATGATAGATATTTGGAGATTTCTATTTCGAGATTAAGAAATGACAAAAGACTTGGACAAAATTTATCGATTGCAACGAAGTTTAACAAACACGTGCAGATATCAAGTTAAAGCATTTTGGCGTTGTCCAAGTCATTTATTGATATTATAGGTTTGTATCTATTAACCTGTGTGTATTTCCGTATTGACATATGAACATGGGTATGTCCAGTGGGACCTCAAATACACACACTCGTGCACAGTGCAAAATGTTGTACGAGATGTTCTATAAACCAAATAGTGTATTGCTGACCTGCTAGGGAACAAAATTGCGAACCAGAACATATACAAAAAGAACTTCGCAAAATCATTTAAATGAGGCAACTCCCGAGTTTATTCGGAAGGATGACCAGATTTCTGTTAAAATATAAATATGTCTTTGCAAAATCCGATATCCAGTTCGGTTGCAAATCCAAATACCCCGCAACCACAGTGGACAGCGGTACACCATTAACATGACCGTAATTACCATAAACAACATTTCCTGTGGTTTATGTTATGTTGAGGCCTGTTGATTGATTATGGGGCGGAACCCATGCTTAGTAGTGCATGGCCAAACAGTTAGCACAGCATTACTGTGCTCACATGGCTTAGAGGAGACAATACAGAATATATTTACGAAAATTAACAGGCGACTAGAACGGAAATCGACATACATTGAACCATAACCACCATTCTAATGACAGATTGGTTCTCATTTTTCAGAGTGCAACTTGATCATCTAGTTGACAATTCAGGTAGAAATAACATTATTTTCCAAAGAAAAAACCGTTCAAACGGATTTTCTATTTTTGTCATGGTCGGTGGTTAATGGAGTGCACCGAGTCGTTTTTAATGGCCATACGTGTTGCATTTATCGTCATATGTACCTAATCTCTCACGAATCGTGGACATGTTTGATAACTACATTCCCCCGATTATCAAAGAGGGCCTTATTGTACTCTGGATACTGTAATATTCAAGCTTTTCAAAGAGAGAGTTTATCAGATCATTGCAACTTGTTCGGAATCCCAGGCATGCCAAATCTGTTCTCGGGCATATCATCCCAATTACAGGTTTAAAATATTGTCTCAATCAATTAGAAGTACGAAAAACTTACCATCAAGTGTCCAAAAATTTAAAATCAAGTGTCAAAATGTTCCAATTGGCCGTACCCGCATATAAACGCTGAAATGTGGTCACGTTAATGGTGTACCGTTGTCCACTGTGACACTGTGAACGAGACTATACAAAGGATGTTGTCTAATGATAGTTTTTTAGCGGTTTTATAAAAGCGATATATAGATCGGACACGTCACACCTCAATAAGACGCTGGTACTGCCAAATATACATGAATGTGACCCGTTCCAGCAAAACCAGTCGAATGTCGCTCTGAGCTTGGTAGGTTGAGACGGACTGTGTGTTCATTTCACTATTGTCTGCCTTTTGTGAAGTCTGACGACATCAATTTCTTCTATTATCTCCTGGTGTCACATAGGCTCATCTTATGTGTGACATGCTACTGGTTTTGCTAGAACGGGACACATATATGATGATGTGTATGAAAACAAGTTCTTTTTCAGAAATGCATGCTTTCCTTTTAATCGCAGAAGGATAGTTCCATTTGACTGACTTCAAGACATAATATTCAACGCTATACAGGCAACGTCAAGCCAATCACAAAGCAATGTATCAAATTAGAATAAACAGCTTAAATCTGATTAATGGCTTGTAAAATAAAATACTTAAAAATAGTAATTGTCATTGACATACACTGACTGCAAGCGAAGCTTAGCTCAAATTTATTAGTAATTTTGTCTTAACCAAACATGGACTAGTGCAGGAGAGTGTGAGAAGCAAGGATTTAAGGCAGAACATAAGACATTCAAAATAGTGTACAGTACATATTGGAAATTGATAGATTTTGAAACTTGTTATCTTTTTGCTTCCAACTCAATCAATACGAACATGGGTTTCATTGATACGGCGATGCGTGAATACAGTTAATGAATTTTGAAATATTTCACTGGGTGTTTTATCCGTGTTCCGAAAAGCTCTCTCTCTCTGTCGTTGCACTATCCTTTGTTTTATATTCAAAGTATGAGTAGAGTAGGCCGACATGTCGTAAAACAACGGCTCGTTTGCTAGTGTCACATCAACTCTGGTACTGGTCATGGCCACCTTAGCTCTTTCGTCGTTTTACCGAGGCTGCAACTTCGCCCTCTTACCAAGCTTACGGTTGCGAAAAATGAGTATGTCGTTAATTATGGACACGCATCAGCTCCAAAGAAATGTGTTACCAGCCTCAGGCGTAATACCGGAAAGTGGCGGCATGCTGGTCTTCGGGAAAAGGATTGGAACTACCTACTTTGGTCACTACTTGAATTATACTATTGATTGCTTTATAAATGATCATTATATTCGTCAAGCTCTCTGTTTGTAGAGGCAACTTCTCAACGTCATCATAACGAATGTTCCTACAAGAGGTATCCATGTGTTGCAAGCGGTGTCTAGTTGTGTCTAGTAAAATGATCAGTGAAAATTAGTGTCAACAAACATTTGTTTTCGCACTTTTGAAAATCGGACATCGAAGCAGGTTGCAGCTGTCTACAATGCTCATGTACATGCCTAAATCAAATTGGTAAAAACATTGTCACCTGTGGCAAGAATTGAAGTTTGCTGTGCGGTTTCGGTGAACGGGATAAATCATGTACAATGATGTATACAAATAGAAAGTGTCTCTTTGGATTAAGGCTAAAGATATATCTTCGACACAACTAAAGAACATAACTGCACAATGTATCCGTTATACGCATTGTTTAGTGTGTGCAAGTGGAGTGCCAGCCTTGATAGTCGGGCGATAGTTGTATGTGAGGTCACTTATAGACCGTTTTCATTCTTATGCTGTTTTAACGTCACAAAACATTTGCTATCGTTACGTTTTGAGGATGAAGAGTGTTTTTCTCCGACTAAGACTAACTGCTGTCCTCTTACGGCAATTGTCTGCATGCCTTTTCAGCTGCAATCAATACCGGACTACCAGAAATGTTGTCTATTTTACACCGTATTTTGTATCAAAAAACGTGTATGACACATTATATTTGAGGTGCAAATGACGTAAATGTCCTCTTCCGACAGATAACATGAACATTTTGGATTTTCGTAATAAACAAATTATTTCTTAGGAGCATTTTGAACCGGCCTATCCTCCATATCTAACACAATAACTGGATTAAAGGATCCCTCGCCACAGAACGCAGGCAGCTATGATGAATAGGGATAACTCTGTATAACATTCATTCCAACTTTTGAACCAAATAGAAATAAGTACATTGTATTGGGATTGGTAGTGTATTGTGAGCCGACTCCGATCAAGTGTGAGTTAGGCGTTCATTTCGACGATGCGCAACGTACTAACCTTAATATTTCTCCTTCAATCCATCGCCTGTGGAAGCACGGGAGACACATGTATCAACCACAGAAGTGAGTTAGGTTTGGAATTATTCAGGCCCCCATCAATAAAATCTATTCGGCTTAGTCATTCCAGGCCGCCAATTTAGGTGATGACATCATTCTAAATCCTATATCGAATAGTAAGATGATTTCAAATGCTTAAAACAATTATACTATTGTCAAATTAACAAAAATGCTTGCCTGTCTTAAAATCATTTCAGAGGTTGGAGCAAAGCGTTTGGCAAGCAGGTGCCCACTGCCAAATGATTGCGTCATTGGCGGGTGGTTGCCGTTCTAAAATTTGCATTGGACACATCATCTCTTTCAAGAAAAAATGATGGTAGTTATAATTCATTGGAAAGCACAGCAATCTACTTTTTACACTCACATGTTGGAAATACACTACTTCAACAGTCAAAACAATCTTAAACGCCTAAAAAGTCTTCCATTCAATTAAAAGGTGTCAACATGTGCATTCTTACTCAAAACCGTGGCAACATACACACAGTATATTAAAATAATACCAATGATAGCAGCTGGGATCTCATTTTTAAGATATTGGTGCCAATTTCTACGAAAGCCCAGCAGGCTCATCTGAAATTCAAAATTCAAAATCCGAAATTTGAGATAAAATATTAACCAGTCAGAGGAAAACTTCCGAAATTTTGAAACCAATTAGATGTCGTGTAACAGTTTATTCGGTGAATGCAAAATGGCCGCAATCGGCACTGCGTTCATATGCATCAAATCATCGTTACAAGCTAAATCAGCTCGACTTGCTGATGTCAGGTGATTATTTTACACAAACCGTGATGCATTCTTCACGCAATGATAAGTAGAAAATAGGTCAAATATATTGCAATCGTTCAAAATGATATTCCTGCTAGTCTGTCTAGCTCAAAGAATCGTACCCATGTAGGGGTTAAAATTATAGTTGCAATTTAATGCAAAAGCTTGACTTAATTGAACCCCCAGTGGTCTCTTTAATGCACTTTAAATTTATCCATTCTCATTACCAGCGATTAGGGATTTTGAAACACGGATTTCGAATTCGAGAATTTTGGACTTCGGATTATTTCAGATGGGCCTCTGGGCTTTCGTAAATTTTAGTAAATCAAGTTGAAGCTTAAAATTGACTAAGGCAATTTAAAATGGAACAATGTTGTGTTCCTTTGCATTTCAGACACCAGTGTGTTCTTTCTTGATGGAACTGACCGGAATATAAGGTAACTGCGCCCGTGGATTCTACATTATTTATAAACTCTCAGACTTTGGAAGCATAACCACTGCATCTTTGTTCCCTTTTGGTCCAATATCCAATATTGTAACACTGCTCAACAGGGGCGTAAGCTTCCAGTCTAGTGCAATACGAAGTTACACAGCCATAGAAGACCTACATTTCTTCATTTCATCGCCATTTCCGTCTGCAGTTCCAAGCCATCAGAATCAGTCGGGTATTAATCGGTCGCTCCACTCTACTTGAGGCTGTTTGTGTTTATACATTGGCTGTGGCTCCGTGTAAAGACTTTGTCATTTATGGCATCGGAGATTCTCCACAGAAGTTAACGACTGTGTCTTTAAATGCAAAACTTTTCAAGACATTGTAACGATTTCAAAATCCTCGATCCAGTGTGAAGTACGGTGCAAATTATGCCAAGTCAACTTATTTTGGTGAGGTTCTCTCATTTAATGAATGTGATCACGAGGTTGAGCTGAAGATTGATCTTCAGAAGTACGATACCGTTTCGTTTGCTCTCTACTTTCGGCGGCGTTACCATGACAGTCGAGGTAAAATGCTATTTTCGACTGCTGGAAAAAAATTCGGCCTTTTTGTAAGAAGCGCTGATGCTATAGAGTTATCATGTAATAACCGACCTCATGAGACTTGGGTGCAAGTTACACTATCTGAAAAGGCAGTCAGTGTGCGTGTTTGGTATTTTCTTGTTGTAACCGTGGACATGATAAGAAATATCCATCAGATTTACCTCGACGGGGTTAAACTGAATGCTACGATGATACGAAGACGTGCTCTTATCATACCGGGTCGCTATTATTTTCTTGGTCGCCATTTACCATTTCCAACACCACCCTGCAATTCATTGGCGTTTCTCGGAGCCATGTCGAACTTAATGATTTATCCATGCTTGTTGAATCAAGGGGATGTTCAAAGTATTTATGAGAGTGGTAAGTTTAAAGTTTTTCCAACCGTGTGTAATCCACTAAAATGCTTAAGTCCATAGTCGTCGACGTCTTCGGCGCTGGAGCTCAAACACGTTTGCACAAAACAAGTTCAGTCAGTTAACTTGGTTATAACTTTAGCTCGGCGTTAATATACTTATGTTCACTTAGCTTAACTGGAGAAGGTTAAGAGTTAGGGACTGCATGTTTATTTATTTGAACTATCACACCCGGTTTCTCTTTTCATTGATCAGTTGTTTAAGACAAGTTTAACCAACTATAACGTGGCGTCAACTCCTCAAACCCGTCTTGAGAAAACGTAAAGTGAAGGTGTTGGAGACTTCTGTTGGAAAACCACAGGCATGCCAGGACCTAATAGATCATTTCGCAACCCAACAGTAATGTTAGTGTTCGGCTTTGTCATTCAGTCCTCAGCATTGTAAATACTAGTATAGGATACCTGGGACAGGCCGTATTTTGTTACTGGATATTTCCCATCCATTCCTGGCACAACGCACAACAATAACCAGTATATAGAATTCGCATTGATACAAGAATGAAGATTTTCTGGCCGAAAATGACAAAACTCAATTCATTCCGCCGAATCAACTGTATAACGTTCTTATTTCACTTTGTCATTCCAGTTAAATATGAGAGTAAGTATGGCACGCATTCTGAAAATGATTCTTAAAGGGATTTTATCCAAACATTCTGACTGCGAATGTTGTCTCTTAACAGACTTGGATTAATTTCAATTTTAATCAGAACACTCAGTCTAGCCCGAATGTAAAATCGAAAGTTAAGACAAGATTCTAATATCACAAGATCTCAATTAAATGTCAGGTTCAGTCTTGTGTAATGTACACGTCAGCTGACATATTAAAACTTTAACAAATAGCAGTAATCTTGCAAGAATCGTTTGACGAATGTACATGCGCATGGACCAAAAACTGAATAAATCTATGGCTATGAATATTATAGGAATTTTTGTGTTGACCCTGCATGCGCAGTTTGGTGTATCGACCCTGAATCGTTTTGGTTGGTACAAGTATGAGAGTCTGAAAAAGCTGACAAAGTCATATTCCAATATTTAGTTTAAGGTGTTTCAGAGTTATAGAAGTTGTTCCTTGCTGTCGGGTATGTCGGTATTGACGTCTCCTCACACACCACTCGGGTGAGTGGTCAGTATGTCAGTTTGACATTTTGACATTCATTTTACCTCGATCTACCCTCCCGTTGTTTGTAATAAAGAAATTAACTTTAAACCCTTGTTGTATAGAAAACCGACTGATGTTTATAAAGGAAGACGGCGACTCTGACTCCATTGACGAAATATCTTATAACAGAGGACCTGTCCGTTCAAAGATACAATGCAGCTTGTACTGTTATGACAAGAACACACGCAATGACACTTGTAAAGCCTTTAGGTTTAATATCAACACAAACTGTTGTGAAATTTTACAAGATATGTAAAAAATCATTTCAGAAAAGCAAGGGATACAACGTTACAACTTTGTTCCATAGAGGAGGATTCGACTAATTGTGGTAAATTTTATTGGATTCTTCGTGAGAATAATTGAACACCAGGAGAATATTATGTTCATAGCAGCGTGCTTGTGCAATTTACGGATCATAGTTACATGATAGCAATTTCGAGATTTCTATTTCGAGATTAAGAAATGACAAAAGACTTGGACAAAATCTATCGATCGCAACGAAGTTTAACAAACACGCGCAGATATCAAGTTTACGCATCTTGGCGTTGTCCAAGACATTTATTGATATCATAGTTTTGGATATATATATATTGATGTATTTCCGTACTGACATGAACAGGGGTATATCCTGTGGGCCCTCAAATACACACACTAGTGCACAGTGCATAGACGCTGTACGAGATGTTCTATAAAGCAATTAGTGTATTGCTGACTTGCTAAGGAACTAGATGGCGAACCCTAACATTTACAAGAAAAACCTCGCAAAAGCATTTGGATGAAGCAACACCCAAATTTATTCGCGGGGATGAATTTTATCTTAGGAAAAATCCTTGACCAGATTTCTGTGTAAATATAAATATGTCTTTGCAAAATCCGATCTCCACTTCGGTTTCAAATCCGAATCCTCCACAACCACAGTGGACAGCGTTATACAATTAACATGATCGTATTTACCATAAAAAACATTTCCTATAGCAGACGATGTATGTTTCAAACTGACCGTCTCCTATAAAGACCGTGTTCCAAATAACAACGTCCAAGATGCGCATAAACCAAATTTGGGGGTATACGCATTAACAATGAGGAAAGTGGGATAATTCTCTCACTTCTAGTAGGTAAAACTATGGTGAAGTTTATTTTTATCTAGCATATTAGCATGCCTTATCAAAGACCTAACTTTACTTTCAAAATTATCGGTTTTCCATCAAATCATACATATTGGAAATCGATAGATTTCGAAACTCTTTATATTTTTGCTTCCAACTCAATCAATACGAACAATGGTTTCATTGATACGACCTTGCGTGAATACAGTTAATGAGTTTTGAACTATTTCACTGCGTGTTTTATCCGTGTTCAAGAAAGCACTTTCTCTCGTGCACCATCGTTTGTTTTATATTCAGAGTATGAGTAGAGCAGGCCAACATGTCGTAAAACAACGGCTCGTTTGCAAGTGTCACATCAACTCTGGTACTGGTCATGGCCACCTTAGCTCTTTCGTCGATACCGATTAACCGAGGCCGCAACTTCGACCGGCGGCCTTCTTACTGTTGTGACAGGGGAGTAGATCTTTAATTATGGAGGCACCTTCTTCTGCGCTGCTCCAAAATAACGGGTTACCAGCCTTAGGCGAAATACTGGAAAGTGGCAGCGTCTTGGCCTTCGGGAAAAAGATGGGAACTACCTACTTTGATCACGACTTGAATAACCATCGATTCGATAATAAATGATCATTATATTCGTCAAACTTTTTGTTTGAAGAGGCAATTTCTCGCGGTGGTATGACGAATGTTCGTGCAAGAGGTATCAATGTGTTGCTAGCGATGTCCAGTTGTGTCTATCAAAATGATAAGTGAATATTAGCGTTGCAGCAGTGTACAATAATCACATACATGCCTAAATCAAAGGGGTAATGAAATTGCCACCTATAATATGTACAATGATGTACACAAATTGAAAGTGTATGTCGGGATTAAAGCTAATATATAACTTCGACACAATGCAAAAATATAACTACACAATGTATCCGTTATACCCTTTGTGTAGTGTGTACAAGTGGAGTGTCAGCCTTGGTAGTCTGGCAGTAGTTGTCTGTGAGGTCGTTTATGGACGTTTTTCATTCTCAGGCTATTTTAACGATAAACATTACAGCACTAAATATTTGCTATCGTTTTGTTTTGAAGAATGAAGTTTGTTCCTTTCCGACTAACAGCTGTCCTCTTACGGCAAGTGTATGCATGCTTTTTCAGCTGCAATCACTACCGGACTACCAGAAACATTGCCTATTTTACCCAAGGCAAGATTGTTGAAACAGGTAAAGATGTTGACTAAATGTCATGTCCAGAAAACGCAATAGCGAGATCTTTTTATAAGCGTTGCGTGATAGGTTTTCTTTAAGAAAATTGTAAATGCGCATTACAAAGAGCATTAATCAGACACCATATATTGCGACACCGTTGGGACATGCGCGTTCATTGGCAGACGGTCCTCGAAGTTCTGATCAAATTCGTATGATTATTTCTCAGTCAAGATTGAAAAAAATCTTCAAGAATCGAGTAACGAATGTACATTGAAAATTGGAAGAATACAGCAGAGCTACAGCTATACTTGATAACTTTGTAACATTCATTCGAACTTTTGAACCAGGAAGAAATAAGCTCATTGTATTGGGATTGGTAGTGTATTGTTGGCCCACTCCGATCCAGTGTGAGTTAGGCTTTCAGTTCGACGATGCGCCGCCTACTTACCGTTGTACATGTATTACTCCTTCAATCCATCGTCTGTAGAAGTACTGGAGACACATGTATCAACCACAGAGGTGAGTTGTTTGGAATTATTCAGGACCCCGTTAATGAAATCAATTCGGCTCAGTCATCCCAGGCCGCACAAATTAGGTGATGACATCATTCTTAATCCTATATCGGATAGTACGATGAATGCAAATGCTTAAAACAATTATACGTTTGCCGTATTAACAAAGTGCGTTAGGGTTGCTTGCCTGTCTCGAATCATTTCAGAGCTTGGAGCAAAGCGTTTGGCCAGCAGGTGCCCACTGCCAAATGATTGCGTCATTTGCCGGTGGTTGCCGTTCTAAAATTCGCATTGGACACATCGCCTCTTTCAAGAAAACTGATGGTACAGTTGTAGTTATAATTCATTGGAAAGCACAGCAATCAACTTTTCACATGCAACATATCATATTGCTTGAGTGGAGTTACTGAGCGCCTCAGGAAGGACCGACCTATGGGTGAAACACTCACATGCTGGGTATGCACTCGTTCACGAGCCACGACAGTCTTTAGCGCCCAAAAGGGCTTCCAGTCTATTAAAAAGTTCAACATGAGCATTCATATCCCACCCCTTTTATGGCTGCGAAAGGCATACTTGTTTAGGCTCTACCCAGTAGTAGAACTTGGGTATTGTCTGGCTTGGGATCTTATTGGTGAGTGGATCCAATACACACTATATATCTGAATGATACCAATGACAGCAGCAGAGATCGCAATTTAAAGATATTGGTGCTAATTTCTACGAAAGCCCAAAAGGCTCATCTGAAATTCGAAATCCGAAATTTGAGATGCAATATTAACCAATCAGAGGGAAACTTTCAACATTTCAAAACCAATTAGATGTCGTGAAACATTTTATTCGGTGAATGCAAAATGGCCGCAATCGGCACTGCGTTTATATGCATCAAATTATTGTAAGAAGCTAGATCAGCTCGACTTGCTGATGTCAGGTGATTATTTTACATATACCGTGATGCATTCTTGACGCAATGATTAGTAGAAAATAGGTCAAATACTGTAGTTTCATGAAAATAACACCACTTCGGGATATTCAAGGCCAGGCCTCTTCTCTCGAGTCTATTCACCAGAGGTAACCAATGAGTGACTTCGCTGGCCCTTGTGATGGCTCAGCCGAGCTGTCACGGTTACGCTAAACCACTTATTACCACAGCCCTATTGATTCGAAGTGTTGTGGGCCTACTGGTCGATGAGTGCGCATGTGGAATGACGTAAATGGTAAGGCCACTCGCCGACCGTTTATACAGGTTGTCTCATAAAACTGAAGTACCTTTTAGATTGACCCAAACCCCCCCAAAACAAAAAAGGTCCTTATTGAAACTCTGAAGAAAAATCTACAAATACTTTATTAGTAAAGCAAAGTGATATTCAGGCAATGATAGTAGTCACGAAATTCCGAAGAAAAACGAGGAGCTCATCCTCTGTTTTTCTCCAACCCTCTTTTTTTATTTAGACTCCCTAGGCCTACGTGGGAGAAAACAGAATCGAAGTTTCTAGGATTTGTGGTTTTCTTGAGGAATTCTAGGGCCTCTTAGGCCTATAAATGAAGCCCCACTGAGGGTACCCACATTGCAGACAACCTGTGCGACAATGGATGCTGTAGAGCTGCTGAGAAAACGACGCCGGCGCTGCACCGTGACAGAAAAACTTGCCTACCTGAGAAACCAGAAGGAGGCACTGGTGAACGGTACGGTGCGCAGTATGAGAGAGTTCGCCGCCCACTATAAAATCCCCTGGGAGACGTTTAGAAGGTGGAATCTCGAGGACCTCGAGCAGAAGCAAGAAGAAGGGCATGGGCGGAAGAAGACGGTGATGGAGCCCCGTGATCCGTTATGGCCACAGGTTGAGGACCAGCTTTACCAATGGCTGCAGCAGATGAGAGAGCATCGCCTCGCAGTCTCCGTTCTCGACATTCAAGATAAGGCGTTGGTAGTGTGGCAAAGCTAGTGGAATGAGTTAGCCCAAGATGTCAGAGAAGGGATTCAGCATTGTCGCCCTCAGCTATGGGATTTCAACGCATCCATAGGCTGGGTGGAGTGCTTGATGAAGAGACGCCACGTGACCCTACGGAAGGTGACCAAGAATACAACAACCGTCCCGCTAATGCTGCTGCAAGGATCCAGACCTTCCGAGATGCGGTTACTGGGAGCATTGATCGTCTTGATATACAGATGCGGTTCTTCTTTAACATGGACCAAACCTTTGTCCTGTTTGATATGAGAACCATGTACACGGCCAACACCACGGGGGAGAAGGCCATAGACGTCTGATCATCCAGGTCCAATACTAAGTTGGGATGCACCGTCACCCTCTGCATCGCAGCCTCTGGAGCAAAGTTGCCGGCGCACATCACCTTCCCCAGAAGAGGTTTCGTCCGGGTGTTTGCAGCCCTCCAAGACAACCCACCAGCAGATGTAAAGATTACCCTATCGGAAACTGTTTGGATGAGGGAGGAAACGGCGCACAAGTGGTTAGATGAAGTCCTATCACCCTACATCACCGACAACGAGACCGACCAGTTCCTGTTAATCGTCGATCATTATCAGGTCCACCGGACAGAGAACTTCCGGACGAGAGTCCGCGACATGAGAGGCAGCCTGGATTACGTACCTGCTGGTTGCACATCCCTCGTACAACCGTTAGACGTTGCAGTCATGAAGTCCTTCAAATGTCACGTACGGCGACAATGGAAATCGAGGAAGAAGGACCACACGGACGAAAGAGGAGACTGCCCTCACATCGGCCTGAGAGAGACGTGACCAACATCATCAGAGATGCCTGGGATAATGTTGATGAGGACGTTATCGTCAACTGATTTGAAGCATCGTTTCAACCAAGGCCAATCGAAGCTGGACCACATGCTATCTTGGAGGAAGAAGAGGAGACTGCCGTGGATGGACCAGAGTTCGTGAATGTAGTCGAGGAGGACATTGTGATGGACTTGAATTGACTGTGGGTGTTGTGAATGATTGTGGGTACGATTCTGAAAGCTGGACAATCTAATAATGTGTATCTTTAGCTTTGAAAAAAAATTGAATCGGGATTTGCATCGTTCTTTTTTATTCCTTCACTGATCACTTCGGACAAGACTGTACATTTAGAGGGATGTTCGGTTTTGTCTCCAGATATGTGATGGACAACTTATCATTCTTACCAATTTCGCACTGCAAAGTATCTTTGAAAGCCCGAAGCTGGTAAGGGATGATAAGACCCGAAGACATGCTCCATTACCTCCCTGAGCAGTGCCTCACTTTGAAAGGGCAGGTCAGTCCCTAAAACCAGCAGAAGCCAATATGTCAGTTGGACTTTTTTCATGGACACCCTGTACACTATCAGCTATTAGCACTGGGACACCCTTTACACTACCAATGACGATTAGTTGAAAATGTTCTGGGACACTCAGTAAAATGGCCGAAGACCCGATCCCATTATCCCATTCATAGGAGACCTACGAATCGGTTTCAACAACCCAAACAATAAGGATTGGACTCAAAACTGAAGCATATTGGATATGAGGCCTGGACAACCCTCTCTGGAATCCCAGCCAATGATCGGCCTTCTCAACAGCTCTGTTCGCCACCCTATGAGTTAGGGGCGGCGAAACCATATGTTAATGAAGTGGTGTTATTTTCATGAAACTACAGTATACTGCATTCTTTCAAAATGATATTCTTGCTAGTCTGACTAGCTCAAAGAATCGTGCCCATGTCGGGTTATGGCTGCAATTGAATAAAAAAGCTTGACTTAATTGAACCACCAGTTGTCTCTAAATTCACTTTGAAATTTCTCCATTGTCATAACTCAATGTTACACTTGATCTAATTTGCTAAAAGTTTCCAAGCGATTAGGGATTTGGAATTTCGGGTTTCAGATTCGAGAATTTCGGACTTCGGATTTCGAATTTCAGATGGGCCTCTGAGCTTTCGTAAATTTTAGTAAATCAAGTTAAAGTAATAAAATTGACCAAGGCGATTTAAATGGAACAATGTTGTGTTCCTTTTCAGACACCAGTGTGTTCTTTCTTAATGGAACTGACAGGAATATAAGGTAACTGCGTCTGTGGATTCTACATTATTCATCAACTTTGGAAGCAAAACCACTGCATCTTTGTTCCCTTTTATTCCCGCATCCAATATTGTAACACTGCTCAAGAGGGGAGCTAGCTTCCAGTCTACCGCAATACGATGCTACACAGCAATCGAAGACCTACATTTTGCTTCTTTTCATCGCCATTTCCGTCTGCAGTTCCAAGCCATCAGAATCAGTCGGGTATCAATCGGTTGCTCCACTCTGCTTGAGGCTTTTTATGTTTATACATTGGCTGTGGCTCCGTGTACAGACTTTGTCATTTATGGCATCGCAATTTCTCCATAGAAGTTAACGACTGTGTCTTTAAATGCAAAACTTTTCAAGACATTTTAACTCTACGATTTCAAAATCCCCCAGTGTGAAATACGGTGCAAATTACGCCAAGTCAACTTATTTTGGTGAGGTTCTCTCATTTAATGAATGTGATCATGATGTTAAGCTGAACATTGATCTTCAGAAAAACGATGTCGTTTCGTTTGCTCTCTACTTTCGGCAGCGTCACCATAACAGACGATATCAATCAATAATTTGGATTTCTGGAAGACGCTTTGACGTTTACGTCAATAGCTATCATGGTATACATGTAATGTGTATTAACCGACATAAGAATTGGGCGCGAAGAACTAACACTGCCAAGGCAATCAAGGCGCGTGTTTGGTATTTTCTTGTTGTTACGGTAGACATAGTAAGAAATGTCCATACGATTTACCTCGACGGAGTAAAACTGAATGCTAGGACGCAACTAAAATCTTTCGAATTCAGATCAGGTCGCTGTCATTTTCTTGGTCGTCGTTTACCCATCCGAGGAGGACGCTGCACTTCACATTATTTTATCGGTGCTATGTCCAACCTGAGGATTTTTCCATGTCTGTTGAATCAATGGGAGGTTCTAAGTATTTATGAGAGCGGTAAGTTAGAAGCTTTTCCAACCATGAATAATCCATGGAAAAGGCTTAAGTCCAAAGAGTCGTCAACGTCTTCGGCGCTGGAGCTCAAAAACATTTGTACAAAACAAATTAAGTCAGTTAAAGTCCGTGATATTAACTTTAGCTCGGCGTAAATATGGTTAAGATCGCTAAGCTTAACTGAAGCAGATTAAGAGTGAGTGCCTTCGTTTTCACCTATTTGAACTATCACACCCGGATTCTGTTTTCATTGATCAGTTGTCTAAGACATGTTTAACCAACTATAACGTGGCGTCAACTCCTCCAACACGTTTAATGCAAACGTAAAGTGAACGTGTTGGTGACTTCTGTTGGAAAACCACAGGCATGCCAGGCCCTAATAGATCATTTCGAAACCCAACAGTAATGTTAGTGTTCAGCTTTGTCCTTTAGTCCTCAGCATTGTAAATACAAGTATAGGATACCTTGGACAAGCCATATTTTGTTACTGGATATTTCCCATCCATTCTTGGCACAACGCACAACACTAACCAGTATATAGAATTCACACTGATACAAGAATAAAGATTTTCTGGCCGAAAATGACAAAAATCAATTGATTCCGCCAATGTAGACAAATGCATACTTACGAAATATAATTCGTTACCATGCTAACAACTTATGAACGTTGAAACTGATCCCAGCCTGAAACTGCGGCAATAAAGACCTTGAACATGGCAGCACGTTCTCAGTTCCGTGTGGCACAGCTTTGTGATACAGTCATTCAGTCACAGCCAATCAGATTGTGGGTATTTTTACATATCACTAGCCGAATCCTCATTTCCCATTGTCATTACAGTTAAATATGAGAGTAAGTATGGCACGCATTCTCAAAAACTATTTTAAAGGGATTTTATCCAAACATTCTGACTGCGAATGTTGTCTCTTTAAAACAGACTAGTTTGAGACCTACAGTTTTAGTTTGAGGTACTTCAGAGATATAAAAGTTGTTCCTTGCTGTCGAGTATGTCGGTATTGACGTCTCCTCACACACCACTCGGGTGGAGTGGTCAGTATGTCAGTTTGACATTTTGACATTCATTTTACCTCGATCTACCCTCCCGTTGTTTGTAATAAAAAAAATTAACTTTAAACCCTTGTCGTATAGAAAACCGACTGATGTTCATAAAGGAAGACGGCGACTCTGACACCATTGACGAAATATCTTATAACAGAGGACCTGTCCGTTCAAAGATCCAATGCAGCTTGTACTGTTATGACAAGAACACACGCAATGAGACCTGTAAAGCCTTTAGCTTTAATATCAACACAAACTTTTGTGAAATTTTACATATTATGTAAAAAATAATTTCAGAAAAGCAAGGGATACAACGTTACAACTTTGTTCCATAGAGGAGGATTCGACCTATTGTGTTCAATTTCATTGGATTCTTCGTGAGAAATATTGAACATCAGGATAATATTATGTTGATAGCAGCCTGCTTGTGCAATTTACAGATCATAGTTACATGGTAGCTATTTCGAGATTTCTATTTCGAGATTAAGAAATGACAAAAGACTTGGACAAAATTTATCGATTGCAACGAAGTTTAACAAACACGTGCAGATATCAAGTTAAAGCATTTTGGCGTTGTCCAAGTCATTTATTGATATTATAGGTTTGTATCTATTAACCTGTGTGTATTTCCGTATTGACATATGAACATGGGTATGTCCAGTGGGCCCTCAAATACACACACTCGTGCACAGTGCAAAATGTTGTACGAGATGTTCTATAAACCAATTAGTGTATTGCTGACTTGCTAGGGAACAAAATGGCGAACCCTAACATATACAAAAAGAACTTCGCAAAATCATTTGGATGAAGCAACACCCGAGTTTATTCGGAAGGATGACCTGATTTCTGTGTAAATATAAATATGTCTTTGCAAAATCTGATCTCCAGTTCGGTTGTAATTCCAAATCCCCCACAACCACAGTGGACAGCGGTACACCATTAACATGACCGTTATTACCATAAACAACATTTCCTGTGGTTTATGTTATGTTGAGGCCTGTTAGATTGATTATGCGCGGAACCCATGCTTAGTAGTGCATGGCCAAACAGTTAGCACAGCATTACTGGGCTCACATGGCTTAAAGGAGACAATACAGTATATTCACGCAAATTAACAGGCGACTAGAACGGAAATCGACAAAAATTGAACCATAACTACCATTCAAATCACAGATTGGTTGTCAGTTTTTAGAGTGCAACTTGATCATCTAGTTGACAATTTAGGTAGAAATAACATTATTTTCCGAAGAAAAAACCGTTCAATCGGATTTTCTATTTTTGTTGTGTAGCAAGTCGAATGTCGCTCTGAGCTTGGCAGGTTAAGACGGACTGTGTGTTCCTTTCACTATTGTCTGCCTTTTGTGAAGTCTGACGACATCAATTTCTTCTATAATCTCCTGGTGTCACCTGGGCTCATCTTATGTGTGACATGCTACTGGTTTTGCTAGAACAGGCCACAGATATGATGATGTGTATGAAAACAAATTCTTTTTCAGGAATGCATGCTTTACTTCTAATCGCAGAAGGATAGTTCCATTTGACTTACTTTAAGACATAATACACATCAAAGAGAATGTTTTTCAACGCTTTACAGGCAACGTCAAGCCAATCACAAAGCAATGTATCAAATTAGAATAAACAGCTTAAACCTGATTAAGGGCCTGTAAAATAAAATACTTAAAAATAGTGATTGGCTTTGACATACACTGACTGCATGCGAAGCTTAGCTCAAATTTATTAGTAATTTTGTCTTAACCAAACTTGGACTGCAGGAGAGTGTGAGAAGCAAGGATTTAAGGCAGAACATAAGACATTCAACATCGTGTACATATTGGAAATTGATAGATTGATAGATCAATACGAACAATGGTTTCATTGATACGACCATGCATGAATACAGTTAATTAGTTTTGAACTATTTCACTGGGTGTTTTATCCGTGTTCCGGAAAGCTCTCTCTCTCTCGTTGCACTATCCTTTGTTTTATGTTCAAAGTGTGAGTAGAGTAGGCCAACATGTCGTAAAACAACGGCTCGTTTGCAAGTGTCACATCAACTCTGGTACTCGCCATGGCCACCTTAGCTCTTTCGTCGATACCGTTTTACCGAGGCCGCAACTTCGACCGGCGGCCCTCTTACCAAGCTAACGGTTGCGACAAATGAGTATGTCGTTAATTATGGACACGCTTTCTTTCGCTACATCAGCTCCAAAGAAATGTGTTACCAGCCTCAGGCGTAATACCGGAAAGTGGCAGCATGTTGGTCTTCGGGAAAAGGATTGGAACTACCTACTTTGGTCACTACTTGAATTATACTATTGATTGCTTTATAAATGATCATTATATTCGTTAAGCTCTTTGTTTGTAGAGGCAACTTCTCAACGTCATCATAACGAATGTTCCTCCAAGAGGTATCCATGTGTTGCAAACGGTGTCTAGTTGTGTCTAGTAAAATGATCAGTGAAAATTAGTGTCAACAAACATTTGTTTTCGCACTTTCGAAAATTGGACATTGAAGCAGGTTGCAGCTGTCTACAATGCTCATGTACATGCCTAAATCAAATTGGTAATACAATTGTCACCTGTGGCAAGAATCGAAGTTTGCTGTGCGGTTTCGGTGAACGGGATAAATAATGTACAATGATGTATACAAATAGAAAGTGTCTCTTTGGATTAAGGCTAAAGATATAACTTCGACACAATTAAAGAACATAACTACACAATGTATCCGTTATACGCATTGTTTAGTGTGTGCAAGTGGAGTGCCAGCCTTGATTGTCGGGCGATAGTTATATGTGAGGTCACTTATGGACTTTTTTCATTCTTATGCTGTTTTAACGATATACATTACGTCACAAAACATTTGCTATCGTTATGTTTTGAAGATGAAGTGTGTTTTTCTCCGACTAAGTCTAACTGCTGTCCTCTTACGGCAATTGTCTGCATGCCTTTTCAGCTGCAATCACTACCGGACTACCAGAAATGTTGTCTATTTTACACCGTATTTTGTATAAAAAATCGTGTATGACGTTTATTTGACGTGCAAATGACGTAAATGTCGTATTTCGACAAATTACATGAACATTTTGGATTTCGTAATATGCTAAGTATTTCTTAGGGGTATTTTCAACCGGCCTATCCTCCATATCTAACACAATAACTGGATTAAAGGATCCCTCGCCAAAGAACGGAGGCAGCTATGATGAATAGGGATAACTCTGTATAACTTTTAACGCAGTAGAAATGAGCCCATTGTATTGGGATTTGTAGTTTATTGTGAGCCGACTCCGATCCAGTGTGATCGGGTTAGGCTTTCATTTTGACGATGTGCAACGTGCTAACCTTTGTATTTCTCCTTCAATCCATCGCCTGTGGAAGTACGGGAGACACATGTATCAACCACAGAGGTGAGTTGTTTGGAATTATTCAGGCCCCCATCAGTAAATTCAATTCGGCTCAGTCATTCCAGGCCGCACAAATTAGGTGATGATATCATTCTAAATCCTATTTCGAATAGTAAGATGATTTCAAATGCATAAAACAATTATACTATTGTCAATTTAACAAAAATGCTTGCCTGTCTTAAAATCATTTCAGAGGTTGGTGCAAAGCGTTTCACAAGTAGGTGCCCACTGCCAAATGATTGCGTCATTGGCGAGTGGTTGCCGGTCTAAAAATTCGCATTGGACACATCACCTCTTTCAAGAAAAATGATTGTAGTTGATTATAATTCATTGGAAAGCACAACAATCTACTTTTCACACTCACATGTTGGAAATACACTACTTCAGCAGTCAAAACAATCTTAAACGCCTAAAAAGTCTTCCATTCAATTAAAAAGTGTCAACATGTGCATTCTTACTGAAAACCGTGGCAACATACACACAGTATATTTAAATGATACGAATGATAGCAGCTGGGATCTCATTTTTTAGATATTGGTGCTAATTTCTACGAAAGCCAATCAGGCTCATCTGAAATTCGAAATTCAAAATCCGAAATTTGAGATAAAATATTAACCAATCAGAGGAAAACTTACAAAATTTCGAAACCAATTAGATGTCGTGTAACATTTAATTTGGTGAGTGCAAATGGCCGCAATCGGCACTGCGTTCATATGCATCAAATTATCGTTGCAGGCTAAATCAGCTCGACCTGCTGATGTCAGATGATTATTTTACATATACCATGATACATTCTTGACGCAATGATAATTAGAAAATAGGTCAAATATATTGCATTCTTTCAAAATGATATTCCTGCTAGTCTGACTAGCTCAAAGAATCGTACTTAAGTAGGGGCTAAAATTATAGTTGCAATTTAATGCAAAAGCTTGACTTAATTGAACCACCAGTGGTCTCTTAACTCACTTTAAATTTATCCATTCTCATAACAGCAATGTACTGAATGTTACACTTTATATAATAGTCTAAGCGTTTCACAGCGATTTGGGATTTTGAATTACGGATTTCGGATTGGAGAATTTCGGACATCGGATTTCGAATTTCAGATGGGCCTCCTGACTTTCGTAAATTATAGTAAATCAAGTAGAAGCTTAAAATTGACTAAGGCAATTTAAATGGAACAATGTTGTGTTCCTTTGCATTTCAGACACCAGTGTGTTCTTTCTTGATGGAAGTGACAGGAATATAAGGTAACTGCGTCTGTGGACTCTCCATTATTAATAAACTCTTAAACTTTGGAAGCAAAACCATTGCATCTGTGTTCCCCTTTATTCCCGCATCCAATATTGTAACACTGCTCAACAGGGGAGCTAGCTTCCAGTCTCCCGCAATACGAAGCTACACAGCCATAGAAGACCTACAGTTTGCGTCTTTTCATCCCCATTTCCCGTCTGCAGTTCCAAGCCATCAGAATCAGTCGGGTATCAATCGGTTGCTCCACTATACTTGAGGCTGTTTATGTTTATACATTGGCTGTGGCTCCATGTAAATACTTTATCATTTATGGCATCGGAATTTCTCCACAGCAGTTAACAACTGTGTCTTTAAATGCTAAACTTTTCAAGACATTTTAACTCTACGATTTCAAAATCCTCCAGTGTGAAATACGGTGCAAATTACGCCAAGTCAACTTATTTTGGTGAGGTTCTCTCATTTAATGGATGTGATCATGAGGTAAAGCTGAACATTGATCTTCAGAAAAACGATGTCGTTTCGTTTGCTCTCTACTTTCGACAGCGTCACCATAACAAACGATGGAAATCTATAATTTGTATTTCTGGAAGACACTTTGCCGTTTACGTCAGTAGCTATCATGGTATACAAGTAATGTGTAATAACCTACATAAGAATTCGGTGCGAAGAACTAAAACTGGAAAGGCACTCAAAGTGCGTGTTTGGTATTTTCTTGTTGTAACGGTAGAAATAGTAAGAAATATCCATAAGATTTACCTCGACGGAGTAAAACTGAATGCTAGGAAGATACCAAACTATGTCAAAAACAGAACAAGTCGCTTTCATTTTCTTGGTAGTCATTTACCCATCCCTGGAAGACGCTGCACTTCACATCCTTTTATCGGTGCTATGTCCAACCTTAGGATTTTTCCATGTCTGTTGAATCAACGGGAGGTTCGAAGTATTTATGAGAGCGGTAAGTCAGAAGTTAAGAGTTAGTGCCTTCATTTTCACCTATTTGAACTATCACACCCGGGTTTTGTTTTCACTGATCAGTTGTCTAAGACAAGTGTAACCAACAATAACGTTGCGTCAACTCCTCCAACACGTTTAATGCAAACGTAAAGTGAACATGTTGGTGACTTCTGTTGGAAAACCACAGGCATGCCAGGCCCTAATAGATCATTTCGAAACCCAACAGTAATGTTAGTGTTCAGCTTTGTCATTTAGTCCTCAGCGTTGTAAATACTAGTATAGGATACCTTGGACAGGACATATTTTGTTACTGGATATTTCCCATCCAGTCTTGGCACAACGCACAACAATAACCAGTATATATATTCACACTGATACAAGAATGAAGATTTTCTGGCCGAAAATGACAAAAATCAATTCATTCCGCCAATGTACACAAATGCATACTTACGAAATATAATTTGTTACCATGCTATCCACCTATGAACGTTGAAATTGATCTCAACCTGAAACTGCGGCAATAAAGACCTTGAACATGGCAGCACGTTCTCAGTTCCGTGTGGCACAGCTTTGTGATACAGTCATTCAGTCACAGCCAATCAGATTGTAGGTATTTTTACATATCACTCGCCGAAACCTCATATCCCATTGTCATTCCAGTTAAATATGAGAGTAAGTACATACATACATACAATAGATCATTTTTAGGGCGCTTCTCAGAACGGAAAAAGCTGTTAAAAGCGCCACCTGGATTTATAATTAAAATTTCCCAAAGAGCCAAGTCTTTAGCTGGCCTCTGAATGACACATAGTCCTCAGCTGATCTCAGAGAGCCGGGCAGGCCATTCCACAGCCTTGCAGCGCAGACAGAGAAACTCCTGTCCCCATAATTGCTTCTGGTGCGTCGCACTGCAAGACTGCATCCTGATGATGTAGCACGCGTAGTGCGGGAATGAACAAGTATGGCACGCATTACCCAAAAAATATTTTAAAGGGATTTTATCCAAACATTCTGACTGCGAATGTTGTCTCTTTCAAACAGACTAGTTTGAGACCTACAATTTAATTTTGAGGTACTTCAGAGTTATAGAAGATGTTCCTTGCTGTCGGGTATGTCGGTATTGACGTCTCTTCACACACCACTCGGGTAGAGTGGTCAGTATGTAAATTTGACATTTGATATTCATTAGGAAGTGACTATTTGGCAAGCCCAGCTTACCAAACAGCGACTTTTTCTTGTCCTGAATGTAGAGCCGAACTCTCTGGCTAATGTGTTGTAAAGTCTCCAGCTCGCCAAACAGGGTAGATTTTTTACCTGTTTGGCAAGACCGGCTGGCCGAACAGGGTGGCTTTTTAGTGCTGTTTGGCAAGCGGCTCTCCAAACAGGACAAAAAAAGATGCCTGTTCGGCGAGAGGCTTGCCAAAAAGACCCGGCCTATTCATTATACCTCGATCTATCCGCCCGCGGTTTTGTGAGAAATGTTAAATATAAACCATTGTCGTATAGAAAAATGAATGATGTTCATAAAGGAAGACGGCGACTCTGACTCCATCGACGAAACATCTTATAACAGAGGGCCTGTCCGTTCAAAGATTCAATGCAGCTTGTACTGTTATGACAAGAACACATGCAATGAGACCTGTAAAGCCTTTAGCTTTAATATCAGCACCAACTTTTGTGAAATTTTACATAATAATATGTAAAAAATAATTTCAGAAAAGCAAGGGATACAACGTTACAACTTTGTTCCATAGAGGAGGATTCGACCTATTGTGTTCAATTTCATTGGATTCTTCGTGAGAATAATTGAACATCAGGAGAATATTATGTTGATAGCAGCATGCTTGTGCAATTTACAGATCAAAGTTACATGATAGCTTTTTCGAGATTTCTATTTCGAGATTAAGAAATGACAAAAGACTTGGACAAAATTTATCGATTGCAGCTAAGTTTAACAAACACGTGCAGATATCAAGTTTACGCATTTTGGCGTTGTCCAAGTCATTTATTGATATTATAGGTTTGTTTCTATTAACCTGTGTGTATTTCCGTATTGACATATGAACAAGCAACACCCGAGTTTATTCGGAAGGATGACCAGATTTCTGTGTAAATATATATATGTCTTTGCAAAATCTGATCTCCAGTTCGGTTTCAATTCCAAATCCCCCACAACCACAGTGGCCAGCGGTACACCATTAACATGACCGCTATTACCATAAACAACATTTCCTGTGGTTTATGTTATGCCTGTTAGATTGATTATGGGCGGAACCCATGCTTAGTAGTGCATTGCCAAACAGTTTATAGCACAGCATTACTGGGCTCACATGGCTTAGAGAAGACAATACAGTATATTCACGAAAATTAACAGGCGACTAGAACGGAAATCGACAAACATTGAACCATAACTACCATTCAAATCACAGATTAGTTCTCAGTTTTTAGAGTGCAACTGGATCATCTAGTTGACAATTCAGGTAAAAATAACATTATTTTCCGAAGAAAAAACCGTTCAATCGGATTTTCTATTTTTGTTGTGGTCGGTTGTTAATGGAGTGCACCGAGTCGTTTTTAATGGCCGTACGTTTTGCATTTATCGTCATATGTACCTAATCATCTCACAAATCGAAGTCATGTTTGATAACTACATTTGTGCTACTAAAGTAAGAGAAGCCGAGGGCCTGACGATTCCTCCGAATATCAAAGAGGGCCTTAATGTACTCTGGATACTGTAATACTCAAGCTTTTCAAAGAGAGAGTTTATCAGATCATTGCAACTTGTTCGGAATCCCAGGCATGCCAAATCTGTTCGCGGGCATATCATCCTAATTACAGATTTAAAATATTGTCTCAATCAATAAGAAGTACGAAAAACTTACCATCAAGTGACAAAAAGTTCCTGGTCGCCGTACCCGCATATAAACGCTGAAATGTGGTTACGTTAATGGTGTACCATTGTCCACTGTGACACTGTGAACGAGACTATACAAAGGATGTTGTCTAATGATAGTTTTTTAGCGGTTTTATAAAAGCGATATATAGATCGGACACTTCAATTTTTCGCACCGCAATAATCTTAGATATAAAGGTTTCCAACGTTTGAAAAAGATTTATGATTTTTCGCCGGGAAGCCGACAAGAATCGTGCCCCAGCCCGGGCAGGGCGTGATGTTGAGCCGTGAGTCAGATGCCCCGGACTCTGCCGCGCCTCGCGCATCACCTCGGGCGGGCGGCCCCTACAAGAGTATGAAGAGGAAGGAAAGACCGGAAGGTGACTCGGTCAGAGAGCCGAGGCCAAGACAGGGCAGGGCAGTCAGACGATAAGCCACGAGTCCATCGCCCCAGACTCTTCGGCATACCGTCCATCAACTCGATCCAGGTCGACCTCCCGCGTGCCCTCCAAGGGCGTGAAGCCCAGGCATGTGCGAGACGGTATAGGCTAGCTATACAGGTAACGCCGAGCCAAGCACAAAGCAATGTATGAAATTATAATAAACAGCTCAAATTTGATTAATGGCTTGTAAAAAAAAAAACTTAAAAGTAGTGATTGGCTTTGACATTGACATAGACATTGACACTGGCTGCAATCGAAGCTTAGCTCAAATTTATTAGTACTTTTGTTTTAACCAAACTTGGACTGGTGCAGGAGAGTGTGACGAGCAAGGATTTAAGGCAGAACATAAGACATTCAAAATAGTGTACATATTGGAAATTGATAGATTGCGAAACTCTTTATCTTTTTGCTTCCAACTCAATCAATACGAACAATGGTTTCATTGATACGACCATGCGTGAATACAGTTAATGAGTTTTGAACTATTTCACGGCGTGTTTTATCCGTGTTCAAGAATGCTCTTTCGCTCGTGCTCCATCCTCGTTTGCAAGTGTCACATCGACTCTGGTACTACTGGTCATGGCCACCTTAGCTCTTTCGTCGATACCGATTAACCGAGGGCGCAAATTCGACCGGCGGCCATCTTACTGTTGTAACAGGGGAGTAGATCTTTAATTATGGAGGCATCTTCTTCTGCGCTGCTCCAAAATAATGGGTCACCAGCCTTAGGCGAAATACCAAAAAGTGGCAGCATATTGACCTGCGGGAAAAAGATTGGAACTACCTACTTGGATCACGACTTGATTTATACCATTGATTCGATAATAAATGATCATTATATTCGTCAAACGTTTTGTTTGACGAATGTTCGTGCAAGAGGTATCAATGTGTTGCTAGCGATGTCCAGTATGTTGTGTCTATCAAAATGATAAGTGAACATTAGCGTTGCAGCAGTGTAGAATGCTCACATACATGCCTAAATCAAAGGGGTAATGAAATTGGCACCTGTGGCGAGAATTTACTTTTGCTGCACGGAATTAGTCAACGCGGTATATTATGTACAATGATGTAAACACATTGAAAGTGTATGTCGGGATTAAAGCTAATATATAACTTCGACACAATGCAATAATATAACTACACAATGTATCCGTTAAACCCTTTGTGTAGTGTGTACAAGTGGAGTGTCAGCCTTGGTCGTCTGGCAGTAGTTGTCTGTGAGGTCGTTTATGGACGTTTTTCATTCTCAGGCTATTTTAACGATAAACATTACAGCACTAAATATTTGCTATCGTTATGTTTTGAAGAATGAAGTGTTTTTCTTTACGACTAACAGCTGTCCTCTTACGGCAAGTGTATGCATGCCTCTTCAGCTGCAATCACTACCGGACTACCAGAAACGTTGCCTATTTTACCCCAAGCAAGATAGTTGAAACAGATAAAGATATTGACTAAGGGTCATGCCCAAAACGCAATAGCGAGTTCTGGACTAATTGTTGGTGTGTTGATGAGCAACGCCCTTTCACGCCTTCCACGAAAACATCATTCGATTTTTTTTACACGCCATGAATTATTAGTGTCTGTAGCTACATCAAGCTTTAAAGAGATCCTGTCGAGGCACAAAATTGTTATTTAGACCACCTGAACGTCGTAAAAATAACTAAATTGGTGATTACCTCTTATGCAGTTCACGGACTGGAGTCAGTTATGCATGCAATGTTACCCAGATGGCAAGCTCTCATAATCACCTGCCTGAGGGGAACTCGAAACTGCCAAGATTTATCAATGGAAGGTTATTCGCCCGCCTTAGGTTTTAACAGGGCCGTTCAGAACTACCTATTTTTATAAGCGTTTCGTGGTAGGTTTTCTTTAAGAAAATTGTAAATGCGCCTTACAAAGAGCATTCAGACGCCATTGCAACACAGTTGCGACATGCGCGTGCATGCTAGGCAGACGGTCCTCGAAGCTCTGATCAAATTCGTATGATTATCTCTTAGTCAAGATTGAAAAAAATCTTTCGAGAATCGAGTAACGAATGTACATTGAAAATTCGAAGAATACAGCACAGATACAGCTATACTTGATAACTCTGTAACATTCATTCGAACTTCTGAACGAGGTAGAAAAAACCCATAGTATTGGGATTGCTATTGTATTGTTAACCCACTCCGATCCAGTGTGAGTTAGGCTTTCAGTTCGACGATGCGCCACCTACTTACCGGTATATTACTCCTTCAATCCATCGCCTGTAGAAGTAGTGGAGACAACTGTATCAACCACAGAGGTGAGTTGTTTGGAATTATTCAGGTCCCCGTCAATGAAATCAATTCGGCCCAGTCATCCCAGGCCGCACAAATTAGGTGATGACATCATTCTTAATCCTATATCGGATAGTACGATGAATTCAAATGCTTAAAACAATTATACGTTTGCCGTATTAACAAAGTGCGTTAGGGTTGCTTGCCTGCCTCAAATCATTTCAGAGGTTGGAGCAAAGCGTTTGGCCAGAAGGTGCCCACCGCCAAATGATTGCGTCATTGGCCGGTGGTTGCCGTTCTAAGATTCGCATTGGACACATCACCCCTTTCAAGAAAACTGATGGTACAGTTGTAGTTATAATTCATTAGAAAGCACAGCAATCAACTTTTCACATGCAATATATCATATTGCTTGAATGGAGTTACTGAGCGCCTCAGGAAGGACCGGCCTATGGGTGAAACACTCACATGCTGGGTATGCACTCGTTCACGAGCCACGACAGTCTTTAGCGCCCAAAAGGGCTTCCAGTCTATTAAAAAGTTCAACATGAGCATTCATATCCCACCCCTTTTATGGCTGCGAAAGGCATACTTGTTTAGGGTCTACCCAGTAGTAGAACTCGGGTATTGTCTGGCTTGGGATCTTATTGGTGAGTGGATCCAATACACACTATATATCTGAATGATACCAATGGCAGCAGCTTGGATCGCAATTTCAAGATATTGGTGCTAATTTCTACGAAAGCCCAGAAGGCTCATCTGAAATTCGAAATCCGAAATTTGAGATGCAATATTAACCAATCAGAGGGAAACTTTCAACATTTCAAAACCAATTAGATGTCGTGAAACATTTTATTCGGTGAATGGAAAATGGCCGCAATCGGCACTGCGTTTATATGCATCATATCATTGTAAGAAGCTAGATCAGCTCGACTTGCTGATGTCAGGTGATTATTTTACATATACCGTGATGCATTCTTGACGCAATGATTAGTAGAAAATAGGTCAAATATATTGCATTCTTTCAAAATGATATTTTTGTTAGTCTGACTAGCTCAAAGAATCCTGCCCATGTCGGGTTATGGCTGCAAGTTAACAAAAAAAGCTTGACTTAATTGAACCACCAGTTGTCTCTAAATTCACTTTTAAATTTCTCAATTGTCATAACTCAATGTTACACTTGATCTAATTTGCTAAAAGTTTCCAAGCGATTAGGGATTTGGAATTTCGGGTTTCAGATTCGAGAATTTCGGGCTTCGGATTTCGAATTTCAGATGGGCCTCTGAGCTTTCGTAAATTTTAGTAAATCAAGTTAAAGTAATAAAATTGACTGAGGCGATTTAAATGGAACAATGTTGTGTTCCTTTTCAGACACCAGTGTGTTCTTTCTTAATGGAACTGACAGGAATATAAGGTAACTGCGTCTGTGGATTCTACATTATTCATAAAATTTTGAAGCAAAACCACTGCATCTTTGTTCCCTTTTATTCCCGCATCCAATATTGTAACACTGCTCAACAGGGGAGCTAGCTTCCAGTCTACCGCAATACGATGCTACACAGCCATAGAAGACCTACAGTTTGCTTCTTTTCATCGCCATTTCCGTCTGCAGTTCCAAGCCATCAGAATCAGTCGGGTATCAATCGGTTGCTCCACTCTACTTGAGGCTGTTTATGTTTATACTTTGGCTGTGGCTCCGTGTACAGACTTTGTCATTTATGGCATCGGAATTTCTCCATAGAAGTTAACGACTGTGTCTTTAAATGCAAAAGTTTTCAAGACATTTTAACTCTACGATTTCAAAATCCCCCAGTGTGAAATACGGTGCAAATTACGCCAAGTCAACTTATTTTGGTGAGGTTCTCTCATTTAATGGATGTGATCATGATGTTAAGCTGAACATTGATCTTCAGAAAAACGATGTCGTTTCGTTTGCTCTCTACTTTCGGCAGCGTCACCATAACAGACGATGTGAATCAATAATTTGGATTTCTGGAAGTCGCTTTGACGTTTACGTCAATAGCTTTCATGGTATACGTGTAATGTGTAATAACCGACATCATAAGAATTTGGCGCGAAGAACTGAAACTGGAAAGGCACTCAAGGCGCGTGTTTGGTATTTTCTTGTTGTAACGGTGGACAAAGTAAGAAATATCCATAAGATTTACCTCGACGGAGTAAAACTGAATGCTAGAAAGATTCGAAAAAGATATGAAAAGTTCAGATCAAGTCGCTTTCATTTTCTTGGTCGTCATTCACCCATCCCAGGAAGACGCTGCTTTTCACATCCTTTTATCGGTGCTATGTCCAACCTTAGGATTTTTCCATGTCTGTTGAATCAACGGGAGGTTCGAAGTATTTATGAGAGCGGTAAGTCAGAAGTTAAGAGTTAGTGCCTTCATTTTCACCTATTTGAACTATCACACCCGGGTTTTGTTTTCACTGATCAGTTGTCTAAGACAAGTGTAACCAACAATAACGTTGCGTCAACTCCTCCAACACGTTTAAGGCAAACGTAAAGTGAACGTGTTGGTGACTTCTGTTGGAAAACCACAGGCATGCCAGGACCTAATAGATCATTTCGAAACCCAACAGTAATGTTAGTGTTCAGCTTTGTCCTTTAGTCCTCAGCATTGTAAATACAAGTATAGGATACCTTGGACAAGCCATATTTTGTTACTGGATATTTCCCATCCATTCTTGGCACAACGCACAACACTAACCAGTATATAGAATTCACACTGATACAAGAATAAAGATTTTCTGGCCGAAAATGACAAAAATCAATTGATTCCGCCAAATGTAGACAAATGCATACTTACGAAATATAATTCGTTACCATGCTAACAACTCATGAACGTTGAAACTGATCCCAGCCTGAAACTGCGGCAATAAAGACCTTGAACATGGCAGCACGTTCTCAGTTCCGTGTGGCACAGCTTTGTGATACAGTCATTCAGTCACAGCCAATCAGATTGTGGGTATTTTTACATATCACTCGCCGAATCCTCATTTCCCATTGTCATTACAGTTAAATATGAGAGTAAGTATGGCACGCATTCTCAAAAACTATTTTAAAGGGATTTTATCCAAACATTCTGACTGCGAATGTTGTCTCTTTAAAACAGACTAGTTTGAGACCTACAGTTTTAGTTTGAGGTACTTCAAAGATATAAAAGTTGTTCTTTGCTGTCGAGTATATCGGTATTGACGTCTCCTCACACACCACTCGGATGGAGTGGTCAGTATATCAGTTTGACATTTTGACATTCATTTTACCTCGATCTACCCTCCCGTTGTTTGTAATAAAAAAATTTAAATTTAAACCCTTGTCGTATAGAAAACCGACTGATGTTCATAAAGGAAGACGGCGACTCTGACTCCATTGACGAAATATCTTATAACAGAGGACCTGTCCGTTCAAAGATACAATGCAGCTTGTACTGTTATGACAAGAACACACGCAATGAGACCTGTAAAGCCTTTAGCTTTAATATCAACACAAACTTTTGTGAAATTTTACATAATATGTAAAAAATAATTTCAGAAAAGCAAGGGATACAACGTTACAACTTTGTTCCATAGAGGAGGATTCGACCTATTGTGTTCAATTTCATTGGATTCTTCGTGAGAAATATTGAACATCAGGAGAATATTATGTTAATAGCAGCATGCTTGTGCAATTTACAGATCATAGTTACATGGTAGCTATTTCGAGATTTCTATTTCGAGATTAAGAAATGACAAAAGACTTGGACAAAATTTATCGATTGCAACGAAGTTTAACAAACACGTGCAGATATCAAGTTTACGCATTTTGGCGTTGTCCAAGTCATTTATTGATATTATAGGTTTGTATCTATTAACCTGTGTGTATTTCCGTATCGACATATGAACATGGGTATGTCCAGTGGGCCCTCAAATACACACACTCGTGCACAGTGCAAAATGTTGTACGAGATGTTCTATAAACCAATTAGTGTATTGCTGACTTGCTAGGGAACAAAATGGCGAACCCTAACATATACAAAAAGAACTTCGCAAATTCATTTGGATGAAGCAACACCCGAGTTTATTCGGAAGGATGACCTGATTTCTGTGTAAATATAAATATGTCTTTGCAAAATCTGATCTCCAGTTCGGTTGTAATTCCAAATCCCCCACAACCACAGTGGACAGCGGTACACCATTAACATGACCGTTATTACCATAAACAACATTTCCTGTGGTTTATGTTATGTTGAGGCCTGTTAGATTGATTATGGGCGGAACCCATGCTTAGTAGTGCATGGCCAAACAGTTAGCACAGCATTACTGGGCTCACATGGCTTAAAGGAGACAATACAGTATATTCTTGCAAATTAACAGGCGACTAGAACGAAAATCGACAAAAATTGAACCATAACTACCATTCAAATCACAGATTGGTTCTCAGTTTTTAGAGTGCAACTTGATCATCTAGTTGACAATTCAGGTAGAAATAACATTATTTTCCGAAGAAAAAACCGTTCAATCGGATTTTCTATTTTTGTTGTGTAGCAAGTCGAATGTCGCTCTGAGCTTGGCAGGTTAAGACGGACTGTGTGTTCCTTTCACTATTGTATGCCTTTTGTGAAGTCTGACGACATCAATTTCTTCTATTATCTCCTGGTGTCACCTGGGCTCATCTTATGTGTGACATGCTACTGGTTTTGCTAGAACGGGCCACAGATATGATGATGTGTATGAAAACAAATTCTTTTTCAGGAATGCATGCTTTACTTCTAATCGCAGAAGGATAGTTCCATTTGACTGACTTTAAGACATAATACACATCAAAGAGAATGTTTTTCAACGCTATACAGGCAACGTCAAGCCAATCACAAAGCAATGTATCAAATTAGAATAAACAGCTTAAACCTGATTAAGGACCTGTAAAATAAAATACTTAAAAATAGTGATTGGCTTTGACATACACTGACTGCATGCGAAGCTTAGCTCAAATTTATTAGTAATTTTGTCTTAACCAAACTTGGACTGCAGGAGAGTGTGAGAAGCAAGGATTTAAGGCAGAACATAAGACATTCAAAATAGTGTACATATTGGAAATTGATAGATTTCGAAACTCTTTATCTTTTTGCTTCCAACTCAATCAATACGAACAATGGTTTCATTGATACGACCATGCATGAATACAGTTAATTAGTTTTGAACTATTTCACTGGGTGTTTTATCCGTGTTCCGGAAAGCTCTCACTCTCTCGTTGCACTATCCTTTGTTTTATGTTCAAAGTATGAGTAGAGTAGGCCAACATGTCGTACAGCAACGGCTCGTTTGCAAGTGTCACATCAACTCTGGTACTGGCCATGGCCACCTTAGCTCTTTCGTCGATACCGTTTTACCGAGGCCGCAACTTCGACCGGCGGCCCTCTTACCAAGCTTACGATTGCGACAAATGAGTACTTCGTTAATTATGGACACGCTTTCTTTCGCTACATCAGCTCCAAAGAAATGTGTTACCAGCCTCAGGCGTAATACCGGAAAGTGGCAGCATGTTGGTCTTCGGGAAAAGGATTGGAACTACCTACTTTGGTCACTACTTGAATTATACTATTGATTGCTTTATAAATTATCATTGTATTCGTCAAGCTCTTTGTTTGTAGAGGCAACTTCTCAACGGCACCATAACGAATGTTCGTACAAGAGATATCCATGTGTTGCAAGCGGTGTCTAGTTGTGTCTAGTAAAATGATCAGTGAAAATAAGTGTCAACAAGCATTTGTTTTCGTACTTTTTAAAATAGAACATCAAAGCAGGTTGCAGCTGTCTACAATGCGAATGTTCATGTCTAAATCAAAGTGGTAATATCAAAAATTGTCACATGTGGCAAGATTTACAATGATGTATACAAATAGAAAGTGTCTCTTGGGATTAAGGCTTATATATAACTTCGACACAATGCACGACTACACAATGTATCCGTTATACACATTGTTTAGTGTGTGCAATTGGAGTGCCAGCCTTGATAGTCGGGCGATAGTTGTATGTGAGGTCACTTATGGACTTTTTTTCATTCCCATGCTGTTTTAACGCTATACATTACGTCACAAAACATTTGCTATCGTTATGTTTTGAGGATGAAGTGTGTTTTTCTCCGACTAAGACTAACTGCTGTCCTCTTACGGCAATTGTCTGCATGCCTTTTCAGCTGCAATCAATACCGGACTACCAGAAATGTTGTCTATTTTAAACCGTATTTTGTATCAAAAAAACGTGTATGACATATTATATTTGAGGTGCAAATGACGTAAATGTCCTCTTCCGACAGATAACATGAACATTTTGGATTTTCGTAATAAACAAATTATTTCTTAGGAGCATTTTGAACCGGCCTATCCTCCATATCTAACACAATAACTGGATTAAAGGATCCCTCGCCACAGAACGCAGGCAGCTATGATGAATAGGGATAACTCTGTAAAACATTCATTCGAACTTTTAACGAAGTAGAAATGAGCCCATTGTATTGGGATTTGTAGTTTATTGTGAGCCGACTCCGATCCAGTGTGATCGGGTTAGGCTTTCATTTTGACGATGTGCAACGTACTAACCTTTATATTTCTCCTTCAATCCATCGCATGTGGAAGTACGGGAGACACATGTATCAACCACAGAGGTGAGTTGTTTGGAATTATTCAGGCCCCCATCAGTAAATTCAATTCGGCTCAGTCATTCGAGGCCGCACAAATTAGGTCAGATGATATCATTCTAAATCCTATATCGAATAGTAAGATGATTTCAAATGCATAAAACAATTATACTGTACTATTGTCAATTGCCTGTCTTAAAATCATTTCAGATGTTGGTGCAAAGCGTTTCACAAGTAGGTGCCAACTGCCAAATGATTGCGTCATTGGCGGGTGGTTGCCGGTCTAAAAATTCGCATTGGACACATCACCTCTTTCAAGAAAAATGATGGTAGTTGATTATAATTCATTGGAAAGCACAACAATCTACTTTTCACACTCACATGTTGGAAATACACTACTTCAACAGTCAAAGCAATCTTAAACGCCTAAAAAGTCTTCCATTCAATTAAAAAGTGTCAACATGTGCATTCTTACTGAAAACCGTGGCAACATACACACAGTATATTTAAATGATACGAATAATAGCAGCTGGGATCTCATTTTCTAGATATTGGTGCTAATTTCTACGAAAGCCAATCAGGCTCATCTGAAATTCGAAATTCAAAATCCGAAATTTGAGATAAAATATTAACCAATCAGAGGAAAACTTACAAAATTTCGAAACCAATTAGATGTCGTGTAACATTTAATTTGGTGAGTGCAAATTGCCGCAATCGGCACTGCGTTCATATGCATCAAATCATCGTTACAAGCTAAATCAGCTCGACCTGCTGATGTCAGATGATTATTTTACATATACCATGATACATTCTTGACGCAATGATAAGTAGAAAATAGGTCAAATATATTGCATTCTTTCAAAATGATATTCCTGCTAGTCTGACTAGCTCAAAGAATCGTACTTAAGTAGGGGCTAAAATTATAGTTGCAATTTAATGCAAAAGCTTGACTTAATTGAACAACCAGTGGTCTCTTAACTCACTTTAAATTTATCCATTCTCATAACAGCAATGTACTGAATGTTACACTTTATATGATAGTCTAAGCGTTTCACAGCGATTTGGGATTTTGAATTACGGATTTCGGATTGGAGAATTTCGGACATCGGATTTCGAATTTCAGATGGGCCTCCTGACTTTCGTAAATTATAGTAAATCAAGTAGAAGCTTAAAATTGACTAAGGCAATTTAAATGGAACAATGTTGTGTTCCTTTGCATTTCAGACACCAGTGTGTTCTTTCTTGATGGAAGTGACAGGAATATAAGGTAACTGCGTCTGTGGACTCTCCATTATTAATAAACTCTTAAACTTTGGAAGCAAAACCATTGCATCTGTGTTCCCCTTTATTCCCGCATCCAATATTGTAACACTGCTCAACAGGGGAGCTAGCTTCCAGTCTACCGCAATACGAAGCTACACAGCCATAGAAGACCTACAGTTTGCGTCTTTTCATCCCCATTTCCCGTCTGCAGTTCCAAGCCATCAGAATCAGTCGGGTATCAATCGGTTGCTCCACTATACTTGAGGCTGTTTATGTTTATACATTGGCTGTGGCTCCATGTAAAGACTTTATCATTTATGGCCTGGGAATTTCTCCACAGCAGTTAACAACTGTGTCTTTAAATGCTAAACTTTTCAAGACATTTTAACTCTACGATTTCAAAATCCTCCAGTGTGAAATACGGTGCAAATTACGCCAAGTCAACTTATTTTGGTGAGGTTCTCTCATTTAATGGATGTGATCATGAGGTTAAGCTGAACATTGATCTTCAGAAAAACGATGTCGTTTCGTTTGCTCTCTACTTTCGACAGCGTCACCATAACAAACGATGGAAATCTATAATTTGTGTTTCTGGAAGACACTTTGACGTTTACGTCAGTAGCTATCATGGTATACAAGTAATGTGTAATAACCTACATAAGAATTCGGTGCGAAGAACTAAAACTGGAAAGGCACTCAAAGTGCGTGTTTGGTATTTTCTTGTTGTAACGGTAGAAATAGTAAGAAATATCCATAAGATTTACCTCGACGGAGTAAAACTGAATGCTAGGAAGATACCAAATTATGTCAAAAACAGAACGAGTCGCTTTCATTTTCTTGGTAGTCATTTACCCATCCCTGGAAGACGCTGCACTTCACATCCTTTTATCGGTGCTATGTCCAACCTTAGGATTTTTCCATGTCTGTTGAATCAACGGGAGGTTCGAAGTATTTATGAGAGCGGTAAGTCAGAAGTTAAGAGTTAGTGCCTTCATTTTCACCTATTTGAACTATCACACCCGGGTTTTGTTTTCACTGATCAGTTGTCTAAGACAAGTGTAACCAACAATAACGTTGCGTCAACTCCTCCAACACGTTTAATGCAAACGTAAAGTGTTGGTGACTTCTGTTGGAAAACCACAGGCATGCCAGGCCCTAATAGATCATTTCGAAACCCAACAGTAATGTTAGTGTTCAGCTTTGTCATTTAGTCCTCAGCGTTGTAAATACTAGTATAGGATACCTTGGACAGGCCATATTTTGTTACTGGATATTTCCCATCCATTCTTGGCACAACGCACAACAATAACCAGTATATAGTATATTCACACTGATTCAAGAATGAAGATTTTCTGGCCGAAAATGACAAAAATCAATTCATTCCGCCAATGTACACAAATGCATACTTACGAAATATAATTTGTTACCATGCTATCCACCTATGAACGTTGAAATTGATCTCAACTTGAAACTGCGGCAATAAAGACCTTGAACATGGCAGCACGTTCTCAGTTCCGTGTAGCACAGCTTTGTGATACAGTCATTCAGTCACAGCCAATCAGATTGTAGGTATTTTTACATATCACTCGCCGAAACCTCATATCCCATTGTCATTTCAGTTAAATATGAGAGTAAGTACATACATACATACAATAGATCATTTTTAGGGCGCTTTTTAGAACGGAAAAAGCTGTTAAAAGCGCCACCTGGATTTATAATTAACATTTCCCAAAGAGCCAAGTCTTTAGCTGGCCTCTGAATGACACATAGTCCTCAGCTGATCTCAGAGAGCCGGGCAGGCCATTCCACAGCCTTGCAGCGCAGACAGAGAAACTCATGTCCCCATAATTGCTTCTGGTGCGTCGCACTGCAAGACTGCATCCTGATGATGTAGCACGAGTAGTGCGGGAATGAACAAGTATGGCACGCATTACCCAAAAAATATTTTAAAGGGATTTTATCCAAACATTCTGACTGCGAATGTTGTCTCTTTCAAACAGACTAGTTTGAGACCTACAATTTAATTTTGAGGTGTTTCAGAGTTATAGAAGTTGTTCCTTGCTGTCGGGTATGTCGGTATTGACGTCTCCTCACACACCACTCGGGTAGAGTGGTCAGTCTGTGAATTTGACATTTGATATTCATTAGGAAGTGACTATTTGGCAAGCCCGGCTTACCAAACAGCGACTTTTTCTTGTCCTGAATGTAGAGCCGAACTCTCTGGCTAATGTGTTGTAAAGTCTCCAGCTCGCCAAACAGGGTAGATTTTTTACCTGTTTGGCAAGACCGGCTGGCCGAACAGGGTGGCTTTTTAGTGCTGTTTGGCAAGCGGCTCTCCAAACAGGACAAAAAAAGATGCCTGTTCGGCGAGAGGCTTGCCAAAAAGACCCGGCCTATTCATTATACCTCGATCTATCCGCCCGCGGTTTTGTGAGAAATGTTAAATATAAACCATTGTCGTATAGAAAAATGAATGATGTTCATAAAGGAAGACGGCGACTCTGACTCCATCGACGAAACATCTTATAACAGAGGGCCTGTCCGTTCAAAGATTCAATGCAGCTTGTACTGTTATGACAAGAACACATGCAATGAGACCTGTAAAGCCTTTAGCTTTAATATCAGCACCAACTTTTGTGAAATTTTACATAATAATATGTAAAAAATAATTTCAGAAAAGCAAGGGATACAACGTTACAACTTTGTTCCATAGAGGAGGATTCGACCTATTGTGTTCAATTTCATTGGATTCTTCGTGAGAATAATTGAACATCAGGAGAATATTATGTTGATAGCAGCATGCTTGTGCAATTTACAGATCAAAGTTACATGATAGCTTTTTCGAGATTTCTATTTCGAGATTAAGAAATGACAAAAGACTTGGACAAAATTTATCGATTGCAGCTAAGTTTAACAAACACGTGCAGATATCAAGTTTACGCATTTTGGCGTTGTCCAAGTCATTTATTGATATTATAGGTTTGTTTCTATTAACCTGTGTGTATTTCCGTATTGACATATGAACAAGCAACACCCGAGTTTATTCGGAAGGATGACCAGATTTCTGTGTAAATATATATATGTCTTTGCAAAATCTGATCTCCAGTTCGGTTTCAATTCCAAATCCCCCACAACCACAGTGGCCAGCGGTACACCATTAACATGACCGCTATTACCATAAACAACATTTCCTGTGGTTTATGTTATGTTGAGGCCTGTTAGATTGATTATGGGCGGAACCCATGCTTAGTAGTGCATGGCCAAACAGTTTATAGCACAGCATTACTGGGCTCACATGGCTTAGAGGAGACAATACAGTATATTCACGAAAATTAACAGGCGACTAGAACGGAAATCGACAAACATTGAACCATAACTACCATTCAAATCACAGATTAGTTCTCAGTTTTTAGAGTGCAACTGGATCATCTAGTTGACAATTCAGGTAGAAATAACATTATTTTCCGAAGAAAAAACCGTTCAATCGGATTTTCTATTTTAGTTGTGGTCGGTTGTTAATGGAGTGCACCGAGTCGTTTTTAATGGCCGTACGTTTTGCATTTATCGTCATATGTACCTAATCATCTCACAAATCGAAGTCATGTTTGATAACTACATTTGTGCTACTAAAGTAAGAGAAGCCGAGGGCCTGACGATTCCTCCGAATATCAAAGAGGGCCTTAATGTACTCTGGATACTGTAATACTCAAGTTTTTGAAAGAGAGAGTTTATCAGATCATTGCAACTTGTTCGGAATCCAGGCATGCCAAATATGTTCGCGGGCATATCATCCTAATTACAGATTTAAAATATTGTCTCAATCAATAAGAAGTACGAAAAACTTACCATCAAGTGACAAAAAGTTCCTGGTCGCCGTACCCGCATATAAACGCTGAAATGTGGTTACGTTAATGGTGTACCATTGTCCACTGTGACACTGTGAACGAGACTATACAAAGGATGTTGTCTAATGATAGTTTTTTAGCGGTTTTATAAAAGCGATATATAGATCGGACACTTCAATTTTTCGCACCGCAATAATCTTAGATATAAAGGTTTCCAACGTTTGAAAAAGATTTATGATTTTTTGCCGGGAAGCCGACAAGAATCGTGCCCCAGCCCGGGCAGGGCGTGATGTTGAGCCGTGAGTCAGATGCCCCGGACTCTGCCGCGCCTCGCGCATCACCTCGGGCGGGCGGCCCCTACAAGAGTATGAAGAGGAAGGAAAGACCGGAAGGTGACTCGGTCAGAGAGCCGAGGCCAAGACAGGGCAGGGCAGTTAGACGATAAGCCACGAGTCCATCGCCCCAGACTCTTCGGCATACCGTCCATCAACTCGATCCAGGTCGACCTCCCGCGTGCCCTCCAAGGGCGTGAAGCCCAGGCATGTGCGAGACGGTATAGGCTAGCTATACAGGTAACGCCGAGCCAAGCACAAAGCAATGTATGAAATTATAATAAACAGCTCAAATTTGATTAATGGCTTGTAAAAAAAAAAACTTAAAAGTAGTGATTGGCTTTGACATTGACATAGACATTGACACTGGCTGCAATCGAAGCTTAGCTCAAATTTATTAGTTATTTTGTCTTAACCAAACTTGGACTGGTGCAGGAGAGTGTGACGAGCAAGGATTTAAGGCAGAACATAAGACATTCAAAATAGTGTACATATTGGAAATTGATAGATTGCGAAACTCTTTATCTTTTTGCTTCCAACTCAATCAATACGAACAATGGTTTCATTGATACGACCATGCGTGAATACAGTTAATGAGTTTTGAACTATTTCACTGCGTGTTTTATCCGTGTTCAAGAATGCTCTTTCGCTCGTGCTCCATCCTCGTTTGCAAGTGTCACATCGACTCTGGTACTACTGGTCATGGCCACCTTAGCTCTTTCGTCGATACCGATTAACCAAGTGCGCAAATTCGACCGGCGGCCCTCTTACTGTTGTAACAGGGGAGTAGATCTTTAATTATGGAGGCATCTTCTTCTGCGCTGCTCCAAAATAATGGGTCACCAGCCTAAGGCGAAATACCGGAAAGTGGCAGCATATTGGCCTGCGGGAAAAAGATTGGAACTACCTACTTGGATCACGACTTGATTTATACCATTGATTCGATAATAAATGATCATTATATTCGTCAAACGTTTTGTTTGACGAATGTTCGTGCAAGAGGTATCAATGTGTTGCTAGCGATGTCCAGTATGTTGTGTCTATCAAAATGATAAGTGAACATTAGCGTTGCAGCAGTGTAGAATGCTCACATACAGGCCTAAATCAAAGGGGTAATGAAATTGCCACCTGTGGCGAGAATTTACTTTTGCTGCACGGAATTAGTCAACGCGGGATAATATGTACAATGATGTAAACACATTGCAAGTGTATGTCGGGATTAAAGCTAATATATAACTTCGACACAATGCAATAATATAACTACACAATGTATCCGTTAAACCCTTTGTGTAGTGTGTACAAGTGGAGTGTCAGCCTTGGTAGTCTGGCAGTAGTTGTCTGTGAGGTCGTTTATGGACGTTTTTCATTCTCAGGCTATTTTAACGATAAACATTACAGCACTAAATATTTGCTATCGTTATGTTTTGAAGAATGAAGTGTTTTTCTTTACGACTAACAGCTGTCCTCTTACGGCAAGTGTATGCATGCCTTTTCAGCTGCAATCACTACCGGACTACCAGAAACGTTGCCTATTTTACCCCAAGCAAGATAGTTGAAACAGATAAAGATATTGACTAAAGGTCATGCTTAGAAAAGCAATAGCGAGTTCTGGACTAATTTTTGGTGTGTTGATGAGCAACGCCCTTTCACGCCTTCCACGAAAACATCATTCGATTTTTTTTACACGCCATGAATTATTAGTGTCTGTAGCTACATCAAGCTTTAAAGAGATCCTTTCGAGGCACAAAATTGTTATCTAGACCACCTGAACGTCGTAAAAATAACTAAATTGGTGATTACCTCTTATGCAGTTCACAGACTGGAGTCAGTTATGCATGCTATGTTACCCAGATGGCAAGCTCTCATAATCACCTGCCTGAGGGGAACTCGAAACTGCCAAGATTTATCAATGGAAGGTTATTCGCCCGCCTTAGGTTTTAACAGGGCCGTTCAGAACTACCTATCTTTATAAGCGTTTTGTGGTAGGTTTTCTTTAAGAAAATTGTAAATGCGCCTTACAAAGAGCATTCAGACGCCATTGCAACACAGTTGCGACATGCGCGTGCATGCTAGGCAGACGGTCCTCGAAGCTCTGATCAAATTCGTATGATTATCTCTTAGTCAAGATTGAAAAAGAATCGAGTAACGAATGTACATTGAAAATTCGAAGAATACAGCACAGATACAGCTATACTTGATAACTCTGTAACATTCATTCGAACTTCTGAACGAGGTAGAAAAAACCCATTGTATTGGGATTGCTATTGTATTGTTAACCCACTCCGATCCAGTGTGAGTTAGGCTTTCAGTTCGACGATGCGCCACCTACTTACCGGTATATTACTCCTTCAATCCATCGCCTGTAGAAGTACTGGAGACAACTGTATCAACCACAGAGGTGAGGTGTTTGGAATTATTCAGGTCCCCGTCAATGAAATCAATTCGGCTCAGTCATCCCAGGCCGCACAAATTAGGTGATGACATCATTCTAAATCCTATATCGGATAGTACGATGAATGCAAATGCTTAAAACAATTATACGTTTGCCGTATTAACAAAGTGCGTTAGGGTTGCTTGCCTGCCTCAAATCATCTCAGAGGTTGGAGCAAAGCGTTTGGCCAGAAGGTGCCCACCGCCAAATTGCGTCATTGGCCGGTGGTTGCCGTTCTAAGATTCGCATTGGACACATCACCCCTTTCAAGAAAACTGATGGTACAGTTGCAGTTATAATTCATTAGAAAGCACAGCAATCAACTTTTCACATGCAATATATCATATTGCTTGAGTGGAGTTACTGAGCGCCTCAGGAAGGACCGGCCTATGGTGAAACACTCACATGCTGGGTATGCACTCGTTCACGAGCCACGACAGTCTTAAGCGCCCAAAAAGGGCTTCCAGTCTATTAAAAAGTTCAACATGAGCATTCATATCCCACCCCTTTTATGGCTGCGAAAGGCATACTTGTTTAGGCTCTAGCCATCGAGGCGGTAGTAGAACTCGGGTTTTGTCTGGCTTGGGATCTCATTGGTGAGTGGATCCAATACACACTATATATTCTAATAATACTAATGACAGCAGCAGAGATCGCAATTTAAAGATATTGGTGCTTATTTCTACGAAAGCCTAGCAGACTCATCTGAATTTCGCAATCCGAAATTTGAGATCCAATATTAACCAATCAGAGGGAAACTTTCAACATTTCAAAACCAATTAGATGTCGTGAAACATTTTATTCGGTGAATGGAAAATGGCCGCAATCGGCACTGCGTTTATATGCATCAAATCATTGTAAGAAGCTAGATCAACTCGACTTGCTGATGTCAGGTGATTATTTTACATATACCGTGATGCATTCTTGACGCAATGATTAGTAGAAAATAGGTCAAATATATTGCATTATTTCAAAATGATATTCTTGCTAGTCTGACAATCTCAAAGAATCCTGCCCATGTCGGGTTATAGCTGCAATTTAATAAAAAAAAGCTTGACTTAATTGAAGAACCATTGGTCTCTTTTGTCATTAGTGCAAAGTACTGAATGTTACACTTTATCTGATTGGCTAAAAGTTTCCCAGCGACTAGTGAGTTTGAATTTCCGATTCGGATTCGAGAATTTCGGACTCCGGATTTCTAATTTCAGATGGACCATCTGGGCTTTCGTAAATTTAAATAAATCAAGTTGTAATTTAAAATTGACTAAGGCGATTTATAATGGAACAATGTTGTGTTCCTTTGTATTTCAGACACCAGTGTGTTCTTTCTTAATGGAACTGACAGGAATATAAGGTAACTGTGCCTGTGGATTCTCCATTTTTCATAAACTTATGAAGCAAAACCACTGCATCTTTGTTTCCTTTTGGTCCCGCATCCAATATTGTCACACTGCTCAACAGGGAAGGTAGCTTCCTGTCTTCCGCAATACGAAGCTACACAGCCATAGAAGATCTACAGTTTGCTTCTTTTCATCGCCATTTCCATCTATAGTTCAAAGCCATCAGAATAAATAGGGTATTAATCGGTTGCGTCACTCTACTTGAGGCTCTTTATGTTTAAACCTTTGGCTGTGGCTCCGTGTCAAGACTTTGTCATTTATGGCATCGGAATTTCTCCACAGCAGTTAGCAAATGTGTCTTTAAATGCTGAAGTTTTCATGACATTGTATCGATTTCAAACTCCTCCAGTGTGAAATACGGTGCAAATTACGCCAAGTCAACTTTCTTTGGTGAGGTTCTCTCATTTAATGAATGTGATCATGAGGTTAAGCTGAACATTGATCTTCAGAAAAACGATGTCGTTTCGTTTGCTCTCTACTTTCGGCAGCGTCACCATACCAGACGATGGGTATTTATAATTTGTATTTCTGGAAGACACTTTGACGTTTGCGTCAGTAGCTATCATGGTATAGAAGTAATGTGTAATAACCAACATAAGAATTGGGCGCGAAAAACTAAAACTGGAAAGGCACTCAAGGCGCGTGTTTGGTATTTTCTTGTTGTAACGGTGGACATAGTAAGAAATATCCATAAGATTTACCTCGACGGAGTAAAACTGAATGCTAGGACGCTAACAAAATCTGTCAAAATCAGATCAGGTCGCTTTCATTTTCTTGGTCGTCGTTTACCCACCCTAGGAGGACGCTGCAGTTCACAACATTTTATCGGTGCCATGTCCAACCTTAGGATTTTTCCATGTCTGTTGAATGAACGGGAGGTTCGAAGTATTTATGAGAGCGGTAAGTTAGAAGCTTTTTCCAGCCATGAATAATTCATGGAAAAGGCTCAAGTCCATATGGTCGTCAACGTCTTCGGCGCTGGAGCTCAAAAACATTTGTACAAAACAAATTAAGTCAGTTAAAGTCCGTGGTATTAACTTTAGCTCGGCGTAAATATGGTTAAGTTCGCCAAGCTTAACTGAAGCAGGTAAAGAGTTAGTGCCTTCATTTTCACCTATTTGAACTATCACACCCGATTTCTGTTTTTATTGATCAGTTGTGTAAGACAAGTTTAACCAACTATAACGTGGCGTCAACTCCTCCAACACGTTTAATGCAAACGTAAAGTGAACGTGTTGGTGACTTATGTTGGAAAACCACAGGCATGCCAGGCCCTAATAGATAATTTCGAAACCCAACAGTAATGTTAGTGTTCAGCTTTGTCATTCAGTCCTCAGTATTGTAAACACTAGTATAGGATACCTTGGACAGGCCGTATTTTGTTACTGGATATTTCCCATCCATTCTTGGCACAACGCACAACAATAACCAGTATATAGAATTCACATTGGTACCCGAATGAAGATTTTCTGGCCGAAAATGACAAAAATCAATTCATTCCACCAATGTACACAAATGCATACTTACGAATAAATACCTTGAACATGGCAGCACGTTCTCAGTTCCGTGTGGCACGGCTTTGTGATACAGTCATTCAGTCACAGCCAATCAGATTGTGGGTATTTTACATATCACTCGCCGAATCCTCATTTCTCATTGTCATTCCAGTTAGATATGAGAGTAAGTATGGCACGCATTCTCAAAAACTATCTTAAAGGGATTTTATCCAAACATTCTGACTGCGAATGTTGTCTCTTTAAAACAGACTAGTTTGAGACCTACAGTTTTAGTTTGAGGTGTTTCAGAGTTATAGAAGTTGTTCCTTGCTGTCGGGTATGTCGGTAATGACATCTCCTCACACACCACTCGGGTGGAGTGGTCAGTATGTCAGTTTGACATTTTGACATTCATTTTACGTCGATCTACCCTCCTGTTGTTTGGAATAAAAAAATTTAACTTTAAACCATTGTTGTATAGAAAACCGACTGATGTTCATAAAGGAAGACGGCGACTCTGACTCCATTGACGAAATATCTTATAACAGAGGACCCGTCCTTTCAAAGATACAATGCAGCCTGTACTGTTATGACACGAACACACGCATTGAGACCTGTAAAGCCTTTAGCTTTAATATCAACACAAGCTGTTGTGAAATTTTACAAGATGTCTAAAACAACATTTCAGAAAAGCAAGGGATACAACGTTACAACGTTGTTCCATAGAGGAGGATTCGACCTATTGTGTTGTATTTTATTGGATTCTTCGTGAGAATAATTGAACATCAGGAGAATATTATGTTCATAGCAGCGTGCTTGTGCAATTTACAGATCATAGTTACAAGATAGCTATTTCGATATTTCTATTTCGAGATTAAAAAATGACAAAAGACTTGGACAACATTTATCGATTGCAGCGAAGTTTAACAAACACGCGCAGAGATCAAGTGTACGCATATTGGCATTGTCCAAGTCATTTATTGATATTATAGGTTTGCTTCTAAAAACCTGTGTGTATTTCCGTATTGACATATGAACAGGGGTATGTCCAGTGGGACCTCCAACACACACACTCGTGCACAGTGCATAGATGTTGTACGGGATGTTCTATAAACCAAATATATAGTGTATTGCTGACCTGCTAGGGAACAAAATTGCGAACCCGAACATATACAAAAAGAACTTCGCAAAATCATTTAAATGAGGCAACTCCCGAGTTTATTCGGAAGGATGACCAGATTTCTGTTTAAATATAAATATGTCTTTGCAAAATCCGATATCCAGTTCGGTTGCAAATCCAAATCCCCCGCAACCACAGTGGACAGCGGTACACCATTAACATGACCGTAATTACCATAAACAACATTTCCTGTGGTTTATGTTATGTTGAGGCCTGTTGATTGATTATGGGGCGGAACCCATGCTTAGTAGTGCATGGCCAAACAGTTAGAACTTCATTACTGGGATCACTTGGCTTAGAGGAGACAATACAGTATATATTTACGAAAATTAACAGGCGACTAGAACGGAAATCGACGTACATTGAACCATAACCAACATTCTAATCACATATTGGTTCTCATTTTTCAGAGTGCAACTTGATCATCTAGTTGACAATTCAGGTAGAAATAACATTATTTTCCAAAGAAAAAACCGTTCAAACGGATTTTCTATTTTTGTTGTGGTCGGTGGTTAATGGAGCGCACCGAGTCGGTTTGAATGGCCATACGTGTTGCATTTATCGTCACATGTACCTTATTATCTCACGAATCGTGGACATGTTTGATAACTACAATTGTACTGCTAAAGTAATAGAAGCCGAGGGCCTGACGATTCCTCCGATTATCAAAGAGGGCCTTAATGTACTCTGGATACTGTAATATTCAAGCTTTTCAAAGAGAGAGTTTATCAGATCATTGCAACTTGTTCGGAATCCCAGGCATGCCAAATCTGTTCGCGGGCATATCATCCTAATTACAGGTTTAAAATATTGTATCAATCAATTAGAAGTACGAAAAACTTACCATCAAGTGACAAAAAGTTCCTGGTCGCCGTACCCGCATATAAACGCTGAAATGTGGTCACGTTAGTGGTGTACCATTGTCCACTGTGACACTGTGAACGAGACTATACAAAGGATGTTGTCTAATGATAGTTTTTTAGCGGTTTTATAAAAGCGATATATAGATCGGACACTTCAATTTTTCGTACCGCAATAATCTTAGATATAAAGGTTTCCAACGTTTGAAAAAGATTTATGATTTTTCGCCGGGAAGCCGACAAGAATCGTGCCCCAGCCCGGGCAGGGCGTGATGTTGTGCCGTGAGTCAGATGCCCCGGACTCTGCCGCGCCTCGCGCATCACCTCGGGCGGGCGGCCCCTACAAGAGTATAAAGACGCAGGAAAGACCGGAAGGTGACTCGGTCAGAGAGCCGAGGCCAAGACAGGGCAGGGCAGTTAGACGATAAGCCACGAGTCCATCGCCCCAGACTCTTCGGCATACCGTCCATCAACTCGATCCAGGTCGACCTCCCGCGTGCCCTCCAAGAGCGTGAAGCACAGGCATGTGCGAGACGGTATAGGCTAGCCTATACAGGTAACGCCGAGCCAAGCACAAAGCAATGTATGAAATTATAATAAACAGCTCAAATTTGATTAATGGCTTGTAAAAAAAAATACTTAAAAGTAGTGATTGGCTTTGACATTGACATAGACATTGACACTGGCTGCAATCGAAGCTTAGCTCAAATTTATTAGTAATTTTGTCTTAACCAAACTTGGACTGGTGCAGGAGAGTGTGACGAGCAAGGATTTAAGGCAGAACATAAGACATTCAAAATAGTGTACATATTGGAAATTGATAGATTGCGAAACTCTTTATCTTTTTGCTTCCAACTCAATCAATACGAACAATGGTTTCATTGATACGACCATGCGTGAATACAGTTAATGAGTTTTGAACTATTTCACTGCGTGTTTTATCCGTGTTCAAGAATGCTCTTTCGCTCGTGCTCCATCCTCGTTTGCAAGTGTCACATCGACTCTGGCACTACTGGTCATGGCCACCTTAGCTCTTTCGTCGATACCGATTAACCAAGTGCGCAAATTCGACCGGCGGCCCTCTTACTGTTGTAACAGGGGAGTAGATCTTTAATTATGGAGGCATCTTCTTCTGCGCTGCTCCAAAATAATGGGTCACCAGCCTTAAGCGAAATACCGGAAAGTGGCAGCATATTGGCCTGCGGGAAAAAGATTGGAACTACCTACTTGGATCACGACTTGATTTATACCATTGATTCGATAATAAATGATCATTATATTCGTCAAACGTTTTGTTTGACGAATGTTCGTGCAAGAGGTATCAATGTGTTGCTAGCGATGTCCAGTATGTTGTGTCTATCAAAATGATAAGTGAACATTAGCGTTGCAGCAGTGTAGAATGCTCACATACATGCCTAAATCAAAGGGGTAATGAAATTGCCACCTGTGGCGAGAATTTACTTTTGCTGCACGGAATTAGTCAACGCGGGATATTATGTACAATGATGTAAACACATTGAAAGTGTATGTCGGGATTAAAGCTAATATATAACTTCGACACAATGCAATAATATAACTACACAATGTATCCGTTAAACCCTTTGTGTAGTGTGTACAAGTGGAGTGTCAGCCTTGGTAGTCTGGCAGTAGTTGTCTGTGAGGTCGTTTATGGACGTTTTTCATTCTCAGGCTATTTTAACGATAAACATTACAGCACTAAATATTTGCTATCGTTATGTTTTGAAGAATGAAGTGTTTTTCTTTACGACTAACAGCTGTCCTCTTACGGCAAGTGTATGCATGCCTTTTCAGCTGCAATCACTACCGGACTACCAGAAACGTTGCCTATTTTACCCCAAGCAAGATAGTTGAAACAGATAAAGATATTGACTAAAGGTCATGCTTAGAAAACGCAATAGCGAGTTCTGGACTAATTTTGGTGTGCGAAAGGCATACTTGTTTAGGCTCTACCCATCGAGGCGGTAGTAGAACTCGGGTTTTGTCTGGCTTTGGATCTTATTGGTGAGTGGATCCAATACACACTGTATATTCTAATAATACCAATGACAGCAGCAGAGATCGCAATTTAAAGATATTGGTGCTTATTTCTACGAAAGCCTAGCAGACTCATCTGAAATTCGCAATCCGAAATTTGAGATCCAATATTAACCAATCAGAGGGAAACTTTCAACATTTCAAAACCAATTAGATGTCGTGAAACATTTTATTCGGTGAATGGAAAATGGCCGCAATCGGCACTGCGTTTATATGCATCAAATCATTGTAAGAAGCTAGATCAACTCGACTTGCTGATGTCAGGTGATTATTTTACATATACCGTGATGCATTCTTGACGCAATGATTAGTAGAAAATAGGTCAAATATATTGCATTATTTCAAAATGATCTTCTTGCTAGTCTGACAATCTCAAAGAATCCTGCATGTCGGGTTATAGATGCAATTTAATAAAAAAAAGCTTGACTTAATTGAAGAACCATTGGTCTCTTTTGTCATTAGAGCAAAGTACTGAATGTTACACTTTATCTGATTGGCTAAAAGTTTCCCAGCGACTAGTGAGTTTGAATTTCCGATTTCGGATTCGAGAATTTCGGACTCCGGATTTCTAATTTCAGATGGACCATCTGGGCTTTCGTAAATTTAAATAAATCAAGTTGTAATTTGAAATTGACTAAGGCGATTTATAATGGAACAATGTTGTGTTCCTTTGCATTTCAGACACCAGTGTGTTCTTTCTTAATGGAACTGACAGGAATATAAGGTAACTGTGCCTGTGGATTCTCCATTTTTCATAAACTTATGAAGCAAAACCACTGCATCTTTGTTTCCTTTTGGTCCCGCATCCAATATTGTCACACTGCTCAACAGGGAAGGTAGCTTCCTGTCTTCCGCAATACGAAGCTACACAGCCATAGAAGATCTACTGTTTGCTTCTTTTCATCGCCATTTCCATCTATAGTTCAAAGCCATCAGAATAAATAGGGTATTAATCGGTTGCGTCACTCTACTTGAGCCTCTTTATGTTTAAACCTTTGGCTGTGGCTCCGTGTTAAGACTTTGTCATTTATGGCATCGGAATTTCTCCACAGCAGTTAGCAAATGTGTCTTTAAATGCTGAAGTTTTCATGACATTGTATCGATTTCAAACTTCTCCAGTATGAACTACGGTGCAAATTACGCCAAGTCAACTTTCTTTGGTGAGGTTCTCTCATTTAATGAATGTGATCATGAGGTTAAGCTGAACATTGATCTTCAGAAAAACGATGTCGTTTCGTTTGCTCTCTACTTTCGGCAGCGTCACCATACCAGACGATGGGTATTTATAATTTGTATTTCTGGAAGACACTTTGACGTTTGCGTCAGTAGCTATCATGGTATAGAAGTAATGTGTAATCGCCAACATAAGAATTGGGCGCGAAAAACTAAAACTGGAAAGGCACTCAAGGCGCGTGTTTGGTATTTTCTTGTTGTAACGGTGGACATAGTAAGAAATATCCATAAGATTTACCTCGACGGAGTAAAACTGAATGCTAGGAAGATAGCAAGCTATGTCAAAAACAGATCAAGTCGCTTTCATTTTCTTGGTCGTAATTTACCCTTCCCAGGAAGACGCTGCACTTCACATCCTTTTATCGGTGCTATGTCCAACCTTAGGATTTTTCCATGTCTGTTGAATCAACGGGAGGTTCGAAGTATTTATGAGAGCGGTAAGTCAGAAGTTAAGAGTTAGTGCCTTCATTTTCACCTATTTGAACTATCACACCCGGGTTTTGTTTTCATTGATCAGTTGTCTAAGACAAGTGTAACCAACAATAACGTTGCGTCAACTACTCCAACACGTTTAATGCAAACGTAAAGTGAACGTGTTGGTGACTTCTGTTGGAAAACCACAGGCATGCCAGGCCCTAATAGATCATTTCGAAACCCAACAGTAATGTTAGTGTTCGTGTTCAGCTTTGTCCTTTAGTCCTTAGCATTGTAAATACTAGTATAGGATACCTTGGACAGGCCATATTTTGCAACTGGATATTTCCCATCCATTCTTGGCACAACGCACAACAATAACCAATATATAGAATTCACACTGATACAAGAAATGAAGATTTTCTGGCCGAAAATGACGAAAATCAATTTATTCCGCCAATGTACACAAATGCATACTTACGAAATATAATTCGTTACCATGCTAACAACTTATGAACGTTGAAACTGATCCCAACCTGAAACTGCGGCAATAAATACCTTGAACATGGCAGCACGTTCTCAGTTCCGTGTGGTACAGCTTTGTGATACAGTCATTCAGTCACAGCCAATCAGATTGTGGGTATTTTTACATATCACTCGCCGAATCCTCATTTCCCATTGTCATTCCAGTTAAATATGAGAGTAAGTATGACACGCATTCTCCAAAAACTATTTTAAAGGGATTTTATCCAAACATTCTGACTGCGAATGTTGTCTCTTTAAAACGGACTGGTTTCAGACCGACAGTTTTAGTTTGAGGTACTTCAGAGTTATAGAAGTTGTTCCTTGCTGTCGAGTATGGCGGTATTGACGTCTCCTCACACACCACTCGGGTGGAGTGGTCAGTATGACAGTTGGACATTTTTACATTCATTTTACGTCGATCTACCCTCCCGTTGTTTGGAATAAAAAAATTTAACTTTAAACTATTGTTGTATAGAAAACCGACTGATGTTCATAAAGGAAGACGGCGACTCTGACTCCATTGACGAAATATCTTATAACAGAGGACCTGTCCGTTCAAAGATACAATGCAGCTTGTACTGTTATGACAAGAACACACGCAATGAGACCTGTAAAGCCTTAAGCTTTAATATCAACACAAACTGTTGTGAAATTTTACAAGATATGTAAAAAATCATTTCAGAAAAGCAAGGGATACAACGTTACAACTTTGTTCCATAGAGGAGGATTAGACATATTGTGTTAAATTTTATTGGATTCTTCGTGAGAATAATTGAACATCAGGGATTCCCTCCTCAAAAACCGCTGTTACACCGGTGTAACCCAACACCGAGCAGGGTGGTCAAGTGTTGGTGTAGTGATGGTGTTACCTTGGTGACGGTGTTACACCAACACTTTACACTTTCTCAACCCCAAGACTTGACCTGACACACTGTGACACTGTGAACGAGATTGTACAAAGGATGTTGTCTAATGATAGTTTTTTAGCGGTTTTATAAAAGCGATATATAGATCGGACACTTCAATTTTTCGTATCGCAATAATCTTAGATATAAATGTTTCCAACGTTTGAAAAAGATTTATGATTTTTTGCCGGGAAGCCGACACGAATCGTGCCCCAGCCCGGGCAGGGTGTGATGTTGGGCCGTGAGTCAGATGCCCCGGACTCTGCCGCGCCTCGCGCATCACCTCGGGCGGGCGGCCCCTACAAGAGTATAAAGACGCAGGAAAGACCGGAAGGTGACTCGGTCAGAGAGCCGAGGCCAAGACAGGGCAGGGCAGTTAGACAATAAGCCACGAGTCCATCGCCCCAGACTCTTCGGCATATCGTCCATCAACTCGATCCAGGTTGACCTTCCCGCTTGCCCTCCAAGGGCGTGAAGCCCAGGCATGTGCGAGACGGTATAGGCTGGCCTATACAGGTAACGCCAAGCCAAGCACAAAGCAATGTATAAAATTAGAATAAACAGCTCAAATCTGATTAATGGCTTGTAAAATAAAATACTTAAAAATAGTGATTGGCATTGACACACACTGGCTACAAGCGAAGCTTAGCTCAAATTTATTAGTAATTTTGTCTTAACCAAACTTGGACTGCAGGAGAGTGTGAGAAGCAAGGATTTAAGGCAGAACATAAGAATTCAAAATACATAGTGTACATATTGGAAATTGATAGATTTCGAAACTCTTTATCTTTTTGCTTCCAACTCAATCAATACGAACAATGGTTTCATTGATACGACCATGCGTGAATACAGTTAATGAGTTTTGAATTATTTCACTGGGTGTTTTATCCTTGTTCCGGAAAGCTCTCTCTCTCTCTCTTTGCACCATCCTTTGCTTTATGTTCAAAGTCTGAGTAGAGTAGGCCAACATGTCGTAAAACAACGGCTCGTTTGCAAGTGTCACATCAACTCTGGTACTGGTCATGGCCACCTTAGCTCTTTCGTCGATACCGATTAACCGAGGCCGCAACTTCGACCGACAGCCTTCTTACTGTTGTGACAGGGCAGTAGATCTTTAATTATCGAGGCGCCTCCAAAATAATGGGTTACCAGCCTTAGGCGAAATACTGGAAAGTGGCAGCATCTTAGCCTGCGGGAAAAAGATTGGAACTACCTACTTTGATCACGACTTGAATTATACCATCGATTCGATAATAAATGATAATTATATTCGTCAAACGTTTTGTTTGAAGAGGCAATTTCTCAGTGGTTTCATGACGAATGTTCGTGCAAGAGGTATCAGTGTGTTGCTAGCGATGTCTAGTTGTGTCTATCAAAATGATAAGTGAACATTTGCGTCGCAGCAGTGTACAATGCTCACATACATGCCTAAATCAAAGGGGTAATGAAATTGCCACCTGTGGCGAGAATTTACCTTTGCTGTGCGGAATTAGTCAACGCGGTATATTATGTACAATGATGTACACAAATTGAAAGTGTATATTGGGATTAAGGCTAATATATAACTTCGACACAATGCAGGAACATAACTACACAATGTATCCGTTAAACCCTTGTCTTGTATTAGTAGATCCCTCCGCTTGATCGGAGCACCTTGCTCGGGTCGATATCCTGATCCTCTGCAAGTAGTTTTTCGTTTATCTTAATGTCTCGCGTAGTGTGCAGTTTGTGGCACAGCAAGTTTGAGAGTGTATTGGCACTTATTACGTTTTTGTTTAGCTTAAGCATGATAATATTTCTATTGTTTCTAGTGTTATTTTGAGTGATATATCCCCACCCGTTCAGCACCGCAGAGCATACTTCATCGTCTGTCCTTGGTGGCGTCAGCTTATCTTCTGTGTATAGTTTCTGGAGGTTCTCTATCCTGGCAGCTCTCATCTCTTGCATGATTGGGCATCTGATCAGGAAGTGAACAACATCCTCCTCCTCCTCGTTGCACAGGGGGCAGATTGGGGAGATCTCCTTTTTTAAGAACTGGACCTTTGTGACCTGTAGGCCGTTTCTACCCACCAGTAGACGTGCCCTTGTGGTTGCAGCCTCCACCATATATGGTTTGCCTTTGCACGGAAGCCATAATGGGTGAGGTTTGCCTGTCCAAGTCTGATGAACAATCACCCATTTGAGAGTCTTCTTACTGCCTGCCTCGATTGACAGTTTTGTGTACCATTTGTCCTTTACTAGTAGGGTTGTGTGTTCTCGCCAGGAAGATTTAGGCCAAGGGTACACTATAGCCTGATTCACATCAATGCCATAGTGCCATCCCAGCTTGCGGACCTGTGCAAACCAGCTCTTGGAAGTGTCTGTCTTCGTCGCTAATTGTCGCTAACACTTCGTCGCTAATTGTCGCTAACCCTTTCGTCGCTAACCCTTTGTGTAGTGTGTACAAGTGGAGTGTCAGCCTTGGTAGTCTGGCAGTAGTTGTCTGTGAGGTCGTTTATGGACGTTTTTCATTCTCAGGCTATTTTAACGATAAACATTTCAGCACTAAATATTTGCTATCGTTTTGTTTTGAAGAATGAAGTGTTTTTCTTTACGACTAACAGCTGTCCTCTTACGGCAAGTGTATGCATGCCTTTTCAGCTGCAATCACTACCGGACCACCAGAAACGTTGCCTATTTTACCCCAAGCAAGATAGTTGAAACAGATATTATTGACTAAAGGTCATGCTTAGAAAACGCAATAGCGAGTTCTGGACTAAGAGATCCTGTCGAGGCACAAAATTGTTATTTAGACCACCTGAACGTCGTAAAAATAACTAAATTGGTGATTACCTGTTATGCAGTTCACGGACTGGAGTCAGTTATGCATGCAATGTTACCCAGATGGCAAGCTCTCATAATCACCTGCCTGAGGGGAACTCGAAACTGCAAAGATTTATCAATGGAAGGTTATTCGCCCGCCTTAGGTTTTAACAGGGCCGTTCAGAACTACCTATTTTTATAAGCGTTTCGTGGTAGGTTTTCTTTAAGAAAATTGTAAATGCGCCTTACAAAGAGCATTCAGACGCCATTGCAACACAGTTGCGACATGCGCGTGCATGCTAGGCAGACGGTCCTCGAAGCTCTGATCAAATTCGTATGATTATCTCTTAGTCAAGATTGAAAAAGAATCTTTCAAGAATCGAGTAACGAATGTACATTGAAAATTCGAAGAATACACAGATACAGCTATACTTGATAACTCTGTAACATTCATTCGAACTTCTGAACGAGGTAGAAAAAACCCATTGTATTGGGATTGCTAATGTATTGTTAACCAACTCCGATCCAGTGTGAGTTAGGCTTTCAGTTCGACGATGCGCCACCTACTTACCGGTATATTACTCCTTCAATCCATCGCCTGTAGAAGTACTGGAGACAACTGTATCAACCACAGAGGTGAGTTGTTTGGAATTATTCAGGTCCCCGTCAATGAAATCAATTCGGCTCAGTCATCCCAGGCCGCACAAATTAGGTGATGACATCATTCTAAATCCTATATCGGATAGTACGATGAATGCAAATGCTTAAGACAATTATACGTTTGCCGTATTAACAAAGTGCGTTAGGGTTGCTTGCCTGCCTCAGGAAGGACCGGCCTATGGGTGAAACACTTACATGCTGGGTATGCACTCGTTCACGAGCCACGACAGACTTTAGCGCCCAAAAGGGCTTCCAGTCTATTAAAAATTTCAACATAAGCATTCATATCCCACCCCTTTTATGGCTGCGAAAGGCATACTTGTTTAGGCTCTACCCATCGAGGCGGTAGTAGAACTCGGGTTTTGTCTGGCTTGGGATCTTATTGGTGAGTGGATCCAATACACACTGTATATTTTAATAATACCAATGGCAGCAGCAGAGATCGCAATTTAAAGATATTGGTGCTTATTTCTACTAAAGCCCAGCAGACTCATCTGAAATTCGCAATCCGAAATTTGAGATCCAATATTAACCAATCAGAGGGAAACTTTCAACATTTCAAAACCAATTAGATGTCGTGAAACATTTTATTCGGTGAATGCAAAATGGCCGCAATCGGCACTGCGTTTATATGCATCAAATCATTGTAAGAAGATAGATCAACTCGACTTGCTGATGTCAGGTGATTATTTAACATATACACCATGTTGCATTCTTGACGCAATGATAAATATAAAATACACTGTAGGTCAAATATATTGCATTCTATCAATATGATATTCTGCTAGTTTGACTAACTCAAAGAAGCTTGCCAATCCAGAGTTATAGCTGCAATTTAATGCAAACGCTTGACTTAATTGAACCACCGGTGGTCTATTCATCAAAAAGGAAGTTCCACGGTGACGTCACAGCATTTTTTCATAATGGCGGCTCCAATGTAAAGAAAGACACGTGTTGTACTCGCGTTTTTACCGATAATAAATCACATGAACTACCTAAAAAACCATCACGAACTAATACCCCGAAGTGTTATCCACTAGTAGATGATTGAATTTAATAAATTTTCACAACAGTTATGTTAAATTGATAGTCTGTGATTAGTTTTCCGACTTTTATCACGGTAGATGCTCGCAGCATATCCAAATGTTTACATGGAGTGACCTTCACATTATGCGGTTGTTCTTATTGATAGAAGCAGAAAAGGGAAATTCCCAAACCTTTCCCCCAAAAATACGAACTACTGAGACAGAAACCACCAAATACCCCATCTTTTTCTTCACTTTTTAGCCCTGTGAAGACGACACATATTTTGCTTACATAACGATGGGTTGTGTGCATGGTGTAGTTTAAGTTGCATTAGGTAATCCCATTCACGACCGCTTGGGAAATTGACAGAACTGCACGTCAATATTAATAATATAATTGAAATAATAAACAACCAACAACGTAGACTTTAATCACTTCGATGTGGACACAACGGCCGTCACCATCTTATTGATGGTGGTATGTCGCATGCAAAGCTATAATATATTTCACGGTCACGTGGTGTGACGTCACCGTGGAAGCTCCTTTGTATTCATTATTTGCTTTCAATATCTCCATAGCCATAACGGCAAAGTACTGAATGTTACACTTGATCTGATTGGCTTAAAGTTTTCCAGCGATTAAGGATTTTGAATTTCGGATTTCGAAATCAACTTTTCGGATTCGAATTTCGTACTACAGATTTCGATTTCAGATGGGCCATTTGTATGGGTTTCGTAAATTTCAGTAAATCACGTTGTAGTTTCGAATTGACCAAGGCGATTTAAAATGGAACAACATTGTGTTCCTTTGCATTTCAGACACCAGTTTGTTCGTTCTTAATGGCACTGACAGTAATATAAGGTAAATGCGTCTGCGGATTCTCCATTATTAATAAACTCTTAGACTTTGGAAGCAAAACCGCTGCATCTTTGTTTCCTGTTGGTCCAGCATCCATATTGTCTCCCCGCTCAACAGGGGAGTTAGCTTCCTGTCTTCCGCAATACGAAGCTACACAACCATAGGAGACCTACAGTGAGCTTCTTTTTCATCGCCATTTCCGGGCTGTAGTTCCAAGCCAGCAGAATCAGTCGGGTATCAATCGGTTGCTCCACTCTACTTGAGGCTGTTTATGTTTAAACCTTTGGCTCTGGCTCCGTGTCAAGACTTTGTCACTTATGGCCACGGAATTTCTCCACAGAAGTTAACGACTGTGTCTTCAAATGCTAAAGTTTTCAAGACATTGTAACGATTTTAAACTTCTCCAGTGTGAAATACGGTGCAAATTACGCGATGTCGAGTTATTTTGGTGAGGTTCTCTCATTTCATAAATGTGACCATGAGGTTAAGCTGAACATTGATCATCAGAAACACGAAACCGTCTCGTTTGCTCTTTACTTTCGGCGGCGTCACCATGACAGACGAGGTAAAGTGCTATTTTCGACTACTGGAAGACACTTTGACGTTTTTGTCAGATGCTCTGATTCTATAGACGTAACAAGTAAAAGCCGACCTCGTGAGACTAGGGCGCGAATGACTGTATCTGAAAAGGCAGTCAGTGTGCGTGTTTGGCATTTTCTTGTTGTAACGGTGGACATAATAAGAAATATTCCTAAGATTTACCTCGACGGAGTAAAACTGAATGCTAGGACGAAACCAAACTTTGTCAAAAACAAATCAAGTCGCTTTCATTTTCTTGGTCGTCGTTTTCCCATCCATGGAGGACGCTGCACTTCACAACATTTTATCGGTGACATGTCCAACCTCAGGATTTTTCCATGTCTGTTGAATAAACGGGAGGTTCGAAGTATTTATGAGAGCGGTAAGTTAGAAGCTTTTCCAGCTATGAATAATCCATGGAAAAGGCTTAAGTGCAAAGAGTCGTCAACGTCTTCGGCGCTGGAGCTCAAAAACATTTGTACAAAACAAATTAAGTCAGTTAAAGTCCGTGGTATTAACTTTAGCTCGGCGTAAATATGGTTAAGTTCGCCAAGCTTAACTGAAGCAGGTTAAGAGTTAGTGCCTTCATTTTTACCTATTTGAACTATCACACCCGGTTTCTGTTTTTATTGATCAGTTGTGTAAGACAAGTTTAACCAACAATAACGTGGCGTCAACTCCTCCAACACGTTTAATGCAAACGTAAAGTGAACGTGTTGGTGACTTCGGTTGGAAAACCACAGGCATGCCAGGCCCTAATAGATAACTTCGCAACCCAACAGTAATGTTAGTGTTCAGCTTTGTCATTCAGTCCTCAGTATTGTAAACACTAGTATAGGATACCTTGGACAGGCCGTATTTTGTTACTGGATATTTCCCATCCATTCTTGGCACAACGCACAACAATAACCAGTATATAGAATTCACATTGGTACCCGAATGAAGATTTTCTGGCCGAAAATGACAAAAATCAATTCATTCCACCAATGTACATCAATGCATACTTACGAATAAAGACCTTCAACATGGCAGCACGTTCTCAGTTCCGTGTGGCACGGCTTTGTGATACAGTCATTCAGTCACAGCCAATCAGATTGTGGGTATTTTTACATATCACTCGCCGAATCCTCATTTCCCATTGTCATTACAGTTAAATATGAGAGTAAGTATGGCACGCATTCTCAAAAACTATCCTAAAGGGATTTTATCCAAACATTCTGACTGCGAATGTTGTCTCTTTAAAACAGACTACAGTTTTAGTTTGAGGTACTTCAGAGTAATAGAAGTTGTTCCTTGCTGTCGAGTATGTCGGTATTGACGTCTCTTCACACACCACTCAGGTGGAGTGATCAGTATGTGAATTCGACATTGATATTCATTATACATCGATTTATCCGCCCGTGGTTTTGTGAGAAATGTTAACTATAAACCCTTGTCGTATAGAAAACCGACTGATGTTCATAAAGGAAGACGGCGACTCTGACTCCATTGACGAAATATCTTATAACAGAGGACCTGTCCGTTCAAAGATACAATGCAGCTTGTACTGTTATGACAAGAACACACGCAATGAGACCTGTAAAGCCTTTAGCTTTAATATCAACACAAACTGTTGTGAAATTTTACAAGATATGTAAAAAATAATTTCAGAAAAGCAAGGGATACAACGTTACAACTTTGTTCCATAGGGGAGGATTCGACTAATTGTGTTAAATTTTATTGGATTCTTCGTGAGAATAATTGAACTTCAGGAGAATATTATGTTGATAGCAGCGTGCGTGTGCAATTTACAGATCATAGTTACATGATAGCTATTTCGAGATTTCTTTTTCGAGATTAAAAAATTACAAAAGACTTGGACAAAATCTATCGATTGCAACGAAGTTTAACAAACACACGCAGATATCAAGTTTACGCATCTTGGCGTTGTCCAAGACATTTATTGATATCATAGTTTTGGATATACTAGTATATATAGCCGCACTTACACCACCTGAAAATGGACCACCAATCTTGGTTCGCGAACCAATGCCGCACCATCGAAAATCCACCAAGCGCTTACACCAGCGCTGCAGCTAGTTATAAAATCCGGCTACAGATGGCGCGCAAACAATAAGCAGAACGCAGAAAGCCTTGGCAGAAAGCGCCATTTTGAAAGCGCCGCCTGGAGCCAAACCATCTAACTAGCTAATTGCCGATCCATTTGCGCGTACACCACGACAAAGCCGAGCTTTTAACAAGCCGGGCGAATTTGGACCATCAAGCTTGGTGGGACAAATTCGCTCGGCAATTTGTATCGGCAATGGATTGCCGAACCAATCTGTCGCGGCAATGTGGTGGTGTAAGTGCAATTGGTCCACCAATATATCGTGGTGTAAGCGCAGCTATAATTGATGTATTTCCGTACTGACATGAACAGGGGTATATCCTGTGGGCCCTCAAATACACACACTAGTGCACAGTGCATAGACGCTGTACGAGATGTTCTGTAAAGCAATTAGTGTATTGCTGACTTGCTAAGGAACAAGAAAAACCTCGCAAAAGCATTTGGATGAAGCAACACCCAAATTTATTCGGAAGGATGAATTTTATCTTAGGAAAAATCCTTGACCAGATTTCTGTGTAAATATAAATATGTCTTTGCAAAATCCGATCTTCACATCGGTTTTAAATCCGAATCCTCCTCAACCACAGTGGACAGCGGTATACCATTAACATGACTGTATTTACCATAAACAACATTTCCTGAAGCAGACGATGTGTGTTTCAAACTGACCGTCTCCTCAGGCCGTGTTCCAAATAACAACGTCCAAGATACGCATAAACCAAATTTGGGGGTAAACGCATTAACAATGAGGGAAGTGGGATAATTCTCTCACTTCTAGTAGGTAAAACTATGGTGAAGTTTATTTTTATCTACCATATTCGCATGCCTTATCAAAGCCCTAACTTTACTTTCAAAATTATCGGATTTCCATCAAATCATACATAATTGGAAATTGATAGATTTCGAAACTCTTTATATCTTTGCTTCCAACTCAATCAATACGAACAATGGTTTCATTGATACGACCATGCGTGAATACAGTTAATGAGTTTTGAACTATTTCACTGCGTGTTTTATCCGTGTTCAAGAAAGCTCCTTCTCTCGTGCACCATCCTTTGTTTTATGTTCAAAGTAAGAGTAGAGCAGGCCAACATGTCGTAAAACAACGGCTCGTTTGCAAGTGTCACATCAACTCTGGTACTGGTCATGGCCACCTTAGCTCTTTCGTCGATACCGATTAACCGAGGCCGCAACTTCGACCGGCGGCCCACTTACTGTTGTGACAGGGGAGTAGATCTTTAATTATGGAGGCATCTTCTTCTGCGCTGCTCCAAAATAATTGAAAATACCGGAAAGTGGCAGCATCTTGGCCTTCGGGAAAAAGATTGGAACTACCTACTTTGATCACGACATCAATTATACCATCGATTCGATAATAAATGATCATTATATTCGTCAAACTTTTTGTTTGAAGAGGCAATTTCTCCGCGGTGGTTTGACGAATGTTCGTGCAAGAGATATCAATGTGTTGCTAGCGATGTCCAGTTGTGTCTTTAAAAAAGATAAGTGAACATTAGCGTTGCAGCAGTGTACAATAATCCCATACATGCCTAAAGGGGTAATGAAATTGTCACCTATAATATGTACAATGATGAACACAAATTGAAAGTGTATATTGGGATTAAAGCTAATATATAACTTCGACACAATGCAAGAACATAACTACACAATGTATCCGTTATACCCTTTGTTTAGTGTGTACAAGTGGAGTGTCAGCCTTGGTAGTCTGGTGGTAGTTGTCTGTGAGGTCGTTTATAGACGTTTTTTATTCTCAGGCTGTTTTAACGATAAACATTACAGCACTAAATATTTTCTATCGTTTTGTTTTGAAGAATGAAGTGTTTTTCTTTACGACTAACAGCTGTCCTCTTACGGCAAGTGTATGCATGCCTTTTCAGCTGCAATCACTACCGGACTCCAGAAACATTGCCTAGTTTACCCAAAGCAAGATTGTTGAAACAGATGTTGACTAAATCTCATGCCCAGAAAACGCAATAGCGAGATCTTTTTATAAGCGTTTCGTGATAGGTTTTACAAAGAGCATTCATCAGACACCATATTGCAACACAGTTCCGACATGCGCGTGCATAGGCAGACGGTCTTCGAAGTTCTGATCAAATTCGTATGATTATCTCTTAGTCAAGATTGAAAAAGAATCTTTCAAGAATCGAGTAACGAATGTACATTGAAAATTCGAAGAATACAGCACAGATACAGCTATACTTGATAACTCTGTAACATTCATTCGAACTTTTGAACCAGGAAGAAAAAACCCATTGTATTGGGATTGGTATTGTATTGTTACCCCACTCCGATCCAGTGTGAGTTAGGCTTTCAGTTCGACTATGCTCCGCCTACTTACCGTTATACATGTATTATTCCTTCAATCCATCGTCTGTAGAAGTACTGGAGACACATGTATCAACCACAGAGGTGAGTTGTTTTGAATTATTCAGGTCCCCGTTAATGAAATCAATTCAGCTCAGTCATTCCAGGGCGCACAAATTAGGCGATTACATCATTCTCAATCCTATATCTGATAGTACGATGAATTCAAATGCTTAAAACAATTATACTTTTGCCGTATTAACAAAGTGCGTTAGGGTTGCTTGCCTTTCTCGAATCATTTCAGAGCTTGGAGCAAAGCGTTTGGCCAGCAGGTGCCCACTGCCAAATGATTGCGTCATTTGCCGGTGGTTGCCGTTCTAAAATTCGCATTGGACACATCGCCTCTTTCAAGAAAACTGATGGTACAGTTGTAGTTATAATTCATTGGAAAGCACAGCAATCAACTTTTCACATGCAACATATCATATTGCTTGAGTGGAGTTACTGAGCGCCTCAGGAAGGACCGGCCTATGGGTGAAACACTCACATTCTGGGTATGCACTCGTTCACGAGCCACGACAGTCTTTAGCGCCCAAAAGGGCTTCCAGTCTATTAAAAAGTTCAACATGAGCATTCGTATCCCACCCCTTTTATGGCTGCGAAAGGCATACTTGTTTAGGCTCTACCCATCGAGGCGGTAGTAGAACTCGGGTATTGTCTGGCTTGGGATCTTATTGGTGAGTGGATCCAATACACACTATATATCTGAATGATACCAATGGCAGCAGCTTGGATCGCAATTTCAAGATATTGGTGCTAATTTCTACGAAAGCCCAAAAGGCTCATCTGAAATTCGAAATCCGAAATTTGAGATGCAATATTAACCAATCAGAGGGAAACTTTCAACATTTCAAAACCAATTAGATGTCGTGAAACATTTTATTCGGTGAATGCAAAATGGCCGCAATCGGCACTGCGTTTATATGCATCATATCATTGTAAGAAGCTAGATCAGCTCGACTTGCTGATGTCAGGTGATTATTTTACATATACCGTGATGCATTCTTGACGCAATGATTAGTAGAAAATAGGTCAAATATATTGCATTCTTTCAAAATGATATTCTTGTTAGTCTGACTAGCTCAAAGAATCGTGCCCATGTCGGGTTATGGCTGCAAGTTAACAAAAAAAGCTTGACTTAATTGAACCACCAGTTGTCTCTAAATTTACTTTGAAATTTCTCCATTGTCATAACTTAATGTTACACTTGATCTAATTTGCTAAAAGTTTCCAAGCGATTAGGGATTTGGAATTTCGGGTTTCAGATTCGAGAATTTCGGACTTCGGATTTCGAATTTCAGATGGGCCTCTGAGCTTTCGTAAATTTTAGTAAATCAAGTTAAAGTAATAAAATTGACTGAGGCGATTTAAATGGAACAATGTTGTGTTCCTTTTCAGACACCAGTGTGTTCTTTCTTAATGGAACTGACAGGAATATAAGGTAACTGCGTCTGTGGATTCTACATTATTCATAAACTTTGGAAGCAAAACCACTGCATCTTTGTTCCCTTTTATTCCCGCATCCAATATTGTAACACTGCTCAACAGGGGAGCTAGCTTCCAGTCTACCGCAATACGATGCTACACAGCCATAGAAGACCTACAGTTTGCTTCTTTTCATCGCCATTTCCGTCTGCAGTTCCAAGCCATCAGAATCAGTCGGGTATCAATCGGTTGCTCCACTCTACTTGAGGCTGTTTATGTTTATACTTTGGCTGTGGCTCCGTGTACAGACTTTGTCATTTATGGCATCGGAATTTCTCCATAGAAGTTAACGACTGTGTCTTTAAATGCAAAAGTTTTCAAGACATTTTAACTCTACGATTTCAAAATCCCCCAGTGTGAAATACGGTGCAAATTTCGCCAAGTCAACTTAATTTGGTGAGGTTCTCTCATTTAATGGATGTGATCATGATGTTAAGCTGAACATTGATCTTCAGAAAAACGATGTCGTTTCGTTTGCTCTCTACTTTCGGCAGCGTCACCATAACAGACGATGTGAATCAATAATTTGGATTTCTGGAAGACGCTTTGACGTTTACGTCAATAGCTTTCGTGGTATACATGTAATGTGTAATAACCGACATCATAAGAATTTGGCGCGAAGAACTGAAACTGGAAAGGCACTCAAGGCGCGTGTTTGGTATTTTCTTGTTGTAACGGTGGACAAAGTAAGAAATATCCATAAGATTTACCTCGACGGAGTAAAACTGAATGCTAGAAAGATTCCAAGATATGTCAAGTTCAGATCAGGTCGCTTTCATTTTCTTGGTCGTCATTTCCCCATCCCAGGAAGACGCTGCCTTTCACATCCTTTTATCGGTGCTATGTCCAACCTTAGGATTTTTCCATGTCTCTTGAATCAACGGGAGGTTCGAAGTATTTATGAGAGCGGTAAGTCAGAAGTTAAGAGTTAGTGCCTTCATTTTCACCTATTTGAACTATCACACCCGGGTTTTGTTTTCACTGATCAGTTGTCTAAGACAAGTGTAACCAACAATAACGTCGCGTCAACTCCTCCAACACGTTTAATGCAAACGTAAAGTGAACGTGTTGGTGACTTCTGTTGGAAAACCACAGGCATGCCAGGACCTAATAGATCATTTCGAAACCCAACAGTAATGTTAGTGTTCAGCTTTGTCCTTTAGTCCTCAGCATTGTAAATACAAGTATAGGATACCTTGGACAAGCCATATTTTGTTACTGGATATTTCCCATCCATTCTTGGCACAACGCACAACACTAACCAGTATATAGAATTGACACTGATACAAGAATAAAGATTTTCTGGCCGAAAATGACAAAAATTAATTGATTCCGCCAAATGTAGACAAATGCATACTTACGAAATATAATTCGTTACCATGCTAACAACTTATGAACGTTGAAACTGATCCCAGCCTGAAACTGCGGCAATAAATACCTTGAACTTGGCAGCACGTTCTCAGTTCCGTGTGGCACAGCTTTGTGATACAGTCATTCAGTCACAGCCAATCAGATTGTGGGTATTTTTACATATCACTCGCCGAATCCTCATTTCCCATTGTCATTACAGTTAAATATGAGAGTAAGTATGGCACGCATTCTCAAAAACTATTTTAAAGGGATTTTATCCAAACATTCTGACTGCGAATGTTGTCTCTTTAAAACAGACTAGTTTGAGACCTACAGTTTTAGTTTGAGGTACTTCAGAGATATAAAAGTTGTTCTTTGCTGTCGAGTATGTCGGTATTGACGTCTCCTCACACACCACTCGGGTGGAGTGGTCAGTATGTCAGTTTGACATTTTGACATTCATTTTACCTCGATCTACCCACCCGTTGTTTGTAATAAAAAAAATTAACTTTAAACCCTTGTCGTATAGAAAACCGACTGATGTTCATAAAGGAAGACGGCGACTCTGACTCCATTGACGAAATATCTTATAACAGAGGACCTGTCCGATCAAAGATACAATGCAGCTTGTACTGTTATGACAAGAACACACGCAATGAGACCTGTAAAGCCTTTAGCTTTAATATCAACACAAACTTTTGTGAAATTTTACATAATATGTAAAAAATCATTTCAGAAAAGCAAGGGATACAACGTTACAACTTTGTTCCATAGAGGAGGATTCGACCTATTGTGTTCAATTCCATTGGATTCTTCGTGAGAAATATTGAACATCAGGAGAATATTATGTTGATAGCAGCATGCTTGTGCAATTTACAGATCATAGTTACATGGTAGCTATTTCGAGATTTCTATTTCGAGATTAAGAAATGACAAAAGACTTGGACAAAATTTATCGATTGCAACGAAGTTTAACAAACACGTGCAGATATCAAGTTTACGCATTTTGGCGTTGTCCAAGTCATTTATTGATATTATAGGTTTGTATCTATTAACCTGTGTGTATTTCCGTATTGACATATGAACAGGGGTATGTCCAGTGGGCCCTCAAATACACACACTCGTGCACAGTACAAAATGTTGTACCAGATGTTCTATAAACCAATTAGTGTATTGCTGACTTGCTAGGGAACAAAATGGCGAACCCTAACATATACAAAAAGAACTTCGCAAAATCATTTGGATGAAGCAACACTCGAGCTTATTCGGAAGGATGACCTGATTTCTGTGTAAATATAAATATGTCTTTGCAAAATCTGATCTCCAGTTCGGTTGTAATTCCAAATCCCCCACAACCACAGTGGACAGCGGTACACCATTAACATGACCGTTATTACCATAAACAACATTTCCTGTGGTTTATGTTATGTTGAGGCCTGTTAGATTGATTATGGGCGGAACCCATGCTTAGTAGTGCATGGCCAAACAGTTAGCACAGCATTACTGGGCTCACATGGCTTAAAGGAGACAATACAGTATATTCTTGCAAATTAACAGGCGACTAGAACGGAAATCGACAAAAATTGAACCATAACTACCATTCAAATCACAGATTGGTTCTCAGTTTTTAGAGTGCAACTTGATCATCTAGTTGACAATTCAGGTAGAAATAACATTATTTTCCGAAGAAAAAACCGTTCAATCGGATTTTCTATTTTTGTTGTGTAGCAAGTCGAATGTCGCTCTGAGCTTGGCAGGTTAAGACGGACTGTGTGTTCCTTTCACTATTGTCTGCCTTTTGTGAAGTCTGACGACATCAATTTCTTCTATTATCTCCTGGTGTCACCTGGGCGCATCTTATGTGTGACATGCTACTGGTTTTGCTAGAACGGGCCACAGATATGATGATGTGTATGAAAACAAATTCTTTTTCAGGAATGCATGCTTTACTTCTAATCGCAGAAGGATAGTTCCATTTGACTGACTTTAAGACATACACATCAAAGAGAATGTTTTTCAACGCTATACAGGCAACGTCAAGCCAATCACAAAGCAATGTATCAAATTAGAATAAACAGCTTAAAACTGATTAAGGGCCTGTAAAATAAAATACATAAAAATAGTGATTGGCTTTGACATACACTGACTGCATGCGAAGCTTAGCTCAAATTTATTAGTAATTTTGTCTTAACCAATTTTGGACTGCAGGAGAGTGTGAGAAGCAAGGATTTAAGGCAGAACATAAGACATTCAAAATAGTGTACATATTGGAAATTGATAGATTTCGAAACTCTTTATCTTTTTGCTTCCAACTCAATCAATACGAACAATGGTTTCATTGACACGACCATGCATGAATACAGTTAATTAGTTTTGAACTATTTCACTGGGTGTTTTATCCGTGTTCCGGAAAGCTCTCACTCTCTCGTTGCACTATCCTTTGTTTTATGTTCAAAGTATGAGTAGAGTAGGCCAACATGTCGTAAAACAACGGCTCGTTTGCAAGTGTCACATCAACTCTGGTACTGGCCATGGCCACCTTAGCTCTTTCGTCGATACCGTTTTACCGAGGCCGCAACTTCGACCGGCGGCCCTCTTACCAAGCTTACGATTGCGACAAATGAGTATGTCGTTAATTATGGACACGCTTTCTTTCGCTACATCAGCTCCAAAGAAATGTGTTACCAGCCTCAGGCGTAATACCGGAAAGTGGCAGCATGTTGGTCTTCGGGAAAAGGATTGGAACTACCTACTTTGGTCACTACTTGAATTATACTATTGATTGCTTTATAAATGATCATTGTATTCGTCAAGCTCTTTGTTTGTAGAGGCAACTTCTCAACGGCATCATAACGAATGTTCCTACAAGAGGTATCCATGTGTTGCAAGCGGTGTCTAGTTGTGTCTAGTAAAATGATCAGTGAAAATTAGTGTCAACAAACATTTGTTTTCGCACTTTTGAAAATCGGACATCGAAGCAGGTTGCAGCTGTCTACAATGCTCATGTACATGCCTAAATCAAAGTGGTAATAAAATTGTCACCTGTGGCAAGAATTGAAGTTTGCTGTGAGGTTTCGGTGAACGGGATAAATCATGTACAATGATGTATACAAATAGAAAGTGTCTCTTTGGATTAAGGCTAAGATATAACTTCAACACAATTAAAGAACATAACTGCACAATGTATCCGTTATACGCATTGTTTAGTGTGTGCAAGTGGAGTGCCAGCCTTGATATATATATATATATATAACGAGTCTTGTATAGCGCAGTATCCGATCCATTAGGATCGCTCAAAGCGCTGCATCACTGCTAATGAAGGCTTCAGAAAAGAGGAAATGTTGATAGTCGGGCGATAGTTGTAGTGTGTGCAAGTGGAGTGCCAGCCTTGATTGTCGGGCGATAGTTATATGTGAGGTCAATTATGGACTTTTTTCATTCTTATGCTGTTTTAACGATATACATTACGTCACAAAACATTTGCTATCGTTATGTTTTGAGGATGAAGTGTGTTTTTCTCCGACTAAGTCTAACTGCTGTCCTCTTACGGCAATTGTCTGCATGCCTTTTCAGCTGCAATCACTACCTGACTACCAGAAACATTGCCTATTTTACCCAAAGCAAGATTGTTGAAACAGATAAAGATGTTGACTAAATCTCATGCCCAGAAAACGCAATAGCGAGATCTTTTTATAAGCGTTGCGTGATAGGTTTTCTTTATGAAAATTGTAAATGCGCATTACAAAGAGCATTCATCAGACACCATATTGCAACACCGTTGCGACATGCGCGTGCATTGGCAGACTGCCCTCGAAGTTCTGATCAAATTCATATGATTATCTCTTAGTCAAGATTGAAAAAGAATCTTTCAAGAATCGAGTAACGAATGTACATTGAAAATTCGAAGAATACAGCACAGATACAGCTATACTTGATAACTCTGTAACATTCATTCGAACTTTTGAACCAGGAAGAAAAAACCCATTGTATTGGGATTGTAATTGTATTGTTAGCTCACTCCGATCCAGTGTGAGTTAGGCTTTCAGTTCGACTATGCTCCGCCTACTTACCGTTATACATGTATTGCTCCTTCAATCCATCGTCTGTAGAAGTACTGGAGACACATGTATCAACCACAGAGGTGAATTATTCAGGTCCCCGTTAATGAAATCGATTCGGCTCAGTCATTCCAGGCCGCACAAATTAGGTGATGACATCATTATAAATCCTATATCGGATAGTACGATGAATTCAAATGCTTAAAACAATTATACTTTTGCCGTATTAACAAAGTGCGTTAGGGTTGCTTGCCTTTCTCAAATCATTTCAGAGGTTGGAGCAAAGAGTTTGGCCAACAGGTGCCCACTGCCAAATGATTGCGTCATTGGCCGGTGGTCGCCGTTCTAAAATTTGAATTGGACGCATCACCTCTTTCAAGAAAACTGATTATACAGTTGTAGTTATGATTCATTGGAAAGCACAGCAATCAACTTTTCACATGCAATATATCATATTGCCTGAGTGGAGTTACTGAGCGCCTCAGGAAGGACCGGCCAATGGGTGAAACACTCACATGGTGGATATGCACTAGTTCACGAACCACGACAGAAAGGGCTTCCAGTCTATTAAAAATTTCAACATGAGCATTCATATCTCAGCCATTTTATGGCTGCGAAAGGCATACTCGTTTAGGCTCTACTCATCGCCTCGATGGGTAGAGCCTAAACAATAGGTAGAGCCTACTCGAGTATTGTCTGGCTTGGGATCTTATTGGTGAGTGGATCCAATACACACTATATATTCTAATAATACCAATGACAGCAGCTGGGATCGTAATTTCAAGATATTGGTGCTAATTTCTACGAAAGCCCAGAAGGCTCATCTGAAATCTGAAATTTGAGATCCAATATTAACCAATCAGAGGGAAACTTTCAACATTTCAAAACCAATTAGATGTCGTGTAACATTTTATTCGGTGAATGCAAAATGGCCGCAATCGGCACTGCGTTTATATGCATCATATCATTGTAAGAAGCTAGATCAGCTCGACTTGCTGATGTCAGGTGATTTTTTACATATACCGTGATGCATTCTTGACGCAATGATTAGTAGAAAATAGGTCAAATATATATTGCATTCTTTCAAAATGATATTCTTGCTAGTCTGAATAGCTCAAAGAATCGTGCCCATGTCGTGTTATGGCTGCAAGTTAACAAAAAAAGCTTGACTTAATTGAACCACCAGTGGTCTCTTAATTCACTTCTCCATTGTCATAACAGCAAAGTACTGATTGTTACACTTGATCTGATTGGCTAAAAGTTTCCCAGCGATTAGAGGTTTTGAATTACGGATTTCGGATTCAAGAATTTCGGACTTCGGATTTCGAATTTCAAATTGGCCATCGTAAATTTTAGTAAATCAAGTTCAAGTTTAAAATTGACTACGGCGTTTTTAAATGGAACAGTGTTGTGTTCCTTTGCATTTCAGACACCAGTGTGTTTTTTCTTGATGGAACTGACAGGAATATAAGGTAACTGCGTCCGTGGATTCTCCATTATTCATAAACTTTGGAAGCAAAACCACTGCATCTTTGTTTCATTTTGGTCCCGCATCCAATGTTGTCACACTGCTCAACAGGGAAGCTAGCTTCCTGTCTTCCGCAGTACGAAGCTACACAGCCATAGAAGACCTACACTTTGCTTCTTTTCATCGCCATTTCCATCTATAGTTCCAAGCCATCAGAATAAATCGGGTATTAATCGGTTGCTCCAATGTACTTGAGGCTGTTAGTATGTTTATACATTGGCTGTGGCTCCGTGTCAAGACTTTGTCATTTATGGCATCGGAATTTCTCCACAACAGTTAGCAACTGTGTCTTTAAATGCTGAATTTTTCACGAGATTCTATCGATTTCAAACTCCTCCAGTGTGAAATACGGTGCAAATTACGCCAAGTCAACTTTCTTTGGTGAGGTTCTCTCATTTAATGAATGTGATCATGAGGTTAAGCTGAACATTGATCTTCATAAGAACGATGTCGTTTCGTTTGCTCTCTACTTTCGTCAGCGTCACCATAACAGACGATGGGAATCTATAATTTGTATTTCTGGAAGACGCTTTGAAGTTTACGTCAGAAGCAATCATCGTATAGAAGTAATGTGTAATAACCTACATAAGAATTCGGCGGGAAGAACTAAAACTGGAAAGGCAATTAAGGCGCGTGTTTGGTATTTTCTTGTTGTAACGGTGGACATAGTAAGAAATATCCATAAGATTTACCTCGACGGAGTAAAATTGAATGCTAGAACGCTACCAAAATCTGTCGTCAAAATCAGATCAGGTCGCTTTACTTTTCTTGGTCGTCGTTTACCCACCCTAGGAGGACGCTGCACTTCACATTATTTTATCGGTGCTATGTCCAACCTGAGGATTTTACCATGTCTATTGAATCAACGGGAGGTTCGAAGTATTTATGAGAGCGGTAAGTTAGAAGTTCTTCGGCGCTGGAGCTCAAACACGTTTGTACAAAACAAATTAAGTCAGTTAACGTCCGTGGTATTAACTTTAGCTCGGCGTAAATATGGTTAAGTTCGCTAAGCTTAACTGAAGAAGGTTAAGAGTTAGTGCCTTCATTTTCACCTATTTGAACTATCACACCCGGTTTCTGTTTTCATTGATCCGTTGTCTAAGACAAGTTTAACCAACTATAATGTGGCGTCAAATCCTCCAACACTTATTATGCAAACGTCAAGTGAACGTGTTGGTGACTTCTGTTGGAAAACCACAGGCATGCCAGGCCCTAATAGATAATTTCGCAACCCAACAGCAATGTTAGTGTTCAGCTTTGTCATTCAGTCCTCAGCATTGTAAATACTAGTATAGGATACCTCCGTATTTTGTTACTGGATATTTCCATCCATTATTCTTGGCACAACGAACAACAATAACCAGTATATACAATTCACATTGATACAAGAATGAAGATTTACTAGCCGAAAATGACAAAAATCAATTAATTCCGCAAATGTACACAAATGCATACTTACGAAATATAATTCGTTACCATGCTAACAACTTATGAACGTTGAAACTGATCCCAACCTGAAACTGCGGCAATAAAGACCTTGAACATGGCAGCACGTTCTCAGTTCCGTGTGGCACAGCTTTGTGATACAGTCATTCAGTCACAGCCAATCAGATTGTGGGTATTTTTACATATCACTCGCCGAATCCTCATTTCCCATTGTCATTCCAGTTAAATATGAGAGTAAGTATGGCACGCATTCTCAAAAACTATTTTAAAGTGATTTTATCCAAACATTCTGACTGCGAATGTTGTCTCTTTAAAACAGACTAGTTTGAAACCTACAGTTTTAGTTTGAGGTACTTCAGAGTTATAGAAGTTGTTCCTTGCTGTCGAGTATGTCGGTATTGACGTCTCTTCACACACCACTCGGGTAGAGTGGTCAGCATGTGAATTTAACATTTGATATTCATTATACCTCGATCTATCCGCCCGGGGTTTTGTGAGAAATGTTAACTATCAACCCTTGTCGTATAGAAAACCGACTGATGTTCATTAAGGATGACGGCGACTCTGACTCCATCGACGAAATATCTTATAACAGAGGACCTGTCCATTCAAAGATCCAATGCAGCTTGTACTGTTATGACAAGAACACACGCAATGAGACCTGTAACGCCTTTAGCTTTAATATCAACACAAACTCTTGTGAAATTTTATAAAAAATCATTTCAGAAAAGCAAGGGATACAACGTTACAACTTTGTTCCATAGAGAAGGATTCGACCTATTGTGTTAAATTTTATTAAAGTCTTCGTAAGAATAATTGACTCGTCTGTGTCCTCCTCGAGGTAGCTGAATTATCGCGCTTTTCCGATGTTGTCCCATTTGACCCGAGTTAGCTCTCCATGCGTCGACCCTTTCTGCATGGAAATTTGCACCAGTAAAGACGTTTCCTGGTGCAATGATCTTCCCTGTGAGGTTTTGGTGCTGAGATCGATCCCGCAATTGGGACGATAATAATGGAAATCACGTTTCATCTTAATAGCGGAGTGACGTAAACTCGGATCTCGGCGTGCACTCACGTGGTGGGAAAGGTCTTTCGCACCAGGATTTGTGCATACTGGAAATAACGAATAACACGTTTTGCTACTATCTAAGAGCTGAAACAAAATTGGAAAAGCATCAAACACGTTTAGAAAATCAGTTTAGTGATGAATCAGAGGAAGAATAATCATACTGCAACTAAGCCGCCCATTCCTTTAAGGGAACCCGTAAGGAGTGTCGTCTAAAATACCTCAAATGTGCACTTTATTCAAAGTATGTGGGTTTTTTTGATACAAACATAACCTTTAGGATGTGTAAAAAAAAACTGGCAATAAATGTCTCATGACCCCGGCGTTGACCCATTAAGCTGTACAGTTTCCACCAAACGAGTTATTCTTAAATTAGTGATTCTAAACGACTTAACTTTAACAACTCTTCTTTATGTTCTATAAACGTCAACTTAAACCTATCCAACCCCATTCTTGAATGCCGATTCCACAACGAAACGTTTTCTTAAATCCCCGGATGGTGTTCAGTCGGGTTAATATAATTCACCTCATAACACTAGGGTTATGTTTATATCGCATAGTAAATGTCAAATAAAGTGCACATTTGAGTAGGTGCTGCCTCCTCACGGGTCAACCACTTGCTGCGAATCGTAAGAGAATGGTTTCTGGGTCATAGTGATGTGCTTTTGGTTGGTTGACAACTTTCCTAGCTGTAATGGCTACAAGACCGAGATTCTGCTAATATGTTCCCGCAGGTTCAGCATCACTATTAATCTCCCCGCCATACGTATCATTGATGCAAATGTATATTCTTCTATTTCTGCAAGAGATGTGGGTGTGATCGTGGACCGTGATTTCAATTTCAAACAACACATTAACACCTGTGTACGGGCCACCAATTTTCACATTAGCTCTCTGTTATCTTTCAAGGGACAACTGAAACATTTGCTTTTTAAAGACGCCTATCAAGCGCTTTGAGCGGCCAGTTAATGGTTGGATACTGCGCTATATAAGACTCGTATTATTATTATTATCATTATCAAACTTTCATCATCCACTACACGATTTAATTACCGATAACTGAGAGAGCCATAAAAGAAATCATGAATACTGCACTCATGTGCAATTGTTCATTACCGTAGCGAGTAATCTGACCGCGTGTGTTGTGGCAATCGTTTTTGCAATCACGCCGTTTTAACATGAAATGACATCTTACCTTCTGCTTCACAGGTACTTTATTAACATGCGACATAGTATCAACTAGAGCAAGCCAAATTCTGTAGTATTTAAAAAATGGCAGTTTTTCCCTTCACATTGATTTGGCGTTGAGGGCGCGGTGGAGTTAATAATAGGCAGCACCCTGTCGAATGCATATTGTGGAAGATGCATTCAGGGTCGACATCAGAGTTATTTAGTCAATTCATATTCTAACGTTTCACTCGCTGTGTGGAGAAACTCTACTGAACAGATTCCTGATCCGTCGTTAAAGGTATCGATGCGACCGAAACAGTCATTATTCCATTATTGACTCATCATCACAAAACGTGCGCAGAAATCATTAATGTCGTGCCATTCGGCCAGCATTTCCTACAGATGATGCGGAACACCAAACAAAGATACATTTCTAACAAGAACATTTTCCATGTGATACGTTCGGCCATGAACGCCACAACTGTATTGGGTTATTCCAATCTTAATTACACAAAACCGCGTAGTCCAAATCAGGTCAACACAATCCAGGTAAGCCCTCTCACTATTGATCACCTGGTTAACCATCTGACTATTCTCCACACCATTTCGTATATAGTGGACGTGTACTTTCCTCCTTTCATTATTCCTGTGGGAGTGTTCGGTAATATCCTCTCATGGCTGCTTATGTCGCAACCGCATTATCAACACTCGACCAACTGTTTGTTCATGCGATTCCTCGCGATATCTGACAGTCTCTACCTGTTGACACGGGCCCTGCAGCGATGGCTCTTAGTGGTCATCCCGACCATCCTGACCGCGCCAGGCATCCATGGTCCTTTCTGTCGACAGTATCTATTCTTTCAACATTTCTGCTCCACCGTTTCGTCGCATTTGTTAGTTGTGATGTCAGCAAGTCGGCTCATCGCGCTGTTGTTTCCACTGAAATCAAAACAATGGTTGACAATGTTCTGGGCAAGGTTAAGCGTCCTAGGCATTGTTTGTTTTTCTTTGGCCATCCACGTAGTGTCATTCTGGAGAGTAAAGCACCCGAAGTACACTACATGGTTGTGCCCGTATCACTTTCATCAAGATGTATTATTCAATACATTACAAACCACCATCAACGTATATACGCCAGCGATTCTTCTCTTTCTTGTTAATATCGCTATCATTATCACGGTCAGAACAACTGCTAGTAATCGCTTGAAGATGTTGGGTAACAAGGTCAAAGGTGACAATAATCTTGAGAGAAACGTCACGAAGTCTTTGCTAATTGTTTCCTTCACGTACCTGAGCTGCTCAAATCCTTTAAGGACACAAGTCATCGTATTCTCGAAATGGAAACCGATTCTAGATGAGCGTCTCTTCAACGCGATTCATCGGCTCACCCTTGACTTTACAATAGCTATAGAGTACTGTAATTTCGCCTTGAATTCGTATCTTTACGTTTTGATGGGAAACCGTTTCAGAATGGAGTTAAAAGGAATGATATGTGGCTCACACATAGATATAAAAGTTGTGGATTGAGCCATCTAGCATGGTGATGATGCAAGATAAAACAATAGCGGTCATATTTGAGCACTTCAGCATGATACGTGCTTACTATTGTCGTCTGTTATGGTGACACCGCCGAAAGTAGAGAGCAAACGAAACGGTATCCTCTGAAGATCAATGTTTAGCTCAACCTCATGATCACATTCATTAAATGAGAGAATCTCACCAAAATAAGTTGACTTGGCGTAATTTGCACCGTATTTCACACTGGAGGATTTTGAAATCGTAGAGTTAAAATGTCTTGAAAACTTTTGCATTTAAAGACACAGTCGTTAACTTCTTGGGAGAAATTCCGATGCCATAAATGACAAAGTCTTGACACGGAGCCACAGCCAATGTATAAACATAAACAGCCTCAAGTAGAGTGGAGCAACCGATTAATACCCGACTGATTCTGATGGCTTGGAACTACAGACCAGAAATGGGGATGAAAAGAAGCTCAATGTAGCTTCGTATTGCGATAGACTGGAAGCGAACTCCCCTGTTGAGCAGGGAACAAAGATGCAGCGGTTTTGCTTCCAAAGTCTAAGAGTTTATTGACTAAAGCCCAGATGGCCCATCTGAAATTCGAATTCCGAAGTCCAAAATTCTCCAATCCAAAATCCGAAATTCAAAATCCCTAATCGCTGGAAACTTTTAGCCAATCAGATCAAGTGTAACATTCAGTACTTTGCTGTTATGAGGATGGATAAATTAAAGAAATAAATTAAAGTAAATTAAGAGACCACTGGTGGTTCAATTAAGTCAAGCTTTTGCATTAAATTGCAGCTGTAAACCCTAGATGGGCACGATTCTTTGAGCTAGTCAAACGAGCAAGAATATCCTTTGAAAAATGCAATATATTTGACCTATTTTATTCCTCATTGCGTCAAGAATGCATCGTCGTATATATAAAAAGAAAAATCGCCTGACAGCAGGTCGAGCTTATCTAGCTCCTAATGATGATTTGATGCATAACCACGCAGTGCCGATTGTGGCTGTTTGCATTCACTGAATAAAATGCGAAACGACATCTAATTGGTTTCGACATTTTGTAAGCTTTCCTCTGATTAGTTGATATTGGATCTCAAAATTCGAATTTCGGATTTTGAATTTCAGATAAGCATTTTAGGCGTTCGTAGAAATCAGCACCAATATCTTGAAAATGCGATCCCAGCTATTGTCATTGGTATTATTAAAATACATGTATACAGTGTGTATGTTGTCGCGGTTTTGAGTTAGAATGGACATGTTGAATTTTTTTAACAGACTGGAAGACTTTTTAGGCGTTTAAGATTGTCTTGGTTTGTGAACTAGAGTATTTCCAACATGTGCGTGTTTTCATCCACTGGCCGGTCCATTTTGAGGCGCTCAGTAACTTCACACATGCAATATGATATATTGCATGTGAAAAGTTGATTGCTGTGCTTTCCAATGAATTATAACTACATGTACAACTGTACCATCAGTTTCCTTGTAAGAGGTGATGTGTCCAATGCGAATTTTAGAACGGCAACCACCGGCCAATGTGGGCACCTGCTAGCCAAACGCTTTGCTCCAACCTCTGAAATGATTTGAGACAGGCAAGCAACCCTAATGTGGCAGGCAGCCGTAATGCACTTTGTTAATTTGGCAATCGCATAATTGCTTTAAGCATTTGAATTTATGTTGTACTATCCAAATAGGATTTAGAATGATATCATCACCTAATTTGTGCGGTCTGGAATGACTGAGCCGAATTGATTTCATTGACGGGGCTTGAATGATTTCAAACAACTCACCTCTGTGGTTGATACATGTGTCTCCCGTACTTCCACAGGTGATGGATTGAAGGAGTAATACATGTATAACGGTAAGTAGGCGGCGCATCGTCGAACTGAAAGCCTTACTCACACTGGAACGGAGTGGGGCTGAAAGGGTGGATGTCGTCTTGGGTGCCGACAAATGGTACCCAGGTTCGAGATCGACTGGAGAATAAGCACCCTGGGTGCCATTTCACTAGACATATAGCACCCAGCTTTTCTTTGCCTGGCTTACGGATCTTAGGGACGAGGAAGTTTTTTGCAATCTCGGTTTATCGTATCATTCGATTTTTCTTTTAGTGTTTGCAGTTAGAGTCAATTGTGAAATAAGTTAACTGTAAATTGGTACATATAATACCATTGCAGTTGTGACATAGCCTGTACGTATTCCCTGCTATTATGTATAGGCCCTTGCCAATATGCATAGTTTATACATGTGACCGTAGAGCTAATCATGTAATTATAGGCCTAATTGAACTCTTATAGACCTATACCACTTAACTTGTTTTGACGTTGCTGGAGTTGGTTTTGGAATATTTTAAGACATTTCAGGAATAGCCACCAACAGAGGAACCCCTGTTTGGATGAGCTCCTACTCAAAATATTAAAAGTTTCATCTGCACATCATACAGTGTTCAAGTCATTTTCATCTGAGACTACGAGGCCTGGTCACAATTCAAACCTTTCCCACACGAAGTCCACCTCAGTTCTTCTATCGGGCTGAGGGAGGGCAAGGACTCACCGGCTGAGTAGCCAGCTCAAAACGTTACACAGTCTCAGCGTGCTATTTTATTTGTGTTATATTAGTATAGTTTACATGCGTATATTTTTTTGGAAGGGGTCGATTTGATACCTTTTTTTTCCAACCCAAAGTACATTCCTGCTTCAACATCTTATAAGGCCCCGCACATTTTATTGCTACTTTACTTCAAAATGATAAACTTGCGAGGAGCCATTAGACTTTGTTGAATCTAAAATGAAAAAATATCTAGAGCTTCTCGAACCTAACAATGTTGAAATAATCAGAGAAATTATAGGACAACTCTTCCATTCGGCCACGGTGGCTCATCACGTGTCTCTTCTGCTCAGCAGTGCATTATACATACACATGATTATGTATTCTATGTTGTCATTCCATATGGTCAATTCTTTCAAAATCTTTGAGCCAGTGCATTGGGAAGGCTCTCCAACCACGAAGGAGGTATCTCTGACGAGATCTCTACTAGAGTGTTCTATCTTTCTACCTTCGGAAAGACGTGTGGTAGGTTTTACTGTTGAATGCAAAGTGCAAACCACTTGCACAATACATTCATCACATAATGATGCGATTGGTACATATTAAAACACAGGCGGAGGAGACATCTGGATGGAAATAGAAGGTAAGGAACAAAAAGTTATCATAATTATATCCACTGCGACCACACTGACTAATAGACCTTTGCGTAGTTAAATCCTCAAGTGTCGAATCGTATCATCATTCTGATCGGAAAATTGCATGGAATAGGGCACAAGATCGAGTGCAGGGGCCATAAACCTACCTTAAACATACTCTTAACTTGCCGCTTAAAAGGACAACTTGGACGTGGGATGAATCTGGCCTGGTGGAGAATACCCCTACTTGACACCATGCGCCGCCAGATGTATATCACAATAACTTGATATCTGTTGAAGACTTTCGCTAATGTTGCTTGCGAATTTAAAGCAGGTCTAAGGCTACATCCCGTTCAAGCGCGTTGTTTATTTCAGTTTAATGAAGTTTCAATGATCTTATTCGGAGAAGTTGCGGCTCAGCTGAAAGCCGGTTTTGTATGCAAAAACAACATATCTTATTCCCAGGCTGGCCCTTTAACTTAAGTATTTCGGAGTTGCATAAGCACGGAACTGGGTCATAGACCCAGCACCTACCTTGGAATTATCCGCTTGATCGCGATCGTGCGGGATGTGTCCTTCGTCACGACTCGACGCCAAATGCCTCCAACACCAATAACCATGCAATAATTATATTATCGACTTCGCCTGATCTTGCATCGCAAAAGTCCGCAATTCTAAAACACCCGAGTGAGCATCATTTCGCTCTCATAATAGATAATGTATATAGCCTCATTTTCACTTCAGAGGTTTGGGTGAGACAATTCCATAACCGTTTGGAAAACACGTACAACAACGCCATTAAGTCATGACCGAATATTCATGTTTTGAAGGATAATATAAGTGTAATATTTTTGCTAGACGAGTGGGGACAGACAAAAATGGGTAAAATCAGTCATGGCTTTGGGGTCTTATCGGCGGAGCAGGAAGAATACCGACGCACTCTGCCATTACCTCGGTCAATACTAATAGGTCTCCGGATTTCCAGGGAGCAGCATCCCCTAAAGTCCCACGGGAGCTGTATGCGATATTTAAGTCTTTCAGCACCGTCGAATCTCCTGCCCGTATAACGTATTCCTGTCGATTTTGTGTACGATGTCATCAGTTATGTACTTTGGACGACAAGTGGTACCGAATAAATATAAGAACTGTATTCAATACGGAAGTAGTACCCAATACTGAACAATTTAACTTGCATTTTCAACTAAATTGAATCTTCAGTTATATTTCCATCTGGTTTGAGAACTATTGTAGATTTCCTTAAAGATGTTTCCGTTTGTAAAAAGTTTTCTTGAGAAATTAGAGGCGCTTTCATTGCCAGCTATCTATTGAGCTGTTCACAAGTAGCGCACGGCTGAGTTGTCGAAGCTGAAGCTCATTTTATTTTTATTGCTGACATTCGTATCACTTATTCGTATGCGACAAACGTATTAACATACGGAAACCTGATACGTGTTGACGGTGCTGAAGGTCACTAGTAACCAAACTTCGCGTTTTCTCATCTAGGTGCAAAAAGATACGCGACGTTTCGGCATATACATAAGTTTGGACTGACGAAAATTACTCCGAGGCATATACTGTGTATTGTTTACTGTCCTATAAAACAGTTCTTTCTCTTACATTCATGTGGTGGCCTTTCCGGATGGATTGAACCTCCATCTTTCATGATTGCATATTACCCAGGCTTATTTCCTACACAAAAACATCTTTTTAATCTTCAAAAACGGGTCACTGATGTATTATGTTTTAACGCGTACCTGCTTGTGTTCTGTTTACATTCCGCTCGCGGCAGCAAGTTGTCTGTAGATTTATACAGTTATAGCGGAAGGATTGTATCTCGGGTTACTGTGAACTACACCATAAGTGGTTTAAGATGCAGCCCAGTGATGTCAGATGACATGAGTCATGTGATAGTTTGGACTCGAAATCTTTCCAGAACAACCAAACGCCGCAAGCCTGATATCGACTTAGTTCTTTTTGAAATTGACCATCGCTCCGAACAATATATTGCATTTACTCATCCAAATTTCATAACGTCCGTCCCAGCAGAAAGAAATCAGATCCAGCCTCCTTTATAAGGCAGTGTGGTCGAATGAAACCATTTTTATCTATTTCATACAGAAAAGGTCAGTAATTGTACTCCACTACAAAGAAGGTTATTACAAACTGATTCACACGCATAAGTTAAATGAAAGAAAAAACTATTATGGGACATGGGATAATGTCAACAGCGGATTCTTACTTTTCCAACAGAGGAAAAAAGGAAAATATCAATGCCTCTTATTTTTTAGGTTGTCATTTAGAGAGGACAACACTTTGATGAATTGGACAAGAGTTCCATGTTTCCAAGTGCGGGGTCTAGCTCGCGATAAACCAATATTCGCAATCAGTACAAATGGATTTCTTCTTTTCTCTCACACATATTACATCAGAAAGAAAACGGTAGTCGTCGATCACTTCCGCATGGTGATTGGACATGACTGTTCGTAGTAGAGTTGTTACCTACTCGAGACAGTCTCGGTCCCGATAGTGTATGGGGGGAAAATGGCATAATTGTCATTTAGATAACACGTAACTGCATTGGCCAGTTTCTCAATGAATTCTTGAGTGTATGAGTAGGTTTACATTGTAACACCCTGATATAATAGGCCTACATCATTAATAGCACCAAAAATCAATAAGCGAGCCTTATGAATATTCATAGTACATGAGCATCTTTTCGAATGCTTAGAAAGTTAGGCCAGACAGTCTCGAATCCCTGTCTGAGTGTCAGCAATAGAGGCAATATGGCCGGAAGAGGACAGCGCCCAGATGCTTCATCGAGAAGGAAACCGAAGCATTTCGGGAAGGCCAGCATCAGTTTGGCAACGACAATGCCAGGATAGGGGTTCATGGCAGGACGGGACGAATTCACCCCCCCCCCCCCCCCATGTACGCCGCATTTACATTGGCGCCTTGGATGGTATATCAATCAACTAAGAGTTGTTAAAAGAGCAATCAGGAGACACGAAGTGTAGATGGCCACCTACTTGCCTACCCGAACAGGAGGCATGATCGATTTGCTGTTCATTTTGATGGATTAAACAACCCAGACGTGTTAGCTTCACGAAATCAACCTTGTATGTTGCTTTTGAAATGTCAAGTTTTCTCCTGAATAGGCGGCATTTTGTCACCCGAGAAGCTCGCTCAAGCGAGCGCTGGCAGTACTTCTTGTTCAAATGAAGTCCATACTATAAATAATTATCCAAAAAGCACATTCTTTCTTCTGAAACTAGCTCGACGCATAGTCCTTAGTCCACTTCCCAACGAAAAAATCGCTGGAATGGTTCTTCGTCGATGGTGTGAACGAACACCTGCTGCTCTGATGATCTTGATATCGTGCGGACAGTGTTCGACCCTCACTCGTGCTTCTCAGAACTCTTTCCCTCATCCGTGGGTCACCATGAGTGGCGCCTCATCCGGATATCCTTGGTCGGCGAGAATGTTTATGCCATGTGGTACAGCTGGTTCTTCCATAATCCTGCAAAAAATCACAAGGAAATTGGTATCTGTCCAGCTTGTATCATAAAATCAAAACCCTAAAAGCAAAAGACTCGTGTATTTTTTATGCCTAGTTCCTACATTCACCACCAGGGATAACATCGTTAATCTATGAGATATTCAGATAACGAATGTTTGCTTTAGTTATCTGGTTTTAGTTTGTTGGCAACCAATAATAGGGATTGCATCATGTTCTCTCTCACGGGACTTGAGGGCATATTGACAAAATCAGGAAAGTAAAAAAATAAAATTGTGTAGAATTAGGCCCTCATCAGTGGCCAATTAGAGCCAAACTTGGGGCCTAATTGTAAGGTGGATCGGTCGGAGGGGGGGGGGTGGTGATGAGTCTGTGTCGTTGACCGCAAAAACAACTAGAAATACGCACATAAAATGCTTATGTTTCGTGTAGCTTTTTTTTAAAAATTCAAAACGTAGAATATCTGTTTTAACAAAATGCAAGTTGCAGTTTGAAAGAAGAAAGGGTTTGAGGGTGAACAGAATACATTTAAAACAGTGCGCGTATTGGAAATCAATAGCTACTTTTTATCTTTTTGCATCGAACTCAAACAATACGAACAATGCTTTCATTGAAACGACTGATATGTGAGTGAATAAATTTGATCGATTTTGAATTATTTCAGAAACACTCCGTGCTGTCGTTGTATCGAAGCAAGTAAGCATATCGTGTGTTTTAATCGTGTTCCGGAAACCTCTACTCGTTACATCATCCTTCGTTTAGCTTTATATTCTAAGCATGAACAGCTGGCCTAGCTAAGGTTACGCAACGGTACACTCGTTGCAAGTGTCGCAACAGACAGGTACAGAACATGCTTAAATTAGCTCTTTCATCGATACCGATTAACTGAGGCCGCAACTTCGACCGGCGGCACTTAACCGTTGCGACAGAGGAGAATATATTTGATGAGGGACGCACGTTGTCATGTTTGTTCTGCGTTCTGCCCCAAAGAAATGTGTAACCAGCCTTTGGCGTCATACCGGAATGTGGCAGTAACTTGGCCTTCGGGAAAAAGATTGGAACTAACTACTTTGGTCACTACTTGAATTATACTATGGATTCATTCATTAATGGTCATTATATTCGTCAACATTTTAGTTTGAAGAGGGAATTTCTCAGCGGTGGCATAACATATGTAGGCGGATTCATGGTCAGTAAACACAGTAAATTATGTACAATGATGTATACAAATAGAAGGTGTCTTTTGGGATTAAGGTGAATCAATTAGATACAATGCCAGAACATAACTACTCAATGTATTCATTAAACGCTTTGTGTAATGTGTGCAATTGGAGTGCCAGCCTCAGTCGGGCGGTAATTGTATGTGAGGTCACTTACGGACTTTTTCATTCTCAGGCTGTCTTATCGATACACATCATAGCACTAAATATTTGCTATCGTTATTTTTGGAAGAATGAAGAGTGTTTCTCTCCGACTAACTGCTGTCATATTACGGCAATTGTCTGCATGCCTTTTCAGCTGCAATCACTACCGAACTACCAGAAACGTTGTCCATTTTACTCCGAGCACCATAGTTTTAAAAAAAACGTGTATGACGTTTTAGTGACTTACAAATGACGTAAATGTCCTCTTTCATGTCTTTTGTCAGATAATATAGAAATTATGTCTTACTGGCAATTTCAACCGGCCTATCCACCATTCAACACAATAACTGGATTAAATTATCCCTCGCCACAGAAAGTAGGCAGCCATGATGAAATACAAGAGTTGTCATGATCACAATCGGAGCTCCATTGGACTTTCCTCGTTCATGCATGAATCGAAGTCGTCAAAGGGCTTGTTAGTTTATGAAGAGAGATTAACATAAGTATTAATTTTTCAAAAACAACTCTGTCACGTGCCATGGGTTAAAATAGATTTGTAATGGCGGCCATTCATCAGTGTCACCAGATAATGAACCAACTAATTGACTCGTCATCGCTTCTAATCCGGTCTTAAACTGCCTCCAAAAACGTCACACATTTTTCCGGATGCAGTTAAATGTAAAAACATGTCTTCAGCGAGGGCTTTTCCTCTTATTTAACTTGGTCTAGGCGTGGTAGAGGAACATTTTACCGCTTTGCCAGCAACTCGTCTTGAGTTAATTGTCGTAATAACAAATTGTAATGAATTTTTCAGAACTCCCCATTTTTATTAGCGTTTCGTGAGAAAATTGTGTATACCCCTAACAAAGAGCATTCATCAGACACCATATTGCAACAGAGTTGCGACATTCGCGTGCATAGGCAGACTGTCCTCAAAGTTCTGATCAAATTTATATGATTATCGCTGGGTCAAGATTGAAAAAAATCTTTCGAGAATCGAGTAACGAATGTACATTGAAAATTCGAAGAATACATCACAGATACAGCTATACTTGATAGCTCTGTAACATTCATTTGAACTTTTCAACCAGGAAGAAAAAAATCCATTGTATTTGGATTGGTATTGACGACGACATCAACCCTTTCAGCCCCACTCCGATCCAGTGTGAGTTAGGCTTTCAGTTCGACGATGCGCCGCCTACTTACCGTTATATATGTATTACTCCTTCAATCCATCGTCTGTAGAAGTACTGGAGACACATGTATCAACCACAGAGGTGAGTTGTTTGGAATTATTCAGGTCCCCGTCAATGAAATCAATTCGGCTCAGTTATTCCAGGCCGCACAATTTTAATAGGTAATGATATCATTCTAAATCCTATTAATCGGATAGGAAGATGAATTCAAATGCTTAAAACAGTTATACTATTGTCAAATTAACAAAGTTGCTTCCCTGTCTTAAAATCATTTCAGAGGTTGGAGCAAAGCGTTTGGCCAGCAGGTGCCCACCGCAAAATAATTGCGTCATTGGCCGGTGGTTGCCGTTCTAAAATGCGCATTGGACACATCACCTCTTACAAAAAAACTGATGGTAGTCATGATTCATTGGAAATCACAGCAATCGACTTTTTACATATTATATATCATATTGCTTGTGTGAAGTTACTGAGCGCCTCCAGAAGGACCGGCCAGTGGGTGAAAACACACACATGTTCGAAATGCACTAGTTCACGAGCCAAGACTGTCTTAAGCGCCCAAAAAGTATTCCAGTCTATTGAAAAATTTCAACATGTGCAATCTTACTCAAAACCGTGGCAACATACAAACACATTATATTTAAATGATACTAATGATAGCAGCTGGGATCGCATTTTCAAGATGTTGGTGCTAATTTCTACGAAAGCCCAGGGGGCTCATCTGAAATTCGCAATCCGAAATTTGAGATACAATATTAACCAATCAGAGGAAGACTTACAAAATTTCAAAACCAATTAGATGTCGTGTAACATTTTATTCGGTGAATGCAAATGGCCGCAATCGGCACTGCGTTTATATGCATCAAATCATTGTAAGAAGCTAAATCAGCTCGACCTGCTGATGTCAGGCGATTATTTAACATATACACCATGTTGCATTCTTGACGCAATAATAAATATAAAATACACTGTAGGTCAAATATCGCATTCTATCAATATGATATTCTGCTAGTTTGACTAGCTCAAAGAAGCTTGCCAATCCAGAGTTATAGCTGCAATTTAATGCAAAAGCTTGACTTAATTGAACCACCGGTGGTCTATTCATCAAAAAGGAAGTTCCACGGTGACGTCACAGCATTTTTTCATAATGGCGGCTCCAATGTAAAGAAAGACACGTGTTGTACTCGCGTTTTTACCGATAATAAATCACATGAACTACCTAAAAAACCATCACAAACTAATACCCCAAAGTGTTATCCACTAGTAGATGATAAAATTTAATAAATTTTCACAACAGTTATGTTAAATTGATAGTCTGTGATTAGTTTTCCGACTTTTATCACGGTAGATGCTCGCAGCATATCCAAATGTTTACATGGAGTGACCTTCACATTATGCGGTTGTTCTTATTGATAGAAGCAGAAAAGGGAAATTCCTAAACCTTTCCCCCAAAAATACGAACTACTGAGACAGAAACCACCAAATACCCCATCTTTTTCTTCACTTTTTAGCCCTATGACGACGACACATATTTTGCTTACATAACGATGGGTTGTGTGCATGGTGTAGTTTAAGTTGCATTAGGCGATCCCATTCACGACCGCTTGGGAAATTGACAGAACTGGACGTCAATATTAATAATATAATTGAAATAATAAACAACCAACAACGTAGACTTTAATCACTTCGATGTGGACACAACGGCCGTCACCATCTTATTGATGGTGGTATGTCGCATGCAAAGCTATAATATATTTCACGGTCACGTGGTGTGACGTCACCGTGGAAGCTCCTTTGTATTCATTATTTGCTTTCAATATCTCCATAGCCATAACGGCAAAGTACTGAATGTTACACTTGATCTGATTGGCTAAAAGTTTTCCAGCGATTAGGGATTTTGAATTTCGGATTTCGAAATCAACTTTTCGGATTCGAATTTCGGACTACGGATTTCGATTTCAGATGGGCCATTTGTATGGGCTTCGTAAATTTCAGTAAATCACGTTGTAGTTTCGAATTGACCAAGGTGATTTAAAATGGAACAACGTTGTGTTCCTTTGCATTTCAGACACCAGTTTGTTCGTTCTTAATGGCACTGACAGTAATATAAGGTAAATGCGTCTGCGGATTCTCCATTATTAATAAACTCTTAGATTTTGGGAGCAAAACCGCTGCATCTTTGTTTCCTTTTGGTCCAGCATCCATATTGTCACCCTGCTCAACAGGAAAGCTAGCTTCCTGTCTTCCGCAATACGAAGCTACACAGCCATAGAAGACCTACAGTTTGCTTCTTTTTCATCGCCATTTCCGTCTGCAGTTCCAAGCCAGCAGAATCAGTCGGGTATCAATCGGTTGCTCCACTCTACTTGAGGCTGTTTATGTTTATACATTGGCTGTGGCTCCGTGTAAAGACTTTGTCATTTATGGCCACGGAATTTCTCCACAGCAGTTAACAACTGTGTTTTTTAATGCTGAAGTTTTCAATACATTCTATCGATTTCAAACTCCTCCAGTGTGAAACACGGTGCAAATTACGCCAAGTCAACTTTCTTTGGTGAGGTTCTCTCATTTAATGAATGTGATCATGAGGTTAAGCTGGACATTGATCATCCGAAGCACGATACTGTTTCGTTTGCTCTTTACTTTCGGCGGCGTCACCATAACATACAAGGTAAAGTGCTATTTTGGACTACTGGAAGACACTTGGACGTTTTTGTAAGATGCTCTGATTCTATACAAGTAATATGTAAAAACCGACCTCGTGAGACTTGGGCGCAAATGACTGTATCTGAAAAGGCAGTCAGTGTGCGTGTTTGGCATTTTCTTGTTGTAACGGTGGACATAATGAGAAATATTCCTAAGATTTACCTCGACGGAGTAAAACTGAATGCTAGGACGATACCAAACTATGTCAAAAACAAATCAAGTCGCTTTTATTTTCTTGGTCGCCGTTTACCCAACCATGGAGGACGCTGCAATTCACAACATTTTATCGGTGCCATGTCGAACCTTAGGATTTTTCCATGTCTGTTGAATAAACGGGAGGTTCGAAGTATTTATGAGAGCGGTAAGTTAGAAGCTTTTCCAGCCATGAATAATCCATGGAAAAGGCTTAAGTCAATAGAGACGTCAACGTCTTCGGCGCTTGAGCTCAAACACGACTCTACAAAACCAATTAATCAGTTAACGTCCGTGGTATTAACTTTAGCTCGGCGTAAATATGGTTAAGTTCGCTAAGCTTAACTGAAGAAGGTTAAGGGTTAGTGCCTTCATTTTCACCTATTTGAACTATCACACCCGGTTTCTGTTTTCATTGATCAGTTGTTTAAGACAAGTTTAACCAACTATAACGTGGCGTCAACTCCTCCAACCCGTATTATGCAAACGTAAAGTGAACGTGTTGGTGACTTCTGTTGGAAAACCACAGGCATGCCTAATAGATCATTTCGCAACCCAACAGTAATGTTAGTGTTAAGCTTTGTCATTCAGATCTCAGCATTCTAAATATCAGTATAGGATACCTTGGACAGACCGTATTTTGTTACTGGATATTTCCCATCCATTCTTGGCACAACGCACAACAATAAGCAGTATGTAGAATTCACATTGATACAAGAATGAAGATTATCTGGCCGAAAATGACAAACATCAATTCATTCCACCAATGTACATCAATGCATACTTACGAAATATAATTTGTTACCATGCTAACAACTTATGAACGTTGAAACTGATCCCAACCTGAAACTGCGGCAATAAATACCTTGAACATGGCAGCACGTAGCTCAGTTCCGTGTGGCAAGGCTTCGTGATACAGTCATTCAGTCACAGCCAATCAGATTCCGGGTATTTTTACATATCACTCGCCGAATCCTCATTTCCCATTGTCATTCCAGTTAAATATGAGAGTAAGTATGGCACGCATTCTCAAAAACTATTTTAAAGGGATTTTATCCAAACATTCTGACTGCGAATGTTGTCTCTTTAAAACAGACTACATGTAGTTTGAGACCTACAGTTTTAGTTTGAGGTGTTTCAGAGTTATAGAAGTTGTTCCTTGCTGTCGAGTATGTTGGTATTGACGTCTCCTCACACACCACTCGGGTGGAGTGGTCAGTATGTCAGTTGGACATTTTGACATTCATTTTACCTCGATCTACCCTCCCGTTGTTTGTAATAAAAAATTAACTTTAAATCCTTGTTGTATAGAAAACCGACTGATGTTTATAAAGGAAGACGGCGACTCTGACTCCATTGACGAAATATCTTATAACAGAGGGCCTGTCCGTTCAAAGATTCAATGCAGCTTGTACTGTTATGACAAGAACACACGCAATGAGACCTGTAAAGCCTTAAGCTTTAATATCAACACAAACTGTTGTGAAATTTTACAAGATATGTAAAAAATCATTTCAGAAAAGCAAGGGATACAACGTTACAACTTTGTTCCATAGAGGAGGATTAGACATATTGTGTTAAATGTTATTGGATTCTTCGTGAGAATAATTGAACATCAGGGATTCCCTCCTCAAAAACCGCTGTTACACCAGTGTAACCCAACACCGAGCAGGGGTGGTCAAGTGTTGGTGTAGTGATGGTGTTACCTTGGTGACGGTGTTACACCAACACTTTACACTTTCTCAACCCCAAGACTTGACCTGACACACTGTGACACTGTGAACGAGACTGTACAAGGGATGTTGTCTAATGATAGTTTTTTAGCGGTTTTATAAAAGCGATATATAGATCGGACACTTTAATTTTTCGTATCGCAATAATCTTAGATATAAATGTTTCCAACGTTTGAAAAAGATTTATGATTTTTCGCCGGGAAGCCGACACGAATCGTGCCCCAGCCCGGGCAGGGCGTGATGTTGAGCCGTGAGTCAGATGCCCCGGACTCTGCCGCGCCTCGCGCATCACCTCGGGCGGGCGGCCCCTACAAGAGCATGAAGACGCAGGAAAGACCGGAAGATGACTCGGTCAGAGGGCCGAGGCCAAGACAGGGCAGGGCAGTTAGACGATAAGCCACGAGTCCATCGCCCCAGACTCTTCGGCATATCGTCCATCAACTCGATCCAGGTTGACCTTCGCGCTTGCCCTCCCGCATGTGCGAGACGGTATAGGCTAGCCTATACAGGTAACGCCGAGCCAAGCACAAAGCAATGTATAAAATTAGAATAAACAGCTCAAATCTGATTAATGGCTTGTAAAATAAAATACTTAAAAATAGTGATTGGCATTGACATACACTGGCTGCAAGCGAAGCTTAGCTCAAATTTATTAGTAATTTTGTCTTAACCAAACTTGGACTGCAGGAGAGTGTGAGAAGCAAGGATTTAAGGCAGAACATAAGACATTCAAAATAGTGTACATATTGGAAATTGATAGATTGCGAAACTCTTTATCTTTTTGCTTCCAACTCAATCAATACGAACAATGGTTTCATTGATACGACCATGCGTGAATACAGTTAATTAGTTTTGAACTATTTCACGGCGTGTTTTATCCGTGTTCAAGAATGCTCTTTCTCTCGTGCTCCATCCTCGTTTGCAAGCGTCACATCAACTCTTGTACTACTGGTCATGGCCACCTTATAGCTCTTTCGTCGATACCGATTAACCGAGGGCGCAAATTCGACCGGCGGCCCTTTTACTGTTGTAACGGGGGAGTAGATCTTTAATTATGGAGGCATCTTCTTCTGCGCTGCTCCAAAATAATGGGTTACCAGCCTTAGGCGAAATACCGGAAAGTGGCAGCATATTGGCCTGCGGGAAAAAGATTGGAACTACCTACTTTGATCACGACTTGAATTATACCATCGATTCGATAATAAATGATCATTATATTTGTCAAACGTTTTGTTTGAAGAGGCAATTTCTCAGTGGTGGCATGACGAATGTTCGTGCAAGAGGTATCAATGTGTTGCTAGCGATGTCTAGTTGTGTCTATCAAAATGATAAGTGAACATTTGCGTCGCAGCAGTGTACAATGCTCACATACATGCCTAAATCAAAGGGGTAATGAAATTGCCACCTGTTGCGTGAATTTACCTTTGCTGGGCGGAATTAGTCAACGCGGTATATTATGTACAATGATGTACACAAATTGAAAGTGTATATTGGGATTAAAGCTAATATATAACTTCGACACAATGCAAGAACATAACTACACAATGTATCCGTTAAACCCTTTGTGTAGTGTGTACAAGTGGCGTGTCAGCCTTGGTAGTCTGGCAGTAGTTGTCTGTGAGGTCGTTTATGGACGTTTTTCATTCTCAGGCTATTTTAACGATAAACATTACATCACTAAATATTTGCTATCGTTTTGTTTTGAAGAATGAAGTGTTTTTCTTTACGACTAACAGCTGTCCTCTTGCGGCAAGTGTATGCATGCCTTTTCAGCTGCAATCACTACCGGACCACCAGAAACGTTGCCTATTTTACCCCAAGCAAGATAGTTGAAACAGATATTATTGACTAAAGGTCATGCTTAGAAAACGCAATAGCGAGTTCTGGACTAATTGTTGGTGTGTTGATGAGCAACGCCCTTTCACGCCTTCCACGAAAACATCATTCGATTTTTTTTACACGCCATGAATTATTAGTGTCTGTAGCTACATCAAGCTTTAAAGAGATCCTGTCGAGGCACAAAATTATTATTTAGACCACCTGAACGTCGTAAAAATAACTAAATTGGTGATTACCTCTTATGCAGTTCACGGACTGGAGTCAGTTATGCATGCTATGTTACCCAGATGGCAAGCTCTCATAATCACCTGCCTGAGGGGAACTCGAAACTGCCAAGATTTATCAATGGAAGGTTATTCGCCCGCCTTAGGTTTTAACAGGGCCGTTCAGAACTACCTATTTTTATAAGCGTTTCGTGGTAGGTTTTCTTTAAGAAAATTGTAAATGCGCCTTACAAAGAGCATTCAGACGCCATTGCAACACAGTTGCGACATGCGCGTGCATGCTAGGCAGACGGTCCTCGAAGCTCTGATCAAATTCGTATGATTATCTCTTAGTCAAGATTGAAAAAGAATCTTTCAAGAATCGAGTAACGAATGTATATTGAAAATTCGAAGAATACAGCACAGATACAGCTATACTTGATAACTCTGTAACATTCATTCGAACTTTTGAACCAGGAAGAAAAAACCCATTGTATTGGGATTGGTATTGTATTGTTACCCCACTCCGATCCAGTGTGAGTTAGGCTTTCAGTTCGACTATGCTCCGCCTACTTACCGTTATACATGTATTACTCCTTCAATCCATCGTCTGTAGAAGTACTGGAGACACATGTATCAACCACAGAGGTGAGTTGTTTGGAATTATTCAGGTCCCCATTAATGAAATCAATTCGGCTCAGTCATTCCAGGGCGCACAAATTAGGCGATTACATCATTCTAAATCCTATATCGGATAGTACGATGAATTCAAATGCTTAAAACAATTATATTTTTGCCGTATTAACAAAGTGCGTTAGGGTTGCTTGCCTTTCTCGAATCATTTCAGAGCTTGGAGCAAAGCGTTTGGCCAGCAGGTGCCCACTCCCAAATGATTGCGTCATTTGCCGGTGGTTGCCGTTCTAAAATTCGCATTGGACACATCGCCTCTTTCAAGAAAACTGATGGTACAGTTGTAGTTATAATTCATTGGAAAGCACAGCAATCAACTGTTCACATGCAATATATCATATTGCTTGAGTGGAGTTACTGAGCGCCTCAGGAAGGACCGGCCTATGGGTGAAACACTCACATGCTGGGTATGCACTCGTTCACGAGCCACGACAGTCTTTAGCGCCCAAAAGGGCTTCCAGTCTATTAAAAAGTTCAACATGAGCATTCATATCCCACCCCTTTTATGGCTGCGAAAGGCATACTTGTTTAGGCTCTACCCAGTAGTAGAACTTGGGTATTGTCTGGCTTGGGATCTTATTGGTGAGTGGATCCAATACACACTGTATATTTAAATAATACCAATGGCAGCAGCTTGGATCGCAATTTCAAGATATTGGTGCTAATTTCTACGAAAGCCCAAAAGGCTCATCTGAAATTCGAAATCCGAAATTTGAGATGCAATATTAACCAATCAGAGGGAAACTTTCAACATTTCAAAACCAATTAGATGTCGTGTAACATTTTATTCGGTGAATGCAAAACGACCGCAATCGGCACTGCGTTTATATGCATCAAATCATTGTAAGAAGCTAGATCAGCTCGACTTGCTGATGTCAGGTGATTATTTTACATATACCGTGATGCATTCTTGACGCAATGATTAGTAGAAAATAGGTCAAATATATTGCATTCTTTCAAAATGATATTCTTGCTAGTCTGACTAGCTCAACGAATCGTGCCCATGTCGGGTTATGGCTGCAAGTTAACAAAAAAAGCTTGACTAAATTGAACCACCAGTTGTCTCTAAATTCACTTTGAAATTTTTCAATTGTCATAACTCAATGTTACACTTGATCTAATTTGCTAAAAGTTTCCAAGCGATTAGGGATTTGGAATTTCGGGTTTCAGATTCGAGAATTTCGGACTTCGGATTTCGAATTTCATATGGGCCTCTGAGCTTTCGTAAATTTAAGTAAATCAAGTTAAAGTAATAAAATTGACTAAGGCGATTTAAATGGAACAATGTTGTGTTCCTTTTCAGACACCAGTGTGTTCTTTCTTAATGGAACTGACAGGAATATAAGGTAACTGCGTCTGTGGATTCTACATTATTCATCAACTTTGGAAGCAAAACCACTGCATCTTTGTTCCCTTTTATTCCCGCATCCAATATTGTAACACTGCTCAAGAGGGGAGCTAGCTTCCAGTCTACCGCAATACGATGCTACACAGCCATAGAAGACCTACAGTTTGCTTCTTTTCATCGCCATTTCCGTCTGCAGTTCCAAGCCATCAGAATCAGTCGGGTATCAATCGGTTGCTCCACTCTACTTGAGGCTGTTTATGTTTATACATTGGCTGTGGCTCCGTGTACAGACTTTGTCATTTATGGCATCGGAATTTCTCCATAGAAGTTAACGACTGTGTCTTTAAATGCAAAACTTTTCAAGACATTTTAACTCTACGATTTCAAAATCCCCCAGTGTGAAATACGGTGCAAATTACGCCAAGTCAACTTATTTTGGTGAGGTTCTCTCATTTAATGGATGTGATCATGAGGTTAAGCTGAACATTGATCTTCAGAAAAACGATGTCGTTTCGTTTGCTCTCTACTTTCGGCAGCATCACCATAACAGACGATGTGAATCAATAATTTGGATTTCTGGAAGACGCTTTGACGTTTACGTCAATAGCCATCATGGTATACATGTAATGTGTAATAACCGACATAAGAATTGGGCGCGAAGAACTAAAACTGGAAAGGCAATCAAGGCGCGTGTTTGGTATTTTCTTGTTGTTACGGTAGACATAGTAAGAAATGTCCATACGATTTATCTCGACGGAGTAAAACTGAATGCTAGGACGCAACTAAAATCTTTCGAATTCAGTTCAGGTCGCTTTCATTTTCTTGGTCGTCGTTTACCCATCCGAAGAGGACGCTGCACTTCACATTATTTTATCGGTGCTATGTCCAACCTGAGGATTTTTCCATGTCTGTTGAATCAATGGGAGGTTCTAAGTATTTATGAGAGCGGTAAGTTAGAAGCTTTTCCAACCATGAATAATCCATGGAAAAGGCTTAAGTCCAAAGAGTCGTCAACGTCTTCGGCGCTGGAGCTCAAAAACATTTGTACAAAACAAATTAAGTCAGTTAAAGTCCGTGGTATTAACTTTAGCTCGGCGTAAATATGGTTAAGATCGCTAAGCTTAACTGAAGCAGATTAAGAGTGAGTGCCTTCGTTTTCACCTATTTGAACTATCACACCCGGATTCTGTTTTCATTGATCAGTTGTCTAAGACAAGTTTAACCAACTATAACGTGGCGTCAACTCCTCCAACACGTTTAATGCAAACGTAAAGTGAACGTGTTGGTGACGTCTGTTGGAAAACCACAGGCATGCCAGGCCCTAATAGATCATTTCGAAACCCAACAGTAATGTTAGTGTTCAGCTTTGTCATTTAGTCCTCAGCATTGCAAATACCAGTATAGGATACATTGGACAGGCCGTATTTTGTTACTGGATATTTCCAATCCATTCTTGGCACAACGCACAACGTGATACAGTCATTCAGTCACAGCCAATCAGATTGTGGGTATTTTTACACATCACTCGCCGAATCCTCATTTCCCATTGTCATTCCAGTTAAATATGAGAGTAAGTATGGCACGCATTCTCAAAAACTATTTTAGAGGGATTTTATCCAAACATTCTGACTGCGAATGTTGTCTCTTTAAAACAGACTAGTTTGAGACCTACAGTTTTAGTTTGAGGTACTTCAGAGTTATAGAAGTTGTTCCTTGCTGTCGAGTATGTCGGTATTGACGTCTCCTCACACACCACTCGGGTGGAGTGGTCAGTATGTCAGTTTGACATTTTGACATTCATTTTACGTCGATCTACCCTCCCGTTGTTTGGAATAAAAAAATTTAACTTTAAACTCTTGTTATATAGAAAACCGACTGATGTTCATAAAGGAAGACAGCGACTCTGACTCCATTGACGAAATATCTTATAACAGAGGACCTGTCCGTTCAAAGATACAATGCAGCTTGTACTGTTATGACAAGAACACATGCAATGAGACTTGTAAAGCCTTTAGCTTTAATATCAACACAAACTGTTGTGAAATTTTACATAATATGTAAAAAATAATTTCAGAAAAGCAAGGGATACAACGTTACAACTTTGTTCCATAGAGGAGGATTCGACTAATTGTGGTAAATTTTATTGGATTCTTCGTGAGAATAATTGAACACCAGGAGAATATTATGTTCATAGCAGCGTGCTTGTGCAATTTACAGATCATAGTTCCATGATAGCTATTTCGAGATTTCTATTTCGAGATTAAGAAGTGACAAAAGACTTGGACAAAATTTATCGATTGCAACGAAGTTTAACAAACACGTGCAGATATCAAGTTTACGCATTTTGGCGTTGTCCAAGTCATTTATTGATATTATAGGTTTGTATCTATTAACCTGTGTGTATTTCCGTATTGACATATGAACATGGGTATGTCCAGTGGGACCTCAAATACACACACTCGTGCACAGTGCAAAATGTTGTACGAGATGTTCTATAAACCAAATAGTGTATTGCTGACCTGCTAGGGAACAAAATTGCGAACCCGAACATATACAAAAAGAACTTCGCAAAATCATTTAAATGAGGCAACTCCCGAGTTTATTCGGAAGGATGACCAGATTTCTGTTTAAATATAAATATGTCTTTGCAAAATCCGATATTCAGTTCGGTTGCAAATCCAAATCCCCCGCAACCACAGTGGACAGCGGTACACCATTAACATGACCGTAATTACCATAAACAACATTTCCTGTGGTTTATGTTATGTTGAGGCCTGTTGATTGATTATGGGGCGGAACCCATGCTTAGTAGTGCATGGCCAAACAGTTAGCACAGCATTACTGTGCTCACATGGCTTAGAGGAGACAATACAGAATATATTTACGAAAATTAACAGGCGACTAGAACGGAAATCGACATACATTGAACCATAACCACCATTCTAATGACAGATTGGTTCTCATTTTTCAGAGTGCAACTTGATCATCTAGTTGACAATTCAGGTAGAAATAACATTATTTTCCAAAGAAAAAACCGTTCAAACGGATTTTCTATTTTTGTCGTGGTCGGTGGTTAATGGAGTGCACCGAGTCGTTTTTAATGGCCATACGTGTTGCATTTATCGTCATATGTACCTAATCTCTCACGAATCGTGGACATGTTTGATAACTACATTCCTCCGATTATCAAAGAGGGCCTTATTGTACTCTGGATACTGTAATATTCAAGCTTTTCAAAGAGAGAGTTTATCATATCATTGCAACTTGTTCGGAATCCCAGGCATGCCAAATCTGTTCGCGGGCATATCATCCCAATTACAGGTTTAAAATATTGTCTCAATCAATTAGAAGTACGAAAAACTTACCATCAAGTGTCCAAAAATTTAAAATCAAGTGTCAAAATGTTCCAATTGGCCGTACCCGCATATAAACGCTGAAATGTGGTCACGTTAATGGTGTACCGTTGTCCACTGTGACACTGTGAACGAGACTATACAAAGGATGTTGTCTAATGATAGTTTTTTAGCGGTTTTATAAAAGCGATATATAGATCGGACACGTCACACCTCAATAAGACGCTGGTACTGCCAAATATACATGAATGTGACCCGTTCCAGCAAAACCAGTCGAATGTCGCTCTGAGCTTGGTAGGTTGAGACGGACTGTGTGTTCATTTCACTATTGTCTGCCTTTTGTGAAGTCTGACGACATCAATTTCTTCTATTATCTCCTGGTGTCACCTGGGCTCATCTTATGTGTGACATGCTACTGGTTTTGCTAGAACGGGACACATATATGATGATGTGTATGAAAACAAGTTCTTTTTCAGAAATGCATGCTTTCCTTTTAATCGCAGAAGGATAGTTCCATTTGACTTACTTTAAGACGTAATATTCAACGCTATACAGGCAACGTCAAGCCAATCACAAAGCAATGTATCAAATTAGAATAAACAGCTTAAATCTGATTAATGGCTTGTAAAATAAAATACTTAAAAATAGTAATTGTCATTGACATACACTGACTGCAAGCGAAGCTTAGCTCAAATTTATTAGTAATTTTGTCTTAACCAAACATGGACTAGTGCAGGAGAGTGTGAGAAGCAAGGATTTAAGGCAGAACATAAGACATTCAAAATAGTGTACAGTACATATTGGAAATTGATAGATTTTGAAACTTGTTATCTTTTTGCTTCCAACTCAATCAATACGAACATGGGTTTCATTGATACGGCGATGCGTGAATACAGTTAATGAATTTTGAAATATTTCACTGGGTGTTTTATCCGTGTTCCGAAAAGCTCTCTCTCTCTGTCGTTGCACTATCCTTTGTTTTATGTTCAAAGTATGAGTAGAGTAGGCCGACATGTCGTAAAACAACGGCTCGTTTGCTAGTGTCACATCAACTCTGGTACTGGTCATGGCCACCTTAGCTCTTTCGTCGTTTTACCGAGGCCGCAACTTCGCCCTCTTACCAAGCTTACGGTTGCGAAAAATGAGTATGTCGTTAATTATGGACACGCATCAGCTCCAAAGAAATGTGTTACCAGCCTCAGGCGTAATACCGGAAAGTGGCGGCATGTTGGTCTTCGGGAAAAGGATTGGAACTACCTACTTTGGTCACTACTTGAATTATACTATTGATTGCTTTATAAATGATCATTATATTCGTCAAGCTCTCTGTTTGTAGAGGCAACTTCTCAACGTCATCATAACGAATGTTCCTACAAGAGGTATCCATGTGTTGCAAGCGGTGTCTAGTTGTGTCTAGTAAAATGATCAGTGAAAATTAGTGTCAACAAACATTTGTTTTCGCACTTTTGAAAATCGGACATCGAAGCAGGTTGCAGCTGTCTACAATGCTCATGTACATGCCTAAATCAAATTGGTAAAAACATTGTCACCTGTGGCAAGAATTGAAGTTTGCTGTGCGGTTTCGGTGAACGGGATAAATCATGTACAATGATGTATACAAATAGAAAGTGTCTCTTTGGATTAAGGCTAAAGATATATCTTCGACACAATTAAAGAACATAACTGCACAATGTATCCGTTATACGCATTGTTTAGTGTGTGCAAGTGGAGTGCCAGCCTTGATAGTCGGGCGATAGTTGTATGTGAGGTCACTTATAGACCGTTTTCATTCTTATGCTGTTTTAACGTCACAAAACATTTGCTATCGTTACGTTTTGAGGATGAAGAGTGTTTTTCTCCGACTAAGACTAACTGCTGTCCTCTTACGGCAATTGTCTGCATGCCTTTTCAGCTGCAATCAATACCGGACTACCAGAAATGTTGTCTATTTTACACCGTATTTTGTATCAAAAAACGTGTATGACACATTATATTTGAGGTGCAAATGACGTAAATGTCCTCTTCCGACAGATAACACAAGGAGGATACCGCGGTGACGTCACGGCTTTTCCAAGATGGCGCTTCATATTGTAAACAAACTCGATCCACGGCCAAGGGAAAATCAAGTCATCAAAAAAGTTAGATTTTTCGCATCAAATCAGAGTTATTAGTACTTTTCTGCTATGAAATAAGTCTTCAGACAATAAGCTATCATTTGAATAATGAAAAGTGCTGTTTTGATGGGGAAAAATAGGGTTTTTTAAACCAAATAGCCGGCACCGATCTTCCAAAATTAGCGATGGTTTCAAAACAGTCTCCCAGATATGGGGCAATCTCTTCATTATCATAATGGGATTTGGAGGTATGTTAACAGATTTTACAAGTTCGAGACCTGTAATACCTAAAACTCGCATAGATCCCCATAGATCCCCTCTATTTGTCGAGTAAGCGCCCCTGTAAGATCATGCATTTTCGGACACTAGAACGAAATCTTCCTGCGGATATCGCGGTTTTGGTGATGATTTAAGGAGAAATTGACTGTTCTTAGAGTTGTATGGGACAGAAATGAGTTCATACTTCATGAATACATGAATATATTATGATATGGGCGGGCTTCTAAGTCAAAACAATAACGAACTCAACTGCATCTCTACCGTGTATCGCGTAGTGCATTGCCTAGTGTATTTCGTAGTGTATTTTAGCGGAGACATTATTTCCCATTATTTCCGCACTTTGGCCACGCCAAACGTCTTTTTTATTCGTGGAAGTTAATCTGCTCTGTAAATTTTATTCTACACAGGAAGAATCCATACTAGGTATTGCAATATTTCATGTCTATTGGTGTTTTTGTGTACAGGAGCGCACCAGACAGTGGGCCGTGGAAATGTGTTCAGTGCTGGTGCTGTCAGTAGACTGAATCTGATTGGCCATAGCGATCACTAATATGGGTCGGGATCACGTGATGTGACGTCACCGCGGTATCCTCCTTGCAGATAACATGAACATTTTGGATTTTCGTAATAAACAAATTATTTCTTAGGAGCATTTTGAACCGGCCTATCCTCCATATCTAACACAATAACTGGATTAAAGAATCCCTCGCCACAGAACGCAGGCAGCTATGATGAATAGGGATAACTCTGTATAACATTCATTCCAACTTTTGAACCAAATAGAAATAAGTACATTGTATTGGGATTGGTAGTGTATTGTGAGCCGACTCCGATCAAGTGTGAGTTAGGCGTTCATTTCGACGATGCGCAACGTACTAACCTTAATATTTCTCCTTCAATCCATCGCCTGTGGAAGCACGGGAGACACATGTATCAACCACAGAAGTGAGTTAAGTTTGGAATTATTCAGGCCCCCATCAATAAAATCAATTCGGCTTAGTCATTCCAGGCCGCCAATTTAGGTGATGATATCATTCTAAATCCTATATCGAATAGTAAGATGATTTCAAATGCTTAAAACAATTATACTATTGTCAAATTAACAAAAATGCTTGCCTGTCTTAAAATCATTTCAGAGCTTGGAGCAAAGCGTTTGGCAAGCAGGTGCCCACTGCCAAATGATTGCGTCATTGGCGGGTGGTTGCCGGTCTAAAAATTCGCATTGGACACATCACCTCTTACAAAAAAAATGATGGTAGTTATAATTCATTGGAAAGCACAGCAATCTACTTTTTACACTCACATGTTGGAAATACACTACTTCAAGAGTCAAAACAATCTTAAACGCCTAAAAAGTCTTCCATTCAATTAAAATGTGTCAACATGTGCATTCTTACTCAAAACCGTGGCAACATACACACAGTATATTAAAATAATACCAATGATAGCAGCTGGGATCTCATTTTTAAGATATTGGTGCCAATTTCTACGAAAGCCCAGCAGGCTCATCTGAAATTCAAAATTCAAAATCCGAAATTTGAGATAAAATATTAACCAGTCAGAGGAAAACTTCCGAAATTTTGAATGCAAAATGGCCGCAATCGGCACTGCGTTCATATGCATCAAATCATCGTTACAAGCTAAATCAGCTCGACTTGCTGATGTCAGGTGATTATTTTACACAAACCGTGATGCATTCTTCACGCAATGATAAGTAGAAAATAGGTCAAATATATTGCAATCGTTCAAAATGATATTCCTGCTAGTCTGTCTAGCTCAAAGAATCGTACCCATGTAGGGGTTAAAATTATAGTTGCAATTTAATGCAAAAGCTTGACTTAATTGAACCCCCAGTGGTCTCTTTAATGCACTTTAAATTTATCCATTCTCATTACCAGCGATTAGGGATTTTGAAACACGGATTTCGAATTCGAGAATTTTGGACTTCGGATTATTTCAGATGGGCCTCTGGGCTTTCGTAAATTTTAGTAAATCAAGTTGAAGCTTAAAATTGACTAAGGCAATTTAAAATGGAACAATGTTGTGTTCCTTTGCATTTCAGACACCAGTGTGTTCTTTCTTGATGGAACTGACCGGAATATAAGGTAACTGCGCCCGTGGATTCTACATTATTTATAAACTCTCAGACTTTGGAAGCAAAACCACTGCATCTTTGTTCCCTTTTGGTCCAATATCCAATATTGTAACACTGCTCAACAGGGGCGTAAGCTTCCAGTCTAGTGCAATACGAAGTTACACAGCCATAGAAGACCTACATTTCTTCATTTCATCGCCATTTCCGTCTGCAGTTCCAAGCCATCAGAATCAGTCGGGTATTAATCGGTCGCTCCACTCTACTTGAGGCTGTTTGTGTTTATACATTGGCTGTGGCTCCGTGTAAAGACTTTGTCATTTATGGCATCGGAGATTCTCCACAGAAGTTAACGACTGTGTCTTTAAATGCAAAACTTTTCAAGACATTGTAACGATTTCAAAATCCTCGATCCAGTGTGAAGTACGGTGCAAATTATGCCAAGTCAACTTATTTTGGTGAGGTTCTCTCATTTAATGAATGTGATCACGAGGTTGAGCTGAAGATTGATCTTCAGAAGTACGATACCGTTTCGTTTGCTCTCTAATTTCGGCGGCGTTACCATGACAGTCGATGTAAAATGCTATTTTCGACTGCTGGAAAAAAATTCGGCCTTTTTGTAAGAAGCGCTGATGCTATAGAGTTATCATGTAATAACCGACCTCATGAGACTTGGGTGCAAGTTACACTATCTGAAAAGGCAGTCAGTGTGCGTGTTTGGTATTTTCTTGTTGTAACCGTGGACATGATAAGAAATATCCATCAGATTTACCTCGACGGGGTTAAACTGAATGCTACGATGATACGAAGACGTGCTCTTATCATACCGGGTCGCTATTATTTTCTTGGTCGCCATTTACCATTTCCAACACCACCCTGCAATTCATTGGCGTTTCTCGGAGCCATGTCGAACTTAATGATTTATCCATGCTTGTTGAATCAAGGGGATGTTCAAAGTATTTATGAGAGTGGTAAGTTTGAAGTTTTTCCAACCGTGTGTAATCCACTAAAATGCTTAAGTCCATAGTCGTCGACGTCTTCGGCGCTGGAGCTCAAACACGTTTGCACAAAACAAGTTCAGTCAGTTAACTTGGTTATAACTTTAGCTCGGCGTTAATATACTTATGTTCACTTAGCTTAACTGGAGAAGGTTAAGAGTTAGGGACTGCATGTTTATTTATTTGAACTATCACACCCGGTTTCTCTTTTCATTGATCAGTTGTTTAAGACAAGTTTAACCAACTATAACGTGGCGTCAACTCCTCAAACCCGTCTTGAGAAAACGTAAAGTGAAGGTGTTGGAGACTTCTGTTGGAAAACCACAGGCATGCCAGGACCTAATAGATCATTTCGCAACCCAACAGTAATGTTAGTGTTCGGCTTTGTCATTCAGTCCTCAGCATTGTAAATACTAGTATAGGATACCTGGGACAGGCCGTATTTTGTTACTGGATATTTCCCATCCATTCCTGGCACAACGCACAACAATAACCAGTATATAGAATTCGCATTGATACAAGAATGAAGATTTTCTGGCCGAAAATGACAAAACTCAATTCATTCCGCCGAATCAACTGTATAACGTTCTTATTTCACTTTGTCATTCCAGTTAAATATGAGAGTAAGTATGGCACGCATTCTGAAAATGATTCTTAAAGGGATTTTATCCAAACATTCTGACTGCGAATGTTGTCTCTTAACAGACTTGGATTAATTTCAATTTTAATCAGAACACTCAGTCTAGCCCGAATGTAAAATCGAAAGTTAAGACAAGATTCTAATATCACAAGATCTCAATTAAATGTCAGGTTCAGTCTTGTGTAATGTACACGTCAGCTGACATATTAAAACTTTAACAAATAGCAGTAATCTTGCAAGAATCGTTTGACGAATGTACATGCGCATGGACCAAAAACTGAATAAATCTATGGCTATGAATATTATAGGAATTTTTGTGTTGACCCTGCATGCGCAGTTTGGTGTATCGACCCTGAATCGTTTTGGTTGGTACAAGTATGAGAGCCTGAAAAAGCTGACAAAGTCATATTCCAATATTTAGTTTAAGGTGTTTCAGAGTTATAGAAGTTGTTCCTTGCTGTCGGGTATGTCGGTATTGACGTCTCCTCACACACCACTCGGGTGAGTGGTCAGTATGTCAGTTTGACATTTTGACATTCATTTTACCTCGATCTACCCTCCCGTTGTTTGTAATAAAGAAATTAACTTTAAACCCTTGTTGTATAGAAAACCGACTGATGTTTATAAAGGAAGACGGCGACTCTGACTCCATTGACGAAATATCTTATAACAGAGGACCTGTCCGTTCAAAGATACAATGCAGCTTGTACTGTTATGACAAGAACACACGCAATGAGACTTGTAAAGCCTTTAGGTTTAATATCAACACAAACTGTTGTGAAATTTTACAAGATATGTAAAAAATCATTTCAGAAAAGCAAGGGATACAACGTTACAACTTTGTTCCATAGAGGAGGATTCGACTAATTGTGGTAAATTTTATTGGATTCTTCGTGAGAATAATTGAACACCAGGAGAATACTATGTTCATAGCAGCGTGCTTGTGCAATTTACAGATCATAGTTACATGATAGCAATTTCGAGATTTCTATTTCGAGATTAAGAAATGACAAAAGACTTGGACAAAATCTATCGATCGCAACGAAGTTTAACAAACACGCGCAGATATCAAGTTTACGCATCTTGGCGTTGTCCAAGACATTTATTGATATCATAGTTTTGGATATATATATATTGATGTATTTCCGTACTGACATGAACAGGGGTATATCCTGTGGGCCCTCAAATACACACACTAGTGCACAGTGCATAGACGCTGTACGAGATGTTCTATAAAGCAATTAGTGTATTGCTGACTTGCTAAGGAACTAGATGGCGAACCCTAACATTTACAAGAAATACCTCGCAAAAGCATTTGGATGAAGCAACACCCAAATTTATTCGCGGGGATGAATTTTATCTTAGGAAAAATCCTTGACCAGATTTCTGTGTAAATATAAATATGTCTTTGCAAAATCCGATCTCCACTTCGGTTTCAAATCCGAATCCTCCACAACCACAGTGGACAGCGTTATACAATTAACATGATCGTATTTACCATAAAAAACATTTCCTATAGCAGACGATGTATGTTTCAAACTGACCGTCTCCTATAAAGACCGTGTTCCAAATAACAACGTCCAAGATGCGCATAAACCAAATTTGGGGGTATACGCATTAACAATGAGGAAAGTGGGATAATTCTCTCACTTCTAGTAGGTAAAACTATGGTGAAGTTTATTTTTATCTAGTATATTAGCATGCCTTATCAAAGACCTAACTTTACTTTCAAAATTATCGGTTTTCCATCAAATCATACATATTGGAAATCGATAGATTTCGAAACTCTTTATATTTTTGCTTCCAACTCAATCAATACGAACAATGGTTTCATTGATACGACCTTGCGTGAATACAGTTAATGAGTTTTGAACTATTTCACTGCGTGTTTTATCCGTGTTCAAGAAAGCACTTTCTCTCGTGCACCATCGTTTGTTTTATATTCAGAGTATGAGTAGAGCAGGCCAACATGTCGTAAAACAACGGCTCGTTTGCAAGTGTCACATCAACTTTGGTACTGGTCATGGCCACCTTAGCTCTTTCGTCGATACCGATTAACCGAGGCCGCAACTTCGACCGGCGGCCTTCTTACTGTTGTGACAGGGGAGTAGATCTTTAATTATGGAGGCACCTTCTTCTGCGCTGCTCCAAAATAACGGGTTACCAGCCTTAGGCGAAATACTGGAAAGTGGCAGCGTCTTGGCCTTCGGAAAAAAGATGGGAACTACCTTCTTTGATCACGACTTGAATAACCATCGATTCGATAATAAATGATCATTATATTCGTCAAACTTTTTGTTTGAAGAGGCAATTTCTCGCGGTGGTATGACGAATGTTCGTGCAAGAGGTATCAATGTGTTGCTAGCGATGTCCAGTTGTGTCTATCAAAATGATAAGTGAATATTAGCGTTGCAGCAGTGTACAATAATCACATACATGCCTAAATCAAAGGGGTAATGAAATTGCCACCTATAATATGTACAATGATGTACACAAATTGAAAGTGTATGTCGGGATTAAAGCTAATATATAACTTCGACACAATGCAAAAATATAACTACACAATGTATCCGTTATACCCTTTGTGTAGTGTGTACAAGTGGAGTGTCAGCCTTGGTAGTCTGGCAGTAGTTGTCTGTGAGGTCGTTTATGGACGTTTTTCATTCTCAGGCTATTTTAACGATAAACATTACAGCACTAAATATTTGCTATCGTTTTGTTTTGAAGAATGAAGTTTGTTCCTTTCCGACTAACAGCTGTCCTCTTACGGCAAGTGTCTGCATGCCTTTTCAGCTGCAATCACTACCGGACTACCAGAAACATTGCCTATTTTACCCAAGGCAAGATTGTTGAAACAGGTAAAGATGTTGACTAAATGTCATGTCCAGAAAACGCAATAGCGAGATCTTTTTATAAGCGTTGCGTGATAGGTTTTCTTTAAGAAAATTGTAAATGCGCATTACAAAGAGCATTAATCAGACACCATATATTGCGACACCGTTGGGACATGCGCGTTCATTGGCAGACGGTCCTCGAAGTTCTGATCAAATTCGTAGGATTATTTCTCAGTCAAGATTGAAAAAAATCTTCAAGAATCGAGTAACGAATGTACATTGAAAATTGGAAGAATACAGCAGAGCTACAGCTATACTTGATAACTTTGTAACATTCATTCGAACTTTTGAACCAGGAAGAAATAAGCTCATTGTATTGGGATTGGTAGTGTATTGTTGGCCCACTCCGATCCAGTGTGAGTTAGGCTTTCAGTTCGACGATGCGCCGCCTACTTACCGTTGTACATGTATTACTCCTTCAATCCATCGTCTGTAGAAGTACTGGAGACACATGTATCAACCACAGAGGTGAGTTGTTTGGAATTATTCAGGACCCCGTTAATGAAATCAATTCGGCTCAGTCATTCCAGGACGCACAAATTAGGCGATTACATCATTCTAAATCCTATATCGGATAGTACGATGAATTCAAATGCTTAAAACAATTATACTTTTGCCGTATTAACAAAGTGCGTTAGGGTTGCTTGCCTGTCTCGAATCATTTCAGAGCTTGGAGCAAAGCGTTTGGCCAGCAGGTGCCCACTGCCAAATGATTGCGTCATTTGCCGGTGGTTGCCGTTCTAAAATTCGCATTGGACACATCGCCTCTTTCAAGAAAACTGATGGTACAGTTGTAGTTATAATTCATTGGAAAGCACAGCAATCAACTTTTCACATGCAACATATCATATTGCTTGAGTGGAGTTACTGAGCGCCTCAGGAAGGACCGACCTATGGGTGAAACACTCACATGCTGGGTATGCACTCGTTCACGAGCCACGACAGTCTTTAGCGCCCAAAAGGGCTTCCAGTCTATTAAAAAGTTCAACATGAGCATTCATATCCCACCCCTTTTATGGCTGCGAAAGGCATACTTGTTTAGGCTCTACCCAGTAGTAGAACTTGGGTATTGTCTGGCTTGGGATCTTATTGGTGAGTGGATCCAATACACACTATATATCTGAATGATACCAATGACAGCAGCAGAGATCGCAATTTAAAGATATTGGTGCTAATTTCTACGAAAGCCCAAAAGGCTCATCTGAAATTCGAAATCCGAAATTTGAGATGCAATATTAACCAATCAGAGGGAAACTTTCAACATTTCAAAACCAATTAGATGTCGTGAAACATTTTATTCGGTGAATGCAAAACGACCGCAATCGGCACTGCGTTTATATGCATCAAATTATTGTAAGAAGCTAGATCAGCTCGACTTGCTGATGTCAGGTGATTATTTTACATATACCGTGATGCATTCTTGACGCAATGATTAGTAGAAAATAGGTCAAATACTGTAGTTTCATGAAAATAACACCACTTCGGGATATTCAAGGCCAGGCCTCTTCTCTCGAGTCTATTCACCAGAGGTAACCAATGAGTGACTTCGCTGGCCCTTGTGATGGCTCAGCCGAGCTGTCACGGTTACGCTAAACCACTTATTACCACAGCCCTATTGATTCGAAGTGTTGTGGGCCTACTGGTCGATGAGTGCGCATGTGGAATGACGTAAATGGTAAGGCCACTCGCCGACCGTTTATACAGGTTGTCTCATAAAACTGAAGCACCTTTTAGATTGACCCAAACCCCCCCAAAACAAAAAAGGTCCTTATTGAAACTCTGAAGAAAAATCTACAAATGCTTTATTAGTAAAGCAAAGTGATATTCAGGCAATGATAGTAGTCACGAAATTCCGAAGAAAAACGAGGAGCTCATCCTCTGTTTTTCTCCAACCCTCTTTTTTTATTTAGACTCCCTAGGCCTACGTGGGAGAAAACAGAATCGAAGTTTCTAGGATTTGTGGTTTTCTTGAGGAATTCTAGGGCCTCTTAGGCCTATAAATGAAGCCCCACTGAGGGTACCCACATTGCAGACAACCTGTGCGACAATGGATGCTGTAGAGCTGCTGAGAAAACGACGCCGGCGCTGCACCGTGACAGAAAAACTTGCCTACCTGAGAGACCAGAAGGAGGCACTGGTGAACGGTACGGTGCGCAGTATGAGAGAGTTCGCCGCCCACTATAACATCCCCTGGGAGACGTTTAGAAGGTGGAATCTCGAGGACCTCGAGCAGAAGCAAGAAGAAGGGCATGGCCGGAAGAAGACGGTGATGGAGCCCCGTGATCCGTTATGGCCACAGGTTGAGGACCAGCTTTACCAATGGCTGCAGCAGATGAGAGAGCATCGCCTCGCAGTCTCCGTTCTCGACATTCAAGATAAGGCGTTGGTAGTGTGGCAAAGCTAGTGGAATGAGTTAGCCCAAGATGTCAGAGAAGGGATTCAGCATTGTCGCCCTCAGCTATGGGATTTCAACGCATCCATAGGCTGGGTGGAGTGCTTGATGAAGAGACGCCACGTGACCCTACGGAAGGTGACCAAGAATACAACAACCGTCCTGCTAATGCTGCTGCAAGGATCCAGACCTTCCGAGATGCGGTTACTGGGAGCATTGATCGTCTTGATATACAGATGCGGTTCTTCTTTAACATGGACCAAACCTTTGTCCTGTTTGATATGAGAACCATGTACACGGCCAACACCACGGGGGAGAAGGCCATAGACGTCTGATCATCCAGGTCCAATACTAAGTTGGGATGCACCGTCACCCTCTGCATCGCAGCCTCTGGAGCAAAGTTGCCGGCGCACATCACCTTCCCCAGAAGAGGTTTCGTCCGGGTGTTTGCAGCCCTCCAAGACAACCCACCAGCAGATGTAAAGATTACCCTATCGGAAACTGTTTGGATGAGGGAGGAAACGGCGCACAAGTGGTTAGATGAAGTCCTATCACCCTACATCACCGACAACGAGACCGACCAGTTCCTGTTAATCGTCGATCATTATCAGGTCCACCGGACAGAGAACTTCCGGACGAGAGTCCGCGACATGAGAGGCAGCCTGGATTACGTACCTGCTGGTTGCACATCCCTCGTACAACCGTTAGACGTTGCAGTCATGAAGTCCTTCAAATGTCACGTACGGCGACAATGGAAATCGAGGAAGAAGGACCACACGGACGAAAGAGGAGACTGCCCTCACATCGGCCTGAGAGAGACGTGACCAACATCATCAGAGATGCCTGGGATAATGTTGATGAGGACGTTATCGTCAACTGATTTGAAGCATCGTTTCAACCAAGGCCAATCGAAGCTGGACCACATGCTATCTTGGAGGAAGAAGAGGAGACTGCCGTGGATGGACCAGAGTTCGTGAATGTAGTCGAGGAGGACATTGTGATGGACTTGAATTGACTGTGGGTGTTGTGAATGATTGTGGGTACGATTCTGAAAGCTGGACAATCTAATAATGTGTATCTTTAGCTTTGAAAAAAAATTGAATCGGGATTTGCATCGTTCTTTTTTATTCCTTCACTGATCACTACGGACAAGACTGTACATTTAGAGGGATGTTCGGTTTTGTCTCCAGATATGTGATGGACAACTTATCATTCTTACCAATTTCGCACTGCAAAGTATCTTTGAAAGCCCGAAGCTGGTAAGGGATGATAAGACCCGAAGACATGCTCCATTACCTCCCTGAGCAGTGCCTCACTTTGAAAGGGCAGGTCAGTCCCTAAAACCAGCAGAAGCCAATATGTCAGTTGGACTTTTTTCATGGACACCCTGTACACTATCAGCTATTAGCACTGGGACACCCTTTACACTACCAATGACGATTAGTTGAAAATGTTCTGGGACACTCAGTACAATGGCCGAAGACCCGATCCCATTATCCCATTCATAGGAGACCTACGAATCGGTTTCAACAACCCAAACAATAAGGATTGGACTCAAAACTGAAGCATATTGGATATGAGGCCTGGACAACCCTCTCTGGAATCCCAGCCAATGATCGGCCTTCTCAACAGCTCTGTTCGCCACCCTATGAGTTAGGGGCGGCGAAACCATATGTTAATGAAGTGGTGTTATTTTCATGAAACTACAGTATACTGCATTCTTTCAAAATGATATTCTTGCTAGTCTGACTAGCTCAAAGAATCGTGCCCATGTCGGGTTATGGCTGCAATTGAATAAAAAAGCTTGACTTAATTGAACCACCAGTTGTCTCTAAATTCACTTTGAAATTTCTCCATTGTCATAACTCAATGTTACACTTGATCTAATTTGCTAAAAGTTTCCAAGCGATTAGGGATTTGGAATTTCGGGTTTCAGATTCGAGAATTTCGGACTTCGGATTTCGAATTTCAGATGGGCCTCTGAGCTTTCGTAAATTTTAGTAAATCAAGTTAAAGTAATAAAATTGACCAAGGCGATTTAAATGGAACAATGTTGTGTTCCTTTTCAGACACCAGTGTGTTCTTTCTTAATGGAACTGACAGGAATATAAGGTAACTGCGTCTGTGGATTCTACATTATTCATCAACTTTGGAAGCAAAACCACTGCATCTTTGTTCCCTTTTATTCCCGCATCCAATATTGTAACACTGCTCAAGAGGGGAGCTAGCTTCCAGTCTACCGCAATACGATGCTACACAGCAATAGAAGACCTACAGTTTGCTTCTTTTTATCGCCATTTCCGTCTGCAGTTCCAAGCCATCAGAATCAGTCGGGTATCAATCGGTTGCTCCACTCTGCTTGAGGCTTTTTATGTTTATACATTGGCTGTGGCTCCGTGTACAGACTTTGTCATTTATGGCATCGCAATTTCTCCATAGAAGTTAACGACTGTGTCTTTAAATGCAAAACTTTTCAAGACATTTTAACTCTACGATTTCAAAATCCCCCAGTGTGAAATACGGTGCAAATTACGCCAAGTCAACTTATTTTGGTGAGGTTCTCTCATTTAATGGATGTGATCATGATGTTAAGCTGAACATTGATCTTCAGAAAAACGATGTCGTTTCGTTTGCTCTCTACTTTCGGGAGCGTCACCATAACAGACGATATAAATCAATAATTTGGATTTCTGGAAGACGCTTTGACGTTTACGTCAATAGCTATCATGGTATACATGTAATGTGTATTAACCGACATAAGAATTGGGCGCGAAGAACTAACACTGCCAAGGCAATCAAGGCGCGTGTTTGGTATTTTCTTGTTGTTACGGTAGACATAGTAAGAAATGTCCATACGATTTACCTCGACGGAGTAAAACTGAATGCTAGGACGCAACTAAAATCTTTCGAATTCAGATCAGGTCGCTGTCATTTTCTTGGTCGTCGTTTACCCATCCGAGGAGGACGCTGCACTTCACATTATTTTATCGGTGCTATGTCCAACCTGAGGATTTTTCCATGTCTGTTGAATCAATGGGAGGTTCTAAGTATTTATGAGAGCGGTAAGTTAGAAGCTTTTCCAACCATGAATAATCCATGGAAAAGGCTTAAGTCCAAAGAGTCGTCAACGTCTTCGGCGCTGGAGCTCAAAAACATTTGTACAAAACAAATTAAGTCAGTTAAAGTCCGTGATATTAACTTTAGCTCGGCGTAAATATGGTTAAGATCGCTAAGCTTAACTGAAGCAGATTAAGAGTGAGTGCCTTCGTTTTCACCTATTTGAACTATCACACCCGGATTCTGTTTTCATTGATCAGTTGTCTAAGACATGTTTAACCAACTATAACGTGGCGTCAACTCCTCCAACACGTTTAATGCAAACGTAAAGTGAACGTGTTGGTGACTTCTGTTGGAAAACCACAGGCATGCCAGGCCCTAATAGATCATTTCGAAACCCAACAGTAATGTTAGTGTTCAGCTTTGTCCTTTAGTCCTCAGCATTGTAAATACAAGTATAGGATACCTTGGACAAGACATATTTTGTTACTGGATATTTCCCATCCATTCTTGGCACAACGCACAACACTAACCAGTATATAGAATTCACACTGATACAAGAATAAAGATTTTCTGGCCGAAAATGACAAAAATCAATTGATTCCGCCAATGTAGACAAATGCATACTTACGAAATATAATTCGTTACCATGCTAACAACTTATGAACGTTGAAACTGATCCCAGCCTGAAACTGCGGCAATAAAGACCTTGAACATGGCAGCACGTTCTCAGTTCCGTGTGGCACAGCTTTGTGATACAGTCATTCAGTCACAGCCAATCAGATTGTGGGTATTTTTACATATCACTCGCCGAATCCTCATTTCCCATTGTCATTACAGTTAAATATGAGAGTAAGTATGGCACGCATTCTCAAAAACTATTTTAAAGGGATTTTATCCAAACATTCTGACTGCAAATGTTGTCTCTTTAAAACAGACTAGTTTAAGACCTACAGTTTTAGTTTGAGGTACTTCAGAGATATAAAAGTTGTTCCTTGCTGTCGAGTATGTCGGTATTGACGTCTCCTCACACACCACTCGGGTGGAGTGGTCAGTATGTCAGTTTGACATTTTGACATTCATTTTACCTCGATCTACCCTCCCGTTGTTTGTAATAAAAAAAATTAACTTTAAACCCTTGTCGTATAGAAAACCGACTGATGTTCATAAAGGAAGACGGCGACTCTGACACCATTGACGAAATATCTTATAACAGAGGACCTGTCCGTTCAAAGATCCAATGCAGCTTGTACTGTTATGACAAGAACACACGCAATGAGACCTGTAAAGCCTTTAGCTTTAATATCAACACAAACTTTTGTGAAATTTTACATATTATGTAAAAAATAATTTCAGAAAAGCAAGGGATACAACGTTACAACTTTGTTCCATAGAGGAGGATTCGACCTATTGTGTTCAATTTCATTGGATTCTTCGTGAGAAATATTGAACATCAGGATAATATTATGTTGATAGCAGCCTGCTTGTGCAATTTACAGATCATAGTTACATGGTAGCTATTTCGAGATTTCTATTTCGAGATTAAGAAATGACAAAAGACTTGGACAAAATTTATCGATTGCAACGAAGTTTAACAAACACGTGCAGATATCAAGTTAAAGCATTTTGGCGTTGTCCAAGTCATTTATTGATATTATAGGTTTGTATCTATTAACCTGTGTGTATTTCCGTATTGACATATGAACATGGGTATGTCCAGTGGGCCCTCAAATACACACACTCGTGCACAGTGCAAAATGTTGTACGAGATGTTCTATAAACCAATTAGTGTATTGCTGACTTGCTAGGGAACAAAATGGCGAACCCTAACATATACAAAAAGAACTTCGCAAAATCATTTGGATGAAGCAACACCCGAGTTTATTCGGAAGGATGACCTGATTTCTGTGTAAATATAAATATGTCTTTGCAAAATCTGATCTCCAGTTCGGTTGTAATTCCAAATCCCCCACAACCACAGTGGACAGCGGTACACCATTAACATGACCGTTATTACCATAAACAACATTTCCTGTGGTTTATGTTATGTTGAGGCCTGTTAGATTGATTATGGGCGGAACCCATGCTTAGTAGTGCATGGCCAAACAGTTAGCACAGCATTACTGGGCTCACATGGCTTAAAGGAGACAATACAGTATATTCACGCAAATTAACAGGCGACTAGAACGGAAATCGACAAAAATTGAACCATAACTACCATTCAAATCACAGATTGGTTGTCAGTTTTTAGAGTGCAACTTGATCATCTAGTTGACAATTTAGGTAGAAATAACATTATTTTCCGAAGAAAAAACCGTTCAATCGGATTTTCTATTTTTGTTGTGTAGCAAGTCGAATGTCGCTCTGAGCTTGGCAGGTTAAGACGGACTGTGTGTTCCTTTCACTATTGTCTGCCTTTTGTGAAGTCTGACGACATCAATTTCTTCTATAATCTCCTGGTGTCACCTGGGCTCATCTTATGTGTGACATGCTACTGGTTTTGCTAGAACAGGCCACAGATATGATGATGTGTATGAAAACAAATTCTTTTTCAGGAATGCATGCTTTACTTCTAATCGCAGAAGGATAGTTCCATTTGACTTACTTTAAGACATAATACACATCAAAGAGAATGTTTTTCAACGCTTTACAGGCAACGTCAAGCCAATCACAAAGCAATGTATCAAATTAGAATAAACAGCTTAAACCTGATTAAGGGCCTGTAAAATAAAATACTTAACAAGCCTATCGGCGTCTGATTCACAATGTGGTTTGTGAGGAGTGTCATAGTCGTCAACAGTGTAGCTTACGTATTTCGAAGACCAGTGGAATTGGCGGCGTCAAATTATTAGTGAAATTTATAATTTACAAATTACAAATCGTTTATTGAAACCGTGTAAAAAGTTACATTTTACATAAGATGAAAGTACAATGACCATAAGCATGATGAACTAAATAACTGGTGTGACATTGTTGTGGATTCGGTGGTGTGCAGCTGGAGGAGTGGACAATGTCACAACCAGGGTTCCTACATTATATACAGTGGAACCTCCGTTAGTAGACACCTCTCTATTAAAGACAACCTTTCCAATAAGGACACTAGTTTTGGTTCCAAATTGGTTGTTTCCATTCAATTTTGACTTCTCTAATCAGTCTTTGGGTGTTCCGAATGCTTGACACATTTCGAACATGTTTTGGTTGGAAACAACCCTACAGTCTTACACTTATGGCTGAATGAATGACAGTGCATTTTCGTGAAAGCTCGGTGACGAAATGCTGCGACACTATTCGTCACCAACATGTTTGATGGGTGGTGCCATCTGCACAAAGGACGATGAATTAAATAACTGATGTGACATTGTCGCTGCATTTGCAGGTGTCCACATCGAGGAGTAGATGATGTCACTACATGTACCAGGGTTTGTACTTTCATATACAGTGGACCTACTTTTTGTGGACACCTTTCTATTGAGGACAACCTCTTTAATAAGGACAGTAGTTTTTGGTTCCAAATTGGTTGTTTCCATTCAACTCGACTTCTCAGTTTAGGACACCTCTCTGTAAAAACAGCACTTTTCAGTCCCTGGGGCATTTCTGGAAATTTCATGCTATGGAGCAATTGGTTCAGCTAAGTGACAAGAACAGTACTATAAGACGGTTTTAAAAAGTTGAAAATTATTTATTTAAATGACATATGAATGGTTCAGCAGTAATTGGCAGTGTGCATTATGTAATGAAATATGATTTACATAATATAACATTTTTGTGACAAATAGTACAGATGATGGATAAATCGATACAGTGGATAGCTGTTAGAATATGCAATACATGCAAAAGCATTTGTTTTTATTGAGATTTTGCGAGAACCAAGTGGTATTTTGACAAGATAATAGAAAGCCAATAACACTACAAGAACATGACTTCAATACATTGACATTGTAGTACTTGGTATACTAAAAATATTCAAAGATGGGTATCTTGAGTTAAAGTACAAGATGTATGAATGAAGGAGGCACTCTGGTAAGAAATGGTGTCGCTAATGAAAGATTAGAACAGTCCGTCTCAACCTGCCAAGCTCAGAGCGACATGCGCCTGGTTTTGCTGTGACGGGTCACATATACAAAGTTTACATAAAACAAGATTTGTATGTTTATTTAGGAGGAGTACAAAAGTTGTATATAAAATGCCGACTTCATTATGATTTATAGGACACAAAATTTGACATGACAGCATTTTATAAAATATGAATAATCTATAATGAGAATAGTTTTGTAGCACCAATGATTTGAAAATACTGAATTTATTTATTGCATGAATAGAACACAAAAAACAGGATGATTACATGATTGTCACATGCGTGAAATATATTGTCATGGATGGGCATTGGGAACAAAAAGAATTGCGGTTATCAGCTGCATTGGTAGCGATTGCTTTAGCTGATTTTCAGAAACTGACAGGAATGAGAATGTTGATATAGTGTTGAAAAAATATTTTTATAACATACATTGCATTCAAATAACACTAAGAAGTAGACGAGTACTAATTTCGCACACTTGAAAATATTTGGACATTGACTGTCACAGGTAGTGGTAGTAGAGTAATTACATGCCATCAGCAGCACTAATTCAGACAGTTTTCGCTGTGCTTCAGTAACTGACTGGAATGACTAAGTTTGATTGTGCTGAAATGATACATAATAACGTACATTGCATAAACAAAATGATTACAAGATTTGTACTGTCTTGAAATATATGGACAGGGACAGTCACTGGAAGTTTGACATGCCATCAGTTGCACTGCTCCCGACAGTTTTCACTGTGCTTCAGTAACTGACTGGAATGACTAAGTTTGATTGTTCTGTATTTGCCTCCATTTGGATTTTGTGAACAAAAGTTACTAACCTTGTGTAATTGAAGTGTCGAATTCGCCTTGGTCGAAATGATAATACAGTAAATAAATCTATTGAATGTTGCTGAAAAGAAAACACTTACTATGTTAGAAGCCATGTACATGATAACACCACCACCACCATTATCAATATCATCACAAGTCAACTGGGGAATATGTGTGATATTTGTTCAAAACTTGCGTATATGGTATTTGCAGGTCTATTGTATTGTTACATATTTTTCACTTTCAAAATTAACTTTTTTACTAGAAATTATGAATCAATACTAACCGTAAGAAGCGTATGAAATTACAGAAGGCCTTCGTCGAAAAAAGGAATGTACTTGTACTCATTCGTGTCATTAAACCTGAAAGCAGCACAGCATAACAGTGAAATTACCGTGACATCAATGGATGTCAAACTAACATAGTGACGTAAATTTGAATTCGAAGTGCACAAATTCACAATTAAGGTTTCGAACACATTGAGAACTGAAAAACTTCATACAAATGCTTTCACACCAATGATATGATTGTGGCGCTCCTGATGAGGTATCGCCCTCTGCTAAGCAGCTTTGGTCGTAACTAGGGTAAATGTTTTTTTCAAGTGATATGAGCGATGCAATACCTTAGTTTCCACCAGCGCCACGTAGCAGTCAATGAAGTTGTGCTGGTACTCCATTAACGTCATGCTTCAAATTTGAAGAAATTAATATTACCTTCATCAAGTACGTAATAATATTACACCAGGCCTTTGTCGAAAATGTAGATCTCGAAGTCTAACTGTAATGAAAGAAAACATCAATGTGACAATATGGTTTACTATGTATGAGGGGGAGAACGGGTATTTTCGGGACACTGGGATGGGCCGAAAATAACTGTCGGGATTCGGGATAGACACCCTTATTTTAGCGTGATTCGAGACAAGCCGTGTTTTGCGTCACGATTCGGCTAAAATTGCGTATTGGGAAACGGGATAAGCCTTTTTTCCTAACGGGACGTCGAGACAGTTACCCCCCCCCCCCTTCCCCGTTCCCACCCTCATGACATGTAGCATTGTTTGTAGGCCTATTGTTACTCACAATCTATTTTTTTGTAATTGATACTGGTAGTATCAATGTGAAATATGCCACACGTTGGGAGCATGCAAGGCCTAGTACAATACACCATCATCACAATCAAATATTTCAATAATACACTGTCAACGAGAATGAATGTTCAACCATCAATCACGTGCATTGTAGTAGTGTACATCCCCCATCCCATGACGGCTTGCGCCCCGCTGACACGACGAGCACATGGCTGAGCCAATCCATCGCCTATACACTACTTTACAAAAATCGACACCTACTGAAACTTTCACTAATTATTCTCGGAAATGTACTTTATCGTTACATCAATAAATGCACATTCGAATTTCAAAACTACCACTTATTTTTGCCGTGAAACTGACCTGAGTTATCGAAACACCGTCAAAAGAGGAAGAAGCAGGTCCGCATTTATCGAAATATTGCTAAATATAATTGTCAAAATGTCGACCAAATTACCAATTAAATCACAATAAACTTATCAAATGTTCACTCATGCCTTTGGGTGAAAAAATACTGATTTTTCAATCATTCTCAATTTTACAAATCACCAATCACAAAAAGAAATAATGATGCAATTACCCAAAATAGATGAGATTTGACCACTGGTATAATTCCGCCATCTTGGATATCGGCATCGTCACCACCACTTCAAATTCTAAAGTCTTATTCAGGCCTAATATGTGTCACCTGCTGTGGTAAAATGGCTTGTTTTATCAATAAATAACAAAATATGATCTTTGTAAATAAAATCGGAGATCTTCTGGTGTGTTTTTATGTGAATTTATTACGAACTATCAATGCAGCGCAGGGCAGCCATCGTGTTCTCATGCGTAGTGGCGATGCGATAGCCATCCGCGGCACTGCTTTTCAAGATGGTGGCAATTGCCCAGTGCTAGAGGCGTTGTAAGGAAAATTGAGAGCAGGCCCCTAATGAATGAACTCTCAACGATATCGATATATTTTCGTAATTCCAGCACAACTGTTCACCAATGAACGTCCACCGACAATCCCACTTAACGAATATTAATATCAATTCATATCATGTATCTTAAGACGCTTTTATTTCATTTTAAAAAGAGTTATCGAGTGAACGATGACCTCCTACCGTACCCTCGAAATAAACAGCCAAAATGACCACAAAAACACCTTTTTAGAAAAAAACAGCGATTTTTACGAAATAAATGTCATCAGAGACGAAACTAGACACTAATTTAGCTAGGTATGCACAGTAATAGTACCTGAAGTGATCGATTTCAAGGAGAAAATACACTGAAAACAACTTTTCAGGAACAGAAATAAGATCACATTGTGAATAAAAAAATAGTGATTGGCTTTGACATACACTGACTGCATGCGAAGCTTAGCTCAAATTTATTAGTAATTTTGTCTTAACCAAACTTGGACTGCAGGAGAGTGTGAGAAGCAAGGATTTAAGGCAGAACATAAGACATTCAACATAGTGTACATATTGGAAATTGATAGATTGATAGATCAATACGAACAATGGTTTCATTGATACGACCATGCATGAATACAGTTAATTAGTTTTGAACTATTTCACTGGGTGTTTTATCCGTGTTCCGGAAAGCTCTCTCTCTCTCGTTGCACTATCCTTTGTTTTATGTTCAAAGTGTGAGTAGAGTAGGCCAACATGTCGTAAAACAACGACTCGTTTGCAAGTGTCACATCAACTCTGGTACTCGCCATGGCCACCTTAGCTCTTTCGTCGATACCGTTTTACCGAGGCCGCAACTTCGACCGGCGGCCCTCTTACCAAGCTAACGGTTGCGACAAATGAGTATGTCGTTAATTATGGACACGCTTTCTTTCGCTACATCAGCTCCAAAGAAATGTGTTACCAGCCTCAGGCGTAATACCGGAAAGTGGCAGCATGTTGGTCTTCGGGAAAAGGATTGGAACTACCTACTTTGGTCACTACTTGAATTATACTATTGATTGCTTTATAAATGATCATTATATTCGTCAAGCTCTTTGTTTGTAGAGGCAACTTCTCAACGTCATCATAACGAATGTTCCTCCAAGAGGTATCCATGTGTTGCAAACGGTGTCTAGTTGTGTCTAGTAAAATGATCAGTGAAAATTAGTGTCAACAAACATTTGTTTTCGCACTTTTGAAAATTGGACATTGAAGCAGGTTGCAGCTGTCTACAATGCTCATGTACATGCCTAAATCAAATTGGTAATACAATTGTCACCTGTGGCAAGAATCGAAGTTTGCTGTGCGGTTTCGGTGAACGGGATAAATAATGTACAATTATGTATACAAATAGAAAGTGTCTCTTTGGATTAAGGCTAAAGATATAACTTCGACACAATTAAAGAACATAACTACACAATGTATCCGTTATACGCATTGTTTAGTGTGTGCAAGTGGAGTGCCAGCCTTGATTGTCGGGCGATAGTTATATGTGAGGTCACTTATGGACTTTTTTCATTCTTATGCTGTTTTAACGATATACATTACGTCACAAAACATTTGCTATCGTTATGTTTTGAAGATGAAGTGTGTTTTTCTCCGACTAAGTCTAACTGCTGTCCTCTTACGGCAATTGTCTGCATGCCTTTTCAGCTGCAATCACTACCGGACTACCAGAAATATTGTCTATTTTACACCGTATTTTGTATAAAAAATCGTGTATGACGTTTATTTGACGTGCAAATGACGTAAATGTCGTATTTCGACAAATTACATGAACATTTTGGATTTCGTAATATGCTAAGTATTTCTTAGGGGTATTTTCAACCGGCCTATCCTCCATATCTAACACAATAACTGGATTAAAGGATCCCTCGCCAAAGAACGGAGGCAGCTATGATGAATAGGGATAACTCTGTATAACTTTTAACGCAGTAGAAATGAGCCCATTGTATTGGGATTTGTAGTTTATTGTGAGCCGACTCCGATCCAGTGTGATCGGGTTAGGCTTTCATTTTGACGATGTGCAACGTGCTAACCTTTGTATTTCTCCTTCAATCCATCGCCTGTGGAAGTACGGGAGACACATGTATCAACCACAGAGGTGAGTTGTTTGGAATTATTCAGGCCCCCATCAGTAAATTCAATTCGGCTCAGTCATTCCAGGCCGCACAAATTAGGTGATGATATCATTCTAAATCCTATTTCGAATAGTAAGATGATTTCAAATGCATAAAACAATTATACTATTGTCAATTTAACAAAAATGCTTGCCTGTCTTAAAATCATTTCAGAGGTTGGTGCAAAGCGTTTCACAAGTAGGTGCCCACTGCCAAATGATTGCGTCATTGGCGGGTGGTTGCCGGTCTAAAAATTCGCATTGGACACATCACCTCTTTCAAGAAAAATGACAGTAGTTGATTATAATTCATTGGAAAGCACAACAATCTACTTTTCACACTCACATGTTGGAAATACACTACTTCAACAGTCAAAACAATCTTAAACGCCTAAAAAGTCTTCCATTCAATTAAAAAGTGTCAACATGTGCATTCTTACTCAAAACCGTGGCAACATACACACAGTATATTTAAATGATACCAATGATAGCAGTTGAGATCGCATTGGTGCTAATTTCTACGAAAGCCCAGCAGGCTCATCTGAAATTCGAAATTCAAAATCCGAAATTTGAGATACAATATTAACCAATCAGAGGAAAACTTACAAAATTTCGAAACCAATTAGATGTCGTGTAACAGTCTGTTCGGTGAGTGCAAATGGCCGCAATCGGCACTGCGTTCATATGCATCAAATCATCGTTACAAGCTAAATCAGCTCGACCTGCTGATGTCAGATGATTATTTTACATTTACCATGATACATTCTTGACGCTATGATGAGTAGAATATAGGTCAAATATATTGCATTCTTTTAAAATGATATTCCTGCTATTCTGACTAGCTCAAAGAATCGTACCCAAGTAGGGGCTAAAATTATAGTTGCAATTTAATGCAAAAGCTTCACTTTATTGAACCACCAGTGGTCTCTTAAGGCCTATCGAAAGGGCTCAACTACAAGTGGCATTGAAATGGGATGATAAGTTCAATAATGATATAGAAAATAAATTGAATAAAAAGCAGCATAGCATCAGTATCCGAGATGTGGACTGATAATACTTCCACTTTGAAAAATTAGAAAAATGTAAGCAATGTGGAGTTTGATTCATTTTTTGGGTGAAAAATGCCACATTTGTTGGAAGAAACCAACAGGCACGAGCACACATGGTACATAGGAATGAATTTGACATTCATAAAATTTCAATATCAGCGCACCTGATGCTATGAATTTAACGTGAAAAGAAAGAGTGAAACACAACATGTTCAGATTGGGAACATTTTCCATTGAAGCCAAAGTGGTCGCCATCTTTGGTTGTTGTCACTCATGGCCATGTGTACATGGTGTCTATGGTGTGCATGCATGCACGTTGTAAACAAATCAGTAGGCCAAGATGGAAGACTATTATGGCACCTACAATGCATGAAACTTGTACATACATCTCTCTTTTTCTAAAAAAAATACATGGTGAATTTCCTAAAACTGTTACATGCTGTGTTTTTGTCTCCCTTGACTAACATAACCTGCAATATGAAGGACATCCAGATTTGATGTTCTAGTATATCTAGCGGATGGTTCATCAGGTAAAATGCGGGGCTTGGTTAAAAAATGATTTTATAGCGATATCTTGGGATAAATTTGAACTTTGGCTTTCAGTAAACAATTGTAAATGCCAAGATAGATTTTTAATGTCAGTATACTTAGTAGCGCTAAATGTCAGTTTTGAACAACCAAGCCTGCTACTGGAAAGTGGGACTCTCTCCTGATAATATCCTGCACTTGGGCCTGACATGTAGTACCGTAAATGAGGTGTTACTAGTATTGGTCCCTCCCTAGTAGTGGTTAGTAGTGGTTTGGCTATTGTCTGCAAAATAGCCTTTTTTCTATGTATCATTATATTAGCTTGTAAATAAATCACCCATTTGTAAAAAAAAGTGTCCCTGCTTCTTAGGTGGCAGCACTGTCCTCTGCAGACAGGTACAAATGTAGCATGTGGAAAGTTGTGATCTCTCCTAAGGGACTGGACAGTACCGTAACTCAGTTCATGAAAAACTTCTCCATTCCAGTACATGTATATGTACAATTTAGCCAATGCTAGAGCAACTCCAGGAGAACATTTCACCGCCAACCAAGGAGCTAAAAACTTCCAATAGCAGTACTCTGACGGTGCAGCCAACTGCAGGGTTGTCCTCATCAAACAGTAATTACAGTAGGAACTGCACCTTTGGTCAATTGGCTCCTTAGCAATGGAAGGTGTTACTAGTATGTGAAATGAGCACTTCTGCAAGGTTCTTAGGAACAGGATGATCCCTGCATGGGTTGATAAATATGTATTAGTAGGTCATACCACATGCCCTTCAGGTGCCTTAGCCATGGGGGGGGGGGGGTCCAACCCTTACAACATGCTCTGGCAGCATGACACAGGCTAATGAATGGGTCAACATTAGCATCCTCACCAACAGGGGGGTTTCTTTAGGTTTTCGGACTGTAAGAAGGCCTACATGTAGCTTATTCAATTACGTTGCCATCAGGTAGGCCAAGGCCGAAATGTTATTTGAAATTCAAATCAGCATTTCAGGACCTATGGGGCCCAATTCCCCAAAGGGCTTTCATCAAGGGCAAATTTGTAGTGATGAGCTTGTTCTTTTTTGGGGGGAAAAATGCAAGTGGAGTTATTTACCGGTAGGCCTACTTAAAATAGGTTAGTAGGCCTAGGCATGGGGGGGGGGGGGGTGATCATGGTGGTTGACAGTAACTACTAATCCTCATGGCCAGCACCAAGCATAAATTATGTGTTCATTATGCATTTATTTTATAATTCATCAAGTGTACACAAGGTGGCAGCACTAGCCAATGAGTGTCATTTTGGTGGAAAATAGCACTTTTTCCTTGGTTTATCCTGGGAAAACAGTAAAAGCGGCCGGAAATTTTATTTCTGATTTTGAAAGTAGGTATCATTACCTTTATCATGTGCAAGCCACAGCATTCAAAGACCTGCAGTGTTGGAGATATGAGCGTCGATAGAGAGCTCTTCCTAAGCACTGCCCCTAGGTATGCATAATTACTAGGCCTAGCACGACCAAAGTATGAAGTGTTACTCAATGACCTGTTGCAGAATGGAAGATATCATCAAATACTTCCATCATACAAAGGGGGAAAATCCAGCTATTTTTTTAGTCTCTGCAGGAGTGCCCAACATTGACCAAAAAATACACAAAAAATAGGGGGAAAAAAGCTAAAACAAGCCCCCTAACTAGGCCTGCCCCTAACTCGGTTGCTAGTGATTTTTGAGAGTCATCAATTGCTGTGTAATGATGTCTTAGTGGAAGGATCTTGCATACCTAATCTCGTTAAAAACGGTTGACCCCCACCTTGCCACCCTCTGCATGGTGGTATCATGGACTGACACTTAAATGCTAAACTTTTCAAGACATTTTAACTCTACGATTTCAAAATCCCCCAGTGTGAAATACGGTGCAAATTACGCCAAGTCAACTTTCTTTGGTGAGGTTCTCTCATTTGATGGATGTGATCATGAGGTTAAGCTGAACATTGATCTTCAGGAGAACGATGTCGTTTCGTTTGCTCTCTACTTTCGGCAGCGTCACCATAACAGACGAAGGGAATCCATAATTTGGATTTCTGGAAGACACTTTGACGTTTACGTTAGTAGCTATCATGGTATACAAGTAGTGTGTAATAACCGACATAAGAATTCGGCGCGAAGAACTAAAACTGGAAAGGCACTCAAGGCGCGTGTTTGGTATTTTCTTGTTGTAACGGTGGACATAGTAAGAAATGTCCATACGATTTACCTCGACGGAGTAAAACTGAATGCTAGGACGCAACTTAAATCTGTCGAATTCAGTTCAGGTCGCTTTCATTTTCTTGGTCGTCGTTTGCCCATCCCAGGAGGACGCTGCACTTCACATTATTTTATCGGTGATATGTCCAACCTGAGGATTTTTCCATGTCTGTTGAATCAACGGGAGGTTCCAAGTATTTATGAGAGCGGTAATTTAGAAGCTTTTCCAACCATGAATAATCCATGGAAAAGGCATAAGTCCAAAGAGTCGTCAACGTCTTCGGCGCTGGAGCTCAAAAACATTTGTACAAAACAAATTAAGTCAGTTAAAGTCCGTGATATTAACTTTAGCTCGGCGTAAATATGGTTAAGATCGCTAAGCTTAACTGAAGCAGATTAAGAGTGAGTGCCTTCGTTTTCACCTATTTGAACTATCACACCCGGATTCTGTTTTCATTGATCAGTTGTCTAAGACATGTTTAACCAACTTTAACATGGGGTCAACTCCTCCAACACGTTTAATGCAAACGTAAAGTGAACGTGTTGGTGACTTCTGTTGGAAAACCACAGGCATGCCAGACCCTAATAGATCATTTCGAAACCCAACAGTAATGTTAGTGTTCAGCTTTGTCCTTTAGTCCTCAGCATTGTAAATACTAGTATAGGATACATTGGACAGGCCGTATTTTGTTACTGGATATTTCCAATCCATTCTTGGCACAACGCACAACAATAACCAGTATATAGAATTCACACTTATACAAGAATGAAGATTTTCACAAATGCATACTTACGAAATATAATTCGTTACCATGCTAACAACTTATGAACGTTGAAACTGATCCCAACCTGAAACTGCGGCAATAAAGACCTTGAACATGGCAGCACGTTCTCAGCTCCGTGTTGCACAGCTTTGTGATACAGTCATTCAGTCACAGCCAATCAGATTGTGGGTATTTTTACATATCACTCGCCGAATCCTCGTTTCCCATTGTCATTCCAGTTAAATATGAGAGTAAGTATGGCACGCATTCGCAAAAAATATTTTAAAGGGGTTTTATCCAAACATTCTGACTGCAAATGTTGTCTCTTTAAAATAGGCTAGTATGAGACCTACAGTTTTAGTTTGAGGTGTTTCAGAGTTATAGAAGTTGTTCCGTGCTGTCGATTATGTCGGTATTGACGTCTCTTCACACACCACTCGGGTAGAGTGGTCAGTATGTGAATTTGACATTTGATATTCAGAATACCTCGATCTATCCGCCCGGGGTTTTGAGAGAAATGTTAACTATTAACCCTTGTCGTATAGAAAACCGACTGATGTTCATTAAGGATGACGGCGACTCTGACTCCATTGACGAAATATCTTATGACAGAGGGCCTGTCCGTTCAAAGATTCAATGCAGCTTGTACTGTTATGACAAGGACACACGCAATGAGACCTGTAAAGCCTTAAGCTTTAATATCAACACAAACTTTTGTGAAATTTTACATAATATGTAAAAAATAATTTCAGAAAAGCAAGGGATACAACGTTACAACTTTGTTCCATAGAGGAGGATTCGACATATTGTGTTGTATTTTATTGGATTCTTCATGAGAATAATTGAACATCAGGAGAATATTATGTTGATAGCAGCATGCTTGTGCAATTTACAGATCATTGTTACATGATAGCTATTTCAAGATGCTCTGCTCTCAACTCAATATATAATACTTATACAAACACCCCCATGGCTATTTCGGGTGGCCCTGCAAAAAGTCAATTGACTCATGATTTTATCACATCGCAATATTAACTGATTGTACATCGTACATCGTACAAATTGGCACACTTTTGTAGCTGGTTGTTCCGTTTGCTAAAAATGTCGGAAGTATTTAGTTCTTTAGTTTTGTCTCGTTGAGAAAAATAAAATGCTGTCTAAAAAGATTATGTGCCTTCTGACAGGTGTCACTTCTGACACCAGAAATCTTTAACCTTCCCCGACATGCCCCACGAGGATCCCATTTCTCAACTAGATGGCGATCCCTTACATTCTAGAAGAGCTTTGCAAGATCATTTTTTTATTTATCGAAATACTCTGGTTGAAGCAAAACCCGAGATTATCCAGGAGGATGAATGGCCACCACAGTCACCGATGAATCACTCTATTTGGCATTCTTTAAAAGACAAATGTGCCCGGGAAGGGAATTTAAAGTTTATGGGAAAAGTATTGAAGGAGAAAATAACCAGCGGCTTGGAGGAAACTACTCTTAGACTTGGTGAGGGAATGTATTCTTTCCTGGTATGAAAGAAAGAACAAATTGAGCACTTGTTCAAGACAGTACAGATTTAGCATTCCGGCCTGAAGTTTCGTACGCACGTTTTACTTTCTCCCCTGTGACAAATCTTCATGTCTGTATATTCAAGGGCATGAGCCCGCATCGCAATGGCGCAAGACTTGAATGCTAGGCTTTGTCGAGCACTTATATGAGACGTAAATTTCCTTCCCACCATCACGCTCAATTCTTACTACTCGAGATTCTTTAAAAAGCTGGGATGATTTATGTAGCCGACAATCACATAGGTGGAGAGGGGGCCTGACGAACGTCATGTACGATTCGCTTTCGCTGCAACGTAACTTCCCGTAACATCAGAAGCATTACGATGAAACACGTAGATAACATTTAATCAATACTTGTACTAGGCCTGAACGGTGTACGTATAGCTCGATACAAGACTGCCATGCATTGACAGAGACAATAGGTTTTAGGTCAAAGATCATTGTGTCACTATCTATCTAGGTCTGCTCTAACGCTTGTTTTCTTTCATTTTGGTCACAACTTTAGGGCAAACCCACTGTAATTGCATAGCAATTAATTTGGTAAGGGTAAGTTTGTATACTCGAGTTTCTCGCTCCCAACGTCCAGCCAGAATTTTACATAGTGCACATTTCTAGGCCCGTAATTGGGTAATGTTAGGCCTTTTATTCAAGCCACTGTTTCCATTGACGCTACTGATCAATCACGAAAGAAACATACTCCCAAATGGGTCGTTTCCATTCAATTTTACCTCTATCATCAGGACACCTCTCTATTAAGGACACTCCTTGTCAGTCCCAAGGGTGTACTTTATAATAGAGAGGTTCTACTGTAGTTGCATTCTCTACCGTGATAGTAATGAAAAGTGCTTTCTGTGTCCTAGTCACCCCCCCCCCCCCCCCCCCCGCCCAAGCAATACGAGTCTTGTATTTGAAAGACTGTGCATGTACAGTATAAAACATATTGTTCGAGGTTATTGCTACCGTGTGTATAGCATTCCGCGAAGACTATTTATAGCTCACAAGGTCATTTGCATAAGATATTGATGACGTTTTAGTCACGTGACAGTCGGACATCGACACTTATTTCTACGCATTTGAGCTTATTTCAAAGTCAATTATCTTTGACCCTGCATTGTTTTTAGCATGAATGATACCATAGAATCAGAGAGAGAAATATTCAGAACAATTACATGTATGTAGTATTTCCGACACTCGGACATGTGCCAGATTGAATCTAACTGCCCTAGTTAGAAAGCCTGAATCCATTACGAAACTGCATGTTTGTCCGACATTGCCTGTAATTCAGCGATGGGGAAATAGGGTGCAGCAGCTGCAGTGACGTCATCTTCGCGGAATGCTATTGAGAGCTATTGCATAGCGATGAAGAGACTGTGTATCCGCCGGGATTTTGGTCATATTAGTGTTGGTTTTGGGAAAGCATGCATCCGTGACCGCACTGTATGATTGAATTGGTTGGCAAGGACATAAACAATGTATTGTATACTAGTATTTTGCCTTTGAAGGTCATTCCGACCGGAAAGAGATTAGAATTTCGTGCTGCAGCGGCTTTCTGGGAACCTCACGAACAACTAATTCCCGCGATTTCCAGCGGGTGCATCCGAGCTTAGCAGAATAGAAAGTTAATTTTCAACTGAAGACCCATTGAATCCAAAGTGAGTGATGCCAGACAAATTTAGATGATACATTATAATCTAATTCTTTATTTGTAAAACTTGGAATAAAACTTGAAACTGGTCTCTACGGCTGGCCTATACATATATATATAATAATCGGTCGTTCTTGATTAATGAATTGAACGTTTTGATTTGTAGAATGCAAGATCCGCAGTCTCTGGAATCCGATATGGCCGAAACAGAAATGGTAATCTCCGCTGGTGATCACGTGGTGCTTGTTGCTGTGGACGCAAGCGACCATTCGGTGTATGCCTTAAAATGTAAGGGGCAGAATTATGACTAAATTTACAATCACCACCAGCCTTGTTACGACGCACCTGGCCGCAGGATCTTCAGTTTTTTGGGTTCGGAGCTCTTCCAATAATTGTGAGATGCGGAGGTGCACCTCTTCAAGCCTCATTCAAAGTCGAGGTGCGCCTCCGTAAATTCCTGACGCAAATCTGTATTGTGGTTGCGTCATTCCTTATGCAAGAACCTTACAAAAGTGGTAACTTACCATTGGACACATGAAAGCCCTACTTCCGCCAGAGGTATATGTATCTCATGCAGCTATTTCTTCAACATGCCACATTTGGTCATTGCACTTCTGCAGTGAAAATGTTTGATATTTTCAAACAAATAAAAATCCCCATAGGTAAAAGATTGTACAAGTATAATAGTCATTGTATACACTCACGTGCATTTCCCGCTGTTTTTGACACCGTGGTTGTATTAAACATTGATTAAGAGAAAGTACCGCTTCACTTTGTATAGGCGTTCCTACTTCAATCGGGTCTTGTTATCACTTTTCAGATTACTTAAACCATCTCCACCAGTCGAACCATTTTGTCATATTCCACCACACGTTTGAACCACCTCAGGTGACATATGGGATAGGAGCAGCCGGTGTAGCACGTAAGTGATGGGCAGTTCATGCAGTTAGATTTTGCGGGCAATTTATATAAAATCTGCCCAATTTGCAGGAGACGGTTTCATAACACCGTTGTCTACCTGCAAATGCATCAAGTGTGCGTGTTACAAAGAGCGAATTCCGCCCGACGCTCTTATACATATTTAGGGGAATACTCTCACTGTGAAAAGTCTGTTTGACTGAAATCTCTGAAAATTGTGTATGGCATTTGTTTTGTATAGCTTTTGAGAAGAACTACATTGTACAAGAGAACAGACATCGGTGTTTTCACTCAATAAAGCCTGTCGCGGTTACACTCTTCCGCGTCCTGATGCTGATTCTCAATAATCGGGAGGAAAAAGGCATCCTCGATACGGTGTCTTCTTGACTGTAAAAATCTCTCGTTACGCGGACCTGGTCAACAGAGGCTCTACATGTATCTCCCCAGAAATCTCCTGAATCAGGGTTTCGTTGGTGACAGTGGACTTGAGGTCTAGGCTTGGTTTGATCAGTCGGGAATAGTTGATCAGTTCGATAATGTTCAAACATACACTTCTTGCATGATAGAGAAGATGTCTAGAGGCAAGCAACTTTAAAATTCTGGAAACCACTGAGACTGAGACTATCTAAGGTAAACTTCACTAAGCGTAACTGGATATTGATTTACAGTGCGTTTCTTTAAAATTTGCAAAATTGCTGGATAAAAGGTCGTTAAAAATCTGATTGATCGATACATTTTTCATTCACAGAGGTCAGCTCACTCAATAGTCGCCAATGGCAAGAAATGTTCAATAAGGAAACTGAGGCTGTGATGAAATTACGCGAAGAGGTCAAGGCAACCCTGGCACACACACATAAAGAAGTAAACAGCAGTCTCAAAAAATGCATTGGAACCAGTTTTCAACTTTCTTTTTACGCCTCCCTTTTCTTTTTTACCCATCCCTGCCTCGATCAAAAGTGAAAGGACCTCCTTTGAAAATGTATTGGAACCAATTTTTAAGTTTCTTTTGACGCCCCCCTCCCCCGTCCTATTGACCCATCCCTGCCTCAGAGGTGAAAGGACCGACTCAAAAATGCAGGGGAACCAGTTTTTCTATTCTTTTGGCGCCTCCTTTTTCTTTTGACTTATACCTGCCTCGTAAGTAAGAGGACCTTCTCAAAAGTGCGTCGGAATCAATGTTTACCTTCCCCCCCCCCCCCGCTTCACACTCTTTTTCTTTAGACCCATCCTTGCCACCGTATGCCTCATAAGTAAAACTGTGTCATACATTTAGCTTTATTCCCATATTGCACCACAAGCCAGAAGATTTATAGTAAAATGGGGACTAATAAATGGTTATGTATAAGCTGTTACGAGGTATATGTATGTGGCTATGGATTCAATGTTCGGCCTCAGATAAAATGCGTAAAACGTAGAGTAACCTATTCTTTATCAATATTCACTTATAATCTTTTTCAAAAGTAAATGTCACTGTACCATTGGGCTGCTGCGCAAAAACTATTAGCCCGATTTCTTTGAAGTTAGATATTTCTTAAATTAATTGTTTGTACCCAAGGGAACTTTTCCATTGAGTAACAATGTTTTCATATGTATTCTTGGACATTGACGTAGTGCATTCATGACTTTGACACTTTCTCCTCTGAGCTGCCTATTTCGTGATGGATTTTGACGAATATTCAGGTTACTATTTTGTCATGTAATGTGCCAAAACTACATTAAAAAATATCCAATGGTAAACTTTTCCAGACACCATCTAAAATTCATCACACGTCTCCAATAAAGAAAGGAAATGACCTAATTTGCAAATCTGGCTTCATCCCTAACCTGGAAATTGTGTTGGGTCCCAAATTTAGATTGAAGATATCGAGTAGATCTGTACAGCGGCCTAAAGGTCAGTGAAGGCTTAACCTTAGATTATGGACAAGTATTAACCGGATCCTTGCATATCATAACGCACAAATCTTCCAAGTCCCAGGTATGTTGGTCATTTGCATCGATATTAGTACGGAACAAACAGAAAATTTGCGGTTCCATCACCGCAAATCTGCGCCAAAGAGCTGAGAACTATTACCTCCTCTATCTGATCCTACACATTTGCTCTTATTCTGAAATGAAATAATTCCTGGCTCATTCTACAAGTTGTCAGCATGTGGCCTGTATGTTCAGGTAGAAAATATCATCTTGACAGTGCCGGTGTAAAAGTAAAAAGTGTCCCCCCTAGAAAAAGTGTCCGGGCCTATTGTATTCTGACAGATTATGGCATATGGTTCTATAGAGGCAATGACCGTCAATAGCTCAGCGCATAGTAGAATCCTTTGTTCCCGGACATTTTATCCTAGGACATTTTAAACTTCTACACCGGAACAGCCGGTAGCAAGGTCTCTCACTCCCAGACCAAAAGTATATTACGTTAGATCACCAATAATACAGCAGTCTTACATCAGCTATTAAGGTCACCAGGAGTAGATAAAAACACAGCAGGGTGGACATCGGAAATAATTTCTTATTGCTGAAAGTTTCTCCAGAGCTGATTTGCCATAAATGCCAGTTGAGACCGATTTTGCAACGTTTACTCATTTGTTATTCTGCGGAGACAGGAAAAATCTTCGGCAAATGCCATCGCGATACACCCATCATAGCTCATGAAAATGCTACAAACTTTTTCTTTACTCCAAAGCCCTAGCTTTTACAGGAAACACGCTAAAACTGCTTGATTGAATATGTCATGGTCATTTAAAATCGGTAGTCCAAAAAACAAGCCACCAACATGATTCAATTTTAAAAAGAGGAACTACATGTGAGCGGATTAAAGAAGTATTTATTGCTTTTCTAGGTTCGCCACGCGTTCGAGTTTGAAAGTCACTGCGGCAACAAGCCAGGGGAGGGTATAGTAAAGTCGGCGGAGGAGCACCACGTTGACCTTATCGTTATTGGCACCAGGGGCCACGGTACTTTGAGGCAGACCGTGCTTGGGAGCGTCAGCAACTACGTGCTCCACCACGTGGAATGCCCGATCACTGTTTGTCACTTGCCGAAGGAGATGCGCCACAAACGCCACGATAAACATCATCACAAGAAACACGGACATTAGGTTATACACCAGTCGAGAGTAAAACGTATCATATTTTACTTATACCTCAGTTTATATTCATGTTATAGAAGAAAATGTAGATGAACAAAAAACGATGTAAAGGAAAATGACATGATTCTCGCATAGTAAATATCATTTAGGAAAAATTGCGATTTGAAACTGTTCTAGATTTTTTCGGGATTCATTTTTTCTGTCGAATGCATATTTGGCTGAGTTGATTCGACCGATTTTAAGCCAGTTATTGGCAAAAGATAGGCACTAGTGTTGGCTCCGGTCATCAACGCATCAACTGCCAGAAACTATATGCCATATTAAAGTACATGTAGTCTCATAGACCTTCATTTTGATATCCATGCTGACGACATGATTCGATGAAATCAACTTTTTGACCCCTACTTCGGAATCGTAACGCATTTTGAGGGTACCCATTTATACGGTAGGTGCAATTTTACACGAAGGAAAAGCTCATTTTTGAAATCAGCACCACAATGTTACCCAAAAACAACTGTTCCCATTGCCTTCTAAACTGACTTTCTAGCAACATTTCATAAACCAAAAGCTGGCTGGCCCTTTCATTAGGGGTGACGCTATAATAAATAAACTTTGCTTTTACTTATATTTTCATGACTTGGCCCATAGCCTTATAGTCGAAAAACGTGTTTTTCATTATTCTTAAAAGCGGGTCATAATCGAAAAACATTTCGCGCCACGAAAATGCACGCCTAGCGTTTCATCATAGAAATATTCATGACCAAATTTCATTACAAATCTAAAATGTTTAGCAAACGGCGTAGGTTTTCGAAATAGGGGTTCTGATATGATGGTTTACCATGTCGCGTGATATCAACCGAATTGAAATGGAAGGTCATTTTATGAGGCATCATGAAAGTTCTGCGATCCACTCGCTTTTCTACTGCGTGTGTTGTTTTATTGAACAGAAAAGACAATACGTAATTGATCAGAAAGATTTATTATCTAACCCTGAATGACACAATCGATTGATAATTGTAAACTTCATAGTAGTTTGTGTTGTATCATCCTCTTTTGTTATTGTTTCTAGGATTTTGGTTGATCAAAAATATACCATAGATCGACTGACAATATTTGGTAAATTAATTTATATTCAACCTTTGATGTTACATCGGGTTATTCAGAAAAGAAAACAGCCCGTCTTTTAAAGTTGTATATCTAAGCGCACAGAAAGTATTGTGCTCATCTGTGATCTATGATCTATGATCTGTGATCTATGATCTGTGATCTATGATCTATGATCTATGATCTATGATCTATGATCTATGATCTATGATCTATGATCTATGATCTATGATCTATGACGCCCCGCACATAAACGCTGAGTTAGAAGAAAGTCAGGTCGCGGTGTTCTTATATCATTTTCGCATTGTCTCTATTTCTTTGCTGGGTAGTTCTCCTTGCAGTATTTTTTACAGGTTTCTATCCACTTCTTACATGAGGCCTTGCACCCCTCGGTCGGTTCACCTTTGGGACAAGACGCCTTTAAACATTGGGGGAGTTTACCCTTACATTGATTGGTCTCGCAATCTTCGCGACCACCTGCTGACGTCATAATAGCCGCAGCCAATAGGAAACCGGCAATCAAGATTACGCATTGAACCTGTGAGAAAAAAAGAGAAACGTGTAGGATATTAGATTACCAATGACTACTATCGTGTTGAATAGCATCTCATTAGCAGATATCGAGGAAAAGTGCTTATTTTTGCCCCCGAATTTTAGTACGTTAAGTTATAATTCCTCGATATTGTCGCCAAACATACCACGACCACGAGCTCTTCCAGGCAAGATATGAACCTCTAGAATGCATATGATATGGGTAAATGTTTCAGGGCCACACAGTGAGACTATCGCTGCGATTACGGCTTACATACAAGCAATATTTTACATTGCAGGGCGGTTTTTATGAGCCATCGTCTTTCGTCAAAATCGACTCGAAAACAAAAACATTAGATTAAACATATACAAAAAATAAACTTGGACAAAACCATCATCATAATTCAGGCTTTCTTCCTGTCTTTCACCACTCAATTTAAATAGCAACAGTGCGCGCGAGGTGAGTTCAGGCCTCACGTCAATATGACTTACAATTAGCCAATCACCACTAAAGGTTGAACTCCAAACTCTCTAATAAGGTGGAATTCACATTGTTCCATTAAACAATCACCCTATTAAAGAATCAGATACAATCTTGTAGTCCATGTTCGGCAGTGACATAGCAAATGTTGGGACAAGAGTCATGTATTCGTTGCTGGTGATGGCTAGCAGTGTCTAGTGAAATGACAAGTGAATGCTGACATCCAGAATATGTGTGTTTACACTTTTGGGATCATGCCCAAATGGGTATATTGTCCCCAAAATGCCCGGATTTAGTTTAAAACCAACTTGCAGGTCTTCATGTGTTTTGAGGCAATCTCTGTGCAACTGTATTGTTCCTACAGGGAATTCTCGACATTTAGAATAATATTAGGCACACAGCAATATCCAAATCAGCTGTCCTTGTTGGAAAATGATCAAAGCAAACTTTGGGAACTGCAGCTTGCCTGTGGGCTGCGGTTATGAGCAAGCTGCGAAAGCACATATCGGGAGAGGAAGCTTTGTACGGCCGAAAAAACAGTTCACTACTGTCTTCATCTCGAACAAACTGCTACAGCATCACATTCTCAACTATGGTTCAACCATTTCTGGATTCGTATTACTCAAGTATACGCATGACTTCCGGATCCCATACCAAGATTCAAGCCTGGTGATCAAGTCGTTTAATTTAGTTCACACTCAATCTTAAAGAAAATTGCAAAATTGACCCCAAAAAACCAAAATTGCTTGTCCACCACACATGCGATGCCAATTTCAAATCTGAAATGTATTCTTCGGCAGGTTGTGCTCTCATAATGGCAACTATAACTCGTCACGTGTTTCTCGGAGCTTTTTATTTCAAATGCTACTCAAGTAGTTACCCCTAATAAACTGCATGTAACACTAAAGGGCCGTAATGATCATTTGTAAATGAGTACTTTTACACCTAAGTGTGCTTGAAAGTCCATTTCTGACGCTTTGATTCCTTTCTTTCTATTCGCGAATTATATCAGTTTATTTGCTCAAGATGTTTATTAGCCAAGTCTACCTTGTATTAGTCCAAGAAAACGTTAAACATTACATACAACCACGTGTAGATTTAATCCATACTTGATACAACCAATATCAAAAATTAATTAATAATTCAGTATTCTCAACATGAATACTACTTAGCTCACTTAATTAGGTCACTCTGAGTGTTCACAACTCATAAACCCCATTCAACATAGGCCTTTAATTTTTAATGCCCTTTGAAAAGCCCTAGTATTTTTCACAGGTTTTTGGGAAATCCGACCATTCAGGGAAAAGTCCTGACAATGTCCGACTTTTGTCGGATAAATCAGGAAAAGTTAGAGAACTACTGTTGAGTAGTCAGAAAAAGCTTGCTACAAATGACTGTTGTCTAATTGCTAAAAATGTTTTATTAAAATTGAAATTACCATCAACGTACCTTCATTTTGTCAGCTTAATTATTCCGAGTATAACTTCGCCGTTTGTTGGACTGATCAGTGACTGTGTGTACTGAATTCTCTCAAAGACGACTCCGGAATAGTTGTAACAAGTTGCTGACTGAAACAAAAACTAAAGCTCAGCCGATTCCAATCTATCTTTTGTAGAAATGTTAACGACAACATTGACATCCAAGGCCCCATTTAATGATATGACAGCGTTTTTGTGTCCATATAATGGTTCCAGGTTCAGAATAGCACCCACTTTCCCAAGCTGTCGTAGATGCAATTTCCGTCGGTAATAGTGAGAAGTGGTTCAAAATTGGTCATTAAGGAGGCTTACGCTTTTTCCGCCTGCATCTGAGCAATTTCCTCATCTGACTTGTTCCCATGAAGTTCTTCCAAAGTGGTTTGTAATACGTAGCATTATTTATATTAATGTAAGCGGAACTACCCGAAAATAGACCTAAACAGCCAACAATTTCAAGGGAGGCAGCCTAAAAAATAATGTTCTATCGACGCGTATCTTCGAACTATATCGGGTGGTTATAGAGATACAACAAATCCTCACGAACTCGAGAGATTAAAAAATGGCGAAAACTTTACCTCCTGCATGATATTATCATTTGGCAGCATTGTTAACACTGGTTTTATCTATTCCTGTTAGAATTCTTATATTTTGTCCAACTAACTGTTCTACGTGTCGGAGAAGACCAAAAGAACGTTGGATAATGCAATTCCTTTAAGAAAATGTTTCACACACTGCGTGTATCTTATCTCTTTTGTTCTAAAGAAATTCAAAATATTCCATTTGTAATCACTCCTCGATCTAAATGAACTGAAACTGTTGTTTCAAATTCATTTACAAAGTTAAAAAAATACTTTTAACGAACTATGTAGGCCTGTTGTGTCCGCCAAATTATTCTATTGTAGGAGTGGCACCTTTCTGGTGCCCCTTTAAGGGTTCTCCTCTTATGAGCCCCATTGAGTTAGTTATAGTAATTACATAACCTAGGCCTTGCAGTTACATAATTTGGGCTGGAAACTTGGTTCACTCTCCAGGCATGTAAGATATTAGTTTTACACTCAACACTGCTGCCTGTATGACACACATGCTTTACAATACTAGCTAGATTTCCAACTCTGTGCCCAGCTGATTCTGATATTAGAGAGATACACTAAAAAGGATAGGAGACACCTCCACCAAGAAAAGACCAAGACCTAAGGAAGAAGACTCGAAGAAGTGGTTCACAAGTTAAGGTAGGACCGCTAGTACACTATGATAATGCAAACCCAATATATTCAAACACGATCTGCTGATGAATTTTCTCATTTTGACTTGCTGAAACATAACAAATGTCTCAAGCGTTGCTTAACATCATTCCTATATTTCTTTCCACCTCCGATACAATAAAGATAAAAATTAATGCCATAGTTAAACTCCCAAATCTGCAGCAGGACAAAGTGCTGGCAATAATATCGTAAACTCCAGTATTCCTCTTCGATCCTCTGCTGGTAGTAATCACTGATTTGTTGTATACTCATCACGACATCATATAGCCTGTACGGTATCGAGGTCAACACGTAGGCGACACTCACCAGGATCAACATCCGGGTTAAATGCGTCTGCTCCTTCTCCTGTTTTCTCTTGCCCTCCTCGCGCACCCCCATCTTACCCCTTTCCTCAGATGCGTTGCGCAAGACGATGATTATCCACAGGTTACAGACTACGATTATACAGAAAGGTATGATGGTACCTACAACTAATTGAAATGCATTTCCCAGTGCTTCCATTTCAGGGGCGTGTGGGACAGACATAGCTATAATACTCGTACCTGAAATGATGAACATACATTCCCACTGTGTTACTGTGTTTGCATCAGTAAAACAGCCCGTCACTACAATAACTAAACAGTAAGTCTTATTGTTCTGCTCATTGGTGGCAGCAAATCTGGCGGGTATTGCACCCGCATCCAAGAGGGCGGGTTTGGGCGGGTTGCGACTAATTGCATGCAGGTTTTCTCAGATTGCTTGAAGGCCTGGGGATTATCTGATCTCGGGGCCTGGTTGTTATAAGAAGCGGAATATTGGGTATCATGAACAGAGAAGTAGGTGGAACGAAAAAGGCACCTTACAGAAAAACAAAAAGGCTAAAATATGGCCCACAATATATTTAGTGTTGTGCAGTTAAGTGTCAAACTTTGGCGTTTGATTGATTACTTCAACATTGTTAAAACACCTGACCTTTGCGATGCATGTCTTTTTATAGTCTAGAAATAATTAAACAATCCTGAACCAGGCCAATTTAACTAAAATGCTAATCTTTTCAGCTTATAAGTTTGAATATAGTTAAATTTGAAAGTTAGGTGATTAAAATAGACGAAGGTGTTATGAATTGATAATTAATTTGGATTAATTAGGCTTCCTGACTTATTTCTAAATTATAAAAAATTCATTGCAAAGGTAAGGTGTATTTACATTGCTGCAATGAAAAATCAAACATCGAAGTTTGACATTTAATTGCACAACACTTAAAGTATTGTGGGCCATATTTTAGGCGTTTTTGTTCGTTTTTCTGTTAGGTGCCTTTTTCGTTTCACCTACTTCTCAGCTCCTGATACCAAATATTCCAACCAGGGTATGAGATGAAAAAATCCCCAGGACTGAACAAAATTGATAGCGTTCCTAGTCTTTTTTCCTCCCATTTTCTGCTTTATTTGTCCTAAATGTTTTGGCATTTCCCTTACCAGAGATTAAGACCATCACATTAGTGTTTTAAGACGACATAATTAAAATTTGACTTTGTTTCTAGCAACATGTCAGAAAATATATATTTTTGTCTCAATTTGAGGCCGACAATGCGCATTATTACTCTTGCTGCGATTTTATAACCTGCCGCTGTCGAGCAATTTTTGCCGTCTACAACAGTGACGTACCGAGGGCTGTAGTCGGAAGATATCGCTAGTCTGCGGGGCAATAAGAGTATTATCAAGGAGCTAGCAGCATTTCTGTCGGTTTGTTAGTGTCGTGTAGGGCACTTATTTCTCAATTTAAATGAAGAAAACATGATCTTGATCTTGAAACCTTGATCTTGACAAATTTACCAATGCTAGGTTAAGTGAAATAACACTAGTCCTTTTGTAAAACCTTACCCGTCACACTCGGGATGATTCTAAATGTGAAGAACATGTAGATATTGAGTCCGGATATGACCGTTAACATGATGAGAATCGTGATAGTGGCCCGGCGTGTTGTACATAGCCTGAGAGCACTCATCGGGAATCTGACCACAATTAATCGATCCACTGTCATCGACGCCAAGAACAAACCAGAGAGGATTGCCGAGGCATAAGACATATACCACAGTCCCCTGGAAATATAGGATACTAACCACAACATACACTCTACACGCTATGTCACTGTACAAAAATGCATTCAAATTGGCCTGGTAGTTTTCGCACGTGCAGCGGTGGCCCAAAAAGAACAGTGATATTAAGTGTCGACTGTAAGTATGTGATAGCATTGCGAAATAACAATATATTATAAATGCACGATCATTTGGAAAGGACAAGGTCTCACTGGCTATAAATTCGCTTACAATCCTTTAGTACTCGGTACCCAGTAAATTTCCTATGAAGAACTGCTACTAATTATAATTAGGAGTAGTTTTTAACAGGCAATCTAACATTCACACTAGCTAGGTGGAAAAGGGGTAAAAATCCCTTAGCATGCCCTTGCTTTTGGCCCTAGCTTCCTTTGAAGAATGACCTGTGCATGACAAGTAATTTAATGGTGAAATCTGCTGACCATGCAGACAGACGTCTGGATCGGATCAATAAACGCTGGATCGGATCAATAAAAGCTGGATCGGATCAATAAAAGTTGGAGAAAACAAATGAGGCGGTTATGAGAGAACCAGAGTGGCATGCGTAACATTCAAGTGTTGAGGAAAATGGATCGGGTGTGGGCCCCCACCTCCAGTTTTTCATACAAAAGGAAAGTGGAGTGCGGCCATTTATGAGTATTCAGTGTCAGAGGTTGCTAGATCCACTGAACTCTATTTTTGACCAAATTGTCACTAAGTAGACTCCGGTTCTCACTGCCTCGATTAGTGAAAGTATTGCCTTATGCAACAACTCACTGCAGTGTTAATTCAGACGGGGCTTCAGGTGCCCAGAAGATCCAAACTTTAGCCCATCCATTCGCTATGGTGACGCTGGTGTCAACGAGGGCAAGTGCTGTCATGTAGTTACATGTAGAAATCCGCCTGTTGTCCTTTTGTAGCGTGATCAAGACGGACATCATGTTGCCAAAAAGCGCCAGAAACGCCACGGCCACCCATGTGTATTCGCTGAAAATCGTATAGATAACACGAAGGGTGAGCACCGTAGGATCCAGGCTGCTGGCAGTAGTTGGCCAACTCCACTCAGCAGTGGTGTAAAACTCCTCGCCAGCCATCCAAATACAGGGAATTTAACTTCTTGTTACTGGGAATTTCAAAAGAGTCAGATCCAAACGGATATACTGTTGGCAACCACGTTACGTATACGGCGGTATAATATGTCGACTGCAGTTGAAAAAGACAAGGTGCCTGTTATAATGACTAGGGATTGGCTTTCAGGCAATGTGAATAAGATACTATAATTGAAATAACGACACCGAACTGGCGCATTAACCTGACATCCGTGCATGAAAATAACACCATGAGAGTTACATATTTGTTTTCAATTTGAGTGGCATAAAAATGATTCAGGTTAAAGTCTCGATCCGTGTTCCAAAAAGATACAAACTGAACTGGCGCATTCACCTGACACCCGTGCATGAAAATAACACCATGAGAGTTAGATATTTGTTTTCAATTTGAGTGGCATACAAATGATTCAGGTTAAAGTCTCGATCCGTGTCCCAAAAAAATACAAACCAGACTAATGCTATGATTATAATCAATGTTGAATGCATAAAGTTATTGCGGAACTGTTGTCTCCGTCGGTGAGATGAAAAACACCAACCTTCAATGAGTGATGACTCCTATAATTCCAAACACGTTACTTTCTGATTTTGATACCTATTATTACTTTTTTTCTTTGCACTTCCCGGTTTAGGCCTGTCGATCACCCTGAAAGACTTTTCGTGGGGGTCGATACTATCAAGATTTGCCCTGATGACCATTTCCAAGATGTAGAACAAAGGGAATTTAGGCCTAGGTGCGAGCGGGCTTTGTTGAAATACAACAGACAGCGTATTGGGCAAGGCCTGAATTCTTTTAAGAACGAGGTAAGGAGCAAAATAACCCAAATAACTAATTGTTACACGCTCTAGCTTCGCGCGAAATAACCGCCATGCTCTGTGAAGCATTTATTCTTTTTCCTTTATCTCAATTTCAGGTAGCTCTGACCAATATCAAACGGCATTGCTAGCCAAAATTAACAATATGGTAATGATCCGACGGCAGACAACGGATGCAAACACAAGGGGTTATTAACTGATATGAAAACAGAGACTATATGCAGCTATAATAGCCACTAGTAGGAGACTTTTTCCGACTTCTTAACGGTTTCTCTTACTTTCTCCTGATTTATCGGACAAAAGTCCGACTTTTCTCTGAAAGGTCGGATTCCTAAAAACCTGTGAAATTACCAGGGCTTCCCGAATCAGGGCAATAAAGATCAAAGGCCTATGTTGAATGTGCCTATGTTGATCAAAGGCCTATGTTGTCTTTGTTCTTTAATGCCCTATTGTGGGAAGCCCTAGAATTTTCACAGCATTACTAGAAATCTGACCTTACAGAGAAAAGTCAGACAATGTCGGACTTTTGTCCGATAAATCAGGAGAAAGTAAGAGAAAGGTTAGAAAAACCGTTAAGAAATCGGAAAAAGTGTCCTACTGGTGTTACTTGATGCAAGAAATGATATTCAATATATATTCTATTCTGTTCTGTATCTATTCTGAAGAAAAGCTTCAGGACTTAAAGAAGTCGGGGTACGTATGCCATATTGGCCAACTATTCGAAGGGCCATTATTGGCGTACGCCGTGATGTTGTCCCAATGAGCCACGGCGCAGCACAATTGCTTCGACTGTTGACGGTTTGTATTCACTCAATTATAAATTGCGTAGACAAAAGTCTGATGACTTTGACGCAAAATCTAGTTACTTTTACTAGTTTTGATAAAGGTCGTATAGGTTTCGTATTGCATGCTTATCCAATGAGTGTTCTTCTTACAGTTTCCCACATTTTTCAGTGACATCTGATGCTGCAGACTCAATATAAACCTTACGTCTTCAAAATATGTGTATTTTTTACACAAACATCAGTATTTTTGACACGTCACACGAACCTTGTCCACAGACGCTATTTGTTATCTCCTCATAATCTCCTAAATCAGTGTTTCGGTGGTGAAAAAAGACTTGATAACTCGTACTTGGCTTGGCTGGATTGGTCGGAATACTTGTAAGCTCTGAACTTCGGGCAGAAGTTCACCAGCAGAGATCTTTTAACGAGAAGTCGTGGAACACCAAGTCACACAACATTAAAGTCTAGTTACTTGAAGGGAAGATTCTCGTAATATTCAACTGTGTTGCTTCCTTTCAGCGAGCAGGTATACACTCTCGTAATAATCATGTTTGCCCGGAGCTCAGAGAAACAGTATACCTATCGACTACAGCCAAGACATTTATTACATTGAATATTACTCGCAACACAATAAGATGCATACCTATGGCTTAAATTTGATCGCACCGCTTTGAGAACGTTCTAGCTTGCTAGATGGAAATGTTTTCAGGAAACTTTTAGCATAGCTGAAGAACTGCTTATATATTATATAGATCCTGTTCCAACGTATATAACCAACTCGAGTGACATCAGTGATAAAATCAAGTTCACTAAATCCAGCCACCAAAAGCAACGTTTTTTGGGACAGATGATGACAGTTGGCAAAAGGGGCAGAATTCACAGAAAGAAGAGATCTTACTCAACTAAATAAGACTAACTATTATTTCACATCTTTATCATTTATTCAGAAACCGATTCCATCTATATGCACCGGTCATTGTAACAAGGCTTTTATATCCAAGTACCAAGGTGGTCACTTCTCCAAATATCACAATTACACAGTATAAGCAAAATGCAGAGTGTTCTGTCGAAATACAAAAAGGCAGGTATAGCCGGCTTGTGGTATTCGACTCGATGACTCGACGACGCGATGGCTCGATGACGCGATCGTTGCTATGGATTTTGCTAAAATACGGAATCCCATGATCCTGGTCTCCGGGCTACCGCTGCAACAGCAGAGGTTTTAGCTCGGCCTTCCCATACCCAGCTACGGTATGTGGAAGGATGTGCCCCCCCCCCCCTCCCAGCCATGGCCACTGAAGATTGGTCCCCGCGATTGATTTTGATATTTAAAGGACTCGCGGAAGTTTCATAGCATGCAAAAATGACCGGAGATTTAATTGACAAACAAGCTTCTAGTGGCCAATGTCAGATGTCATGTGGTAGTCTGTCAACAATCGGAATTTCGCATATGTGCAGTTTTTTAGACTCAGTCACTCAGTCCCTCTTCCGTCCCTTGACATCTGCCCCCCCCCCCCCCCCAATACATCAGCCCCTATACATGCTTCCCGAAATTGGTGGCTTGCATTGGAACTAACTTTTCCCCCTTGTCCGTCATTAAAGGCATTCAAGTGTGTTGGTCAACCATGACTATCTCCTTTGTCCCTCCACCATAGGCCTAGTTTCCCCTTATGACATCACTATTTCGGACACTCAGCGCCCCATTTCTGGAAAGGTGTATAGGACATTTAATATTGCCGTGCTGAACGGATATCCAGAGCCAACCTTGTCTCCAGGAACTCGCGTGTCATTTTAACATTGGAATTTCTGCTCGTAAAGAACCTGGGTAGGAGGTTGATCTGAACCAGCTATATTTAGGTGTATTTAGCTGTATTGACGGTGAGATACCAGTGGCTTGCATAGCAACATGGCGCATGGTTTTATCAAAAATGCGAACTTGTAGGAAACGAAAAATGGTCGGATTAGATACGGTGAAAACAGCTGGAAAGGGGTTGGTAATGATCGGTTCTTTTTTATTTTCCTCCACTTATGATTCTATGTATAAATTACAGTCCAAGCAGTGATATTCTTTAAAAAAATTCCAACATGATCGCGTCATCGAGTCATCGCGTCGTCGAGTCATCGAGTCGAATACCACAAGCCGGTATAGCCTTTGAGTGAAGTCTATAAATACACTTTTTGCACCATACACGTTGCCAGATGTATTGAACGTGTTGAATAGAAAAATATTAAGAGCACTTACAATGCTCTAGCCTGATGTACAATCCACTGATTTTGTGTACACATACTTCCCCTAGACATGTGTAGAGTAAAGCTTGTGACGTTAAGTACGTATAATATCCAGAATTACAAATTTACAAATGAAATATACACACTTCGCCTGATCTTATAAGATGTTATTTTAGTTGGCCAAAGTCATAATGATTCTTCAATTGTCCAAGACAGAACAAAATAAGCAAGCTTGTTTTCTAGACGACGGGATAGCTAGCTGACGTGGCAATACCGCATTGGTTCCTGACATTTCTTGACATCATGACGTATCCGTCCATACCCCAGGACTTGCCCCAACTGAAAGAAGACGATGAGTATTGAAGGCACCTATAATACATGTACAGGAATTGAATTGAAGGCGGTGCAGGCCATGTTAGACTAGCTACACTCTCAGTAATCAAGATTTTTGACCTTCTAAAAAAACATTTATGGTTTTTCAGCGAACGCAAATATGCACCTCGTGTAGAGGCTTATTACGTGAACTGGCAAAAAAACAAATGGTTTAAAAAAACTCTACGGGGTGCATAGTAGTGTAAGCCAAAAAACTTTATTTCTAAATAAGGAAAAATAAACATTAATCGAAAAAAGCAGACGCTGCATTACGATCTCGTCTGCAGTCATCCACAGGTATCTAATATCATGTTACATTTTCGCAATCACTTGCTTTTAAATGCAAATTAAATTATATCGAATGGGATGTGAAGAACAGAGGTGAGGCAACTGTCGTGTTTGCCTGCCTGCTCATTCGATCCACCTCGGACTGTCAAATTGTTATAAAAAGTATACGATTATTAAGAATCGCCTCTTCTTTAATAATAAAAAAGATTTTCATTTCTTGACAAAAAAAACCTCCTGTCAATATTACCTGTTCTTGACGAGCCAGTAGTCTTTGCCCTCATAGGTTCCATAACCGACCGCTAGGACACCGTGATCCAGACGGGTGGAGCTGCACCTCCTCTCATTGTAGACTCCAGTCCTGTAAAGAAAAAGGCAAAGGTCACGGCTATGACGGAACACGTCCAATGTGTCTACAACTACAGCATTCTATCTTTATGGGGCGACATAAAATAAAACACGATTTGGAAAATTACGACAACTCATGAGCACAAAAGTATAGGATTGGTATCAGTTGTGTGTTGTTTTCACCCGCTTTTGGTGAGAATATTCAATTAAATCGCCCATCCTTTTAAAAAATTATGTTATCAACAACAGTAAACACTAGTAGTGGGCCTTTTCCGACTTCTGAACGGTTTCGCTAACTTTTTCCTGATTTATCCGAAAAAAGTCCGACATCGTCCGACATTTCCCTGAAAGGTCGGATTTCTAGAAAACGAAAAATTATAGTGCTTCCCGAAATAGGGCATTAAAGATCAAAGGCCGGTGTTGAATGGGGTTAATGAGGTGACCTAATTAGTATTCACACTTAGGGTCAATCTGAATGTTTCGCTCACATCTCATTAACCGCATTCAACATAGGCCTTTGATCTTCATTGCCCCATCTTGGGAAGCCCTGGTATTTTTCACTGGTTTTTTTAATCCGATCTTCAGGAAAAAGTCGAACAATGTCGGAATTTTGTCGGATAAATCATGCAGGAAAAAATTGGAGAAACCGTTAATAGGTCGGACAAAGCCTCCTCCAAATGAAAGTACATGGTTTTTTGGCTTACTTGTAGAGCTGGAAACTTGAGTGTGAGGCATCAATAGCCACAGAGATGGGGCCAATGGTGGCCACAGCGGACTGCAGGTCAGACTCGCTACCTTCTGTGATGTCAGTGAAGCTAGAGATGGTGGCTCCCAGGTTGTCAGATGAGTATTTGCATTTCCTGCCATTCTGAAATTAGTTATTTCATTATGTCATTATACGGACATGCGGCTAGGAATGGCTGCGTCCTTTTCAACAGAGTATGCTTCGATGCAACATAGCATGTTGATATAAAATTGATCAAGGTGATTTTTTGACCTTACCGAAAAAGTCATTTCACGATATAAAACTATTATCCCATTGATTTAGATGAAATATTTTAACAAGATATCTAAAGTATAAACATAGTTCATAATCAAGTGCATCTGCTGAGAAAAATGAATAATTTCCCAAAATATTTGCATCACAAAAAGAAAAGGTGACTCCAACGCACCAATAATGAAAGAGGTGCTTCTCACACTCTTAGAGATAAAAGTGTTTGCGCTTCTGAAAATCTTCCACGGCTTTTCGGCCAACAAAAATTTGCACCCCGCAGACTTGAGGTCTTTGGTGAAATGAAATACCTCAAATGGTTTTTGAGATTGTGAAAAAAAGTGGATGTCAAATTTGCCACGCATATACATTGCATGGATACTGATACTCAGGAAACTTCCATCTTGACCTAATTACCTTAGCTGTGTAGGGATAAGATGCCTCGGTATCAATACCATTGTTCTTGATGACGTATTGAAAGGCATTGTCCATAAGACCTCCCTGGCAGCCTTTGTTTCCTGCAACACGAACACAAGTTATGTTACGATTCGTCCACGGAGAGATGCTGCTGAATCTGTATGGCTTTGAACCCAAGATCAATAAAAAACAAACTTCAAAGATATCAGAACAGTGGTTTGCTCTCTGGTGCCTAATTTTAAAATGATGCGGACATATCATTTACGAATGGACTATAACTGCTACCACGCCCTACGTCCTACCTTCTTTCTTTGAGCAGTCCATGAGGTTCTGTTCTGAGAGGGAGACGAGGGTCTTTGTTTTCTTAAAGTTCTGTCCTTCCATTGAGCCGGTGGCAGAGAAAGACCAGCATGAGCCGCATTGTCCCTGAAAATTTAGAGTCACGGTCATAGAGGTGGATGTATTTTGCCGATATGACTGTACTTAAAACCTAAACTAGAATAAGACATGTCTTTTAAATTGCGCATTTTTGCGACTGTTGAATGTTAAATATAATGTCTGTGTTAGTGCTAGAAATGATGCCAACAAACTGAAACTTGCTTACTAAATATTGACCATAGGCACAACCATTTTGGCAAGAACTTATAATCTCAAAGCAATTAAGATTCCTTCAAAAGGAAGTGAATGCTAATTTTAACCATGAGGGTCAGTTCTTTTTGGGTTTTTTTAGGAAAAAGACTCCCATCCTCGAAATTGGCATTCCTTTTATTTTGAAGGAGTTTTAATTACATTCGGATTTCAAGTTTTAGCCAATAAGAAAACCGCACGAGTGTGTTTTTTGGCAGAAATATCACATGAGTGGTTTCCGGGGGCCAAGACAACCACAGTTTTTCTAGAAATCCGACCTTTCAGGGAAAAGTCAGATGATGTCGGACTTTTGTCGGATGAATCAGGAAAGAGTTCGATAAACCGTTTTTAAGTCGGAAAAAGCCTCATACCAGTGTATGGTTAGAATGGCAGTCAATACAGACAGCTATATTCAATCTCCCAATGAGAGGACAAGCTGCCATTTGCTTCCATCTTAAACGAAAGAGACCAACGAGAAGAGTACTGATGTACGCTGAAGGTCATCCTTGGCATCAAATGTTGCGTCACAAAAGCCAGCCAATCTGGGTCACTAGGCAACCGTTACCAATGGTGAGGGTAGGATATCGGGCAATATTGTCTCTGATGGCATGATCAACGTACCTGATTCTTGATCTCTGTGACGTATCCGTCATCCCTCCAGTCAACCTTGGCCGGGAGGTCAGTCACGTGACTTGGCTTCATGAAGATGGGTCGCCTCTCTTCTGAGCTTGACCTGTTCCTCATGACGTAACCGTTCATGAAGCCAACAAATTCCTCACTTGTCTGCAATAAGTGGGAAATATGGTAAAATTTAATGAAACCTTTAAGACCAGTCTTCAGTAATTCTTGATAATGCTTCATACAAATGAACCACACATTCGTGTTTAATTTGAGACAGAAATTCGGCTGGTGGATATGAGAACATATAGGGCTCTGTGGCGTGTACTTGGACATGCTCCCGAACACTTTAAAGAAAATATGGCAAATTTAAACCAAAATAAATTAGCAAATAAGAAATAAGAAATAAGGAGATATCAATATCGGTGAGGGGGATTATCTTAGAACTTATGCACGTTCTTTCGTTTGTTGCCCCTTTTTGAATAAAGACCGACGATAGACTAGGCTTGAACTGCTTTAACAGCGAGTTAAGGGGCAAACTAACGTTATGTTCCCATCATGAACCTACCCAATCAGCGTACTGGTTGACGCCTAACCAGTAGGTGTGCATGCCAGAGTCCGCCTCCAGGTTGTGGGTCTGGATGTACTTCAGATTGTTCTCCCAGATCACTCGCCTGCAACAAAATGCACAATCAAGAATTATGAGATGACGCACACTTTGTGAAGCAAATGAAAAAACTGGCCTACAAGTCGGATTTTGGAAATCTTAGTAGCTTTAATTGCTAGCATTTTTTTAATTCGCGAATTTAAAACTTCGCGACTTTAAAAACAATGGTCAGATATGTCATGCGGGAAAAATATTACCCGGTTGTCGTCGCACAATTGTTGTATCATTAGGGCCAGGAGGTACACATATCGGTGTGATTGGTCAAAAGACGGTCCAGGGTGATCATTACCCTGATTTAGTGTAACAATGGAGATATTCGAACAGTTCGCAAATTCTGTATCAGAACTTTCATGCAGATTTGTGAAGAAAAATGTCACGCCCTGACTCCGAAATTCAAGATTATTTCTGAAATCATGATCTTTTAATTTCTCTTGTGTACGATCCTTCACGACTGTTGGTTTCGTGATATGATGGCACTAATGATATTATGTGTTAAAGTCGCTTCAGAGTTGCTGTCCCTCTTTTTTTCGTTCTGGAGAGTACGGTTTGGAGGATATGTGTATGAGGGAAGTCATCATGAATTTGAATGACAAAGGCGTCTGAATCCAAACAAGAATCATGTGGATTTTATGTTTTTGAACACCTCATTTATAACGACTCTTACCTGACAGTTTCTTCACTTTCTTCGTACTGTTTCTTGTGCTGGATTTTAAAGTTGGTCCAGAACTCATCGAGTTCGGGGCTGGCGAGCCTGGCTGGGGCTGCCATGGCAACCGCTACGGTTGCAGCGAGGAGGAGGAGGAGTCCGTTCATCTTTAAAGTAATAAAACAAGTCTTATTTATCAGTACAACAATTAACCGCCTTCACACGACAAAACCAATCAATTGTAAATAATGATAATGAATATAGATTTTTCATGTAAGCTTAGGTGCCGTATTTTCTTTGAATCTGTTACAATGCATTGAAAAGTTTTCCATCCATTGAAGAAATTTAACTGTGCTGTGGGCATCCTTTGGATGGAGGGTTGTTAGGCCACACTCCCACCTCTCCTAGGTGGCTGTTACATAAAGCTAACTGGGCTAGCACGCGAGATCAAAATCTGGGTCACTACAATAAGTCAAGTTTGATAAAGTTAAATTTGATAAGGATTTCAGGATTAACTCTCCTGGTTTCAAGCAATGCATTTTAATCTATTAATAGTCCAAGGCGATCACATGATAGTATCAAAGTCCGCCATTGGCTGCAATGGTTTTTCATAAAACACTGATGTGTATTAAACGTTAAGATTGTTATATGTCCAAGCAGCGATTCCCCGACCATGTCCCGGGCGGCGTGACCTATATTTTAGTTCTGTCTATCAAGACAGCTTACAGCAATCATGGGACAAGTGCCAAAGTCTGATTATCTCTCACATAGTCTTATCATTTTAAACTAATATTTGAAGTGAAAATAAAAAATTTAAATTAAGTTATTTTATAATAGTGCACTATAAAAGGTATACCGTGGAGCCGCCTCAACGCGTTTTGCATTTACTTCTCGGCCTAATCCATGGGCCTGCTTTAATTATGACCTTTTTACCATGCTGTTTGTGTCTTGCCATCCCTATCGCTTGGGCGGCCGATATAATAAAGGCCGGGTCTATTTGGCAAGCCGCTCGCCGAACAGGCATCTTTTTTGTCCTGTTTGGAGAGCCGCTTGCCAAACAGCACTAAAAAGCCACCCTGTTCGGCCAGCCGGGCTTGCCAAGCACGTAAAAAATCTACCCTGTTTGGCGAGCTGGAGACTTTACAACACAGCCAGAGAGTTCGGCTCTCCATTCAGGACAAGAAAGAGAGTCCTTCGATTCAGTATTTTCATTTCATTTCATTATATTGAATATTCTTTAAAGATTATAACCACCTCGTGCAGCTTGATAATTTGGAACATGATCGCCATTCTGATAGTCCATCGTCAATTATAATCGCCCATATTGGTACTGTTGCGCCTAACTCAGTTACTGGTTTAAGTCTGGTATACACTAGTAAACTGCTATGAACATTTGTTTGCAAACCACCACACACAGATTGTGCTTCAGTTTGGGTTGGACATCGACACTCTGAAACAGGCTAACATTGCTAAGTAAATGATTGTCCATTCGGTCCAGCCAGTGAATCACATGATCATAAGCTCTTCTATGATTAGCCGTCTTCGCCAGACTTCAGGAACCATGGTTTTAAAAATGAACATGTCTAAATATTTTCAAACAAGTTTGCTGCTGTTTGTTGGTGTTCGGAAACACGTCCGCATCACCAAACCTTTGCTAAACCTTTGAGGCAAACAAGACGAAACACAAAAGTTGCCGTTGTTTGCAAAGAGAATGTTGCTAAATGTAGACGATAACAGGCTTGACTTAAAGTCGTATCCGTGATACAGCCATACGTCATTATAGAGATGTACACATAATGTACTCCTCCCACAATTGCTTGAGATTAGCGTATATTGATGACGCTGAAATAGCACGGGAAATAAAGTGGACAAAATGGTTGCTTACCTTTGGGCGTTCTGTGACTTGAATGTGACGGTGACACTCATTCTATCTGTATATATATCAGATTATCACCGAAACCCATGACGGTCATGTGCAGATATAACGTTAATCCCTAACACGGGACATCTGTGCTGATCCTATGATCCCCGCTGTTATCCAATCAAACCGCACATTTTGATGAGTAAACTTTTGTTTCAACTTTGTATCCGGGAAGAAAATTACAGAGAAGCTGAACAGCAACCACGGCTCGGTTCAAAACAGGTTTTGCCCCTAACGCTGGTGTTAACTTAACATGGTTAACTTGGCGTTAAGTCTATGGGCTTAACAGAAAGAGACAACGGCAAATTAAGTTAACGCCAGCGTTAGTGAGAACACTTGTTTTGAACATTCAGGCCCAGGGCCTTCTCCTGAATATTTTACTCCTTTAGGATGGCAAAATAATGCAATTAAGAAGGTTGTGCACTCTTCATCCAGCCCCACTCCCCAAATTCTGGCCTTTTGTTTACCACCCAATAACTATTTGATTACAATGAGAGTAAACCAGTAGGCCAATGAACCTACTCCCAAACAAAAATTCGTGTTTTAAAACAATAGGGGTATTGTGGACTTACTGGGTTTTGCGCCTGAACCCCTCATTTGTTTTAAACATCCAGGCCCAGGGCCTTCTCCTGAATCTTTTACTCCTTTAGGATGGCAAAATAATGCAATTAAAGGCCATATATCAAGGTTTTTTGCCATTTTCTGCTGTAAGACGATTTCAAAAGTGTACCTAACACTTTATACAATACAGAAAACCAAATGCAATTAGCTCCATCCATTTTGAAGATATAGCCAATTATGTGTTTGACAACTTAATTACCTAATCAGGCTAGCAACTGGCTTGTTAGAGCCAGGCGGCGGGTTCAGCAAAAACTGTGATGTAGATCAGGTTATCTGTACATGTCATGCAATCATAAAAGCAGGAGGGCCTTAATTAATTATGCACACCTGGAAGTAATGTGTTTCATTCACTATGGTGTATTGTGTGGCTCCGAATTGTGTCAAGGATAGCACAAAGAACAATCGAATGACGGATGGGACCCATTTTCATGAATTTCCAAAGCCAGTTGAACGAGAGAGGAGGAAGCTGTGGATTCGGAAGTGCAAACGTTTGGAGTGTTGGAAGCCTGGGCCTACGGCCAAACTTTGCAGTGATCACTTTATCGATACGGATTATCACATGAAGCCGGATATCTGCATCCAACTGAATATTAAATGCCACTTGTTAAAAACAGCTGTTCCAACCATGTCAATTGCATTTAATGCCCGAGGCTGCTGAGGTCGGTTGTTATACATAATGTGTAGGCCCTATTGGGGCCTGTGATACCGCGTAGTGTCTTCTTGTGTTCCAGCCATAGCAAGGTGACAGCGACACAGGTCAGTGTCAGTGACAGCCACTGTCAACGACAGATTATTGTCATCTGACATCTAGGCCTATCTAACGTTGCACGGCATTATATCGTCACGTCAATATGATTGTGCATAATACCGTCACTTTTCAATAGTAGTTCAGCGTCATGACATAACTGGCGATACAACACTGACGAGGCGAAACAATATTGTGCAACATTAGTCTGTTCAAAAATCATACATGTTATGCATCTGCAACCGTCTATCAATGTCTTCTTTGCTATATCGGCAGGTCTTCCATGCAAATTGATTAACCACAAATTCTAATCACTTTCGTCCGAATGATCACTCTCATTATGATCTAGTGATATTAATGGCTCGAACATGCACGGCTCAACGTTTAAATATCCTTCTGTATCGACCAAAACATCCTCAAATTCACTGCTCTCACTCTCTGAACTGTATGCGGAAGCCATCTTGCTTTATTCTGACTGACCTGATCTACGTCATCAAAAAATCCTTAGCGGCCACATGTGGAACTAATCTAAAGTTGTGTGTGGTGGGAAATTCAAATAGTTTAAAATTGAAAATTGAAATAACTAAATAATGACTTTATTATTAGAATTTTTTTAATGTCTGGGATCTTGTTTTTTTAACCCTCAACATATTTCATGAGTATCAAGCATGTTTTCAAACCTTGATATATGGCCTTTAAGAAGGTTGTGCACTCTTCATCCAGCCCCACTCCCCAAATTCTGGCCTTTTGTTTACCACCCAATAACTATTTGATTACAATGAGAGTAAACCAGTAGGCCAATGAACCTACTCCCAAACAAAAATTCTTGTTTTAAAACAATAGGGGTATTGTGGACTTACTGGGTTTTGCGCCTGAACCCCTCATTTGTTTTAAACATCCAGGCCCAGGGCCTTCTCCTGAATCTTTTACTCCTTTAGGATGGCAAAATAATGCAATTAAAAGGGTTGTGCGCTCTTCATCCAGCCCCACTCCGACTCCGGGGTTGAATTAGAGCAAGAAGTGATATCTTTGACATAACTAACAAACGTTTTCATACTGATATACCACCTACACCAGCTGCACCAACATCTTTCGGGGACTCAAAATTGGACCTGTACATGACAGATATAAGTTGTTTCAAAAACACAATGCGGGTGTTATAAGTGACTTGGTCATTATGAAGGAAGAAAGGAACTTTGAAATTCTGGAGAAGGAAGAGATTGAGTTTATCTTGGCTGATCTGTGTGTGGGGTAGGGTAAATATCAAGGTGTAAAGACAATTTTGTCTTGTTCTGTTCTCTTTTGTTGTAGCACATCACTTTGTATCTGCACTTGCACCTTTTGATTGTACTTGTTAGTACGAATAAAGAACTATAATAATAATAATTACTTCAAATGAATTACTTCCAAAATAGTGCTATCAACAAACGTCTTTTCAGAATAGCATCTTCGAGAGAGTCTGAAATCCCGAGCAATGAATTGGTCAGCACGGTAGTTTATCAAAAGTAACACATTTATTCAACTTTAAATAACGGCGCATTATGATCTGGAACAAAGATAAAAGACGGGCATGACTCAGCTCACAATACAGAACAATAAATGTCATTTAATGTCTTAACAGTTTTTTAGTGTTTAACTTACCTATCCGACATACAGGTGGAACGTACTTCACGTTATTTAGCAGCAATGCCAAGTGCAGTGCATTTTTTTGGGTCACCCGATATACGGTACTAACTTATCATAACGGTTATGATATTGAAAGCCAGGTTATCGAAGCAATGACTTTTATAAGTCAACTTTAATAAAGTATAAGGTTATTTTACGTTATGTAAAGCAAAGCAAATCATTATCAATTTTCGTTTTAATTTTTCTGAAGTAATCGGTAGATAAGTCATACCACATGATAATGTGGTGAGCTTTGTGTCAAGGTGAAAACTTAATTTTACATGAAGTGCCATAGAACTAAACATTGTTTTTAATGGCCTGGAAAAACGCATTACAGCATAAACGACTATTTGCAATGATACAGTGGCCTATCCACAGCAAAACCCTCAAAAGGGCAACACAACCTAAGTCTACAGCAGAACCTCTTCATTGAGGACATCCTTGGGAATGACAAATAATCATGTCCTGAAAAGAAAGGTGTCCTGATCATTAGAGAGGACTTATTGATTGTACTGGATCAATTTGGGACCAGAAGCAATGTCCTTGACAGAGAGGCTGTGCTGCTAACCATAGTTAACAGAGGTATACCTCTGAGAGAGATTTCACTGTATTTTTAAAATGAGATAGTTATTTAAAAGCAATATTTTCGGATGCAACTTCCTAGCATGAAAACTAGCAGCGATAGTAAATTATTTAAAGAAATATACTGTTTTTGAAAGAATTAGCCTGAAAATAAACGCCCAACAATAAGCACAAGCACGTGAAATTAAGTGCTCAATAGCCCCCGCCCCCTTCCCCACACCAATCGACTGAGAAACACCTCCCCCACCGACAACACACGTATATCAGTGGCTATGTCAGTGGGCTGGGAGTTGGTGTTTGTCGGCCGATGCGGGGGGGAGCACCCAAAGTCAACTGGTTGCGACGGTCAGAAATGAGCAAAGTATCAGACCCTGTCTATTGAACGTACTGCACAATTAATAACATCATGTTGGCCAGTGATCCGTATTCAAATTACTATCTTTCCTCACTCATTCTGAGGAATCAGGGGTTCATGTTCGCTTCTGCGGCCCTGCACACAAACCCCTGAGGCATAAACCCCTCATTTAGTTCTAGCGCAAAATCAATTGCGCCGAGTCAGCAGCGTGTTTCACAGTGCCAGCCAATAACAGGTAAGGCGCTACAAGTAACTTTGACGAATCCTATCGCTTCTAGTTTTCACTGCGAAATAACATTGAACGGTGTAAAATATCATAATGGTTACACTACATTAACATCACAACACTAATGAACTGGTGTGGATCAACAGGCTTGGCGTACTTATTGTACAAGTTTGATATACATTATACTTCAAAATCACAACACGGTGAATGAACTGTTTTGGAACTTTATAAAATCTCCCGACCCGGTGTAACGTTTTTGGTTATTCCCCATATGTGACCCGTCACAGCAAAACCAGGCGCATGTCGCTCTGAGCTTGGCAGCTTGAGACGGACTGTTTGATCAATTCTCTATTGTCTGCCTTTTGTGAAATATGAGCACATCAATTTCTTCCATTATCTCCTGGTGTCACTTTGGCTCATCTTCTGTGCGACATGCGCCTGGTTTTGCTGTGACGGGTCACATATTTAGTGTTTCCACAGAGTAGGCAATTAGTGAGGCCGTAACTTTTTGATAGGGGGAACAATGACAAGCGTGTCGACCTGTCATTCAGCGTTCCCACATAATGAGGGGAAATACTCAAAAACGTTAACTCGGCCTCCTGATAAATATTACAACATTCATTTTGAACTGTATCTGGTACGGCAAAACATGATGAGTATAACATAATTATACATGAACATTCAAACACTTCAAAAAACCTATTATTCAGGATTATTCAGGCGCTTAATGCTGACGGGTCAAATTTACATTTCCGAGTAAGGAAGTCAAAGTCGAGCTCTCAGGAATGTCCGTGATGTGCATCTGGATCTTCTGCTGGTGATAAAGGATGCTGTCCTGAACATCATAGCTAAATTGCCGGTTTACATTAGGCGGGCTATTGTCATTGGCAGATCGCTTGCTCTCATCACAAGAATACCATTATCGAGGAAAACCATCCAGTATATAACCCATACGGGAAAAGAAGCTAGGTATAAGGTTAAAACCTCGCTTCCCTAGTGATTACGCTGCAGAGATATATCGAAGCAGAAATGAAAAGTAAATTAAGTTCGTGGGGGACGATTCCGCGATGGGGACCAATGTCCGATGAGGCTTATGCCTTGAGGGTAATATGATCACCCTTGCCACAATTAGTTGCTGAAACTGAATTGAAATTGAAAATTTACCGCAAAATCAAAAAAGGATTGCTCGAATGCGGTTTAAATTTTTTGTCTGAAAAGGAGGTCTCTCTAGCCCACGCCTGAAAATGGCAACAGTCTGAGCATTTTTGATATCAACAAAGAGCTTATTCCAAAGCTTATTCCAAAGCCTTGTCGCTTGGACAGGGAAGCTCCTACCACCATACGTTTCCATGCGACGCCTTGGGATATGCAGGAAACATTTGTCCTCGGACCTCAACGATCGCCCGGGGTCGTAGGACGAAGGAAGCTCGGACATGGGAGCAGCGGCAGTTGCAATAGTTGAATAACCGATTCCGGTGGCGTAGCGACGACATTATACATGTACAAGTCTGTTTAGTTAATCTCATTTTGAAGATGAATCTCATTTCGGACAACCTCGTCCCTTGATTTTTCATGCATCACAACGGCATGATACCACATGGAAACTAACTTAATTCACCCGTATGTAGAATTATCATTCAGTGACAACATGCATGTTATATAGTTCGAAACAAAGGAAAACATATAGTATATACATGGATATCACATGGTCACCCCGGCTAATCAGATCTGCATTCTGACGGGCAACTGCCAAACCGACGATCTGCAAGCCATAATTTATATACAACCCATGGAAAATTGTCTATGAAGTCTCATAAAATCGTCTTGTGTTGCAAAAAACCATTGTATCTTGTAATTTGAATGATTGTATTCGGATCTAGGGAAGATTTGGAATGCAATCATCCCTTAATCAGCCTATTTGATGGGATAATTTGCTAATTTAGGGTCATTCAAATGTTCGTGGATTGCGCCGATTCAAAAGTAAACAAACAGTCGTATCGATCTTTGATTGCGAGCATGCTTTTTGTCTGAATCTACCTTTATAACTGAATCAAATGTGATGTGTGAGATGTCAATCTCTTGGTTAATATTCGGAGATCCGAATGTAGGCATTACATTTTCGTGGTCAGGCGATTTCTTGACATGTCATATAGTTCGAAACAAATGAAAACATATAGTATATACATGAATATCACAAGATCACCTAGACTAATCAGATCTGCCTTCTGACGGGCAACTGCCAAACCGACGATTTGCCAGAGCCATAATCTATGTACACCCCATGGAAAATGTTCGGAGATCCGAATGTAGGCATTACATTTTCGTGGTCAGACGATTTCTTGAGGTAGAAAGGGATTTTCTGGTGTTCTATTGAAAAATCATCGCTGGTTGCATATAAAATATGGTATCGTCAGCTCGTCAGAATGGGAATTGCCCGTCGGTTTGGAGGTGTGAATAGTCGGGGTGAAGATAATCTATCTAAATCACGCAATCTAATGGTAACTTTACGCCGCAGTAGATGCAAGCAGTAGTGTATTAGAAATAAAACTCATCTGGCCTAATACCCCATACATCCGTATCATCGTATCACAGAGCTCTACCTGATTCTCCCGAAATTTCACCTAATAAGACTCTGCTTGATTATGAAACCAATGCTTGCTTCACTTAGATCAGCTGAATGGAGTGCTTGATCAGTAAAATCGGACATTGATTAGCAGTTTGGTGATATCGTTCACAGCTACTTTATAATTGAAACTGTGAGTTGTGACGAAACCTGGTTATGCCCCTCCATTCCTCTCCTTACATGCCTTATGCTCAAAAGCCAATACTCCGGGTATCTTGCCTTTTCCTGCTCGACGACGATGTCAAAAGTGCACCTAACAATTTACACAACACAGAATACCCCATGTAGTTTTCCCCATCAATTTCAAAGTAAGAACTATTTAAGGTAGAAAGGGGTATTTGTAGCCCCGGTTTATTTGTAGCCTCTGCACTGTTTGATGCATGGGGATATCAACCAATATCACAGGCGGGGTCTACAATTAAACCGGTGTGACAGCAGATATAGTCCCGCTGGAGTCATAGTCCAGTAACATTGTATTTGACCAATTAAGCAACATGATCTATTGTACCGCTAACCCTAACCAAAACATTTAGCAATGCGGGCTATTGTTACACGGACTATCAGCCCTAGGACTACTATCCCTTGCACACCTGGGCTACAAATACCCCATTCTACCTAATGTGTTTGACAGCTTGAGTACAAACTGTAGCAACTGGTTCACCAATGTCAATTTGCCATGCTTCAATTTTGATCAAACTCGATTTGATGCGGAGTTTTATGTCCAGTCTTCGAGGCGTTGTACATGTCATGCAAACAAAGCACTATCTTATAACAAACATGATTATAAACAACAGCTGATCAACGCTAGCCTATCATCTATATCATTTATATAAAAGTACAAAATCAACCCCACCCAAAAAATCAAACTTTGAAGAAAAAACTTTGGAATGGTGTCATAAGATTAGAACTTCATTGTGAGAGGCACCAACGAAAGAGAACGTTGGCGCTAGATTTGAAAAACGACGCAAGGTAGCCCACAATGTGAGCAGATCATACTCCATCTGAGATCTATCTTCGGACGTCAATCACTAGGGGGCTCTTTCCGACTTCTGAACGGTTTCTCTAACTTTTTCCTGATTTATCCAACAAAATTCCGACATTATCCGACATTTCCCTGAAAGGTTGGATTTCTAGAAAACCTGTGAAAACTACCAGGGCCTCCTAGAAAAGGGCATTAAAGATCAAAGACATACTAAGTATATTGAATGAGTTTCATGATGTGTGAGCCAAACATTCAAAGGGACCTAATTGAGTCAGCTAATTAGTATTCACGTTTTGGGTCACTCTGACAATTTAGTTCGCATATCATTAAATCTCTTGCCCTATTTTGGGAAGCCCTGGTATTTTTCACTCGTGTTTTAGAAATCCGACCTTTCAGAGAAACGCCGGACTTGTAGGATAAATCAGGAAAAAGTTCGAGAAACCGTTAAGAAGTCGGAAAAAGTCTCCTACCAATGAATAGGCATTAACTGCTGCGTGTGCATATTACTATGTACACATACATCTTTACTCTGGTTGGCTTTGAAATAACGCTTCGGCGACAAATTTTGGACTTTATCAGATACATTCAGTACAGCTATGACCAGGTTTTGACAGTTCCATGCCCAGTAACTGGGGTTCAGAATACCTACAAGTGTTATTGGCGATGATGCTCAACTGGCAAATACAGTCTTGCCGCTGAGCAAACCACCCTCAGCTTCAGGTTTCATTCACTCTATCCCGCGTCATATAAAAAAATCCTGAGGAAATAAAAGCCACAGCGAACAGCGGCTGCTCCGATTATTTGACACATCCGTACGTGTGTTGTATGATTCAATGAAACCGATTTTCAACACGTCCATTTATAAAGTTTATGATGTGAGGTTAAGCTAAATTTACATTTATACGTTTTATAATCCGTATATCGTATGCGTTTAACGCATCCGTCCAACGAAAATTTTTCAACACATGCTTAACCATTTGCGCATTCACATATCTCCGACAACTGCATAAAACGGGTGCGTTTAAGCGCATACGTTGGTCGAATCCAACGCATCCGTGCTATCAGGCACGTGAACGGATAGAAATTCCTTTGAAATGACGTCATTTTGGGATATACTTTCCTTGAAGTCGACCCATGCCGAGGAAGACAGGGTTGAAGAAAAATTTCGTTGAGGACTTGGTGAACGCTGTCCGAGATCGTCCGTTCCTGTACAATCCGAAGTATGCTGATTACCACGATTCAAAAAAATGCTTTAATGCATGGGAATCTATAGAAAAGTTTTGCCCTTAATAAAGCGCTCGCTATTACGTATAAATGTGTATCGGAAACTCGGATGCTGGAAATGGAAACGTATCACGCATCCGATTCAACGTATACATGTAAATCTAGCTTTAGGCATGAAAACGGGGTACGTACGTTTGTTTTGTAATAGGCACAGGGGACCATTCCCCAGACTTTAACGCAACATCTTGAGAAAACGCTTTTAAAGACAACGTGTTCTGATGGAAAATACAGAACACTGTTATGGCAATTTTCTGATGGATCGAAAACTTTGTTTTACTATAATTATTAAGTTAAATTCGCACCTAGTTTGGTGCCTGTATAACACTGAAAGCCCTCGCACAAAAATCATTTCAAGAAACTCTTTCATCGCCAAAGAAGGATTGGAGAAAAGAATAGCATTATCGGAACACGATACAGCAGTGGGTGCGGCCACACATGAGTAATGATGGTATTTGTACTGACAGAATATAAAACTTTCTTTTCAACAAATTTGTCAAGTGCAAGCTGAAAACCAACTGACGTGTATCGCTACAAGTGCCTTTGATACACCGGAACTGAAATTCAGTTAGATTTAGGGAAACTTCTTGGTGGTGATTATCATCATCATCATCATCATCATTATCATCATCATCATTATCATCATCATCATTATCATCATCATCATTATCATCATCATCATTATCATCATCATCATTATCATACTGTGAACAACCAGAAGAGGAATCCTATATATTTTGCTTACAAGTTCGTTCGCATCTTCAACACCAATGTTTTTGCATCTCATCTACTTTGAAAGAAGTATAATGCCATGAGGTTAAGGATGGTGCGTTCTTCAAGAACCAACTACGGTACCCGTGTACCCTATTTTAGTCCCGTGGTCAGCTGCACGTTACTACGTGCACCCCTTGAGGAAATGGTCATTTTTCAATTTCCATTCCTTTACCAACCATCCGGCTCAGAAAATAATTTCATTCCAAATTTTGGAATTTAACCTGATATCCTGTGGAATTAACATCTCTCTGTCTAAAGACATCCCGTTCTTCCGAGATTCATTGCCATTAATCAGCTAGGATGACGTCATTCGTTAGCTCAGCTTGGCAGGCTGCCAGGAAGTGTATCACTTTCCCGCGAAGTCTCGTAGAACTGCATGTGTATCCTTTATCATGAAATACGTCACCAGCCTACAACATATCGTGACGTCATGAGAGTTAACAGAGAAAATACTAGGACGATCCAACAGCTCATTCGCAGGTGCCGCCCACTGCTACCAGTGACCCGACCGCGGCTCTGTTGCGACTGTGCACATTTTGGACCTCTGTCAACCGTGTTCCGCAGCCCTGGAAAGAGAACGAACTGTAAGTTTTTGCTACCAATCCACCGAGAATGACCTACTTTTGTGTAGGACGTCATCAGTTGTTCACCATCAACAAAGTAGTTCCTTGAAACCGACATTGATATGCAATTGCGCTAAATGCACAATTTTCTAGTTCTAGTTCTAGGTTATAGTTGAGACGACTTCAAATGAAGATTTCAATTCAACTTGGCTCTGATCTGTTTTTTCGAAATAAACATTCAAAGTTGAGAGGGCATGGCGAAAACGCCAAAAGCGGATTTTAAATCATGGTAACCCGGCTGTCACATGAATGGTGTTGATACCAGTCGTGAATGCCAAAACCATTTTGTAACGGGGTTGGAAACTCTCCCGAAATTCTCGGCGGAGCGGTTCTCGGACGGGAAAGCGAAAACTCACTAAAGATGCAGCACGGTTGGCCCAGGCCCAGCCTACCACGGGTATAGCATGCTATACATCCGTGTCGATCAGTACTGAACACTACTTTCGACAGTTGATGAGGTTCCAGGCAACAAATTGTGATCAATAAAGTGAGTGTTTTTGTAGTTTTTGCACATCCGGTCCGGTGTCTGCAGGTCATTCTTTTTACCGTACTTGACGCTTCTGTTGTTCAGGTCTGGCGCCAGACCGTTCGTGTTTCAATCATGGGGCATGCGCTTCAAGACGCGAGATCTGCTGCAAGCGCGGCGCCAGTAATCGAACGCGCTATATGAATCTTTGCGTGATATGGCTTGACTGATTGGCCTTAGCTTTTTAATACTGCCTTTGTAAACAAATCAGTATCAAATGTTTGCGAACCCCACCATTCTATCTCCCCTAAAGCTACTTACTGATGTTTTCCAATAGACTGGGTATATATCTGCTCCAGAAGGCGCACGCCTTGGTCCTAGGCCCCACTTCAACCCGGAGCTTCCTTTGGCCATCCAGGTTAAGATAAACTTTGTTGTCCAACTTATACCTGGGCCACTTTTCAGTCTTGTTGTGATGTTTGTTCGCCTTGTTGGGGTTGCTATAAGGGAGGATGTTAAATTCGTATAAAGATGGCAATAAGATACACTAGGGAAGAAGGTTCTACTGTTCACGCACCAAGGGAATTCAAACCAATTTGCGAACAGGAAACAATATGCCTTCGTAACGTTAAAGATACAACCTGGGCGTAGGGCGTACCTGGCCAAAATGATATAATGCCACTGCTTGCCACCATGCGCTGCCACCTGTAGTATCACACTGATGATGATCTCTCATAATGATTTTCGCCAGTAATGCGAGGCAGTTTTGGACATGGCTTGTAAATTTCAGGCCGGCCTGTGGTTACGACGCATTCTAGTGCATTCTTTATTCATTGCAACTCAATGATTTTTTAATTACTCGGAGAAGTCACGGTCCTGCAGCTAGTAATTTTAAAAAAAAACAAACAAAAAAAACATATCGTACATTGTATGCCTAAGTTGTCCCTTTATACAAATGAACCTACCCAGAAACTCTGTAGAACTCTCATGATCAAGGACAGCCGACTTTGTTACCGAAAACGGCCTGACTGTCTAGCGTGCATCTCGAAAGTTCGAACGAAGACGAAGAAGAACCTACCCAGTTTTTGCGAAGTTGCTCCACATTTTCATCATACGACGACTCAGGATTCGCTCTTCTTTCGTATATTTGAGGCTTTTATTGAGTGGCTTCCCAAATATGAACTCTATCTCATAGCCGTGCATTACCCCCATCCACGCCGGCCATGGGTTAACCGTCGACCGATGCAAGAACCTGCAATGCGAGACATAAATTGTTGAGGGAGATGTTTTGATTTTTCCCATCAACAGATCCGTCAACTGTAGGAGAACTTCACTTTGAGGGGGTACTTCCTGCAGCTGTATTGTAGGAAGGGTCGAGAGGGTATCCTGCAGCCACGATGTAGAACTATGGCTGGCGCACTGGTTATCTGAAAAATGCCGTTTTGTGATTGTCCACATTTTATACAAACTCGTCGAGTCGATGATTTTGTGGCAATTTTACGACACTGGTCCACTAGATTTGACCTGGCGTCGCCAATGTTCATCCAAACTAAGATAACTACCATTCATAGCAGTCACACGTTCAAAATTAATATAGTCAATGTTAATGTTGAAAGGAACTTGCCAAGGCGCAAAAAAGTCTGGGTTTTGAATGAAGTTCTGAGCTTGCCCATGTCGCCTTACCTGTACATAAAGACATCCTGGGCACCATGCGTATAGATGGCAGCAAAATCATTGGTCGGGCAGATGAAGTTATGGTCGCCAGCGATGTCGTCCAGCACGTCCCTGTACGTGCCCCGCACATGTTGAGGCTGTGACCTCTCGTATTGGAACACTATGGCATCCATCACAAGGTTGTGGTTATTGCCCGTGATTGCCTTCAAGGCGCCAAGGAATTCATTCCTCTCTAGCTCCCGCTCATTCTTCAAATTGAAGTAGGTATTCAGTAACCCGTAGAGCAGGAACCAACTGCCCTCATCCTTGTTGGAGCCCAAGAGGATAGGTGCGCGCTTGTACTGGCCTTTCTGGAGCATGAGGTTCGGATGTTCCGGGAAGAAATATTTGTCAACTACCGGCCCTATCGGCACCTCAAAGTATGCGTCAATGATGTCGTCATGCCATTGCTGGTTAGTAAGTTTTAGTGGGTCAACCTGATAGAGGCATTCCATAATTTGCCTCGTGTCATTGCCGGGGATGTCGCAGCCTACTAGCCTGGCCAGGGTGCGGCACCGCCTCGTGGCCAGGGAGTGCGACTGGACTGCCCATGGACAAAGCGCGGAGCCACTCTGCATGATAGCATTTGTAAACAAGTCCCGGCTCATAGGGCTGATGAGCTGAAATCCTACACTTACTGCCCCGGCACTTTCACCGAAGATGGTGATCCTGTCCTTATCACCACCAAAATGCTCGATGTTGGCCTTGATCCACTCCAGGGCCATGCTCTGATCAAGCAAACCCACATTGCCCGGCGCTAACTCGTGATCAAGGAAATAAAACCCTAGCGGTCCTAATCGGTACTGCATCGAGGCGACGATAACGTCCGTATGCGCCGCCAGTATTCGCGCATCATATATGTCAAGCGTGGAGCTCCCGGAATAGAATCCCCCGCCATAAATCCATACAAGAACAGGTAATTTCGAGTCCGTCTGAGCACGCTTGGAGTCCTCCTTGGGACGAGGGTACCAAATATTTAAATATAGACAATCCTCGCTCAATTTCGTGTTCGGATTCCACATCTCAACTCCGGGAAATCTGTCGAAGTTCTCATCAGTGGACTGATAGCAGCTAGGGGGCAGGACTGTGGTGTTTTTGATGCCCGACCAGCGCCCGTATGGCTCTGGGCGACGAAACCGCTGCTTTCCTACGGGTGGTTTGGCATACGGGATGCCAAGATACGTCTCGACCGTCCGACCAGACACCTCCTGCTTGAAGCCGCGCACTGTCCCAGATTTAGTGCGCACGATCACGTCATTGTTTATGGAAGCTGTCAACACACTGTACTGTATCTCGCCCTGGGTCACGTGCGGCGAGATCACGTGCAGACATCCAAGGATCACGATCAGCAAGGCCTCCATTCGGGAACATTTGTTCTCGACCTGAAAATAGATTAAATAGTCAGTCAGTGCTATTGGACAGAAATAGACGAAACGAAAATTATGTTACCTTTCAGTGGATCATCTAGATCAATCAGGGTCAACAAGCTGATAGCCTTTGAGATCCAATATTCAAATACAAAACAAAAAAGCATGTATCCGATGGCAAAATGAAAAATGCATCGTACTTTACCATTGATATCTTAACAGTTTTATCCGCCACCCCCCCCCCCCCTTACCCTCAATCGAATAATCCACCAAGGTACATTGACGTTGCACCCCTAATTTTGTAGAACTAGCGCATCTCAAATTCACGGCGATTTTGCATCCCCTTTTGCCGCTTGCAACGCAAATTCGCTTATCCGTAATAGCCCTTGCTCGACCCGCTGAGGAGATGTGATAAATCACAATAAGTCCTCTTCTATCATCGGACTCCGACTGGATGATTTCGTTTTATATTCCGCTGGATTTCCTAATTTCTTATCGCAAAGCTACTGATCCGATCGATATCGCCAGAGCTCGAGTAGTTTCTGCATCTAGTAGTTGCTCCGCAGTGCATGTTCCAGACAGTGTCGCCTGGGGTGCCTCAAGTAGGTGCTGGTAATTAAGTGCATGCTCCAAGCGGTGGCTCAAGCAGTAAGCTGGTCAGTGCAGCACATTTTTTAGAAATGTCGCAGCAGTAGCCTCTAATAGGTGCTGTCTATTGCATGGTCCAGGCGCTGTCGCCGGGGATTAGCCTCAAGTGGTTGCTACCTAGTGCTTGTTCCAGACAGTGTCATCGGGGGTGACTTCAAGTAGGTGCTTCCCATTGCATGTTCCAGGCGTTGTCGCCGGAGATAACCTCAAGTGGTTGCTGCCCATTGGCTTGTTCCAGACAGTGTCGTCGGGGGTGACTTCAATTAGGTGATACCCATTGCATGCTCCAGGCAGCGTCACCGGGAGGAGCCTGAACACCACTGGCTTTTCACAAATGCTTTATCGCAACCTTAAAAATTATCTCTAAAACTGTAGAATAACGCAAAACATTACATGTAACAAAAATGCAAAAAAAGACTTTGAGGATTTTTCATTCAACACAAATACGAGAAGATTTTCAGAGAGTGAAAAACCTCAAATGGTTTCATTTCCCAAAGAAACTCTTTCGAGGATGCATATTTGTGTTGGCTGATGAAACCTTGAGATCAAAACATTTGTTTTGAAGAGTATACATAGTAACATTCATCCATTCACTCCTGTCCTGTATTGCCCCATGTGAGCACAATATCCCTGGCACATTTCATTTACCCTAAATCGCATGACGCATAAAGCACAAGGCAAGAATATCAAGTGCAACTCTCAGAATGCGTATCTCATGATGATGTTTATATCGACGGCCGCGCGGGAGACGGCAGTGAATAATTGAGAGGATTCGATTGGTTCGGGACGCGGCCATATTGGTGAACTACTGGCATGTCTGCCTTCTTTATAGACGATCAATCGCGAGGCAAAACACAAACACAACTTAGCAAAACAAGATTGTTTTGTTTATCTAGGCTGTTTACCGAATGGATCGAATAAACACTTTCCCAGAAAGACGCTTGTGGTAGTCGAACTGGATTCGTTTCGAGTAATGGTATTTTCACAGGTGATAGAAAAGGCTTTTTTAAGAAAGCCAAGATGAGCTGTGTCGTCACCACTGAAGTGACGTCAAAAAAATAAAGTGTCAAATGTAGCAAAATTGTTGAGTGAATGTTTTATTTTTTTTAACTAGCGATAACAACTCAATTGTACTACATGTCACCGCAATGAGGTTTTTTTGCTGGTCTGACGATGAGAAATACACCAACTGTTCGATGATACAGCGATATTCCACCACTCAGGACGAATTTACTGTAAGCGGGGGGGAGGGGGTAGCAGCTGCAGTTTGCTGATGTATCCGACTGTAGGGGGTCAGGATGCTGCCCTACAACCTCGACAGTGATGCGGAGCTTTTGCCCGCCCCTTGGGATCTATAAAAGCGCCGTTTTGTGAGTGTTCGCGATGCACTGGTTACCGTTCAACACATATCTTAGGAGATGGGGTAGCTGAGAGGTATGGTTTTCGACTTTTGTCGCGAACAGGAATATATAGGGTAAAAAAACTTAACAAAATACACCCTTACTCACCAAAAAAAAACTTCCATGACACAGTTTCTTTTTCTGGTGAGTAATATGTACATATACTTTGGTCTGCCCATTTAACATATTATGTTTCGAACAAAGGGTTAATCTATCTGGTGCAATACAAAGTGAGCGAACAAGGCAGTGTTTTTGACACAAACAGTGAATTCCATAAAATATTGACATTTGCTATGGGAGAACGGCACATGGTGTTATCTCCAGATTTACTGATCGATATCATCACACGCCATGAACAACTGAAACCATCCAGTGAAAGGCGAGGAGTAACTACACTTGTATTGCCTTTTGTATGATGAACTAAGACCATGGTTTTACTGATTGAGAAGCGAGTAGTAGCTACAATTGTATTTTGTATTGTATAATGAACTAAAACACAATGACTTTACTGAGTGAAACACGAGGAGCAACTACAATATTGTATAGCGTATTGTATGATGCACTAACACGATGACTTCGCTGAGGCGAGGAGTAACTATAATTGTATTGTGTATTATATGATGAAATAACACAATGACTTTGCTGAGGCGAGGAGTAACTATAATTGGATTGTGAACTGTATAATGAAGTAACACAGTGAATTTACTGAGCAAAAGGCGAGGAGTAACTACAATTGTATACTGTATTATATGATGTTGCTGAAAAAGCATTTCTGGCGTTTAAACTTCCTCATTAAGTGCATTTTGGTGGCGTCCTTGTAGTTACGGGTACCAAGCGACGGGAGACCTGGGCGTAACGCTTGTTTTAAATCAGATCTATCCAAAGTATCACTACGCGTGTACAGGGAGATATAAGTGAAGGTGGTAAAGTTGCCGACGGTCTGTCAGTGACGGGCGGACCTGACGCGTCAATTTTCAATGGATGTAGATTTTTTTTCGGAGGTGAGCTCTGTAAGCTGTGCATCAGGATCCTCTAACCAATGAATCAACATGTAACATCTCGGATCTGCAACCGATACCATTGCAGTCCCTGGACATGCTTCTTATCAAAAGGCAAAGCTAAGTAATCACCTCATAGGGAACCTCTGTCTCTAAGTTGAATCAGGTATTACATTACCTGATTGCGAAAAGATTAAAGCATTCTGGCTTGTATTGGCGACATGTCATTAGCTTATCATGCATGGATGACTATTACTTGTTTCGGAAATGGCAAAAATAATATACCTTCCTGTGTGTCCCTTAAATGCAGCCTACCAAGGGTCTGCGATGGTATCGAGGGCATAATCTGATGTCGCTTGTCGATTAAAGGGACAACTTGGGAATGAGATAGGTTGTTGTTTTTTTAATTGCTTCAAGTTGGACCGTCACTTCATGAAACAAAATAATCGAAAACTCACTGAACTGCGTGCACAATGAATAATTCCCTACATATGCCTGCATGAAATTCCCAAACCAAGTCCAAAATCGTCTCACAACACTCGCGAAAAAAAACGTCATTAGGTATCAGTGTAATACTACAAGTGGCGACGCATGGTGGCAAGCGAGGGTACTATCATCCTGGCCAAGTATATCCCACCCTCAAGTTGTCAAATTGGCTAGACCCTCCTATATACAGATGATATATTTCCCTTGAGATTTGATGGTTGGATAAAGAAGTAAAACACTCTGCTGCACTGCTTTTGGGAACTAATAGTCAGCTCGCGTACTGATAATTCTATATATGTCAAAACGCTTCTTTGATTTCAAACATTGACTGAAGTATAACGATTTGACGACAGTTTTGTACGACCAGTTTTTATGTTGTCTGATATCGGGATTTTGGTGCCATTTGATAATTCGCCAGGCAGAGATAACGATACGTTACAGCTCCAAAGCCAAAATAGTTCCGCTCAAATAATCTTACATTTCTATATTTGTGCGGTATTTTCTCTTTACATCGTATTTATATAGCTCAGAATGTTGATAAAGAATGCTTGTAGCTTATTCGAATGTTTGAATAGTCTTTTTGAAAGAAAAAAATCGATTAGAGCTCAAAAGTAATAGTCTCTGGCTTCAATGACGTCACCAATGGCGGATTTGCACTAAGGCATTTGTGTATAACTGCTTTTTTATTTTCCTGGATCACAAATAATTACGAAGGGCGTAGACCTATCCTTAAATGGGTACCTACTGCATTCGCTTCCTCGCTTCTTGATGCAGCGTAAAAAAGTTAAACGTGATTTATTAGAACTGGTTTTCGGTGTTTTCATTATGTGTCATGGCCGAGCACCCGATTACATCATTACATTTATCACATTTGTCGGACGAGCCTAGCGCCAGAAATATTTCAAAATAAGATAATTCATAGTTTTTATGATGCTACATAATTACCAGCAGACTTATCCAATAGAAAAGAATAATCAACAGGCGTCTGTATTTTTACCACATCGCCCCGGGTCCTCACTTTGGCAGAGTCTAGCTATCGACGGCCACATGCCCTGGGGAAATTGGGTTTTGCTAATCATCCCTGGGCCTGATCTCTTGGATGGTTTTCCGATAGTCACAGACAAATACGCCATCATTGGGGGCTGATGACTAACAAGGGTCACAAGCATCCATTTTATTGTATCTCTGCATGATATCTTCACTGTATTTATGCATTTAGGGTCAGCATATAGGGAGAATGTATCCTTCCCTTCGCATCGGGCGCGACAATAATGAAAACCTAGACACTAAATGTACGCATTACATGTATTACTATCCTCTGCGCCTCGAGATTATCTTTTATAGACTGTACCAACAATTTTCATCAATGATTAACCGATAAAATGAGGAAAAAAATCAGTTTGTACCTAATATTCGGACGTCACCGCACAGCTCGACATTTCCCTGGAACTTGGTTCTCTAGTCCTGCAATATAATTTTTATCTCGGTTCTCCAGCCCGGCAGCATAATTTTTAACTCATGGTGTCACGATGTCGTTAACGCGGTCAGTGGAGAGTGTCAGACATCCACGCCTCACTGTCATATTAGTAATTAATTTCTCAACGCAAATGACTTCACAGCGCATTTATACGCTGCCCATACTTTCTCCACACGGCCTGCAAGTCAAGTGCAATGTAAATAAAAGTTGAGAGCTGAGCGTCAACTAAGAAATTATTAACTCTATAATAATATAATATTGGGCAATTGTAATGTGAATCAAAGGAAACCGGGAAACCTGGAGGAAACCACCGCTGTCGAAGATAATCACCCTCTCTATTACATGAGTGTACCAGGACCAACCGGGAATCGAACCCGGGACCTAGGAGGTGACAGGCGCTGATATTTCCGCAGTTCTGCAACTCATATTAAACACAGCGTCCAAGTCAAGTGCAATGTCAATGTAGAGTGGAGAGGTGAGCGTCAACTAAGACCTTATTAACTCGATAAACAACACTTGGCGATTGTAAATGTAAAAAGAAGAAAACTGGAGATCCCGGAGGAAGCCTACGCTGTCAAAGCGAGTCACCCTCTTTAACACACGAGTGTACCAGGAATCAAACCCGGGACCTCAGGGGTGACAGACACTGATATTGCACTGATATTTCCTCTGCGTCACTCCTACAGCCCGAAAATGCCTTTGCCATGAGGTCAAGATCTTTCCTTGAAGTCTAGTTCGTGAAACTTAATTAATTTATTCATTGCCGAGTTAAATGGAATCGTCGAGTGGATTTTTGAATCCTCCGATACACTTAATGGCATGAATATGCAATGAGGGTTGGAGTCTGATAATTCCGCATGGGGCCATTTATCTATCTTTTAAAAATATATCGGGTGGCCCAAAAAAAGTCCCTAAATATAAGGGGTAATTCTACATATTCATAATGATATGTACTTTAAGCTGACAGGTTAGATATACTTTCCCGAGTAAAGGCTGAATCCTAGCACTCGGGAATGTTCGAGATGTATTTTTTAATCGTATGCTAAATTTTCATAACCTCCAGTGCACAACCGAAAGCGAGGCATCTCTGCAGGCACCTCTGAGATGAATTCCGGTTGCTGAACGTTTCACCAGCGCAGTTTTGGCAAAAAGCTAGATTTTTGGTATAATCTGCAAACGGAAAACGGCACAAACTCTCCTTTCATACCCAAATGACTAAGTTCGAACGGACTTGAGCAAGTGACCTCCAAGCCAAATTTGGTGATTATGAGCATTAAAGGTTTTTTTAGAAATTACCATGATTTTATACTCCATTACCTTTTTTGCCCCTTACCTCGTAGAATTCAGGCCCAGCCCAATACGCAGTCGATTGTCTTTAAAGCCCACTCACACCTCGACCTTAATTCTTATTGTTCTGAGTGTCTTTATATGGAAGGGTTGTCATGGCAAATCTTAATTTATCGTCCCCCTCGAAACAGCTTTCATGTTGGTCGATAGGACAAAGGTGGCAAGGGGAAATAGACTTACAATATTATGGAAAGAAAGGACGTCTGTTTAAGTTTAAGTTCAATAAGGTTCCGTAGACTTACACCAGGTGCAACGGTACGGCCAAAACCCCTCGACCTGGCCTGATTAGGGAAATTTTAAGGTGCCGTTATAGCTGCAGGTGAAACTAGCTGTAAGTGCAAGTTTCATCAATGTCATGCCCCAGTCACAATTCAGTGCAAATAATTGAGTAACATCACCATCGCCTCCACCTCTCTTCAATTCAATGAATATATAGTCCATCCAGACTAACCCATGGCTCAGTAATACGCATGTCATTATTTATACCTCTGAATTATATATCATTTTGACGACGACACCATAAGCTCCTGTAAGAAATTACGCATGTTCTGTTGTGATAGAAGTGTATAAGTGTCAAATCCTCTTTTTGAGGGGACAAGGTAATGACGAACGACAAGATGTCTTTTCACGTCCACCCTAGGAATTTCTGGTGGCGTCAGCTTGTTTGAATGGATCCTTCACTCTATACATGTACATGTACCTGTAGACTGCAGAGAGTTACCGAACGGATCGTAAAAATACGTTATGGTTAGGAAACTAACCTAAAATAGGTCAGGTAAGGAAACTGACGTAGAATATAGGTCATGGTTACGAAACTGACCTAAATATGTCATGGTTACGAAACTGACCTAAAATATGTCATGGTTACGAAACTGACCTAGATTAGGTCATGGTTTATACGAAATTAACCTAGGTTATCGTTACGATACGGATCTAAAATAGGTCACAGTTACTAAACTAACCTAAAATAGATCATAGTTACGAAACTAACCTAAAATAGGTCATAGTTACGAAATAACTAGTACGTTTACCAAATGATTACACGGTTTTACAGAGTCAGAGGAACTGCTTCCCTTTCCCGATAGCTAAATGCCATACCAGGCGACTGGATATATTTATAAGTACAGACATGTCTCATATTTCAAGCAAATTGTAGCTCTACGGGTGGCGAAATTGAACCCCGGTGGTGTTCAATTCTCTTGTAGAGAGCTAGTTTTTATATCCAGCCGACGCATCCCTCGACCGTTGCCATAGTGACCAAATTAACTTCGTTTTCCAAAGGATGGTAGCATGTAATAATAAACAACAGTCCCAGCTATTTTCAACCTCGCCAATTTCTTCTCTACTCCCGTTGAAGTGGAAATCGATGCTGAGAGGACATCTGGACGAGGTTGGATTATTTTGATACCGATTCAATGAAGTGTTGGGCGGCGCCCACTCTCGGCCCCAGGGCACGTTAGGATAATGGCATCGACCGTGTTACTATAATTGATTGGTATGATTGTATAGTAGTTTATATGTGATGTTAAATAGGATAAGAGCGGAGTGATGTTTAATACTCAGGAGAGAAAGGAATATTAGAGTCGAAGCCTGCAGGGAATCACCTGTATTTGCCCTTGCCTGTTCAAACCTGTCAGCTGTCCTGAATGTTGTTTTGTGGGTGTCGATGTTATCAATATTTGCCGTGTATGATGACCCTTTGATTAGGCTGTATATCAATGGGAATTTGGCCTATACAATGTGACTCTCTTGGCATTCAATAGCCGTATTGTGGAATAGTCTCCCTGTAGAAATACGCCAGGTGGTCAATATTTCCCTTTTTAAAAGGCGGGTGAAGAGTTACCTTTCCAGGAGCATTTCGAAAAGTTGTATTCAAGCGCCCTTGAACGGAATTATTCTTCTGATGATGGCGCGATAAAATTAGGTATTTACATTACATTGTTGGAATAATGTCTGCTGGACATCTGTCGTGAAAACTCAAAATCTTCTCTGCGGCATACTTGCCTCGCTTCCCCTGCAGGCAAGCGAGTGACTTGTTGATTAGATTAGGATCTCACCATACAACTGCATAAGATGTACACAAAAGCAGTACATTGCCAGTGTGGACAGCCAACACAGTCCGTGGAGTCGCGCCTTTGTAGATTGAGAGTGCGCGTATTGGAGGATTTCGTATTGAGATTCGATTTTAGCGCACAGCTGCAATTTTCTCCCAAGATTTAGAGGGTCTACATGTGTACCTGGGAAAGAGATTTGTGAACGTTGTCAGTCTCATGCCATTCGTCGTTATTTGTGTACTGCGTATAACTTTTGATACTGACGATTGTTGCTAAATCTACATCACTTTTTACTGCCTGTCATTTTCTGTATGTCTCGATTGTTTAGGTAATCGAATTGAAAATCCATCAATCTGGCCAAACGCGACGTTTCTTGCAGCGATGTCGATGTAAGACAAATCTACGGTGGCTGGTAAAGGGTATAACACTTTTTTTCAGTCTCGGGACCCCGAATTTGACCTGCTCTGGCAAAAGAAGGCGGAAGTCGCCTATAGGGAATAGGGAGAAAAAGGGGAAAAGGAAAAAACACTTTTCTTGGAAAATGATTTTATGAATTTCCTGGGTCATTTCAACTCTGTCTATACTGAGATGTTTCGAGGCCACTAAAGCCATGAAATGCAGCAAATAGGTTGCTCCTTCCCATGTTTATCCATAAATAACCCATTTTCGAACAAGATTTTCACAACTTTTTACTTCAGAGAGAGTGATATATTCTGAAGTCCATATCTCAGCCCATCCTCAAGAGATCCTCATGCAAGACATAATTTTAAAGATAACTTTATGCAGAATAAGACAGTACCAATAACTCGTTTTCAAGAATTTTACCCAACAGCCTCATTTTGACAGAGCGGGTAACATGAACTCGGGATCCCGACTTTCAAAACGAGGCTAGTTACTTCCGTGATTATAGTGCCATCTCATGAAGTGCCTGTCGCATTAGATCAGAGTATCCGACCATTAGGCAAGGCACTTTGCTCCGTGATCAGATTTGGGTTGTTGGGCAAGTTACTTTACTTTGTGTTCAGATGGATGGCCTTGGTCAAGCCTCTTGTCTTGCTCAAATGTGGGACTCTGGATCAGGATAAGGCATGGGCAAAGGCCCCACACCTGGGCAATATATCAGGTTACTCAGAAAAAACGTCTCTGTCTTTAGAGTTCTATATCCTTAAGGTGGATAGACCAAAAAGTCATGTCGAGCAGATAACAAAACTTAAAGCTATATTTAATATCACTGTGCTCCACATCGCATGATCAATCGGGTATTAGTGCAAACGCTGGCGAAAAAGCCATACACAGGATGGAACTTCTTTCCATAAAATTGAAAATCGATATCGGCATGATATATCAAAGGTATTTTTGACTACAAACGCTGAAATTATCTATACTATCAAAGGAAAAGTGTGTATGGATTATTTAGAAAAGAAAACTGCCTTTCAAAGTTGTATATTAGAGAGATGGACGCACAGAAAGTATCTACAATTGATGTACATCTAGAATAAACTACTGTGAAAATCTCAGACAATTTCAGCACGTTGGCTAACATCTATGTTTTAAATGGCCATCAATCTTGTTAGACATGTCAAAAATGTCCGTATCAAAATTCACGCTTTTATCCAAACTTTCGTCATGAGCAGGCATGAAATAATCAACAACTTGATCACCACGCAGTGTTTACTTCGACTCATTTTTGATGCGTTATTTGTCAGATACTCCGTGTTTATTATCCGATATAATTGCTAAAATCGGATTGGTTATCGCTTTAATGACGTCACCATTCCCAAATATATGTGAATAATGGTATTTCGTACTCAAAAATGGGTTCAATGCGAGACTATTTTACGAAATGTTTGGATATCATTCTGGGCTGTATGTGTTACAAGCGATGTATAAGTGCGGGATATCTGACAACGCGGGAAAGATCAAAGGTCGCTTTTGTTAGATGTTGAAGTTTCAGTGACGTCACCATATCACCATTTTGATCGGACGGATTGGTTTTTATTTGACACAACTCTGCCACTCGCCGATGCCAAACGTATCGGCGAGTGACCATGTACACACTTAAAAACCAAGTTTTTTTAATCTTCTGAAAACCTTTATGCGCACCCGTAGAGATTTTTTGTAAAATAAAAAATCCTAAATGGTTATTGATCGACATCATAAAAAAATCTCTACAAGTTTTCATATCGATAAAAAACCTAATCTATGGGATTAATACTTGTGTTTGCCTAAAAGGCATTAAAGGTTTTTCAAAAGCGCAAAAGCCTTTATTTATTAGAGTGTATGGTGGTCTTAAGCGACAAGCAAATGAATCACGACCTCCAGCAGTGGTGGATCCGTGTAGAAAGACTGGCGGTTGAAAGACGCCACTAAATTCGGAGTGTACTAAGATATGTGCTGACGCCAATCCTCTTCAGGGTTCGAACCCAACCACATGCCTCAGCTAGTAACCTGGTGGAAAGTTACTATATGGCCTAATGATCAACAATATTTGAAAGCAGTCTTCTTCTTTCGTTCACCACGTTTTAGACAGTCAGTCCGGATTTTATTATAAAGTCGGTGGTCCTGCGTAGCTGCTGGAGATCTGCATATAACTGGTCATGGATTCGTGCTCCCTCTGGCCAGGTCTCCTTCCTCAGGTCTGCAAAACTTGAGCATCTTCCCAGTATGTGCTCAGCAGTCATGGGCTCTTGGTTGCATATGCAGATGTCGCTCTCGCCGATGCGGAATTCAGTGAACAGGTGGTGTTTTTGCCTGTTGTGTCCGGTTCGCAGTCTGAATATTAGGACCTGCTCCCTTCTTGTCAGTTGGTAGCAGCAGTCTCCTTCATCGTGTTTAGGATGCTCTTCCTTCCACTTCTTCCGATATCCTTGTTTAAGTTCGGTTTTGTTCTCGCTGTAGGAAAGGGATAGGTCGCATTGGTCTTTTTTGCCTCCCTCCTTGGCTACTTGGTCCGCCTTTTCGTTCCCCTTGACGTTGCAGTGGGCTGGAATCCACTGTAGAACAACTTTTTTCCTACTTGAATAGAGGTCTTTCAATGCTTTGAGGAGGTCGTTGTTATCTTCCTTTCTGGGATTTTGCAGAGATTTCAGGACTGAGAGGGCGTCAGTGAGGATGACTATGTTCCGTTTGGTCTTGTGTTGCTTCTGCATCAGTCTCTTGGCTGCCTGTTTAATGGCAGTTGCCTCGGCTCAATAGTTGCTCGAGTATCTGCCCGTTGGTATAGCTATAGCCTCCTCCTGGTCTTTTTACTTGATAAGTATGCCTCCACCTCCATCTCTTGTTGCTTGAGTTGCTGAACCATCAGTGTAGACGTGAGTCCACTTCTGGTTTGGGTATTGCATGTGGATGTGCTCCATTGTCAGGGCTCTCCGTATCTCATCTGTCTAAAGGTTCTTGCTCAGGATACCTGGGACTGAGTCCCTGATGTCCGGTGACATTCTGGGGTCTAGTGTTGGTTTGGTTCTGCTAGGTGGTAAAGTTCTTGGTATACTGATATTCAGCTCTGGATGATTTTGCTCCAGGGTCTTGCTCTGGTTAATGAAACTGCTGCGCTTGAGCCTTTTCCGGGAACCTTTCTTGACACGCTGGTGCATTGGGTGGTTTGTCAGCCTTTTGAACTTCTGGGCTTGGATCATCACTTTTACATCCCTCCGATCTTGTGATGGTTGCAGTTGGGCTATGGTCTCCATCGCTGTTATTGGTGTTGACTTCATGCCTCCAGTGATGATTCTAGCTGCTTGGTTCTGCACACGATTTAGCTTTTCGGTGTTGGATTTTGCAGCGTTTGTTATGGCAGTAGTCCCATACTCCATCACTGGCCTGATTCTCCAAACAGCTCCCCATCGGCTACTAGACAGTTTCATCATGAGTGAGAGTCGTCTTTTTGCTCTCGTGGTAGTGTTCTCTATGTGGGTTCTCCTTGTCAGTCGGGTATCAAAGGTCACTCCCAGGTACTTTGGGGACTGTTCTTGTTTGAGCGGTATCCCATTGAGCGTTAGGTGGGTCTTCTGTTGCTTTGTTGAGAGGGAGAAGATCGTGTAGGCTGTCTTGTTGGCATTTACAGTAACAAGCCAGGTTTCAGTCCATTTCTGTAAGGTGTTCAGTGCTGCTTGTATCCGTGATCTTGCCACATCCAGCTTTTCTTCTGAGCACCATAGGACTAGGTCATCAGCGTAGATGGCTCCCCTGGCTTTCTTGGGCATTCCGACGAGTATATCATTGATGAAGATCAAGAAGAGTGTGGGTGACAGTACTCCTCCTTGCGGTACTCCTTGCCTCAGCAGCTTCTTCCTGCTCTGGTGTCTCTGCACTCGGACTCTAGCCTTCCTGTTTTGGAGGTATTGTGAAATCCATGTGTACATGTTCCCTTCCACACCACACTGGTGGAGTTTGAGTTTGAGTCCTGCCTTCCAGACTTTATCGAACGCTTTCTCCATGTCGACATTTCGTGTCTGTCATTTTGGTGTAAATTGCGTTGCACTGCGGTTATGCGCCAGGAATCCTGGCCCAGTGCATCCGTCTTTGGCATAACTATTTGACCCATAGCTGGGGGTGGGTTGGTGAACGCCAGGGCGTATCCACATGCCAGTGGGCCTGCACACTTCACCTCTGGGGGCCCAGCCTCCTCCGAGATCCCTAGCAGATTCAGCCTTGAGCCGCAAGGTGTCCAGTTTCTATGGGCCACCACGAAGAAGCACTGCAAGAGTCTTGAAATCAGTTTGAGCATACATTTTTATGCGCTCTGTCGCACGATTCGTAATAGAAGTTGAAAATCAATGCAAAGACTCCCTCGCCCGATACATTGAAATACGCCTTGCAACCTCTGCATCCGTGGATTACTTGATTGGTAAGAGAGCGCATTGATCACTGGGAATAGGTTGTACATCTTATCTATGTGTAGCCCATTAAAATAGGCTTCGATCTGGTACGCAACTACTTGTAGTGGGGGCAGGCCAGCGCCGGTCTGCATCTTAAGCCACAAAGGCTCTTTCTTCCGAGGCTACTCATCTTGCTACCCGTTGCATCACACTCCCTCGCCAATGGCACACAAAAAAAGGAAGATTTATTCCTCCAGTAAAAATGTGCTAGAGGCTTTTGTCAGGTGCTGCATTTGAGTGCGCTGGTGTGACAAGATTCAATATCCTCTGGAAAAGGTGTCATGCCCGAAATTCTTGCCTGACGAAGTAAGGTGCATCGATAGAGAATGCATGAGTATAGATATTGGATGTTAGAATCCGGCCAGAATTCCATTTTCCGGGCGTGTTTCCTTCTTGTGGTCCTATATCAGCTACCATTAGCCTACGTTGTTTTCCCATACCATGTAGTTAAAAGAAATCAGGTCTTTAGCCCAATACACAGTTTATTGTCTTCTAACAAAGCCCACTCACACCTAGGCCTAGATTTCTATCGTTCTGCTCTCTTACTAAAGGGTTATCAGGGCAAATCATCATAATATCGACCCCCACATAACAGCTTGCATGGGAGTCTGATAAACCGGCAAGGGCAAATAAAGGTCACGACGACGGATGGTGTACAAGACAAAAACCAATGTTGTCATTCAATAGCTTTCTGTTGATGCAGGTTGTCTTCCGCTATCAACACTTTATCGCATTGCGTTATTATGAACCCATACATCTAAGTTCCGTCACTATACAATAGGAACAGAGACTTCCTCCCGTGGGGTGAGGGGTGTAGTGATCCGATCTCTCTGATCTCATCTGTCAAGTAGGCCGACACAAATCGGTTGGGAAATGACTGGTACTTCGTTCGCGTAGGGGTTTACTACCCTGTTGGCCATAACTGGCACCGACGATGCGGTGTGTGGCCACAACAAATGTCACTATGATAAATATACGTCGGGTAAAATCCGTCATCATACAATAGGAATGGACGGTGTGTGTGCGTGTGGGGGAGGGGGTCTTATCTCATCTGTCTAGTAGGGGAATGGCATGTACTTCCGTTAGGTAAGGGGGTTAGAACCCTGTCATCAGCCATCTGTAACTAACACCGACGATGCGGGGTGTGGTTGCCACCTCATATGTCATTAAACCTTCGACTTCCAAGAATAAATGTGCAAATTAATTGTAGTGACAACGCGTCAATTCCTTTTCTTGCGCACACACAGTATTTCAATGAGCGGAAAGTCCACTTACCTTGTTGGTGAGTATTCCTTGGCTGTGTTAGCTCCACCGCGTAACCATGTACACTGTCACTGCTAAAGCTAGCGCGAGATTCACCACCAAAAATCGATTTTCCTCTCCGCGAGGCCCACAAAGGGATGCCGCGCTCTCAACCGGAATGGAGACTAATCGAGGCAGCAATTAAGGTGCGCGATTGATGACCGCTATGACTTATGTAGAAGCAGGGCGGGCTGCCAACTTACTGTATAGCAAGAATGACAAGGGCTAGAAAGTATTAGGTTTGTTCGTGACACGTTTGTTTGCCGGTTTAGGCCTATCGACTCCCATGAGAACTGTTCCTGAGGGGTCGATGTTACCAAGATTTCACCTGATAACCCTTTAATAAGGCAGTAGAACATGGGGAATAAAAGCATAAATGTGCGAGCGGGCTTTGTTTGAAGACGATGCACTGTTGGGCATGTTATGTTGAAATTTATATTTTAGTGCGTATCTTGGCAATTAGAAGTTTTCATACTCAATTGCAAATTTCCAATTCTTAACGAACGGCGTAGGCCTTTCAGGTTTTGCTTGAAAATCGGGATGCTGCTACTTTCGCGGGAGTTGGTTCCAAATTTCCGGACACAGAACAGCCCGGTCTCCAAAGGACACCAATCTACTCCTTCGTCGCAACAGTGGAAGGCTGTTGGAGATATGCAGTTGCCGATCCGGCTGAAAAACGTCGAAAAATGACCGGAGACAATCAGTGCCAGCGTTGTTGATACACTTGCAAACGAGCAAAAGCAGTCGGAGACATGAAAAGCATATCTGAGCGGCACGCCGTTAAATTTATGGTGGTCCAGAAAGAAATGCAGTTTTACACAATATTATGCATACGAATTTGCTAAAATTTGATGTCGCCCTATATATCGGTCTAAACAACGACAATTACGATGATTTATTTCAAATTTTCCACGAGGCCTTTCCTTGACCCCGAGCCAGTGAAAATCATTCAGCCCAAGCGTGATTTGGTCTGACCAGCAAACACCATAGATATGCAGTGCTGCCCGCTCTACTGTACTGTCAAACCTCATCTTGATACGAAGTGCTTGCGGGACCGTACAATTCTTTACATTGTTCTTAAAAGATATAATCTTCGCAATACATGTACCTCTCGAAAATAATGTTTACATTGTTTGTGCGTGGTTGAAAGATTAGGAATGGCATTAGCTCTCAAACAACGGCTACTGTAAAACCCATTAAAAGTGTTTTTGGGAAAATGAAAAACCCCAGATGGGCTTTGAAATTGTCTAAAAACCTCCAAGGGTGGTTCACTTTGCTGAAAAACTTCCACCGGGTGCATATATGTATCTGTGTTGGTCAAAAAAGCATGAAGGGGTTTTAAAAAGCTGAAAAAGATTTATTTTTAAGGGTGTAGTAGATCTATGAGCGGCATATCCTCAAGATTCTGAGAGTTTTTTAGGGCCTAGATGTACTTGATGATCAACATTGGCACTAACAGCAACTATCATCAGATTTAGGTCCACGCTTCATAATGTTACTCGAGGAAATTCTGCATAGAACTCCTTTCTTTTCTCTCAGTGCGGATACTAAAAATTTTTCTGAAAGTTTAGTAATTCAGTCTCCATCAATTTTACCACGTGACCTTAATTTGTTGCTTTTTGTCCTAACCATGTTACAAGTAGATTAGGCCTGCAGTCTAGAAGCTTTCGACGGAGGGTGAAGTCATCATGGCGATCATGCTCTGCCTCTTGGCTCTGCTAGCTGCGTGTGGATCTGCCCAAGGTAAGAAACTCGTACTTCTATATTTTCCGGGATTTTAGCAGCAAGGGACTGTTTGACAACGTTTAAATCTGAAAATTCTGGTTTTGATTATTGACCATTCGCAAGGTGCTGTTCGATTTCTCAGCCTGTGAGTCCATTCACGATCGAGGAATATCGAGCATGGTAATAAATATTTGCAAATATATCAAATCGGCAAAAACGCGATGAGAATCGCATGCATATACACTACAGCGGGTTTAAGCCTCAAACTCCCCAAGTTACTACAAAAGCCTCACATCTTGCAAGTGATCACATGCCTGCAAAAAAGGCCTCGCTCCCTCAAATGCCTATTATATTTGGCGAAATTAGATCGACGTGCTGCTGACTAAACTGCCCACATGCTGAGAATTCAGACTCTTTAAAGCGGCCGCGGACATGCATGTTGCACCATTTTCGACTTGGACGCTCAACTTCAAACGACTTGTAAATCGTGCGCCTTTGACGGAAAAGCCGTTTCTGAGTCGGTGATCCTGAAGATGACGAGCCTCGAAAATTATCGCATTTGGCTTTAATTTCTAAAATATGACCCAACCTTAATAGCGGCCTACCGTATATCTCAAAAACGTTGCTCGGAGAGGAGGTTGATCATGTAATTCTGCGAAGTGAGAGATGCTCGGAGAGGTGGCAGTTGATTCCACGGGTTGCGAGAGGCCCAAAACCGGGAAGGTCAAATGAGCGTATAGATGGTTACCGAGCTGATTGAGGCTTTCTAAGGCTGACGTTACATAGGCCTCATTCGTTCACTTCCCACATGTCACGTTCCCCTTAATGCGTTCGTTCCTCACTGAATGCATGCCACAAGGCCGTGCATTCACCGAGGAACGTTAAGTAAAGCTGGAACGTGACATGTGGGAAGTGAACGAATGAGGCCTATGTAACGTCAGCCTAATGATTACTGTGTTAACCATCCTTTTTTCTCCTAGGTCAAGCTAAGAACAGAACCAATCTGATCGTCACTACAATCCTGGTAAATATACACCTTTCCAGAAATGGGGCGCTGAGTGTCCGAAATAGTGATGCCATAAGGGGAAACTTGGCCTTATGGTGGAGGGACAAAGGAGATAGTCATGGTTGACCAACACACTTGAATGCCTTTGATGACGGACAAGGGGGAACACGTTAGTTCCAAAGCAAGCCACCAATTTCGGGAAGCATGTATAAGGCATACAGATATAAGGCATAATCAGATTTGTTAGATGTTGTCCTCTTAGATGTTGTCTTCTACAATTTTGAGCTAGGCCTGCCTCACGTTTGGTACTGCCAAATATTATATAACAGTTTTTTTCAGGAATGCATGCTTTACTTCTAATCACATGAAGGACAGTTCCATTGGACTGGTTTTAAGACACATCATTTCAGCACTATGGAGGCCACGCCGAGCCAAGCAAAAAACAATGTATAAAATTAGGATAAATAACTCAAATCTGATTGAATTAATGGATTGTATCAATTGGCCCACAAAATAAAAATTTTAAAAATAGTGATTGTCATTGTCATACACTGACTGTAAGCCAAGCCTACATGTAGCTCAAATTTATTAGTAATTTTGTCTTTACCAAACATGACCTGGTGCATGAGAGTATGAAGAAATTTTACTAATTAGGCAATTAAAGGACAACATCCAACAAATCGGATCTTTCCTTGCATGTAGGTCACGATCAACAGTTTTTTCCCGAAAGTGCGTGATGTCTGGATACTCTCTCATTGCAAATGACACCCACGTCAAAATACGTTTTGAAGACGCTTTTCAAAGAATGACCAATTGGTTCTGTACACCACTGGAAAGGCCGTGACTTCCTCTTTCAACACGAACTCATCTCATTTATTTGATGAATACAAGTCAGTAATTAGCGCAGAATTGGCTCCGAGCCCTTTAGGCCAACCCAAACTAAAAAATTCAAACCAGACCCCCAAATCGCTAGAAACCGCGTTTTTCGAAAAATTTTATTATTGATAAATAAATGTAGTTTAGTGAGTTCATTTTCGAAATAAATTGATTTTTGTCCAAAACAGGGAAAATATTTAACATTTAAAGGTTTTTCAAAAGCTCAAAAACCGTTATTTCTAAGAGTGCATAGAAAGGCATTCATCGCCCACTGTCAACCAGTACACGTTGGGACAGAGCAGCAACTGGTCCTATTTGTGCAAAAATATTGAAACGTTTCTGCTTGTCTTATTCTTTAAGCAAGAACCCTTCGTACAATTAGGTGAGAATTACAAACTCGAGGGGTTCATTGTGGACCTCCTGGACCGATTAACGGAGAGGATGGGCTGCACATACACCCTGAAGCTGGTGAGGGATGGGAAGTACGGCTCTCCCGGGCCTGACGGCAAGTGGAATGGCATGATCGGAGAGATCAAGAGTGGGGTAAAGTACATTATTTTCTCGAAGACGTCCTCCATCAAAAAATATAACTCATGACCCAAACGTGTCCCCTGTTTGACAGGAATATTCCATCACGAAATAGGCTACTATTGCACTTTCTTTGATTTGTTCCAGGAAGCCGACCTGGCGGCGGCGGCTCTAACCATGACCAGCCTGCGGAGGGCCCACATCGATTACTCGTACCCTTTCCTGGCAAACAGCCTCTCGGTCCTCATGAGAAGGAAAGACATCTATGGCACGGCAACAGAAGCTATGTTTGGCCTGAATTACTTCCTCACGCCATTCAGCGCTGGGGTGTGGATGCTCATCATCGTCTCCTTCCTAACGGTAAGTACAATGGAACCTCCCATAGGCGACACCTCGCTTTTAAGGACACTAGTTTTGGACTAGTTTCTGACTGTTTTCGCAACTACCCATCCGCTAGCAATATGTCAGCGGTATTCATAGAGCCAGGAAAATGTTTGACCTTATCCGAGCATATGCGTTATTTTAAGCTTGCCTTGGTTTCATTCTGCTGAACCATCGTTTCAGCTCACCTCTCTGAGATGGGTGCTTTTGCTTTGGCGTCCGTCGTCCGTCGTCGTCCGTTGTTGTCCGTCGTTCGCTAGCAGGGCACGTTTCGCAAATGTTAGAGCTATTGAGTTGAATATTGGTACACATGTACCCTTGTGTACACTTTGGAGACCCAGTTTCGGTCCGATCCGATTCTCGGTTTACCCACCAGGTGGCCAAAACCGAAAACACTAAAAGTGCTATATCTCCTAAACTAAGGGCTTGATCGTCGCCAAATTTTTATCATAGATCCATTTAACATACACGTAACACCCGGGTTTTTGATTCGATGTACTTTTCAAGATCACAGAGGTCAAATGGCGTAAATTGGCCGTTTGGTACACGAGACTCCCTATGTTATGTAACCTCTGACACCGAATTTCGGTTCGATCTGATTCTTGATTTGGCCACTAGGGGGCCAGAAGTGAAAACCTAAAAAGTTGATATCTCTTTGAGTGACTCGTTTTCGATAAAAAGTTTATGGTAGGTTATTCTAAAATACCTTGGTACCGTAAAGTCAACTTTTAAATGGAAAATGCATAAGCCTCGTTCTGAGAGTGGAGTGTTTTGGACACGCAACCAAGATGCTCTACCAAAGTTCCCTCGGGTTGCACTAAAATGTGGAAACCATGCACACAGCTCACTTCAGAAGTTTGAGGCTCTCAAAACACTGCTTCAAACACAAATCAGCCAAGGAAGCATCAACCACCCTAAGTTTTTTAATGAGAACTACACATATTTGCTGAGAAAAACGCTCCAAATAGCCCATTTGCGCGGATTTTAGCATCGCTTGAGCGAGCCGATCCGGACTTCCTATACGCGCTGCCGTAACATAATGTAAACAACGGCGCTACCGGCGCTCCGGGCAGGCGATGGATGGAATTTGCCAAATTCGCACATATTCAAGTTATTTCGTGGCCTATCTTTTTAAGTTTGAGGTATTTTAGAATAGAAATTGAACCCTCGGCTTCGGACCTTGGTTGAGTTACCAAGACACTCTCGGGTGGAGCTAAAATTTCGTCCAAACCCTCGCCTATCGGCTCGGGTTTGGACTGTATTTTAGCTCGACCAAGGTCCTCCGCCTCGGGTTCAATTCCTTAATCTCAGCATGGATACAACACATGTCATACGGGTTTTTGATAATAAAATGATCGTTTAACCACCACACAGGTTTTTAATTTCACCTACTTTTCATGGTCACAGAGGTCAAATGGCGTAAAATGGCCGTCAGGCCGTAACAATGGCAAGTTTCTTAACCGTAATGACTAGACCTATTCATCACAAATTGAATACACATTTACGTTATTGCTTGCCCTACATCAGAATTAAGGGTTGACCACAGGTAGCGCCATTTTGGCTAGACCTCCAAATCCTAAAGCATTTATAACTTTTTCAAAATGTAGCGAATGCTCATTTCAAAGACTGGAGTCTGTTATTTGTTTTCTAGAGAACAGCCTCCAGGGTTTTAAATGAACATTCACTACACTTTGAAGAAGTTCTAATTGCTTTACGATTTCAAATTCTAGCCAAAATGGCGGTACCTATTGTCAACCCTTAATACTACATGACTCAATACCATGCTCTTCATCCATCTTTCCTTCACATGAGGTGAGCACAATGGCCCTGGCCATTTAATTTTAGGTTAACCTTTGTACATTCTGCTGATCGGACCTATTTGTTCCAACTGGCCTTGATTTCATCTTGCTGAACCTTTGTTTTTTCAGGTTAACCTTGGTTCATTCAGCTGATCGAACCAATTTGTTCCAACTGGCCTTGATTTCATCTTGCTGAACCTTTGTTTTTTCAGGTTAACCTTGGTTCATTATGCTGATCGGACCTATTTGTTCCAACTGGCCTTGATTTCATCTTGCTGAACCTTTGTTTTTTCAGGTTAACCTTGGTTCATTCTGCTGATCTGACCTATTTGTTCCAACTGGCCTTGATTTCATCTTGCTGAACCTTTGTTTTTTCAGGTTAACCTTGGTTCATTCTGCTGATCGAACCTATTTGTTCCAACTGGCCTTGATTTCATCTTGCTGAACCTTTGTTTTTTCAGGTTAACCTTGGTTCATTCTGCTGATCTGACCTATTTGTTCCAACTCGCCTTGATTTCATCTTGCTGAACCTTTGTTTTTTCAGGTTAGCCTTGGTTCATTCTGCTGATCTGACCTATTTGTTCCAACTGGCCTTGATTTCATCTTGCTGAACCTTTGTTTTTTCAGGTTAGCCTTGGTACATTCTGCTGATCTGACCTATTTGTTCCAACTGGCCTTGATTTCATCTTGCTGAACCTTTGTTTTTTCAGGTTAGCCTTGGCTTCATTCTACTGACTCTGTTTAATCCGTACGAGTGGAAGCAGCGGATACAGAGGGGTGAGATTAAGGATTCAGAAGAGACCAATGACACGTTTGGTGTCAAAGAGAGTCTCTGGTTCTCCTACAGCACGCTCGTCCTCCAGGGTATGTCTATACATTACATGTATTTGTCCTTGGTGGTTAAGGCCGACGTTATCAAGATTTACACTGGTCAATAGATCAATACGAAAACACATTTTTTAAAACTACATGTAATGTGTTTTGCCAATGCGTATTTAGACAAGTTGATTGTTCAAACTCAATAACGAAATTCAAATATTTAACAAACGCCAACGCGAACGCCTATTCAATTGCTCGACTTCCTGATAACGATGTCGAACAACATGGCAGGCGTTTGCGTTCGTGTTTCGGGGGATTTGCGAAAACTCACGGAAGGGCAGGTAAGATCCTGATATCTCTATTTCCTTCTTACAGGTTATTCCAAGCGTCCCCTCTCCATAGCAGCAAGGGTACTCGCTGTCTTCTGGATGTTCTTCATCATACTTACTCTGGGTAGCTACATAGCTCTTATGGTGAGGAACCCGAACCTTGTCCTCAACACACAGAGTGGAGCAGACATGACAATCACGGGACTCAGATCATTTGTCTCTGATACGGATAGCCCTTCCATTACTACTATTGGTGCTGGATCAACAATGGCCTTCTTCAGGAACTCTCGCAGCCCAATTTACATGAAAATATTTCAAAAGATGATGAAGACTGGTTTCGTGAGAACCACTGCGCAAGGAATAAAACGTGTGAAGAGTGAGGGAGTCGCTTTCGTTATGGAAACCACCATGGCGAATTACATTGTAAACAGAGATTGCGAACTGATTACACTGGGCGAGGATTTTTCCGAAAGGCATTACGCATTCGCCATGAAGAAGAATGATGATGTCAGACATGACATCGACCGAGCTCTCCTGGAGTTGACAGAGATTGGGGAGATCCGCCGCTTGGAGTTGGTTTGGTGGAGAGTCAAGTCACCAGTCCGCTGTCAGGGTGCTCCGAAGATTGGGCCCTTCCCCACCGCGTCTGGCGAGGAGGACAGCTTCACCAAGACAAGTGGTTTGGCGCTGCAGGCGTTCGGCGGGCCCCTTGTCTTCCTCCTCATAGGCTTGATCATCTCGGCTCTTGTCTGTGTAGGAGAGATCCTCGTCTTCAAGCATTATGACAAGGTAAGCAAATGCATGTCAGAGCCTTAAAGGGGCAACTTGGGCATGAGACATGTTGGTTTTTCATACAGAAATGGCTTTCAGCAGGACCACTTCTCCTCCTAACATGATCATTGAAAAATCATTGAACTGCAGTAAACAATGCACAAGAAGGGGGTGTAACATTAGGCCTGCCTGAAATCCACTAGCCATTTCCAAAACTGCCTTGCAACACTGACAAAAAACTTTATTAGAGATCAGCATTAATGATACTAGCATATACCCATGGAGCGGGCAAAGTTGAAATGTAATATACATTAGTTAAATGGGCACGATGATTGAACTACATTAAATTTCTAACGTTACTGAAGTTTTATTAAAGGTTAAACACGAAATGAACTGCATTTAGGGACTTATTGCTGCTATCTACATGCAACCCCCAATAGATTGATTGGAGTACGCTATTTTGCACAATGCATTGAGACCAGTGACAGCAGGTCCTGTTCCAAATAAGGGCCTCACATATTAGGCATATCACCTACCCACTCCCGTACCCAATGCCACTGTCGGACCAAAGCCAGGCGCATGGAGAGATGCAGAACGCAATTCAAACTGACAACATCAATCAGTAAAGAATAAATCAAAGAGCAAGCGCTGGCCACTGTACATATTTTGTCCATCCTGGCATAACTGTTTATTGATACCCTGACTGCATGTTCCGGTAGGCCACCCTGCATAATTTGCCTTATCACTCCGGTCAGTGTTTCTCGAATAGAACTAAAATAGAATAGGCTAATCATTAATCTCCCTGCTAATACCCTGCACCATGGACCAGGTTGTATAGCACTACATACGTGCTGGAAGCTAATATTGATGTGGCAGGGAGAATATGCGTGAAGTTTGTGTATGCTTTTGAGAATGAGCGGAGCTCTCCAGTCGACGTGCTCTCTGAAAAGTTGTTATTTATTCCAAAACCACCAAGATATTCGACGTATGACACCCTCAGTGACACTCTTACTTATGATCCACACCTACGAAGCCAAAAGTTGCAAGAATTCGACGCATTTCCGAGGCCCAATTTTGAAACAAAAATCGCCTCCTATTTAGCGGCCACAACGCGCATTATAGTATAGATACTACGAGTGGCGGCGCATGGTGTCAAGCAGTGGCATTATCCTCCTTGCCAGGTAAAGCCCACCCGCAAGTTGTCCCTTTAGACCAAGCCATCAACGTGGAGTACTGCTGTGCTCGGTGACATGCGATTTTTGACATGGTGTGTAACAATAGCATTCCGCGAAGATGACGTCACTGCAGCTGCTGCCTCTATTTCCCCATCGATGAATTACAGGAAATGTCGGACAAACATGCGGTTTCGTAATGGAGTCAGGCTTTCTAACTGGGGCAGTTAGATTCAATCTGGCACATGTCCGAGTGTTGGAAATACTACATAATTGTTCTGAATATTTTTCTCTCTGACTCTATGGTATCATTCATGCTAAAAACAATGCAGGGTCAAAGATAATTGACTTTGAAATAAGCTCAAATGCGTAGAAATAAGTGTCGATGTCCGACTGTCACGTGACTAAAACGTCACCAATATCTTATTCAAATGACCTTGTGAGCTATAAATAGTAACTTCTCGGAATGCTATTACCGCGATGGTTACTACTGACAGTAACTTGTCGATGTAAGCACAACCACCTCGATGTAGTGAAAGAATCATTTACTAATTCATTATTTACTCTTCTTTTGCAGTCATCAGGCGTTCCGATTGCCAGTAGTGACGAGAATGAGAGAGCCTAGATTCCATGAGGACGTATTGAACTAATAGCACCATCTCAGTTCGCGTTCGCTCATTATAATTAGCAATGAATGGTGGGTGGTACGAGGGGCCGTTGTTCATATGAATATTTGGCATAATTTCATCCTTATCATGCAGCGGTCAGTGAAAGCCCTGCCCCCCCCCCCCCCCCCCCAGGTAATCGACACTTGTTTGACCCCTAATAAATATTCACCTTAATCACCTATATCCAATCATGCGGCGGCAGGCTCTCAGTTCAATGCATTGAGGGTAAAATCAAACACACAGAAAGGTTAGTAAGATAAAAAAAAGTTCCATTAGTTGTGAGCTTTTGCTCTATTACAATCTGATGCATCACTCATAAACGACCGACATGTATGTGATTTTGAATTTTCGTCAAGCGGGTTACTTCGGTAACGTCACGTTTTTGGTGACAAGATGGCGGACGAAGCGATTTTTGATGTGAGAAAAGTCAGTTCTTACAGTTCTCCAAGAAGAAGTTTGTAGTAAAGTTTGTGCATGAAGTAGTTTGTAGACGAGTGTTCGAGGAGATGAAGAGGATGGAGACTAGTAATTGGTGGCCCCCATTAATAAAGTCGGAAAAATTTATATGCTGTGTCTCTTCGTCAATCTGGACATGACACAGGTTGTGGGAGTGTCTCGGATTATCGTGGTGTAATGGCGCCCTTTCGGAGGTTCTTGGAGACGACTCGGGCCGGCGAGTCCTAGGCATGTTGCCATGATACCCTGTCGGAGTGATGCTGGAAACAAAAGAGACAGCTAGTCTGTCGGAAAACTCCAGGTTTGTCAATCACGTTCTATTTTACAATTCGGCATTCTCAAAGGGAAAGGCTCTAATTCATGAAGTGAATATACTCTCAACAATTTGGACATATTTTTGTCATTCCGCTATAACTGTTCAACAGTCCACATCCAACGACAACCCCACTCTCAACAAATGGTAATATTGATTCATATCAAATACATTAAAAACCTTTTATTTGATTTTAAACAAGCAGTCATCGAGTAAACGGACATCACCCAAAATATCCACGAAATAAACGGATAAATGACCACAAAAATACCTTTTCTCAAAAAACTAGCGATTTATAACAAATAAATCTGACGGGAGACAAAACTGCATATAAATTTAGCTAGGCTATGAAAAATAATAAGACCTGTAGTGATAGATTTCAAGGAAAAAATCGACGAAGAAAATAAAATTCAGAGGCAAAAATAAGGATCACAGTTGTGAACCAATAGACCTTAGGCCTGTGTTCATTTTACAGGGATGAGGGAATTTTGAAAGTTTTATCTGGTATGTATCTATGGAATTAGAAATGAGTAGGTCGGGGGGGGGGGGGGCATATCCTCACGATTCTGAAAGCTTTAGGGCCTAGATGAACTCAGGCCAAGCTGATGATGATCAACATTGGCAATCTCAGATTTAGGTCTATGCTTCAATTTAATGTTACTCGGGGAAAATCTACATCTTCTGTTGTCGTGAACTCGTGTGCAGATAAGATGTGATATTAGATTACCTGTAACCAGTTTAGTAGTTCAGCCTCCACCAATTTTACGTGACCTTAATTTGTAGCTTTTTGTCCTAAACATCATGTATTACAACTATAGTTGGCCTGAAGTGTAGAAGCTTTCGACGGAGGCTGAAGTCATCATGGCGACCATAGTCTGCATCTTGGCTCTGCTAGCTGCGTGTGGATCAGCCCAAGGTAAGAAACTCGTACTTTTATATTTTCCGGGATTTTAGCAGCAAGGGATTGTTTGAAAAAGTTTGAATATGAAAATTCTGTTTGTGTATAGATATTGGCGAATTTGCCAAGCGCGCGCTGTAGGCCTACCGGTTTTAAGCGATTTTTGAGTGCATGCATGATCGAGGAATATCAACCATGGGGAAAAACATTTGACAATACATCAAATCGACCGAAAAGTGATGACCATCATAGGCCTTCACACTACAGGGGGTTTAACCCTTACACTCCAAGGTTACTGCACATGTCTCTTGCCAGACAGAGTGATCACAATGCTTGCAAAAATGGCCTCGATCTCTCAAATGCAGTTTTATCTGGCAAAAAAAGATCGACGTGTAGCTGACTAAACTGGCCACATGCTGAGAAGTTGGACGTTTTGAAGACCAAACATTAATGGGGCCGCGGACATGCATGTTGCACCATTTTCGACTCGGACGCTCAACTTCAAACACCTGTGATCCAAAACTTGTACATCGTGCGCCTTTGACGGAGTGGACGTTTCTGAGTCGATCTTTCCAACTTATTGATTCTGAAGATGACGAGCCTCAAAAATCTATTTGGCTTTATTTCGAAGTTTTACCCAACTTCAAAGGCCTACATGTTTATTTAAAAAAACCTGCTTCCTCGTCGAAGTTAAAATACATTTCAACTCAAACAGCTCAATTCCAATGCTGAAGTAAGAGTTGCAACATGGTTTGAAAAAGCCTGATCATGGCTTCCTGAGTGCCATGGCAGCCTTGCTACAGTAAGGAATATAAAAGGGTCCGAGGACTTTGTTGACAATTCGGTTAGAGTCTTGATTCTCCCAAAGAGGTGGTTGGCCACAACTCGGAGAGGAGGGAGATTCTCGAGGAGGTTGCAGCTGATTTCACATTGTGCGATAGGCCAGCTTTGACTGAGCTGGACGAGGCTTTCTATAGTGATTACTGTGTTAACCATCCTTTTTTTCTCCTAGGTCAAACTAGGAACAAAACCAATCTGATCGTAACCACAATTCTGGTAAGTCATCGCAAAGCGCATCCTGCATGGTGTTTTTCATATCGTTCTGGCCAAAGGTACTTAGTTGAACTCAGGAGTGTTCCGGAACATGTTTACCAAAATATAGTGGTGTTGCACAATACCAATATATCCTCCGCTCAACGTTCGCCGAACATGCTCTTTCACTCTCCCAACTAAAGCCAATGAACTATTGGCCGGGTCTATTTGGCAAGCCGCTCGCCGAACAGGCATCTTTTTTTGTCCTGTTTTGAGAGGCGCTTGCCAAACAGCACTAAAAAACCACCCTGTTCGGCCAGCCGGGCTTGCCAAACAGAGCAAAATTTCTTTCCTGTTTGGCAAGCCGATGAATAAACCACGCCTACTCATGAATATGCATAATGGCGTATTGATCTGAAAATGGTCTGTTACTGCGGTTTTTCCTTTGGAGTAACCAAATTCCTCTGAAGCGAAATGTGAACAGAGAAGCTTGTCTCTTGATATTCATGAAGAGCTTTCTCCAAATCTTCAAAAGAGCCATACGAAGCCCCCACGCGCAACTTTTCTACTTACGAAATCGGCAAAGGTGGCGAGGGCTCCGCCATTTTTTCCCTTCTCCCTTTCCAGCCTCACTTACTTGAGCCTCTCCAGCGCATTACTAACTTATGAATATTAATGAGCCCTTGGGCATTTATGAATATTAATGAGTTCGGCTCTCCATTCAGGACAAAAAAAGTCGCTGTTTGGTAAGCCGGGCTTGCCAAATAGTCACTTCCTATTCACCGGCTGCCCAGGGCTGTGTTACATTACTATTTGTGATCACACCATTACAGTTTAATAGTGACAAGAGGTCAGCCAATAAAATATACCTTTGGTCAGATCTATTTGAAAAACACTATGATACCAGATTTCAGGCAGCTCCAATTATAATACATGTGTATAAAGTCCAATTCATTCTGTACAGTATCTTTTAAACTATCTTAAACATATGGATTTAGAATGAACTGCGCATTGCAGTGTAAATGCACTATGCGCCTATGAAGCATCGTGTTGAATACAGCGGTCATGGTCACGGAATAAAAACCGTTTCGTTTGTTGCAAATATGGAAGCAGTCAAAAAGCTTTAAAAAATAGAAGAAGTTCAAGTGCTGACTTTAGTCCATTGCAATCGAACTTAACCTAGAAACACGTGCTCAGCTTCATCTTGGTAGTGCTGAATTCGGGCTACTGGAATTCCGTAGATTGACCTAATTTCGGTTGAAATTTAGTAGCTATGAGTGCTGCTCAATGGCCTTATTCTCAAAGTGGCGTGATCTAGATTTGCACGTCTGATGGACTGGCTGCTGGCTCAATATCTTATGACGAAATACCGAACTTGATGTATTGGTCGTCTCAACAAAACCGCGAGGGTGGAGCTAAAATATCCACGACACTTAATCCATCCAATCATTTTAGCTCCACCCGAATGGTTTTGGTGAAACAATCAATACCGACAGAGAGGTATCATTTTCTATTTCTGTTTCCATATTTTCCACCCACCCAAGCAGTTTTGCAAATCGATTGACTTTGTCTCGAAATGCTCAAATTTACCTATTTTCAAATTCTGAAGCAAATAATGGTTAGCATGAAGAATGACATCTGCTGGAAATAAATCGAACCCATGTTTTCCTGAACTCGGCCATGATGGTCGGACTCGCAAATTGGTGATGAACTCTTCAAAACAGGTGGACCTGGCCGGTTACCAAGATTGGCAGTGTGCCGTGGTATTTAAAAGTCTCACTCCGGGCAGAGTGGGCCGGCCTCGTCCTGTCCATAAGGAAAGACGACCAGGATGACGAAACGGACTGCTTTTGTTGTCAATGGTATATTTTAAGACTGGGGCACAGCTCCTAGCCACAACGACGTAGTACTCGCACTGACCAGAGGGATTCGAATCCCTCGAATCAAAGACGAACGTCGAGTCGGTCAAGACACCAAACCGTTATACACCGAGCGACGATTTGATGTAGTATGTTGTTCTGGGCGTCTCACAGCTGGTTGTGACATCTGGTCTATAAACAATAAGTGATTACGTCATGTGTCGGGCCTCCTGGTACCTCACGATTGTACAATTCCTGCCATGCTTGGCATGTCGTGATTTGTTCTCATAATAGTTTCTTCGGCGGGAACATATTAAACGAAAGAACGATACGATAACGTTTATACACATATATTTACATCAACACATGCTAGTATATACATCTCATCTAAGATAAGATGAGCAAATTATCGCTAATTTTTTTAAATGTTTTTTTGCTGCTGAATTTTAAGAGTTACTCCTTGACTCGCTAGCGCTGGTCCTCCCTTACAGGATGCTGTCTCCTGGCGCCGTTGTGCGGCGGCTGTCCGTACGGGCCATAAGGTCTGTAAAATCCCGGCCGAGGTCCGTGCGGATGAGGTGGTCCATAGCCAGGACCGTGCGGTCGTGGTCCGTACGGTGGAGGTGGTCCCATGCGAGGATGTGGTCTCCCAGATAGGTGTGGTCGCATTGGATGGTAACCAGGTGGCGGTGGACGGCAGAAGTTCTGAGGAGGTGGTCCGTGATGGAAATTCGGGTGTGCCATACGGTATCTTTGATGTGGAGACTGGGGTCCTTGGTAGACCTGGTCCATCACCGAAGGGTAGTGTTTCTGTAATCCGACAGCTTTTGTATCTGATTCCTGTAAGAAATAGTCACAAGTTTCATGTGGTATACTGTAGAAGGAAAAACCTACGTCACGTACACCAGCGATACACTGAGTCAAATATGAAAGGGCAGCTCAGTCCCAATTCTGTTGTGATAACTCTGTGTAGAGTTTTCTCCGAAACCGTATTGTTGGCAAATAGTTTGCTGGAGGCATGGCCAGCTGTTTCACCAAGTCAAAACTCAATGACCATAATCAGGGGAGATGCTTGAACATTGTGGTCAACGTTCTGAAAAACAACTTTTTAACTTTAGGACAATACTCGATTTGTACCCATGTCATCATCGCTAGATTAGAGTATTTTCTGTTACTCGGTTCGTTGTGTTGGCGGTTAGACCTACCTCCTCCACGTGAGCGTCCTCCTCAAGATTGTAATGTATGACCACCTTGCATCTGCTCTTCATCTCTTGAAATGATTTCTCATCCTCGTTTGGCATTTTCTAAAGAAAAAGGAACCGATTACTAGTAAGGCCGGGGTGATTACAGAGAGTCTTGCATATTTGATCCCGGCTGTTGACTGGAACCTACCCAGCCATACAATTGGGTAATAACTAGTTGTGACCTTTACGTTAGTGTTTACGTGGGAATCTTGAACTCGCTATTGTGAAATAAGAAGCCACGTGCTACCAAAGTTATCATTCACTTACGGTATCGTTGTTGATTTCGTCAGTATTCGTCGTATGGTTTTGTTCTTCACTCGCCTCATCTCCACACTGCACGCTCGTGCCATTTACCGCCTCCAGATCGGCCACTATATTCTCCTAGAAAGCAGGTGAGATAGAAAAGGTGCAGACCCGCATGATAGTTTGAGATGAGTAAAACTACGAGAAGGAATATGCCTGTGGTATTTTCATATGATATGAAATCACATAGGTCTACTTCCAATATAGACACATGATTTTACAACCATAAGATTAGATTACATATCTTCAAAATAAGAAAAAGTGTGTTGTTGTATATTCAGTGCCTAACTGGTTCCCTTACGTTTAGGAATTAGAACTTAGAGGCAACATCGGCAATACGTGTCATTATACATGCAAGTTCTTACCTGCGTTGCTTGACAGCCCCTGTTCCTCCTAGCTGTATATCGCCTATCCATCCTGAGAGTCTGTCGAATACCATCGACCTCCAACATCGTACTATCGATTTTAGCCTCCTTGACTCTCACGGCGACCTCCATCCCCTGCAGCCGAGTCGTCTTCTCCTGCAGCTCGAGCTCCAACAACTTCATCTTCTCCTCCATCTTCCTGTACCGGTTGACCTCGACCTTAGCCTCCTGGAACTCACCTTCCCGCGCCAGGAAGTACCACTCCTGCTCTGTCAGCTGCTTCTTCAATGCCACTAGTTGCTCTTTTGTGTCAGTCAGCTCACCGAGACTTCGGTCAATTGGCAGACGGTCTGGAACCTTCTGGGCACTCTCCAAGCTCCGTCTTGCTTCCTTCTCTCTCTCCACCATATCAATCTCCATGTCCTGCAGTCGGTCAGTCTCCGTCTTTATCTCTGCTACTCTGGCGTCCATTATACCTTTTTCCGTCACTAAGTCTTCCTTCATCCTTAAGACATTCACCTCCTCGTGTTTCAACTCCTCCTGCATATTTTTCAATTTCGTGTCTTGCTTGGAAAGGTCCGCTAATCCATTCATCATCATCACATTCCTTTCTTGCAAGTTCTTTTCACGAGCATCTAACGACCTCTCCCTCTGCATCACATCTCTCTTCCTCGACTCCAGGTCCGTCTCACTCTGTCGAAGTCTCTCTTCCTCCTGGGCGAAGTCTTCAACTTGCTTCACAAATTGATCGTCCAGTTCCGCGAACTCTTCCTCATATTCTCGACTCAGCTCCATAACCTTTTTATCAGCTTCGTTCAGAATATCCTGATGGACCGTATAGGTATCATTGAGAGCCTGTTCGGTTCGTCTCAACTTTTCCAAGTAGAAGCTTGCCCTGGCGTTTGCCACACTTTGCTCACTTTCTGATGTCTCAAGCCGGCGGGTCAGCTGCTCAACCTCTGCCTTGTGGTTGTTTCTCCGCGCTGCGTCTGCTGCTTCCTGTTTTTCAATACTCTTCAATAGAACCGTGCTTCTGTTCTTTGCAACACTCAGCTCACCCTCGCAGCTCTCCAGTCTGCATCTCATATCATCCAAGTCAGCCTTGTGATGTCTCTTCATGATGGCCACCCAGCAGTCGGTACCAATCGTCTGCCACTCACTCTTCCTCTGCAACACCGCCACTTCTCTTTCAAGTCCCTCGCAACGATCGATCACGTTCTCCACGCTCTTTTCAAAGTCGTGCCACTGTGTTTTTAACTCTGCCAGGAATCCCTCGTGCCGTGTTTCCTCTTCTTCCAATCTCCTCTCAAAGGTGCCCTTCAGTTGACTGTGCTCCTGCTCGTGGTTGCTCTTCAACTCCTCAAACAACACATTGTACTCTTCGATCGCCTCCCTGAACTGCTCAATCTTCTCAAACGAACTTGACTTCTCCTCAAGTCGCTTCTCTTGCTCACTTTCTAGTTCCATATCGTAGGCCATCTTCGTCAGCTCCAGTTCTGCGTTCATGCTGTCATATTTCTCAGCCCAGGCGTCTCTCTCCTCCTCCCAAGCAGACTCTAGCTCACGGCATTCCTGTTCATGCCTCGTCCCCTGTTCTATGCATTTCACCCTCAACTTCTGAAATTCTTCTCCTTGTCGCTCAATCAGGCTGTCAAGATCTGCTTTCTCTCTCGAAGCAACACCTCTGTCCTCTACACGTCCTGCCTTTTCCATGCTCAAACACTCAGACAAATGATCCATCTCTCGCACCAGATCCTGGTACTCCTCAATCTTCTTCGTGGCATCCTCTTCAACTGATCTCCTCAACTCTTCCTCCTTGGCAAGCTCGGCCCTCAAGTGGTCCTCTCGCTCTCTTGATGCTTTCAGTAATCGCATTCCTTGCTTTCCGAACTCGCCCCTCAACGATCTGGCCCGTTCCTCGAACTCCTCCCTCATGTCCGACTGAACCTGCTCGCTCACTCTCTTCAACTCTGCAACTACTTTCTCACCCTCCGCCCTCGCTTCCTCGACGCGACTATTCGCTTCTCGCACCACTCGCCTTTCTTTCGCTGCTGCCTCTCTCCTCTCCTTCAAGACACTCTTCCTCCTCTCATCAGCGTCGCTCAACATCTCAGCTTCTTTCGCCTGAAACTCCTTCACCAGCCGTTCTTCTCTTTTCTTCGCCTCCAGCACAACTCTCTCTTTCTCCTTCCCCAACTTAACAAATCTCTCCTGCAGCCTGTCATACTCTGCCTCCTTCTCTCTAAACTTGTTAATGTCAATGTAGTTCGAGTCTGCCATCTTTGCTATCATCTTATCAACTTCTCTCTCTTCTTTCAACTTACTAACCATGGCCGTCAGCCGTTCTGACTTGGAGCGAGCCTCATCCAACTGCGCCTTCATCCTAGCTTCGGACTCGGCCCTCTCTTCCTGCCGTTCTTGCTCAATCCTGTCACAAGTATTCCGAATCTCTTTAACCTCCTTTCTAAACCTCTCTTCTAAGCTGAAGATATCTAAACCATGCTTAAACTTCATATCTGTCAACTTGGTTGTTAATTCCTCTTGCTTGTTTCGAAAGTCCTCTTCAGCCTGATTGAATTCTTGGCTTCTAACGAACTCCCTCAAGCGCCATTCTGTCTGGTCGGTTTTTGCCTTTTCTTCAACTGCAGCGATATCTGCGTGAAGACTCATCAACTGTGGAAGATAGAAAATGCATCTAAATATACATGTATAACCATCAATGAATCTATCCTTCTGCTGTGCATAATGTACGGTGGAGTGACAACATGGATACTGACAGAGAGAATGTGCTTGAATATTATGTCTGCTTGGAGTGTTAATGAACAAGAACCTAAACTTTGTCAAGGAAAAATCCATATCACAGTCTCACTTGAGTGGTAGGGGAAAGCAAGTGTTCTCCGACCCCCGACCCTCACATATCCACATCAAAATTTGCTATCTCATTCGCGTCTCACAATGGACGGGACGCAGCCGAGTTGGCCGTAACATGCGGGCCGATCGTTCGTAATCAGTTTACCTCATTCTTCCTGAATGTCTCTTCCTCCCTCCTGAGCGCAAGCTCATCAACAAACTTCCTCTTCCAGTGTTTGTTCTGGAATCAAAGTACGCACATTATAAAAAAAGGAATTGCAGGAGGCCATTTATCCAATGCAAATTTCAAACAGACACCGAAATATCGAAATGAAATGAAGGTATTTTCTGCAAAGTATTAAAAACGTCGTTGAGTCACCGGCCACACTCACCAACATTGCGATCGGTCCCTGGGTGTATATAACGAAGTAACTCCATATCAAATGACTTCAGATAAGAGAAGTAACTTACCTCTGCACTGAGTGTAAACACTGTGTCATTTTGCCGGCTGTAATCGGCCACACGAATACCAGAATCTGAAATTCGAAATAGAAAGAACATTGCAAACATCCTCCAGGTTAAGGAGTCCCCCCCCCCCGATCCCAAGATCCAAACTCAGAGCACGCAAGACTTTTCCAACATCTCTTAACCCTTCCTGTGCTGGATAATTCGGGATTGGCGGGGTCAAATGTCGATTTCTCTTACGATGCAAGTTTGGGGCCTGTGATATGGGCTGATTTTGAGGAGGATAGCCCAGCTTCCCTTTCGCAGGCTGACTCCTGATTTCGGGATCGATAGTGCTGCCGACGACCTTCTTTCTTCTGATACCGGTGTGGACGCGATGTGTCATTCGAGAGTCGGCTCGGCTGACGGCCAAACAAATTTCAAAATGTCGCTAGAGTCGTGGATGAGAGAGGGTAGCGTAGCGACACGGGGTTAAGAGCAAATTAAGAGCAACTAAAAACGGGTAAAACTTCGTAAACTAACAAAAGTTTGCTGATTTTCTTACCTGCAGAAGCAGCTTTTAGCTGCATCTTGTAAATCTTGGATATTTTTATGTTCATATAGAACCGTAAACGTCAATAAACACGAAATTATAAGAGCGAAATAGAAAATTGCGACTTTTAAAAAAGCACGAAATTTTGGTCTGGTAACCATGGGGCGTTGCGCGCATTTCATTGGCCAGCGCTACGACGTTGTTGTGACGTCATAACCAGAGCCGGGACTCGCGTCACCTTGCGTTGGTTTCTGTTTATCAGCACGTCGTGAGGAGGGAACACCACCTCTTCATCGAGCGATGACAGAAATACTTTTTCACAGTAGGGGAAACTAACCACACTGACCGGCGGAGTTCATGTCTGCATGGCGTCCTACCTAATATGTGCCGTGCTCTGCCTGCGTGCGAGCGGCTGCATGACTGTGATTCTCTGGGCGGATGGCCAGGCGTATGCTTTTCAGATCAATCACAAGGTAACATGTCTGGATAAGGAGGAGGTCTTCACGAGAAATGGATCACGTTTATTCTAGCCGCACACAGACGAATAGTATTTGGCACAGGGACCCAGTTGGTTGCGCCACGAATAACGCTCGCTGTGTGCGGATGGCTGGTCTCTTGTAGCTCAGCCTTTTTCGAAATACTGTGTGCTTGCGCGAATGGAGATGATGGTATTGATAAATTGGATATTTTGGCTGTTGTATTGAGTTCATTAGTCGTTTTGACCCCTAGCCTCGTTCCACACATGACTGAGCGATGAAAGATATATATATACATAACTATACATCTTTACGATAGACTGGGAACAGCGTTTACAAAATTCGATCATGCCAATTCAATGCCTAAAAAAATACATTTTTGGGAGAATTTTCTGGTAATTTTTGGTATCATTTTGATCAGTACATTCAGTATTTCCCAGTTTAAGTTTTTTTACTTCTGATAGAAACGAACATGATGTAGCACACACATATTGAGTTTATATGGACCGAAAACATGCTTTTTCTCTGGGTTTTGTCATGACGAAGGAGTGAACACATCTGAATCTCAGTATGGCTACGAGGAAATACCTCCGGAAATTTAAAATGGCAGCTGACAAATTACAAGTCCCACAGACTCTTAGAAATAAATGTTATTGAGTTTTAAAAACCCTTTAAATGTTTTTCTGCCAACACGAATGCCCTTGGAGTTTTTTCGGTAAAAGGAAGGGTCCGGTTCCTAGTGGTGAAAAACTTTAAATGGTTTTTCATCTAGACGAGAAACCTCGAGGTGCATATTTATGTTGGCTGAAAAACATTAAAGGTTTTCGGAAGCTGAAAAACCTTTCTCGGAGTGCACAGAAGGCATATATCGCAAATTGTCAACCATAACGTTGGGACAGAGCAGCAACTGGTCTTATTTGTGCACAAATATTGAAAGATTTCTGCTTTTCTTATTCTTTAAGCATGAACCCTTCCTGCAACAAGGTGAAAATGAAAAATTCGAGGGGTTCATTGTTGACCTCCTGGACCGAGTCGTGGAGAAGATAGGCTGCACATACACGCTGAAGCTGGTGAAGGATGGGAAGTACGGCTCTCCCTCACCTGACGGCAAAACATGGAGTGGCATGATCGGCGAGATCAAGAGAGGAGTAAGTTCATGCATCCCTCAAAAAGAATTTAATAATAAAACCCGTTTTTTGACAGGAATATTCTATCATGAAAAATATCCATGTAAAGGCAAGGCTGGAATCTACAGATGATTCGACTTGATACCAGTATACCAGTGAACTTGAATTCCTCAAATTGCTCAAGGGTGACAATATGTCATCAAGCAGTTTTTGAAAGTAGAGACCCTCAGCTACCAAAATCAACAGTAAAAAAAACTTAATACAACACTGCAAGGTTAGAAAAAAATGCAGTTGGCTCCCAGACTATAAACTTCGGGGTAAATAGACCAACATTGACCTTTTTCGTCTCGTCTTGTGTCGAAGTTTTTCCTCCCACTTTTTTGAATTTCCCTCTCCGTCGCCGCCGCAACTTGCTCCAGATGCTGCAGATGGGACTCAATCATTTTCTGGCCGACAATCTGAACAACGTGAAATTACTAACATTATAAGTATCTTTGATTTGTTCCAGGAGGCCGACCTAGCGGCGGCGGCTCTAACCATGACCAGTCTGCGGAGGGCCCACATCGATTACTCGTTCCCTTTCCTGGCCAACAGCCTCTCGGTCCTCATGAGAAGGAAAGACATCTTTGGCACGGCAACAGAAGCTATGTTTGGCCTGAATTACTTCCTCACGCCATTCAGCGCTGGGGTGTGGATGCTCATCATCGTCTCCTTCCTAACGGTAAGTAAAATGGAAATTCCCATCCTCCCATAGGCGACACCTCGCTATCAAGAACACACTCCCTATTAACTGCGGACAGTAGATTTGGACTGATTTTTTTTCTATTCAATTCGACCTCTGTAATCAGGACATCTTTCTATTCACTTG